>NC_141924.1:38078904-39436404 GCF_057802395.1 Ceratotherium simum simum
TTAAGCACTATGCCACTGGACCGGCCCAGTGATGCTAACTTTGATCACTTGGTATGGGTGTTGAAATTAATAAATAATCTGTGGGAGGTACTTTGAGACTGTGTAAATATCTTGGTCCCCAAAAGTCTTTTACCCAATTTTTTTTTTTTTTGTGAGGAAGATCGGCACTGAGCTAACATCTGATGCCAATCCTCCTCTTTTTGCTGAGGAAGATTGGCCCTGAGCTAACATCCGTGCCCATCTTCCTCTACTTTATATGGGACGCTGCCACAGCATGGCTCTACAAGCAGTGTGTCAGTCCGGGCCAGGATCCGAACTGGTGAACCCCAGGCCGCCGCAGCGGAGCACACACACTTAACTGCTTGCGCCACTGGGCGGGCCCCTTTTACCCAATGGTTTTAACATCCACTAATGATTCTCCTGTTAATCAATTATTATCATGGTGGTTGCAAAAAGCAGCAGGAACTTATTTATGGGAATAACGCACATGTTTTTCTCATATCATCAAAGATGACAGGTTTTTGGCCCTATATATTTAATCTGTATCAGGAATTTGCTGTTTCTTTAGGGTCAGAGGGACTCATTCAGTCTAGGCCATTTACGGACACATTACCACACAGAAGAGTTTATGAGCTCCTTAGATTTGCTGTTGGCCATCTTGTGGAACGATTCCTGCCCTCCCGCCTGTATTTAAACCACCCGGTGAGTATGATTAGTCCCAATTAATTTCTGATTTAATGTCCAAAGATCAGTTTACTTGGCCTCTCCACATGTGCCCACTCCTTGAGCCTCATCTCTCACCACTGCCTCCCCTACTTGCTTTATGCTGCAGCAATGCTGAGTCCAGAATCATGTTTCTTACATCTCTGTGGTTTTGCACAAGCTATTCCCCCCACACATCTGAAATGAATTCCTTGCTGCCTATCCTCTCACCTTGTTTACTCAATGCATCCTTTAAGACCAAGCTAAGGTCCTTGGTGAGATCTTCACAGGCAGAGTGAGTCACTCCTTTCCCTGTGACGCCACCATAGTTTATGTATGTGTCTGCTGGTGTAAATTCACGCTATAATTACTCGTTTTCTTTTTTCATGGTTATGTCCTAATTATCTTCGTAGCTCCAGAGTTAACGCTGTTCTTGGCACATGGGTGATTCTTCAAAATAAATGTTTGCTGAAGAATAACTAAATGATTTTGGTTTCAAAAGTTTTGCTTTTGAGAAAATATCTTAGGATATTTTTCTGAATTATCCTCTAACTACTTCGACTAAGTAGAGTTCTAGCTTAGTGGTTTTCAATTTTGTCCATTCAACAGTACACCACCCCCTCTTAAATCACCACTTGTATTGCTTTTATTTCACTTCTCTATATCTGAAATTAACTTCATTTGTTTGAGTATTCATTATATAACACACACACACACACACACATACAAGCAAGCTCTAGAACATAAGCTCCTTTCCTCTTCTTATGGACAAATACTCCAGCTCATTCTTTGACTATGAAACAATACCATTTCTTACGCTTTTAGAATCCTATGGACGTGTGTGTGTGCATATTCATGCATTCCTGTGCGTGCAGTATACGCATGGGGAAGGAGAAAGAATGAAAAGTAATACAAAAGAGGATAAAACGCTGTGGACCATGAAGAAAACATGAGACCTTAAAGACAATTTTGGAGGTTTTCTGAAATCTGGTGAGATACCAAAGTTTGGGACAGAAAATAAGGTTTGAGAATACCTAATCTTTTTTAGGTCTAGGTAAAGCTAATCACTACAATTTTGTTATTTTAGACTATTCTAAAGTTCTATTAAAATGTTTTACAAAGAAATACTTGAACCTTACAAGAATTTTCCTGTAACATTTCACTCGATTACAAACAGTATACTTGCTGATATAAGGTAGTTGATGTTCTGCCACAATTTATTGTTTTCAGTGCTATAGAGTTAGGCTTAACTTTACTGTGGAATCTAAACACTCTTCTTAAACAGACCTGTATTCTACGCAGGGCTGAAACAATATCACCTTTAAGGGGTTAGAGCTATACAAAATCAAAGACCAAGGAGGAGATAATTTTGAACAAAAAGTCTTCAAAATGTAACAACAGAATCACTGCTTCTTCCTCTTTTCCCCTCTCCATGCTTCTTGGTGTAATATGGGATTTTTAAAAAAAATGTGGGGTTTATAAGGTGAATATTAGATGATTGCAAATAGAATCACTAAGATGACCAATGTTCAAAGACAGTGGATCTCAAATGGGGGTGATTTTGTCCCCCATGGCATTTTTGGAAATGTCTGGAGACTTTTTTTTTTAATTTAATTTTTTTGATTGTCACCACTAGGGTGCTACTGCTGACATCTAGAAGCCAGGGATGCTGCTAAACATCCTACAATGCATAGGACAGACCCTTACAACCAGAATTATGCAAATGTCAGTAGTGCTGAGTTGGAGAAATTCTGCTCTAAGATAAAATATCCAATGCTGTCTTTCACAACTGACTATAGGACTTATGGATTAATCTTTTAAGCTGTGTATGAGCCACTTCTATATCCAGCACATGCAGCTCTGGTCTCCTTTGGAATGATGATCTGTCTGCGAATGTCCTCAGTTTACTTCTATACATTTAACATGATTTCTTGCAAATAAAGAGTGTATCCAGAGCATATCAGAAGATTTTCTAGGCACTTCACTTGCTTACATAGTTTTGAATATGAAGAGATGTGCTTTAAAAGATGAGAAACACATCAATACATTCACCACACTTTCAATTATATATAAAAGTTTGTTAATAAATGATTATGAATTTAGTCAAAGATCTTTTAAATATTTTGGTATATCTAATATTTTAAATTTCAACGGTTTTGATACTTTTCAGTAGTTAGAATCTCATGTGAAAATTGATTTCATTTTTAACATAAAACTATACACAAATCTCTTTTTCTTGTGCTTGTGGTCAAAACTGTCATTTTAGCACTGATACTTCATGATGTGGGAGAACAATGATAGAATTTTGTATTGGATAAGAAATATGTTTGGTTTTAATAACTTATCTTATTTCCAATCACTCTGGCCAGGGAGACACAACTCTCTCATTCCTCTTGCTTAACATTAAAATAAACAAGCAAAAAACCCTAAGAAAACATATGCACATCTATTTGCTTTCTCTCACCAGCACATCTTCTTAAACACCTTTATTATGTTTTTTGGTACCTTTCCCCCACACTGTCTTCCAGCTTGGGCTTTTTGTTCCTTTTCTTTTTCTAACCCATTTTATTTGACATATTTGTTTTTAATGAGCTTTAACAGTATTATGAGAAAATCAGTGGGGTACTATTATTGTCTTTATTCACTAATAAAGGGAATCATTTAAGACTGATTTTACATGGTGATACTTATCTACATTAGTCTTTTTTTCTTTTGTTTTAAATTTCACTTCTCAGTATAGTGGTGTTGAACAGTTGAGGTTTTGATGTTAGTGGAATCTGTGTTCCAAGTTTCAGCTCCCACTTGCTAGCTCTTTGACCCTGGAAAAATGACCTGCCTTTCTCTGAGCCTATCTTTCTAGATCACTACCCTGGGAATAATAACAGTATCTACCATGGGTGTTTTTGTGAAAAGTAAATGAGATAATGTTGTGATGTCCTTAGTATAACTATCACATAGTAAGTGCTTAGTAAATATTAGCTATTAACATTCTTATCAGTAACATAATAAGCATACTAAGGAACATTTACTATGGTTATTATTAAAAACAAACTTGGGAAGAGAAAGCCATCAGGAAGGATCAGTAACATTCTTTCTGGATTTTTCCTATTTGGTTTTTGGCAAAGAACAACACATTTTTAGTTTAAGTAAAAACTCAGCTCTTTATTCATGAAAATAATGCTTAGGTTTGTGTTCCTGATATAAAATCCAAGACGTGAAATTGAGACATGCAATAAACATATGTACTAAGTAAGACAAATTGGAAGGAAGAACAGTCTGATTAAAAATTAAAAAAAAAAAATCCAGAAATAAAATAACTAGGATAACAGTGAGGAAGATTAGCCCTGAGCTAACATCTGTTGCCAATCCTCCTCTTTTTGCTGAGAAAGATTGACCCAGGGCTAACATCTGTATCCATCTTCCTCTACTTTATATGTGGGATGCCTGCCACAGCATGGCTTGATAAGTGGTGCGTAGGTCCGCGCCCGGGATCTGAACCTGTGAACTCTGGGCCACCGAAGCAGAGCACATGAACTTAACTGCTATGCTACTGGGCCGACCCCAACAGTGTCTATTCTTATTCATTTATGCAAGACTAGAAGGATCTTTGTTTTGGTGACTAAATAAAAAAATATATAGGTGTCATATCAATTGTGTTATTACAGGTAGTAAATTTACAAAGATCAGAATATTAAAAATCAATACTATTTAGTTAGCATTTACTATGTACAAACATTGTGTTCAGCGTTTTACATACAGTACCTCATTTAATCTTTCTTAAATCATATGAGTCAAGAATAATTTTTTTTTTTTTGGTGAGGAAGATTTGCCCCGAGCTAACATCTGTTGCCAATCTTCCTCTTTCTTTTGTTTGAGGAAGATTATCCCTGAGTTAACATCTGTGTCAATTTTCCTCTATTTTTACGTGGGTTGCCACCTCAGCATGACTGACGAGTGGTGTAGTCCGCACTGGGGATCCGAACCCATGACACCGGGCTGCCGAAGTGGAGCACACCAAACCCAACCACCACTATGCCACGGGGCTGGCCCCAGGAATACTTTTTTAATGGCCATGACACAGGGGAGCAAATTGGATTAGTACCAGTTTAATTGCTTTAAGTAATAAAGCAACTCCGAAGAAAATGGATAATTGCTACAATAAATAATAATACTCTTTAGCTTTGATATAACTGAACCGTATCTGTGTAAGTTTTCTCTTTCAAGAAATACATTTTATTCCTTTAACCATCTATTTTATTCTTTATTTCAATTTATAATCAATTCAAAATATCAGAGTGATCCAAGTTCAACTTAATATTTCAGTTAACAACTCATTTGAATCATGTTGGGAGTTTATTTTTTCCCTCAGGGTTAGACGATTTATTATTACTAGTCAATCAGCTTACCTTTTTGTTTTCAACAATATAGTCTCAATTATAGCTTGGACCTCCTATGATTTGCCACTTTCCAGGATTCTCCCATTCAAAGGCTTTTTGAATTCAAGGTTTTTAGTTTTAATTTGCTACACAATCTTTAAATAAACGCAGTTCAAAATTAAAACCATTTTTTCTTCCTTTACTTAAAATTCCCATTTGTTCTGTTCTCTTCCTTTTCAACTCTATTTTGATTTGAAAATTGACAGGTTTTTACCTGGATAAACCTAAAGGGGGAATCTCTCTGGAGAGATTTTGGACAGCAAACTACTCACACTGACAGGAAAGGTGTACGGGAGTAAAGGTAATGGAGGTTTGCTTTCAATATAATTTAGATGTTTTTTACAAATGGGAGAAAAGTAGAAGGCAAATAGTTTTGTATTATCTCAATTCATTACTCCATAGGAGTTCTTCTGTTCTTGATAAAAACAATGGGTCATCATATACTGACCTTTGACTCATCTAATCCAAGCTTCTTTAGAGACTTTCTGACATAATCCAAAAAGGAAGAGGATTTGGAATAAATTTTACCAACATGCCCATCACTGCAAAACAAAATTGAATCACTTTTTAGTTTTTAAAAAATTAAATTAAAGATGATTTAAAATTCAATCATGAAATACTTTCAAATACCTTCTGTGTATCTGGCACAAGCTCTAGATGTGATAAAATGAAGTAATATTTCTGTGAACACTTTAAAGTTACAATTATAAAGTAGTTAGGATCTCCTTCTGAGAATCCCTTCAACACACAGCAGTGGAAGACAATATTATGAAGATAATACTATGAGAAAGAAGTTGTAAACTTATAGCATTAAAAAGTCTCGTTTTTGGTGATGTCATCATCATGGCAGCATGAGAGGATCATTTTGTCTCTTTCCTTCAATCTACAGTGAATAAAACATCCATAACCCAACAAAGGCATTGCACAACACACCAGGATGCCAGAAAGATCCACACATCAGTACATACAAAGGTGGGTGAACTGGAGCACACAGAGGAGGCTAAATGGGGAACAGCAGAGGCAGAGCCCAGGATCCTGGATCCAGGCTGCAGTGGCTGAGCCACCTGTCCCCAGCTGCAAGGAACTTGGTGGGCAGCAGCAGAGGCACACGAGTGACTCAGCCAGCTAGCCACAGAGGTGCTTGCAACCACGGCAAGTGGAGCAACAGCAGACGTGGAGGCCCATGAGCCCACCCCCCTGGTCTCAGTGCAGAGCCTGGTAGTAGCAGCAGAGGTGTGCACAGAACTCTGACATCCCAACTGCAGTGGTGCCTATGACCACAAGGTAACAGGCAACAGCTGAGATGGTGCCCCATGTACCAGACTTCTTCCCCCACCCCACCACAGTGGCAGAGCTTCTGACGCAGGTGATCCTGGATGCAGCTGAGGCACCAGCTATCCCTATGTCCCAGGTGGCAAAGCCAGCAACTGCAGTGACACCAGCAACAGCAAGGCATCAGTGACCCCTAGAAGTGCAGATGGCAATGACAAGAGTACCAGCAACATCCCAAATAGAGGTGGTGGAAGGTAGAATGTGTAGATTCTCAAATACAGCCAGAGGAAGTTCAGGTAAGAGAAACCAAAAACAAGTGCTATAGCGCCACCTACTGAAAAATGAAAGAAAGGCCTCTAATCTTCAAGCAGCTGAAAAGTTTGAATCAAAACAAAGCCATACCTAAATAAAAAATGTGTTTGCTACAACCAATGTGCCAGTAGAGGAATAACTCAGCAAGCACCACAAAAAGCCACAGTACCAGGGCACTACATATAGAAAACAATTCTCCAGAAGCCAAACACAAAGTCATGGAGGATTGTGATCTAATTGATAAAGAATGCAAAATAGCTGCCATGGAAAAACTCAATGAGCTACAAAAAAAAAAAAAAAAAAAACCCACACAAAAAAATGCAGTTCAATGAGCTCAGGAATAAAATCAATAAACAGAAGGAATATTTTACCAAAGAGACTGAAACTCTAAAAAGAACCAAACAGAAATTTTGGAGCTGAAGAACTCAATAAATAAGATGAAAAATGCATTAGAAAGCATTGGAAATAGAGATCATATGGAAGAGAGAATTAGTGAGCTTGATGATAGAAACCTAGAAATGATACAGGTAGAAGAGGAGAGAGAACTAAGACTTAAAAAAAATGTAGAAATTCTACAGGAATTATCTGACTCCTCCAGAAAGGCAACATAAGGGTAATTGGTATTCCAGAAGGAGAAGAGAGAGAGGGAGCACAGAGCTTATTTAACGAAATAATAGCTGAGAACTTCCCAAACATGGGGAAGGTACTGGATATAAAAATCAATGAAGATAATAGAATACCCAACTATCTCAATGCAAAAAGACCTTATCCAAGACACATCATAATAAAACTGTCAAAAATCAATTAAAAAGAAAGAATATTAAAAGTAGCCAGAGAGAAAAAGAAAATAACCTACAAGGGAATCCCCATTAGGCTATCAGTAGATTTCTCAGCAGAAACCCTAGAAGTTAGGAGAGAGTAGAAAGAGATATTCAAAATATTGAAAGCTAAAAACTGTCAGCCAAGAATACTCTATCCAGCAAAGTTATCCTTCAGATATGAAGGAGAAATAAAGGCTTTCCCAGACAAAAAAAAAAGCTGAGGGAGGTTCATCACCACTAGACCTACCTTACAAGAAATGTTGAAAGGAGCCCTCCTACCTGAAATGAAAAGGCAAAGGTATACAAAGCTTTGAACAAGATGATAAATAGATAGACAGAATTATAAAACTGCAGATCTGTATCAGAATAGGATAGAAAACAATTATAACATAAAGGTTAAAGGGAAAGAAAGCAATAATAATAAATATCACCACTTCTATTTGGTAACAAAATCCTCTCCATATGGAGAGGGATAATTTGTGATAACAAAAATATAGAAGGGGAAAAGGAAAAGGATGGAACCTGCATAGGGAAATGGAGATAAGAGGCTATCAGCAAAAAAAGAACTATCCCATCTATGAGACCTTTTATAAAAACCTCATGGTAATCACAAAAAATTCAGAACAGAGTCATAAAACATAAAAAAAGAGGAAACTGAGAAATACAGCACAAAAAACCACTGAACTGAAATTGCAGTCATAAACATAAGGAAAAAGAAACAATGGAAATACAGAGCAACCAGAGAACAAAAGATAAATTGGCAGTATTAAGTTCTCAAATATAAATAATCACTCTAAATGTAAATGGATTGAATTCACTAATCAAAAGACAGAGGATGGATTAAAAAACAAATCCAACAATATGCTGCCTCCAGGAGAAGCATCTCAGTTCTAAAGACAAAAATAGGCTCAAAGTGAAGGGATGGAAGATGATACTCCACGTGAATGGCAACCAAAAGAAAGTGTGTATAGCCATATATATATCAGACAAAATAGACTTCAAGCCCAGAAAGGTAACAAGAGACAAATATGGATACTGTATAATGATAAAAGAGACAATCCATCAAGACAATCCATTAATAACATTTATTAATATATATGCACCTAACATAGGAGCACCAAAGTATATAAAGCAATTATCAACAGACCTAAGGGGAGAAACTAACAAGACAATAATGGTAGGGGATTTTAATATCCCATTTAGTTCAATGGATAGACCACCCAGACAGAAAGTCAACAAGGAAACATCAGCCTTAAATGAAACATTAGACCAGAGGAACTTAATAGATATGTATAAACATTCTATCCAAAAGCAGAATACATATTCTTCTCAAGTACACAAGGAATATTCTCAAAGATAGACCATATGCCGGGAAACAAAACAAGTGTCAATAAATTTTAGAAGACTGAAATCATATCAAGCATTTTTTTTTGACCACAATGCTATGAAACTAGAAACCAACTACATGAAGAAAACTGAAAAGCCACAAATATTTGGAAACTAAACAACATGCTACTGAACAACTATTGGATCAATGAAGAAATCAAAAAACACCTGGAGACAAATAAAAATGAAAATACAACATACCAAAATCTATGGGATGCAGTAAAAGCAGTTCTACAGGGTAAGTTTATAGCAGTACAGGCCTACGTGAAGAAACAAGAAAAATCTCAAATAAAAAATCTAACTTTACACCTAAAGGAACTAGAAAACAAAGAGCAATGAGGTCCAAAATCAGTATAAGAAAGGAAATAATAAAAATCACAGTGGAAATAAATAAAATAGAGATTAAAAAGACAATAGAAAGGATCAATGAAACTAAGAGCTGGTTCTTTGAAAAGATAAACAAAATTGACAAACTTTTACCTAGACTCACTAATGAAAAAAAAGGAAGGCTCAAATAAAGTCAGCAATGAAAGAAGAGAAATTACAACAGATACCACAGAAATACAAAGAATTATAAGAGAATACTATAAAAGCACCAACAAATTGGATAACCTAGAAGAAATGGATAAATTTCTAGAATCACACAACCTTCCAAAACTGAATCAAAAAGAAATCGAAAATCTGAATAGACCAAATACTTGTAATGAGATTCAAAGAGTAATCAAAAACCTCCCCCAAAATAAAAATCCACGACCAGACAGGTTCTCTGGTGAATTCTACCAAACATTCAAAGAAGATCTAATCCTATCCTTTTCAAACTCTTCCAAAAAATCGAAGAGGAGGAGACACTTCCTAACTCATTTTACGAGATCAACATTACCCTGATATCAAAACCTGACAAGGACACCACAAAATAAGAAAATTATAGGCTAATATCACTGATAAACGAAGATACAGAAATCCTCAACAAACTGTCAGCAAATCAAATACAACAATATATTAAAAGGATCATACACCACGATCAAATGGGGTTTATTCCAGGGATGCAGGGATAGTTCAACATTTGCAAATCAATCAATGAAATATACCATATTAACAAAATGAAGAATAAGAATCACAGGATTATCTCAATAGATGCAGAGAAAGCATTTGACAATACTCACTATCCACTTATCATAAAACTCTGAATAAAATGGGTATAGAAGGAAAATAACCCAACATAATAAAGGCCATATATGACAAACCCACAGTTAATATCACATTCAATGGTAAAAACTGAAAGCTAATCCCCTAAGAACGGGAATAAGACAAGGATGCCTGCTTTCATCACTCTTATTCAACAAAGGATTGGAAGTCCCAGCCATAGCCATTAGGCAAGAAAAAGAAATAGAAGGGATTCAAATTGGAAAGAAGTAATACAGTCACTATGTGCAGATAATATAATTTTATATATAGAAAACTCTAAAGAATCTACCAAAAAACAATGAAATAATAAACGAATATAGTAAAGTTGCAGGCTACAAAACCAACATACAAAAATCAGTTGTGTTTTTATACATTAACAATGAACTAGCAGAAACAGAAATCAAGAATACAATCCTATTTACAATCACAGCAACAAGAATAAAATACATAGGAATAAACTTAACCAAGGAGGTAAAAGACATACACTGAAAACTATAAAATATTGTTGAAAGAAATCAAAGAAAACACAAAGAAATGGGAAGATATTCCATGCTTATGGATAGGAAGAATATAACATAGTTAAAATGTCCGTATTACCTAAAGCAATCTACGGATTCAATGCAATCTCTATCAAAATCCCAATAACATTTTTCATGGAAATAGAACAAAGAATCCTAAAACTTATATGGAACAACAAAAGAGCCCAAAGAGCTACAGCAGTCCTGAGAAAAATAACAAAGCTGGAGGCATCACACTCCGATTTCAAAATATACTACAAATCTATAGTAATCAAAACAGCATGGTACTGGTACAAAAACCAATACACTGATCAATGAAACAGAATCGGGAGCCCAGAAATAAACCCACATATCTATGGACAGCTAATTTCCCACAAAGGAGCCAAGAAAAGTCTCTTCAATAAATAGTGCTGGAAAAACTGGACAGCCACATGCAAAAGAGTGAAAAGTAGACCATTATGTTACACCAAACACAAAAATTAACTCAAAATGGATTAACACTTGAATGTAATACCTGAAACCAGAAAACTCCTAGCAGAAAACATAGTACACTCTTTGACATTGGTCTTAGTATCTTTTGGAATATGTGTTCTCAGGCAAGGGAAACAAAAGAAAAAATAAACAAATGGGACTATATCAAACTAAAAAGCTTCTGCACAGCAAAGGAAACCATCCACAAAAGGAAAAGACAACCTATGAACCAGGAGAAAATATTTGCAAATCATATATCCAATAAGGGGTTAATATCCAAAATACATAAAGAACTCATACAACTCAACCACAAAAAAACAAACAACCTGATTAAAAAAATGGGCAGAGGATCTGAACAGACATTTTTCCCAAGTAGATATGCAGATGGCCAACAGGCATATGAACAGATGTTCAACATCACTAATTATTAGAGAAATGCAAATTAAAACCACAATAAGATATCACCATGCCCATCAAAATTGCTATTATTAAAAGACAAGAAACAACAAGTGTTGGAGAGGATGTGGAGAAAAGGGAACCCTTGTACACTGCTGGTGGGGATGTAAACTGGTATAGCCACTATGGAAAACAGTACAGAGATTCCTCAAAAAATTAAAAACAGAACTAGCACATGATCTAGCTATTCCACTTCTGGGTATTTATCCAAAGAACACAAAAACACTAATTCAAGAAGATATATGCACCTCTATGTTCACTGCACCATTACTCACAATAGCCAAGACTTGGAAAAAACCTAAGTGACCACCAACAGATGAAGGGATAAAGAAGATGTGGTGTATATATATACAAGGGAATACTACTCAGTCACAAACAAAGAAGAAATCTTGCCGTTTGTGACAACATGGATGGACCTTGAGGGTATTATGCTAAGCGAAATAAGTCAGATGGAGAAAGACAAATACTGTATGACTTCCCTCTTATGTGGAAGATAAATAAACAAACACACAGATACAAAGAACAGATTGGTGGTTACCAAAGGGGAAATGGGTGGGGGGAGGGTGGAAGGGGTAAAGGGCACATTTGTATGGTGATGGATGGAAACTAGACTCTTGGTGAGGAAAAAGATGTAGTCTATGTATACAGAAGGCGAAATATAATGACGTACACCTGAAATTTATACAGTGCTATAAATCAATATTATTTCAATTAAAAAAAGCTTCATTTTTAAAGGGAACTTTAGTCTTTCAAAAGTTTCCATTGTGGTACAAAACACATTTTCATTTTACTGGCTCAATATTATAGTGTACTTTTCATTGAAACACCTGCTAACAGTGGCAGTAATTCAACAGCTATGCAAAGAGACCTTCTTCAATGCCAGCCATTGATCAAGCGCCATATGCTCAGTTGGGTCTGACTTGATCTCATTTATGCCCTGCAAATTTTCATTACAGTTTAAACAAAATATCATGGGATGGTTTTGAGTTTAAATAATGCAATGCTAGACTATCACATCTCACAATTTTGGTTGCAATTTAGGTATAACATAAAAATCAAGGGAATGAAAAATTCAACACTTCCAAGTCATCAAAAACAATGAATAAAATCTTGTTTGCTCTGGGTAGTACAAATATTAATCCCTATGATTAATTAGACATGAAGTTCTATCAATTATTCCTTGAAATATATCTCAAATATATTCCTTCATCTCCACTTCTAGACAGCCACTTCAATTCCACTTATTATTACCTCATGTCCTAATTATTACAGCTACTTCCTCATTAGGACTGCAGTCTGTCCCTTTCATTGCTGCCTACATTGTCACGACATTTTCTTAGATGAACATTTTTATTTATCACATCCCTGCTCAAAAAGCTTTCAATACCTCTCTCATTTCTTGGGATAAATTTGAAAGTCCTTAGTTAAGCAATCAAGCCCACTATATTCTGGCTATAACCACATTTTCCCACTATATTCCAGACTTTAGTTTTCTCTAGTAATTGTTTTAGACTATCCTCCACATTTCCGTTCTGGTGCATTTGCTCATGCAGTCACTCCCTAATGGATTACAAGGTTCTCTACTCTCTGCTTCAGCTTAGTTAAACTACAGCCATCCTTCACCACTAAGCTCAAATTATGTGTTCTTCTTGGTAATGTGACCAACAATAATCTTTTCTAGTTTTGAAACAATAGTCATTTGAATAGGTACAGGTCCCAGGAAGCAGAAATTACATTTTTAACAAATTTTTGTATCCTCAGATCGTACACAAACTTACGTATCTTATGTATAACAGATATCATATAATAGATATGGACATCTTATATATTACAGAATATTGGATTGATTAACTGTGTAGCCAGAAAAAGATGCCATTTAATATTAACTTCATGCCCCTTAACTTAAAAAGTTTTTTAAACCTTGATTTGTTTTTTAAAATCCAAAGGGGCAAGCAATTCTTTCCATGAACCAGTGATTCTGGTTATTATTTTATACTATTCATCACTGCCTAATGGAGTAGCTCAAAAGAGAGAGAGCATAAAACAGAAGATAAGCGTGTGGCTTCCAGTCAGGCTGACTCTATTACCTACTAGCTCCTTGTTTATAAAATGGGATATTAACAGTACCTATTTTGTAGAGTCATTGTGAGGATTAAATTAGATAACACATGGAAGGCGCTCAGAACCATGCCATAATGTGAGCTGCTGTTGTTGCTATCATTGTTGTTCTTTTTATCATTACTGGAATTATAGTCTGGATTATTCTTTGATTACAGAGTTAAGGAACCAGAGTTAAGATGCTCACGAGTAAGTGTTAACCATTGTAAGCTGAAGAGAGAATACAGTGTAGTATTCACTTACTCACGAGTAAGTGTAGATAGTACTGATTTATTTCCTGGGTCTTGTATTTCAGCTTGCTTGAAAGTAAGAGAAACTTTCAAAATTTAATTTCCCTTGTCTTACTTTTCCTTTTCAGAATATAATACCTTTCACTGTTGCAAAATCTCACAGCATGATGATAAGATTACTTTTAGTGTGTTAAGTAATAATTTGCTGCATAAGACTTTTTCTTTAAATCCTTTGTTAATGTGTACTATTTCAGACCTGTTTTTAGCAGTGACAAGTAAGGGAGAATAATACCACCCAGATAGAACTAGAAAGGTGATTATTTGACCTAGTCATTTCCCTTTAAATTCCTCCAGAGCTTCCCGTGAACTCTTAGGATCAAGATCTAAATGCTTAACACAGTATATAAGCCTTGTACCATCTGGTCCTCTTTCAACCTCTCCAATATTGTTTTACGACATTGCCTCTGCAGCTACAATGGCGTTCTCTCAGTCTTGAACACATCATGCTTTTGCCTACAAACACTATTCTTACAACACTTCACTCTCCATCCTTTTGCCTTTCCGATCTTATCTCAGATGTTGCTTTCCTGGGGACGCCTTCTCCAGCCTTCCAGATCTCCTGACACAGAGAACTTTTCCTTCATATACTTCCTCTTTTTTTGGTTCTCCATCTGTCTTTCCCTTGATATTTTAAGCCAGTGGACTCCAAAGGGGGTGAACACACCCCAAGAGAAAGAGAATATTAGAATTTTTATTTCTATTTATCTTTACTGTTTTATTTCAATTTTTGAGTTTATTTCAAAATCTATAAAATAGAGTAGTAGAGAGACACGCGTATCACATAATTTTCATTTTTGGAGTAGATGCTCAAAAATGTTTATTGATAGAGGTGTAAAATTTAAAAATACGTTAGAGACCACTACTCTGAGCAGCTGGAGAGCAGGGTTTCCACCTGTTTTGCTCATGAAAATATCCTCTGTGCCTAGCTTGGTACTTCACACATAGCAGGGTCTCAATAAGTGGATTAGAGGATTAAATAAATCAGCTCTTGGCTTGCAGAAACAAAAACGTCTAGTTAGACTATCACAGGGAAATGCATTAACACAGTAAATAGATCTATTTATTAATCAAATAGACAACACTATAGGCAGGCTTAACTATACAAACAAACAAGTGTAGTTTAAAATATGTAGAGAGAACTACTGAACAAATAGATAAGGAAAAGTGCAATGTAAACAAAACAAATAATAACAGTGAATATTTTTTTCATGTTTACTATGTGCCAGAGACTCTTAAGTTCTTTGCTGCATTTACTCATTTAATCCTTACAGCAACCCCATGTGGTAGGTCCCATCACTACCCCTATTTTAAAGATGGTGAAACTAAAGCACAGAGAGATTAAGTAAACTGCCCAAAGTTTGAATCCAGGAAGTCTGGCTTCAGAACCTGGGATATTAACTACTATTCAATATTACCTCCAGCACAGTCTTTCAATATGACTCATACTCAATATTGTTAAACTGAAGACGAAGAATGCCCACCTCTGTGTTACAGGCAAACAGAAACGACATCCTACGAGTATATATGTATATATTCTTACAGAACAGCTATGCAGGCCCTCCTGCTGCACTCAAGGAAAACGAGTTTTAGTGCTTTAGTGCAACTGTCTTTCCCAATGGCACTCATGTTAATTAGATCATTCATTCATTCATTTTGCAAGCATTTCTTGAAATGTTGTATATGTATGATAGCATAGTGGTAAGCACAGGTTTTGAACTCTGGACTGAAATGAATTTGAATCCTTGCTCTACTACTTATTAACCACTTAACCTCTCTTTGCCTCCACTTGCTCATCAGTAGAATGGTAGTGGTAAATGTATCTCATAAAGTTGAAGATAAAATAAGATATTCTAGGTATAGCGCTTGGCTCAGTATTTAACAAACACTCAATGAATGGTGATTATTTTCCTGTTATTGTGCTGGGTTCTAGGGGTAGAATCATGCACAGTTTATAAAAAATCTTTCACAGTTCATAAAGGAAGATAGGTGAACAAATGTTGTAATCCAGTGTGATAAGCACATGATAGTGAGCAGAGGACAGCACAGAGAGGCAGGGCTTTAAGAACTGGAATTGACTAGGGGAGCCTTCTTAGAGGACAAATTAAGTTTCAAAATGTCTCAGTTTCCAACAGTACTGTGAACAGCAATATTAAGAAAACAAATGAAGAAATATTAACATACTAAAACTAGGCCGACAGGTAAAATTTAGAAATAGCTTACAATTTGTTTTTAATTTAACCACTATGCCACCGGGCTGGCCTTACAATTTGTTTTTAAACTGTTTCTTACGGACTCCAAGGAGGTACTTCAAAGGTTTACAATTTTCCATAAAACATGAAAGTATAATTGTGTAGGAAATTTTCTAAAATTTATTGAATTTATTTGGTCCTATGTAAGACTGTATTTGAAAATAGAGTGATATTGCTAAAAAAGTCTGAAAAAAACTGGTTTTATTACCTTCATGATTATGGGAGTAAAGAGAAGTACCAATGATTCCATTTTGGTTTAAAAAAAAAAAAGTATATTTTACAGAAAACAGAATGTCAATTTAAATATTATTACCAAAGAAACACATGATTAAGTACAATTAATCAGACTTTTAGAACTTTTGGAGGTAAAAGGTGACTTTTGCAGGACATGGCACCAATCTCTAAAGTCTGGGTATCTTACAAATTAAACTTCTTAAAATAACATCTGCAAAGAGAGTTTATGATGCAGAATGCAACCCGCTCTTTCACAGCTGCAAGAAAAGGCGAATATTTCATTCATTAGCCTTTAGAATGTTCTACAGTTTTAAAGAAAAAAACTGTAATTCTATTAATAAAGAAATAAGAGGGCTAGCCCTGGTGGCCTAGTGGTTAACTTAGCCACACTCTGCTTTGGCGGCCCGGGTTCAGTTCCCAGGTGGGGACCTACACTGCTGGTCGGTGGCCATGCTGTGGTGGCAGCCCATACAAAACAGAGGAAGACTGGCACAGATGTTAGCTACAGTGTATCTTCCTCAAGCACAAAGAGAAGGATTGGAGATGGATGTTAGCTCAGGGAGAATCTTCCTCAGCAAAAAAAAGAAACAAGAGAAAAAGGAGGCAGGCCCAAGAAGAATCTCAAAACTTAACTACATGGGAAGTAAAAGAGCTGAATAGTATTATTAAAAAATGGAATATGGGGCAATCCATGTTTAATTTTTAATTTTAATTTTTCATAAGTGCCAATCCCATTTTTCTCATTATGTAACGCTACAGATTTAGAGTCTGCTTTTGATAATTATATGTTATGACATCTCAGATTCACTGTAGTCTTAATTTCTGCTGAAGTGTGTGAGGATAAATGGAAACCTTTCTGTCCACTAATTAGTTAATATAATTAATTTAGTTAATATAATTGTTTTCTGTCAGAAAATACCTAGGATCAGGGATCTGGATGCCACTTCCTTCTGCCTCCTCTTACGCAACTTCCACTTCTCTTTACTTACTGAGTCAGTACTCTTATCATATGAAAATGCTCACGTTTCTCTGTCTAAATAAAGCAAGCAAACAACCCCACTCCCAAAACAAAACCTCCCTCTGATCCCATGTCCTAAAATGATTTACTATATGGTGGAAGTCACATGACCAAAGGATAGAGAGGTGAATCCTATAAGCATTTAATTTATGTGAATTCAATAATATATACTTGGTATATCATTAAAAATATTGTAAAATATTTTATATATGTATTTGATACTATATATAGGCAAACAAAATGCACTTAAATATTTTATACATTTAAATTACTGTACTGGGTTATATAGTGAAATCCATGTATATAGAACTTTGTAGGAAATGTAAGGAATTTTCAAGGGTAAATTTTACTATATGACTCCTCTTGATATTGCCACCATGTATTATGGATTTTCTATGTGAATTTGCTTACTCATTAGACCATAAGTTCCTTAGTTATTTGGCCCAGAAAGCATGGGCACCACGCCAAACACTGGGTGGCGGTGGCTGTGATAAGACCGCTGGACTAGTTCCCAACATTGCTTACTACTGTCCTGAGAAAGAGTAATGGTAATATTCTTCCGATTCTCCAGTAATGCATTCCAATAAAGTTTTACTCTTCATGTTTAATAATTTAAAATAAAAACTTGTAATTTATATTGTCTACATGTTTACGTATTTATGTAACAATAACCTAATCCAGAATAATTTTTTTTTAACATTTAGAGCTTTATTTGTATAGGAAATTTTGTCATCAAGTGGACAGGATAGAAAAGTAAAAGGAGAGCAAAGACCAGTCACCAAAGGGAAAGGATGTTGCACTGTGATCCCATTATGGAGTTAAAGTATGGCTGGACTTACTATATCTAATAGAAAATATGAATATTTTAGAAAATATTGATATGTCAGAAGAACCCTACACAGTATTTTACAGTTGACTGTCAACAATATATGTGATATTAAAGAAAATAATCACAAGAACTTTATTTTGTTATTGTCATTTCATTTGGAGTTGATAGACAAATAATCACATAAGTCACAGATGAGATCCTAGGAGGAGTTAGAATAATTATTTTCAAGATTTTTCTGTGTTTTTTTAGAGTGCGCCCCATAAAACACCGAGTGCTACTAATATTAAGTAAGTGTGTGTATAGTTTTGGGAGAAGAAAGGTGGTATGAACAAATAAACATTGGTTTCAACAAAGTTAAACACGTTTCTTTCAATAATAATAGCAATCACTCACTATGTTCCAGGCATTGTTTTAAGCATTTTATAGATAGTAATTTATTTTTCATAACATCTCTTTGATGTAGATACTATTATTTGCCCCAATTTACAGATGGGAAAAATAAGGCAAAAAGATGTCAAGTAACGTGCCCAAGATGATAGTGTTAGCACTCAGGAAGGACTGGGACTTAACCAGGCAGCAGAGCTCCTGTGCTCATGCTCTTAACCATTACACCCTCCTCTCTCACCAAACTAACGGGAATCTTTAAAATATGTATGTGCACTGGGAATCTTCAAGAGGATGATTTTACATGATACATCTACTTGATTACAAAATTCTTAAAAATCATTGCTTTTCAGGACAACAATCTGGAGAACTGTTATAGAATAATCAAAATCTGATTTATCCTCTTTCATAAGCATTTCTAAAATACTCGGGAGCCAGATTACTTGGTTCTATCACCTATAGTGAACGAAACAAAACAAACAAAAAATCATTTGAATTGGATGACAATCAGTGAGAAGCTGATGATACAGGAGAGATAGCAGATACTGTTGGAGAGGAGTGATGATGGGTGGTGGATATCATAGAGATGATAATTTTGAGTAAAGCACAGAAGGAAAAAAGTGAGCTAGCCATGTGGATATCTGGTGAGGAGCAATCCAGGCAGAGGATACATCATATGCAAAGGCCCTGAGGTAGAAGTGTTTTTGGCATTTTCCAGGAATAGCAAGGAAATCAGTGCAGACATAAATAAAGGGAAAAATAGTAGAAATGAGATCAGAGAGATAACGAGGAGCCACATCAAGTAAGGCTTTGTAGGTCACAGTGAAAATATTAGCTTTACTTCCCAGTGAATGAGAAACCATGGGAAGATCGTGAGCAAGATCTCACTTAAAAATATTAATAGGATCACTCTGCTATTGTGTGTAGAGAATAGACTATAGGGGCAAAAGCAGAAGCAGGAAGACCAATTAGGAGGTTATTATAATAATGTAGGTGAGAGATGATGGTGGCTTGGACCACGATGGTGGCCCTGAGCATAGCAAGTGGTAGAAGTTTAGATACATTATGTTGGGAGAGACTATAAGATTGCTGAAGGACTGGATCTAGGCAGTGTGAGAAAGAGGAGTCAAGAATGCCTCCAAGATTTCTGGCCTGAGCAACTGGAAGAATAAGATTATCATTAACTACACTATATATCTGGGGTTTATCAGCATATAGATGATATTTAAAGCCATGAGATTCGATAAGATCACCTAGGCAGTAGGTATAGATAGAAAAAAGTGTGTATCGATTAGAAAATTATAGAGAAAATTAGAAGTTTGAAAACAGAAAAGGAATCAGCAACTGATAAACTGAAAAAAAGAGAAAGAGAAAGAAAGTATCTTGTGAGGGACCTTTCCCAGAATATTGAGAGAAAAAAGGGTTTCAATAAAGAGTGGCAGATCGTGTGAAATGCAGATGGCAGGCCAAGTAAGGTGAGGACTGAGGATTGATCGTGGGATTTAGCAACATGAGGTCATTAGTGCCCCTGAAATGGGTGATTTGATGGAATGATGGAAATAAAATCTGATTGGCATTCACGAGAAAATGGGAAAGAAATTGGTAGCACTTTCAAGCTTTCCGGTAAAGGAAAGAACAGGTGTAGGATAACAGTTGGAGGGGAAAATGTGGTTCAAAGAGGATTTTCAGAATTTATGCTCTTAATCTTATGCACTATGACAGACCATTTCATTTAATAATGAAAACTGGCCATCAAGAGCTCACTAGGCAGTAGAGGAGTAGACAAAAACAACTAAATGTACTATTAGGTTCAATAAGAGCCGTGAATCACAGATTAAGTACCATGGGCAAAGAGAAGAGTGGGAGAAGGAGAAAAGAAAGATATCATATCAGAGACGTCTTCTAAACTAGGTTTCAAAGAATGCCTAGGATTTCACCTGCCAGAGGTCATGGGAGGAAAGGGTGGCAGAAATGGGGAGGAGAATATTCCAGGTAGATAGAGGAGCTTCAAGGAAGCATACAAGGTGCAAACTTAATTGCACGAGAAATGATGACTAATACAGCATACCATGACAGGGGCATGGGCAGCTGCTTGGGGTGCAGAGGAGGAAGAATGAGGTGATGGATCAGGCTGCAAAGGATATTAGTGACAGATTAGAAATGGCCTTGAACGCCCTAACAAGGATATTTTAGTTTTTGAGTATAAAGAAGTATATATTATCAAACATTTAAGTTAGAAAAGTGACAGCACTGTTTCTGAAAGATAAATGATGGGACTTGAAGCACAGATTAAAGGGGGCTCTCTGTCAGAATAAAGCATGGCCAGCATGCTAAAAAGGAATTAGTATTCTTTCTTTTAATAAAAGTGAATGCACTAGATCTAATTAAAATTCTCCTCAAGTGAATCCAACACCACCCACACGCTTTTCCAAAAATACAATTGTAAGAACATGGTTTACTTGTAGCACTTTCCAAAGAAGCGACATTAATGTAGGAAATTTGGGGAAAAGGTGAAGCAGATGTCTACTAAATAAATGGAAACAAACACATGCAGGAGAGAAAGTACCAAAATTCAGTTCTCCATCATCACAAAGTGTTTATGAAATTATTTATTTTGTGCCTTTTATATGCTAATACACATTGGAAGACTCAAAAGATCAGCAACACAAAATTTTGCTGGAAATGGTGATCACTTAAGGAAGCTTCAAAAGTCTTCAAACTACTCTTCAATTTAAAAGATACAAATTTGCTAATTCCAATTTGACCACACAGTATGGATTAAATAATTACCCTTAATTTTGTGAGCCAGTTTTCATGATCTGGTTTTTCACTTTCCTATTTGATTATAGCAAAATCAATATGAAAATTAAAGTAATTCATAATAGGCATCAAAAACGTGTCTATTTCTTGTATAGCTGTGCATAGTACTTATTACAAAAGAGAATAATAAAGTGAGTAAAGTTACACATCATATTTTCCCTGCCCTCTAAGTGTTGTAAGAGATTTTTTACCCCATGAAATGCCTTCTTTGGCATTTTATTCCCCTTAGAAAGTTTCCAGATAAGA
Source organism: Ceratotherium simum simum (assembly GCF_057802395.1). Taxonomy (NCBI): domain Eukaryota; kingdom Metazoa; phylum Chordata; class Mammalia; order Perissodactyla; family Rhinocerotidae; genus Ceratotherium; species Ceratotherium simum. The sequence goes on from NC_141924.1 coordinate 38,100,652, forward strand.
ACTAATTATAAAATAAAGAATTTTCTATAAATTAGTCAGTTTTAACATAAATATTAAATGCTAAATCACAATTACAATTAATAGAGTAAAAACGTAAGTCCACGAAAAAAATTTACTTCTAATCTTAGGCTACACAATTACACTTAAATTACACTTCACTTCAGAACAATATTTCAGGTATTCTAAAACAGTATGTCACTCGAAGACAATTTATTTCAGTTAACAAGGAAAACTAAACAAAATATGAAAGAAGTAATTAAGTGATCTTATCTTCTGTCTTTAGTACTCTTGCTGGCTAGAGATTCCAGTCAAGTTAACCTTGATTTACAATGCTAATACAAGGAGCATGCAACTCAACTCATATTAAAAATATCCCAAAGAAAATTTAAACTAAAAAGAAGCATAGGATAGTGAAAACACTTATGGACTATGAATTTAGTCCTAGCCTTGGTTCTTTGAGGTTGTTATGACTTAGGACAAGCTTTTAACCATTTTTATCTTAATTTTTCTTATCACTATAATCAGATGACTGTAACAGATAGTAGGAGTATAATATGTACTCAACCCACCCTGGGGTGCAGCCTGATAAGAGATTAAAATTTTATTGCTATTGAACACAAACAAATAAACATTTATAAAATATGTATAAAGTATAAAGAATATCAATAAAATGAACCTTTATACCTAACACTAAACTTGAGAAATAGAACATCACTATTATATTGAAATCCCTACGTACCCCTCATCTTCCCCATCTCATCACTCTGTCCACTCAATTGTCCCCTCTCCCACAGAAACTACAACACTGAATCTGGCTTGTGTTTACCATTCTTATGCTTTTCTTAATTGTTTCTCACATATTTATACTCCTAAAAAATTATCTTTTCTCTGTGGCAGAGTGTTCCACTACAATTTATCCATTTTTGTTCCTAGATATTTGTTCTTATAAACTTTGCTGCTATTGATCATTCTTGTATAAGTCTCTAGGAGCACATGCATAAGAGTTTCTCTAGGATATACACTTAGGCATGGAACCACTGAGACAAATTATATAGACATTTTCAACTTCATTAGATAATGCTAGCTTGTTTTCCAAGGGGTAGAACTAATTTTTTTCTCCCATCAGTCATGTGGACAGTTCTACTTGCTCTACATGGTTGCTAACACGTGATATTGTCAAACTTTCAATTTTTTGCTAACCCAATGGTTATAAAAATAATATCCCATTGTGGTTTCATTTTACATTCCCCTGATTACTAATCAAAAGATTGAGCATCCTATCCCATGTTCACCGGCCATTTGAGAGTCCTCTTTATGAAGCGACTAATCAAGTCTTTTCACTATTTTTCTTTTACATAGGTTAATTTTTCTCATAGACTTGTAGGAATTCTTTACATATTTGGATATTAATCTTTTGTCAGTTAATAGGTCTTGCAATTACTTTCTGCCAATGGTCACTTTTCTTTTCACTCTTTTTACGGCATCTTCAGAAAACAGAAGTTCTTAATATTAATTGGTTGAATTTTCAATCTTTTATTTTAAGATTTGCAGGTTTATATTTAGTTTAAGAAATCCTTCCCCTATCTCAAGGTCATAAAGATATTCTTCAATACTATTATCTAAAACTACTATAGTTAAGCTTTTATCTACTATGAATTGATTTTTGTGTTTGTTGTAAAGTAGGAATCAGATTTAATTTTTTTTTTTTGCATGTGGTAGGCAGAATAATGCTCTACTAAAGACGTCTACATTCTAATCCTCAGAACCTACGAATATATTATGTTTCATACAAAGAAGGAATTAAGGTTGTGGATGGAATTAAATTTTCTAATCTGCAGACCTTAAAATGAAAAGAGCATCCTAAATTATCCAGGTGGCCCATGGCAATCTCAAGGATCATTTAAAGTGGAAGAGGGAGGGAGGCAGATAAGGAAGTCAGGGTCAGAGAAAGACTTGAAGATGCCACGCTGCTGGCTTTGAAGACGGAGGAAGGAGCCATGAGACAAAATATGTAGGTTGCTTCTAAAAGCTGACAAAGTCAAGGAAATGGATTATTCCTTAGAGGCTCCAGAAGAAATGCAGCCCTGCTGACACCTCATGTTAGCCCAGTGAAACCCATTTTGGACTTCTGACCTCCAGAATGCTAGATAATAAATTTGTGTTATTTTAAGGCACCAAGTTTGTAGGAATTTGCTACAGCAGCAAAGGAAACTAATACATGGTATAACTGTGTAAATAACTATTGTCCTGGCACTATTTAATGACTAGTCCCTCTGCAGGCAGCTAGAAGCAGTGATCTGAAATACTTGAATCACAGCTTGAGATGATTCCAAGTGGGGCTTTACTCCATCTTAGGACTGCTCCATTTCTGGTTCACCTTCACTCAGACAGTGTGAACCTCCAGGGACCTAACTCAAGGTCCTGGCCTATAGGGTCCTCATCCCAGGCAGGCCATGAACTCTAACTTCTGTCTCACTAGAACTGTTATTCTACTGAAAACTGTGCTCACTCTCTCTGCAATCTCTGCTGACTGGCAGACAGCTGTCTCTTCAAGAATTGGCAGATGCCTCTGGGGAAAACACAGCCCTAAAAGTTGGGCTTATTTTTATTTCTCTTGGTTTTCATGTTCTCCTAGATATTTGCCCTGTAATTTTTAACTTCTTTGATAGATCTCTGATTTTCTCAAACCAATTAAAAACAAATTTAAATACACACACACTTATATGTGCACACACACATATGCAGGAACACACATCTCTAGTATTTTTAGCTTTTCTCAGGAGGAGGGATGGTCCTAATTATCTAGTCTGCAGTTATTGGAAGTGGGTTTTTATCATTTTCTTTGGTTTTTGTACATGCCATCCTAACTGGAATATGAAAACTCCTGTGGGGACCCTATATCCTATGCATTCAGAACCTAATAGGCTGCCTGTCACACAATAAACAACCGCTGGGTTAAAAAATATAACATGTGCAAGTCTTAGCAACTAATCAGAATGTGTGGTTTGATGATGGGAGAATAGAATCGAATACGATTTTAAGAGTTCTAAAGCTTGATAATGGTGATGCCATTCTCAGAAATGACAAAAGAAATCAAGGGAGGGAAGAAAGAGGAATAGAATTGTTGGGAAGTCCACTTTGGTTTTTGGATGTGGCTGAATCTGATGTATTTGTGAGGTACTTAAGTAAAGCTTCTCAGATGAAAATGAGAGATGTAAATCTGAACTTCTAAAGAGAGGCGGGAGCCGGATACATGTTTCAAGTTATTTGTTGTGAGGGGAACTGCTAAGAGAAAGAGGAAAATATAAAGAGACAGGAGCTGAGCATAAGACATGAGAGAATGCCTAGATAAACTGAGGGCATGACTAAGAAGAAAAACCCTCAAAAAAAACCAGATAGGGCTGGCCCCGTGGCTTAGTGGGTTAAGTGCGCGCGCTCTGCTACTGGCGGCCTGGGTTCGGATCCCGGGCGCGCACCGACGCACCGCTTCTCCGGCCATGCTGAGGCCGCGTCCCACATAGAGCAACGAGAAGGATGTGCAACTATGACATACAGCTATCTACTGGGGCTTTGGGGGGGGGGGGAAAGGAGGAGGATTGGCAACAGATGTTAGCTCAGAGCCATTCTTCCTCAGCAAAAAAAAAAAAGAGGAGGATTAGCATGGATGTTAGCTCAGGGCTGATCTTCCTCAAAAAAAAAAAAAAACAGATAAGTGTTCAGAGTTGGAAAAAGAAACCTAGAAGAGTACAGCTTAACAGAAGATAATGAGGAAGAGAGTTTGGAGAAAACATAATTATCAACACGGTCAAATGTGGCTGAAAGGTCAAGGAAGCTCTGGAAGGAAAGAAGTCTTATAATAAACACCATCCATCTTCTGAGTAGTAAAGGAAGGCAGAAATGTGGAGGGGTGGAGAAATTTGAATTTTTAAGTGAGAAGGAAGGTTTAGAAAAGAATGTAGATGATTTTAAGTGATCATTAAGAGAACAACAAACAAATTGATGAACAGATTTGAGGTCCTAAAGGAAGGCAGGTAGTCAATATTTGAGTGGTCACGAATTTGCATGAGTGGACATGAATTTGCACAATTTTGTGATTTTCTTCAACAAGTTTATTATCTTGGAGTGAACTCAAGAGAAGGAGCTAGTTTTTAGGAAAATATGAGAAATTCACTTTTAGACATTTTGAAGATTAATATACAGAAAAGAGAATGAAGATTGGGATACAGATTTGGGAGTTATCTACATAGAAATGGCAGTTGAAACCAATGGCATATGTAGGTATTTGTATGTCATAATTTCTGTCAGTAAAAAATAGATTATTTTCTCCTAGAGAGAAATTATACCCAATCTAAAAATAGCTTCTATCTCTGTTAGTAAGTGTGGATTAGTTTTTGAGAACCTGAAAATTGCCCTGTATTAATTTGAAGAATAATCCTACTACAATGAAATGGCTATCAGAATCCTAAAATTGTCATTAGCAAGAGGACATTTATGAAAGTTGAAAGGCTTGCAAATGTATGCTTGAGGACAGCAGTTATTGAACCAGCATTATAAAAAAATTCTCCTACCCCTTGCCTCTCTGTGTAAGCAGTGTATTATTTGAGGAAAACAGAAACAAACAAAACACATGCAGGGGTACTATTCTACCAGCAGATACCCAAGTGGCCACAATGGCTGTTTATGATCGATATCTGTAATTAGTTTTTTTTGCTGAGGAAGTTTCACCTTGAGCTAACATCTGTGTCAATCTTCCTCTATTTTGTACGTGGGTCACTGCCACAGCATGGCTGATGAGTGGTGTAGGTCTGCACCCGGGATCCAAACCTGCAAACCTGGGCCACTGACGCAGAGTGCACCGAACTTAACCACTATGCCACAGGGCTGGCCCCATGAAACATTTTAAATACAACTGCTACTCATGTGATAATATTATATTCACTGAATTACTATATATAACATTTCACTACTTCGAAAATTCAAAAGTACATTTTACATATATTACTTTGTCTTTACCACAACCTTTCAGGACAAAAAGGATTCATTAGAGCCACTAGGTTAGTAATGATTAACCTAAGATACAGTTGTTGCCTATTTCTTTGTTATTTGCTAACATTATGCTCAAATTCAAAGCTGCTTCTACCAATAACAGTGACCCTGAATAAATTCACTTGAAAACTAAAAGTCAATTCACTTAGAATACAGTAGTTACTCTTATTAAAGTAAAATCCTCATACCATTTGGTGATGCCATAACAATCTTTAATAATATCTTGAAGTACAGCACGATAGAAGAGTGATTCAGTAGGCAGCTGAAAAAAATGTAGCACAAGAAACAAATAAATAAGCACAAGCAACAAATAAAAAACAGAAATCAAATAAATACCAGGGAGTTAGGACAATAAGTGAATGTTAGAAACCTGACTTTGTTGCTAAACATAGAGCACAATGTTATAATTTTTCCATTCTAAGTTAAAATGAACCCTGAGGCTAACTCTCACTGAAAAAGTAATTCTACAAGGAAATAGAAAAAAATGATAAAAGAAGAGTAGTGAATGAGGAAGAAAAGGCATAACGAAAAAACAAAAAATGAGCTAATGTCCCAAATGGAGTGCTTGGCAGTTAAAAATGTAGAAATAAACTTTCATGACCAGCCAAGTCAGCTCTGCATAAGAGAGCAGTCAGGTAGGATACGTGCAAAAGAGAAGAGAATGTGGGTCTGTCCTAATGGTGGTGGAATAGAGATGCTATTACCCAGGACTCACACCCAGAAAGAGACAGTACTACCCTAAGTAAGGACATACTAAAAATATGTCTCAAGCCAAAAAGATCACAGCATTGGCTAATGCAGAGTTGAAAAGAAGGGCCCTGGAAAGGACACAGGATCAGAGATTGAAGTCTTGGCAAGGCTTCATTTCCTGGGGAAAAAGAGATGGGAGGTGTCCACGAAGGTGTAAAAGTTTTTGAAAGGACAGAAGGGATGGGTGAAGAGAAGGGCCCTAATGAAGCCTGACAGTTTCAAAGAACTAGAAGGTAAAAAAGCACTACACATAAGAGAAAGTGTACTTTGCTGTTGCAATGGAAGAGGTACTCTTAAACTAAGGAACTACAAAAATCTCCAAACAAAACTCCACCCACACACATCCCCACAGACCTCTTAATACTGATACTGTAGAGGAAAATCCAACACAATATCAGCAACAACAACCCTACTTTCAGGCAAAGTTATTATTGAAAAAAAAAAAAAAGAAAAAGAAAACTGAGCAAGGATGGAGGCAGGTCAACAATACTGAATGCTTTTGAGAAGTCAAATAAGGTAAAAACTAAAAACTGTCCAATGACTGGTAAAGTTTTAAAGATAGAGTTCAGTGGAACACGTATATCCACTGAGTTATCCTTTTGTCATTTTTATTCTCCTTCAGAGCCCAAAATTGTTATTTTCACCTGTTTTCAACTAGAATATGTTTGGATTCAGATGGAGTTTAGCACAAAATAAAATTATGCCTGTGTGCTCAGGCAGATAACCTACTCTACTGTCCTTCTCCCCCTTCCAACATCAAGTTCCTACACTGTGGGCCCCAGGTGCTGAGACTACAAAAAACCACAGGTTGGGAGTTGAGTCTTCACCTGGTGGCATTGCCTTCTTAAGTCACTGGAGAATGTCTGTCGGACTGGTAGGATCTTGACAGAGCACTTTGAAAGAACACAAGTTATACCCTCTCTGGATGGTGGGAATAGTGGGGAGGGTAATTCCAGTAGAAAAAGGTGTTAAGAATACCATAGTCCTTAACTCAACTCTGATAAATAAATGAAAAGCAACAGGATATATTGGAGTATATGAGGAAGCCATTTGGTTTAAAACTAATTCGGCCTGACCTAGGTTTTCTAAAAGGACCTGATGTGGCCTGTTGAGCATGCATTGTACATCTGCTTTAAACATTCATTATGTCCCAAAGACAAGAATGATGCTCTTAAAGATAAGGATATAGCTTCCCCCCATATCAGAATTTCTTTAAGGATAAGCATCTCTTCCTGGAAACTGAGGATTAATTACAGACCTGCTGTGCTCACCTTGTGACCACTGACCCGCTGACCACTGATCTGCTGCGCCAGCTAAGCATCTCGTGACAGTAGTAAAAGAGATACTCCTGTCACATGTGATGTATGCTCTTTGTTCCAAGATGGTATACAACCACTCTGTACACCCCACTTCTTTGGTGCCCTTCCTTCCTTGGGGAACGAACACCCCGGGTGATAGTCCTCAGACCTGGCTCATAATAAATTTACCCCAATTTTGATTTATAGATTGATTATGGATTATTTGTGTCAATAACTTCTAAAATAACTCACTGAATGCAGACATACACACACACTTGAGTGCCCACACTAAAATTTATAACCTTCAAAATATATATATAACCTTCTTATATAAAATCTCTTTCCAAATACAATTCCTTGACTTGAGACAAAATCTCTGATTTCTAAACTTTCCTTTCCTGAAGATTGCTCTAAAACATTTCACTCAGAATTTCCCATCTCTGGATATATTTTCCATTTGACATTCTGTCATCTTGAGCAATTCTTTTCTACAGTAAGTACCAAAAATCTCTACTTCATCATCTGTCCTCCTCTACCTCCCAAATCCCCTCAATTGTCTCACAAAAATGCTGAAATCCCTTTTCATATGTTAACACCTACTGTTATACTATTCTATTGAAATTAAAGGCATTTTGGAAAATATATTATTACATGAACTAAAATATTAGTATTATAAATGGCTTACAAAGAGTTCTTAACTTTTTATTTGATTAGCTATAATAGATAGGAACTTCAATTTTATATGAAACTCCTAAAAATAGCTGAGCTAGTATTTGAACTGAGGAAGCCTGGCTCTGATGTCCCAGTACCAAGCTATGATGTTATTTTGCCTCTCAGACACTTGGGTAAGGATGAGGCGTCATTATTATTGTTTTTAATATACGTTAATTTGGGGGAAAAAAAACTCCTACAAAGAAAGCTCTTCTTCTCATACCTTTGAGAAAAATTATATCAAGATTATTTATAAATAAATGCATATTTATATTGTTATTAACTGATTGTAGAAAGAGCACAAAAAGACCAAGAATTGCATTTAAAGCAAGAGAACATACAGAAATGGAATGCATAGAGACATACAAATAGGACAGAATAAATCATCATTCCCAAGTTACCCTGAGTAAATAAGAGCTTTACAGCTGTTTCCTAAGAGAAAGGGAAGAGAGTTAAATGCCTTCACATGTGCATTCCTGGAATATCTAGGACCATCCATCCTGGTAAATACAGACGGGGGTAAGTGGGAAGGGAGTCAACATCTCCTGAGCAGCCTTGCCTGACTCTTTCAGAAATAAACTGGATGCAGCTCAGAGTTTACTTTCTTTCCTTCACAAGTGATAAATCAACTTAACATTTTAATGCATTTTAAAATGGGAGGGAGCAGAAAGCGTACACCCTTAAAGTACATGTACTAGACATGCATTTTACAGGCCTAGTGGAGAGGGCACTAAGCTGGAAGCCAGGACTCTGCAATTAATTAAGGGAGCTAGAATGCACTACTAAACTTTTGCTGTGTATCATGTTCTCATGTAAGTCTGGGATGATACCCAACTCATAAGATTGACTGTAAACATGAGCAAGCACTTGGGAATTGAAAAACACCATACAAATGCACTGGGGCATTATTATGATGAAGGCTCTTTCCTCTTCCAGACCCCTAGGGAAGCACTAAGTTGATATGCAGTACAGTACTTAAGAGCTTGGGCTCCAGAGTCAGAGATTCAAATCTCAGTGTTCACTACTTAGTGTCCTCATGTGCACCGTAGGACAATAAGAGTTCCTATCTCATAGGATTATGTATATAGTGCTTTAATTGATGAAAACCTTGAACAGTACTTTGGTAAGCACTGTGTTAAACTTTGTTATTATTTTCATGATCATAATTATTAACTACCTGTAACAGCAACAACAATTGACATTTATTGAACACTTAGTATGTGCTAGACACTGCTTTATGCATTTTACATTTTTCATTTATTTAATCCTCATAACAACTTTACAAGGAAGATATTACCGTTACTCCCATTATTGTTATTATTCTTATTCTACAGATAAAGAAATTAAGCTATGACGTGTCCCAGGTCACTAAGCCAGTAACTGATGAAGACAGGATGCAAATTAACAGTTCGAGATTAAAGCCCACACACTTAAACAACATGCTCTAATGCTTTTAAAAAATCAGTTTTGATCAATTTTTAAATAGGTACAATTAATGCATTTTAAAAAAAAAGCTCTTAGCGTTGTGCCTGGCCCAGAGTAAAGCACTCAGTAAATGATGCTTGTTGCTATTATTATTTTTAAAAACTGGCATATTAATGTTCCTTGAAAAGAAGCAAAAGAGAGATTTCTAAATTTAGGTCCAATAAGAAAAACCTTGTGAAAAGTTTAAACGCTTAAAAAAAACTTAAAAAATTCCTAATGTTTCATGAATCATAAAGTGGAGCATAAGGCAATTATATGGATATTTGGGGGATACATTTAACTTCTGTTTATACGTGCAAACTCCTTTGGCTGTTGCAACTAATCAGTGGTCAAGTCAATAAAGAAAAATGTTTAAAAACAACCAACTTAAATATGTGTTTTAGACTACAGTTAAAAAATATATTGAATGCTGCAAGTTCACTTCTCTTTTAAAGTAAACTTACAGAAAATGTATAAATTTGAATATGAAGAGGTGACAAGAAGAGGCTATTTATTAAAATCCATCAGGTTTTAAGTTCATCAGCAGGTCAAGTATGAAGAATACTTTAAGAAAAACTATCCTGTTCATCAATTGGATTAGAGTAAACACTCTTACTTACCCCTTGGCCAACTGCAACCCGCTCCAATGCCTTTAAGGAGAAAACATAAGAGAAAGACTGCTGATACATTTAGTCTTATCTTTTAAGACTTATAAACATACTGTATAAGGCTTTGTAAAAGTGACATTTAAAAGACTGATTAAGTAATAACATGCAAGTTTATACACTTAAAAGTGTTAATAACATTAAGGACTGTTAACTGGTATACCTGCATAATTTAAGGCTGATATATAATGGATGTATCTCATGTAAACAAACACATACAGACCTCAATTGTATACACTCCTTGAATTTTAGAAGGGATTAGAAAACAGAAAAGAAATGAAATGACATATTTTTGGCTTACTTTTAGTGTGGCTAAAGCAAATAAATACAAAGCTATTATTATGCATATATACAGATGTATTTATATACTACTTTTTAACTTTTTTCTTCCAATTTTTTATAAACATATAATTTCACCTCTTATTAAACAAAATTATACTGAACAATTACAGTTGAAAACTGAGTTTTGAAAAGTATGTATATTTTTAGTCTGCATGGTCTGCAAATTCAAATTCACATTTGATCAAGTACCTAATAGAAGAGAAAGTAATACATATTTTTACAATTCTATATGTAGCTGGTTTTACATTTATATTTATTTAAGATCCAAAACATTTTTACAAAATATTTCCTAATATTTCTAATAAGTACTCATAATCTAACACATATGAAAGATACATATAAAAGATTTGTCACAATTTAAATGTGGAATAGAGCCTTCTGAAACTTTCATTTTTTTAGAGAAATACATTTCTATACTTATATAGTTTTATAACTGAATTAGATTAAAATATTTTAACTGAAGTTTTATTGTTAAAATTTTAATTGGAAAATATTTCAAACATTAAGTAGCAAAATATAATAGATCTGTATATACTCCTTACTCAAATTTAAAATACTCATACTTGCTTCAGATTTCTATGCCTTCATAAATAAGACTTTTTAGATATAGCTGAATCATATACCTTTAAAACTGAAAGATAGCTTACAGATTATCCTGTGTAAGTGCAATTTTTGCAGATGCACAAGGTCACCGACAAGGTAAAGTAATTTGCCACAAGTTGCACAGCTAGTTAGCAGGTGAACAGGAACTAAAAACTTGTTTTTTGAACCCTGATTTATTTCTCATGCCCTCACACTATGAAGATTTAGCGGGAAAATGAGTTCATTGCATGAAAATTTCTTTCACAGAATTGTTTTCAGAAAAAAATGTAATTTTTCCATTGACTTAAAGGGTACCTTCACCGAACATCTAGAGCCAGAGTGTTATGAATACAGGAGATAGTTATTATATAATTTTAATATTAAATAGCAACAGGCCCAGAACAAGTTTTTTATTGAAGACTACATTGAGTTTTCATTTATAGTACTGGTTGTGCTCATTTCAGATTAGATTTTTGTGTTACTGGCTTTTGCTCAAAGACTGAACTGAATAAAGAAACAAGAGAGTTCTTAACAATAAATTATTTGGTGGGAATAAAAATATCACATAACATAGGACTACTTTTGGTATGTGTTGCTGATCAGTTTATTTTAGAAATACAAATGATAAACTTTGATTACATAGTAAAAGATAATCAGGTAGGTGATAAGTTTCTTGGAAACATTAATCTTTTTCTTGGCCAAAAAATAAAGATGAAGAAAATATACCAAGTGTTCATTTCATACTAATCTAAAATATTTTACAGTTTTATCAGGCTTAAAGTATGCTGACAAGATTGCACTATTCTAATTACATTTTTATTTCTGGTTAGTACCCTTAACAATTTATCTGCAAGTGTCAGCAGAAAGGTCTCTTTTTTTTAACTCCTTAAGCTTTGAATACTTGTGGAAAAGGTCAGTTATAAAACAAAAGGCAATAAAACAAGATGCACCAAAAGAAATGTTCCTTAGACTTCTCAAGATTACTCTAGCATCAAAAAAAGAAGTCGAGGTGAGCAGGGACTTGGAATGAAGCGAAGGAGAGGGCCATTCCATGGGAAGCTGACACTGGTCAAGGAAATTTCTTAAGTGTGGCATGGTCTATAAATTCTACTTTTTGGAATTTATTTTTCAAAAACTCTTCTTTTTGGTTCTTTGAATGTTTATTTTTATAGCGAACATTCTTGTTCGGTGGATACAGATCTTCTTTTATCTCTTCAAGGGATATTAATAGTTATTTTATGTTATTTTATCTTACATAGTATCCATTTCCTCCAGGTTGCTTTTTCTATTTGTTTATCTGATCTCTATTCTTTCCTCTTATACTTTCTTACACATCTAGTGATGTTTGGCTGTCTGTTGATAATAAAATGGGAGTATCATAAACCTGATTAGAAGCATTGGGTTTATGAGTGAGGGCTATTAGTTGTGGGCCTCATAGTAAAGGTGAGATCTGTCCTGTTTCACTGTGAAATCCCTGATGCCAAGATCTTTAGGTTTTTCTCTTAGGCTAGTCAGATTCCCTACAAACGACTATTTCAATTTCTTGCCTGGAGGGTATTAGCCTGGCTGCCAGCATTTTGGGAACCAAGTCATTCCAAGAATGACTTGCCATTCTCACAAGACCTTGAACAAGTACCATTTACAGATATAATGAAAGAACAAGACAAATTCTCAGAGAAGTATTTTAAGAAGACTTATAAAACAAAATTATTATTTGAGCATAAATAGATTTCTAAGATAATTCCAGGATATATGACCTGGAACACTGGTACACTATTTTTTTTTTGGTGAGGAGATCAACCCTGTGCTAACATCTGCCAATCCTCCTCTTTTTTTTTTTTTTTTTTTGCTGAGGAAGACTGGCCCTGGGCTAACATCCGTGCCCATCTTCCTCCACTTTATATGGGACGCCGCCACAGCATGGACTGCCAAGCAGTGCGTCGGTGCGCGCCCGGGATCCGAACCGGCAAACCCTGGGCTACCACAGCAGAGCGCACGCGCACTTAACCGCTTGCGCCAACGGGCCGGCCCCTGGTACGCTATTTTTTATATTGCTGTGTTACTGGTGTATAAATAATGGCTTTATAATAATTAATTTATCTTGGGATTGGACATTAAACACATTATTTAATCAACTTATATTCCGAATTGCTAATACAAAAAACCACTTACACTGTTTAATTTGCATCTATTCCTTTGTAAACACAGCACCACAGACAGAGAAGCCCATGAGTTAAAGTGTTCTAGGTCTAAGGACACCAGCCAATCAGGCATAAAAAAGGTTTTATTTAACTAAATAGTTACTTCATATCCCAAGTAGCTTAATAATATTCTTCTCATTCTATAAAAATTTAGCATACCAAATGATCTGCTACAAACAAATGCAAACATACCACAGAGCTATGGACAAAGCACTGAACTAATTCTGTGTTTAAGACTTGGCAGTTGGTACATTTTATATGATAATCAAAGTAATTATACGTAAAAAATTAAGTACTACAATGTAGAATTACAGTATAACTATAAATTGTTACCACACTGCATGTAGAGTGGATACTACTGCAAGGGCAAGTCATTTTTTTCTCATAATTTGCAGTGAACAAAAGCATTAAAGATGATGCTCTGCAAAATTTGGCATTTAATGCATAATGTTAGCCAAAAATAAGTTCTGCAACATCTGGATATAGTCCAGAAAAAAACATAACCATACCAAACACGCTGACATTCTGGCATTACGACCACAGCACCATCTCTCTTCCTTTAAATAGTGGCACATTGGAAATCCCCACTTTTGTTGAGTACATTCTGCAGATGGGGGAAAAATACGGATTATTTAAATAAAACTCTTCCTCTTTCAGTTAAAGTAAATAATCTATTGAGAAAGCAAATCAGTCATTGAGAGAGTCAAACAGTAGTTAAACAAGGAAGTGGTAATGTTTAACAGTTCATTTCAGTCTGTTAATTGAAAGCATATTAATGTTATGAAAATGGTATTTTCTCAACAACAGCTGTTTTGTGTTTAAGCTACAGGTCTGATACTAACCAATTTGCCAATTATTTCTCTAAGATTTAGCACAAGCAATTCAAAATGAAAAAACTTTTCATGTTCAATGTAAGTAACTATAGCAGACAAGTAATGAGATACTGGACATTTATTGCTGGCCTGACTTTACCAAAAAAATGATTTATTAAATATGATATTTGGCAATTATAGAACAATATTAATTCATTCCTAACAATGTTGAAGCATCAATTTTTTTCCAGCCATGATGTTCACTTTCCAGAAAAAGAACAGCTGTATAGGCTCTTCTTTCTTTATTGTATTAAGAGCTGTAATATTTTCAACTGTGATTCAATTTGGCTCAATTGCCTGGTTCAAGTAACAACAAGAAAAATCAACATTCGCTGCTTAATCACACATATTTGCTGCCCAACACACTCACAGAGTTACATATGCGAACTTGCTGATGTTTAAACCCCTTATATAGAACTATTAATTACACAGGGTTCTTGAAAAGGAAAAAAAAAATGATTTCTATTTTAAATCAAAGCCTAGAAAATAAGAACTTAAATTTTATCAAAACTGTGGCAATTAAAAGAAAATTGAGATATATATAAATTTCCTATTAGGTTAAAAAGTACAATAGAACTAAAAACTTCAAAACAAGAAAACTCTTTAAAAGAAAATACTGTTGAGGTAGATTCCACTAAATAAACTTTGCTATGAAGGATCAGATGACTTTTGAGTAAAATAGAGAAAGTTTAAATTTCATGCAGATCATAAGCCTGTGAAAGTGGTTTCTTTCAGGTATTAAATTGAGATTTATAAAAGATCCTACTGATAACCAGATGGAAGATATGGACTTTCCCCCAGGACTATAAATAATAATATAGCTAGTATTTATACAGCACTTAATATTGTTAGGCACTATTGTAAGTACTTTAAATGTTTAACTAGCTTTAAATGCTAAGTGCTTTAAATGTATTAACTAGTCCCCACAGCAATTCTATGAAGTAGGTATACTATTATCCTCAATTCTATCAAGTAGGTAAACTATTATTCTCAATTCTATGAAGTAGGTATACTATTATCCTCAGTTCTATCAAGTACGTAAACTATTATTCCCAATCCTATGAAGTAGGTATACTATTATTATTATTATTATTATACTATTATTCACATGTTTCAGATAGGGAAACTGAGCACAGGGAGGTTAAGTAAATTACCTAAGTTGCAAATCTAGCACATGACAGAGTTGGAATTTAAACCCAGGCAGTCTGACTCCAGAGGCCATGCTCTTAACTACCAAGCGATATAAACAATTTCATTTACAACTTCACAGGACTCATGGAGCCCCTGAAGCCTATCCAGGTCCTAGGAACCCTGGACTACTTCCTCTGTCTATTTCCAAGATGACATGAAATAGTGGTTTGAGTTTTACTGAAGGCTTTACAATTTAACTGAGACATGATTATTGCTAAATGAAAGGGTTATTTATAAGTGGTTTTTTTCCTTACAACTAAAAAGAGAAATACCTAGATCTTACTGTACAGGGTAAAGGGCTGAGAGATGGGGTTGTGCTATTTCATTCAGAGTGTTTAGGAAAAGTGCTAACCAATAAAACAGCTAGTTCTTCCCTCACCCCCATCAATTCTCTCCTTATTCCTTGTAGTAACAGAGCATTCAATTTTCAGCTGGGTATTCAGCTGTTCAGATTAAAGACTGCAATTCCCAGACTCCCATGCAGCCACTAGGATAGCTACAAGACTAAGTTTTGGCTAACTGGATGTGGGCAGAAAAGATGTGTGTAAATTCTAGGTCACATGCTCAAAGGGAGAGGAGCAAGCTCTTTCTCCCCACATTCCACCCCGCTTCATCCCTCCTCTGTCTGGAATGTGGCCATGGTGGCAAGCCAACAAGGACCATATAAACAAGAGCAGCTGAGGATAGAGCAACAAAACAGAAGGATTCTGGGTTCTTGGAAGACTTTTTGGTAGAGAGCTCCCATATCAGCTCTAATTGTCTACTTCTGGATTGAAACAGAAATATCCCTCTGTCTTGTTGAAGTTACCGTTACATTGGGTCTGAACCTATTTTGCATCTATGTCTTTATCTTAATTTAATGCTTCTCAAACTTTGTATTGGAATATGGCAAAATTTGTACATCACACTGGAATAAACAGATGATGGTGATTGTGTTGAGGCAAAATGCAGGAGATGAAGGAAGCAGTATCTCAGGAACACCCATAAAGCATCCATGGCACATTAGTTGAATAGTTCTATCCTAATTAATATAGAAGTCTTTTTTGAGGATATGATATTTGAGCAGAGACTTAAATGAGGAAGCCAGCCATGAAATATCAGGGGAAGACAATGAAAAACAAACAAACAAACAAACAGCTTCCACCAGGATATAGTTAATCTTCAAAAATCTAATATGAGAATATTTTACCATTTAAAATGATAATCGACTAGCAATGGCCCAACTTCTAATATCCCAACCAAATACATACAAAAAAACTTGTAGAGCCAGCCCTGGTGGCCTACTGGTTAAGTCTGGCACGCTCCACTTCGGTGGCTTGGGTTCAGTTCCCAGGCGGGGACCTATACCACTCGTCGGTGGCCATGCTGTGGTGGCAGCTCACATAGAAAACAGAGGAAGACTGGCAACAGATGTTAGCTCAGGGTGAACCTTCCTCAGCAAAAAACAAAAGCAAAAAAACCCAAAAAACTTGTAACACTGGAAAAGAGGAGATGAAAGTCAACTTATTGCAGAACATGAAACAAACAATGGATTTGTAATGAAAGGCATAATTAGTGCACCTTCACTGCTCTGCAATTCACCTTATGCTGCCAGGAAAAAAGCATGTCTACTTGCCTGAAAACAGGTAGAAAGAGCCTCCCCCAGTAATAATCTAAAGAAGACTTTGACTGAAAAAAATTACTACTTAACATTAGGTAGAAAGGGGAACAGTATTTCTAGAAAATATGACAGTGGAAGGGGTATATCATTTCCAGGAAAAAAAAAATCTAATACAGTCACATGTCACTTAACAATGGATATATGTTATGAGAAATGTGTTGTTACGCAATTTTGTCATTGTGGAAACATCATAGAGTGCACTTACACAAACCTAGATGGTACAGCCTACTACACGCCTACGCTATATGGTACTAATGTTATGGGACCATTGTTGTATATACAGTCCCTTATTGACTGAAATGTCATTATGTGGCACATGACTGTGCAAGAAGGCCACACCCAAGTTACTCCCAAATTCTTGACCCACAGAAACCGTGAGAGATAATAAAAAGTTATTGTGGCTCTAAGCCATTCAGTTTTGTGGTGATTTCTCAAACAGCATTAGATAATAAATACAGTCTAGAAGCAGTAACGAGGAGGCTAATTAACCCATATAAGGGAAGTGAGACAGAAAAGTCCACTGCCTGAGGCGTATGGGAAGTGTACTTCCTTAGGAAAGAGCTAGGTTTTGATTAGACAAGAAAATAAAGGAATTTTCAGAGATCAGGCTGTAGATATAGGCAATTTCAGTAACGACTGACTGTGAATTCCCGAGGATTTTGGAATTGAGAAGAGGTGGAAGATAAGTCAGAACAAAGGACATATAGAGATACGTCTGATTAGAGTCCCAGAAATTAGGAATGAATTGTGAGGCCTGGGGTTCTGGTGAGGGCTGACATGAATAGGGATCAAAGGCATGATGGGATTAGTCCTGACAGTCCCTAGAGAGATAGTGGTGAAGCTGTGAGCGTGGTGGTAGGAGGGAAGGCGGGGGTATTTTTCAGGAGACTACAGAATTCTGGGCTCCCCAATTGACTTCTGGTGATAAAGGGAAGATGCAGGCAGAGATACATAGGACTCCTGGGATCCCTCTTGATTTCAGATGATACAAGACGGAAGCCAGCAGGGGAGCAATCACACTTTGAGCTCATGGGGCTGTCACTGGAGAAATGGAGGCTGGTAAAAGATAGGCAAGTATGTCCCCTAACTTGTGCTGATAAAGATGAGGGTGGAGGAAAGTTACTGTCTTCCTTAAGGCTCATAAAGCTACTCTTTGCCACTACAATGAAGGCCTAGAGAAGGGTATGTACTCTTAATCTGTGTGTAAGAAAGCTCTCTCTTCAACCCTCATAACAGTGTGAGGGACAGCAGAAGGGCAGTCTTACTGATGCATGTGGCTCCCCGAATCCCTATCCAAAACAACTAGGAACTTGAAGATCCTAGGGCAATGTACAGGAACTGCCAGCCCTGACTCAGAGCTATGAGAAACCACATTGGAGACTCACTCCTCTGGACACCTGATGGTGTGTGACCACCTTGAAGTTTTCTGAATCTGCATCACAGTTTCCTCTGTGGCTGAGGTCATGGTGGCCGCACAGCTCTGTTCATCCTCTAATAGAACAAGTGCAAACAACTGATACAGAGGCATGACACCCTCAAAGTCAAACAAAGCCTTTCTTTCATGTACAGGTTCACTATTATCTTGGGAATCTATTTCATCAGCTTCATTCTGACTGCAGTGAATAATGAGGCTCCCTTCTATGTCATGAATCAAAGTCACAGCGTTCACCACATTCACTATTTCTATTGTTATCCATCAGTCTCCTATTTAACTGTGTTCATATACTCATATTCAAATCTAGTTAAATTGAGCATTAACTGCCCTTATCAGTAAATCAAGTTGCTTTCTCCTAGGATCACTTTCATTCTATCTTTAAATGATAATTTTGGATTAGATGAAGTCTCTCGTTTTTTTCTTCTATCCTATTTCTTAGTATCCTTTGTTGGCTTTAGAAATGCATTAATCTTGTAAATGTAGAGATTCCACTAGTTCTTTATTTCTTGTGTCAATAATATTATTATCCACTTAATTACACAAGTTTGAACTTTAGAACCATCTTTTACTGTTCTCTCCTTTAATCTCCAAGTTCTTATATATACATCCTCTAAATTATATCTCCTTTTCATTTTCAATCTTCATTAGCTCTTGGCTGGGTAAACGCAATACTACCTACTGATTCTCTTTTTCCTTTCTTTTGGTCTTCTCATCCATCCTTTATATTAAGAGCAACACTATCTTTCTAAAATACACACATCTAACTATGTCACTCCAACAGCTCTTTTTCTGTCACCACTGCCATCTATGAGACCAAACCCAATGAGTATTTTTCTTATTCACTGTAGATTTTCAGGAGCTTTTGATACTCCCTCCTTAAAACATTCTCTCCATTTGGCTTCCATTCTCTCTTATTTGTGGCCTACTACTCTTCATATCCCCTTGATAGCTGATTATTTTCTATCTGTCTATTAAGCATTCTTAAGCGTTTAATCTTCCCACTCCCCATCCCCCTTTCATTCCTTCTTTGAGTACAAGCTCATAAACTCAAATGCCTACAGTTGGTTGGTAAACAAATGTATGAAGCCACTAGGTAGAATCTAACAGGTACTAAACAATTTGTATGGTAACCAAGTATCACATTTGCCTGGTCTTACTGCTTTTCACAGTATAATTTAGGCACAATAAGACTGTCTAAATTGCCCTATATTAGTCTGCAGACACCCACTGTCAGTGAGTGTAACCCTTGCAACTCTTGCTCCATCTATACTCTTTCCTTAGGCAATCCTATCAATAAATACCTCAGTATATACTGATGATTCCTGTATTAATTTCATAGGGCTGCTATAACAAATTACCACACACTGGGTGGCTTAAAACAACAGAAATGTATTCTCTCACAGTTCTAGAGGCTAGAAATCCAACATCAAGGTATCAGCTGAGCCATGCTCCCTCTGAAGGCTCTAGAGAAGAATCCTTACTTGCCTCCCTCTAGCTTCTGGTGGTTGCTGGCAATCCTTGGCATTCCTGGGCTGACAGCTGCATCACAGTAGTTTCTGCCTCTGTCTTCATATAGCTGTCTTCCCTCTGTGTCTCTGTGTGTCCTCTCCTCTTCTTATGACACTCGTCATTGGATTTAGGGTCCACTCAAATCCAGTAGGACTTCATCTTAACTAATGACATCTGCAAAGACCCTATTTCCAAATAAGGTCACATTCTGAGGTTCTGAGTGGACATGACTTTCTGGGAGACACTATTCAACCCACCACAATTTCTAAACTATATCTACAACTTCTTCTCTAACATCTAGTTCTGTATCACCAATAGCCTAACCAACATCTCCAAATGGATAGTTCATTGGCACCTTAAAAACCACATTGTATAAACTGAAACTATCAAAGTTAGGGAGAAAATTATGAAGCAAATGTCAGTCAATACAGGAGAAGCTAAATAGAATACAGTACATCCATTTTAAGGAATACTTTGTAGAGTGTAACACGAATTTAGTAAATCTATATACATTAACAACGGAAAGAGCTCTGAGATACATTGCTAAGTAACAGGGCAACACTGTATTGTTCTTCCTTATCAGACCACCTTGCTGGTCTTCTTTATCTTCCCAACCTCCTTTGGACTGTTCTTGAGTTTAGTCCCTGTACTTATTCTTTTCATCATTTCTGCTCCCTAAGTGATCTCATTCAGACTTACTATCTATATGTTAATAACTCATGAGTTTCTTATCTTTAACCCAGATTTGTCTTCAGAAATCCTATCTACCCAACTGATAACACAACTTCTGCACTTGAATTTCTAAAAGGCATATCAAACCCAACCTGTCCAAAACTGAACAACTTCTATCTCAGTTCTACTCTTTTGGCATTCACATCCAGTTCACTAAATGATAACTCCATCTTTCCATTGTTTCAGGTCAAAGATCTTTGAGTCATACTTTGCTTTTTTCTTTCTTTCACACCCCCATTGAATCTGTCAATTATTTCTGCTAGCAATACTTTTAAAATATAGTCAGAATTTAACCATTTCTTCTAATGCTCCCCTCTGATTTACACCACCATCATCTCTCATCTGGATTACAGTAATAGCTCCCTAATGGATCTTCCTGCTTTGACACTTTTTTTCAGCCATACTGGTTTCTTTGGTGTTCCTTGAAAAGGTAAGCAAACCTCTGCCTTTTTACTTGCTGTTCCCTTTGCCTGGAACACTATTTCTCCAAGACAACTGCACGGCTTCCTCCCTCATCCTTCAACTCTCTGCTTGAATGTGATCTTAATAACAAGGCCTTCCCGGGTTACTCTACATAAAATAGGATCCCTCCAGTCTCACTCACTTAGCTTTATTTTTCTCCATAGCACTTACCAGCATCTAATAAACTATATATATATATATAAAATTTGCTTTTTATTTTGCTATCTCTACCCATTAGGATTAAATAACATGAGAGCATGATCTTTTTTTTTCCTTCCATCTCTCTAGCCCCTGGAAAAGTATCTGGCACACTGTAGACCTGTAATAAATATTTTTTGGAAGAACAGATAAATGAATGAATGAATCATTACATTCAGTTTGACTCCGTTTGTTAAAAAACCTTAAATATTTGTACATGTACAAATCTGTATATGTACAAGCATAGAAAGAAACATCAGAAGGGAGTGTCATTGTGGGTGGTGATAGCGAACAAGGACTTTCACTTTTTACTCTATATGTCTGTATACTATCAGATTTCTTTTATAATGATATTACGTTTATGTTATATTATTCTTCAACGGTATCTGAAGACTTGCCATGTAGAGACTGACACACTCTCAAGCAAAGATAACATTTGGATTTTAGTTCTAAAAGTTTAGAAACTTATTTCCCACCTTACAGTTTTATAGTTTAAAATTAACATCAAAGGCTATATATAGGACAATTCTATGAAAATTTCTTGATATTCATTTTAGCTTTTAAATAAGGTTAAGTGTATATGACACGCAAAATACTACCTAAGGATAAAAGGCATATTAAAATTATATTGAACTGTCCAGATTTCTGAAACATCTATATCTTACAGGTTTCTCAAATATATTAAAACTACAAGAATAAATATAATTAAACAACTACGTAAATCAGACCTATACTCCTCAGCATTAATAATATAATAAGCTGAAAAATAAATTAAAAACAGTACAACCAGAAGAGGAATAACTAGATAATTTAAAAGTAGATAAATTCTAAAAACTGCTTTACTCTCTTAAAATGATTAGGCTAAATATGGGCATAAAAATTTGGTAACTTAAGAAGATAACATTTATGTGTAGCTATCAACAATGATTCAAATTATGAAGGAGATAGAGAAAGATCCTAGAATTCAAGACATTTAAAGAAAATAACAGCACAATGATCATATATGTTCATGATCATTCATTCATTCATTCCATAAATATGGATTGAACCCCTACTGGTTCTCTCCTCCTGCCTTCCTCAGACTGTACCTTCAATTTAAGTGACTGAGAGATATATTCCATGTATGGACTTTTGCTTCACAGAATATTCTAAAGGAGCATAACTGGTTAATTAATAGTATAAAAATAATTTATCAGTTCTCATTTGTTCCTCTCTAGACCATGCCAGGTATAGCCCTACTTACAACATCCTTTTTTCTACTTCTCATCTCCACTTGTAGTTCCCTTATATAATCAACACATTAGTATTTCCCTTATCCTTTGGTTAAAAGTGCAGCTGGAAAAGTAATCTCAAGAGAATATGTAAATTATAATGTATATACAAAAGAAAATAAATACCCAGTTAAAAATGTATATATTACGTTACTAGAGTCATATCTACATTAAAACACTGTTTCTCAATGAATCAGTCTAGGTACTACTATCTCGGTATTTTTAAATTTTTTTTGGTGAGGAAGATTGGCCCTGAGCTAACATCTGTTGCCAATCTTCCTCATCTTTTTTGCTTGAGAAAGATTGTCCCTGACCTAATATCCGTGCCAATCTTCCTCTATTTTGTACGTGGGTCACCTCCACTGCATGGCTTGATGAGTGATGTGTAGGTTCGTGCCCGGGATCTAAACCGGCGAACCTCGGGCCACCAAAGTGGAGCGCACAAACCACTACACCACTGGGCTGGCCCCTATCTTGGTATTTTTTATGCATGACTATAAGAATGGCAAAGTCTGGGTGCTGAGAGAAAACACTGTGTGGGTCTGGAAAACACTGTTAGCAGCTCCCCAAGAGTGCTTCTCACTGTGGATGACGAGCTTCCTCTGCTGCTCTTGATACACTCTTTATAGTCTTTTTTCAAGACTCTAGTCTTGATAAAAGAGTTTACACTGAGACACATATGGAACACCTGAAACAGTAAGTCAGTGAGACAGTCTTTACACTGATCATGCTGTAATTTCATTCCTATAAAAATTTTGCTCATTGTGTCTGACTGATGATGAAAGAAATTTAGACAACTTTCTTATAATGTATGTACCATAGGAAAAAAGAAATGTGAGAACACTATAGCAAAATATTTCTCAAGATCATTTGCTCTACAGTATACAAATCTAAATTTATACATAAAACTAGTAGAATGTAAACTAGTTCTTTTCAAAGCCTGTTTTACATTAGTTTGACAGTCAACTTTTGGTAAGAATTTCTATCAGCTTTGATTTCCTATAACTTTATACTTGAAGCAAAAAAATACTTCTCTTTACTACTTCTTTTAAGTGGATATATTAATTCTCTTTTTAGATTAAATTACATTCTTGATTTCTTTTATTTACCAGAGCACAGGAAGAATTTTTTTTATGCTGAATAAAGACAATCTGCATGACCTTCAAAAGCCACTTTAATCACAAAAAATAGCAGAGGTGTAAATTAAAGAAAGGGGCAAAATGTTTTAAAACTCCATTTCTAACTACTTCTAGGCAGCAAGGAGATGCCCTATGGCAAAAGTAAAATCAGTGCCAAAACTCTAGAAAACACAACTGAGTGAAGATCAGATACAGCTGTCTTTGTGAGGTAATTGTGTAGACTGCCAAATATATCTAGACAGCTCTATATTCATCCCATATTAACTGGCAAGAATTTTTCTGAGACATAAGCCAAGCTGAACAGTAAGAAGTAATGTGATATTGTAACAAAAGCTTATAAACAGCTGAATCTACAAGGCTGACAGTAGAGTCTATTTATGTGCTCAAAAATTACAAGAGCAATATCTTATTCAAGCTGAGATAGCTCCTGATAGTTTCTGAATTACTGAACAAGCTAATAAACTGTTAATATTGATATTTAAGCAAAGGAAAACTTACATATGTGTTTACTAGGAATTATTTTTAGATAATTTTACTTCTTAAAAACCAAATAAAACTTTGGGAAAAATAACATTTATGGTCATTATTACACCAGTATAGATTTAAAAATATGGTTTTCAAAAATGCCACATTATCATTCAAATGCAGAATCATAGAAGTATAATATTTGTTTATGCAAACCCAACATAATTAAGAAAAAAAGATATTAAAAATAAACCTAAATGTGATAAATACAGGTGAGGTCCAATTTAAATAAAAGGCATGTTTTGGAAAGCAACATTCAATCATATTATTAGACCCAATAAGAGACCTCCAAGATGATCTAATTTCACCTCTCTCCTTTTACTCATTAAGAGATGATTCACAAAGGCTAACTTATTTATCCAAGGCCACAGCACTGCAGAGACAGAAGGAAAACTCCAGTCAGGCCAAGCATCTCCTCTTCTATGCTGTGTTCTTAGACTCCAACATTCAGATATCACTACCTCTATGCCTCCAATGTAACTTATGTGTAACCCTAATAAAGCACCTCTCACACTGTATTACAGCTGTCTTTTGTTATCTGTCTTCCCATTGGGTTGTAAATTTCTTTCAATTGTTTTATCTAGAAATTCCTGGTATCTAGCAAAGTGGTTACACAGTTTCTTGAGGGTCTCCTAAATCTCAGCACATTCCATGTTGAATAAATGTTCATTGATATTCTCAATGCCCAAAGTTGTTACTAAATCAGCTCTCACGTTCTCCTAATTTCAGAGAGTCTTCATTTTAATTTCCAGTTGGTTTTAAATTTATAGGATCTTCTAAAAAATTTCCATGCCCCAACATCCAGATTTAAATATTAAGAGATCAAACACTAACAATTTATAGAAAGGCTAGAAGAAAGTTCATTGAAAAGAATTAATTTGAAATATTATCAATCACTTATAAATTACTCGTTTTTAAAGCTTTCTTTTATTTAAAGAATTATTTTGAAATATAATCAATCACTTATAATTTCTTTTTAATAATAATTTGTTTTTATTTTCTCAAATTTTATGCTAAAAGTCTTAGAAAAAAATTCAAGTAATGAACATGTGATGTAGTAGGCACCATGATATATAAATGAAGTAAAATATTTCCTCTTCAACTTAGAAGTTTATGAATCTGAAAAATCTCTGTGAGATTCAGTTGAGAAATTGAAGTCTTTATGTGAAAAGATGGACGAGTGAAAAAGAAACAAACTTAGGAAGACATAAATACTCCTTAAATTTGTCAAAATAAAGCAACTCCTTCTTTCAACAAATATATATTCAGCATCTGCTATATACCAGACACTGTTTAGGACGCTCTATAGATAAGTTCGTTTGCAGCTTAACTGAGCAAACTCACTTACCTATAATAAACATAAATTTATATTAATTTCAAACTGTGGGTTACAGCCTGTGGTTTGGTGAAGCTGGCTCATACTGGCTCCAGAGAGAGCTAATTGTGTCATCTCTTCCCAGCTCAGCATTCAGTTACACCAGGTTGGTAGCTTGAAACTGGCCAAGTGGGGTGTATTGACACCACAGAAATCAGGAAACACTACATGTGAGGGCTTTTATTCAGGGAGCAGAGCCAACCATTTAAACATTTACCATCACACCACTGGCTGCAACCCATTAATTGGTCATGAAATCAATTTAGTGGATTGTGACCAATATTTTATAAAATTTAATAGAAAGGAATAGAATAAAAAACATCAGCATGCATTGTGTGTTTTAAGATCCAGTATCTTTCAAAGAACAAATGTTAACCGAAAAGAAAAAAGAGTAAGTACTTTTTTAATAAAATTTCAGCTATCAGCTTGCTTTATCTATTTATCTATCTCTATATATACTAGGTAGTGATATAAAATGTATTTCTTAATGTGGATCTGAGTTAAAAAACGTGTAACTACTACTATTATCAAGATAGAGAACAAATATAACTTTCTTCCACAAACATGTTTTACAACCTTTGTGGTCATCATATGCTTTGTGATTAAAGGTTACACGGTTGGGAGAGAAATAAAAACGTCGTAGTTAATAGGTGAATATTTGGAAGCTTTTTGTTTCTTCTCAAGGAATACCAAAGAGAGGAATTATAATTTACGATCACAAAAGAATCTACGTTTGCAGCGATTTCAATTTAAATAAGACCTCTGTCTACCAGGGTAGGGTGCTTTCATCCTTTAGCTCCAGCGGTCTCTGGAACGTAAATCTTCTCTAACCTTCTGTTTCTTACCTTTGCTAAGAAGGGCAAAGCCAGCCCAATACCTTGAATCCTCAAAGTACTTATGTCAACATAAATACTTCTTCACAAGATGTCTTATCAAATACTTTTGTTTCTTCTTTAGTTTTAACCAATGCTGAATCAGTTTTTTCTTTTCTTTTCTTTTTTTTTTTTGTGAGGAAGATCAGCCCTGAGCTAACATCCATGCTAAACCTCCTCTTTTTGCTGAGGAAGACCGGCTCTGAGCTAACGTCTATTGCCAATCCTCTTCCTTTTTCTCCCCCAAAGCCCCAGCAGATAGCTATATGTCACAGTTGCACATCCTTCTAGTTGCTGTATGTGGGACGTGGCCTCAGCATGGCTGGAGAAGTGGTGCGTTGGTGCGCGCCCGGGATCCGAACCCAGGCAGCCAGTAGCGGAGCGCGCGCACTTAACCGCTAAGCCATGGGGCCGGCCCAGTTTTTTCTTAATTTATAATTTTATTTCATGTTATTCCTTTATTGAGCACTTGCTATATATCACGCATTATGGTGAGTGTTAGGCATTAAAAGAAAAATTTTAATGATAGAGTTTTTGTCTTAGATGAGCTCAGCGTCCATTGTGAGAAGTAAATACTAAACCAGCCAGGATTAAATAATGTGGTGGGTACCAAAACAAAAGAATGTACAAAGAGATCAGTGCCCCTCTCCTCTTAGAGAGTTAGTGCTCTCATGTTACTCCTTTCAACCCAAAAATCAGGACACAAGAGAGAAGAGACAGGGAAGAAAGGAGGAAAAAAGGACGTTTTTACAGATGCCGTTAGTAGGCTATTCAACAATCATTCTTAACACCTGTCTACTTTGCCTGCATCACAACAGAGGCTGAAAAGATCAAATATTCACTGTTCTAGACTTCCCTGCAACCAGAAGTTACCTTGTGAACCATACCTAGACAATGAGACATGAAATAATTCTGGACAGATTTCTTTTTTCCTCCTGACAAAAAGAGAGAGATGCTTGAGGAGCAAGTCTCTAACTTACGCCCACTTCGCATGAAGACATGATGCTTACAACTGCAGCAGTCACCTTGTAGCCCCAAGAAGGAAGCCTAGATGTGAACCCAGTGCCCCGATGTCACTGAGCCAGTGAACCAACCTAAAACTGCTAGCTCCTGACGTTTGGTTATGTGACATACTTAATGTCTTGATTGCTACGCCACTGTTCAGTGAACCTGCTATTATTTGCAGCCAAAAGTACTTAAAATGGATATAGGTATGATTAACCACTGTTTTTCTTTCCAAGATGTGGCTCTTCAGAAGTCACATGCCTCTTACATTACAGGTAGAACTTATCCTGAAACTTTTTTCACCTCCTTTCCCTCAGGGCCCATGTGGCCCACACAAATAGAGAATGAACAGAGAAAAATAAGAAGCTAATTACATAGCACAGGCAATAAAAGCAAAAAAGATAGGAGAAATTAAAACAGGATATAGCTATTAAACTCATGCCAATGTAATAAAATCTTAATCCTAGTAAACAAAACAACTGATATCTATATTAAAAGTTAGTTTCTGAAACGCAGGAGACGCCACGCTTATCTTATGAGTACCTACATCTATTGAATCTGAAAACAAAATAGAGGCCCTCAAGGGCAGTGCTGCTCCTGAAGACAAAAGGTGAGTACCCCCCTAGGAGCCGGGACACTCACAGACACCTCACCCTTCCCATACTGCAGAGAAGGAAAAGAGCACCAGGTCACTTTATACAGTCGGCTCAAGTCAGAGCAATTTATCTGGTGATTATTCATGACCCCTGGCCATTAACCCTTTGCACGACAGTTGGGCTCTTCTAAAGAGATTAACCTAGGGCTTGGACAATGGGAAGCCAAGGGATGGGTGAATCACGAGTGGGCCCTTGTGGAGTCAGGATGTATGGAGGGACATTTGGGTTTGCCTGCAAGAGCCTGAGGCAATCCTTACTGTCTTCCACATCCCAGCTCAAAAGGCACTGACACCCCACGGCAATCAAGAAGCTGATGCCCTAGCTTAGGTACGAGCCTTAGCAACTGACCCTTTAGTTGATACAGCCAATTGGGTGCAGAGAAGGAGTAGTCACCAAAGTACCTGAGTGGAATGGCATATTGCCAAGATGCTGGATTGTCTTTGAAATACAGTGATTTGGTTAATGCAGTAACAGCAAGTCCTGTGTGTTCTAAACAATACCCAAGGCAACTGCCAAAGGAGTCTAGGGCCATTCACTGGAGTTCCCAACCTGTGAAGGATTGGCAAGTTGATAATATTGGCACTCTCCCTCCAAGCAAGGGTTCTAAATACGCCTTGGTCTGTGTGGACACTGTGTGTGGCCTAACCCAAGCTTTCTCTGTTGCTGTGCAAACCAGGCTACTGCTATTAGGAGATTAAACAAGCTGAATACCACGTATGGATACCCTCAGTGAACAATGTTTGAGGATCACATTTCAAAGATCATGATATGCAAGATTGGGCAAAACAACATGACACTGAATGGAAATTCCATCTCCCCTTTAACCTGCAAGCAGCAGAGGTGGAAAAAGGAAAAATGAAATATTAAAGCAGATTAAATTATCAACAGGTAAAACCACCTTGGCTGGGTGGACTAAAGTACTATCCCAGGCTTTGATAAATTTGAATGATCAACCAGGAGGGCCTGTTGCTCCATATGCCAGAAAAACCAAAACCTAGGTGTGTAGGGGACCCTTGCCAAGATATCCAATACTGTAAAGGTATGGAATTCAAAGGAAGCAACCATTGCCCCAACTCTCACCATGGATCAACATGCTATGCTGCTGAGAACACCAAGCCCCCTCATGCCTGGGAAAAGAATTATCTACTGGAATCTGTAATGGGATGGATGAGTTCCTTTGCAGCCCTGGGTGAGGGGGAGCTACTTAATTTCCACTGGGAGCCCATTGTCCTGCTGCAAGCTGAACCTGTTGAAATGTACTATACCTGGAATGGGACATGCACTACTGAAAGAGAGAAGAAGGTGGGGGTCCTGGTCTGGCATATCCCACACCCAGTCCCTCTCCTCATGCCTGATAGTGCTGCCTCCCCCTGCCAACATGTATGGTATGTACGACCAAGTCAGTCCTAAAGCTGCCAACCTCCTTCTCCTCAAGGCCAGGTGGGCACCTTTTGTTTTCCACTGGTATGATCATTTGACTGACATCTTTGTCTCCTCCACTGGCCTGAAGGATGTTATAGCACACATAGAAGCCTTGACCAAATTCATACAGCTAGCCTTGAATGATAGCCAACAAAGCCTATCCATAATGAATGCTGAAATGTCTCTAATGAGAAAAGCTGTCCTCCAAAATAGAATGGTCTTAGACATTATTACTGCCTCACAAGGAGGCATCTGTGTCATTATCCAAATAGAATATTGTGTGTTCAAATGTGATGAGTCTGTTAATGTGTCGTCTTTATTAAATCACATGAGGACACAAGTGAACACCCTGAGTGATCCGGATCATGGGGCTCTTGGTGGAAAAGGCTGTCACTAGTCTTGGGAATTATTATCTTAACCTGTGTTTTCTCTTGCATGTGCCTGTACTGTTGCTGTGGCATCTACGCCCAATACAGCCAAAGAGCCGCCAAATGAGCCCCCTCCATGTTAGTGAGCCCCTTGCTGACCACTCAGGGCACGCTCAGGGGAAGAGGGGGCGTGTGAGGTTGTAAGAGCCGGTCACGAGGATGGAGTGTTGGGGAAGGTCATCAAAAAGACATGACCACTGGTTTGACCCATGATTTGCACCCCCTTCCCTGTGCTTTGGAATGTGTGTTCTGCTTGCCTTCCTCACTCCCAGAAGCTGCTCCCAGGATACAGCCTTGAGATAGAAATGTGGTGTTGAGACTAAATGGACTGGCTATGTGACTGAACCCAGTTAGGGCCTCTATGTAAGTTTTTAAGATTCTGGCGGGTGGGTGCAGTAAACTACTCATCTTGTGACCACTCAAGATAAGCCTCATAAGTAATTCTCTTGTTTAATTAAACCTGCTACCTACCAATGTGGAGTGGTCTGCTTTTTTCCTTTGGTCTCTTCATGCCTTCCATGTACTGCTGGTTTCAGGATGCTCCCACTCTGGAGGAGGTTGAGTAGCAACATCTGCGACTCCTTAACTTAATCCACCTTATTCATTATGCTTGGAATGCTCCTCTCCACGTTTTTGCCTATCTAAATCCTACCTCACAAAACTCAATTCAGAAGTTACTATCTTCCAGAGCCAGCCCTGATGGCCTAGTGGTTGAAGTTCGGCCTGTTCTGCTCTGGCGGCCCAGGCCCGGTTTCCAGGTATGGAACCACACCACTCGTCTATCAGTAGCCATGCTGTGGTGGCAGCTCACATAGAAGAACTAGAAGGACCTAGAACTAGAATATACAACTATGTACTGAGCCTTTGTGGAGGGAAAAAAAAAAAGAGAAAGATTGGCAACAGATGTTAGCTCAGGGTGAAATCTTTCCCAGCAAAAAAATAAACAAATAAATAAATAAATAAAAATAAAGCTTGCTGGTAAACTATTTTAAAAAAAAAAGTTACTGTCTTCGAAAAGCCTTTGCTGAGCTCCTAACACAAAATAATTTTTACCTTCTAGCTGGAATAGCTCTTTTAACACTTATATTCTCTTTTTTTCTTACCTCTAAACATCACTTATGAATCATTTATCTTCATATACAATTTATAAATCATCTATAATTTTTTTGTTTGCTGTTGGTATTATTGTTGGCTGGTTGTATGTTCACAGTACATAAACACAGTTACAGTCTCAAGGTAAAAGTTTCACACAATCAAGAAACATTTAGATAAGACCTTAGATTCTCCTGTACTAGATAGGGTATCACAAAGGATCTCAGAACATAGGTCCTTAAATAAGACAGAAATCCATTTCTCTTTTGTCATAGCCCAGAGAAGGGCAGGCAATGTAGAGTGCGTTATCCGGAGACCATATGGGTAGGGCTGCTCTGCCATCCTCAAGAGTTGGCTACCAACTTTGATATCAAGGTTGCTATTTCTTAGCCAGTAGGAAAGGTGAAAAAAAATAGGGTGGGAAACAGCTTCCTTTTAAATAAGTCGCACACATTATTTTGACTCACATTCTACTGGTTTGAACTTTGTCATATGGGAGATAAGTACTCTAACTGAGTGGGTGGGTGATGTTTGCTCTCCTAAAACTAAGAGGAGTTACATTATTAAAAGGAAGAAGAGGACAATGGATACAACTACATTCTGTTACATATACAGTTGGCCCTCTGTATCTACAGGTTTCACAACCATGGATACGGAGGGCTGACAGTATTCATCATACTACGCCATTTTATATAAGCGACTTGAGGATCAGTGGATTTCGGTATCCGCGAGGGGTTCCTGGAACCAATATCCTGTGGATACCAAGGGATGACTGTACATACTGTTCCACTCCCCACGCTCCTTTTCACTCTCTTCCTTCCAGAACCCTAGTCACGCATTAATATCATACACATGTGTGCTTGTGTGCGCGCGCACACACACACACACACTATGGCAAAGAATGTTAACTGCCTCCCCAATATCCAGTTTTTCCTTCTTTGTTACTCATAGAAGCTTGATTTCATTTGGATCTGCAATGTGCCCATCTAGAAGGTTACATTTCCCAGCCTTCCAGAGGTGGCCTATGAGGAAAGGAAGTTTTTGTGTACAGTTTCCGGGGAAGTTCTTTAAACGATGCTGTCTCAGATGGGAGAAGCTCTTCCATCTTCATATTTCTTTCCATTTGGGCTGTAATGGCTAGAGCAGTAGCAGCCGTTATGTAACCATAAGTGAAAGGCTAATAATACCGCAGAGACCTTGGCCCTCACACCCTTGAACCCATATGAACCAATGTCAGCTACTACCTTACATATTTTCTGGAAAATAAGAGAAAATTAAGTCCTATGTGATTATGCTACAACAGTTCTATTTCCATGTATTTACATGTCTGTATTTATAAAACTTTCCCAAAATATGATTACTCATACATAAAGCAATCTCAAATTACTATACATATTCAAAACTTTGCCCTGAAACTTGGTCCTTCCTTAGTGTTTCCTATCATGTAAGTTGCACCATCACCTATCCAGTGGCTCAAAACAGAAACCTGATAATAATCCTTACAAATCCCTTCTCCTTTATCTCACGCTCCTCTAAACAATCTTAAATGTTTCAATTCATTCTATTCCTACTACAGCTGCTCTAACTTTAGTTCCCACCTTTGTGGTCTCAACTTATAAGAGTATGTCCTATGAGGCTCCCCTCTGGGTGTACCTAAGTATAGGTTTTATCATTTGTACCCCACCCCTTGTAGGGCTATGAAACCAGAGCTCAAGTTTGCCACGGTACACAAATACCATTAGTAGCTTCAGTGTTTCCATCATCTTTCTGGACTCCTGCATTCTCCTATTTATTGACCTGATAAAATCATGCATCTTTCCAGTATTTCAATGCTTTTAAGAAACAACATTTAACTGTATTCAGTATTAGGGGGTGGCAAGATATCTAGCCATACATATGTTGTGATATAGTCTTATTTTTTTAAAATAAGTTTTGAGCTTACATTTGGTATATTTTAATCTGTAGCAATTCCAAAGGCCTGAATTTGGGAAGCATTCCCTCAAAAGGATTTGAATTTGCTTCTGCATAGAGCTGACTGAAGACTGCTTTGTCTCATTCAAGGTCATGGCTCAGTATGGACTGTTCAGGTTCAGCTCCCCTACCATGCAGCAGGTCCAATAGTAGCCTATAGATCCCAAAGTGACGAGCATTTGCCTCAAGACAACACTGTCTGCTACCTTATGGCTCACAGTTCCCTGCTCTGGTTTCAACTCCTCTTCCTCCCTCTTCCCCTTCTCTCTTTCTAATTTTTTTGCTTTTGATTTTTCTTGATCCATGGAGATTTCCCTTATTTTTTGTGGACTCAGGAATGCTTAAAAAAATACATGTTCTAATTCAGGCAGGATCTAGCTGAACTGTAGCAGGAGAGTTCCTCAGAAAAATCACAACTCCTACCCCGCCGGAAATGGAAGTCAAATACATGCCCTTTTGGAAAAAAAACAACAACAACCATGCTTTATTCCTGTACATCCTCCAAACTTCTAGCATTAAAAGCCCATAGAAGACAAACAGATTTGTTTAATAAAATATGCCTTATAGGAGACAGAAAATATTGTCAAATCTTTACTAAAAAGACAGCAATTGTATGCATTGTTGCAATGATGGGATTAATTCACTGCTATTTACTTGACTAAGAAATTAGTCACATCTTTCTACATGATACAAGACATGGTTTAATGCTGATATTAACTAGCTAATATTGTCTTATCATTATTTTTAATACCATATACTGGATATCTGAAAGATCTCAAAATATAAGTTAAGCTTATTTTTAAACAGTATGTTACATTTTCAAATAATACGCTCAACATATTTTTTTTCAACCTCCAGACACCTTCCCAGGTGAAGTACCTCTAAATTTAAAGCAATGAAACTACTTGTTAATCTTCAAAGACAGTGAAGATGATATATAAGTATCTAGCCTCTGCCCTTAAAATTCCTACTGGTGACATAAATTGAAAAAGAAATTGAAAAAGAATCTATCACGGATAGGTATTACATGCCTTGACAAATTTCTGTTTGATACAGAAATGGCGAGACCAGACTGAAAGATGCCACTTAAAGATGATCTGCAATCCTCCCCTGGTTAAAAAAAACCATGGTAAATGGAGAGATCTACGGCAGAGTCACCTTAATGCTCTGTAACATATTAAGGCTGGGTGTAAACATGAAGGGAGGCTATAGGCTTTCAAGGGTTACACCATTTATATTTGGCTCTGAAGATCTGCAGTATTTGGAGGGCACTAATAATACTAGAAGACTCCCTAGCATTGGGTTGGGAAGACACAGGGAAAGACCAAGCACACATCTGCGCCCTGACAAGGGTTGCTCCTGGTAGAGGCTCCTAGGAAGGCCAGGGAAGAAGCTCTATGAAACCACTTGAGGTGACTCTCTAGGGTGCCAGCTCTTTCTCTACTCTTCTGGCACTCCTAAGCCTCTGATATGATCATATAAACTTACAGGAAAAGTAAAATGACCTTTCATCCCTCAGTCTGGGCCTGAAGGATTCAGTTAGAGCACTAACACCAATTTCTGACAGAATACATAGTAGGCAGACAGAGAGACACCTCTCTTAGGCTGAACACACACATACAGATGACCAAGTCCAGAGGCAGAAAAAAACAGTGATGTTCCTGCTGTCTTGCATTCCGTTTTGTTTGTTTGTTTGCTGGGAAAGATTCGCCCTGAGCTAACATCTCTTGCCAACATTCCTCTTTCTTTTCCCCCCTCTCCAAAGCTCCAGTACATAGCTGTATATTCTAGTTGTAAGTCCTTCTAGTTCTTCTGTGTGAGCTGCCGCCACAGAATGGCTACTGACAGACAACTGGTGTGGTTCCATGACTGGGAACTGAACCCGGGCTGCCAAAGTGGTGAGACTGCCGAACTTTAACCACTAGGTCATCAGGGCTGGCTCTTGCATTCAGTTTTAAGAGCAAAAAATAAAAATTTTTTTCCTAGAAAACCCCCTAGGAGATATGTTCCTCATGCCTCATAGGTAAGAATTGTGTCTCATATCCATTCCTAAACAAATGGAATTACCATAACTAATTTAGATTGAGAGTCACCTATTTCTGAGGTTATAGATGGGCTCAATCCTCCCAGTAACTGATGTCTGAACAAAATCATAGTTCAGTTAGCAAGGAAGAAGAGATGTATGGATCTGGATAGGTAACTAGCAGTGCTTCCTATACCATGTTTCTATCTTTACGGGAAAAACAACCAAAAGAAGTTCTCTCTCCAACTTCTAGGGGAAGAAATAATATAAGTATTTCAAATTAATTATGATAATAGTAATCAATATTAAGTCAAAACACTGAAACAAGTCAAGCTTGGGAAAATATATATATTCTATAAAGCACTGCAATAAAACTGTTTCTGGTATTTCTTGTTCTCCTAAGAACCACTGGCTTATAATGTATAAATATTTAAAAGCAGTTTTTAAAACATATGGTATAACTTTGGTATTCATAATGGCTCAGAGAGCTTTGAGGTATTTTTGAAAATTGACATTCATGACAGACCACCTCTATGGTCTACCACAGCGTACTGGGTAAACATATTCATGTAAAACACATATTGTTTACATAGTACATATCATCATAAAAAGTTGCAGTGTACATACCAGATTTTTCTACTATACTATGTTGGACTATTAATAACTCAAATTTACATCCCAAAGGGCAACACTGCCCCAATTCAAATTTTAAAACAGCTGTGCAAACAAAGTGAGGGGCAGGGGCAGGTGTGTATGATATGAAGGGAGAAACACATGACATACTAGGCCATTCAGAGATATAACCCCATAGAACCAGTGCTAGATATATGACAGGAAATATGCCAACCTTGTACATGGGAACCCCTCACCCTGTAAGTTAGCTAGTTTAATATAATGATGAAACTGTATAGTGGTGGATTTCTATTTTAGTAAGGAATGTTGGAACTATATAGTACATGTTATATATACAAAATAAGACTACATCTGTATTCCATCTATCCAAACAGTCACTGCTAAATAGTCTAGAACAAATTGTGTGCTGTTGTCTGCCTTCACTCACACACTCACACATACACACACCCCTGCTCATCGATAAAGTCAAGCTATCAAAATTCTAGTGGTACTCATAATAATCATCTTGGACATTCCTTCTTTGTTCTAGAATTTTCCCTTGATTTTGTCTAGTTTCTAACCTTTAACTTTATAGGGCATTTATGATCTGGTTTCCTGCCCTCTCTTTTTGGTATTCTTACGTTTTCATTCTGAGCTCTATATCTCAAGGACTTTTTTTTTTTGCTTAATTACTCTAGCTTTCTGCACTCTGGACATTGATATACCCTCCTGGGCCCTCCTGGGTTCAGCCTTTGGTTTGGATCTGCAAACTGGCACGTGAGTAGAGTCCACCTAAGTCTCTGTATGAGAAAGGCTGAAATAACTACAAATAATATTGAATATATTTCTACATATCATCTTCTAGAATTCTGTATGTCTTCTATGGAACCATAACAAACACTTTGTTTTCAACCACGTTGTTCATCAGAATTACCTACAAGAGCTTCTTAAAAATACTTATATTCAAGTCCCACTCCTGGAGATTCAGGATGTCACAAGCAGGTCCCAGGCATCTATATTCTGAAAATGTCACATTTGATTCAGCTGGGCAGTCAGAGTTGAGAAACACTGTTATAAAAACTGCAGCAGAAGGTTCATATTTTCTGTCTTTTACTATAGCCAAGATAAGGCAAGAAAAATGGAGATAGGAGTGTGGGAAAGAGAGGAGGGAGCGAGTTACCTCTGCCATCTGGTTTTTGAGATGAGAAAATGTGGCAGTTCAAAGCTAGGCAAAACTGCAACATGAACCGAGGTTGTTTTTGTTATTCCTGTCACTTATTTTTCTACATTTTTTTCCTATCTTTTGGCTTTCCAACTCTTTTCTTGACTTCCAAAGTATTTGAAGGTACTCATGTTGCATATGTCTCCACCTATTTCATCACATCACTCAGTCCTGCTTCTTCCTGCTTATTCTTTGCTTTCCTGACAAGCAAAACTCCCCACCCTCTGTTCAGTTCAGGTCTGCATGAGGAAAGCAAGTAACACTAAGACACTACTCTTAACTTTCACCACTTAAGCCTAGTATTGTTTACCTGATAATCTCAATGACTGTCAATGGTTAAGATATTTTTGACAGAAAAGCCTTTCCATGAATTGACTTTGCCTACGAGGAGGGAAAATGAGAGATTGGAGCTGTCAGTCACTGTTGTAACAAATCTTTCCAACACTTTTTCTTCTCTGAATCCTGAGGCCAAAAACGGCCTACCAACTCAGTGAACAACGGCAACTTCCACTCTAGAGAAGAGAAGGCTAACTGCCTTTACCCAGGCAGGATTCAAGTCCAGTGCCTGAGCATCTGTTAACTGAGAGGCTTCCATTTCCAGGGTGTGAACATTTGGAGTTATTTTGTTCAACTAATTTTCCCAGCAGACTCAAAGATTATTTTATGAATGACTAAGTACTAAATAAATAAACTATGTGAACCAAGGAGAGATTCTGGGGAAATGGGTTACGGGTTAAACTGAAATGAGAAAAATGGAAGTCTCATTCACTCTAAAAATTGCCCCTTTCTTCCCACTAAAATGAACATTAGGATTCTCATCATCACTGTTTCTGAGAAAGATACAAGAAAGAACAGGATGGGAGAAAAGACAATAAGAAAGAGAAAGAGCGACTATGAAAGGCAAAGAGAAGGAAACCTGATTTTAAACATTTATCACCCAAGCCCTTATTTCTTCTGTCTGCAGTAGTACTCTTCCCACATCTTTGTTCTGATTAACTTCTACCCATCTTTCAGGACACAGCAAGTATTGCCACACTGGGAACAACGCCCACCCCTCACGCCATAGACTGCGCTACATGCTATTCTGCTGTTAAGATAATACAGATATAATGCTCTGTCTTACAGCACTTACTACACTATTTTGGAACTAATGTTTAAGGATTAGAAAACAAAAAAGAACACTGGTGCCATTAACGCTATTTCACAAAAACCTTTGCTAATTCTAAGGATAACGTCTGTTTCACCCAGTCAAATTTCAGTAGAATTATAAAATCATAATTTTTACCTCTTGCACATGACTAAAAAATAACCAAAATTTCAAATTCATCTGGGATTTAAAACTGAGAAAAAGAGCAAACAATACCATCCATATGTACACAATTTCCTGACCTAAAAATTCTTAGTAAGGGACACTGGATGTGGCTAAAGACTTCATTAAACTAATAGAAAAGAAAACTGCTAATATTAATAGATTGAATAACCATCTAATCTCAACCAGAGGTTTGAAACCATATCTGAAAGAAAGATATAACATACAAAATGATCAAACAGAGGAATTTCAGGAGCTGCTCTGGATGAAGGGTTGTGGGGTGCCTCAAGTTCTGTCAATGTACTCTGCACTCTGCTCCTCAGGGACCTTCTCAGCCCAGAGAGCACAGCTTGAATCCTATTATTTTAATGCGACTACACAGTTTTGCAGCTTTTTAAAATCAAAGTATGCTCACTCTTCAAAATTCAGTAAGGAACTTTTTTGGGGGGAAATATCAATATTCCTTATAAAACAGAGAAGGCTTTGGAAATGAAAGCAAACCCTGCAACTCTATAGTCACGACAAAATAACTTAGCTTTACTATCTTAGTAAAATGTACATCTTACAAGTATTTTTAAACAGAAGTTCTCTAAAACATATACCACAGAAAATTTTCACATATTTGCAGTTTTCAGCATTCATTATGACCATTTTATGACCAAAGAAAATATAATAAAATATGTAAGGTGATATTGCATCAAATTTCATTTGATGTAACACTAAAATTGCAAGAATATCATATCTCAGATGTTAATTCAAAACAACAATAATATCAACAACAAAAAAGAGGGAGAGACAGAAAGCAGCCATTATGCTCAAACAAGGAAAATGACGAGATAAGGAGAACTTTGTACCTTTATGTGGGTTTTCAAATTCTTCAGATAAGAGGTGGTAACAACAACCCACACTGCAAACTCCCTTAATTTCAGACTTGGAAGTAAATATTCGCAGAGTATTTGGAGCAAGATCACCACAAGTATGTAGACCTACCATCAAACAATCCTTTAAAAATTAGAAGAAAAAATAAATTTTGGCAATTAAAAGGAAGGCTAAAAAAAAATCATTTCAGGTGAAGATTTTAGTTCATTAGAATATGCAGAGCTT
The DNA here is from genome assembly GCF_057802395.1 of Ceratotherium simum simum. Classification (NCBI taxonomy): domain Eukaryota; kingdom Metazoa; phylum Chordata; class Mammalia; order Perissodactyla; family Rhinocerotidae; genus Ceratotherium; species Ceratotherium simum. The sequence continues at coordinate 38,139,796 of NC_141924.1, forward strand.
TTTCAAATCATCAAATTCTACCTAGAAAGTACTGTATGTTTTTTATTTTCATAACAAATAATTATTTCCTTTATAGGCAAAATGACGATGATCTTTTATCACAACTGACATACTTTTTTTTTTTTGTGAGAAAGATCAGCCCTGAGCTAACATCCATGCCAATCCTCCTCATTTTTTTTTTTGCTGAGGAAGACTGGCCCTGGGCTAACATCTGTGCCCATCTTCCTCCACTTTATATGGGACGCCACCACAGTATGGCCTGACAAGTGGTGCATCGGTGCGCGCCTGGGATCCAAACTCGGGCCGCCAGCACCAGAGCGCACGCACTTAACCGCTACACCATGGGGCTGGCCCCACAAATGACATACTTTTGAGTTGATTTTCTAGTGCTTTTGGTTACTTATCTACTTGAGTTTTCTCTGATCTCTTTGGTAACTAATATTTGCTTAACAACTAGCCAAAGTAAAGGTTGGACCAATCAAATGTAGCATGCATTACTAGGACAAATTCGTGATTTGAGACACCTTACTAGTCAATTTTTTCATTCACTTCTTCACAAATAGCCCATCAAAACTTATCAAACATCGTCATAAAAAACAAATAAGTGGTGCTAAGTTGGTATTTCTACTCTAACAACAAAAAAAGTTTACTTAGTTCAGTCATTGCTTCGAATATGGCAAAATTAATTTCAATATAAAAATTTTTGTTCTAAATCTTATAACATGAATTTTACATAAAAATTCTCCTATAAAAGGTTTCTTCTAATTACCCAAAGCCTAATTTAAATGTACACACATAGAGAATGGGTACGGATGCATACACTCACAGAACCTTGATCAACATACCAAGTTTGTTTTAACTCTTTAGTGCCTTAATTTCCTCATCTGTAAAACGAGGATAATAATCGTACCTCACCTCAAAGGGTGGTTGCAAGATTTAAATAAGTTAATACTGGTAAATGACTTACTACAACCTCTGGCACACAATAAAATTCAGTAAATGTTTTCTATTCTTATCATCATTATCATGTTATTATAAATTCAAAATAATAGACATATTAGGTTGTGAATCAAGTGTATTTTTATAACTATCTTCAGAACAAATACAATTGTTTCATTTAAGTTATTTTACTAAAAATGTTATTTTAGCCCATATAATCTAGACATAAAGCATAGCTGAAGTCTAATCTTTCTAAAGAAAAAAATTATACCTGTGAGTAGCTTTGACCTAACAGAATATTCAGTTGCTTCAACCACAATTCTCTACAAAGCACAGATTTTGGAGTGTTGTGCAACTGCTTTTCTTTTCTTGATGATTAGATAGTATGGGTAGGTTTTATCTAGATGTTATAATGTTATAAATAAAAAGGAATTCAGAGAGGAAGGGTTTGTTGCTAATTGAAGGGCAGAAGAACAGAGGTATAAATCTCTCTAAGCTTAGCTTAGCTCTCCCTAAAGATAATATAAGAACATTTAATCTCATTCTTTACTGTATTCACCATATAAAATTAGTTAATAATATTAGCAGGTGGCACACAAAAATATGCAATCACCATATTATCCTAACAGTAAAATATGTAAGTATTGTAGTGTGTGTTGTGGGGTAGGGAGGGGACAGGGGGTATTGGTTACTTCTGGTTATTAAATTGCTAATTTACTCCAGGATCCAAAAACATTCTTCTAGCATATCTTATATTAGACAGAGTCTTATAAAAGTTTGCATATAATTTTGATCATATACTTTCAACAAGACTTTGAAAAATATAAATATATGATAATAAGCACTAAAAATTTATATTTTTTTGTAGTTAGGTTAAAGTAATTGCGGTTGTTTAACCCTACAAGAAAGTTAAAGTATAAGCTAATTACTGATTTCATATATAGGAAAAACAATGAGAATTAACCAGTTTCTCTTAATTAGTGAAATCCAAAATTATCTGGGAAAAAAAAAAATTCCCCATTCTAAAATGACAAAATGACAAAACACTGGTCAGCTACCAAACAAGGATTTTACTTTATAAAGAACTCTGGTATCTTTTGTTTATTCATTTCTTTAGGGAAGGATATCTGAAAAATTTAACAAGAGTAGAATATTACAACTTCAAAGGCTACCTTGTTTTTTAAGACAATGAGCTAGGTCAAATGATTTCCAGAAGCTCCTCTACAATATTGTTTTAACATAAAATATTGCCTTTGTTTAAGATATATTGCCTTTCTATTATATAATCTGACATCCTTGTAGTTTAGAAAAAGTTCAAATTCTTTAAGAATACTCAGAAGCTACTCTTGCTCAAGAAAATTGCATATTTGGTTACCAAGGCTAACATTAAACATAATATTGCCCTAGATACCTCTTTACTTCAAATTTAAGAGTTTTATGTAAGAGTTTTCTCAGATTGGAATTTTAACAATCCCTAAATTGCGTAATGAGAACTTAGCTTACTAGCTTTTGTGTTAGTACTTCTGTTTGACTTAGGAGGCTTGAAATGAGTGGAGGGCACTCTATTCTGGAAAACAATAATTGTCAATCTTTGTACTCTTGTCAGATTTTGATAGCTGTAGGAATCACGAAAGCCTGCATATAATTTTATTTTCTTGGTCCTTCAGATTAATGTCATCAAATAAGATATGTAGTTAAATTTAAGTAAACTACATTAAATTTTAATTCTATGTCTTAGAGCTTTTTTATTAATCAATTTAAATCAAATTAAGGAATTCAAAAGTGAAATCACCTCCAGATCTTTAATAATATCATTTAGTTCTGAGTCAGCAGTGATAAACGATGTTAAAGGTAAATATATATTTGATTCTTTTGACTTTGATGTCGTTTTTCTTCTCTCTCTTTTTGCTTCAGACATTTTTCTCTTAGGTATCTGGGATGAAGAAGTAGGTTCTATGGCATTAATAGGCAACAAGTCTATAAGAGAAAAAGCATTATCAAAACATAAATTTTCTTCTCGATGTGAATAAACCTGTAGGTTTTCCATTTGTTTTCTGATGTTAGAAATTACAGAGCCCGAAAAATCTGGCAAAAAATCTGAGGTAGACATCTCTTCTTGATTTGCAGGACCGCTGTTACAGACTCCCTCAGTATCTGCTTTATAGTCAATTCCATCTTGCACTTTCCTTTCTTTTGCCATTTTTAATGCCAGTCCATTGACATCTAGTTTTGACCGAGTATGATAGACTTTCCAATGTTTCTTCAATTTCCTGTTTCTTTCCTCAGCTCCGTGAGTATTGGTATTTGAGGAATCAATTCCATAAACTTTTAAGCCATACTTCAAGGACAAAAAGGAGCTTAGGTAGCCTTTTCCAGAACCCAGGTCAATCACCTAAAGTAAGAAACACAAAATGAACTAAAGGATTTTAGTCAGAGCACATTCTTGATATTTTTTGAAAAAAGCAAGTAAAAAAATGGTTGTATAATTTATACAACCTGTTATGTTTGTTTTTTATTTTAATTTTTTGATTTCTGTTAAAAACCAACCACTCTCATAATTTTTATTCAGTATTTTTAAAGGGGTTCTAGGCAGTGTAATAAGACAAGGAAAAGATGTAAAAGACATAAATATTGGAAATAAAACTGTCTTTCTTCATAGACGACATGACTGTATCTGTAGAAAATCCTGAGGAATATTAAAAAAAGCTAACAGAACTTGTAAGTGAATTTAGCAATGTGTCAGGATACAGGATCATTAGAAATTAACAATGAACCATTGGAACATATATAATAAAGTAGCAAAGAACAATTAGAAAATAAAATTGAAAACCAATTAAAATAGCATAAAAATAGAATGTCTAGAAATAAATTTAACAAAGGTTGTGCAAGATGTCTACACTGAAAACTGTAAAACATTGCAAAGGAAAAATTTAAAAGATCTAAATAAAGATATACCATGTTCGTGAAATCGCACACTCAATATTAAGATGGCAATTCTCCCAAATTGACATGCAGATTCAAGACAATCCTAATCAAAATCTCAGTCAGGGTTTTTTAAAGAAATTAACAAGCAGATATTATAATTTATATGGAAAGGCAAAGTACCTAGAATAACCAAAACAGTTTTGAAAAAGAATAAGGTTAGAGGATTTACAGTGATTCAGGAATCAATATAAAACTACAGTCATCAAAACAGTGTGGCGCTGGTATAGACACATAAATCAATGGAAAAGAATAAAGCCAGAAATAGATCCACACTTATATGGTTAACTGATTCTTGACAAAACAGCTAACAGAATTCAATGGAGAAGATAGACTTTTCAAAAACTAGTGCTGGTATAAATGGATATCTGTATGGAAAAAAAGGAACTTTGCCTGTCACATGCCAAACACAAAAACTAATTAAAAGTGGATCACAGAGCTAAAGGTAATAGTAAAAACTATTAACTTCTGAAAGAAAACATGAGAAAATCTTTGTGACATTGGGAGGGGCAACGATTTCTTATGTAGGTCATAAAAGCATGAACTACATGGGATATAATTGAAAAAAATGGATTTCATTAAAATTAAAACTTTTGCTATTCAAAATACATAGTTAAAAAGGAAAACAAATATTTGCAAAACAAATCTGACAAATGGTTTGTACCCAGAATATATAAAGAACTCTTACAACTCAATAAGACAAGCAACCAATTAAAAAATGGGCAAAATATCTGAAAACACACTTCACAAAAGAAGATATAAAAACAGCCAATATGAAAAGATGCCCAATATCACTAATCATCAGGGAAATGCAAACTAAAATCATAATGAGATACACACAAATGTAAAATGGTACAGGCACTATGGAAAACATTGGCAGTTTACCATAAAGTTAAAACATTCACTTACTATATCACCTACAAATCCCACTCCAGGCTATTTACCCAAGAGAAATGAAAACAAGTCCACACAAAGTCTTGTATGTGAATAGTCACAGAAGCCAAAAAATGGTAAGAACTCAAATGCCCATCAACTGGTGAACAGAAAAACAAATTGTGGCATATCCACACTATGGCATACCACCCAGCAACAAGGAGGAACAAAGAGCAAACATACACAACAACACTGATGACTCTGAAAAGCTGTGTGCTAAAGGAAAGAAGTCATCACAAAAGTCTACATACTATTTGATTCCATTTATACGATGTTCTAGAAAAGTCAAAACTATAAGCAGATCAGTAGTTCCCTGAGAATGGAGGAGGAAATAGCTTGCAAAAGGGCATGAGGAAACTTTTTATGGTGATAGAAATATTTTTGATTATGGTGGTAGTTATACAACCACATACAATTATCAAATTCATCAAATTGTACACCTAGAATTGGTGAATATGGGAATTATACCTCAATAGCACTAAAAATGATAAGAGAAATAAAAAATTACTAAGATTCTTATTGTATTGCCATGTCATTTCATAAGAAATAAATGGACAATTACAGAAATACTATCATAAGAAATCATTATCTAATCTTATTATATCTATCTTTAATTCCTAAAATCAATTAAACGCTCACTTAAGTATGAGCCACTCAAGGAAACATTCCTACATTTGAAGTAACGCATGTTATTAATTAAATCCTCAAAAATTTCAAGGTCTTGCAATTCAAGTAGTTCATAGGCAAGACAATAAATAATGTCCCCTAAATAAATGACTAGCTTACAAATAATTCCCTATGCCCCTTTTTTATGTTAATCTCTGGGCTAGGAATTGTGGGAAATACAGAAGCATTATATATCTTGATTTTAAGGAACCACAATCTAACTGAACATACCATACCCATACTTACGAATACAAGGGCTATACAGTAGAAACTCTATTAATCAATTCTGCTGTATCTCAATCTCCAGAGAAAGCAAAGCTCTCCATTCCTTTCCTTTTATAAAACACATTCACTGATGCCAATGACAAGCTGAAGGCTAGCAACCTGTAGGTTGCTTGCAAGCACCAGAACGTTTGTTCCAGCCAATTCAGATGTTTTCTTACCAAGAGGTAACCGAGTTTGTTTCCAGATCTGTTTATGACAATTCCACTTGTGAATCAGGAAAATTCTGGCTACAAGTAACAGAACATCAAATTTTGAACAATGAAAAAAATTCACCTTAGAAATCTGGTAGTAGAGGGGCTGAACCATTCAGAAGCTCAACCACATACAGTCTTTGGGCCATCTCATTTGTAATTCTTCTGGCTGCAAGATGGCTGTAGAAACTCTAAGAATCATGTTGTCACAATATAACATCTAAAAACATTTTCAGTAATGGGAAAATTTTCCTACAAAATCTGTCAGCTGACTTACACTTGTATCTTATTGACCCAACTTGACTTTTATCCCCACCAAATTGTCCTTTCAGTAACATATGTAGTGTTACAATAGAATGAAAAACTGTGTGCAACTGAAAGTTACACAGGCCATACAACTTTTTGCATTCAAACTATTTGGTCTGAAAAGCAAAATCTCCAACATCCTGATCTCCTACACCTTACTCACAATAGTCTTCTTCTTCCTGGATCATCCTATAGGTTTGAAGAAAGAGGCATCACCAGTTCAATGCATGTGGGGTATCTTCTCAGTCTCCTAATTCTGTTTAGGAGACTCTGCCACAGAAACATTGTAACACACAGTGGTTATGTTTCTTAATAGTTTTAGTATGGTACTATACTTCGGACAGAAGAGTTATATTTTGTTGACTCACCTGGAGATCTAACTGCCATTCTAGGCTAATGACTTTCAAATTTATAACTCCAGTATAGAATTCTCCCATGAACTTCATACTCATATATCCAACAGTCTACCTAACATTTTCATATTAGAATTCTTGAATTCTAATAAGCATCTCATATTTGACATGTTCAAAACTAAGTTCTTGATATTCTCTGTAAAACCTGGCTCTCCCATAATCTTCTCCATCACAGTTAATGATATCTTCATACTTTCAGGTAGAGAACAGAACTCCTTTCTTTCTCTTATACTCTCCAACTGAATTGTGAACAAACCCATAATCTTACCAAGGGTACTTCATACCAACTGCACCCTAAGCCTGGCTTACTACAACAGACTCCTCAAGGGTCTCCCTGCTCCCACCTTTCCCTCCTAGAGTCTATTCTCAAGAGAGCAAAACAATGTCTAATCATACCACTCCTCTTAGCAAAATCTCTTATCACCTCTGTAATCTTATCTCCTAATGCTAACCTCCTTGGTTAACTAGGTTTTTTGCCTTAACTCTGGAAGCTCATGGTCAGGTAGGAGCTAATTGTCTTGACTGTCTACAAACAAAGACAGGCGAAGAATGCAAAGACAATGGAAATATTTGCTTTATAACACTTCCCAACACAGCAGCCAGAGTGATCCAGTGGCTCCAGTGGTTTCCAACTCATTCAGGAGAAAAGCCCAAATCATCACAATGGCCTCGAAGACTCTACAACTTCATGACTTGCCTTTCACCACCGCAACTTCAGCTCCTACTTTGCTGGGCTCGCCCTCTCCACTGGGGTTCATCTGGCCTCCTGGCTGTTTCAAGAACACAGCAGGCATATTCCCACTTTGGGGCCACTGAATAGTTATTCACTCTATCTGAAAAGTTTTTCGCCCAGATATTCTGATGGATAACTCTCTTACCTCCTGAAGGGGATCTTATCTCAAATGCTACCTTTACAATGAGGTCTTACTTGCCTCTTCCTTCCTAATCAAAAACTTTAATCTCCCATCTCTGAATTAGCAACTTCTTTTCCTTTTTATTTATTTTCTCTTTAAAGTGTATCAACATATCCAATAAAAGATACTTGTAACTGTTTTATTATCTATCTCTCCTCATTAGAATATGAATGCCATAAGGACAAAGATATGTTTTGTTTTGTTTACTACTGTATCCTCAGTATCTAAAACAGTGCCTGACACATGGTAGGAGCTAAAGAAATATTTGTTAAATGAATCCATGCATGCAAGTATGAATGAATGAACATATTTTAAAAATAAAAATTAAGATAACTTGGTAATGTGAATGAGAGAAGCAAAGGTTTTTGGCATGTAGGGAGCAATATGGTTGAGGCAAAAATGAATTTTGTTTTTTTCTTCTCTAGTTCTCTATGGTCACCAATAAAGTTAAGTATTTCAGAATTTGGGTTTCCAAATATCTGCATGAAATTTGTATTTATTATATCAGCATTTTAAAAGTAAAGTAGTACATATATAATACATTTTAAACTCTACTGTGAGAATCCAATATTGCTATTAAGTGATTTCAAGAGAAAGATCTCATAAGTATTTATTTTAGGTTATTTTAATCACTAGGAACAATCTCTTTCACTACAAAAAAAGTTCTCTTAAAGCAGGTCTGACATGATATGTTAGGTTATTTCAAAAATTTTTTCTCTGCACTTTAGAAATAAATTTGCTTTATTAATTTAAAGTGGTTTATTATTATGTAATATTTCATATAAATAAAAGAATAATGTAGTCAAAATATAAAGTTATGAAGCACAACAATAAATACCCCTTATTTTAGTCTGGGTTACCACAGAGCAAATTCTACAACAAAGATTTAAGTATAAGTGATTTATTTGGGAGGTGAAAAGAACACTGGTAGGAAAGTAGAGAAGAGTAAAAGAGAAAGGAAGGCAGCCCAATAAAAGGTGTGTTATTAAGCAAGATACCACTTCAGGGCAATTGGGTTTAACCACACTGGGAAACTCTGAGAGTTAGTGTAGAACACACACCTCAGAATGATCCCACTTGAAAGGTCAGGGAGTTGACGGATTTGTGTACCTACTAGTATCAATCATTGATTCAAGGCTGCTCACAGGAAGGAACTAATTCCCAGAACTTGGATGCGGGCAGCGCCTTGCTTCAGCAACCAGAGAAAACCCACAGGGAAAGAACTGCAGATATGCTAGGTAGAAAGCAGGCTGGCACACCATGGAATGGTAAGGCCCGAGAGTATCTGGGTTAGCAACCCAACAGCATCTGCTATACCCATGAACTCACCAGCCATCCTCAGAACTAGAATATTAGTATTTCCACTGCATATAACTATGTTTTCCTTCCATATCCCATCTCCCTACCAGAAGTAAAAACCATTCTCAAATTATTGTTTATGATTCCCTTGCTTCTTTAATAGTTTTTTGCACACATTTTTTGCATTAAGAATATACCGTTATTTTGCTTAAGAGCCTTTAAAAAATGGTACCGTAAAATATACAGTCTTCTGTAAATTGCTTATCTTTCCTATTCAATTTTATGTTTCTAAGATTCATCCACGTGATATGTAGGGCAGTAGTTTGCCAAGTTTTCCTGTGTATGTGCCGCTTCTATTCCAGGTGAGTATCACTGCCATGGTGAGCCTGTTACTGATGCTGAGAGGTACCGTTTAGGTCTGGTACAGTGGAGAAAAGGTTGAAACTATTGTCTTAGCTCTTGCCTCTAGCCCCTACCCAAGAGATCCATGTTGCCACAAGTGGCTCTGCATGCCTAGCCCAAGCTGTGATAGTTTTCTAATCATCCTCAAACTCTCCACAAGTCTGGAAGAATCCATGGAAAAGGTCCTAATACCTAATAAAAATTGAAGGAGGGAAAATCCCCCTTTACCCCCAAAGATGTTCTTGTAGGGATAAGAAAAATAACTTACTATTTTTATAAGCCAGGGATAAGAAAAATAACCTTATTTTTATAGGCCAATGTAGGCAATCTTTGATTTTATTTTAACATCTGTTTTCAGACATCACTACCTTTCACAAAAGCTATTTTTCACAACAGTAATGCATTGTGATTCTGACACTACATAAGAATCCAAGTTCTAAAACACAGTTTCTTGGTGTTACTATAATGAAGCAGGTGCCCCACACCACAGCTTTGTAACCCAGGTCCTGAGAACATCTAGCAGCAAACAATTTTGCAGAATGTCATCTTCATAATGCTGCCTCAAGTTGGAGTTTCAACAAATCATAGAATTCCCCTTAACTTCTATCCACTCTGAAAAGAGTAAAATGTGTAGCAAAACGTTTATTAATAGTTGCATCATATTTTTAGTATAAATTTGTTATAATTACAAGATAGTGGGAAATTTAAAAGAGCTGACATATCTAACGTCAACTATTATTTAATGACATTTTAAAGGCTAGATAGTGACAGTGAAAAGGAAATTTGAATGATACAAAAAAATGGCAATAATTTTAACATCTGGAAATGTTCTTACCTGTTTTATTCCACAGTGATCAGCAACACTGCTGATCAGCTCTGACATTGCCTCTACTTCATGAGATTTTTTCAAATTCATAAACGCATCTGGCTTCACATTTTCACCTCAACGACAATAAAGCAAAATTAAAGCACTGCTATTAAAGAAACAAAATTTAACAAGAATCATCAGTTGATGTTTATGTTTTCTGTAATTAAATATGAAAATAATATAAAGATCCTATTGTGGTGTCTGTATGATAGATCTCTATTAGTTTAGCTGCTATGAATTAAATATGAACTAATAAAATAAATAAGAAAACCCATAGAACATTATTAAAAATATTCCTCGACCTATAAAACAATTAACTATAAGGAAAAGATTGTTAACTGAACTAAAACGTAGGAAAAAAAATGTGATCTATAACAAAGTTGTTCTGTTTAATATGGTGCATGAGAAAACCTCAGCATTTGGCACAAGCCAATCTACCAGGGCTCATGATACAATGTCTAACAATAAATTAAGAACATGTTGGAAAGATATACATATATGAACAATGTATTGCTTCTAAGTGCCTAAAAAACATACACACACATACACAAATAAACCTACCAGTTCTCTGTTTTTGATTTCCTTGAAGTGCTACAAGTAACTGTTCAAAAGGCGTACATAGTCCCAAGTTTTGTATAGAATAATATTTCGCAGCCAGAGCAAAGGCTTCCACACTCACTAGCTTCTGAGAAGTTTCACAAAATATTTTGGAAAAATCAGTAATACCTAAAAAAATCAGGACAAAAAAGAGAAATGTTAGCAATAATTAAATAATTGATAGCTAATTTGTGTGAGATTAAATAAACAATAAACAAACACTGGATCTTTACAACAAATTACAATATTTTCATTTTGGTGTGAATTTTGACAATCTCTCTACTGGTTCCATTATATTTTTTATTTAAGCTATTAGCTATTCATAGCACCTAGTTTTCTCTTAATACAGTATACAATTATATATTTAAACTCCAAAGTAAAATTTGGCCTTTTTTGTTGTTGTTGTTCTAAGAGCCAAGAAAAAGAAAGAAGTTTAAAATCCTGCTAAACTGTACTGGAGTCATTAAATTTATGAATGGTCCTGGCTGACCTACAACCGTGAACGTAAAGGAGGTTAGCCCATGCAACCCCATTCCTCCCTGTCGACACTGCATGTGGAACAACGGCAACAGCCCAGTGGTGTCAACATTACTGTCCAACACTTCTGGCATCATTGGGACCATGTAGAATTGTGTGTGTGTGTCGGGGGGTTTGTATATGTTCAATGCACTGAACTCAATATGAGTTCTAAGACGAATCAGGTGACGATCAGGTGAGAACAGTTTATTTTCTTCCCATGGTTAGTTTTAAACAAGACATCCCATAAGTTTAGGGGAGAAACTATCACCAGTTTCCAAATGCTCACTCCTTTATAAGAGTATGGTAAACTGTCGTACCGTTTGCCAACAGCCAGTGCCCCTCTCTGCGTGAAGATCACACACCCTGTTGAACTCAGGCATGGCTAGATCTCGCCAAGATGAACTACGCCATTTTCAGGCAGAAGTTTTAGGAGTATCAGAAGATTCACTAAACTTTTCTCTTTTCCCAGAACTGTAATCGTTGAAGCATGTGTCAGGATGAAACCTGCCTCAGGGTGAGTCCCCAGGTGACTATGACAAAGACATCACTGCTGTAAAACCACAATGGACATGCAGCATATATGGAAAGTAAACTTCTTTGCTTTTAGTCACTGAGTTTTTAGGCTTTTGACTGCAGCATAACCTTCCCTATTCCAATGGATACCCATAGGCACACTGACAGACTGGCTTTTTATTTGTTCAATCTCATTTTTCTAAGGCCATTTTTAATGCATGTTAACTTATTTACGAAGATTAAAAAAAGGCACTCCAATTTGTCTGTAGTGGTTCAAAGAAACTCTTTAGATGGAGCAATCCAATTGAGTCCCTTCACTGAAAATTATTTTTAGTAATCCAAAAAAACCACACATACAGTAGTTAAATGAAGTATTTAAAATGTTCGCCTTACAAAAGCATGGTGCAATGCAGGGAACAACTTTGGTTATACCAGAAAACCCACACCATATGCTAGGAACTCTATTCTAGCAGAGCTGATCCTCCACAGTTACTTATGAAATTTAAAAGTCCACTTAAACACAAAGAATAATGATTCTCCCTGGCAAAAATTAAAAGCAAGAAAATTGATGAAGGCTTGCAGAATTCTAAATAAAAGCTACATGTTTACTTAAGAGCTAATATCTATTAAGTTAGTGGTGGTAATGTTTACCAAATTAATTATTAAGAATAAAATCAGCAGAGCTGTGTAACTTCCATTTCTGGATCAACTAAATAGAAATTTAAACTACAAAATTACTATAGTAAATTTATTTAAGATATATATTGTGGATTATATAAAGTTCTTTGGACATTTTACAAACTGAATTTACTAACGCAGCCAAAAGTAATAAAATCCACGTCAAAATATTTAGGCATGATACAGAGGGGAAAACACAGTCAACTATTACGTGAGACTCTCAGGTTTAAGGGCAGTCTCAACATCCCCAAGTTCCAGGGCAGCAATTTCTTCGAGTGTGATAGAATAAGAGTACTAAATCTCAAAGTGCAGAGGGACTATTATAGTAGTCAGTTATTGGACAATGCTGCCAACAGAAAGAAATGTGATGTTTCTGTTGGAAAAGTAAAGGTTCAATCAAAGCAATTTAACTATCCTACTGAAAATACTTGAAAAAATTCCAATCCAAGCTGAATTAAATGTTGTTAATTTGATTTTAATTTAGGCCTCCCAGTAATTTCAGAAATTTGGAGAGCTAAATTACAAAGATATTATCTTTTTAACAATGCTTACTTTTATAAGAAGGATAGTATTCTGATTCAGTCCAACAGTTTATGTCATTTAGAGCTACATCCGTTTATTCAGATAGCCTAGAACTCCGTGAAAAAATCTTTTGGAATTATGGGAATACACCTTCTGCCCTTTCTTTGTTTTTAAGTGATCCAGCCTGTAACTTCCATTACTTGTGATTTATAGAGATTCAGAGAGAGAGAGAGGTGTCAGTGATCTTGTCTTTACTTCCATCCCTGAAACAGGATGTGAGAAAAGTTATGTGGCAATGGTATGGTGTATGGAGTCCTCATAGTGCTTCCCTAGGTACGTAGAACAGTTTGGGTTTGGCAACTAGCAAAACAGAAACCACGGGATTACTCAACTTATATTTGGTTAATTCTTAATTAGTTAGATTTTTTACACAGTGACAGCTTTGTTTTTAAATTTGTTGCCCATTGCACCTGCATATTATGTGGCTTGATTGTTTTGCCAATATCTCCCTCTACTGGAAGGAGCTGCTCTGCTGTATTATACGCTTTGTCTTTATTTAGTCTTGTTTTTTGTACACCCTATATCAATAATCCAGAGGCGTCTTATAAGATAGGTTAATTGAGCATGAGGGAGCGAGGGGGGGCGACGAGGCAGGGTAGAAGTTTTTTTCTATAAATATGAGATCAGGATATCTCTAAGTATCTTTTTCTTTTTTTAATAGCAGAGGTCATTGAACAGGGAAAGATAGAAAAGTTATATATACACATGTTGGATTATAAAAATCTCAAAGTAGAGAAATGAATAATACTGTTTCAAAACTAAAAATAAAATAGAAACAATCAATGAATATATATTTACATTTACTAAGTAAAAATACAATTTTCAAAACTAAATGTCTTTATTTTACTTGAATGTTACCTAGCAGGAAGAGAGAGTACTGTTAGGACTTCACAATAACTCTTCACCATTATTGCTAGCATGTATTGCACATATCCTATGTGCCAGGCACCACGCTGAACAGTTTTCATTTAATGGAATAGCCTTAAAAGCTAGTTATACAGTGCCTTTATCCCCATTTACAGAGGAAAAAACCAAGACTTAGGCTGCAATTTAGTCAGGTTCGCACAGACACCAAGTGACAAGGCATGTGAACCAAGGCAGTGTTCAGACTTTGCTCTTAATTCCCACATTCGATTAGCATACCACAGCAATAAGTTCAGCGGACAACAAATGAAATCAGGCAAGACAGGCGCTAGGCAGATCTGACTGTCAGGATCAGGTCTAGCAAGGGGGCCGGCCCCGCGGCATAGCGGTTAAGTGCGCGCACTCCGCTACTGGTGGCCCAGGTTCGGATCCCGGGCGCACACCGACGCACCACTTCTCCGGCCATGCTGAGGCTGCGTCCCACATACAGCAACTAGAAGGATGTGCAACTATGACATACAACTATCTACTGCGGCTCTGGGGGAAAAAAACGGAGGAGGATTGGCAATAGATGTTAACTCAGAGCCCGTCTTCCTCAGCAAAAAGAGGGGATTAGCATGGATGTTAGCTCAGGGCTGATCTTCCTCACAAAAAAAAAAAAAAAAAGAATGCCCTCTGGCAGAGATCAATATAGCTAACATCTTAAGCTAGTTCATACTCACTTTATCTTCTTCTTTTTTTTTTTTTTTAAATAAAGCTCTTATGCCATTCAAGTACGTCTTTTTTTTTTTTTTATAATTTTATTTATTTATTTATTTATTTATTTTTCCCCCCAAAGCCCCAGTAGATAGTTGTATGTCATAGCTGCACATCCTTCCGGCTGCTGTATGTGGGACGCAGCCTCAGCATGGCCGGAGAAGCAGCACATCGGCATGCGCCCAGGATCCGAACCCAGGCCGCCAGCAGCGGAGCGCGAGCACTTAACCGCTAAGCCACGGGGCCGGCCCAATACTCACTTTATCTTCTTAATTCTTTCATTTTCTTCATTCCCCTCAACACCTCCCTCTCTAAGTGAAGTGATCTTAACGTTTCAAGGAATTAAAATAGTAATTTCTACATATAAAACAATTGATAAGTCTCTGAAAAAGAAATAAAAGTTTTTATGCTAAGGTTTTGCTGTGGTATCTATTTCTAGAAACAAAGCAACCGTACTGCTTCATGCTTCATGCCCAGTCATAAAGCAACAATACCTTGCATATAATAGGCACTCAGATTGTAGGGAATGAATGGATGAATGGATGAATTAATGAATGAAAGCAATTCCTCAATACACTTGCTATTGGAGCACCACCAGCTACATTGGGAGAAACAAATCTGAAGATTCTGTGGTGGTAGTGACCACTGAGGTCACTGGGAGGACTTCACTAGCACTGCTGAGCCTGTTAGAGCAGCATAATACCTCATCTCAGCCCTAATGCTGAGAATCACAAGGTGAGACAGGAGAGATTTAGAATATTTAGAATGCGCCATAAGATAAAATACAATTATGTGCTAAATTTGGGGGTTGAACTGTGCTGCAGAGGTTAGGGTACAGGTCATTACTGCTATTATCACACAGCCTAGAACTGTCCCACAGCCCAGAATTTCAAGAGGAGATCAACAGTGCCCCCTTAATAACAATCTTCACAAAGACATAGAAATGTTTTGTATTCACTTCTACATGAATATCCTACAGATTTCTCTAATACAAAGGTTCAAAACTGAATTGAACGTTCTCCCACTCGCCAAGCCTTTCCTTTCTCCTATATCCCATCTTAATAGTGTCATCACTCACCCAGTACTGAAGTTTAAAGTCTTTACATTATCTTAAATGCTCCGTGTGCCCTCAATCCACACATCCAGCCACCTATCAATCCTAATATAAAAATGTCTTTCATTTGGGAACCCCCTCCACCCACTATGGCTGCTGTGGTTCAAACTCCACCACTCTCCCCAGTGCTACTGCAATAGCTTCATAGGTGATTTTCTCCTCATTGATAAAACTCCCATAGCACAATGCTCAATAAGTGTTGGCTGAGTTGAATTGAACACGTTTTCTAAAATGGAAATTTACTTATACTCAATGCAAATTTAATTACGAATTTTAAGGCTTTGGCTTCGACAACAGTTGACTTCGGGCATCAATCCTTCATACTTGTTTAGCAGACTTCAACCAAAATTTAACGTCTGTCTTGCTGAACTACGAATGTTATAGATGGAATGTGTTAGATTTTATGAAGGTTTGAATATATCCACAATCCTAGCATCTATATGAAGAAGAAAATAGACTATATACTGTTGCTTCTTAAAATAAATCAATTTATATCACCCAATTACGTGTTACGAAACTTTTTGCCTAAGCTATTTTAGGGTAATTTATGGTTGCATATGAAATGAAAAAATATGTCAATTCAACCATGCTCTTAGAAAGAATGAGATAAAATTAGCAAGAACATGCATGTCCTTATTACGCCAATATTAACATCATACTGAATGTGTCAAGTACATGTAGCCAGTTCAAAAGCATTTTCACATTTAACAAAGTTTTTCATAAAAATGAAATTAAATATAAAAATAGGAAAATCTAACTACAATATTTTAACTCTAACAGACCCTTTTCATAATTTAATTTGAAGGAAAATATAAATATCATACAAAGAAACAGCAATTTAGAAATTGATTTGGTAAATAAAAATAAACTTGATAAAAAAATAAACAACTCAGAGGTGCCTACTATGTGCAAGATAATAACCTGAGAAAGTACAGGAGAGAAATTTAGTACTAATGATATTTCTTACTGAATTTGATGTGATGTTTGGTAGATAGGTTATAATCTTGACTATGCCTTGAAGACCTGATGTAGAGTTTCTAGTATACTTTACTATAATGTTTTAATTTCCTATTATCAAAAGTATATTTTCAGAAAATACCCAAACCCGAGAGAGAGCAGATTACTAGAAATTCAACAACTTCAAACTCCATTTAAAATTAGAAGCATTTAAGAAAAAATTAAAGAAATATTTGTAAATATTTTCTGAAAAATAAATTTAAATTTAATAAATCAAACATAATTTTGTTAGCAAAATACAAAATAAATTCCAGATTGTAAAACTTTAAAAATTGATGTTATAATTGTAAAAGCTACTTTTAAGAATGAACCTGTTTCAGTGCAATAAGTGCTTTGAAATCAATCTCTGTGCTTCTCGTGGTCCTACCACAGACACCCCATTTCCCACTTCAATTGTCATTTTGAATACCACAGTAGGCTCCTCAGCCCCACAGTGCCTCAACAATGTCATTATCTTAGTAACTAACACTGCCATTGATCTCTTACCCAGCAGACCGATATTTCTTTTCTATACATTGACCTGGGCCTCGACTTCCAGGCTTTCAAGAATAAAGAAACTTTTCAGTTTGTTTACTACTGAGGCAGGACATGTAAAGGCCCTTTGTCCCAGGTAAAATGTAATTGTAAGTATAATTAAGTTACTAATAAGGGATTCTGAAAGAGTAAAATTAAGACACACCTCTCTCTTAAACTTGCACTTTTTTTCCATTAGACATTTCATTAACTTGAGCTTAATTTCATTTGCTATTCTTATTCTAAACTCCATTACTTATATTTCAACATTAATACAAAATAGATGTGTGTCTATTCTACTATCTCCTAACTGAAATCAATTATACTCATTTGTCAAGTAAAAGGAACGTGCAAAAGGAATTTGCATTAAATACACTTTCCTCTATCTAGTTCCTACCGCACCTCCAGCAGATCTTGTTCTTTACTTGCTTAGTTTTTGTAATGATGTGTATAATTCACAAAATTCAGATCAATGTTTTTCTTTAGGGGCTATTATTCATAGTGGCTGCTATACAGAGAATAAACAAACAAAATGCCAACCTAAACTTTAAGTTTAAATTCACCATTTTGACTTCAATGATCAAGTAGGAGGGAAGAATTTAAGCTTCAGTAACTGTCATTGGAGTTGCCTCGAGATACTGGTCTGATAATCTATGGCTGAATATGATATGCAGATTCCCCTCACAAGAGGAGGAACTGTTTCCAGCACTTGATAAAGATTAGTTAAATGACTGAATAAAAATATATAAATAGGGGCTGGACCGGTGGCGTAGTCATTAAGTTCGTGTGCTCTGCTTCGGCGGCCTGGGGTTCGCAGGCTCAGATCCCAGGTGCTGACCTATGCACTGCTTATCAAGTCACGCAGTGGCAGATGTCCCACATATAAAGTAGAGGAAGATGGTTAGCCCAGGGCCAATCTTCCTCAGCAAAAAAGAGGACGATTGGCAGTAGATGTTAGCTCAGGGCTAGTCTTCCTCACCAAAAAAGAATATATATACATATATATATAAATATATCATAATAAGGCACAAAATGCTAGTAGAAAAAAATGAAGAATGGGCACAAGTGCTGATCTATATCAAGATGAATTTAAAGAGCTTCGTAATACTAACAATGCTTTCAACTAGTGGTTCTTATCCTCAGGTCTAAGAGCTCAAGAAGCCTGTGAATCACTTAAAGGTGTATGTAAAGTTCTGTGTCTATTTATGAGCATATATGCCTTTTTTTGAGGAAGAGGTTCTAAAGCATTCATTTCATTCAGCCTTTTAATGGAATCTGTGGCCTACGAGATTAAGAATCACTATCTTTTACTGTTTTCTTACCTTTCATCTTGCCCAATGTTAATATTATAACAAACCATTCAACCAAGTATTTTTCCTCTGGCTTCTAGAGATCATTTTAAATGTTCACAACAGAAAAACTAAGTAGTGACTGCCAAAACAACTTAGGATTATTCTTTTTTTCACTTGTAGAGAGATATTAATTCTTAATATAAATTTCATATTTCTAAAGTTAATCCAACTTTGAAAAGATAAGCCTTTCCTCTCCAGTATTTTTATTATTAAACAGACCCTCTCTTAGTGTTGATGGTTTAAGTTATTAGGATGAGATTTTAGATAACGTTCATCTAACAAAAGAATATAAATAAATTTAAGGTACCAAAACATACAGGTCAGTCTGTTCCCTTTGACAAAATATATGTTAATAATAGTAGATGGTTTCAATAAATTTGCATGATCTAAGTTTAAATCTCTAATGAAAAAGGCAAGATTGTTGCTTGTTTGCATAATTTGAGATATCCTAAGTGACACATACAACCACCTGATCCAGGGGAACAATGAACCACACAAGATAGTTTCTTTTTTGACTAAAAAAATAAATTGAAAAGAAATGCATATACTAGATGAACAGGGGGGAAAAAAAGGAAGATTGAAAATAATAAATAGAAATAGAAATAAATTACACTGTTAAAGTTTCTGAGATTAAAAATGACCCTCCTCCTCTAAAAGAGAATTATTTCAAGATAATTTAATAATAGAATTATACTTCCAAATCTGTTTTTGATAGGAAATATTATAAAATGTTAAGCAGTAATAAGGTTTATAAATGTAGATGTTGCACACAAAAGGACAGATTCACCATATTTAGATAACGCCTTCATAATCAACAGATGCAAAGAGCAGTCAATTAAGAATAATAATCTTTGAGAAATAACTGTTGACAAAGATAGAGCCATCTGTGGTGAAATTCTAAATAAACTGTAAAAATATTGTCACTTTTTAAATAAAAAATAGTTGTCACAGCAGATTTGTTCAGTTCTCACTAAAATGGCACAAAAATTCTTAAGAAACACATAGAGAAGAATAAAACAATAAATGAGGAACAGCTTGACAGGCTAGGAGGGAAAATTAGAATTTTACTGTGGAGTATTATAAAAACGTGTGCAAACAACACAACCACCAAAATACATACAGCTGGACATTTTAAATTTCAAATATGAAGAAAGACGAAAAAATTATTTGGAAAATGAAATGAACTAGTTTTGAATAAAAGCATTGTCACACAGCTGAAAATTAAATAATAAAAAAATATAAAGATTGAAAAGCATTTTCTTGGGCAATGCTCAGAACATAGGATTTTCATATATCACTTAATCTAGAAAGAGCATAATAATTTAATTCTCAGACCACATCAAATGGAAAGAAACTAGAATAAAATTCTGCTTAGAAAGGAATACTCCATTCATCTTCCCATTTTGTTTTGTACTGCAATTACTGATGTCTTTTATCTCCCTTAATGGAATGTGATTTTTTAAAGGCAGAGATTATGCCTAGTTCACCGCTGTATTCACCCACAACACCTAGCACAATGTTATACTAAGAAAATGCTAAGTAATTTTTGCAAAAATAAATTAGGACATAAAAATAATCAGGCACCCAGAGGCTGTAAGGCTTAAAGACTACTGACCTATTCTTCACTCTGTTAATGATCATAGCAACTTTTGAAGAATACTGAACTTGTAGAGGTCACAGAAGAGATGCTTAAGGATTACCTATCCCTTCCTCTCAGATATCAGTAGGGTTAAATTCATTTCAATCACTTCTGGTCCTTATAGGCCAGAGCATAATAATTTACACTACTCAAATAAAACATGTGAAATAATTCTAAAAACTTAAGGCTGTAGGTAAACGGTTAGGGGGAATGAATGTGAATCCTTAACTATCTGGGTGACCTCAAACACAATGTATCTAAAACTGAATGCATTATTTCCCCAAACAGCTCCCTCTCTTGATTTTGCTAATTTTGCTAATGGTACCATTCATTATTATTCTTCAATCAAAATCTTGGAATTAACTTTGATTCCTCCATTTCTCTAAACCCTATATAAATATCAGTAACCAAGAAATACCAATTTGCTCTGTACAAATTCTTTTAAAACTCACTTCCTTTGCATTTCCATTGCCACCACCTTTCCCCAGGCACATTGTTCATCTCTAGACTACCAGAAAGGGATCCTAACCAGTGTCCCATGGAAGGACAATTCCAAACAGTTTAACACACCAGTCTCCGGAAATTGGCCACAGTATTTTTTTCTGACTTTATTTTTGGCTATTTAAAAATTTATGAATACTTAGCTCGATGTTCCTCACTGTCCCCAAATATGTTTTACAGTTTTCCATCTTCATCCGTTTGCTTACACTGCTCTACCTGCCTGGAATGCCCATATATTCTATACTTAGTCATATCAAACTCAACAAACACACAAGGAGAGCCTACTATGTGGGACTCACTATATGCTAGACACCAGAACTCACACACCAGGAGAGTCAAAGGAAACAAATCATTACAGCACAACACGCTAAGTGATCTAATAAAGGTAGGAATGAAATAATACACAAATGACCAGTTTTGTTATTAATTTAGTTTAGTTTGACCTGGGCTTTGAAAGAAGATGAGAAATAAATGCATGTTTACTAAATAGTTGGGATGGGAGAGTTCCAGGTAAAGAGGATTGCATGAACAAAATTAAGGAGGGAAAATATCCATGGCACATTAAGAGAACAAGGCAGCCGAAGTATAAGGTATACGGGTAGAGAGAGAAAGGTAAGAGAAGTGTTAATAATATTATATCACTCCCTCATACTCCCTCCCTTCAACTTTGGTTGAAGACTTACCTTAAAAATTGAGTACTGACATCAAATTATTTCAGCCATCTTCTGACCTTGAGCAGAGTCAGATCATGTAGAAAGTTCAATCATTTATTAACCTGGCTGACCCAGTAATGACTGGTCATAGGCTTTTTCATCTCAAGATTCAGGTTGACCCAGGCCCTTAACATGATCATGGGTTTAACAGCAGGGACTGATAAGGTCTGGAGAGATAAAAACTTCAAATCATTCCATTTCCATTGGATTTAAGAACTAGAAGCAACCCTAGATATCTTTTAGCCAAGTGATTCATAACTATTTTTGGTTCTCAGTCTCCTTTGAGAAGGTGAAACAAGCTCCTGAATTCAATTTCATGGGCACAAGGAGACTGGCTGAAGCCCACAAATCAAGAGCCGTGACCCCAGCACTTTTGCGGGCCAAGCGGATTATTTCAGACTGTGAAGCTAACTAGGGGAAGAGGATACACTCTCAAAAAGGGAGCTATTTGACACACAGAAATATGCAACAAAATGGCCAGATCTTCTGATTTTTTCCAAGAGAAACCACAATTCCAGATTTATGTGTTTGTGTGTATATGTTAAATCTGTCAATTTTGAATTGTTCACTAAAAAAAAGTAAGCACTTATCGGTCATGCAAGACATGTTGATAAGCCACATGTGACTGGGGGCGGCTATTTTCCCACCTCAGTTATTGATGAATACCCTAGGCAGTTACTTCTTAGATGAGGAAACTGAGGCCTACAGTTAAACGTCCTGTGCAAAATACACAGCTAGTCAGAGTTAGAGACAGATTAGAACCAGGTCTTCTGACTCTGGGCCTAGTTTGTCTCTATTTGAGGGAAGCAGAATATAGAGAAGATGACTAATATTTATTAAATGCCTATTCACTTATGTGCTAGGTTTTAATATAATCTCATTTTCTTTTACACAGCCCTTTTAGGCAAGAATTATGATTCCCATTTTTCTAGTGAGGAAACTGATGCTCAAAAGCTAAACTAACTTTCACAAGATTATACAGCACTACATGGTCAGAGCCAGGATTCAAACGATACATGATGACCACAAAACCCATATTCTTTCCATGTTGTCTCCTACTTGCTTACATTAATAGCTGAGGTTCCAGCTGGAGAGGAGACAGTAGATAAGGCCAGAAGGTGAAGAACTTTATTTTGTAGGAAATGGAGACCTACTGGTGGCTTTTGAGCAGAGGAATGACAAGACCCGAACTACGATTCTGGAAGATAACTGGAGAGCAGTTTGAATGGAGAAGCAATTGAAACAGAGAGTCTGAAGAAAAGAACCACTCAAGGTCATTGCTAAAATTCTGTTGCAAGATTAAAAAAGGAGGCGACTGAACTATTTACTAGGCGAATGGGAAGTGGCAGAGGCAAGAGAAATGGAGGAGTTGGCAGATTATGAGCCTGAGTAACAGGAAGAATGTTAATGCCATTTATAGAGGAGCTCTTGAACCACTGAAGTCATGATGTTAAAAAACAAAAATAAACGTAGATCCTAGTAGTCGTGAAGCCATCTAGGCAAGTAGTTTTTTTTTTTTTGTAAACCAGGAAAAGAATCTAAATATGATAAATCATAAAGATAGGTTACCATAACTGCACGCTTCCACTGAAAGGTTAATGATTTGATATAATTTAAACAAACAACAACATAAAATGAATATCTAAATAAATAAAAGGCACTCAAATTTATTCTGATCAGCTAAAAATAAGGATAATTTAAGTAGAATGAGGGGAAAAAATGCCATAGATGAGACAAATATTTATGAACTTTGTTTTCTAAACTTCTTAATAATTGAAAGATAAGAGGGATGGGGAATCACAAGTGCGGAGGGGGATACCATTAAAAATTAGAATATAAATTCAAGTTCTAAATGGTCTCATCTAAAACGAACTATCTCAAAGCACTTTCTATATATCAATTAAACAAAGTATGATGATAAATTATCCTGGGCTCCCAGATTTGTTTGCAGTGTTGCTCTCCCTTACTTATGATTACAGTAGCAACCCAAGAATAGGGCCGACAATTGCCACTCTCTTGTTGTGGTGTAATATTGTTTCCACACTTGTAGTCTCCTAAAAAGACCCAGAAAAACTGAAAAACAGAAAATAGAGTTCAGGAAAATACATAAAGAGAGTGAAGGAATAAAAAAAATACAACAGAGTAAAACAGATGACTAATTATTTCCCTGTTGTTCTCACTTTCTATTTCCAACACACTTTCTGGCTTCACGTGTTTTGAATTAAATGTGAGCATAATTTCAATGCACTACAATCACCACCATCACCACCAACAACAAAAACCACCTGGGATGGCCAAGAGGAAATTTAATCTATTAAAATGAAATAAAAATAATTTAAGAGAAAGCTCAACAAAATGATAATCTATCATAGGCAGACCCTTTTCTGTGTTGTTCGATTAAAATCACAGTAAATTAATTATGCAGATGCTCACCAAAAAGAACCAATTCTAAAACATTTACTCAGCATCCAATCCTGGTAAGGATCATTTGAGTGACAATAACGAGAAACAGGAGAAGCAGCATATGGTCTCGAGAAGCTGAAAGAATAGTGTCAAGAGAGACCCTGGAGGCTCAGGCAGAGTCTCAGAGCAGCCCTGGGCTTTGGCAGAGTCACCGAGGACAGCTCTGCAGGCACAGAAACTGCATTTCCTGAAAGTTGAATAGGTTTTTCACAATGCTTCCAAACAACGTTACAAGAAATTGACTTTGAAATAAAAATTTGTCAATTTACATTCAGAAATATATTTATAATGATAACCCATATCGTTCATTTGCTAGGACATACAATCTCAATCAAGCTGGGTAGCTGGTTGAGCTGCCTCTGTAGTCTAGATCTATTTCTGCTACATTAAATATTTTGGCTGTCCTAACTCAGAATATCATTTCCCTCTTGCTTTTTGGAAGAATTTTCTAGACTTTATAAAGACCAGTTAACTTCTGAGGACCAAGAGATGATTCACTTGAGAATGTTCCAGATATATATATGCAATCATTACTTCCTAAGGACACAGCCTGGTTCCCTTGAAGGGGGCATAACAAAATCTAATCTCTGAGACGAGATACAGGACACACGTTTGCCCTATCAGCAAAGCATTAAGAGGCTATCTCTAGTGGCTTTTTTCTGCAGATGGATAATCTCACCTATATACGTAATGACTTTTAGAAATTTTAACCTGAAGTGACGCCCTATCTTGATTTTATCTTCAAATTCACAGCGTTTCTTACTGCAATCTGCAACGTACTGAATGAAGTACTACATTTTCGCATAGGGAAAGAATAGTTACTGATTTCTATCTCCTCAAATTAAGTTACGACCTATTAGTTGGGTCAAATCATACGTAAACAAAGATCATAAACATAACACAGACAGAGATCACACCAGAAATAACAGATGTCTAGTTCAGTACCACATTTCAAGGGGTATGGTCAATAACACTCTTCATAGATCTACACTTCCTTCCTTTAAGAATCATTTACTTTCTCATCTATATGCCAGAAACTGTTCAAGGTGCTGAAAATACGACAATAAAAAAGGCAAACAATGCTCCTTTGTTTTTATAGACTTACAATCTAGACAGATACAGACAAGCCAATGGACAATGACAACAGCATGACATTTGGTGACATGGCAGAGAATAGAGGTTGTTAGAGGGACACATACATTTCCAGAAGTTCCTGACAATTTATTTCTTCCAAAGAAAGGCCTAATTACACCATCACCACCACAATCATCATCACCACAACCATAATCATGATTTATCAGCCATGATTTACTAAACTCACGCTACATTTCCAGTTCTATGTTAGGTGCTATATTACATCATCTTTAATCTTTACCACACCTCTGCAAGATAGGTCAAATTATATTTCTGAAAAAGGAAAAAAAACAACAACAATATCAGCTGTGACAGACAATGTCAGCTCATAACTGGCCTGGCACCAACACACAGGCCACAGTCTTCCCTATTGAATATGAGAAGTGTCACAGTACACCAATATCTGATAAGGTCTGTGACCATGACAACTCCACAACCATATCTGAGCACAGACAAAAACAAGAGCATTGGGCAAACACAAAAACTTCCATGCACACAGCCCATGAGAAGCTCCTACGGTGAGGAACTGAGGCCTCAGGCCAACAGGCAGCACCAACCAGCCACCTATGCGAGGGAGACACCGTGGAGGCGAACCCTCCAGCCTAAACCAAACCTTCAACAACGGCAGCCCCAGCCAACATCTGGACTGTGACCTCATGAGACCCCAAACCAGATCCACTCAGTTAATCTACTCCTGAATCCTGACCCACACAAAGTGGATGAGATCATGTGGTTTTAAGTCACTTGTTCTGCAGCAATAGATAATATATAACATTAACATAAGTGTGTGTCAATGAGTCTATACCTTTCCAGTTAAAAGAATTATAAGGTAGATCACATAATTAATATTGATTAATACTATATTCTTCCTTTAATTCTTAGAGTATATTTTCTTTTAGTTCTTTGAACATACTTATAATAGCCACTTAAATCCAACATCTGAGCCCAATCAGAATCAGCTCTTGTTAATTCATCTTCTCTCCCTGGGTGACACTTTCCTGTAATTCTATGAACACACTACTTCAATCCAGCCACAGGGCTCACTTGGAATCAGTTTCCTGAGTATGGGTCGAACCTTCCTGTTGCTTTGCACATCTGGTAGTTTTGGGGTAAAGAGCAGAATTGTGAATAATTCATTGTAATGAATCTATTTTGTTTTTCTAAGGATTTTCTTGTTGTTGTTATTGTTCCACTAAGAAATTAATTTACCTGGACTCAAACTGTGAAATCTATCTCGTGCTCAGTGTACAGCAGCTGATGTCTCTGTCAGTTGCTGATTTACCAGCCTGCTCCCTGGGGGTATCCCCAAACCTGTGTAGTTTAGCAGTCAGACAAAGATTTGTGTAGATTTTATAGTCAGATTGTGGGGTTCACCCTCTCTGTGGTTACCTTTGTTTCCAAGGATCCCCAGCCTAAATTTCCACTTCTCTGCCAGCCCTGAGTTCTGCCCTTAGATACAAGAATTCAGTCAGACTTCTGATTTTTGCCACCCAAGCAGTGTGCACTGTGGGGAACACACTGTCAAAGGCGCGGCAAATCTGCAAATCTCACCACGAGCTCTGTCTTTCACAGGTTCACACCCCCCTGGTTCTGCCAGTGTTTCCGCAAGACCCTCTGGGTCTCCCACGCAGATGCAGTTTAGAGGTCATCTGGGGATTCAGGCAGAGTTTATGCTCAGATCTTAGATCTCAGCCCTTCTGTGGCTCTCCTGCTTCCAGAATGTACCCCTTAAATTTCTGTCTGCTCTGATCTCTGAATTTTGTCATCGCCACTTAGAGCTGGTAAGGATGTAGTTTTCCACTGCCAGATCTAGGGGGGCTTGGAGCACCCCCAGCAAGAAAGCCATTAACTCCCAGTTCTTACTTGATCAATAGAATCTTTCTATAGTAAACTCTTCTCACCTACCTTTGGTCATCTTCCAGAACCTTCCAGTAGTTGTTTTTAATAATCTGGCCACTGTTATCTGCTGGAGGAACTGCCTGACCTCTTCCAGCTCCCATTACCTGAAGTCTCCCTGGACTACTGGTTAGCCTCCTATCTAGTCTTCTGCTTCCATGTTTACCTTCCAATGACAGCCTCTTCTCCACCCAGAAGCCAGAGTCTCCCCTTTGAAACATAAACCACATATCACATCCCCACAAAAAATTCTTGAAGAGGCTTCCATTTCACTCAGGGTAAAAGCCAAGCCCTCTGTATGGCCTACAAGTCCTATGTGAAGTCGCCCCAGGCCACCTCTCAAGCCTTCCGTCTTACCATCTCTTCCCAGTCTCTCCTCAACCATTCTGCTGGGCTTCCAACATGCCCAGCGTGCTCCAGCTCGGGCACCTGCTCTTCACTCGGCATGAAACACTCTTCCCTCAGGTAGTTGCATGACTGGCTCCCTCACTTTCTTCAAGTCTCTGTTCAGGTTTTGTCTTGTTAGAGATGACTTCCCTGATCACCCCCGCTAAAAGAGCATTTCTCTCTACCACACCATCAGGTTCACCTCCCCTCCCCTGCTTTTCTTCATTGTATTTACCACCACCTGAAATCATTCATATACATATATACACACATACATACATATACATATATGGTTTACTATGTATCTACCCTCACTAAAACATAAGCTCCAAGTAGACAGGGATTTTGTTGTGCCCTGGCAGGTAGTCGAAAGAATGGGTTAAGTGCTGTTATTTTGGGGCATTATTCTTAACCCCTTCCATGTACTAACTCATGTAACTTTCATAGCACCCCAGCAAGTAGGTACTATACTTATCCCCATTTTACAGATGAGGAACTGAGGCAAAAAGATTTGAAGCCCAAGTTAATGAAGCTAGGAAGTGATGGAGCCAGGACTAGAACCCAGGCAGTCTGTCTGCAAAGCATTAGTCTGCTCAGGCTGCCATGACAAAATACTGCGGACTGAGTGACTTAAACAGCAATGTATTTTCTCGCAGTTCTGGAAGCTGGGAGTCCAAAATCAGGGTGCTGGCAGAGTTGGTAACTGGGGAAACCTCTACCCTTGGCTTGCAGACGGCTGCCTTCTCACTGCGCCCTCACACACTTTTCCTCTGTGTGTGTCCTCCTATGTCTCTTCCTCTTCCTATTGGGTTAGGGCTTCACCCTTATACCTCATTTAACCTTAATTACCTCCTTAAAGGTCCTATCTCCAAACACGGTCACATTGCGGGTTAGGACTTCAACGTGTGAATTTTGGGGGGACACAAATCAATCTGTAACACCCATAACTTAAGCCATGGAAATACACCTTCCTTTTTATTTTGGAGAATTAAGATTTTTTTCCCTATGAGCCAGCCCTGGTGGTCTAGTGGTTCAAGTCTGGCACTCACTTCTCCGGTGGCCCAGGTTTGCTCCCCAGTCGTGGAACCACACCACTGTCTGTCAGTTGCCATGCTGTGGCAGCAGCTCACACAGAAGAACTAGAATGACTTAAAACTAGGATATACAACTATGTACTGGGGCTTTGGGGAGGACAATAAAAAGTAGATAAAAAAAGAAAAAGATTTTTTTCTCTAGATCTTTTTAGATGAACAGCCAAGAAACTTCCAAAACTCTGACCAAGCCATAAGATCACCTGGCAAGATAAATCTACTGAAATGGCTACACTGAGGATTTTCAGAAACAACTTGGTCTCATAACGCACCAAATGAGTGTGCCAAACATCTGCTAGTGTACTTTCACACACTGTGCACTTCCTCGGTGCACCTCTGGGAACTGTGTTTATTTGTAACTCCCCACACAGAACCAGCAGAAAACCATACTTCTTGTGAGTCCCTGATGGAAATCCATCCCAGTCTCCTTGCTGCTCCATAAACACACTGTGCGTGCTCCCACCTTGGGGCCTTTGCCCCCCCTGTTCTCACTATCCGGAATGCTCTCCCTCCAGATAGCTTCATAACTCATTTTTCTCCTTACTTAGATTTTTTTCCAGAGTCATCTCCATGAAGTCTTGCTGCAACAACCTTTTGAAAATTGCAAACATACTTTCCTCTTGCACTTCCCTTATCTACTCCTCCCTTTTCTACTGGATTTTTCTCTGTGGCACTTTTTAAAAATTGTCTCTCTTCCCTCTAGAATGCAAGCAAGATGAAGGTGGGGGCTCTTGTTTCTTTATTTACTGCCATTTCCCTCGCCCCTAGAAAAGTGCCAGCACACGGTAGACACTCAGTGAATGTTCAATGAATGAACGAATAAATGAACGTCCTCGAGGTCGCAGAGCGGGTGAGGGGTAGAACTGGAATTTGAACCCTATCTGACTCAAGTCTAAACATTCAACTGCTGCGTTATACTGTGCATAGCAGCTAACAATTCTTCAATAAGATATAGCTCTGGTCAAAGCATAAAGAATGCTCTTCTCTGACACCAACAGTAGACCTCATACAGTGATGGAGAAAGTGCGCAACTTTACATAAACAAAACTTAATATTCCTTACAAACATAAATTATAAAAATTCATCCTTTTTAATACTAGAGGCAGCTGACCATTTATACAATTAAATATTTTGCATAAAAATGTTTGCAGGGTCAGAGACATTTCAAAAGCGAACAATCTAGTCTAGATTCCATTGTTGTTGGATAGGCACAAAACTGGTTGTAAGGTTTTCCCAAAAGTTGTTAGTATTTTATTCCTGGCCTAAGAGAACAAATAAGTGGTAGCATTCATTTATTTACTTGCCAAATATTTATTAATCACCTACTCTGACCAGGCACTGTTCTAGGCACTAGACACAGCAGTGAATGAGACAATTCTTATATTCTTGAAGGGGAAACCATAAACACAAAACAAAAAAATAAGGAATGTATTCATGTCATAAAACTATTGGTTTTGATAATAAATGGATTTTGTAATTCATTCCTAAATAATTCAGAGTAAACTTTTATCACAGTGGTGAAGACCTCAGACTCTAGAATCAGATGACCCAGGTCTGAATCTCCGTTACAAGCTGTGCCCCTGGCAAATTACCGCCTCAAGTCGCAATTTCACAAACTGGGGAAAACAGAACCCATCATGCAAGGCTGACATAAAGATTAAAAGAGAAAACATGCAAGCAAACACTTAGCACATTACAGGGTAAATAATAAATATCAATCCTATTATTATTATTAGGATATATAAACAATCTAATTCTTCCATTGTATGAAGACGAGGCTAAACTCACAGGAAGACTTGGCTTCGTATTTAATTGTGGTTTCTTTTCTTTTTTCGGAGGCTACCATGAGTCATCCATTCATTCATTCATTCATTCAACAAATATTCACTGAGCATTTAATAGATGCCAGCTATTTTACTAGCTACTGGGAATACATCAGTTTACAGGCCAGGCATGGTCTCTGGTCCCTTGGAATTTATGTTGCCACGTTATTATAAGTACTAGGTACCATGAAAGCAAACTGAAGAGGTGCCTAACTTTTCAACAATAAATAGTGAGCGACTTTCAAGAAACCAATATTCACCAAGATCTACTATAGGAGGCCCCTTTAGTGATGCTTTGCATTCAGGGAAAGCTCAATGAATAAAGTTCACCAGCAAGAGTAAGGTTGAGAATGCCTGGAAGGGAGGTAGGAGAAATCCCAGGAGTCTGCTGGTGTCCTCTCATCATTCTTCCAAAATACTTCCAAAATATACTCCCCTTAGTAGAATATAAGTTTCTTGAGGGCAAGAATCCCCAGAGCCTACAAAAATTCGTGGCACACAGTAGATACTTCATAGACAGTTTTCAAATGAACTAGTAAATATTCCAGGTCCTCACTACCACCATCCTGGTCCACGGTATGATCATCTATTTCCTGTACTACTGAAATGGACTTCTCAGCTTTTGCCCCACTAGACTGTTCTTCAAATACCTTTCAGATTTGTCTTTTCAGATGTTAGACTAGGTCACTATATTGACTAAATGGCTCCAAAGGTTTCCCCTCACACTTAGAATCCAATATCCTGCCAAGGTCGAGAGAGCCCTGCGCGATCCGGCCCCTCCTGCCTCCCTGACCGCACGTGCTGCGGCCCCGCACCTGGCTCTAGCCACTCAGGCTTTCTTCCTGACCCTCAGCCAGCCCCGCTCTTTGTGCCTCGCGGCCTCCGCGGTCCCCGGTCCTGAAATCCCTTCCTGTGGCTCTCAGGGCAGGCTGGCATCTTCTCAGGCTCCTGAGCACCTAAGTCAAAGCAGCCTCCTCACACAATCGCTATCCCATTTGACTGTTTTTATTTTCTTCCTAGCCATTATCATCACTTGAAATTATCTCGATGTATTTCGTTAAGTGTTGATTTATCTTCTGCGGTGTTTCTACATGGAATCTATAAGCATTGTGAGAGCACTGTTCCCCTTGTTTCTCTCCACTCAAAAAATTGTTGAATTACTAAACGAAGAAACGCCCTGCGCTGTTTCCAGTTCTCTTTAATTGTGGAAATACACAAGCACCTAGGGACCAAACAGATCCCGGAAAAGCATCTCGGCCCCACGCAGCCACTAAGCCGCTGCCCTCCCTCCGCTTCCCGCGAGGGCGTGCCTTACCGGCCCCGCCGTTCGCCTGTTTCCGCCCGACTTCCGCTAAGGGGCAGGCTCCGCTGGGCGGGACCGTCTCTCTGGCTCCTTGCCCGCCCCGCCCACCCGCCATTCACCTGATTCCCTCTCCGCTTCCGCCAGGGGGCGCGCCTCCGAGGGCCGGGCCTCCATCTGCGCCGCCGACCTCCCCAGCACCGCCAGCACCGTCTCCGGGGGCACGTCGACCAGTTGCTCCCACACGGACTCCGTGTAGAAGTCCACCGTATGTGCACTGGAAATGGATAAGGCTTCCCTCAGGAACCGCAGCAGCCCCTGCAACTTCGCCCGCAACGTGGACAGGTCCGGGGTCACTGGAAGCGGACAGGAAGCCGCCATGACGCTCACCCTGCCGGGCTGCAGGTGGCGCAAACGTGGCCGCAAGGCGAGTGCTCGGTCGAAAGTAGCACAGGCCAGATAAGTAGAACTTCGATCTGGACTCTACTTGGGCGATTGATTGCTTCTGCCTGATGACGTAGTTTGACAGCGTCCGTTGTGGTTTTCCGGCGACGCGGTTGGTGTGCTATGGCGCCGGTGAGGCCGGCAGCAAGGTGGCGGCCAGGGAGTGTGGGGACGCGTGGTGAAGGAGTTTCTCCGGTCGGATTCAGGAATCAGAATGTGAAACAGAGGAGGTGGCGACCTAACCATGCGCAGGCCTTCGTGGGGAGCCTTCGCGAGGGTATGTGAGAAGGCAGCCTTTTACAAGTCCTCAGGCCTGCGAAATCTTAGGATCCGCGACCCGCCGAAGCGGGCAAGAAGGATTTAGGAACAAGACTGGCCCCTCCTCGGGGCAGAGGAAGCCATTCTTAAACCCGCCGAAGCCGTGGCCTTCTCAGAGCTCTGGATGGAAAGACGAGGCACTTTTGCTACCTCTAAATCTTGAAACATCTTCCCCGACTTAACCCCATTCTTGATCAGAACTCTTTTTCCTCTACGTTTTGCCCGTGAAACTGTAAGCAGAGAGCATCTAAGGATCCACTTGTGCATGTAATACGGTAAAGGATAGACAGAACGGCTGGGCCAGAAATATACTACCCCAAACCCTTGCTGATTACCCCGAAGTCCCCCAGTCTTATTTTCCTTTCTTTCGCTTTAGTTTGTGTTTTTCATTTTATCTTGCTGTCTGTAAGTTCCCTCAAATCCCCCTTGGAATGTATAAATTTTAAGTTCAGTCTTCTGATAATTGCTAGCTGTTCAGAATGTCATACACCATGTTATCTGTTTTGCGTTGAGTTATTTTAGAAAATCGGTCGTATAGTTGTTTCTCTAAGGTTAAGTAATAAATGTGAGGGTTTTTTTCTTAATTATTTATTAAAGATCTAGATTAAGTGTTTTAAATGAATTAAGGACTTTGTTTTGATTTGTCAGTACAGTAAATTAGAGTTGTACTATGCTCTAGTCATTTTTCCTTCTTTGAGATACTTGAGTGTCTGTATGGCTGTTAGCCTGGTCTTTTTGCAAAGGACTGACATACTAGTCTTTTTGCAAAGGACTGACGTACTGTTCATTCCATTAGCTTAAACTTGTTTTCTTGAAGTAACCTTTTAAAGCAAAACATAATGTAATTCTGGCATCTGAATGTGATGGTGTGAAAAGTTTTTCATTTTAAATCAACAGTTACATTTTTCATGCAACTTATTTTCTGAGAAAGTAATTTATGACTGATATTCTTCAATAGGACAAGGCTTTGCATTTCGAAGAAAACTGAAGATTCAGCAAAATTACAAGAAATTGCTGTGGAGGGAAAAGAAAGCCCAAACTGCACAGGAATCCCAATTCACAGATCGGTACCCTGATCATCTGAAACATCTCTATTTAGCAGAAGAAGAAAGACTCAGGAAGCAACTTAGAAAAGTTGACCATCCTTTGTCAGAAGAACAAGTTGACCAGCCTTTGTCAGAAGAACAAGGTGATCAGCCTTTGCCAGTAGAAGAATGTAGCATTGACCAGGCTTTGTCTGAAGAACACTGTAGCATTGAGCAGCCTCAGCCAGAAGAACAGTGTAGCGTAAGAGTAAAGTATGTATTATCTTCTTTTGAAATCCTTTGTTTTACATATAAGTGGTGTTTTATGAAAGAGATTTAGGACAATTTGTATATGAATTGGAATTTTTTTATTTAAGACATTTTAGAAGTCATGATGTAATTAAGTGAAAAGATTTGCATGGAGGCTTTCTTTTCAGTTTAAATGACTGAAGTAGACTGGTTTAGCTTAATAGAAGAAGTAATGGAATGGGAATTAAGAGGTCTGGGTTTTGGATTTCAGCCTCTCAAGTATATTTAACTTACTTGGACCATGATTAACTCCTATTATTAATATAAGTTTAAAAAACACAACTAATTTTTGAGAGGTATTATAGTGAAGTGGTTAACAGCATGGACTGTGGAGCTGTACATAACATGTTGGTGTTCAATGTCCTCTTCTTTGGGAAATGATAATAATAAGTATGTACTTCAGAGCTGCCGTGTTGCACAACTCCAGAATGGATTATTCCACCGACTGTGGTATCCCTGATCTATCTCATGACGTGAAGACGAAATAAGTTCATTTCTTAAAAGGTGTATGGTACGTGGGAAGTGCTACATGAGTGTTACCTACTACTGCTGTTGCTACTACTACTGTTATTACAGTATTGTTAATCTGGATTTTTTTTTCCTAGAAGACGTAGACTTGGTTGCAATTAAAAAACAAATGGCA
The DNA here is from genome assembly GCF_057802395.1 of Ceratotherium simum simum. NCBI lineage: Eukaryota > Metazoa > Chordata > Mammalia > Perissodactyla > Rhinocerotidae > Ceratotherium > Ceratotherium simum. The sequence continues at coordinate 38,174,185 of NC_141924.1, forward strand.
CAGTTCCATAAAAACTTTGGTTTTATAAGACCTAACTTATAAAGCTTTCGCTGCACATACCTCAGGTCAAAAAACAACTAAAATCTAAACTTTCAGAGAAGCCAGTTGTTGTTTGGGACCATAACTTTTTACTTTACTAAAATTCTGTCCTTTAAAGTTGTGAACTATTTGTGGTAAAAGTAACAGGAAATGGACTTCAGGAAAAAGTGTAGCCAAGGATGAAGACAGAGACACTAAAAATTCAGTTTTTTCAGTAGGCTTGTTCATCTTATCGGATAGTAGATGTAAAGCTGTGGCAAAAGATTAGCACTAAAAATGTAGATTTGAGTCATTCCCGGTGATAATTGAAGTGAGAAGGGTTAAATCATGGTCAAGATACAAAGGTAAAAATTATATTCTTTTTTTTTTTTTAATAATTTTTATTTGTTTTTTCCCCCAGAGCCCCAGTAGATAGTTGTATGTCATAGCTGCACGTCCTTCTAGTTGCTGTATGTGGGACACGGCCTCAGCATGGCCGGAGAAGCGGTGTGTCCGTGCGCGCCCGTGATCCGAACCCAGGCTGCCAGCAGCGGAGCGCGCGCACTTAACCGCTAAGCCACGGGGCTGGCCCAAAAATTATATTCTTAAAGATTATTTATTTTGAAGTGAAAGCAGGAAAAAGTTGTCATTGAAGAAGTTAAATAGAACTGTCATAATTGGAGAAAGAGGAATACAGTGACAGCTGAGTCAGCAGAGGAGCATTGTACAAAGTAGAGGTTGGTCGACTGTAAAATACTGTAAGGTCCAAGAGAAAAAGAACTGAGAGGAGGTCTTTGCATTTGTGGTCTAGGCAATCATTGGTGACTTTAGAGATTTTCAATAACCGTGATTAAGTTTTTAGCCTTACATATGTGTGGCATCTGAAGCCATAGTCAAGGATATGACTGCCTCAAGAGTGTGGAGACCAACAAGAGAAACACTTGGGGGAAAACCTGGAGCAAGGAAGAGAAAGAGGATCAAGAGAGAAGAACATCACCAAAACAAAGGGAGTGGAATTTTCAGAAGTAGTGAATGGTCAATTAAATGTGACTGAAAAGTAGCCGTTGACTCGATCATCATATTTTGCTAGAAAGTCATCACTCTCTTGCCATGGGCAGTTTCGTTGGAGTGGTGAGAGCGAAATTCAGATTGCAAAGAGTTAAGGAGTGAATGGGAAGTGACCATCGTAGTCTATTCACTATTCTTTCTAGATACTTGACTATGACTATGAAAGGACAAGGGATGAGAGACGGGTAGTTAGAAGAGGAGACAGAGTCTGGTGATGAGTAATTTATGCATTTGTTTACCTTGAGAAGGGAGCTGCTGAAATATGTTATATTGTGGTTATGGTGTTGGTGTAGTGAAAATTGAGAGATAAGGAAAAGGAAGATTATTATTGAATTAGATATCCTGAGGAAGTGGATGGAATCGGGACCTAAGGGGTTGAATTAGCTTAGGCAATAGGACACCTTTAGAGAGGTGAGAAGTACTTTAAGATAGAGTAGTTCTAAATGGGGACTAGGTCCAAGGTGTGGCCATTCATGACTGAGTAGATGAAATGGAATAGAGATGAGTTGGTCAAAGAACTTTGGGATTAAAGTTCATGTACATCTGCAACTTCCATCACGTCCTTGAATTTAATGCCTTTTTCAGTCTGTCATTTCTGCCATCTGGTTTCCTGGGTTTTTTTGGTTTTTGTTAATTTTATTTTTTTTTAATATTTTAGGATCTTTCAAAGCTTTCTGTATTTTCCTAATTGAAATATTTCTCCAAGAATCTCCATTTACCACTTTTTAATTATATCTTGAAAGCTGTAACTATGTTTTTAATATGTTACTTGGACATTTTACTAATAAGATTAATGTCCTCTTTCTTCCAACCTCTCTTCCCCCCTATTAATTTGCATTAGTGAGATTTTATTATACAAATACTATATTTGACATAATTGTGTCATAATTTTGGTTATATCATTTTTAATCCCTGTGACTTGTCTTACTTTGTCTTACAAAGCTCCATTACTATTCCAAAGAAAAATAAAAAGAAAACATCAAATCAGAAAGCACAGGAAGAATATGAACGGGTACAAGCTAAGCGTGCTGCTAAGAAACAAGTAAGATCTACTTTTAAAATATTTAGCTTCATTTTTCCTTATTTATCCTAAATGTATATGTATGCTTCTTAGTATGGGGCACATAGTGTGCCCTCTATAAATATTTGTTAGTAAATGAATGGTCTGAGTAGAGCTGAGGAATTTCAACATATTCAAATTCCTTGATTGTTTATATCATCCTTGAGAGGTGATACTGATAGCTCAAAAATAGGATTTTAAAGATGTTGTTCATAGGTTAATAATATGAGCATCTGGGATTATGTTTCTCAAGAGTTTGGTCTAGGAACTTGCACTTTCAACAGCTGCCTCAAGAGATTCTTATGGATAATAAAATTGGAGAACTGACCTAAGAAAAATATAGATGCTTTCCACAATTTTACATTGAAGCAAGTAAAAGCCAGAGGGAGGTGTTAGAATAAAATAGTTCTTTACTCTAAAGAGTTGGTCTTGCCTATTAAAAATCCTACTACATTAAGTTAGCAAAAAGTTATCACTCTGTATTATCATTCAGAAACTCAAAATTATAATGCATTTTTCAACTGAGTAGAACAAAATTATTCACAGCTTCAACAAAATTATTTTGTTTAATCTGTGGTTAATTCTTACTTTTTGTGTTGAAGCTCTATTAATCTATCACTTTAAAAAGGATAGGACATCAATCAAAAATACCCCAAAGATGGCATTGTCATATGATTTCTTTTATGTCTTAGCTTTTAGAGTTTGTGTAAATAAGAAATCTGGAAGTTTAACATCTAAAATTCTTATGATTCTTCTTAAACTGATGACAGACTAGGATGAAGCAGAAACATTTCTTCATGGAAATTATTCTGGACCTTTGTTTCTTAGCTTGTTACATCATGCGTTTGTCTAACCAGCTGTCTGTTATCTGCCACCTTTGGAAATAGTATACCAGGTGAAGTAAGGCCCATTGTACAGTACAGACCATTGTATATAAAACATTTAATATTCTTTTCAAATTTCCTTTATATATAAATGCTAGGGCTTTGTAATCATGAAAATTGACAGTTTCTTAGAACTTGCAGGTATCAAATGTTAGTATAAAAATCAATACCATTATCCATGAGAAATCAAAATTAAGAACATTAATTAAATAAAGACCCATAATACATGGTAAGACTATTTAAATTTTTTTAACTTTGTTAGAGAAACTCTATAAAGGTAAACTAGACTCCATATACCTAAATTCACAAATAAGTTCCAGATGCTTGTGTGCTTATTAAAATAAATGAAGTATAGGGGCCAGCCTGGTGGTGCAAGCGCTTAAGTGTGCGCGCTCCACTACGGTGGCCCGGGGTTCACCGGTTCAGATCCCGGGCGCACAGCGACGCACCACTTGGCAAGCCATGCTGTGGCGGTGTCCCATATAAAGTGGAGGAAGATGGGCACGGATGTTAGCCCAGGGCTGGTCTTCTTCAGCAAAAATAAATAAATAAATAGAGAGGTGGATTGGCAGATGTTAGCACGGGGCTGATCTTCCTCACACACACAGAAAAAAGTAAGTGAAGCACTATATCATAGGAGAACATGGGTAAGTGATACAGCGTAGCATGATGGAGAAGTTTACAGACTTTGAATTCACAAGATCTGGGTATGAGACTTGGCTCTTCCAGTTATTTGGGATCTTGGGCGAGATACTTTCAGTGTGATTGAGCATTCAGCTGCTCGTCTGTAAGGTGAAGACAGTAACAGCGTAAAAGGTTGGAAAAGAATGGAATGTGCTGTGATGTATGTGAAAGCACTTTGTTAATTATGTCACCATACAAATGTAAGGCTGTGTCATTTGGGGCTATATGTATTACAGGGGAAATTGAAAAACAGCGTTCGTATTGCATTAAGAACTTTTGTTTTAACTTTTTAATTTAGTAAGAATACTGTAGTGTATTTCAAGTAGTGCTTTTCAGGTCTGTATATGACTTTGAATTATTTTTCCTTATACTCACATGAGTTTGAGTCTTTATCTTAGCAAATCAGATGATCATGATAATTCTTAAATGATCAAAATCATAATGCCTAGCACAGTGTTTTGCATATGTTATCACTAAATGCTTCTTGAACTAATTGTCAGATGGCAAATTAAAAAGAATACCAGATGTTCTGGAAATGAAGATTTTAGTGTTATATGGACTAGATAACCTTATATGTTACAGCATGTGATATAGTGTAAAGGCAAAGAGGGTACACTACTTTAGTTACATATCTTACATTAGGTGTTAATTACATATGTTAATAATTTCAGGAATTTGAGAGGAGAAAACAAGAGAGAGAAGAAGCTCAAAGGCTCTACAAAAAGAAGAAAATGGAAGTGTTCAAAATATTGAGCAAAAAGACTAAAAAGGGCCAACCAAACTTGAATTTACAAATGGAGTATCTTCTTAAAAAAATACAAGAAAAAAATTAAATCAGCCGTGTTGTCCTTAATCAAGGGTTAAAATATCTACTATCTATTGAGTTCTTTTGTATATGTGCTCTACCTCCTAATAATTAACTAAATTTGTCAACATAAACTGGATTGCTAAGCTGTACTAAATATGAAATGTCAAAATATTTTTGTTCTTGTAAAAGAAAATTTTCGATATATACTCTACATAGTATGATTTGTTTCTTATTTATTTGCCTCTGAAGGAAGGTTGGTCTGAGGAACTGAAAGAACCTTCTATCTGAGCAACAGGTTCAAGCATGTAATACTTTTGTACCTGTATAAAATTCAGATGAAATAAATTTCTGTATGAAATTCAGATGAAATAAAATGTTTTAAAAATAAGGGAGTAGAGCTTTCAATGAATCATTTCAATGAAATGTTTAAATTTAGTAATCAACTATTGTGGTTTTAAAATTCATTTTAAAAATGAAGGGGCAAAGACTCCCCTTGGACTTTTTAATCAATTTATTTTAAATTAAGTACATCTTACAGAGGGCTTTCCAGAAACCTGAGAGCAGGCCACCTGGGTGGTAAAACGCTTATCCTCCCACCAGATTACAATGTGGTCTTTATACAAAGCAGAGTTTGGTGTAAGAATTCAGAGTCTGATGTTTATAAACAGCCTCTTAAGTGGAAGTACGCAACTTGTTAGTGTAAGATCTTTTGAATGATGATGGAAAGCCAGCAGCGTCACAGCGAGAATTAAGCTTTCCAGATCCTGTGGGATCCCATTGTGTAGGAACATTGTCACCAGGCATTAGCAGTGTTGTCTCTGCTGGTACCTTTGTGAGCTGAGGGAGAGTGCTGGAATACTGCTGCTCTTCCTGCCTCCTTGTAATCGCTGCAAAGTGAGAAAAGCTTGACTGCCATCATCATAAACAAGAGGACCGTACAATACTATCTGTAAAATATTGTATAATAAAGTTTTATAAATGGTAACAGTTGCGGCCTGATATTGCATTAAGGTTTTAGGGAGTCCACACTCTGCTTTTAAAAGTGCAATAGGAGGTGCTGAGGAAACAGCTTACTACAGAGAAATTCTTTATTGCATAGAAAACAGTGCTTAGAAATTTGCAGTACATTATGTTACATTTAAAACGAGAAACTGAGAAAGCCTAAATTTGGCTACATTGGTGAAGACAGTACATTGTGAAGCAGAGTAAAATATTTCCATTAATTGCTTTATAATGCTTTCACATATGTTTTTCTTTTACTTCTAGACACTTTATCAGGGTGGGGCAAAACACAGGAAGAGATCTAATCCTTTTGAGAGATGAGTAAAAATTAGTTAAGTTCATTTTAGTGACTTTGTTGAGCAGCTGCTACATATTCAAGGTCCATGTTAAGGAGTTAATTCTTAAAAAAAAAAGATTCTTTCCTTTAAGGAACTTCGAGCGCAGTAAATGCCAAATAACATCACAGGACAAAAAGTAATCAGTGACGATCAGGTACAAAACAAAAGGTTCAGACTTGACTGCAGCAGAGAACCACCAACAGAGCTGCGTACAATACACGTTCAAGAGCCCTGCCCCGAGAATCGGACAGCATGGATGGGCTCAGTCATAGATGTTGTCACAAGCAACCCCGGTGATTCTGTTGTGGTTGGTCCTCAGACCAGGTTTTGCAAAGCAGTGAACCAGGGCCTCAGACTTCTGAGACGTTTCATCTGGTTGAGGACATCAGGGAAAGTGTCGTGGATGAGACGGCATGTGAGAAAAGCCTTCAAGGTTGAGAATTACAGGTGAAGACGGCGTGAAGAAAATCACAAAGGGAAGAGAGCTTGGGATGTATTGAAAAGCTTATTTAAAAGTCTTAAAAAATAGTTATGCTATATGTACATTGTCATTACCTGTGGGGCTAACACTTCCTATCCATTGCCAATGTCTCATTCCGTATGAACAGGGCACCGTCAGCCTAACACCCTTGGTCTCCTTACTGTTCTTACTTGTTCTGCCCGGGGAGGTAATGACTTACCTAAATGGTAAGTTTGGGAGAGGACCTGGCCTGCCTGCACAGTGCGTGTACTCTTGATTACTATTCTCATACTGAAAATCGTAAAGAACAGGCTGTATTAAGGAAGGGTAGGAGGTGGATGGGGATAGGGACAGAGCAGGGGAGAGGCCTGTGTTTTGCGAAATGTAACATCTAAAACTCCAATTTGTGCTGACTGGGTCAGTCTGTCGAGAAATAAATCGGAATGAAATTTGAGGGAACACAATGTACGAGTGGAAAAGCTTTGGGTCGCCAGACCTGAATGTGTACATATGGAGTTTTGACCTTGACAGTTTGTAGAGGCTTATACTGGGTCATTAATTTGATTTTTATAAATGTGCAGTAGGCTTTTAATCCTTTTAATTGCTGAGGTTTTGGCAAAATGCTTTAAAAGTCTCATGAGATTTTAACCTGAAGTTTAGGGTGGCTTTGTCCACAGAAAATTGGTTATTTCCGCAGAGGTAGGGTGCAGTATTGGGCCTTAAGCAGAAGTGTCTAGGCTTCAAGAAAGAAGCAAGGTGTGGCGTGGGAATGGTAGAGACACAGGCTTCAGCAAAGGCACAGAATGTGGGAGTGGTGTTCCCAAAGGCTGGCCTCCCGGGCCGTCTCAGCTGATGCCCGCCAAGATGAAGTTTAGTGAGCTACCCCAGCAGTGCTGGTACAGTAGTACCCCCATCCATGAGGAATACGTTCCAAGACCCTCAGTGGGTGCTTGAAACCTCAGATAGTACTGACTCCTGTATATACTATGTTTTTTTCCTATACATGCTTATTTGAGGTGTGACAGCAAAACTGGCATGAATTTCTTTTTCCTTCAAGATTTCACGGATAGAAGATTCATTCTTACTATAGATCTTAGCAACCTCAGCATACGATTTTTTTTGCTTCTTTATTAAGTGGAGAACTAAACATCTTTTCACTTCAAGGAAGCACTTTATGTCTCTCTGGCATATCCGAATTGCCAGCATCACTACTCTTGCACTTCAGGGACATTATTAAGTAAAAGCAGGGTTACTTGAACACAAGCACTGCGATACTGCGACAGTTGATCTAATAATCAAGAGGGCTACTAAGTGACTGACGGGCAGGTAGCGTGTACAGCGTGGATCCACTAGATGAATTCACGTCCAGGGCGGGGTGGGATGGAGCAGGATGGCGTGAGATTTCATCACGGTACTCAGAATGGTGCACAATTTAACTTATGAATTGTTTATTTCTGGAATTTTCTATTTAACATTTTCAGATCTCGGTTTCAGTTAGCCCCAGTCAATCGAGGTTCAGAAGCAGACGATCCTCCTTCTGACCTATCCTCAGGTTAGTAGCCTAAGGCTACGTCACAATGCCTCCATCATTCACCTCACTTCATCTCATCACCTAGGCGTTGTATCATCTCACGTCATCACTAGAAGAAGAAAGGTAAGTACAGTACAATAAGATATTTTGAGAGAGAGATCACATTCACATAACTTTTATTACAGTATATTGTTCTATTTTACTATGTTATTGTTAATCTTTTACTGTGCCTAATTTATAAATTAAACTTTATCATAGGTGTGCATGTATAGGAAAAAAACATAGTATATATAGGGTTTGGTACTATCCGAGATATCAGGCATCCACTGGGGGTCTTGGAACGTAATCTCCGCAGATAAGGGGGGCTACTGTGTTAGCAGGCATTGACAAGTGCAGGCAGCCTCAGGGTGCAGGCTACTGCAGCTTGACCTTGAACTACATTTAAATTCATGGATGAGCATAAGGGGCCTCATCAGAAGCTGCAGAGACACTAGAAAGCAATCTCATTTGAGGCAAGAATTTAATGATAGAAAAAATATTTATAAATACGCTAAATATGAGTGACTATATCAGTATTTGCTGCTCTTAAACTTCAAGGCAGAGGACTTGTATACAATACAGACTTCTAGAGAAGTTCAAGGTTTAAATTGCTCATGCCAATCATTAAAATGCAATGTAAAAGACAAATTTTGAAAATAGAGATTTTGAATATACTAGATGGGAAAGATCAGAATGGCAAATGAGACCTAGTGATTAGGACTGCACCACTGCAAATCTATACTTTACAAGATAGCACCAGTGTCTCAAATGCCACTCTCTGAGAGAGATGATACAGTGTGCCATGCTAAATGCATGGTGATAAATTTAACTTCTTGCTGAAAAATGTCTTCCAATTTAGTTTAAGTGTGAAGGTCACTGACCTGCACAATATGGAGAATTGGCATAACTGATTGGCATTCTGATAAGGCTAAAGCCATCCCCACTCTTCTCCTTCCTACAGATCCATGAGTTTCTACTATAGAGTTTGTGATACATACTGTATTTGGCAATAACAGTTACGGCGTTCTGGAAACATAATTTTTCCAGGATAACTGCTTTTTAAATTTTGTGGATGTGAGGCAAGTGATATGATAATCTTGGGTGTTCTATTCTTTAGACCTTTTAAAAATTGAAACACACCATAGGCTTGATGTTGAATTAATTTAACTTTTGAGGAGCTGAATGAGTCAGTTCTATCCCCAAGAAAGACACACAGGCTGCAACTGCTGTAGAAGTCCACCTAGGCATTAAGAACATTTCTGGCTGTGAGGGAACAAAATAAGAAACTGGGAAGGACTTTAATTTCATTGGACTTTTATAAGGACAAGAGAATTCGATTCTGGGTTTTGCTTTTTTGGTCTTTGGACATTAACTTGAAAGGTAATTTAATATATAGACTTTATTTTCTTCCTAGGAGTTTGATAAGAGGAAATATTGATACTAATATGTGCAACATCAACATTTTGCTGGCTTTTTGTCATTGAGCTCTCTTTATGTATTTGAATAATTCCCATAGAGAACACCTGATTGAATCACCCATGCTGCTGATTGAGAGCCCTATGAGATGCACACCTCATGGGCCTAGTGACCTGGGTTTTACAAATAAATTTATCGAGGTACAATAGATGGAATATATTTAAAATGTATAATTTGTTGAGTTTGGCGCATGTATTCACTCATGAAATCATCACCACGATCACAAATTCATCACCATCATCTCCAAAAATTTCCTCATGGCCCTTTGTAATCATTTGTCCCAGTGGCTCCCCAAATTGGTCTGAGGCAGCCACTGATCAGCTTTCTGTTACTATAGATAGTTTGCATTTTCAAAAATTTTATATAATTGGAATCATATACTGTACATTCTTTTTTGTCTGGCTTCTTTCAGTTGGCATGATTATTTTGAGATTCATTCATGCTTTTGCATTTATCAATAGTTTGTTCCTTTTTATTGCTGAGTATTCTATTTGTTTATCCATTCACCTGTTGATTGACATCTGGGTTATTTCCAGTTTGGGGTTCCTATAATAAAGCTACTATGAATATTTGTGTATAGGTCTTCTATGGGCAGCTGCTCTCAATTCTCTTCAGTAACACCTAGGAGTGGAATGGTTCAGTTACATGAAAGGTGTATTTAACTTTTTAGGAAATGTGACATCTGCAAGGAGATTGGATGCTGGAAAAGTGGCTACCTGCTAAAACTGAGAAAGAGCCTATAAAGTCAAATTACATGTCCAACAATGACATCCAAGGTGTCATTGCATCACCTCCATTATACCTATTTTGGGGGCAGGCCTTCCAATTCCTAGTGAATGCAGAGTCTACATTTTCCACCTTCAATCTCACCACTTTATCTCAACCTGTTCCTTGGAGTACTAATAAAATAATTGGGGACGCTGTCTCCAAAAGACATTGATAACCTATGATATTACTAGTCTTGAAACTTTTACCAATTTCAGTTGTGTGTCTTTGCTCCAGCTAACTTAGTTGAGAATTGCTCTGTAACAGCTTTATGAAATTAAATGTTTGCCAGAAGGCACCACATCAGAGCAACCCAAATTATAGAAGTTCCCTGCATGTACATCCTCTCCTGATGCAGTATGAGATCAGATTCCTTCTACTTTTTGGGCTAAAGACTCTACTGGCATGAGTAGAATATTTGGAACTGACCTACTAAGATTCAGATGAATCCTTGTTAACTCCTCACTGAGGTCATCCCAATATCCACTCAAATGTGAAGAAAAACCCATTATTGAGTCTTTATTAGCTTAGTGATGGCCACATCTCATTCCTTGCAGTACTCCCACATAGCCATTAAGAAGCCTATCAGAAAAGGCTACCTAACCCCTATTTGTAGAATTGTGATCCCTACACTCCTAGTGGTTCCCAAAGCAAATACATCCTGTCCTCCATCCCCCCAAAAAGTAAATATTTCACAGAAGTCAATTTATATGCGACTTTCTTTAGTAGACACGTAGATAAAGACAGTTAATATTTGTTTGCTATTTTTGTGGGAAAATTAACAGCATACTAGATTATTATACCTCAGGGATTTACAGAACCCCCCTCATATTTCCTTCAATCTAAACTAGTCAATCTAAACAAACAGATTTGACTTTTCTGTGAAAGTCTATTATCATACAATATGTAGATGATTTATTGCTGTGCCCCCTTAATATAAGTAGTTCACAGGAAGACTTCATGTATCTCTTTTCAAGATTAGTTGAAAAGGGTTACAAGCCATCTAGAGAAAAGTTATGATTTTGTTAAGAAACTGTACAAATCATTTGGGTCACAATCTGTCAGCACAGGGATGTTTTCTGTCCTCCACCAGAACAGAGATGATTCCATTTTACCAAGGCCCCAAACTAGAAGACAATGAAAAGATTTTTAGGATTGACTGGTAATTGTAAGCAATAAATACCTAATTAAAAACAAGTAGCTTAGTCCTCTCATGAACTTATTAAGGCAACAATTCCTGAGCCGCTCCCATGGGATGCAAAAGTGAAAAGAAGCTTTCTACACTTTGAATGCTTCTCTTCAACAATCTCCCACGTTGGGTACCCCTAACCAGGTCAAACCCTTCTCTCTATTGTTCAAGAAAGATAAGATGATGCATTAGGAGTATTAACTCACCAGAGTTGCTGATTGCCTCTCTCAGCATATTCTTTGGTTTGGTAACTGAGGCATACTTCGTAAGCCTGCAAGAGGTGGCCGCAGCTGCCAAATTGGTTGAATCTTCTGCCAGTATGGTATTTGCTTCTCAGGAACTCACTAACCTGCCGTGCAATCCTTGTGACTTTTAGGCCACGCTCCAGATTTCTCTATCAGCAACTTTTCCATTTATGAAATTCTTTTATTATCTCTTTTACGTATCACTATTTAACATACTTCAAACCTTACTCTTGCAATTTGATTCCCCCTTCAAGATGAAGGGGAAACATGTGACTATAGCAATAACTCGGGAAAGCATGTCCAGGTCTGATCTCAGATACACTTTTAGTCAATCTTTTTGTTTTATTGAGGTATAATTGACACAACATTATATTAATTTTAGGTGTACAACATAATGATTCGATATTTGTATATATTGTGAAATGATCACCACAAGTCTAGTTAACATCCACATCACACATAGTTACAGAATTTTTTTCCTTGTGATGAGAACTTTAAGGTTTACTGTCTTAGCAACTTTTAACTATGTAATACAGTATTATTAACCATAGCCAGCCCCAGTGGTCTAGTGGTTAAGATCTGGACCTCTCACCACCGCAACCCGGGTTTGTTTTCCAGTCAGGGAACGACACCATCTGTCTGTCGGTTGTCATACTGTGGTGGCTGTGTGTTGCTGTGATGCTGAAAGCTATGCCGCCAGTATTTCAAATACTAGCATGGTGGACAGGTTTCAGTGGAGCTTCCAGACTAAGCCAGGCTAGTCAGGAAGAAGGACCTGGCCACTCACTTCGAAAAAATTGGCCATGAAAACCCTATGAATAGTAGAGGAGCATTGTCTGACACAGTGCTGGAAGGGGAGGGGATGGGGCAGAAAGACCAGATGGAGTTCTGTTCTGCTGTCCGTGGGGGCGCTAGGAGTCAGAATCGACTGGACAGCACTAACGACAATTATTGACTGTTGTCTCCACGTTGCACATCACATCCCCAGGAATGTAAGTTTGTAGCTTTTGACTCCTCTCACCCACTTCACCTCCCCTACTTGATTTAATGTTATTTATATATGGATTTTATTTTAAAAATGATAAAGGCTTCCTCTTTTATTGTGTCTACTGAAAATGCAGCCGTTAAAACTGCTCCATTACGTAATATTTTATCTTCCCAGGTAGCAGAATTAAGAGCTCTGACTGAGGCCTGTACTGTGGCAAAAGACAAAAGATACAAAAATAGTAGATATGCTTTTAGAATTGTTCATGATTTTGAAATGTTATTAAACCTAAAGGATTTATGACTTCTTCAGATTTTTTGAGTAATTGTGGAAAAGATAGCAATGACTTTGTGGAAGCATTTCAAGACTCACAAGGAACGACAGTTATCAAGGTAAAGAGTGTAGGCAGACCAAAGTCAGCAGCAATGCCCTTGCAGTGCCACATGCTGATGGGCAGCTTTACCATCCCACCTCTGTGAGATGCTTCTAAGTTGACATCTCTCCCCACCAAACCTTCAGATGGATAACTGTCCCAATTTAAGCCAGCTATGGTTGACTCGCAGATAGATCAACCTTGTGAAGACAGAATTGGCCATCACAGGGATGGAGGCCAGAAGTCTGAAATCAAAGTGTGGGAAGGGCCATGCCCCTTGTGAAGGCACTCGGGAAAGCTCTGTTCCAGGTTTCTCTTCTAGCTCTGGGAGTTCCTTGGCTTATGGCAGCGTAACTCCAATCTTTACATGGTCTTCTCCCTGTGAGCATTCCTGTGTCCAAATTTCCCTTTTTATAAGGACGCCAGTTATATTGTATTAGGACTCACCCTAATTACTTCATTTTAACTTGATTACCTTTCCAATTATGGTCACATTCCTGGGGGTTAGGTCCCCAACATATCTTTATTGTGGGACAAAATTCAACTCATAATACGTAGCAACATGAAAATGCTTTACAGCATTACTGAGATACCATTTCTCTTCCTTCTATGGGCTCATGTATCACAGTGAAAACAAACTACCAACCCAAATCCATGGATTTCCACTCATGCAAGACCTTAAACTGAGGCCAAGTCAAAAAAGTCACTAGAAGCAGACAATTTCAAGAAGCAGTCACTCTTCCCAAGAACTCTGAACCAAGGAGATGACAGTGGATACACAGCCCGTGCCTGATATTGACAAAGTAAGACATAGCAGAATGAATTTCTTTAAAAAAATCTTTCTCTTTTTGTAATTATTGTTCTGGTATTCTTTGGTGATTTAATGTAAATATCATGAGATTATTGTTTTCTGTCAGCATAGTTGAATTTAACCATATTCAGTTCTCAGTGTATTCAAAATACATGGTTACAATTAGCCTGTGCATTTGCAACAGCATTAAATGCAAAAATGATTGGGTATGTGGGAACTTCTCTTTTTATACATGTAATATCTCCATGTTACCAGTCCTTGTAATTCTAGTTATTATACACAGGTGTCTGTGAGTGCTCTGGTCCCCAGTGACCATAATCCACATGAGATTTGTGAAACCCTTCCTGTGATTCTCTGTAGAGGCCCAGTTTACCTGATTGAAAACCATACAGGTCACGGGCTCTGAGTGGGTACAGCCTTTGTTATAACTCAATTTCAGGGGCTAAAAATGACAATAGAGAATGGTCATCACAAACACGTGTCACTGTCAGTAATATTTAAGAGATGAAAAATAATATAGAAATGATAGGGGGAAATAACACAAAGGGTCATTAGTGCAAGTTTCTTTAGGTGACTCCTCCTCCCTATGTTGAGTTTATGGAACCAGAGCTTACTGGATGTTACCTGCTAACTGATTAGGCTTAGTAACATAGCCTACCTTATGTCAACCTTGCAGATAGTACAGGACCCATGAGAGATGGCAAAGCAATATTTTATCTATCAAAAAAATTTCATTACTGGCTGGAGGATTGGTTGGTTCAGTTTCAGCTTGTAGTTGTGTTTATAGTAATGAAGTACAGTTGTATAGGTTTCAGAAAATTGTTATCTTAATGAAAGAACTCTATCGCTGAACCTCTAATATACAGTGACACTCAAATAATGATTCTAAGTCAGAGTAGACCAAATTCCTTATGGTCAAACTTTCTCCTCTGGGACAGAGGGATAACCACAGGAGGTGACTGATGAATTTTGACCTCTCGAGCATACCACATACAAAGCAGAGGCAGCCAAATGCCATAATCCCAAATTGGGGAAATCACGTACAAGGCACAGGTACTTAGATGGTATAATCCTAAAATGGGCATCATATAAATCCTCCAACCAGCCCAGTGCTTACTTAACCCAGATATAGCCATCCAGTGACATCACTGAGAGACCTTGTTTTCCTAATACAGAACAGGGACGGTTCACGATCTTGTGGTTATAGAAGAACTACTCCATTTCTTCTCCCCCAAACTTCTTTTATGAGAGCCTCTTGTATTTGGTCTGTTATTATGAATATATATAACTTTATTATTATATATTATTATATGTAATATATATAATATTAATACAACAGAAATAGAGAAACTAGTAGAAGGAGCTGGCTTGGGTTGAAAAATGTTGAGTTTGATTTACATCTGAGTAGACCTCAAATTATCTGTTCACAGCAGTGGAGAAAGTCAAGTGGATCTTTAATACCATCCACTCCCTGTCGAGATCCTTAGGAAATGTCTTTTGGAAATTTGCTTGAGTTAATTACCATGGCAGTACATTTTGAAGGTTACTTTTTGTGCTTTTAAATATAGATTAAAATCTGAATTCATTTAAAAGATATTAGCATATTTATGTGACTTACATTTTATGCTTACATATTGAGAAAGTGTTATCAGAGGTTCGGGGATTCGATCGGAGACGTAAAAGACACTTTCCACTCCAAACAAATGGACCGAAGGTATATTTTATTATATAGAGGATAGTAAAGGTGACAGTCTGCAAACAGATCAAATCAAATATTAAGAGGAAAAAATATCAGCCCGACTGGAAAGGGAAAACACCCACATCGGCTGAAGAGAAATGACACAAATCAACCGGAAAGAGAAACACCAGGTTGACCGAAAAGAGAACACATCAAATCAATTACTTCATATCAAATCAATTACTTCACATCAAATCAGTTACTCACAACATCCACGCCCCACTGCCGGGAGAGCCCTGTCAATCGACGCGGCTGGGCAAGGATCACACGTCCTGGGCAAGGTGTCCCTTCCACAGGTGGAACTCTCACCCGGTCTCAGTTTCAGCAGTTTTTATACCATCAGTAATTTTCAGAGTAAGCAATTACAGAGTTTGCAGAGCAAGCATTTAGTGTTCCCATGCACAAATGGTTATCAGTGGCGACGTGCACTGAGCCCCTGGCTAACGCCCCAGCCCAGTAGTTGCGCACGTGCATTGTTCTCTTTGGTTATCGTCCCAGCCCGGCACAGATGGCCAGTCCATCCCGTGCTACGACGCTCCAAGAGCCTTGAAATGTTACAACTTGCAACTCCTCCGTGAGAGAAGGGCCAGTTCCCACCACGCAGAAAGCAGCCTTGTATTTCTTTTTTGTGCTGGTGGCTGTAGGTCAATGGAGCGGCCAAACATGGCTGTACTCATGTCAAGACATATTCGGCCGTGGCCGTCTCCATTAACCATAAGACACCATACGCACAGACAATGAACTTCGTACGCAAGTACATAAGGCACATCCAAGAATCCAAAATCCAATGACTACAATAATTATAAAACTATCTCGCAATAAAGGACCCAAACCCCAAGGTAACCAATCAAACAACCCCTTAGAATATGAAATGTTATTAACTTGATCTTGCAAATCATGTACAGCATCAAAGATAACATTAGATAAGATAACACTTAGGCCTAACAAATTAGCTTGCAGAAGTCCAGACCAGCCCCCATCACAGAGGGTAGCAGAAGGCAGGGTAATAGAGAAATTATAACCAGTTCTCCGTGACTGGTCAGATATAGGCTTATACTGAGAGATTGCTTGATGTTTCTGAGACCAAATTTCTCGGCCATTCATAGTCCAGGTCATAGGTCCCACTGGTGTAGAGCAGTTGGTCCAGCAGTGCAGGGTCAAAGGTTGTCCTACGGAGACATTAGTTGGCATGTAGGTCTGCAGCAGACATGGAAGTGCAGCACAGCATAGCAAACACAGCAGGAATATCTATTCACGCAAAGAAACAGAATTTTTAGGAACATGATATAATTGTTCATTTCCTGGATACATTACTATGAGCGTTGCAGTGGGCCCTTGGGCCACTACTTCTGCACGTGGAGCCGCATTGGGTGGATGTGTCACCCACACCTTTGCTCCAGGTTTCCATCCATCTGTAGACCCAAATCCTTGCATTCCTCTTTTAGTTAATTCACTTGGAGGTTGTCCTTGTGACACATTTGGAGTCAGGAGGGGAAGCACCAATAATTGTCCCACTCGTTCCCCAGACTCTACAGTTAGTACTGTGTCACTACCATTATATAATATAAATTTTATTTCTCCTTGATAATCTGGATCAATAACTCCTCCTATGACATCAATATCTTTGCTGCCAGTCCAGAGCGCCCTTTAACAAACCAAAGGTATTTTTGGGAAATTGTATCCCTATCCCAGTAGGGACTATAGACTGCCTCTTAGGGGGCAATTGAATAGAATGAACAGTAGATAAATCCAATCCAGCCGCTTCGGCCGTGGCACGAAAAGGCGGTTTAGCAGACTGAGTCAGGGGCCAATAGGTTAAGGTCATAAACTCATGGGTGGCGGCTGCCACTTCTGTAATCTTTGCTGGTAACAACCTTGACAGAGGAGTCTCATTAGGGCCTAGTGGCCTGTTATTTAACACATTTAGAGCAGTACTTAGATGGTTGTGCCACCCTTTTAATGAGCCATGACCAAGTTTCTTCAATTGTTGTTTAAGCAATCCATTCATTCGTTCTATGAGGCCTGCAGCTTGGGGGTAATAAGGTATATGATAAATCCATTCTATATAATTTTCCTTGGTATAGGTTTGAATCAACTTACCTGTAAAGTGGGAACCGTTGTCACTCTGAATTTGCCTTGGTGTCCCATAATATAACTTAATTATATCTAATAATTTTATGGCACTCTGTTGGGTGGCCACTTTAGCTGGTATAGCCAATAAATAACCAGAATATGTATCAACAGCAGTGCAGGCATAAGTATATCCACAAGAATTTGGCAATGGTCCAATAAAATCTATTTGCCAGGTATGGGCGGGAAATAATCCCTTTTGGATATGACCTTGGTAGGGGTGTGGAACTCCCCGTTTATTTAACTGTTGGCATAACTGACACTGTTGTACTGCAGTGGCAATATCATCATGGGTGACAAGGATTCCCCTTTGTTGTGCCCACCTGTATGAAGCTTGTTCTCCCAAGTGTCCACTCTTTCGTGGACCCATTGTGCTAAGCCTGGGTTGTGCTGTACCTAATCTGCACCAGCTGATTAGCATGAGAATTATGCTTTCGTTCTGCAGAAATTAAAGAACTGTGAGCATCAACATGAAATACAGTAACAATTGTATTTTGACACCATAACCATATGTCTTCCCATAATTTCTTTCCCCATATTTCTTTATCATTAATTTTCCAATCATGTTTTTTCCATTGTGGCATCCACGTTGCCAAACCTTGTGCCACTGCCCACGAATCAGTATATATATGACATTGTTGCCCCTGTTCTTGTTGAAGTGCCTGATACACTGCATAGAGTTCAGCATATTGGCTACTCATATTATCTCCGGTGGTGACAATTGTTTGTTGGGTGGATGGGTTATAGGCAACTGCTTTCCATTTCCGTGAGCTTGATATCATTTTGGCAGAACCATCTGTAAACCACGTATGGTTTTGTTGTTCTTCAGTCAATTGATCATATGAGACACCCCATTTAACAGGAGATTCTGTTATATCAGTCTTAGGTGACACAGTTGGTTCACTGCTATATTGAGACACTTGTTCATGCAATAGAGACAACCCCTTTGGGCCAGGTTTGGCCTGGTCTTGAATATACCATTTCCATTTGATAATATTAAATTCTTGTGCTTGTCCAATTTTATGAGTAACAGGCGTGCTATGAATCCATTGCATGATGGGTATTTGAGGTCGCATAATTACCTCATGTCCCAGGGTAAGGCTTTCTGAGTCTATTAGAGCCCAGTAGCAGGCTAACAACTGTTTTTCAAAAGGACTATATCTTTCACTGGAACAGGGAAGCTTGCGACTCCAAAATCCCAGAGGATAACGTCGGGCACCTTGTTTTTGCCATAGACTCCAGCTGGCATACTGATCAATGACATCTACCTGTAACTCAATGGGTCCCGGTTTAATTGGCCATAGATCTAAAGCAGTCTGAATAGCATGCTTGGCTGCTTCAAAAGCTTCTTTTTGTTCCATTCCCCATTCAAATTCATATTTTTCGTGGTACTTTTATATAAAGGTGCAAGGAGCCGACTTAAATGTGGAATATGTGCCCTCCAAAATCCAAATAATCCAATAAATTTTTGTGCTTCCTTTTTATTACGAGGTGCTGCAAAATCTAATATCTTTTGTCTAGCTTTAGGTAAAATTTCTTGTTTTCCATTATTCCAAAGTACTCCCAAAAATTTGACATTTGAACTCGGGCCCTGAATTTTAGCTGGATTAGTTTTCCATCCATCCTCCTCAAGTATGTCCATTACTTTTTCTAACTGTTGTTGTACCTTTTCTTCTTCATTTCCTTGGATCATAATATCATCTATATAATGTACTATTTGGACATCATCAGAAGCAGGTACCTTTGCCAAGGTCTCAGCAACCTGTCGATGGCAGATAGTGGGGCTATGCACATATCCCTGAGGAAGTCTAGTAAAGGTATATTGTTGTCCCAGCCACGTGAAAGCAAACTGTTCTTGGACACTTTTAGGTATAGGTATGGTGAAAAAGGCATTAGCCAAGTCTATGACTGCATACCAAGTGCCTGGATAACATTGCACTTTTTCTATGAGAGTAATCAAATCAGGGACGGCCGCTTGAATAGCCGGAGTCACTTTGTTTAGCTCTCTGTAATCTACAGTCATTCTCCATGTCCCATCACCTTTTTAACAGGCCAGATAGGATTATTCCAGGCTGTAGTTACTCATGCGAAGGACTTTTACAGCCAAATAATCTTCTATGGTCTCAGATATTTCTTGTTGTCCTCCAGGGATGCGATACTGTCTTTGATTGATCACTTGCGTGGCAGGTGGAATTTCTACTTCATGATGCAAACATCCCACAATTACAGCATTAATATGAAAAGACAAAGCTCTAATAGCAAATTGGTATTGTCCATCAGCCAAATTTAATGTCAATCCTTTTAGAATATCAATCCCAATTATATATTCTGGTATTGGTACAATCATAACTAGATATGTGCGCTGGGGTAGTTGCCCAATTTGCATAGAAAGATTAGTGGTAACTGCCTGGATTTCTTTTCCTCCCAATCCAGTTATCAGAATTGATGTACCTTGAAACTTAGTTGGATTCCCATAGATAAGGGTGGCCTCTGCCCCTGTATCCACAAGTGCCTTCACACTAGTTGTAGATCCATTCTTCCAAAATATTTTAATTGGTACATGTGGTCTAATATCTTTTCTTATAGTGGCACTAATCGATACAGAGGTTTGGCCTTCCCCTCAATCACATAAGTCAGCAAGAAGAGGATCCAAGGGAGGAGGTGGTGCACTAGGTGCAGTAGGCACTGGGTTGGAAGCATTCTCTATACTGTCCCTTCTGTTCACTTGTTTTACATTCAGCCCTTTTTCTTTATATAGTTTCCATAATTCTCTAGTGTCAACTCCATCAATCTGGTCTTTAGGTACTCCTGCCTGGAGTAGGGCCAAAAACATATCACCTCGAGTTATTTTATCTTTTTAAAGAATGTTTCTCTTTTTCTCTTCTTGGAGAGTTTTCAGTTGTCTGCCAGTCTCCCAAGTCTGCTAGCTGCATAATCTTATCTGCAAGTGTTGATATAGGGCTTTCAGTTTCATTCATGAGAAGGGTTGTAATTATTTGTTTGTATGCCGGAGGTGCAGTTTTTATCAACCTGTTTCGCACCTGGACACTTAAAGTCATTTCATTTAAAGCTTCACCACACCCCAGAAACACAGCCCGCTTCATGGTTTCTTCTCTCATCTTTTGAACACAATCTTTTAAAGTATACCAGGGTCTATTAGTGTCTGGCCACATATCATCCGTGGGGTATTTATCTTGAGCTCCTTTTACTGCAAGAGCCAATAAAGTCGTACCATCAGTGTCTTGTCCACGATCATTTGGGGGGTGAGCATTCATGCTCCAATCTCTGAAAGCTCCCCAGACATTGGATCATTGGACAAAATTACAAATTTAAAAGCATCTCCTGCATCCAGATTAATTCCTGTAGCGCCCATATCATATAGGCGAACAAGCCAGGTTATGATGGCTTCTCCAGGCTTTTGTGTAGCCCGGGCTAAAATGTCAGAAATTTCTTGCTGGTTAAAATCCTCAATCACATCTTTCCTTACAGGATGATTACCATCCATTTCCATCCGCCGACGGCGAAGAGGACGTGCCTCTGTGCGTTTGGGCGGTTTTTCCTCTTCCTCATAATCAGTTTCAGAATCATCATCCCAGATATCACCATCCCATGTGTCCGGGTCCCACTTGGGACCGGCCGATGCTATGGCCATATGAACTTTTCGTTCATTTACCTTTCCTCTCCTCTTTCTATATTTATATTTGGCAACTCTTACAGCAGCCTTTTCTGCTATAGCTTGGTAGTTACGAGCCTGATCTCCCAGTGCATGATATTGACATTGAATCATAGCCAAGCGAGACTGCAAATCTGAATTCTCTTTTTCCAAGAGTGCCTTCTCTTTCTGTATCTTATCCCTATCTTCTATAGCCCGACGATAAGCAGTCAACAAACACCAACCTCGCCGT
Source organism: Ceratotherium simum simum (assembly GCF_057802395.1). Lineage (NCBI taxonomy): Eukaryota > Metazoa > Chordata > Mammalia > Perissodactyla > Rhinocerotidae > Ceratotherium > Ceratotherium simum. Next base: position 38,195,694 of record NC_141924.1, read on the forward strand.
GCCAAAAAAGAAACATCATCTTTGCTTTTCCTCTCCACCGTCTGCAAAGCTTTGGTCACATCCAACGGTTCAAATTGTCGCAGACGAGCATCCCAAGCTTCACATAACCCTGACCTACGAGCCCACTCCCCAGCCAGAGTGCAAAAGGGAGGGTCCTCCCATCCTGGAATTTCTTCCACCTTGGCTTCAGTTACCTTTCGTTTGAATAGGAAAGGCATCTCCTTAATCGAATCCTGCTCACAGCGCCAATTATGTTATCAGAGGTTCGGGATTCGATCGAGACGTAAAAGACACTTTCCACTCCAAACAAATGGACCGAAGGTATATTTTATTATATAGAGGATAGTAAAGGTGACAGTCTGCAAACAGATCAAATCAAATATTAAGAGGAAAAAATATCAGCCCGACTGGAAAGGGAAAACACCCACATCGGCTGAAGAGAAATGACACAAATCAACCGGAAAGAGAAACACCAGGTTGACCGAAAAGAGAACACATCAAATCAATTACTTCATATCAAATCAATTACTTCACATCAAATCAGTTACTCACAACATCCACGCCCCACTGCCGGGAGAGCCCTGTCAATCGACGCGGCTGGGCAAGGATCACACGCCCTGGGCAAGGTGTCCCTTCCACAGGTGGAACTCTCACCCGGTCTCAGTTTCCAGCAGTTTTTATACCATCAGTAATTTTCAGAGTAAGCAATTACAGAGTTTGCAGAGCAAGCATTTAGTGTTCCCATGCACAAATGGTTATCAGTGGCGTACGTGCACTGAGCCCCCTGGCTAACGTCCCAGCCCAGTAGTTGCGTACGTGCATTGTTCTCTTTGGTTATCGTCCCAGCCCGGCACAGATGGCCAGTCCATCCCGTGCTACGACGCTCCAAGAGCCTTGAAATGTTACAACTTGCAACTCCCTCCGTGAGAGAAGGGCCAGTTCCCACCACGCAGAAAGCAGCCTTGTATTTCTTTTTTGTGCTGGTGGCTGTAGGTCAATGGAGCGGCCAAACATGGCTGTACTCATGTCAAGACAGAAAGGTAGTCTAGATTTCTTTTGTCCTAATCTATATACACTTTGGTGGGGTATCAATGTATCATCTTAAATTGTAAACATTCACAATAACTGTTTCCTTTAGTAAAAAGTGATGAACTACCGCCAACTTCATCCATTACATTCTTACCCCCATTTCCAAGTAAATTTATTTTTGGTATACTTTATTAACAAATTAATAAAAAAACGAGTCTAAGTTTTGAATCAGAGAAGAGAGCTTACAATTAACAGCAACCCATTAAAATTTTTTGAGATATATTCTGCAATATGAATTATCACAATTTATAATTCTGGACATATATAGATTCTTTACAGGGTGTATACTCTCTCATCAACTCTAAAGGCTTGTCCACATTATCTGATTTGATGGGAGAGTTTTTACATTAATGGCCTAATATGTGAGCCATCCACCTGAGTCATGATGACACCTCTTTGGTGTACATAGAGGTTTTAGCAATAAGGTGTACTGTTCTAGAAATCACAGTCTAGTGTGAAAAGAAAGAATCATTCTTTGCTCCTAATTGAAATAGTTTTAAGATTTTGCAGTATTCTGCTGTCCCAATAATTACTGAAACTGGGAAACATTAATAATTTATATAGAGTGTGATAGGGACAGATATGCTTGAGTTATTAACTTACACATTTACCATTTGACTAAGGATGGAATCTATGTTTAGAGTTGTGATTACAAAATTATTATTGTTTTGCCACTTTTAGAAAAGCTATTAAAGAATTTGAGAAATAGCTTAAACACTCTATCTTGGGACACACTACAGATGACAAACTTGAGTTTGGCTTCTGATACTGTGAAAATGGGACAAACTGTTTCAGGATTAGACATTGAAATAGTAATAAATACTACTTTTAGGCGTTCCCAAAAATGGCTCTTAACTGTACTCATATACATTTATTTCATCTAGATTTCATGGAAACAAAATTCTAAATATAATTCAGAAATGGGAACACATGAAGTGAAATACTGCTTAATTATTTATTCAAGGTCACACAACAATTTGGCTTCTGAGTTAGAAACAGAAAGTCGATTTCCTAGCATCCACCCGAAGCTGCTGTATGGATAACTCTAGAAATTCCATCTGTGAAATTTCAATCAACACAAATGTATTTAAGCCCTTTGAAAACTTTGCTTACTCTGTAATTCCACATTTCATACTGATCATTATATAGTAATTTACAGTGGGTTTTTTTTTTTGACAACACATGCTGGCACAGCATTTGGCACACTTTTTGGAGGAACCATGACACACACACATTCGAATAAATTAATGTCCAGTCTTAACTGACTAACCTGGGTTGACCAATACGATCTCCTCTCTAGAATACAAAACGAGTGTTCAGCCAGCAACGTTGTGAGCCGCAAGCTTTTCTATTTTTTTCTTCTAAAAGTGACACATATCTACAGGTGTCCATCCAACATTCCACGTTTGAGACTTTGGAGTCAGTGGAAATGGAAAGAGGTATGGGAAAATATTTAAAACAATATTAAATGTTTACATGGAAATTAATCACATTTCTACTACTTACAAGCTGTGTGACTTTGCAAAATGACTTACCGTCTCTGTGCCTGTTTACCTATCTGTAAAATGAGCATGATCATGTAGGTTCATAATTTATTTTCCAAAATTCTTGGGTCCAAGGGTGTTTCAAACTCAGAATTTTGGATTTTAAATAGGTAGTTCAGTGCAAACATCATCTATTTGCATAAGAGTCACAGCAGGGTCTCAAGCAGTATATTAAAATTGCTACAGTAAAATGAATAAATATTCAAACTAAGAGATAATTCAAGAATATAAATAGCCTCGTATCAATTCAGGTCAGATTTCTGCCTGTGTGAGGAAAAACAAAAAAAAGCTTTCAGAGACTTTTGCCTTTCAAAATTGTAGGTACGAGATTATAGAGCTGAAATAATACAAATATCATAGGGTAATTTAAGTGGATAAATAACTTATTTCATGCAAAGCACTTAGAACAGTAACTGGCACATAGTGAGTGCTCATATGTGTTGGCTATTGTTATTTTAATACTGTGTATATCATTTTTACCTTGAGATGTTACACATCGATTTAATCATCTTGTTTACAATGAAGTATAGTTAATTAGTCAAAGTTTCACACCAAATGCATCTTGGAAGGATTTGGTTGGTTTGTTGACAAAATTTGTGTTGTAAGAAAAAATTAAAGGTCAAAAATAATATAGGCATTAGAAAAAAGCACATACATTGTCAATATGAAGCACTTGCAATTACTGGTAATTGCAAGTATTTCCCTGTAATATTTTAGATATTAATTATATTATATTCTGTATCAGTAATGTTTAATAACAGTTTTGACATGGCCAAATTAAGAATCATGCAGGGTTGTCTTTTTCATAGGCTATAAGCCCATTCAATTAATAATGGCAACTATAACCATTAAGGGATCATAAAAAAATTCTCATAGGACACGTAAGAGTGCTGGATGTCTTACGGATAAAATCTCCCAACATTTGAATTATCCACCCTTATTTCTTTATCCCTGAAAACTTTTGACACTTTTGGTACTTAAAAAATAAAATTTTAAGCATATGATATGCGTTAAACTTTATCTTCCTCCAAATTTAATTGCAAGCCTTCTTTAAGTAGGTTAACGCCAACACCACTTAGGGCCAGCCCCAGTGGCCTAGTGGTTAAGCTCGGTGTGCTCTGCCTCAGCAGCCAGAGTTCAGTTCCTGGGCCCAGACCTATACAAGTCGTCAGTGGCCATGCTGTGGTGGCAGCCCGCATACAAAATGGAAGACTGACCACAGATGTTAGCTCAGGGCAAATCTTCCTCAGTGAAAAAAAAAAAAAAAAAAAAAGCTAACATCACTTAAAAAGTAAAAATGTATTTCATTTTTCAAATGAAGTCTATTTTCAAATGTAGATTTCTAAACATATTTTTATATCCATATAAGCTAAGAGCTTGAATATTTTGGGCTTTTGGAATTACTTTGCTAAATGTTAAACACATTATTTTTTCTCTCATAACATAATTACTAGATATTTTCACATGAAGTATACATTGATATTTTGAGGCCAAATAATAGCAAACTAGTGATTTGAGGTCATGAAAGAGATAGATGCTAAAGAAATCAGTAGATATTGAGATACTATTAATCTGACACTATACATATGTCATAAATAAATTAATTTTAATAATTAATATTAATAATATTAACAATAATGTTATTATTATAATTACCTGGCACTGTGCTAAGAGATTTATGAATATTATCTCATTTAATCCCCAATGAGCCCTGTTTATTCCACTCAACCTTATGATTGGTTGATTAATTATATGATGATGATAAAAATAGTAATATTAATATTGCCCAACACCGTACTAAGACCTTTGTAGACATTATCTCATTTAATCCCCTTAACAACTTTCTGAAAAATACTATTATTGTTGCCACTTTAAGTTGAGGAAATTATCATTCTTTATGATATAATCCCTTAATCATTTTGGTAAATTAATTGATGTGCAAGCGAGGCTTCATACATTTCACACATAGAATAGTATTCACCCAAATTAAATTCCTCAAAATTTGTTCCTTGTGTAAAGAATTTCCAAAATTAGTACCCCAGTTGATTCGAGCATCTTGTTTCCAAATAGGAATGATATATTTACTTACTTGATGAACGTTTCTTTTAAGCCAGTGACTCATTTTACAATTAAAGCAATGAAAAAAAAAGATATTCAAAAGTTATCAAACTAACGTATAATATGTTTCCAAAGAAATTCTAGTTAAAGAATAGCTATACTTCCTTGCCTTTTCTTATTTTCCAGTATCAAATATATATACGAAAGAGTTCTCTTTGCTATCTGGTGGCCAACAAAATTTTGTACAGTGTTAATTCTGCTAAAGAATAAGCTGAGTTGCAGCACATTTAAAAAATCTATATGTGTATGAATATTATATTTTTTCTAAATATTAGAGTCAGATGAAAATGCAGACTTTTTTTTCCAAGGAGTATTCGCCCTAAGCTAACATCCGTTGCCAATCTTCCTCTTTTTGCTTGAGGAAGATTAGCCCTGAGATGACATCTGTGCCAGTCTGCCTCTATTTTGTATGTGGGTCGCTGCCACAGCATGGCCACTGATGAGTGGTGTAGGTCTGTGCCCGGGAACTGAACTTGGGCCGCTGAAGCAGAGTGCACTGAACTTAACCACTAGGCCATGAAGCCAGCCCCAAAATGCAGATTTTTAAGAAAGGAAAGTTATGTAGAATTATGAACTATTAATGCATTGGTATACATCTTCCTAGTATAGTGTTTTACATTCCACTTACTATATTACAAACATAATTTTACATCATTAAATAGTCTGATAAATCAGTATTTTAATGATTTATACTTGAATAATATTTTACTATAATGTTGAACTATAATTTTTTAATTAATTCAAATTATTGACTTTTAGATTATGACTATCCTAAAATAAAAACAATGTAATGAAATTTGTGTATATAAACCTTTAAACATTTTCTGAATAAATTTTTCTTTACAGATTTCTGTTTTTTTACAAAATGTCTATACAGAAATTCATATCACATTTCATGTTAAAATAAGTAATTGGGAAGCTTTAGCATATTAACTATCACCATAAATGTATATCAGGTGGAAGCTGCAAAGTATTCCTTTTTGAGCTTTTTAAAAATCTCTCTTGAAAATAATCAATTTTAGTAGGAAAAAATGTAGAAAAATAGTATTGTATATCTTTCAGTTCTGAAAGAGAGTGAAAGAAAATATGATATTTTTCCTCCTTCTAACATAGGTTTATTGAAATATGAAAGTTCCTAATTATATTGTCATAAAGCTATAATCCCACCATTTTAAAAAGAAAGGATATTTTATTTCTTAATTAATTTGAAATGGTAGTTCATACAAATGGGAGATAGAAAAAAAATCACTTCATGGAATTGGCTTTAGGTTCTAAAAAACATGAAGCAAAATAGTTACCACATTCCTTTTCAATAATATCCTGATATATTGTAGTACACTTCTAGAAACTTTCAGTTCTCTAGAGGGTTTCATTTTATCTAGATCTTCCAGAAAGTAAATGTTCTTTCAAGAAATAGTTTTATTTTTTTGTTTAAAGCAATTAATGTTAGGTCTCAAAATAACATTTTGGAACCTTAAGTGCCTTAAGCTTTAAGAAAGAAAATGGAACCCCAAAGTGAAGAACCCAAGAATGTAGGTTTGACAGGTAGAAGTTACAGAGAGAATAGGGACCCGGACTAGGTATTTCTTAAGTCTGATTTTTTTTCCTCCTGTGTACATAAATAACCATTAACAATGCAATAATTAATTTCAGAATAACAGAAAAGTCCTGCTGTCGTCCTGACATTTAATGAATCTTTTTCTTAAAACACATATTTCTTCTTTCATATCATAATAGATATATCCTCTTTGAACCAAAGCTAGACAATTGTCGAAGGCCCTCTGGCCTGAAGAATTCCTTACAGAGTTTAGAAAAGAAAGAGAAAGTGATCTTCCCACCTAGCCTCGTCTTGTTTCATGAATGTCCTAGTCTGTAATGCTTCTTGAAGGCTCAAGATTCCAAGATTGTTTTCTCTAGTAACTGAAGAGTGTTTAACGTGGTGAGGTGTGTTGAGTATCGTGAAAGGGTTGTGTCCGTTCTATCCTGTAGTGCAGATTCTTCTTCAAGGGGTGTGTCTTCCATTTTTGTGTTAGAGTGAATAAGCCAGAGAGATGCTATTGAGTGAGGAAAAATAAGATAAATAAATTCAGGGGTGGAGCATCATGTGCATATTTTATTTAGATATTACTTTGTTTTTTTTTCATAGAGGTCTCGTAGAAGGCTAATTCTTTATCATATTTTATTAAAAAAATAAATTATTATAAAGTAATACCTACAGATGACAAAAAGACTAAGATCCATGAATTTAGCTTACATTTAATTTGCAGGTAACACAGCAATCCACACTTTATATTAACCAACATTACTACAACACAGATAAGAGACCAATGGTTATGCTGTACCCTCACGTTTTATAGTTAAAGTTATATATTATATTATAGTTAATATAAAATATATAGGCAATACAGCATAGATAGGGAGAACTATGGATATGTTTCACCCTGATACTTTGTACTTAATAAATGGGACCATAGTTGACATAGGGAGACCTTTAGATATGTTGGCCCTATCCATCTGATGTAATGTAGTTTAACGTTTCCTCAGAAATACTGATCAAAACAAAGAGCCAAGTCTATATATTGCCTTAGATTGTGTTAAAGTTTATAATTTCCAGTTCATAATATAGATTGGCCTTTAATATAATGCATTTTGGTCTCTAAGATGAGATGAGAATATATAATTTGCATTCTCTAAAGTCACAGCAGGAGACTGCTTAAACTCTGCAGCTGGATGTTTATAGCTGCTTTTCTCCTAATTCTCTTTGTGGTGCTGTAATTGGATGTGCTACATATTAAAATTCACATCTTTTGTGCTGATGTTGTATTAATGCTTTTTCTCAAGTTGAGCATTCAATTGCAACAACACAAATAATATGGAAAAATAAAGGGCTCTGCTATCCCAATTTTTTTCTTTTGCTATAAATTAAAGGAGAATGAACTTCTCATTATGACATAGAAGGCTCTCCATGACTTAGTACCTTTTTATTTCTGTAACTTTCTCTCTTGCTGCTCCTGTATGTGAAATCTATGTTATACTAAAATTCTTATGATTTAGTAAGAATTGAACTATGATGGCAGATTGGGTGGGGGCAATATTATAGGAAACAGAAGATATTTTAGATGTATATTTAGGAGGACTTGGTATTTAATTAATTGAAAGTGGGATGTAATAGAAAAGGGTTAATCCTGAATGACTCCCAAAGTTGTATTTTGTGTGACATAATGAAATGAAGTCCTAAGGGGAGAGGGGGTAAGAACTGGGAAATGTTACGATATCCAGGGTTCTGTATGATCTCTTGTGGTTTTCCTACACCCTGTCTGTGTAAATAGTTTCTCTATGAACCTCTTCTCCAGTTTGTGTCATCTGTTTCCTGGCAGGACATTGACTGATACAATAATTGATACCCAACGTGGCCCCAGGAAGCAGAACTTCAAATTTGGGAAATGGATTTCTCACATATTTGTGGAGTGCTGGGGAGAAATGGGACACGGATAATCCATGACATGCAGTGACATTGTGATTACTCAGATGATCACTGATGTTGGCATGGAATGAAGTATATGGGCAGGCTATGGCATTGGGATATCAAGTGACTATAAAACTCAGTTGCTATGGCAGAAAAGGTGATTGTAAAATTTGTGGTGTCACCTGCCTCCTGATGGCCCTCGAGATTGTAGATGTGGAAAATGAGCAATGGAAAACTAAAAATATCCAACATGGATGATCAGAAAGCTTAAAGGGAAGCCTTGAAGAAGCCCCTCATTCCCTGTGGCCAGAGAGAAGTTATGGGTGAGAACCAAGGCCAAAGTGCAGTTGTGAGGGTTTCAGAGTTCTAACTCAAATTCTGAAGCTCCTTAGGTCTCTTACACAGATAGAAAAGTGTTGGTGGGAAAAGGGTAGAGTTTTAAACCATGAGAAACGGACATGTCGGCGGCATGGATGAAGCTGAGAACTTTGATGTTCTCCCCACTCCCACCACCAATTCCCTCAAATATAAGACATCTAGAAAAATAAAGAACAAACCTCTCTGCATAAAAGCCTCCCAATGATTGCACTTGCCTCACAAACTGATTCTCATTATAACACATCCATCAATGCTTCCAGACCTATCATGGAATAAAAGTACAAGATTGCTCCAAGAGGAGATAGTTTACCCCTACAAAGGGTTTCAGGAACTCTCCAATCTGTATTGCCAAGAAAACTAGAGAATGTATGGGAGTGGATTTTATGAAATTAGACCAAGGAGAATAAAATATAAGGTGCAACTGGGCTGAATTCATTGTCATGGTTGCATTCACCCAGAATATAAAATTTAATGTATTGGCTTAAGTATGTGGAAAAGGCACTAATTACCTACTAAGTTGGCTAATTGAAGTCTGGACTCATCAATAACCCATATTTTATAAAGTAGAAATGGATGAACTTTGCTGGAATACTGAAAAGGAAGAAGTCCAAAGGTTCAAAAAGAGAGAAATGTTGGAATGAATCTGCTCAGCCCTTCTTACCATACCCCAAAGAAGGATACTTGAGGATATTGCCTCCATCAAAGCACTAAGAAATGTGTTATTAAGGAGGCTGCTAGCCTGGTGGGTGTGGAATTTTGCAAACTGGTTGCTAAATACAGCCATGATTAAAAAGTCAATTAATTATCTGAAAAGGATATTAAAATAATCCTTCTTTCCCCAACTCTACATCTATGTGAAGCAGGGATTTCTTCATATACTTCAACCGAAACAACATATTGCAACAAATTGAATGCAGAAGCATAAATGGGATTCCAACTGTTATCTATTAAGCCTGATATTAAAGAGATTTGCAAAAATATGCAACAATGCCATTTTTCTCGCTATATTTTTTAATTTTAGACAATATAGTAATTTTTCACAAATTACATTACTTATGTTAGCTTGTGAGGCTGTTGACTACCTGATTTATTTATTTACTTAAAATACATAAATAAATATTTTGAAATTGTGTGGTTTTAACTTATCATACAGTAAATAGTGAGATATAGGTGTATGTGTATATATATATTACAACAGTTCATTCCTTAACAAATCTTAACAATTTAAAGTGGAGGGGTTCTGAGATAAAAAAAAAAGTTTGAGAACCAGTGCTTTACCATTCTTCTACCAGATAGTCAAATAGCTCACACTGCCAGCTTTCCTTAGGTCTTTATTAAAGATAACCCACCATGATTATCATAAGTAAAACTGCAATCCTTCTCCCCCAAATATATATCTCCTATCTGTCTCCTTTGCTTTATTTTTAAAAACTTGTCATTAACTTACATGTATCTCATTTATTTTGTTTCCTGTGTGTCTCTTTAGGTGAATACAAGTTCGCTTAAGGTAGGGGAATGGTCTGCCATGTTCCCCACCATACCTGTAACATCTAGAAGAGAGCCTCATACATGGTAGGTATTTAATAAAAATTTTTTGACTGACTTGTTGAATGAATAAATGAATGAATTTCAGTTATCAATTCCATAGATAGACTTTTATGACTTCCCTAATTAGCTAGAGCAAGAATTCTTAACAGTTTTATGCCATGGACATGTCAGAGTATATTTTTCTAAAGGTTAAGAATATGATTATCATCAAATATTGAATGAACATCTGTCAAAATTTACTCAACTCATTAACAAGGTAACTACTAGAAAGGCTAAGCTGGCTCAAAGGAACAGGACTTGTATTGTCATTGGAAAACAATACAGAATAAGCCTGCTGGTTAGATACAAAACTGGTTAATATCCTATAGAGCAAAAAAACCATAATTTGGGGGTTCTATTTTCAACTGAAAGAAAATACCAGACAAAAATATACAAGTTAACATGTAAAATCACATAGTTTGAGTCTTTAATCAATAGTAGATAATGACTTAAATGAACAATAGAATTATTGATTCCCCTAGGTAATGAAATAGTCCTTGGGTTGATCTGTTAAACAACATTCCAATATGACATTGAAAGGATTTGCTCCTCTCCTTTTGCCTTATTTCCAAATTTGAGATAGCTTTTCTTAAAAGTCTTGTTTTTATGATCAAAAGTAATCTCCAAAGATTATTCCTAATCACAAAAATGGCTGATCTCATTGTTTTGACCTGATTATTTGTGTGGGTGCACTGAGAAATGTTAACTAAAACAAGCCTCATAGAGCATACAGAGTTAAGCAAATTCAGACTAGAAAATTAGCTTTTGTCTGGACATTTCATAAGAAATATAGGATTGGACTTTTAAAATTCTTTTTATTTGCTCTTTTATTTCAAATCTGGGAAACTGAGCACAAAAGTCTCTTTATACAAGACTTTTTTAAGTGACTTACATTTGGGAGAATTCTTCTCTCGTTGAAATCACCCAAATAGTCTAAAATCCCTGGTCTACCAGGAATTGACTTTTCTTATCAGTTGTGAGACTGAGACCTTGTCATTCATATGATATGTGCCAGTCTAGTTTGGTACAAGAGTGTTGTAGATATTGGTTCCATGTGTGAAGTGAAACACTTACTCCTTAACGGTGAGCTCCTGAGACTTATTATCGAGTATAATATTCCACTATGACCTTGGTTCCATTATCAATTTGTTGAATATGTCCTGGCAAAAGGAATGATGGATCTTATTGAACTTGTGAAATAAATGCATTGACAAGAATAGTAAGAAGATGCAATAAAAGCATCTATTTCTGAATTCTGAGAGGTCAGTGAGAATCAGATGTTTCCATTTTAAATGTTTCAATTTATAAAACGTTTCATTTTACAAAAGCATGGTCTACTAAATTGAAGGTTAAAGATAGATTAATAAGAAAGGGAAAGGCTTCCTCATAAATCCATCAGAAAATAGATCTCTAAAAATAAAACTAAGAGTATGCCAAAAGAAATAACCACAACTAAATGTGCCTCATTAGTGTATTTGATTCTATGTAATTAATTCCTATTTTTCTGGATCTGTTTTCTTGAAATCTTCTGCTTCTGGACTAAAATGATTCCTGGAAATCATAATTCAGTCCTCGGGGATGTCTGAAAATTGTCTGAGCCATGTCTGCTTAAACTCCAAAGCCTGTAACCATGAGTCTATTTCTAGAAAGATTACCTGGTATAGTCCTTTCAATAAGTCTGAGATTGACTAAATTTTTTGCAGGTAGTGTATAGCACAGCCTTCAAGAAAACATGAAAGGAAAGAAGAAATGATCAGTTGATGATAAGACTGATGAGTGAAAATAGTTAATTTATTAGAGCAACCAAAAACATCAGAATGAGGAGAGATTCCCAAATGGTCAGACAATAAAATTAGATTCCCATTCATTGATTCCACAAATGGCATAAGAATAAACATAAAGATGAATGGAACAGTATAGAGTCCAGAAATAAACCCAAAATGATCAATTCTTTTTTTGCATAGGTGACAAGATAATTCAATGGGGAAAGCATTACTTTTTAGTAAATGGTGCTGAACCAATAGGATAACCATATGCAAATAATAATAATAATAAAAAAGGAAGAATCTTGACATATATAAAACTTGAAATGGCTCAGAGACCTAAATGTAAAAGCTAAAATTGTAATACTTCTAGAGGAAAACACAGGAGAATGTTTGTAACCTTGGCTTAGGCAAAGGTTACTTAGATACGACAACAAAAGCATGATCCAAAAAAGAAAACATTGATAAATTTGACTTCTTGAAAATTAAAAATTTTGTTCTTTAGAAGGCGTCATTAAGAAAATGAAACCACAAGCTACAAACTGCAAAAATGTATTTGCAGATCATATATCTACTAAGGACTTGTGTCCAGAATATATAGAGAACTCTTACAACTCAATCATAACAAACAACTCAATTAAAAATGGGGCAAGGATTTGAATAGACACATCACCAAAGAAGAATAGGCCCATGAAAAAGTGCCCAGTATAATTAGTCATTAGGGAAATTCAAATTCAAATCACATCTACTAGAACGGCTAAAATCCAAAATGGACAATACCAAGAGTTGATGAGGTTGTGGAGAAACTGGAAGCCTCTGTCAAGAAATGTGAAAGATCTGAGATTTTACCCTACTTGCAAGCTAAGTTGGCCTTCCACATTTTGTGAATGCTGGCATAAGACGCAAGACTCTGAGACAAACCACAGTTTATGACTTACAACAATTTAATTGTAGTGGCTGAAGTACTGTTTTCTTGCATCAGTTCCCTAAACCCTAATTTCCACCAGGTGATGCAGTGAGAGCCAGGTGGATGCTGTGCTGTGGGATTTTTATCACAGCTGAGGAGCCCTAAGCTTAGGGAATCTGAATCTTTTATAATGGGCTGCAAGCAAATCTGCTGACGTTTGCCCCAGAGGAAGACATAGTCTTTACTATACTAGAGAGGAAACAAACATGCTTTTAGCTTTTTCAAGGCTGTTCACTATACAAACATACTTTAAAAAAGATAGTCGGAAACAAAAGAGAAGTAATTCCTCTGCTCGCAAAATGTGCAAAAACATAAAAGACACATGAGAATTGTCTCTAGCACTACTGGTGAGAATGTAAAATGGTACAAACACTTTGGGAAAATTTGGCATTTCCTATTCCAAGTTATATACTTAAAAAAAACAAAGAAAAAATCCATACAAAGACTTGCATATGAGTGTTTATAAAACATTATTCATAATAGCCCCAAATTATACCTCAATAAAGCTGTTTTTAAAAAAAAAAGCATGAAAAGAAAAGAAGTACAGCATTGTGTCTAGAGTTCCAGGTTTTAAATTTTCGTCTACCTGGTGATATAACCATCTTCTCCTCTCCTTCTGGCTGCCTGGCTGAGGCATGCCACAGATTCTAGGTGCCCGCCTCAGCACCAGGTTTAAGGCACGTTCCCTGTTAATGGTTCTCAACTTGCACTGTGCTTTAGAATCATCTGGAGAGCTTTTGAAAAATACTAGCACAGGAGAAGCAATCTCCGATTCCAAGATTTTGGTTCAATCAGTTTGAGCATGGTATTCTTTTGTTTGTTTGTTCCCCAGTTGATTCTAACGTGCAGCCAAAGCTGAGACAAAAAGTACTGCATGACTTTTCTAGAATAATTTTGAAGCTACTTTGGGTGTCTGTATTGCTGGCACCTGTGATCACAGCCAGCCACCAGTGAAACTTGTGGAAAGCAATTGAGAAGGTTTTCTCTACCTCATCAGTGAAGCTGTAGTTCTCAGCACAGGTTAGAGGGTTGGTGGGTGGTTTTCAATATCCCTTGGGGAGTTTTCCCAAATATGTGTGCTTGGGGTGTTGTTGTCCCCCTCCTCCATACAGGAAATCCCCTTGCTGCTTCTCACCTTTCTCCCTCCAGATTTCATGGACAGATGCTGCTGGGTGGTTAAAATTTCTTTTACCTTTTGGGGAAAAAAGAAAAACAGAGGAATTAAGATAGAGTCTATGCCTTAAATCTGTACAGAATGTACCTTAACTGTCCTGAAAAATAGATGTGAATACCTCATATTGACTCTCTCTTTTCAAATTTTATTTTCTTTGTTAAAATAGCAAATTATGGACATATTGATACTCATTTTAACTAATAAAAACTTCAAAGATGTATAAGTAAAAGGTTAAAATTTGCCCCCGCCCTCTTCATTCCTACCCCTTGGTAGCTACAATAAAAGGCCTAGTTCTTTTCCTTCTTTTTCATTTTAATGTGAAAAAAATTATATATAAATGGCCTATTGTTGTTATTGATATTTTAAATGATTCATCATGATCAATGCATATTTCTTTCTGATCAATAGGTATATATATAATTATATCTTTCCTTTAAATAATTGCATAATAGAATGTACAAAACTTTATGCACCTATTTTATCTTTGATTGATATTTGAATATTCCTGGTTTTTGCCATTGCAAATATGTTACATTAAATGTCACTAGATATATGGCCTTAGATATTGGTACTTACATTTTTATTGGGTAAATTCCCCCAAGTGGGATTATTTTGTCAAAAGTTGTGTATGTGCATGTGTGCACACATATATATTTGACTTATAGATATTGCCAAATACTTTTTGAAAGATTGCAGCAGCTTGCACTGGATGTTTTTGTATTTTTAATTTTTGCCAATTAGCACAAGGCTTATGATAATTACCTATTAATTGTTTGTAACTCTCACTGTGCATTTCATTTTCGTTTTCATCTTCCTTGACTACTAGTGACAATGAGCAGCTTTGTATATGCTTTTTAACTATTTGGATTTCTTCTTCTATGAATTTCCTTGGCATAAGACTTCATTTATTTTTCTATTAGGTCCCTTTTCTTTTCCTTGTCAATTTATAAAGCTTTTTGTATATTAGGGAATTTATGCCTTTACCTACCATATCTGTTGCCATATTTGCCTCCGATCACTTGCCTCTGACTTTATGATGTTTTCCTCTTATGGCAATGTATGTGTAGTTAAATGTGACCACCTTTTCTGTTATGACTTTTATATCTCCTGTCTTGTTGAGGAAGCCGTTCCCGTCTAGAGACATGAAATTCTCCAAAGCATTGTTATAGTGTTTATATGGGTTTAGAATTTATATTGAAAGTTGCATCTGGAATTTACTTCTGTATAGAGGATGAGGTAGGGATTTATCTTTGTTTTCTTCCAAAAATGTGACTAATTATGTCAATATACGTTATCAAACTCCTCATTCCCCACTTGATTAACTAGTCATGTTTGTCACTTATTAAATTCCTAATACACTCTTTTGAATGCTCTGCTCTCTACACTTTCTTTTCGTCTTTTCTTGTGCCTGAGTCAAACTGTTTTGATTACTATGATTTTGTTAATATTCTTTCAATATTCACTTTTTGTGACACTGAGTTGTAATTTTTAAATCTGAAAGAGGATAAATATGCTTATTTTTACTTTAATTATTATTATAGTTGAAGTCATTATGTAACATTTAAAAAGTGTTTCTAAGTGCTTCTGTTTTTCTATGCTGGATTGCTATACAACTATATGAATATCTTTTTTAAGTTAAACTGCTCCTTGAAGCCAGTAGAGGGAGTACAAGGCACTGTTTTCCTAGTGAGGAATTAAAAATCCTTTAAAAATATATTCTTTTACTGATTTATGGAATAAATTTGAGGATTCAAAATATTTATTCCATCAAATATCTTTACTGATCAAAGTTTACGCTTACATAATAAAAACTTGCCTAAATATTTATAGGCCCTCCATAAGTTACATAATTTAGACAAGAACCTAAATTTCCTTTTGAACGAGGAGAATTTTTGGCATGTATTTGTGTATACAATGCAGATAACATAAAATTGAAATAATGTATGGAGTATAGTAAATGTGATTCTGACTTGTTTTTGAAAATCAAACTCAGAAAAATTCAGAGAAAATAACTGTAGAATAGTTAATAAATGTTTATTACTTTTGAATTTATTTTTGATCACATTAACACAGTTTTCTGATGCTGGAATGTACACATAAGCAATGGAGAGTCTTGTTTACGAATGGATAATACTTATAAACATTTCTGAAGTACCTATTTCGTTAAAGTGTAAGAAATTAGAAAACACTGCAAATGTGATAGGCTGAAAGGGGGTTGACAATTTAGTAGGCACTGATAAATGGGCTAATTTATGTTGGATATTTTGAAAAGGCTGTGATGTTCTCATGAAGGTTTTGTCTGAAGCCTGTTGCTGTTTGATATTTATAAATATCAGAATGATGGAGACTGCTATGAGGTAGAAAATGCTTCACTGAACCTCTCAGTAGCAGTAATTCAATCAAGCAAAGGTTACAAAAGCCCTGTGGGCCGCTTGTTATGTGACAGTGGAGGTAGACCTGATTTTGTTGTATCAAATATTTTTTAAGCCAGGAAGCTTAGTGTTAAATGTAATGCTCTATCAGGGTAACTCTATTACTCTGAATTTGATATATCCATTTCATTTTTGTTCCATGTTTTGCTCTGTTTATTGTCAGTATATATTATCTGCTGTGTAAGTATATATATGTATTTTACAGAAGACAAAAATTATAAATAAAATTAAATATTTAAAAGTACAATAATGTATTAGAATGTTAAAATTTATTTTAAAACTAATATTTCTCAAATATATGTACTTTGTAGTATAGTCAGAATTAAATTTTGAAATAAATATCCACAGTGATATATTTTATTTATTTTATATTCTCCACACTTCCATTTTCAAAATATTTACCCAAGATGAGCATTTGAGTGTTTTGCAAGAAACACAAATTTAAATAGTTTTATTTATTTATTTTTCCCCCCAAAGTCCCAGTAGATAGTTGTATGTCATAGTTGCACAGCCTTGTAGTTGCTGTATGTGGGATGCGGCCTCAGCATGGCCAGGGAAGCGGTGCGTTGGTGCACGCCCGGGATCCGAACCCAGGCCGCCAGCAGCAGAGCGCATGCACTTAACTGCTAAGCCGCGGGGCCGGCCCAAATTTAACTACTTTTAAGTTTCTAGTCATCTTTCCTGAAAAGTTAGATGTATTCTTGTAAAATATGCTCAATTGAAAACAGGTTTATGAAACAACTAGAAAAAATATACTTGATTATCCATCTTTTCCTGGAGATAAGAAATAATTGAGTGTTACCCCAAAGTGAATTACAAGGAAAAATATGGGTATATTTTACCACATGAACTTAAAAATATTTCTGCATGTGAAAATAGACATAATCAAACTTAAAAGGCAAGCCCCAAGTGGGAAAAGACACTTGTACCATATATATGAGAATAAACTTTCCAATTCAATATTTTCAAAAGCATACATTTCAAAGTACAGGCATTTCTTAAAAGAAAAAATACAAATGATTACTAGATGCACGAAAAAATACATTCTCACCATAAAATGCAAATTTGAACAATGAAGTTTTTTTGTTTTGTTTTGCTTTTGCCTTTCAACTTGGCAATTAAAACAACAATATACAGTGTTGAAATTTGAGCAAGTCATTACTTGTATGCATTTCCAATGGATGTCTAATCTGATGCAATTTTTTAGGCAGATGATATTTATCGAAACGTTTAAAAATATCCTGCACTTTGACTTGGTAATTCCTTTTCTAGGAATTTATCCTAAAGACATATTCAGAAACTGGCACTTTACATTGACTTTTCCCTCTTCCTGGAAGCTCTTTTGGGATAACTATGTGACTAACTCCCTTACTGCCTTCTCATCCATCTTCAGTCAACCATCAACTATTCATGAAGACCTTCCCTAACCAACCTATTTAAATTGCAAATCCCACTCTTCCTTTCCAAACTCCCTCATTCTGCTCTTTTTCTTCATTCCATAGCACGTAACATCTTCCAACATCCTCTATAATTAATGTATTTATCATGTGTATTGTTCATTGGAAGCTCAACAAGGACTGAACTCTCTGTCTTGTTCCCTGATGTTTTGTTTCTCTAATTATCTTGAAGAGTATTTGGCATATAGTCAGTGTTCAATAAATATTTGTTGAATGAGTGAATGAATGTCAAGGATGTTCATTCTAGCATTATTTATGATAGCAAAAGAAAAAAAATGGGAAAAATTCCTCTGTGTCTGGGAATGGCTAAATAAATTATGGTCTATTCACATGTGTATTAGTTTCCTAGGGCTGTCATAACAAATTACCACCAACCGGGTGATTTAAAACAACAGAAACTTATTTTCCCACAGTTCCTGAGCCAGGAGTCTGATACCAAGGTGTGGGCAGGACTGACTCCTTCTGGAGACTCTGGGGGAGAATCTGTTCCATGCTTCCTAACTTGTGGTGGTTGCTAGCAATTCTTAGTGTATCTTCCATGCCTCAATCCTCACATTACCTCTCTGTGTCTTCTTTCTTTCTGTTCTCTCATAGACATTTGTCATTGGATTTAGGTCCTACCCTAATCCAGGATGATCTCATCTCGAAGTCCTTAATTGCATTTTCAAGGAACCTCCCAAATATGGTCACATTCACAGGTTCCAAGAGGACATAGGTTTTTTTTTTTTTTCCTTCAGTTATTTTATTGAGGTCATGTTGGCTTCTAACATTGTATAAATTTCAGGTGTACATCATTATATTTCAGTTTCTATATAGACTGCATCATGTTTACCACCAATAGTCTAGTTTTAATCTGTCACCATACATATGTGCCCCTTTACCCTTTTGGCCCCCCACCCACCCCCTTCCCCTCTGGTAACCGCTAATCTGTTCTCCTTATCCATGTTTTTGTTTATCTTCCACATATGAGTGAAATCATACAGTGTTTGTCTTTCTCTGTCTGGCTTATTTCACTTAGCATAATACCCTCAAGGCCCATCCATATTGTTGCAAATGGCACAATTTTGTCTTTTTTTATGGCTGAGTAGTATTTCATTATATATATACACACCACATCTTTATCCATTCATCTGTTGATGGGTGCTTGGGTTGCTTCCACATCTTGGCTATTGTGAATAAGGCTGTGATGAATATAACGATGCGTAAATCTCTTTGAATTATTGATTTCATGTTCTTTGGATAAATACCCAGTAGAGGGATAGCTGGATCATATGATATTTCCATTTTTAATTTTTTGAGAAGTCTCCATACTCTTTTCCATAGTGGCTGCACCAGTTTGCACTCCCACCAGCAGTGTATGAGGGTTCTCTTTTCTCCACATCCTCTCCAACACTTGTGTTTCTTGTCTTGTTAATTATAGCCATTCTGAGGAATGTGAGGTGATATCTCATTGAAGTTTTGATTTGCATTTCTCTAAAAATTAGTGATGTTGAACATCTTTTCATGTCCCTGTTGGCCATCTGTATATCTTCTTTGAAAAAATGTCTGCTCATATCCTCTGCCCATTTTTTGATCAGGTTGTTTGTTTTTTTGTTGTTGAGTTGTATGAGTTCTTTATATATTTTGAAAATTTACCTCTTGCTGGATATATGGATTTGCAAATATTTTCTCCCAGATAGTGGGTTGTCTTTTCGTTTTGTTGATTGTTTCCTTTGCCTTGCAGAAGCTTTTTAGTCTGATGTGGTCCCATTTGTTTATTTTTGTTGTTGTTGTTTCCCTTGTCTGAGTAGATATGGTATTTGGAAAGATGCTGCTAAGACTGGGAGGCCATATCTTTTGAGGGGCCACCATTCAACCCACTACAATATGTTACATTGTTATAGTACTATTAAAAATCTTAGTTTGGTTACTGTTTAAAATCTTGAGAAATGTTCATGATGTAATGTTTAATTAAGAAAGGATGATGCAAAACTATGTTTATGTATATATGTGTGTATGTGTTTGTGCATAGGTATATAGCTACCCCCACACACATGCTCTGAGTAAATAATCCTTATTTTATTTAAATTTGTGAATTAAAAATGTCCAGAAGGAAATATACCAAAATACTGATAACAGTTTAATGCTGAGATGCTGGTTGATAGGAACAGAGGTGGTTTATTTTTCTCTTCATAATTTCCAGTGTTTTCCAAAAATTCTACAAAGAAAATAGATTTTAATTTTTATATTTATAATTCTCTTACCATGAGAAAAATAAAAAAAAATTAAATGGAAACAAATCTTATAAATGATTTATTGGGAAAGTAAGAAACATTGTTTCAAAGTGACACAGTGATTAATCATTTCTTTTATATCTAACACCATTAGGTTTATCTTCATGAAATTTTTATCAGGAGAATGTGGAGTCATTTGTCCCTAGAGATTTTCTAGAAAAGATTAGAGAACCATTCTGTTGGAAATTTATAAATTCACCTTTCTGATAACAAACGAGTGGAGCTAATACACTCTTAGCTAATACACTACGACTTCCTTGTAGTCATATGATTTTGTCAATTTTAGCTTATTGCACATTTTATGATTTATCAAAGGCATATTAATTAAATAGGAAGTTATTATCATCTGTTCTTGACTGCTTCTTGTTTTGCCTGCCTTTAATATTTGACATGATGATGCTCACTTTTTTGGATTCTGCCACTTTCTCTTATCATTAATAATTAATTAACTAATTAATTAAACAAGTATTCATTGAGTGCTCCTTATGTGCCAAGCACTGTGACAAGTGAGTTTGACTTTCGCAGAATATCAGTTATTAGTCTTCAGTTTGGGAGCAGGTGCTTACATAGGGCTTGTGTTTGGGCTGTCTGAAGCACCAACGTCCCACATATACCAGCTTCATAGCACATACACGGCTACTTCTTCTGAGCGCAATGGGCTCTACACATAGGTCCAGCCTGTGCCAGGACTGGATGGGAGTCTTGGAGGGAATTGTTGCAAATGTAACTGTCATAGAGATTCATGGGGTCTTGTCCTCATTTACTTGCACCTTGATTGACCAGAGTTGGTTCACAACCTTGGGAATTTCCCAGGTGAAATCTGAAACTGGCCCCCTACGTGGAGGGTGAGGAGAGATGAAGAAAGAGGCAGACCACTCCAGACTGGTAGGTGGCAGTTTCAATAAGCAAGAGAACTTACATACGAGGCTTGTCTTGGGCAGCCGCAAGATGAATAGATCTCTGCGCCCACCTGCCAGAATCTGGAAAGTTTACATAGAGGCCTTAACTGGGTTCCATCACTGTTCAGTCCGGGTGGTCTCACTAACACATTGCTCTCTCAAGTTTGCATCCTTTAAATGGCTCTGGCAGAACATACATTCCAGGGACTGGAGAGGAGCTAAGTAACCTCCGATTGCCTGGGTCCAGCTGGGGATCAACTGGTAGTCACATCCTCCAGCAACCAGGGTCAATGTGCAAAAAAACTGTGTAGAAGCATGTTCTCCAAGGTAATTGGCCATATCCATTAGATAATTCTGGGAGGAGGGTAAAGATAGACAATTAGAATGAAATATTAGTGTATTATTCCCTTTTAATATTTTAGTTCTAATGGTTAAATGCTATTTTATACAATTTGTAATATTTTGACTAGTGATATAGATGTAAGAAATTTCCCTGAGGTATAGAGTACAATAAAGTCAAATATACT
The DNA here is from genome assembly GCF_057802395.1 of Ceratotherium simum simum. Lineage (NCBI taxonomy): Eukaryota > Metazoa > Chordata > Mammalia > Perissodactyla > Rhinocerotidae > Ceratotherium > Ceratotherium simum. The sequence continues at coordinate 38,217,368 of NC_141924.1, forward strand.
TTTAAAAAGATACTTTTGTATTTATTAATAAACATGAATTCATTGAAGCAAGGAAAAACTTGATTTGCAAACCTTACCTGTATTATTGGAGGCATAACTGAAAGCATTTCCTAAATTTGCTGATTCTTCTGTCCTGCTGTGGACATTAGCCAGTGTTAGGCCTTGTAGCACCAACGTGAACACTTCCATTTTGAATCTCATTCAAAAGATGAGACCTCCAGGAATTTAGCAACCCTTTCATCACTTTGAAAATCCATCTAGTGTACCTCTAGGGAAATCCGTTGGATTGCCTCTCAATTAGCTATCTAAGTCCATTTCTCCAAAAGCCATTTAACACACCAATGATCCCGAGAAGCTACTTGTATCAAATCACATTTAAACTGATAAAAAGAACCACTTCCCCTGTCCTGCATAGGATGCTTTATACAACTTTGCTGATGACCACTGGGGCTGTGGGAACCCACAGCTCAGCCTTCCCAGATGAGTGTGTCAGTCATGTGTGGGCAAAACAACGAAGTCTCTGCTAATATTCTCCCTTGAGCTCACTCTCTGGTTCTTCCGTTCCTTTGTAAATTACAAGAGGGAAGGTTATATTTTAAGACAGATAAATTAAATATTTTCCGTGCAATCTCTGATGGCTTCTGGAGGTGAGGCAATCTACCAGTCTACCAGAAGCAAGAATGACTGAAACCAGGCCTCTGACTTCTTTGCAGGCTCATATGTGTTTTCCAAGGGTTATATTTTTTTCTAGGTTAATTTTAGAAGAAGCATAATCTACCCGGTAATTAAGAACAGTGAACTGTATCCTGGATGAAACACTCTTAAGTCAGGGCTACGCCATATTTGTTTTTATAATATCCGTCATGTGCCTGACATATGAAAGAATTTTAATAAAATTTTCTTCAAAGCACCTAGCTTCAAGTCCCAGTGGCGTCACATAGACCTGAACCAGCCATTGAAGGTTCCTGAGGTTCATTTTCTCCATTTTGTAAAATGGCTGTAAAAAAGTTGCTATTGCCCTACTTTGCAGAAAAACACCCTGATGGTAATAAATATATTTTTAAGCTATGATTTTGTGTGGAAAAGCAGTTATTATTATGTACACATGTTATAAGTGTTTATAGATAAATGAGTAGCAGAATGTTGAGGTTATGAGGTGAGGTTAAAAGAGGTTGTTGGAATACCCAATTTGAGTCCTGACAAGAGTCATTGGTTCATTATATTTCTCCCATTTCACCCAATTTAACTTTTCTTCATAACACTTATATTACATATGTTTTTGTTTTAAAATATTTTTCTAACTAGTTAATAACATTTACTAAAGTAGGGACCTTGCCTGTCATCTTCCCAGCTGAATCCCAAGGGCTTAAAACAATGTCTGGCATCCCATAGACACCCAACTATTTTTAAAGTAAATCAATACCACCACATTGCTGAGAGCTGCTCACGACTGGGTCTCTGCCTCCTAATGTTTATGGCTGGTCAGTATTTTTGAACCTACTCGAGACTTAGAGATTATGAATGATAAGAACATCACAATTTTTATATCATATGTAAATAGAAAAGAAAAATATTTTAAAATTCTGTGTGGACAAGGATGTTTTGCTGCTAAAAATTAAGTGATTATGCAGGAAGATACAATTATTAAATCACAGTCTTATGGAAGTCTCTATGTGTTTTACTTCAGATCATTAAACTTAACCTTTGTGTCATTAATATCAGACTCTTATTTATGTTACATTTCCTAAGAAACAGATTTCAGTATTTGCTTGGTATTTAAAAGCGTTATTGGCTCTCCTACTAAGAGAGAATATGTTTGAATGGAATCTTATAAATATATAACAGAATCTTATCTTTAATCAGTATATCCAAATATTGTTTCACGTTTATTCAAGCACGCACTAAAGTAGTTGACATATTTTTAGCAGTTCTGGTCAAATTACTTCATCTTCTCAGAAATGTTTAAACCAAACTGACAGTTTGGACTATCTAACAGCGTCTATCCATGATTGTCTAATTTTTTCACAATATGAACCAAATGATTTTCTTGCATATAAAGTTAACAAAAAAAAGGTTGTCTCCTACAATTGTTACTTTGCAACTTGAGAATTTATGGAAACATTACAGTTGCACTCAAGGACATATGTAGTTGATATGAAATGTTCCTGGAAGAATCATGTTAAGGACTTTAGAAACTTTTTCTTTTATATTCTGCTTTCTCTGGTGGAAGTAATTTACATTTCATTCTGAATTTGAACATTTTTCTTTTTGTTTGCTTAATCTGAACACATTTTAAAGTTTTCTGTCTTCCATTTCTCTGTTTGAATATCACTATACATTCTAATAATTTGTTTTCTGGCTGATATGAATTTTATTTTAACATTTTAAATTTTAGATAAGAGTTGCTAGATCATTTAGCACTTTCTCAGTTCTTAAACAAGTCTCATAGTTTTTTTGTTTCTGTTTTGGTAAAAAAAAATTTAAAAATTGACAGTTTATTTTCATTGGTGTCCACTGAGATTAATGGATTCAATTTTTTAACTTTGAGAAAAATATCCAAATTCTCTAATACCATTGTCTTCCTTTCCCTAATCTTGTGATAGTAATCCCAAATTCAAAACAATTTTCTGTATCAGTATGTTGCATGCAGGGAAAATAAAGTAAGGCTCACAAATGTGAGAAACTACTTCAGTGTATTGTGTTAGACCCTATGTTGTATTTTACTTAACAGATAAATATTAAGGAATTAATTAGTATCATTGCCTTAATTAAAAATGTGTTGATTGCAAACAACAGAAATCAACTTATGTGAATTTAGGAAAAAAAGAAAATTTTATGATAGATATTGAATTAGCCAATAGAACTCAAGGGCAGCTAGAGCTCTCACATGACTAGAGTTAAGATCAAGAAAGCCATCAGGACTCCTAGCTACAATCTGTCACTTTTCTCTACTTTGCTCTGAACGTTTGCCTCACTTTTTCTTTCTTTATAGACTAGTTTCTTCTGCTTCTCCATGATGGAAAAGTAGTCACTCACAGATTCCAAGTTTATGCTTGGAACATTATTTCATCTACCCTAATTGGCTGTCTCTGGCCTTTAATTCCAAGTTCTTGATAAAAGCTTTCTTTATTAGTTTGGCTTTGACATTGCAGTAATCATGAATGCTATTCACCAAATATTTCTGTCTGTCTTTCCACCTTGAGAGCATGTGATAGGACTGCATTTCCTAACTCCACTGTAGCTGGTGAGACCATGTGATTTATTCTAGTCAATGAGGTGTGAGCAGTAGTAATGTGTGTCATTTAAATACCAGTAAGAGACTCTAGAGTGTGCTTTTCCTCTTAATGATCAGCAATGTTATCGTTTATGGCTACTTCATCAGCTTAAGTTCCTGAGTGAAGATACACCAGATTAGAGTCCCCAAGCATTTCTCAATGGAGCAAGAAGTAAACCTTTATTGTTTTAAGTCACTGAGAGGTTGAGGTTGTTTGTTATCTCTTCATAGCTAAGCCTGTCTTGATTAATATATATAAATATTCCTGGAATTGTATTAGATTTGCAATATTTTCATTTGGATTTGGTCTGTTATTTAAAACTCCTACCTAGGCCACTGCTTTGTTCCTGTCTGCCCTGCACTCACACTGTTCTCCTGTCCCTGGCTCAGTACCCACTTTCTTCTGTCATGTTGTGTTGCTGCTGTAAGAAGTCTCAGAGGACATATAGACAGAGCATTGGAATAAACATTGTCTTAAGAGTTAGAAGACATGTATTCTTTTACTTATTATTCGGCTATGACCATGTGACATTTTATAATTTTGAGACTCAGGTTCTTCATATGAAAAAACATATATTATACTCTACCAAGAGTAAAGTACTATATTATACAAATATAATTTATTGCTGTCTATCAAGCAATCATCTTTCTATCTGCATCTTTATATAAATTGCTTAGGTGTGTTTTCCCGTTGTTCCCATTGGGCGTTGTTTTACTTGCTCGGTTTAGGCAATGAATATGCAAGTGTATAAATTCATAAATGATGATAATGACATGTAACAAATTAGTAGTGATTCCTTTTAAATATTTTAATTGCTTCTAAACCTTTATTTTCTCAGTATTTCTTAAATTATGCTTCAATATAGTGATGAAACTAAATGATAATTACAGCTACAAACTTCAAAACAGTATGGATCATGTCCAGATAGTGACGTAACTATGCTACCCATTGGATGCCAATGGTAACACTAAGTTATACCCATGTAGCTATGTCTCTGGTTGCACAGTGGGATCTATCAATCATGTGCCCCACTGTGAGATTTAGGAGGCGGAAGCAATCTTCCTGTTCCCTTTGACTATTATTCTGTGAGAAATAAAGTCATGGAGATGTGAGGTCCTTCTGCTGCTGCTTCTCAGACTCCATTCTCCAGCTTCTGGTGTTGAAAGGCACATATGTGGAGGCAGTAATGGTGGCTTCTTAATTTCAGCATGCTGATACCCTCTGCAGTTATAGCGTTATGTTCTTGAAATCGGTTGTTGCAGTTGTCGACCTAGAGGTTGTAATTCCCTAGTGCGTCGGTTCTATCCTTTCCTTTATTTCTGGAGGCCCAGTTCAGAGCTTGCTCCTGCAGCCTTCTCAATGATTCTGTAATCACCTAACCGTATTTAATTTATTCTTCCATAAAATATCTAAAGCAATGGTTCTCAAACTTTAATGTGCCTCAGAATGACTTGGTAGACTTGTTAAAACACAGATTACCTGTGTCCACTCCCAGAATTTCTGATTTATTAGGCATGGGGGTACTATCCAAAAATATCAATGTATAAGAAGATCCTAGGTTGCTGAACCAGAGGTCAGACTTGGAGAACCGTCAATCTAGAGTATTTTCTATTTCCTACTCAGAATCTATAATGAAATAGGCCTTGTCCCCAAATTTATCAAATAATCCAAACCAGTTACAATTGTTTCTCAAAAGTTCAATAATTGGACTCATTAAGTGTTGTATCCCAAATGGAGAATTTAATTGAATTTATGACAAAATGTATATATAGAGGTGTTAATACAGATTTAATAATTAGTAAGATATTCTAGAATGGCTTATATTATGTTGAGTATATATTTTTATTTTCAGTCTTTGAAATAAAGCCTGTTTGGGTGATGTCATATAGTAGCTTTATCATATAGTAACATACACAACATATACTTCTCTCTCCCCATCTGAATGTCAGTTTAGCACAGACAGGTAATACTTTTGTCACTATGGAGCTTTTCTATAAAGTCTGCTCAAACAGAACTAGCATTTCATTTAATCATTATCCCTTGATACTGCATATCTTAGAGAATCTTCTTATTTTAAATTTTAGCTTAATCATCTGTTTAACTTAGGTTAGCTCAATACTTTTTACATAAAGGATTTTGAGGCCCAAAGATATAAGCACTTAGAGGAAGAGTTGAAGCTAGCATCTAAATCCTTTGATATCTGGTCCCAGTTTTCTTTACATTACTGCTGTCAACTCTTTCTGGAGCGGGCTTCATTGTTACCTACTTTATGGATGTATGTGTTCAAATCAGCAATGGAAAATTTTTGCTATATTTGAAACAAAATGTTAAAAAATACAGTAATATGAATTGCATTGCCAAACCCATGCTAACATTTAATATTTAAGTATTAACCAGAGATCACTAGTTGCCACCAATTTTTAAGTTGTTATTTTAACGCTGTTTAAAATCTCATTTATGCTATTTTATGTTGTTCTTTAATTCTCTGGAAATAAGTAATATATTTGGATGCCATCCAATATCTCCCTATGAATTAAACTCCCTCACTCTATAATCATGTTATTTAATCAAAAATTAACTTCCTGCCAGAGTGGCTTGTTAAGGATTTGCTAATTCTGTCTTTCTTCTCTGAAACTTAATTGAACTCAGCGGTCAATAGCTCCTCTCCCCAGGTCTCAGATAACAAACTACATTTTGGTTTTTTCTTATTTTCTCCAGATTTATCATTTTCAAACTTGCAACTTTTTTCTTTAAAAATTACTTGTCTTTTTTTTACAATGATTGAAGCAGTTGAAAAAGGTAAACAAGTCACCATTAATTAATTATTCTTGAGGTTTTGCTATTTTAAAATCAATTTAGGATGATTTTCAATCTCTTCTAATGTGCTTTTGCATCCAATTAAAAATATATAATAGTGTGGAATTTTCTAATACAATCCAGCTTCTTGGACAACTCAAAGATGTTTGGCTCATTCTTGTCTCTGTTGTCAGCTCTGGTCCATGGAAAGTATCCTTTCAGGGTAATGTAAGCTACCTAATGATGTACAAGGAACACAGTGAAAGTCTCTCATGCAGTTGTGAAATGCTTTAAAAACGTAGGTTGCAAGTTAAAGATCTAATCTCCTAATTTAGGGAGGTTTGAAGAGATGAAACACATCTCTGCAAAATAGTTTCTGATTTAGAATTGATTAGGTGATTGATAATTGTCAAAGCTGAGTGATGGTACAGATGGTTTACTAAACTAGCCTCTTTACATTTGCATACGATTGAAATTTTCTGAAATAATAACCTTTTAAAAACAAGATGTGAAGTAACATAAGGATTGTGTGTCAAGGTGAGGTGCATAGTACATAGAGAGGTGTTTAGTGCAAAATACAGAGAGAAATATTTAGGATATAAGTGAAAAACAAAACAAGTATATCTCTTTTTTGGGATTTTTTGTGTGTAACTAGACCATGAGTAGGAGAAAATGGGTAAAAAAGAAGTTGATATGTTAGAGTAGGGATAAATTATTTCCTTTGGTGTTGTCTTTATTTTATACTATTGTTTATATCATAAATACAAATTTTAAATGTACTTTAATATTTTTAGGTAAAACTCTTTTTCATAAAGTTCAATGAAATAAAATTAAATTCAAGAAGTGAAATCTAGTTCTTACTCTTATTGCTGAACAGCAGTTAGTAATAAAGGTCACATTCTTGCGTTTAAGAATGATGGCTGAGTTCTGTAGGACAAATGAGAGCAAACGCCCCAAAGTCAGAAAAAATGATGCTGTAATTCACGATGAAGAAGTTGTTTTAACTTTTTTGGGTTAAGATCATGAACCACTACTCCAGAAAAATTGGCATAAATATAACTCAGATATCCCAGTATTAGTGTTCATGGAGCATGCCCATGGGGCTCCAGGTTAAGATCACTTTTAAAAAAGCATTTCCATTCTAGTCCTCTAGGGCAGGTTACGGAACTATGAATATTAGAAACACCTTGTGTTAGAGGCAAAATGCACCACTAAAAATTATGACAATAATATAGGCTTAATATCCTTAAAATTTAAAGACAAGTAAATTATAACGTAAAAACTCCACTAGGTAAATGAGTGATGACTCTGACCTTGTAACTACTGGAGGAGGTCATCGAGAGGACATGACCACCAGTTGACCCGCCAGCTGGACCCGGGCCACTGGAGGCTCCTCACCCCCTCCCCTGTCCTTGAAGTGTATGTTCTGCCCACCTTCCCACAGTGGGAGCCATATTCAAGGACGTGGTCTTGAGAGAGTAATGTGTTGTTGAGAGCATCTGGATGGTACACATGACTGAACCCAATTAAAGCCTCTATATGAACTTTTAAGATTCTGGTGAGCGGGTGTGGAGATCTACTCATTTTGCTGCCACCCAGGACAGGCCTCGTAAGTAAGTTTCCATTGCTTGTTAAACCTGCCACCTACCAGTCTGGGGTAGTCTGCCTCTTCTTCCATCTCTCCTTGCCCTCTGTGTACCGGGGTCAGTTTCAGATTTCCCTGGGAGGTTGCTGAGGGTGCAAACCAAGAGTAATAAATAATAGAAGAAATAGTAAATTAAAACAGGGATAAGTGTTTATCCTTTGTACCAAGGTTAGTACTAGGATGAAGCAAGCAAAATGCCCAGGGAGCAAAATTTAAAGAGTACTCACTCTCTGGGTCACATGAGTATGGGGTCGGCACCTGAGAAGGAGAGCCCCCTTAAATTTTGCTGCCTAGACACCTCATTTGCCTTGCCTTAGTCCCAGCCCTGCTTTGTGTTAATCAAAGAAATTCAAATTACAGCTGTGATCACCGGTCTCCCAGATGGTTCCCTATGATCCCCTGCTCCTGGTAGTTATGCCTCTGTGAATGCATTCATAAATATCTGGCGTTCTATGTGACCAATAGAATATGTCTGAAGTGATGGTATGTGACATTTTGGCTACTCTGTGCTCTCTCTTCTGGGAGAGGCTCTCACTCTGGCAGAGATGCCAGCTGCCGTTTTGTAAGGTTAAACAAATGGCTACATGATAAGGAACTGAGGCCTCCTGCCAAAAGCCATGAGAATGAGCCATTTGGGGAGCAGATTTTTGAGCCCCAGTCAAGCCTTCAGGTGACTGCAGCCTTGTCAACACCTTAATTGCAACCTCTTAAGAAACCCTGAGTCAGAACCATTCAGCCCAGGTACTCCTGAATTCCTGACTCATAGAAACTTTGAGACAATAAATACTCATGTTTTAAGCCGTTTAAGCCAGTAATAGATATCTGACACACCAGCAGACTTGAGGCATTTTATCACTTGTACCTAAAGAAAAAGGAATTCTGTGTTGGTAAAAGTATCTTATCGTAGAGGTTAAGAACGCAGTCCCTGGAGCCAACTGTCTCAGTCTGAATTCCAGATCAGTCATTTGTTAGCTGTGTGGCCTTGGAAAAACTACTTAGCCTATTTGTGTTTTAGTTCTTCATCTACAAAAGAGAGAAAATAATAGCACCTATACTACAGGGTTAATGGAAGAATTAAGACAGAGAATATACGTGTCTATCAAATAATAAGCATTATGAAAGTGTTTGATATTATTATTATTGCTAACTATTTTTGTCTGTGCTTATTTCTCACATAGATACATGTATCATTAACGATGAGTGAGGTGCGGCTTTCCTTATGTTCAAACATATTTCAGTAAAGCCTTACACAATACTACCTGGGAATAGATGTGCATGGTTTCTGAAAAAGGTATTTTGTACCTCCAGAGGAGGAGAAATGGGATTTTTCCCACTTTGGCTTTAGGTGGGAAAAATCATTCTGCATTATGTAGATAGGAAATGTATCTCCCTATTACTCACACTTTATTTTACGGTTGTTTCCTTCTTGCTTTATCAGGGGTGCTCCCAGGTTCAGTAGCTGGGGTTAAATTTTTGTATGTCTTCTATAATAAAAGACTCAAAAAGGTTTTATTGTCCAAATGTTGCACGCCTACAACATGCGGCTTGCACTTCCCCGTAAATGAATCTTATTCTCTTGCATCGTTTTTGTGTGTTTGTGTGCGTGTGTGTGTGTGTGAGACCTACATGCATTCTTCTCTCTTTAAAGGAATGTTCTTACTGCTCTGCAGACATCATCTAGCCTGAGCTGGAGGTTACCATGGTGATATGGCCATACAGGATGACTTCAAGACTACATCTTGCTGAATTGTTTTCAGGAAGAATTGAGAAATGTTGTCTTTTGCTGATAGGCTCTACTTAAACTTGACCCCCCCGCCATTTCTTCTAAGAATAATTAAAGAATTTTGCTGTTGTTGGATGTCCAGGCTGGCTGTTTGCTTTTTCTTTCTTTTTTTTTTTTTGTGAGGAAGACTAGCCCTGAGCTAACATCCGATGCCAATCCTCCCCTTTTTTCTTGAGGAAGACTGGCCCTGGACTAACATCCATGCCCGTCTTCCTCTCCTTTATATGGGACGCCGCCACAGCATGGCTTGGCAAGCGGTGCGTCGGTGCGTGCCCGGGATCCGAACCTGCGAACCCTGGGCCGCTGCAGTGGAGCGTGTGCACTTAGCCGCTGCGCCACCAGGCTTCCCCCAGGCTGGCTGTTTTCAAAAGCATAAAGTAGGTAACATTTATCTTTACATTTTCCTTTTCTGTGACCTTTTCCCCAGTAACAGCATCCTTCTTTTTCTCTAGCTCTTTGATGACCTTACATTATTTCAGACCTTCCTAACAAGGAATAAACTAATCTGATAAACTTATCCACACTATGATTTAAAAAAAAAAATCATATCACTATATCTGACTTGCATTATTTAGACTCACCTCAAAAGTCATGACTGTAGAGCAAGTTACTCTAGAGGAAAAAACTTAATTTTTTTGGAGACACACATGGTAGAAATCTCCGCAGTTAGAAATATGCAATTTAAAAAATTTTTATTTTAAAATCTTTATTTTAAAATAGTGACTATAAAACATATAATTAGCTTTCACATAATTCTCAAAATACATACACGAGCCAGAACAACCAAATGTGTCAATTTCTGCCCAAAACAGCACAGATTTTTTTCCCTCTGTCCCAAACGCTTCATCCTCCTGAAAATGACTTCAGTTTAATTATTTTTTTCTTAGCATCATTTACATTTTTTGTTTTTATTTTTCTGGAATTGTCTGAAATAGTTTTTGAGTTTCTCAAAATTTCGTTACTAGATTGTATATTCAGCTGAGCATTAAAATCTTCAAAAAATGTAATTACATTTCAACAATGAAGAAAACAAAAATAACTATTCCTGGTAATTATTTTGTGAAGTAAATGCATTTGAATCTTACACTGTTTCTCCCTATTTACATTTGTATCATTTTTCTAGCATTTAATATTTGCTGCCTGGTATTTAACTTTTCGTGTGTACAATTGTCTTCTCATCTAAATTGGAAACTTCTTGATGTTAGGGATCATGCCTCATGTTTTGTTGTTTGTTTCGAGACAGCACTTAATTAGTAATTTAATAAATATTAATTGTTGACAAATTTATTAAGAAGCAATTAAAGAAGGTATGCAAAGTTTCAGGGAAAGTGATTACTCATCTTCCCCCCACCCCAGAAATAGTTTGCACGGCTCTTCTTCAAGTTTTAGTGTTTCTGTCAGAAAGAGGGGTAATATATTTGTTTATGTGTTTAACAAATTCTTATTGAATTCTAGGCTCTGTCCTTTGAGATGTGAACCAAAGTTAGAAGATGCCTGCTTTTGTGGAGCTTACATTAGGGGAGGAAATAAACAAATAAGCAGTTAAGCAAACAATGTATCATTGCAATGAATGAAGAGAGCTTCATGGTACAGAGACTGTGTGGTGACTTTAGATCAGCCTCTGAGCAGGTGACAATCTGGGAAAATTTAGGAGTATGTTGGATTTGAAGATACAAAGAAGGCCAATTTTGCTGAAGTGTAGAGGGCCAGAGAGGTAGATACCTAAATAATGTCAGAGAGAGAAAAACGTCAGACTTTGGAGTGTCCTTTATAAATCAGGGTAAAGGATTGGATTTTTTTAAAAGTACAATGCGAATCCATTGGAAGGTATTAGGAAAGATGAAAGATCTGATTTACTTTTTTTGTGTGTGTGTGAGGAGGACTAGCCCTGAGCTAACATCTGATGCCAATCCTCCCCTTTTTTCTTGAGGAAGAGTGGCCCTGGGCTAACATCCGTGCCCATCTTCCTCTACTTTATATGGGACGCCACCACAGCATGGCTTAACAAGCGGTGCATCAGTGTGTGCCAGGGATCCGAACCCGCGAACCCTGGGCTGCCAAAGCTGAGTGAGTGCACTTAACGCTTGTGCCACTGGGCCGGCCCCCCTGATTTACATTTTAAAAAGTTGTAGTACTAGGTTATGAAATGGAGAGGATTTGGATAGGATGTAGTTGAGGTGAGATTAGGAAGCTAGATCAGGAGTTCTGATTTTTCCTTGTTAAGTCTGAAATATTTGTTTGACATGCCTGTAGAGATATGAGGTAGAAGAAAGTTGATGTCTGGGGCTTCTAAGAGAAGTCAGGGTTGAAGATAGGGATTTTGGAGTCATTGGTATTTAGTTGGTATTTAAACTCACAGATTGTATGAGATTAGCTAGAAATGTTACTTTGTGAGAATATTGAGAAAGTGCCTGGAAACAGAGACTTGAAGCACTTCAACACTCAGAGGTTCAATAGAGGAGAAGGGATCATAAAGGAGACAGTGTGCCATGAGTGTGGTGAGAGGACAGAAGCAAAGCAGAAGGTAAGAGGTAAGACCATTGAAGAGGAAACTAAGTGTGGTAGGAGGACAGGAGCACAGGTAAGACAAGACCAGAAAGGTGCACATGGGATTTGGTTTCATGGAAGCCACTGGTGACTCTGACATAAACAATATCAGTGGAGTGGTGGGGACAAAGCCTGACTAGCGTGAGTTTACCTATAAAAACAATGACAAGAACTATCAAAAGATACCATGTATCTCATCATATAGACAGAAGTTGATAACAACAGGAATATAATGAAAACACCTATCATTTAATGATGTTGGCTTTATGTATAGCATTTTGCTGAGCACTTTTCATGTATTATTTCACTAAATGCTTGTAACAACACTTTGAAGTCTATATTACTACCTTTATTTTAGAGATAAAGAAATTGAGACCTAGAGAATTTAAATGACTTGCTGAGTTCACGGACATTGCTTTATCACAAGTAAAATATTTGCAGCATCAGTCTTAACCTCAAGAATTAAAGGAACAAAATAATTATTATGTATATTTATTTTCTATACATTATTGCTTTTTAATTAAGGTAGCAGTTCACATTGTTAAGTTCTGTTTTTAGAGTTTGTTAGCATAACTGGATCACAAGAAAGTGATAGTCACATCAGCACTACAAAGAATTGATGGCTGCAGAATGTGATGTTTCTGATTTTTTAATCCTAAAATCCAAACCTGGAGGACGTAAAATATCTCTAAAATGTATTTGTGCCAAAAGTTTCAGATATAATGAATGCATTTCAGACTGAGGGAGAAAATTTTTAATTCATTTCTTATTCAAATTCTCTTTTTTTCTGAATGTCATGGTAAAATAGCTAGAATGATCCATATTTAACCATTTAAGATCCTTAAAATCAACATGTGTAATTTAAATGATCAGACTACAAACATTTATAAATTAACAAATGTGATAATTTAATAATTTGTGATAATTTAATTACTGATAATTTAATAATTTGTGATAATTTAATAATGTGCTGTGATAATTTAATAATTTGTGTTGTGGAAATTAATGGAAAATATTTAGCTATGTACCTGTCACTACACTAAAATAATTTCAGAAAGATTAAAGATTTAAATATGAAAACAAACACATTAGGAAATATAGAGTCTTTTAAAAAAATAGTATTGGATTGGGAGTGGCTTTTCTAGCATGACAGGAAAGGAAAACCTTCCAAACTGACAGGTTTGACAACACCAAATAAAAAAAAAAGAATGACTCTATATCAAAGTTAAAAGAGAAGTGAAAAACTGAGGAAAATGTATATAGCATATACAATAGAAAAATGGCTATTATCTATAAAGAGTTTCTACAAATAAATAAAAGATGAACAACTCAATTAAAAAATGGGCAAAAAATATGAAAAGGCAATTCACAGAAGACATAATGTCCAATGAACAACTGAAAAGATGTTCAGTCTAAGCAATAATTCAAGAGATGCAGATTAAAACAATGTCGAAGTGATTGTCTCCACTTAGTTCAACAAAAGGAAGCAAAAGAGGACTACTAGTAATAAGTAATGTTGGTAGAGTGTGGGGAAATAGACACTTTCAAACACTGTGGGTAGGAGTGATAAACATTTGTTTATCCAGTGTGTAAATTTTTTTCTTGTAACGGGACTGGAGAAAACCAACACTACAGTTATCATTTATAAGTGAAGCCTTCCAATTGTCACCAAACTCTTTTCTCTAAGGTAGCGTTTCTCACTCAGGCTGCACATGAGAAACATCCGGTTAACTTAGAAAATATCCCCAACTAATCAGATGAAAATCTCTGGGTGTAGGGCATAGACATTACTAATTTGAAAAATCTTCCCAGTGGAATCTAATATGCACTAGGTTGAGATTGTCATTGTAAGTATCTTCATGTTTCCTATTAGGGAGAGTGAATAACAAATCTAAAGCCCATTCTTGAGTCTCTCTTGTTCAGTAAAATTGCTGACCTACCTTACTTCACGGAGAGAAAAGGATTTATCTCTTAGCTGAGCTTGTCTCAAGAGATTTTTGCTTGAGTAGAGGCCTAAAGGGAATAAGCCTGGAGATGCGGGCTAGATTTCATCAGCAGAATCAATCTCTGTCCAGGAAAAATAATAATGGATCAGAGCACCTCTTCTCCTTTTTCTTCATTTACCTTCTAATGTCTCTGGAGCTCAGGAACTTTCAGAGAAGCAGACTGCTACCTTCCGGCAGAAATCTGAATCAGAGTGGAACATATTCTAATGTTTTAGGTACATTACGCTTAGTTGGCACTAAAAGACAGGTGAAGACATTTGAGTTAGCTTTGTTCCAGTGTGACTTGGAATTTCCTTTTCCTTGAATTGTAAGAATCACAGTATGATCCATCCAAGAGAGGGAGGCTGACCGAATTATAGCAGATCCAAAACAATATTTTTACAGCCTGTTTGTAAACAATTTGGCAATATCTATTTAAAGGTTTTTTCATACTTTTTATGCCAGCCTTTACATATACTGGGGTATGTGGTATATGGTTTTTAATTACGGCTGTCAATAATTTCTCCCTTCACTGTACACGCATAGACTCCAAGTGGGGTCTATTTTCTCTCGCCTTAAATGTGGGCTGGGCTGTGACTTAGAGCAGTAGAATGCAGTGGAAGTGACATTCTGGGATTTTCACACTAAACCTTAAGAGAGACTGCAGCTTCCATTCCTCCTTCTTGGATCTCAGCAGACAGAATGTAAAGAAGTCCAGGCTAGACAATTCACTGAGTAGAAACTACATGGAGAGATGCCCTGAAGGGTGAGAAGCTTCCTTAGACGAGCTGGCAGCTGACTGCAGCTGCATATGAGTGAAACTAGCCAATATCATCTAGAGCAGAAGAACTGCTCAACTGAGCATTGCGTGAATTTCTGATCCATAGAGTCATGAGACATTACAAATCAGTGTTGTTTTAAGCCACTCAATTATCAGTTAGTTACACAGTCATAGAAACACTCATTCATTTGTTTATTCATTCATTTATTGAGTACTTATTGTATACCAGGCACCATTCCATATGCTGGACAAACTGTACTGAACAAGACAGATAAGGTCCTTTCCTTTTGGCGCTTACTTCCTAATGGAGATAAATAAAGAAAATAATTTCAGACTATGATAAATGCTAAAGAGGAATTAAATATGTTAATGAGATAGAGTCACTTTATGGAAGATACTATCTTAGATCAAGGTTGAGGGAAGACTTCTCTGAGGAGATGACTTTTGAGTTGAGATCTGAAGGATGAGAAGGCTCCAGTCCTGCAAAAAATTGGAAGATCCCAAGCAGAGAAGCTGCAAATGTAAATGGGAATGTTCTAAGAACAGAAGAAAAAGTTATGTGGCTGGTGTGCAGTGATGGCTGGGGAGGGGAAGTCCAGAAGTAGTCTATTTAGCATAGCCATATTGCTTGTTAGCCATATTAAGAATTTTTTATTTTATTCTAAAGTTGAAAAATGTTAGGCACACTGTGGACTCATTTAAAATATATTTAAAAGTATGAATACAATAATTTGGAATATGTGACAAATCTTTTACAGTGGTTATCTCTCAGGAGTGGTCTTAAGAGGAATTTTCCCTTTTAAAAGCATATTTTTATGATGTTTTAACTTTGTGTAAATGTCTGACTCTAACTTTCTTCCAAAATCATTCTCTCCTTTTATATTAATAAGATTTTAGCTATGAACACGTTTAGACTGTATATCCCTAGCTCCCTTGTAGTTAAAGCATAGTTATGTGGCTAAATGTGTGAATAGAAATACAGTAGTCCCCCCTTATCTGCGGGGCATGCGTTCCAAGACCCCCAAGTGGATGCCTGAAACCGTGGATAGTACCAAACCCTATACAGACTATGTTTTTTCCTATACATGCACACCTATGATAAAGTTTAATGTATAAATTAGGCACAGTAAGAGATTAACAACTAATAATAAAATATAACGATTATAACAATATACTGTACTAAAAGTTACTGTAGCAGCCCTAGCATATGAGATTTTTTTCTTTCCTTATTAAGTTGAGAACTTTCACCTTTTTACTTAGAGGAAGCACTTAGCTTCTCTTCGGGATATCCGAAATGCCAGCATCACTACTCTTGCGCTTTGGGGCCATTGTTAAGTAAAATAAGGGTTACTTGAACACAAGCACTGCGATACCGCGACAGTCCATCTGATAACCCAGGTGCCTACTAAGTGACTAACAGGCGAGTAGCGTGTACGTGTGAATCCACTGGACAAAGCGGTAATGCATGTCCTGGGTCAGCACGAGATTTTATCACGCCATGCAGAACGGCATGCAAGTTAAAACTTATGAATTGTTTATTTCTGGAATTTTACATTTAATATCTTCAGATTTTGGTTGACCTCGGGTAACTGAAACTGCAGAAAGTGAAACGGTGGAAAGGGGGGACTACTGTAAGATGTGTCATTCTCGCCTGAGGCTTTTATGATAGTGAGTTGGTCTCTCCATGCTTTCTTTTCTCTTGTTTTGGCTGCTTGCAGAGGCTGGTGAGAATGATAAAGCCATAAGATGGAAGGAAACTTGGTCCTGAATGATTGCGTGGAGGAGAGCCACACTGATACACGAGCAAGAAAAACTCAAGTGTGTTAAGCCTGAAATTGTGAAATTTGCTACCACAGCTTAGTCTAACCTCACTAAATACAATGAAGTACATGCATTGCTCTCATAGTGGGATTACATTCGATGTAATAATTTCAGTTGTACTTCAGGTTAAGCCTAAAGTCCTTATGAAGAATTGTTTCCAATAGGTCAAAGAATTAATTGGAGCAGTAGAACAAGTGTGTATTTAAGGGGTTTTGTGAAACAGTATTTAATAATTCCAGTGACTGATCTTATAGTCTATGGCAGATACTCAAGGATCCTTAGTGCTTTTACTCTATTGCCTTATATGTCAAGAAGCTTCTACTTGTATGGATCAAGGACTAGGAAGTATCATTAGTATCATTTCAAATCACACTTTACTCAGGGTATTACCAAAATGTGATAAAATATAAATTTTTTACATTGTCAATTTTCTGAGACCATTAGTAGACTATTAAACTGAGAGAAAATCTCTTGCTATTAAAATTAGGTAACTTGTGCTCTAATGACCAGGCATGTTGAATGGCCTTGGTATGAACCTTTCATCTATCTATTTACAACATCTTATTAGCATCTGTAGCATGTATGCACAGAGCTTGAGGATATAATTCTAAGTCTGCATGTCTATTTAGAAAACAATTCTAGAGGTCATGCAATGACAATTCAAAGACAATTCTAGAGGTTATGCGAAACTCTTAGTTCATTCTCCCTTTAATTTATAGTCCTTCTGTCAAGCCCATCCAAAATGATAAAGTCTTTTCTAACATCTATCTCATTGTTTTTGGCAAAGTGCAACAAACCAGGTTCATAGAATAAAAAAAATTATTCCCTATTCCCAACCTAGTATTCCTGAAATGACACCTAGTCTAGCTCTATTCCCTGCTAAAAATTCAGACATTTGAAGGAAATTTGCTGTGCTCTTACTTCTAATTACTGAAAAATTTGATTTAAAAAGCCCCCAACAACTTAGCAAATTGTTGTATAGCCATCTAATGAAACATAAACACCATAAGAAATGTACAACCTGAACACTCTATAGTAACCTAGAAAAATGTTATGTTAAAATTAACTAATAGAATAAAAATTATATTTGCAATGCTGTGACTAAAACTGTATAACTAAATAATATTGTAAGAGTGTAGCTAAAGAAAAAGAAGCATAATTTAAAGACTTGATTTATTGGGATGGCAAAATTGTGGATTGATGTTTTCTCCTTTCTTTTATTTATATTTTATTAATGGTGCTGTAATGTTGTTTACGCATTAAGTAATTCACTTATTCAAAGTCATTCTTTATCTAGTCATAAATAATTGTTGAGTACCTACTTTATCCTAGATTTTTGGGGTGGGGCATTGGGAATACAACATTTGAAAAGACAAACTCACTGTCTTAATAGAACTTACATTCTATTGAGGGAGAGATATAATAAGCAAATACGTGAAGTAATTTGCTGTGTCTCTTGGGTCCTCTAGAGAGTAGACACTGAAATGGATGTAGGAGTGAAAAGATTTATTGGGAACTAATACCAGTGAAAGGAAAATGGAGGCAGCAGGACTGGGCAGAGGTCAGCCATGACCGACAACGTCTCTACCAGCCCAATGAGGCACTCCAGAGCAAAGAATTCTTGTTAGAAATGGCTAGGTCCTTATATTGACATGTTGCTCGGCCATTGGCTGAGGTCACCCAGAGAAGAATGTCACCTGTACTCCTAGCCGAGGCAGGTCCTGAAGGAGTTAATGGCTGGGGGTAGTTAGTTAGTTAACCCCACTCGTCACTTCTGGGCAACAGAAGAAAGATCTGAGGCGAGCATCTCTTTGTCCACATTTTTTATGTAGATAAAAGTAGGTCGAGAAGAGAAAGTGATGTAGGAAGTTTATTTTAAATAGGATAGTGAGGAATGCCATTGTTAAAATAATAATTGAGCAGAGACTTGGAAGTTAGCCTCAATCTATGGATGATCTGGGGTAAAGATATTCCAGGAGAGGGGATAGCAAGTGAGAAATTCCTAACATGGGAAAAAGCTAATGTGGCTTAAGTGAAGAGAGTTAGCAGAAAGAGGTAGGAGATGAGATTGTGAGGATAGCCCAGGAACATTAGGCCATGGTTAGGGTATTTTCTGAGTTTCATGGGAGGTTTTGAATAGGAGAGTACCATGACCCGATTTACATTTTTATAAAAGTCACATTGGAGAATTGTGGTTTGCACTAGGGTGTTAGTGGTGGTGTGGTGAGAAGAGGTAGGATTCAGGTATATATTCAAACCATGGCTTTCTGATAGGTTGAAGTGAGAGATAAGGAAAAAAGAAAAGACAAGAATGACTTCTCGGTTTGTAGCCTGAGGATATACGTGAAGGAAGGGGGAGAATGGGAGAGGAACAGGTTTGTGGTTCCAGTGGGGAAAATAAAGAATGAGTTCTTTTGAATATGTTAAGTTTAAGGTGTGTATTAGATTCCTAGTGACATGTACACTGTCTAGGAAGAGTATCATGAAGCTCAGAGGAGAAGTTGAGTGGAGATTAAACTCGGGAGTCATTAAAGTACAGATGAAATTTATACCAATGAGACTGGATAAGATCACCTATGGAAGTGAGTGTCAATAGAGGACCTACCTTTGATTAAGCTCCAAGGCCCTCCACAGTTAAAAATGAGATACAGAGGAAGAGGTAGCAAAGGAGACAGAAGGAACAGTCAAAAAGGAAGAACATCAGGGGGTGTGAGTCCTGGAAAGCCGTGTTTAAAAAAAGAAGAGGGGAAGGATGATCAATTATGTCAAATGCTCTGAGAGGTTAAGTAAGATGAGGCCTGGGTGTTGACTTTTGGAAATGATAAAATGGAAATCAATGGCGACCTTGACAGGAGCAGTTTTATTGCAATAGCAGGAGAAAAGCCTTGTTTGAAAGCAAGGTTAAGGAGACCGGAATTGGAGCTTAAGAAAAGAGAAGCAATGCAAAAAGGTGTGCATGGGTGTGTGTTTACATTTTATCCCTAGAAGAGTTCATTTTTTAAAAGGTACAATACATTGTGTCCTTTGGACTAAATTTTTTTTCTCTTACAGATGAGAGATCTGAAATAGTTGAGTGACTTGGTGAAGCCAATCAAGTTCTATTGTTATAGTTTTAGAATACAGTAGCGCTAAAGTCTTTATAAATACTGTTTGCTTTGGTAAAAAAAGTTAGCTGAATTTTGCTAATGCAAAAGTTTCTACCTTGGATGCCAAGGGCTAAATATATCAATATAAATTATATAAAACTTTTGTTTGAAGTAGCATCCAATTTACATTTGTGCATCTATAATTAAACCCTTAGGGGAAGAATTAGTTGGTGCTTAAGTTAACTAATTGCTTTGGGCTCCTACATACTATTATTATTAGATTGTTTCCATATACATTATCTCATTTAATACTGAGAATGATCCTTTGACAGTCCTTTATAGATGAGAAAACTGACGCTCTGAGCGTCAGGTAACTTGCTCAAAATCACATAGGTAGTTGCAGACAGAATTTGATTGCAAGTCTCACATTAGGCTCTTGCTTACTCTGGTATGCAGTGCTACTTCTTGATTTAAAATTACCAAACAGCTTAAAAGAGGCAATCATTTATGCCCTGCATGACATCAATCAAAATTTTCAAGTACTTCAGAATGAATTACAACCCAATAATTAAAGATCTAGGGATTATACATGTAAATTAAGGTCAAATTTTTTTGGTTTTTCTAAATAGAGAGTGGTTGGTTAAATAATAATGACAGTGGACCTAATTAGTAGAAATTAATATCATCTTAAAAATCTTTTTGGGGTTTATATATTCTTATCTATTCTTAGCATAGAAATGCACTTAACATTTCTGTTTTACAGAAATTCAATTGTATAGCTGTTAACATTTTTGAGCCCAATACACATAGATATACACAATTATGAAACCTTCTATAATATTCTTGATCTTGAGGGGAATAGGCAGGGAAGAATAGATTTTAAGTTGGCACTTGAACTATTGACAGTGATGGAATAAATAGGCATATTTGGTGTTGATAGATAAACAATGCAAAGATAAACACATTTATTTATGACTGGATTTATTTATTTATTTTTTAATTTTTTGTTTATTGCAGTAACATTGGCTTATAACATTGTAAAAATTTCAGGTGTACATCATTGTACTTCTATTTCTGCATGGACTACATCATGTTCACCACCAAAATACTAATTACAACCCATCACCACACACATGTACTGAATTATCCCTTTCACCCTCCTCCCTCCCCGCTTCCCCTCTGGTAACCACCAATCCAATCTCTGTCCCTATGTGTTTGTTTATTGTTGTTATTATCTACTACTTAATGAAGGAAATCATACGGTATTTGACCTTCTCCCTCTGACTTATTTCACTTTGCATTGTACCCTCAATGTCCATCCATGTTGTCACAAATGGCTGGATTTCATCGTGTCTTATGGCTGAGTAGTATTCCATTGTGTATATATACCACATCTTCTTTATCCATTCGTCCCTTGATGGGCACTTAGGTTGCTTCCAAGTCTTGGCTATTGTGAATAACGCTGCAATGAACACAGGGGTGCATGTACCTTTGCAAATTGGTGTTTTCAAGTTCTTTGGATAAATACCCAACAGTGGAATAGCTGGATCATATGGTAGTTCTATCCTTGATTTTTTGAGGCATCTCCATACTGTTTTCCATAGTGGCTGCAGCAGTTTGCACTCCCACCAGCAGTGTATGAGAGTTCCCTTCTCTCCACATCCTCTCCAATACATGTTGTTTCCTGTCTTGTTAATTATAGCCATTCTGACGGGCGTGAGGTGATATCTCATTGTAGTTTTGATTTGCATTTCCCTGATAGTTAGTGATTTGGAACATCTTTTCATGTGTCTGTTGGCCATCTGTATATCTTCTTTGGAGAAATGTCTGTTCAGGTATGACTGGATTTAAAACAGTGATCTGAAGCTATAGTGTAGCACCAATTATAAATATAAGGTTAAACCGGTTATGCTTTCCAGAGCTATGGCAACCATTACCTAGGCAACCACAAAAATATACAATCTTGAGCTGAATTTATTAAATGAAAAAGTTTTCTTTTTGATTCCTGCTATTCCAATATGTAAAATGAGAACATGATTTAGAGTGATTTGGAATTGTGTAAAACAGATTTTAAATTACATTTTTACATGATTAGAAAAGATAAAATAATTACAAAATTTGTTTCAATTAAGTATCTTGAACAGCATGCGGTGATGATTTACAGTTTATTACACATTTTCCCCTAAAGAATTGAATATGCTCTATATTGTTCTTAGGGAATTCTGAGAACTTTTGTATGAATTAGCTATTTGTAGACATTTTTATATTATACTCACTTTTATTCAGTGAAAAAAGAAGCACTGACAGATTTGAAAAAAATATCCAAGTTGGATAGATATACATCTTTAATTCCCATTTATCTTTCTTTCTAGCTATTTTAGCGTGATTTTGTTGCCTTGATATTGAGACAGACTCCATTCTCCACCCCCCAGGCCCTCCCCATAATCCCCCAGCTAGTTCTATTTCCAAGTTAGATATGATCATGTGACTAAATTTTCACTAAAAATATGTGAATGGAAGTGATGTGTGCCTCTTCTGGACCTAGTCCTGGGTATGCGCCACCATCCATACCCTGTTAGGTCAGATGCAATCTGAATGTGGCAGTGACCCAGCTTTAATAATATGATAAAGACAACGTGCCGAGGAATGGCGGAGGAACACGAAGGAAGGAACCTGGGTTTTTGAATGACTGCATGGAGCAGGGCAGCCTTTTGACTTGGACTGCTCACTTCAGATGAGGAGATGAGAGAGAAATTAATTTTTGTCTTCTTTAAGCTACTCAATGATTGTTAATTCTCTGTATTATAGCAGCCTAGCCTAAATAGTACATACTGATTTGACTAGATTCAGTGAGAGAAGGAACAGGTCCAGATGCTTTCTCAAGTTCACAGGTTCAAATTAGTTCATTTATACATGGGTTGTATTCTTCCCCATAATGACATCAGTCTTGGTGATACAATCTTTCTCACACTCCTCTCCAGTTCTTTCTTCATTTAGGCCGTATGCGGCTCTACCTCTGATTAACCCTTGCTCTGTTTACTTGTCTTTTTTCCTATATAATGCTATTACCACAAGTATGGGTGGGGTTGGTGTCTTGCTAGGACAACCAGGAGAAGCATATATGCATTGTAATTTTGCGATGGAATAATTGAGAGATAGAAGGGATAGTTAACTCGGGCGATTTCACACAGCTGCTAGATAGAGGAGCAGGTTCTCAAACTTGGTTCCTCTGACTCCAAGTTCATTTTTGTTTTTGTTTTCTAAATAATAATGGAGTGAGGTACCAGATTATAGAGTGGAAATAGTTAGAGGTAGAGTCAAGAGTTTGAGGGAAGAAGGGACATAGGAGAATAGCAAAGAAAAGTAAGGGCTAGAGATTTGCAGGCATGTGGGCAAGCTGGCCTTGTGTTAGGTGACCTAGGATTGTGTGGTTGAAAGACTTCATTGGAAGATACTGTTCTCAGATATCCCAGCACTGGAAGAATACTATTGTTGCCAGAACTTGTTGAGCATTCCTGATGATCTGCGTGGACTAATTTTCTATGTCCAGAGTAGACACAAGGTCCTGGTCTCTGCTGGGGAGTGTCTTAAGGAATGTGGCCTTGGGTACTTAGAGGCTCTGCTGTAGCATAGGCTCTCTTGACACTAACAAGAGTCTCTTTACTGGGTCTTGCTAATTTCCAAAATGAAAGCACTAACAGAAGGAGACTTTTCCTGGTGACTGGCCATTGTCTGGCTCTCATTTCCAGCTTAGTTACAGACTTATTTATGGCTTTCTCATATTTCTGTTCCTCTTTGACTGATCTCTCTATATTCTCCCTATGTGGATTTTATCACATACTAATCAGAATATATGAAGTAATAAATATACATTATATACAGCGATATATAAGGTGGTATCAGTGAGGACAGAAAGAAAGAGATGTGTCTGAGAAGCTTTAAAAAATCAACAGTTAAAAAATCTAAGAGAAGATGTGAACTATTTTAAAATATGGAAAAAATTATTTTGTGATCTCTTTCAATATCTCATCAATATCTTTATGCACAAATTTTAAGAAATGGCAACTGGAATATGTTGGGATTGTTCAGCCACTAGTAATGGCTAACATTTATAAACTTGTCTGCATTAGTTTGCTAGGGCTGCCATAACAAAATACCACAAACTGGGTGGCCTAAACAACAGAAATTTATTTTCTCAAGTTCCATGATCAAGGTTTCAGCAGGTTTAGTTTCTTCTGAAGTCTTTCTCCTTGCCTTACAGATAGCTGCCTTCTCACTGGGTCCTCACATGGTCTTTTCTCTGGGCACATGTATCCCTGGTGTTTCTCTGTGTGTCCAGATTTCCTCTTACAAAGACCCCTGTCAGATTTGATTAGGGCACACCCTAATGGGCTCATTTTAATTTAATTAACTTTTTAGTGGCCCTATGTCCATTATAGTCACATTCTGAGGTACTGGGGCTTGGGGCTTCAACATGGGAACACCTAATTCAGCCCATGAGAGTAGCTAACATTTAATAAATGCTGAGTCTGCACTGTTCTAAACTCTTTTTGTTACTGCACGAATGGCATGATCTGCTCTCTGGGAGACAAAAGCCAACCATCAAGAGGCAAGATGGTGGAAAAGAAAGGGCGGTTTATTACAGCTTGCTAGCAAGGGGGAAGATGGCCAGCTAATGTCTCAAAGAACCATCTTAAGGGGCATAAAATCTTACAGCAGTTATATAAGCTGGTGGGTTATAGGGGAGGGGGTTAGGAATATTGACCTTTTGTTGTTACAGACTGGGAGTGCCACACCAGATCTTTCAGTTTTCATTGATGATGGCTATCAGCATAGACTCTCTGTTCAGAGGTCATCACATTCCTAAGGAACTCAAAAGAACAAACTTATCATCTTATTGCAGGTGAGAGGTACATGCACAAGCAGGGGTTGTAAAATCTACAGAGCAGTTAGATCTCCCGGAGGGTGCAGATCCAGCTGGGTTAGTTTGTCAGAGGTCATTCAAAGGTACCATCAGGTTTCTTTTCTACAATATGGCTTCCCTTATGTCAGCCTTGTCTTGAGCCAGTATCATTTTCATGTACTGACATTTAACCTGTGAAACAAACCTATGAGCTAGGTACTATTAAAAATTCTATTTCCCAGATGTGAAAACTGAGGTACAGAGAGGTGAAGCAACTTATTCAAAGTCACAAAGGTAGTAAGTGGCAGAGTAGGGAACAAATGGAGGTGGCCTGGTCTCAGAACTACTCTCTCAGCCACCATTCTGTTTAATGTTAGTTTGTACAAATTTAAGGGTGAATACATTAAGAATGGATTCTCAGTTCAGAAGATGACTTCATGTTTTGGCTCTTCTATACTATGTCTTTAGGAAAGCCATCTGATCTCTTTAGGTCATCCACAGTCTCCTTTTTGTGAGGAATAACTGACAAGATGATGTAAAGCTCTTTTGCAAATAAGGACTACATAAATGTCAACGTTGTACCAGTTTAATCAGTAGGGGTGTGTTTGTCACTTGTATTTATGGGCAGCCTACCTATTGAGCTGAGACAGGCCTGTGTTGATTTCCAGAGAAAACAGGTCCATGACAACGTGGATGAAAGAAGATCACACGGTGTGTGGCAGTAAACCTTTTGGCTTCTGTAGTAAATCCAACATGGTACCAACAGATCTCAAGCCTAGTCCGTGTGTACATTCTAATTTTACAATTAAGTGAAAGATTTACTATTCCAAAAAGATTCAGGGATGAGAAAGAAAACAGCAGCTGTTGACAGTGGGGATCTGGTCTGATATAGCTCTAGGCTTCAGAGTTATTTGAAGCTAGCTTGGTACTTACAGCTAGTGGTTCTCCCATTGGGCATAAACAATCTCATCAAACACTAACATCAACTAACTAACAGGGCCACTCTGAGACCATGACAGAATGAGACAATACAAGGCCACTTCATAACTTTTTAAGCCCATACAAAAACAAGGTCACTGTGCCAGCCACAAAATAGCACACATCCCCCTCTCCTGGCTGACACAAGCAACTGCTACTTCATCACCAATTATAGTTGGGGCCTCCTTCTGGTCAGCCATCCATATAGATCAGATTTATTGAGATACCCAACCACAGAATTGTCCCTGCTTTCTGACAGCGTCTAGAGGGAACCCATGCTTTCTTAGACTCTCCTCAAAAGCACCCAATCAAAGGCCCAAATCCTCTAATAGAGTCTTTCTAACACCCTCTTACTGAGATGGCCCACAGATCCCCATGTGTCTTCTCCCTTGCTTTGGTGAGTAATAAACCCAACTTGTTCAACTACCGATGTGTTTCTGGCGATCTTTAGCTGAAGGGCATCGACAAAGGTAGTCCAGTTGCCCGACCAGATGTTTAGGGAAACAATCTCATTTATGCTACTATTTTCCCATGTGAGAAAGACTTACAAAGACCTTTTTAGTACATAAAGTTATGGGGGTGATGGGGTTCAGGGCAGGCCACCCCAAGATGTGCCACTCTGGTATGCAGATTATTTCAAGCTGAAGACAATAAAGGCTCAGAAGACTCTGAAAGAAACTTTGATCTCCCCCCTACTAACTGCCTAAAAGAATTTAAGATAGAAACGTGTCCTCGGGACAGGCCATCACCATTGGTAACTCTGGGTATGGATAGACTGAAAGAGTCCTTGCTAAACGCATTCTTATCAAAGTTCTATTTACCAAACATTTATGTTTGTAAGGGAAATCTCCATTTGTAAAGGTATCTCCTTCTCTGTACAGAGAAGAAGGGGGGATGACCTCATCTCTAGAAACTTATCGATGTGGAAGGTGAGGCCTTAAATCTGCATAACAACCTTACTCTTGTTTACTGTTCTTTTCTAGTAATCTCACATAGCTGACTCCCTCTACCCCCAACGTCCTCCTTTGTTTTGAAGAAATGAACCTCTGCCATTTTGTCAAGTTACCCAGTGGATCTCTCCCATGTATACATGTTATAAAGCTTTATTTGATTTTCTCCTACTATTCGGTCTCATGTCAATTTAATTTGTAGCCCAGCTAGAAGGGACTCAGAGTGGGTAGAGGATAGTCTTCCTCTCCTTCAGTGGTATTTTAGGGAGACAGAGTGTCTGAAATTGAAACTATTTCAGGAGAGAAACACTTCTTTCATTTGAACACTTCCGTTTTGCTCTTGCCTTTACAGATCACATAGGCTCTGTTCACACATATTTCTAAGTGTATCCTTAAATTTTGCTTGCATAAAAGTATCCGGTTCTGAATATGTTCCTTCTTGTTACAATGACTGTCACACATGGTTTAGTACAAAGCTCTGGTTCTATATATTCTTATATCCTTCCTACCCACAATGAAAGAAGAAAATAAAGAGTTATACTGGTGTGTGCTGCCTGCTCAATTTAGTTGCTAACTGTCCACCCACTGTTCTTTTCTTTGCGCCTTATGCCTACGCTGCAACTTGAGTGATCAAATTAAATGATAGGCCTAATTAACTGTAAGAACTTTGTAAGCTTCTAACTAGAAAATCTGCTTCTTCTGGCTCATTTTTTTCTTTTCTCACAGAAAAACTGCTTTATACTTACAGCTTGTTACTGTCTGATAATTTATACGGTGTTTGCCTACACAAACACATACACATTCAACTAATTTTATTCTAACACCTTAATTCATGTGTCTATATTCTGTGGCTTGAAATCTCCCTTTCTCTTAATATGGTTGCATAGCAACCTCTGCAAGTTGTGAACAACAAAACAACTTGTTATTGGATGCTAGGAGAGAGCTTTTCAAGTACCATTGAGACAGGAGTTCCATATGTAAATATTTTTCTCTTATACTTTGGTGGAAGTATGTTTAAAGAGGGAGGATTGAAGCTGTGATCAATCAGAGAAAAATAGAATTATTAGACGCCAAAGAGAAATGTTTAGACAGGTTGACAAATCAACTGGCTTGATGGGTTCAAAGATTTTTGTCTTTTGTTGAAATATGAGTTTCAGTGTTTGACTTGAATTTCAAATGGTTTGAATATAGAGGTTTATTTTTAACATAATTAGACTAATTCACTAATATATTAAAGCAACAATCCTACTACATATGATGTCAGGTGCTGGAGGTAAAGATGTATCAAACACAAATGCTAGTACAAAGCAATTAGATAAAGTAGATTAGGTTCTATTTTTCATGACAGTTGATAATCTTCCCCGATTTTGGGTTAGGCCTTGGATCTGACTGAAGGTACAGAGGTCAGAGGCTTGGTGCCTGAGGACTCTACTCTTTCCTTACAAGGACAGTTTATTCTAGTTTATTCTTTCAGGATAAAATCTGTGGTCTTGCTGTGGGAGCTACAACCTAGAGGAATCCAGGTTGAAAGAATGCACATTTTTTTCTTCTTATTCAAGCAGGTTGCTATTTGTAGAATTTGTAGTGTTGACAACCCAACTTTTATATCCATTGTCTGCCTAATGTACCTAATTAAAATATATGCACACAGAGAAAACTCTTCCTCCTGATTGCAGCACACTAGGGAGGATTTTCTGGTACTCTGCTTTTCATCTGGTTGCATTATACTATACCTTTTAGAGTCAGTCTCTAGTATCTTATTCCTCTAATCTTTTCTAAAGCACTTGTGTTCTGTCTGAGCTGCTTATTATTGTCTAAGTAGCTTCAATTTGCTAAAAAGTAGTGGCCACAGTAACTATTTTCATCCACTCTGAATTTAGATCCTGTCCATTAAAATTGTGTTTCAGAAAATTATTTCAGTGTTAAAGGACTACCACTGGTGTTCTGAGACTGCACTGTTGATGAGATCTATGTTTTATATTTCCTACTCAGAAAGACTCAGGAGCAATATTTTGTTGACTCTGGATTTGATGTCTGTAATAAACTTGTGATGGTTAATTTTATGTGTCAACATGACTGGGCCACAGGATGCCCAGATAGCTGGTTAAACATTATTTCTGGGTGTGTCCGTGAGAGTGTTTCTGGAAGAGATTAACATTTGAATTGGTGGACTGAGTAAAACAGATGGCCCTTCGCAATGTGGGTGGGCATCCTCCAATCTGTTGAGGGCTTGAATTGAATAAAAAGGCAGAGGAAGGTTGAATTTGGTCTTTCTCTGCCTCATTGCTGAGCTGGGACATTGGCCTCCTGCCCTTGGTGCGCCCGGTTCTCAGACCTTCAGACCTGGATTCTATGCAATTGACTCTCTGGCTCTCAGGCCACTGAACTATACCACTGGCCTTCCTGGCTCTTCAGCATTCCTAGGGCAGATCGTGGGACTTCTCAGCCTCCATTGACTGTGTGTCTCTGGAGAACTCTGACTAATACAATACTGTAGGACCAAGACAATATAAAATCAATCATCTAATGGAGGGAAAACATAACTAATACTTATTGAGCACCTACTATGTGTCAATGTCTATTCATACACTAATCTCACTTAATGCATAGAACAAAAAGGTGGCTATTATTGTATGACTGTTAACTGATGAGATAGCCACATCTTAAAGAAATTAAGAAAACTGACCTATGTCACATAGCTAAGAAGTAGCAGATATTCAAACCCGTGTGCCTGACTCCTAAAGTCGTGCCTACCGCCCCATTCTGAGCTTCAGAGAGCTAACATTTATTGATTACCTGTTATTTGTCAGACACTGGCTGGAAGATTTATGTATATTTTGTGTATAATGTATTCTATAAGGTGCCCTGGATGCAACAAAGAATTCTAAGCCAGGGCTTCTGAGCTCAAAGAACTTGTAATATATTTAAGGAGCTTAAATATATCATGTGAGGCAACATGAAGTGCCAGAGGAGCAGTGGAGACAATTGCTGTAGGAGCTGAGGGGAAGGACTTCACTAATCCCGTCAGGGCAGCCTGAGGCTTGATACCCAGGAAGCATATGTCCATTTTCTACTTTTCATCTAAAACATCAATTGTTGCTTTTGTCATAAATTGTGGGAGCTACTTTCAGCTCTATAGTTCAACTCTATATTTTTATTAACTTTTGAATCTTGAATGACTATGGTATGAATGGGTATATCCCAGCTCTATCGTGTACTAGATGTGTGATTTTGGGAAATTACCTATCTCTTTGCGTCTAAGTTTGGGCAAATTACCTACTCTCTTTGGGTGGTTTCCTTATGTGCTTTCTAATTTTCTCCATTTGTAAAATGTACCTAGAAATAATAACATCTAGGTTATAAGATTGTTGTGAAAATTAAACGAGAACTTAGAATGCTTTAAAGTTATGTTATTAGGTACATACATGTTTAGTTTATAGCTATAATGTCTTCCTGGTGAATCTTTCCTTTTATCATTCAATCACTCTTTATGCCTAATAATACTTCTATATATTTTTTCTTTTTTCCATAAATTTTGTTTTGTCTTATGCCAGCTTTTTTTTTGATTAGTATTTGCTATTAGTATTTGGTGGTACTTGCCGTTTTTTTTTTCTATCCTTTTACCTGCAATTATTTGGGGTCCATATATTTTAGGTATTTAAAAATTACATTTATGTTTATCATAATTATTCTTAATTTTTATTTTTTTCCACCATTTTTATTTTATGCTGTTTTCCTGTGCTTACATTTTTCTTCTTATGTGTTTTATTGGATTGATAGAATTTCTTTGTCTCTTAATCTCTCTATTCATTTGAAAATTATGTATTTACTCTTAAAATATTAACATGTGTATTTAACAAAATTTCAAGAAAGCAAATTTCTGCTTTCTTCTCGAGCAACGTAACTGACTTAGAATGTTTTCTCTTTAATAACTCCCATCATGTTTTCCATGTTATTGTGATAAAATGCTTTTAGTTCCACCTTGATTTTATATCCCCTAAATTAATCATTACTCTTGTTTATAGTCATTGCTTTCTTGGTAATTTTCTCAACACTATCTAACAATTTACTAATCATGTTTTCAGCTTCATTTAATTTTCTGTTTGTACTTGCCATTAAATTTTTAATATCTAGAAATTACGTTTGGTTCTTTTCCAAGTCTGCCTGGATTTTTCTGGTTGCATTTGTTTTTTTTATTCTGGGTTTCCATTCTCTTTTTATATACTTAATCATTTAAATATACTCAGTATTTTACACACATTTTTCTATTATCCGAAGTCTTAGGGGTCTTACTTGCTGTTTATAGTATCTGCTGATGCTTACTCTCTTCTAATGGTTTCCTAATCCGCTTTCTAATTTTGGATTGCTCATCCTCAGCAGGCAATCTTTTGTTGCCTGGATTTAGGGTATATCTTTTAAGAATGATATTTGCATTTAAGCCTACCAAGAGTCTTAAGGATTTATCAGTCTTGGGGCAACATTTTATTTTAATTTCTAAGCTGTGGAGATTTGGACCCAGCAACTGGTGGGAATTCAAACACCAAACTTGACTGAGGTCAGGCTTGTGGTTACAAATTCTTAGCAGAGACTTCTTTTCCTCTCTCTCACAGAGCCAGACCAGAAGAACAGATATGCTACCTTTCATTTCCCTCTGGTGGGTGCATTTTTATAGCTTACCATTTCGCATGAAGGTGCCCCCTTTGAGAATCCTAGTTTTATGGGGGAGGGACAAGGGTTCAAGGCAGGTAATCCATAAGGCTCTGGGTAAAAGCAGCAGTACACTCCACCCATGCACACCACCAACTTGTGTTTACAGTTCTGGATTTCAGTTTACTCTTCACTTTTGAATTACTCTTCACTTTTTTCAAATTTCAAGGAAATTTTGTTACTTTCTTCTGAACTACGATGTACTTAAAAAAGGTTTCTTATATTTATCCAATATGCTTGGGGGTTTTGTAGTTTGAGAGCTTTTAGATTTTCTAGTTAACCATATTACAAGAAATGCATCTACATTCATGGGCAGTAGAAAGTGGATTCAAAGAGCAGTAGAGTTTGTTATGGCTCTTTCTTTATGATAAGGAAAGTCCTGTGTTCTAATAGCACATTTTCCACATTGTATCCATGCCATTCTTTCTAAATCACAAATCTTATTATATCATTACATAAAAACCCTTCAGTGATTTCCCATTGCTCTTGGGAGAAATTCTAATTCTCTTAGCATGTCTTTTAGTGACTTTCATTATCTGGCCCCTACTTGCCCATCCCTTTCTTCTCATGTTGTTTTTTGTGCTGCTAGAATTAATTCCCGTAAGTTCTCTAAATTTGTCATTTTGTTTTTCACCTCCAGCCTTTTTACCTCACTGATTCCTCTGTTTGGAATACAAATTCTTTCCCATCTCTCCCCTTCACTTCAACTCCTTCGATGATTATCTATTTTTTGTGTGTGTGTGTGAGGAAGATCATCCCTGAGCTAACATCTGTTGCCAATCCTCCTATTTTTGCTGAGGAGTATTGGCCCTGGGCTAACATCTTCTACTTTATATGGGACATTGCCACAGCATGGCTTGATGAGCGGTGCATCGGTCTATCCAAACCTGCGAACCCCGGGCCACCAAAGTGGAGCGGGCAAACTTAACCACTACGCCACTGGGCCAGCCCCAATTATCTATATTTTTAAGATTCAATTTAAGCATCACTTCTTCCAGTAAGATTTTCTTGACACCTCCCCCCTCCCAGGCAAACATCTCTGTTACATGCTCCTATAGCATTCTGTACTTCCTTTTCCCTCTATCATGTCACTAAAATCACATTTATTTATACTTGATAATTTATTGGTCATTTTTGTTAGTCTCTAAATTCCATGATAGTAGACACCAAAATTATTCCCCCACTATTGATCCTCTATATCTTAGCATGATGGCCTATTGTAGGCAATTAGTAAATATTTGCTGAATATTTCAAATTATAAATGCTATGTTTATTATTATTATTTCCAATAGCTATTATTTATGTACCTAGTACTGGGTAGAAATTACAAGCATTATGGGAAACCTTAATTTGGGGTTATTTATGAGATCCTTTCATAAATAGAAAATGACTTTGTGCTGTGACCCTAATTACCTACTTTGTGAGGCTGTGTATTTCCATCTATCATAGCAAATGAAGGAAATCTTGATTATGGTAGCTACTTTTGAGCAAGATATCAAATGTGCCATTTTGTTGAAAGAGTCCATGATGCTGAGACTGGCACAAAGATGATTAATGTCATAATGTGTCCCCTAAGGTTGTGCCATGTATGTTGGCATGAAGAGTAAGCCTTGGAGTTTTCAGGCTAGTCTTTTTTCCAGGCATGTACCTCACACTTGTACCTATTGAATTACCAGAGGGCACATAAGGGTGAAGAAAAATCCAGACAGATATTGTGGAGTGTGTTATGGCTCCAGGTAAGGCTGTGACACCAACAAAATAGACGTCCATGGGCCTTCATGGAAGGGACAGATAGAAAGAAATGCACATACAGAAAATAATAGAATATGTTTATGGGTGCAAATAGGAGTTAATGTGAGTATCAGCAAATCAATTGGGCAACTAGACCAGCTTGTGTTGCTGCCAACTGAGGAAGATGAAGCTCAAGGTAGGCTGAGCGATTGTGAGTTCCTCACTCAAAAACAGGGCAGAGGCTGTTTTTAGGGATTAATAGCTCCAGCACTGTCAGATATTCTTGCTTTTAGGCTAGATATCTGGCTTAGATATCTGGGTTTTAGGTTAGATTTTTAGGCTTATTTTTGATCTTGGAGTTGAGATACACAAGGAACAGCAATTACTATCTTTGTCACCACTTAACTGCACAATCGTACGGAGTTTTAAGCTGTGGCGGTTGGTTGCATTTGTTATATTGTGACATATCCCCACCCTCCTAGTAAAGACATCTAGCTTAAATGTGATTCTTAAGGTTTCATTATCCATGTGGAGTGAATAGTTGTATTCTGTTGGGCTGAGCTCCTTTAAGAATTACGTGCATAGGAACAAGAGCCAAAATTTAGAGTTCTTCGGGGCCTCCACAGCACACACGGTCATTTAGGTCCATCAATATCAATCGCAAGCAGCTGAGAAAATTTTCAAAGTGAAATTTGAATTAAAGACTCTGGAGAATGTATTATGCCATCAGAAATCACTAAAATGATGGATTTTTCTTCAGAAGATGTGTGAAAAGGACTGGGTGATGTCAAGGATTGGGAAGTAGAACCAATAAGAACAAGATTTTTGGAATCATTGGATATTCTCATTGGTAAGTGCATTACCGTAACACTAATTTTTTTCAGGAATGTTTGGACTCCTTTAAGGGATTGGATACGACTCAGCACCAAGACATTCAAGCGCATCTTGCTCAAATCTTATATACAAATGATACTGACACAAATGGCCCAGAATAAACAGACTGAAATGATTTTTTGAGTTGGGAATATGTGAATATATTAAGTTGATTAAGTTGTCATTCAGAGACCAGATAATTTCTTGGCCTAGAAGCCTCTGTGCATGTGTGTGTGTGTATGTGTATGGTGGAGTGAGGACAACAACTCTTGGAAAATTGTGGATACATTTCGTAGGCCAAAGGTCATCAATAGGCATTGAAATATTCCAATGTACTTTTGTGAAGTGTATTAGTTTGGTGGCATATAATTAATCCCAAGTTATACCAGCTTATGGAAAAAAATGTTAGAAAGGTTGTAGAAGAGTTTTCAAAGTCCAAGGCAGAGCCAAATAGCCTCAGGAAGGCAGGAATAAGGACAATTCTGGGATCCATGGGTACTGATTTAGGGGCTTGAATGCCATCAGGATGGTTTTATTCGCTCTCCGAAATCTATCGTCTTCGCCTTCCTCTGCATTTTGGCATGCAGGTGAGCTGTCTTTGTTGAGGGCAAGGGAGGGATGTATAGGACACCTCGCAGTTTCCAGGGCTTCTTGCAACTTAGTCCTTAGGTCAGAGAAACTCTTTGCTCCACCTCCTGCTCCAGTTATTAAAAAACCCAGGGAAGGGTTTGGATTGGTCAGGTGTGGGTTGTGTGCCTGCCCCAAAGAGATGGGGATCAGATCTCATTTGAAACACGTTTTCTTTTATTTTGAATTTCCTTTTACTCTGTGATCTTCCCCCTTCTCTTTAGCCCAGGCTGCTAGACATGATTCACCCATCTTTTGGGAACCAGGCTTGTTTTGCACAGTATGCCAATCACTGAGACACTGGGTTTTGCAGCAGAGAAAGGGTTTATTCACAAAACGGGTAAGGAGATGGGAGAACAAATCTCAAATCAGCCTCCCTGAAAAAGGGGATTAGGGATATTTATGGGATAGAGGGGCAGGATGGTCTGAAGTGTGGGGATAGATGATTGGAGGTAAGGAAAAGTGAGGTAATTGATGATCTGTGCAAGCTTGGTCAAGCTTCATGGGTCTTCATAGGGCACATGTTCACAAAATGGTGTTAGCATGATCTGAGGGTGGAGTTTTCGGCCCCCCTCATCAAAGGGTCACCTGTCACTCGCACAGACCCACCTGATGGGCTGGCGGTCTCAACCAGCCTGAACTGGACAGGGAGTCGACTCTCAGTTCCTGAAAAACAACTTAAGCACCTGTTACCATGGTGACACAAGCATCAGAGATGTTATCTATAAGCAACCTAGTGGGAGTCTGATAATATATTGCTTATCTACATGACTTTTAAGAATAGGCAGCACAGCTAACAACGAGCGGGTGAACAACTAAAGGCTACAATTAATAACTGCCTGGATAAAAAGCTTTAGTTACTAGCTACCTAATCATTAATAGCTATCTGGCCACCAGTTTCGTAAGTTGTCCCTGGAACAGAGAAAAAAGATGTGAATTTTTACATTTAAACTTAGACAAAAAGTCATCATCAGACATCAGACCACATGTGGGGGAGAATACTTGCTAAATCAGTTTTTATATTTGCAGTTCAGAGGTGAGAGAGAAGTTGGAGAAGAAAGCAATTCAGGAGAATGACTTGGGTCACTGAGAAGGACCCTCATACTTTGCCAGCCATTCTGGGGCTAGTTCCAAGCAGGATGGTAAAAAATCAGAACCCTCTGCTGGGTCTGGAGATGTGCGATAGAGGGGACTTGTGATTCATGTTCCACCTGGGTGCCTAGGTGGCAGAATGGCACATCCCTGTGATAACCATGGCATGGGAAAATAGAACTGTGACAATAGTATAAGATGCCTGGGCAGAAGAGTGTGCGGTAGGATCATTGAATTGATGCAAGCCCTTTTACAAGTGAGGTTCTCCAGAAGCAGATGCTAAGACAGAGTTTGGGGTGCAAGATGCTTATTAGGGGGTTAACAGCTCTGAAGGGAAGGGGGGCAGAAAAAGGACAGGAGAGAAGGCGTCTAATGATGATACAGCCTCGGCCGACCTCATGGGAAGCTTTGGAACAAGAATTGCCAGTCAGAGTTTCCTGGGTTGGCTGAAATGGCTGAGCCTTTCTCCCTGCGCTGTGCTCTGTCATTGGGTGTCAGTCACCCAGCAATGTGCCCCACCTCAGACCAGGCAGCTCACTGCAGCCGAGGCAGACTGAGAAGGGGCTGACAGCTGGGCCTGGAGTCCTTCTTTGTAAGGGGATTTGGAGATGCATCTTTTGTCTATGCATGCCCTCATAGGACATGGGAAGCAGCCATTGTTTTCTTTTGTGGCTGAGGATGATGAGGACCTAAAGGATCTTGTGATGACAAAGGTACAGAGCAGAAAACAACGATGGGTTATGTGGTTATCGACGACTCAGTGAGAAGGCAAAGTCTCATGGCAGTTGCCAGTGCAGCGAAAAGAACATATCAAAAGACCCCACAGGATTTTAAACTTTAATAGATGAGAAAATGAAACAGATTCCTACTTCCTGCCTCTACCTCCAACCTCCTACCTCCATGTCACGTAAGCCTTCTCAAATTCGTGTCCTTAAAGGAGAGCGCCTGAAATAACTTAACTGACTTGGAATTGAATGCTATATTTTTTCCACCAGGTAAAATGTTGATTCAAAGTGCAGGTAAAAATAAGTTATAGAGAAATAAAAAATTTAATTTGCATATCCAGGGACGTGGCCTTGAAAATGTGTAACCACCTCAGAAATACCTTATAACCACCTTAGAAATAAAACTAACCCTTGCTATTTACTTTTATCAGGAGAATATGGACAGTTCTTAAAGTCTTTGGTTAAATTGGGCCAACTATGTTTTATAAGAAATCAGTGACTGCCTTCAAAATGTTTTACAGTTTTCAGGTCTTATGTGCTTACTTGGCAAAAGTGCAACTTGCTGTTGGGATGTTACTTGAATACACGCCTACCTTACTGCCCTTTCCTCTTGTATTCCCTTATTCTGGAATGCTCTTCAACAACACCTTATTCCTCTATGTCATTTTGTTCTTTGCTCAAATGTCACTTCCTCAGACAGGCATTCCCTGGCTCGCTTATTTATAATATTCCCTTAACATGCTTTAATTTTCCTCAACTGTTGATCACAAAAAAGGAAACTGAGGGCAGGATATTCTTTTCATCATCTTTATATCCCCAGTTCCCAATCCTTGGTAGATGCTCAGTAAATATTTGTTGAATAAATGAATCAATAGTATTTAAAGATTTACCAATTCTGGAAATTCATTTAAATTGCTTCTAATGCGGAAAATGATGTAAATTACTTTTCTTTACATATCTTCCTATATAAAATACTTCTGTATCCATTTAAAATAATACCCCTGAAAGGAATTTTAAAATATGAAGGCACTAAAATGGCCTCATATTGAACATATTTTCAAGCAGTATTAAATTGTAGCTTTCAATGTGTGTTTTTGTAGATTGCTGAATGAGAATGAAATGTTGTCATATGCAATATAGGGCTAGCATTGTTAATCATACATTTGTATTACTATACTTCATGCCCCTGGGAAGATTGCAGTTTGTTAAACAGAGGTGAGACACTTTTGAGTATAGCTCAGCAGTGGATATCCTTGGAAAAATGGCATTGGAGTCAAAGGTAAAGTTAGGCACCCAGGTTTTCCAATCATAGGATTTGAAAGGAAACAGTGCTTTTCCTTTTTCTTCCCTTCACCCTCCTCCACCTCCGCCTCCTCTTCCTCCTCTTCCTTCTATTATTTTTCTCTTTCCCCTTCCTTCTCTTCTTTCTTTAGTCCTTATGTGAAGAAACCCCACTGGGTGGAAGTATGGAGCTAGTTTTACCAGAAAAGAGCAACAAAAAATGACACTTAAAAATAGTGTGGCTGTTTCAAGATATTAATGCTACTATTCTTAGAAAGCCTTTTTGTATTTTTAGACCTTCTACAAATCGAGAGAAGAAATGACAAATGGCATCAGGGGATGCAGTTGTATGATGGCTTAGCAAGACTTGTCCAGACAGGATGGTTGGTACTTTAGTTTACTTTAAATGTCTTCAGCTTATAAGAAGAGGACAAGTAAAGAAAGTGCTCTAGAATTAACTGTGTTTTGATGACATATTTCCTTAGCTTATTTATTAATTTCCTAGTCACATAAATTATACAATTTCAGCTTTTCCTTTATCAAGATTTGTGAAAAAGTGATAATGGATTAGTGAAATAAGATAGCGCAGGGGAGTTAGAAACTGGATAGCGCTTGTATTAAAAGTATGAAATATGGCTTTGAATTGGGGCCATAAGCAGGCAATCATATTTATCTCAGGAGAAAAAATCTTAAATATGTTACTGAGCACAGGCTAATATTTAGTTACTTCCTATTTTCATGCATTAAGACACATCTCAAAAAAGAGTGCAAACGTCACAGCAATGCAATTTAAAATTATTATATATATAAATGTCTGTCTGTTGACTGGGACTCTTGCATATAATGGAATAATTAGGCAGGTGTCAGAATAAATATATGGGTTTGCATAATTTTTTTAGAAAGAAAATGTAGATTTCATTTAATAAATTCCAGAGGCAGGCACCACCAAGAGAACCTTGCCAGTTGAGATTAGTTACCGTAATGGTTTGACTGTAGACAAACCATCTCCGTGGTAATTTAAACAGCTTTGGGCATGAGAGGTGGGAATAAATACCTTAAATTCGATATAGATGTGACACACAAGTCACCACGTACTCTGATGTATTCAGTGTGATGGAAGAATAATTTGCTTTGATCCTCTCCAAAAGCAACTCTGGGCTCCAAAAAGGGCGTAAAGATGAGAAGTAAGCAGAACAGAGCTTCACACTGCAGCCAGAATGATCTTTGAACGTATAAATCTGTTCATGTTACCTCTTTAAATAACAACACCCTTTATCTCTTTGCATTGCTTTCAGGTTAAGATCCAAATCCTTATTTTGATCTATGAGGCTCTTTGCGGTCCACCCCACCTTCTTTCCCAGGCTCTGTTTCAATCACTCTCTCTTTCTCCTCTGTTCTAGGACTGCTTTCATTTGCTCAATGAGCTGTGTCTCCTCCAGCTACAAGCTCTTCCTGCTCTTTGGAAACAGAAGAGGCTGGTTCCCTTGCCCACTGAACTCGCACTTATCCATCAGATTTCAAGTATCGCTTCCTCAGGGAAGCCTTCTCTGGCCTCTCAGGCCAGTTCGGCTCCCCAGTTACAAACTGTCAAGGCATCACGTACAGTTCCTTTGCTGATTATTTGATTAATGTGTTTTACCCAACTTGACTGTAAGCTCCCGAGGAAAGGCACTGGGTCAGATTCTAGTCACCGCTGTCTTCGCGGTTCTCATATTTTGTCTTTGACGCCATTCCCACTTTCACCCCTTCACTATATCTTGCCTGTTTTTGAATACTGATTTTGAGATTTCCATAATACTGTCAGACTCAAGCCACACCATTTCCTCCCCTTCTACATACAGCCAGAGACCCAGGCTATGCATCAAACTCTGAGAGATATTCTACCACCAATAAAAGTGAGGTGGCATTTGAAAGGAACTTGGTAGCAATGCATGCAACAGGCTGTAGCTTTTTATGAACTTAGTTCAACTCATCAGAGGACAAGAAAATGAATGTAGGAGAAGGTTCACGCCAAAGCAAGAAAATTAGAGCAGTGGAAATCTTGCAAGCCACATTTTGGACTGTGAGTGTGACATTGACTTCCATGCTGAATTTACTATAGTTTTCTATTTTAAAATAAGTGCAAATAGAATGTGTTAAGATTGTTACGCAAAAAGTGAAAATATTTTCTCCATAATTCTTTAGTACTTTTTTTTTTCTTGATCTGGTAATAAGGCTATCATCTGAGACCAAAATCACATCCGTGACAGAGTCATTGTGCCTTCACTGGGGGGAAAAAGTAAGAAAAGGAAAATAAAGCCTTATGGTTTAAATACCAGTGGCATCAATTATTATTATTCCCCCATATGCAAATACTTTCTTCATCAATTCCCTCAGAGTCCCTGATAAAAGAGAGATGATTACAATGCTTCATATCTCCAAGTGTGGGAACCTTATGTAATGAAAACTTGTTTTTTTTCTTTTCATAGCCTGCCAGACTAGAGGTCATCTAATACAAATTCTTCATTAGCAGGTGAGAAAATAATACTTGCATTGTGAATGCACAATATCAAGATATGTAAATGATTTGTTCCATTGAGGTTGCCTGTGTGTGTATGGGGGCATTTTTTTAGTGAGATGGTGCATAGCTTCCTAATTTGTCAAAGATGTCTATACATCCTCCCCCATTTTAAGAACCAGACATAGCCTTATCTAAACAGTCAGGGTCAGAAAACTGAGGAAATCCAGTAAAAGAGGAGGAAGATAAAGAGAGAATAACTGGAAAGATGGAAACTTGAGAGGGCTGTTTAGTATGTTATTCATTCCCTCCTAAAGGTATTTACATTACTGCCTAGGAAATCTGAGACTCAGTCTGGATTTGCAAACATTGCTATATATATTTGGGTATTGGTACAGTATGTTTTATTATGATGAATCCAGAAGCAGTTATATAAACTGAGAAAATAAGGAGGAAGTACAACTGTGTACTGACATCCAGGTGGGGAAAGAAAAATGCTCTGGACTTAGAACAAGCTACAGACAATGCAAATGATGGCCCAGAAGTGTGATCTAGCTCACTGACTACCAATTTATGATGGAAATCATAGCTGTACTGAAAAGCAACTAGGTACAGTGATGCAATACATTATATATGGAAAATGTTCTAAATTTTAGAAAAAAAGTGATGGGATAATTTCAATTAATTGTCTAGAGCTATATTTGTAATTCTCACAAAATTATTCTAAGTTTACAAAATGTGTGTAAATTTAACAGAAAATTTTATTTGTTGATATTACATTTTTTCTTCCCCTTAAAGCCAGCAAACATCCAGACATTACTTAGGGAGAGGGAATTTAATATTTCCTGTTTTGCATACAGACATGTTCTAAAAGTAAGGTTGAAATGTTGACTTTGGTTATGCTAACATTTTGGTTATTTATAGTATAGTTATTGTAAGTCTTCAGACATATTTTGTTGACATTTGTCAGTATTTCTTGATGTGAAGATTTTATGAATTTTTTTCAAAAATAAGGTCTAATACTGTGTTTTAGGATTAGGAAATAGGGGTAGTATACATTATAGCTCTAAGGAGATCTTAGAATCTCTGATCTTAGAATTTCAGATCTCTGAAATTAGGGCATCAGAAGAAGCAAATTATATTAACAGGATGTTGACTAGGAATTCATTTACCAATCCAAGTAAGATTGAGATGCTAGGCAGTCAAAAAAAGTAATCAAAGCAATCAAACTTAATATGGTGGAAAGCTGGTATGATCTTGATAAGAACTCAGAGTAAAATAACCATATTCTGAATTATTCTCTATGGGACTTTGTTATAACTGAAGGGACCACCTTATATTATTGCACAGTAGTCCAGAGCGTGGGCTCCAGATTCAGTATGCTCTTATCTGGGGCAAGTAACTTGTCTTCTCTATGCCTCAGTATCAAATTTACAGGGTAGCTTGGGGAATTAGATGACTTAATGTATTTAAAGATCCTAGTACAAGCCTAGCGCATAGTAAATTGCTCCAAAATGTTATCTGCACTGTTATTACTGCCACCACTATTAATATTTATAATCTTTATTATTTATAATCTTTATAATCTGTGAGGAATTGTGGAGAGGATGTAGAAGGCTGAAGAAAGTTGTAACAACATTCAAAGAGATGGAGAAAATAGAATCCATAACTATAGCCTTGAAAGCTTACTGCTTGATGTTGATTCTTGACCAAAGGGAAAAAAAAAGAATGAATTATTAAAATAGTGGTTTGTGAGTAGTTAGAAAAGGAAGAAGTGGCCATCAAGAGCCAAGAGGGATTCATTTTGAATGAATCATGTCAGCCTAAGTAAATTCCTTTTGACAGAAATACCAGACTAACAAACAGCCTCACCCCTCAAATATCATTAGGTACAGTATTTCTGAACTTTAATAAGTCACTGGACAAGCTCTTTTATCTTGTGAACCAGATAGGGGAAAAAAAGACAGACGCTTGAATAGTTAATTAGAAAAATAATTGATCTTGTAACTCTACCCAAAGGTCCAGATTAATGAATTAGTATGAACATATAAGAAAATTTCTAACAGTATGTTTCAGGGTCTAGCTGTGGAATACATTCTATCATTTAATGTACTGAATGATGATAATAAAGAAGAATAATAATAAAAACTTTGGAAGACTATTTATTTCTACCCACAGCCATTCTCCTCCTTTTCCTTCTAACAAAACTCCAGTTTTCCTCAGCTATTAACTCTGTTTATAGCAGCCATGTGCTCACGGGGAAAAACATCATCCCCAGCCCCAGAATTATGACTGATTTAAGACAATCAATCTACCCCTAAACCATTTTGCCAATAATTGTTTTGGAAATGGACATGAAAGACCATTTTGACCTGTAATGAAAGTTGACTGGGAAAGTTTCTGAGAGACAGAAGAGACAGGATGTTTCTTAAGGTCTTTGGACCTTACCACAAAATAAAAATGGCTGAAGATGCTAATGTCATCTAGAAACCATGGTGGCAAAAAGCCAACATACCTAAGTATAGCAGGGAAGAAAGATAGAAAGATTCCAATCATTGATAGTGTCCTTGAACCACAGAATAAACTGAACTTTGGACATGTGTGTGAAGTAAAACTTCCCTCCTGTGACAGCTGAGACAGGGTTTTCTGTACTTTCCAACCTACAACATTTGAACTGATGAATCTTGTGTGCCAGGAACTGTGCTACATATCTTAAGCCCACAATTCCATTTAATCACCTCAATA
The DNA here is from genome assembly GCF_057802395.1 of Ceratotherium simum simum. Classification (NCBI taxonomy): domain Eukaryota; kingdom Metazoa; phylum Chordata; class Mammalia; order Perissodactyla; family Rhinocerotidae; genus Ceratotherium; species Ceratotherium simum. The sequence goes on from NC_141924.1 coordinate 38,260,196, forward strand.
ACATTATGTATCTACATTTTACAGGAAGTAAATTGAGGCTCAGAGACTTCAGTGATTTGCCCAAATCTTCCAACTAGTAAGCTGCTGAGTTGAGACATGTGCTCAGGTATCCTTGACTTTAGCATTTGCATTCTTAGATGTTATAATATACAATCTTTCCAGTTAAGATATAGAAAGGATGATTATAAAGTTTGTAGAGGGATAGCAAATGTGTCGCATGGCAAATTTAGATCCCAAGAACTTTGAAAGATAGGCTGAATGTTGATGCTGCTTTTGTCCTGATGGCAGTTTGCTGACCCAGGCTATCTTGTTTCAGATCTGATGACCTTGTGAGGAACTGTATGTGGAGTCAAAGCTTAGGATACAATACAAAAGAGGGAGGTTGCTGCAAGGATTCTGAGGCTCCAAAGGGCTACAACTTCAGGGTGAGTGTGAACTAGAAGCTAAACCTGTCTCTACCCACGGTCTCATCTCCAGGATCTTATAGGAAAAGTTTCTAGGCCAGTGAGCACAGCAGGAGGAAAGGAAAAAGTCCTTTAGAAATTGTTGCCAGGCTGGCCCCATGGCTTAGCGGTTGAGTGTGCATGCTCCGCTGCTGGCGGCCCGGGTTCGGATCCTGGGCGCACACCGATGCACCGCTTGTCCGGCCATGCTGAGGCCGCGTCCCACATACAGCAACTAGAAGGATGTGCAACTATGACATACAACTATCTACTGGGGCTTTGGGGAAAAAAATAGGAGGAGGATTGGCAATAGATGTTAGCTCAGAGCCGGTCTTCCTCAGCAAAAAGAGGAGGATTAGCACGGATGTTAGCTCAGGGCTGATCTTCTTCACAAAAAAAAAAAAAAAGAAAAGAAAAAAAAGAAATTGTTGCCATAGGTGGGATTTTGAATTGAGTTGTAGTAAAAATTCTCATCACTTGGAGAGTAAAAACAAGCAAATAATCCTTTAACCATGAATAGTTTGCCGTGCAAATAATAACCAAAAGAAAACAGATGCTGCTGCTCTGTTACTATCAGACAAAACTGACTTTAGTGTACAAAAGAGTTGATAGAGATAGAGTCAGTCACTTCATAGAGACAAAAGATTCAGTTATCAAGGAAGATATAAAAATTTAATATATGGATACTTAATACCATAGCCTCAAAATATATGAAGGAAGGAATTTTTAGAACTATCAAAATAATCTTCAGTTATGATAGATTAAAGCAGACACCTCTCATTAGTTGATAGAAGAAACAGACCAAAAAAGAAGAATGATATGAACACTGTGATTAGCATTCTTCACCCAAACTCAAAAATATATATGTACTTTTAAAGCATAGGTGGAAAAATGTAAAAAATTGACTGTGTTCCATAAAGAAAGTTTCAAAAAATTTAAAAAGATTGAAATGATACACAGTACATTCTCTCACCAAAGTGCATTTAAGTATAGAAAGCAATAAAAAAAGTTGATAAGAAAATCTCTATATCATGGGAAATTAGGAAACACAGTCTTATATAATTCATGGTTCCAAAAAGAAATCACAATGAAAATTATGATTAGAAATTAGAGGAAATAAGAGGATGTTTTAAATTTAATAACAATGACAATTCTAAGTAGAAAATCTAAGGGGATATAGCTAATGCAATAATTAGACATTTGTAGCCTTAAATACTTATCTTAGAGAATAAAGCTGAAAATTAATGTGAACCATGTGTCTCTAAAAGTTAGAAAAGTACAGAAAAATAACCCAAAAAATTATATAAGAAAGAATATAATAAATATAAGAGCAGAGATTAATGATCTAGAAAACAAATTTATGAGAGAAAGTATCAACCAAGCCAGAAGTTGGCTGTTTTGGAGGAAAAAGATCAATAAAATTGACAAACCTCTGGCAAGTTTGATCATGAAGAAAGGAGAGGAGGCATAAATAATTCATATAAAGAATACAAAAGGGAACATAAGTATAGGTGCTGCCGACAATAAACAGATGGATGGTATTATGGTTAGTTTATGACAATAAATTCGAAAGTATGGAAAAAATGTTCAAAACCGCAGGAAAATAGTACTTTCCCAAAGTTAGTCAAGGTAAAATAGAAAATAGATATAATTCTGTAAACATAAAATGAATTGAGTAACCAAAGATCTTTTCACAAAGAAAACCTCAGACTCAGATGGTTTTACTAGTGACTACTATCAGATAATCAAACAAGAAGTAATTCCTATCTTATGCAAACTCTTCCAGAGGATAGAATAGGAGGAAACATTTTAGTTCATTTGGTAAGGCTCATGCAATTTTGTTTCCAAAATACCAATTTTTTGCAAGATATGGAAAGCTTTCTCTTGAGATCTGGAACCTGGACACCGGATAATGCTAATTCTATTCAACATATTCACATAAATTATGTAAATTAAGGAACAAATTCAGCAAAGGTTCTACATACAAAATTAATACCCAACAATAAATCAAGATACAATGCTATATCATCCACAAGCAGAAAATGTAACTTTAGACTGTAATATTCACAATAGCAACAGAAATATCAAGTACTTAGGAACAAATTAACAAAAGCGTGCAAGATCTCTACGCATAAAATTACGAATTTTGAAAGTCACTAAATATGTAAATAAACAGATATATTAGGTGATGGTGTATTGGAAAACTTAGTATTATAAAGATGTCAGTTTCCCTCAAATTCGTCTTTAGATTTGACGCAATTCTCGCTAAGATCACTACAGATTTGTTGTTGCTGTTATTGTTTTTTTTTTCTTTTCTTTTTTTTTTTTTTTGTGAGGAAGACTGGCCCTAAGCTAACATCTGATGACAATCCTCCTCTTTTTTTGCTGAGGAAGACTGGCCATGGGCTAACATCCATGCCCATCTTCCTCTACTTTATATGAGACGCTGCCACAGCGTGGCTTGACAAGTGGTGCGTTGGTGTGTGCTGGGGATCTGAACCTGCGAACCCCGGGCTGCTGAAGTGGAGCATGCGCACTTAACCGCTGCACCACCAGGCCGGCCTCTGTTGTTGTGATTGTTGAATCTGAGGAGCTGATTCTAAAATTTTCATAGAAATGCAGAGAACCGAGAGATTCTTGAAGGACAAGAACGTGATTGTTGGTAAACTTGCTCTAACAGATATTAATCCTCCTTATAAAGATATAAAATAAAGTGTAGCATGGGAGCAGGTTTAGACAAATAGATTAAAGGAGTAGAGCAGAAGGTTCAGAAACAGATACAGGCATATATAACACAGACGGCACTACAGTTAGGTAAGAAAATGATAGACTTTTCAATTTCTGACAGTGGAGTAATTGAATATTCGTCAAGAAATGAACAGAAATTGTAACTGGTTTTGCACACCACGCACAAAAGTCAAATGCAGGTGGCTTAAAGTTAAGATTTTAGAATATTCAATAAAAGGATATATTTATGTACTTGATATATAGGAATATTTCTTCATTAAGACATGAAAATCCCTAACCATAAAAGCAAAGACTGATTAGTTTCACTACACTAAAATTAAGAATTTGTTTATATCAAACGAATAAAGACAATCACAGAGTAGAAGTTGCAGCATCTATAAGCAATAAAATACTCATTTCTATGATATATATAGCTTTCTACAAATTAATGAGGAAAAAAAGACATTTCAATAGAAAAATGGGTAAAAAGCTATACAGAGACTTCACACAACAGGAAATCCAAGTGGCCAATGGACAAATAAAAGCTGATCTATCTGATTTATTATTAAAGACATACAAATTAAAGTCATAGCTAGATATCAATACTTACTCACCAGAGGAAGATGTGAAACAAAAAAAAATTGAGTGGCAAGAATGAGAAGAACAGGTTTTTTTGGTAAATATTTTGGGAAACAATATGACATTATCTAGTAAAGTTGAAGGTATACAAAATGGTTATTCCTCTCCTAATATATTTCCTAGAGAATCTCCTGCATGTGTGTACCAGGAGATAGCTTTAAGAATTTTTATAGTGTCAGTATTAAAAATAACTCCAAATTGAGAGCAACACAAGTGTTCATCAACAGGCAAATGGATTAAAAAAAAATTGTGGTGTACTCATAGAATGGGATGTCATACAGCAAAGAACTGAATGTACAGTTAGATGTAATAATGAATGAATGAATCTGAGAAATATAGTAATAAGCAAGAGGAGTAACAATATTATGTACAATATTATTTCAATTAAAGTTCAAAAACAAGAAAAACTAACGTCATTGTTGAAAGCAAGGAATAATTCTTATAAAAGTCAAGATATTGGGTATCTCCAGGCAGGAAGGAGATGGCTGTGATGGAGGAAGACGTGATTCCAGGCTTTCCAGCCATTTCTTCACTTGATTAAATTAGGTGTCTGTTGTGTAAATATGCCTTAAACTATACAAGCATATTTTATGGGATTTTTAAATGTATGATGTATCTCAAAGAGCTATATTTAGAAAAAGAACAAACTGAAAGTGATATTTGACGTTTTTATTCATATATAGCCGCTGTTATCTTATTGTACAGCTCTTACTAGTCTTGCGTGTGAGCGTGTTTGTGTGTACATGTGTGTACGTGTGTATTAGTAAAATTGATTAAATGATATATATCTATATATTTTTAACCTGAATGTTTCATTGAATAATATATTTAAAATGTATTTAATTCCTTTAAAGATAATTATACATCATTTAAAGGATGTATAGTTTCATTATTTATAAAAATATTAAGATGAAATTTTATATACATGCACACAAAATATACAATAGAGTATAATGCCTTACATTCAAAAGAATGTTGGTCATGGACCTTTGGACACAAATATAGAAAGCAGAAAAAAACTTAGAAATTTTATTTATCTGTAAGATCAATATGATCCAACAAGAACTGGTATTTGAAGTATAAAAATTAATACAAAGGAGATAAAATTCTTAATCTGCTCTGGACTTTCTAGATAGTAACTGAATTATCCAGTTAATACTTGAAGATGGCTATGTTGAGAGTAAAGTACTGAGTATATTGAAAAGATTTCACATTAGAATATTTGATGAAGAAATATGGATCAAGTGCAGTGTGGATTTAACATAGACATAATAGCTGTTTTCAAATATTGGAAGGGCCATTATGGAGAATTATGACTAGTCTTGTCAAGAATGGCCCCAAGGATACCAAAAGCACAAAGAAAATAAATAAATAAATTGAACTTCCTCAAAATTAAAAATTATTGTGCTGCAAATGATACGAGCAAGAAAGTGAAAAGACAACCTACAGAACTGGAGAAAGTATTTGCAAATCAGGTATGTGATAAAAGACTTGTACCTAGAATAAAAACAGAACTCTTACAACTGGATAATTAAAAAATAAGTAACCCAATTTCAAAAAATAGGCAAAGAATTGAATAGACATTTCTCCAAAGAAGATATACAAATGGACAAAAGCGCATGAAAAGAAGATCATCATCAGCCATAAGGAAAATGCAAATCAAAACAATGAGATACTACTTCACATCTACAGGAATGACTACAATAAGAAAGACAGATAATAACAAATGTTTGTGAAGATGTAGAGAATTTGGAACCCTCATACTCGCTGCTGGTGGGAATGTAAAATGGTGCAGCCACTTCGGAAAACAGTTTGGTGGTTCCACAAAATGTTAAATGTAGAGTTACCATATGACCCAGAAGTTCCCCTCCTAGGAATATATCCAAGAGAAATGAACACATATGCCCACAAAAAAACTTATACACAATTATTTATAGTAACATTATTCAAAATAGACAAAAAGTAGAAACAACTCAAATATCGATCAAGCATTGGGTGGATAAATAAAATGTGATATATTCATACAATGGAATATTACTTAGCAATTAAGAAGAATGAAGTATATGCTATAATGATATATGCTATAATGGAGATTAATCTTGAAAACATTATGCTAACGAAAAGAAGCCAGTTAAAATAAAGACCACAGATTGTATGATTCTATACTTATGAAATGTCCAGAGTAGGTAATCTATAGAGATAGAAAATAGGTTATTGGTTGCCTGGGCTGAGAAGATTGGGGCAGGGAGATGGGTTGTGATTGCTAAAGGGTATAGGGTTTCTTTTTGTGATGATTAAAATATTCTAAAATGAATTGTGGTGATGATTGCACAACTCTGTAAATATACTTGAAAGGATTGAATTCCCTTTAAGTAGGTGAATTGTATGGTATGTGAATCTCAATATAGCTGTTAAAAGAAAGAATGGCCCTAAGATGTAATATCAGGATCAACAAATAGAAGGTACAGGAAGACAGATTTTGGCTCAATATATGGGAAAATTCTTACTGTGTAAATAAGATCCTAGCTGATGGAAGACTCTGCCTCCGTGCATAGTGTTTCTCCTCATTCCAGATGTTTAAACCAAATAGGATACAATGAAATATTGAAACAATTTATGTGTGGTTGACATAAATGGCCTTTCAGGTTTCTTTCAACTTCACAGTCTTTGTTTATATGAGGAAGGACCTGGTTTGATTTCATAATTAATATTGTATGAATAACTCATTTCCTTTGTGGGATGAGATAGGGTCTAAATACATAAATAAAATAGTTAATAAAATATGGAATGACAATCTAGTATTTGTTAAATTGCATTGTGAATCAATTGTCTTTCTAAAATATGAAGACAACTCATCAATTTCAGAGGATTGTGACATTTCCATAAAGAGAAAATACATCACCGGCCTTATGCTCAAGTTAAGGAGATATAATTCCCATGCTTCCTCTTCACCCATCTCTGTTTCCTTGAAAAGAAATAAATCTTAAACTTTAATGGGAAAAATGTTTAGCTTTGAAAGAAAAGGAATGCCTCAATATAAGTTTTAATGACCCTTCCAATATTGGAATTTGTCTGAAAAAAACAGTCTCGACCGAAGTACCTATATGCTAGCTTTATGATCTGCAAGTCACTTAGCTCTTTAAATCTCAATTTCTTTATCAGCAAAATGGGGATAATAGTAATGCCAACCTCAGCAGGTGTTTGGAAGAATTAAATTCAATGAGACAATCTGTGTAAACCACTGAGCATATGGTAAGGGCTCTATAAACATTTATTAAACAGCCCAAACAGAAAAACACAACCTCTGTCCTCAGAACGGGCAGCACTTAAACAAAGTTTCAGAAATGCAGTGGAGGTTTAGGAAAGAAAACTTGATTTAATCAGGAGAACTGTTACGGGATTTATATTTACTTTTTATCTCAGCGCAGTTTTCTTCCTTCCACTTGCCCAACTTGTCCTCGGGGTACGAGGTGTACAGGATGGATTGGTAAACAGGGATTTCTAGGCCTACATAAACATGTCACCTCACATATGCCCCTTGAGGCCAAGGATGCATCTGTTTAGTGGCCTGGCAGAAAACAATAGGGAATAATGTGTTATATATATTTATCAGAACATATTACTGGCTTTCTTTGCACATATGTGGAACCTCACAGGGCATTTTATAGATTAGAGTCTTGAAGTAACTTATGGGATCTGTCACTTCACTCTTGTTGTTTAAAATATAGCCAAGATAAATCCAACATAAAATAGTAAAAATTTCAGCTTCAGTGCTAACACTAAAAATATAACAGCATGAATAAGTCATATCATGGATGCCTGATTACCTTAAGCTTCATTTTCAGATTTCTCCCGCGACCTTTTGCTGTGAGCTGATAGGGCAGTCACAATCTGAGTTCTGAATTTATAGCTTGTCTGAAGGTGTGCCATTTCATATTCAGGTGCTAGATCATTAATGTTTCATTGATCTTCAACTTTAAACAAATCTAAGAGTGTTAGAGACTAAGGTAATGCTCAGTCAATAGTTGTGACATTTAAGTGATATTTTTCCATCTTCTGAAAGTTTTGATACATTCTAAAATTATGCATGGGGAAACAATTCTAGAATAAGAATAGGTCTATTTCTTTCTAATTGTTTTATTGACTTTCATTTTCCCACCTTTTTTGGTGTTGTAGATCTAGCTAATAGTAGAGACACTGCAATATATTATATAATTTCAGTACAAAGGAAGCCATCAAGATTTATACATATCTTGAGGGATCTCTTGTTATAGCTTGGTGTAAAGGTGTCTGTCTCCTCCCAACATTAAAATTGAGTTGTGCAAAAGAAGTAAACTCCTATCTATAGAATTTCTGTCTTAATCTCCATATTCAATACCCAAGTTCAGGTTCTCAGAATTGCTAACCTGCTTCCTCACTGGTTATCCAGTGTCTTATTTTTTTCTTTTCTATCTCATTCTTTATGTTAATATCACTTTCCCCTAAACCTTCTCCACCAACACGTATACACCCATTATCAGAGTGTGACTGATAAAATTCTACCAATCCTGTGAGGAAAAGCTAAGAGATACTTTTCTCATGGTTAATTTCTGTTACTACCAAAAACAGAATTAATTTATCTCTTATGTGTGTTCCTTAGCACTAAAACACTTTCCTTAAATTTAGCATGTTCAATGTGATCTTACAGTTTTAAAAATGCATGTGTTGACCCATGTTGTTAAATTGAGAGCTCTTTGACAAATGAGATTGTGTTTATTTTTATTTTTTTAATATAGTCCCCAAACCTACCGTGATCCTGGTTCCTTGCAGATGAAATGGGGTAGAGGTAGTAGAAATGAAGAGAAGTAAACAATTTCAAATATATATGAAAGGCAAAACTGTTGGGAATTTCTGATGGATTGGATGTAACAGATGAGAGAAATAGATCACCAAGATAAATCCTATGTTTTTTTCTTGGACAACTGGAACTATTTAGTGAGATGTGGAAGCATAAGGGATGCTGTGTTTGTGTGTATGTGTGTGTGTGTGTGTGTGTGAGAATCATGAGCTCTGTTTTATAAATGTTAAGGGAGCAATTGATCAGGGATGAAATGTACATTTGAGAGTCATTAAATTACAGTTAATATTCAAATTCCATTGGAATGGTAGAGATAAACTAGGAAGAGATTATACATATAGAAGAAAAGTTTGCCCAGAAATCATCTTAGGAATTCTTCAACATTAAAAAGGAAGAAGATGAGGAGCCAAAAAATGAGACTAAGAAGGAGCAGCCAATGAAACAGGAGCAAAATTGGAAGAGTGTGCTATTTCAGAAACTGTGGTAGACTGTGTCATTGTGCATAGCTATCCACTCCCTGTCTTATAAGAGGATTATTCACCCCTGCCTGCTGCCATATAAGTCTCAGGGAAGGATACTTCCACACTGCACTAACTTTGGGCTCAGTTATGTGACTTGCATTGGCAAATGGAATGTGAGCAGACGTGATGTACACCACATCCGAGCAGAAGGTTTAGAAGCATTGCAAGTTTCTTCCAGGTCTTTTGTTCTTGAGCTCTCTGCCAAGACAAGGGTCTGTCCCAGAGAGAAGCTACTCCTTCAACCTGGGTCTCAGAATGAGAAGACACCCAAAGCAGGTATGAACCCAAAGTACAACTCAGAGCAGAGCTGTTGGCAGGCAAACCACAGAAGCTGACATGTAACCAGAATCGGAAATAGCTATTAGTTTTCTAAGCCAATATGATTTTCCAGTTGTTTTTTATATAGCATAATCCAGCCAAGGAAGACTAATTCAGAAGCAAAAAGAGATAAACTTCAAGGAGGTGGAGGAGTGGTCAATTAAGCTGAATATTATGAAATTGTGTAAGATACGTAGATATAGAAAGGTGCCCACTAGACTTACAGCATGGAGGTTTGTTGTAACTTTGCAATTTAAAGCTTGGCTGAAAGGGGTTTAAGAATGAACAGAAAGTGAGGAAGTGGAAACAGTGAATGTAAACGTATTTTCCAACATTTTTTATGTTGAAGGGGTTCTAAAAAGGGAGGGGGTAGCTAGAGGTGGATATGTGTCAAGGAATGCTTGTTTGAAGACAGGAGATAGTGCAGCACGTATGTTGAAGGCAATGATACGTGTGGAGAGAAATTGGCAATACAGGAGAGGGAGAGAAGACAATTTCAGGAGCAAAATCTTGAGAAAGTTAGTGGTTATGTGTTTCAAAGCCTAGGGTGAAGAAATGGCCTTTGATAAAAGGAGTGACCCCTGTAACAAAGGAAAGAAAGTCGATGTAGGTATTGCTGCAGATGGGCTTGTAGATAGGATAGTGGGAAGGTGGAGGAGTTCTTGTCTGAAGGCTATTTTTTGGAAGAGGTATGAAGTGAGGTTGTTGGCTGAAAGTGGGGCATTATAGGAATGTAGATCTGAGGAGAGAGGGTAAAGCACACAATTGCCATTTCCAGAATGGGGAAGCAAACTCACTAGGAAAAAAGAGTAGGGATACTGGGGAGAGCTGAATGCTTATTTGAGGTTTAGGATCATGAATTTAAAGTGCAACTAATCAGCCCAGGTACGTACCATTCTGAAGCAAGATTCAGACTCTTGAGTGTAGATTTGGAGAAGGCAGATATCTGGGCTCAGTCAAACTTGGAGTTGTGCCAGATATGTCTGTCAGTGAGAAGGAAGGGTGAGGAGCAGAGGATGTCTTAAAGGAGAGATTATAATCATGGTCATGGAAAATGAGCTTAATAAGGAAGGAAAAGAAGAGAGAATAAGGTAATAGATAACGGAATCGAAGAGGAGTGAATAGATTGAAGGTCTTGATGAATAATTAGTGCCTAGTTAGTCCATATGCTATTGGACATTGAATGAATGACTAGTAATGAAAATGATTGGCTGCCACTGGAGGTTAATGGTGTTAGATACGAAGTATCAGGGGTCCAGATAATGTTTTCTTGGACACCAAGTAGGATATGACTCATTGTGGTAAACATTTTTTTTTCAGACTCTCCCTTCCATTGCAAGAGTGTGCAGAATGCTGGTAATGGCAGGGGAAATTCAGCTTCCAGAAAAAATACAGACACAGAGTATTTCAGATTAAAGAATCAGTGAGCTACAGCTTTACAAAAGAAGCCAGATGTGGTTTTGGAAACTATAATGAAGGGAAGCAAGGCCCTTCTTTGAAATCAACTGAAAAAATATTTAGTACAAAAAGTTTGTGTCTTGAGCATGTGTGTAATCATATTCTAAGTGCAAAGCTACCAAAGAGAATTGACTATTTTGCTACAACTTTATAAAGAGGATAACGAGACCTTCAGAGAAGGTAGCTTAAATTTCATGTTTTCTCAAAAATAAAGCAATACGGATGAAAGAGTGGAATGTAGAGATATGTTTTCCAAAAAACTTGAACCAGTGTATATTAACTTAAAAAAAAGCCAATAGTTTGAAGACTGCTAAAGCCACAAACACAAAGATGGACTTTTGGAATCTGATTTATATGATTCTTCTCTCTTTAATAAATACTATTATAATAGCATCTTCTTTCTCGCATGAAATCTCAAGATCCAAGATGAATAGAAAACAACTTCCCAATATGCATTATTAAAAAGTTATTTATCATCCCATCAATATTTTCTTAATTTATTTTTTTGTGCTTTTTTGGTTTTAGTGCATGTAAAATGAGTTCGTATCTTTTATAAGTTTACTAGTGGTCTTTTTTTCTTTTAACAATATTTTTCTCCATAGGCCTTGAATTCCTCTGCCATGGTGTCTCCTATTGTGGTTTTCAAAAATTAATGCTAGTGTATTTTCAAAAGTCTCATTTGGAATTTGAGCTGCAATTATGATTCACAGCTGTATGTGGGGTGAATGAGAGTAGGTTGCTAGGTAAATTAGAGGATACCAGTTAAATTTGGATTTCAGATAAACAACAAATAATTTTTTAGTGTATGTCCCAGGCAATATTTGAAATTCAAATTTTATCTGAAATTCAGATTAAACTGGGTCATCCTGTATTCTTATTTGCTTAATCTGACAACCCTAAATGGGAGGGTTGTCAACAGCCTGTCCACCTCTTGTCACTCTCCCAGTACTCTCTCAGGTCATAGGACATCCCAAAACTGCTAAATGTTAAGCTATGAGCACAGAGGCCATCTTAAGACTAGATTGACATACAATTAAAATGCCAACCAAACTAAAATCGCAGAAAGGAGACTAAACTAATGGATTGTAGTATGTGGCTCAGAGCCCAGGCTCTGGAGTCAGTCAGACTGGATCAGAAGCCCTGCTCCGGATTCTCCTATCTGTGCATCCCTAGGCGTGAGCCTGTCTCTCTGAGATTCAGTTTCATCATCATGTAAAAGGGGGATGATGATGATTATTTTTGTGAGGAATAAGTACGGGTATGTCTATAAAGTGCTTAGGACAGTGCCTGGTGCACGGTGTATCCTTGACAGTTACCCAGTGACTACTTTCAAGTAGCGACGTTATGTAAACTCTATTGTAAGACAGAAACTTAGAACAGCAATGTGTTCTTCTCTGATAGGCAAAAGGTTTGCTTCAATGTTTTTCGCACAGTGTCTATTTCTGCTTTGCCATCAGATTTTAAATCACATCTATGTGTAATAGTTACTGATTTAACTATAATGTTAATAGATTTAACTACGTGTAATATTTCTATCTTGATAATTTTCTCTCAGATACAAAGGACAGTGAATATTTATCTATCTATATAAAATCTCATATTTATATTTAAGAAGAAATTAAATTCAGTAAATTAGTAGAATTGTGTATATTAATTCCTTATTTCTATCCTAATGGCTTCTTTATTAGACTGATAGCTATTAACTTGATAAGAAACTCTTAATGTGTCTCAATGATGCTAATTAGGTGTGGAAAGGTGGTAAATTAGGCTCAACTTAATTTTTCCTGCTGGGGTTCATTATTGTTAATGATTTTAACTATATTTTATATGTGCAATCTCAAAAAAGATTATGAAGGGACCCAATTACAAAAATCCTGAGCATAGAACAAGTTTATTCAGCTAAAATTATGTAGAGGCTAGTGTATTTAACCAGGTAAATAAGAGTTACACAAATGTCTAAAATATTATTTTTCTCAATATTCTCTTTTAATTGTCATGATTGAATGACCTTTGCATTCTATTTTGTTGTTGAGAACACAAGTGAGTGAGCTAAATTAAAATATTTTAAACTATTTTAATATAATTTTTAGCACTGTGGGATTTTAGAATGATCTCGCCATTGAAACAATATTGGTGGGAAAACTCTTTGGAACCAGCAACTGCATTAACATTTTTAATAAAAATAATTATTCAGATTCCTGAAATAGTGTGCAATATGAGAACTCCCAACTAATAAGGAAAGAATGTCGCTTCTCTGTCCTGTGATCTTTTGGCCAAATCCCAACTAATGTTGGGCTTTTGTATCATCATTCAAAATACCAATTCATAGCTAATTATTGCCATTTCACCCTTAGTTCTATTTAGCATTGTCAGAGAAATTATTTAAAAGTATTGAAATTCAAGATGCCTGGGGATTAAGTAGAAGAATGAAAAATTTCAAGACCCAGTAGTATTCTGAAATTTCTGGCAGATGTTATTTCTAAAAGATACATTATTTTAATTGGACATTTTCATTTTAACTGATTTTACAGTAGATTTTTCCCAGTACATTATAAATTCTTGAAGGAGAACAAAATTTTCTGTTTTCTTGGAAAAAAAAATAAACCTAATTGAAATAATGAGCTATTGGATTCATCAGGTTACTTTGTTGCCATGGTAACTTAAGTTTTTAAAAATAGAGAAAATAAGATGTGTTGTAAGTTTTGAGTTTACCTTATTATGAAAATTTTATCTCCCACAGTGCTTAAGATGCAATGTACTTGTCTTTAATATAACACAGTTAATTCCATAGTATTTCTAGAGAACACTCTCAGGAGATTCCCATTTGCAGACAAGAAACCAGAAAAAACAAAAGAATATTTGCTAGATTTAACTAAAAATATCAGAGCATATGAGACAAAATTTTTTCTTCTTATATTTCCCAGAAAATGTAAGACTGGCCTAGAGTGTTTGTTCTTGAACAGATTATTCTTTAATTCAATAATAATCATCAAATTTTGTCTAGTATTGGAAAGCACAGTGTTCTCAAGATCTGTATCTGCTTCTCTAGGATTCCTGGATAACTAATGGAGCGTTGTCACAGACTATCAAAAGGTATTTTCTTAAGCTAACCTGAAGAATTAATTTTAGTGGCGTCACATTTCTATCAGGTGTGTTTAATCCTTTTCAATTGGAAATTTTACCCTTTTTTCCTGAATTAACTAAAATGTCACCTCTTCACAAAGATGCATCTCAGGAAATATCCTGCACAATGCCTAACATCAATAAAGCATTAAAAAATGCTGTAATTTATAAAAATCGTTTAAATATCCCAAACTCACAAGATCAAACATTTAGTGAGAATTAACAATGGGTCAAATCCTGTTTTAAGTTTCCAGGAACACACTGATTAATAGATCACAGCTTCTGCCCTCAAGAAGCTTATGGCTTAAAGGGGAAAAAGACAATTAAGCCATTAAAATACAGAGTGATGCATGATATGGTAGTTAGGGGATGTTCAGAATTCAGGAAGCAAGGGGCACCTATTTCAACCTCAAGGGATCATGGGAGTTTTTTCAGAGGAGGCAATTTATAAGCTGATTTCTAAAATGTAGCTAGAAGAAAGGCAAATGGTGTTGGTAGAGCAGTGTTGGAAAAGGGAAGGACTGGGCCGGCCCCATGACTTAGCAGTTAAGTGCACGCGCTCCGCTACTGGTGGCCTGGGTTCGGATCCTGGACGTGCACCGATGCACCGCTTCTCCAGCCATGCTGAGGCCGCGTCCCACATATAGCAACTAAAAGGATGTGCAACTATGACATACAACTACCTACGGGGCTTTGGGGAATAAAAAAGGAGGAAGATTGGCAATAAATGTTAGCTCAGAGCCAGTCTTCCTCAGCAAAAAGAGGAGGATTAGCATGGATGTTAGCTCAGGGCTGATCTTCCTCATAAAAAAAAAAAAAATAAAGGGAAGGACTTCAGTGAAGAGCTCTCAGGGTGTACTGAAAACTTTATTGCCAGATGTGTTTAGAATTAATGTGAAATTGTGCCTGTTGAGAGACAATTCTCCTGGGTCTCTCACATTTCTGTACATCTTGTGAGCAGACCCACTGACTGCCATTTTTTCCAGACGATCTTTTCGAGGATGTATGTACAGTGAACAGCTTTGCAAGGTGAAGATAGTGTCTTCTTCTGGAGCAAAGGGCAGGTTTGGTTATTTTCCACCATAGTAACGTCTCCCTCTGGACAAAAGTGAGGTGGACTTACTGCCCATTATAAAAGGTTTAAGGTCCCTAAGCTCAGAGTTTCTGTTCTGTAGTGCAGTCTACCAGATGGGTAGACATCATGTGGTCCTCTTCACATCCCCCTTTGGGAACTAGGGCTCAGAGAATGGGCTTAAACGCTGTTACTCTCACTATTGCCATTTCTGTGAGTAATAAAGTTCTTTGTTTCTGATCAGGAGTCTCGTGTCTTGTGTCAGCATCTATGGAACTGCCAGGCAAACTTGTTAGCTTACAAGTAGGGTAAATCTCAGGCCAGTCTTAGTCACAATCTCAGATTCTTTAAAATAATTAGAAAATAATTTCTCTCTATTTTCCTCTTCAGAGATACATGGAAAAAAAGAAAAAGGTTCTGTAACTCTGTTATTAAGTGAATGGTAGCTAATTAATCATATGATAATTATTGTGGCTAGAACATAATGATTTTATTTGGTAAATAAATGTTATTAGTCAGATAAAAAACTCCTGTTATTCAAAGTTTAATAAATATATTCTTTGTTATAATGTATGTTTTCACAGAATGGAGTATTTATGGAAAAAGTGATGGGAACTATTATGAAATAAATGGGGATGTTTACTATTGTAATAGAAACAAATTTCTTTCTGCTTTGATACTTTTTAAATGAATTGTCAGAAATATTGTTCATAAAAATACATAACAGAGATGAGAATTGTCACAGAAAATATGGCTAAAAGGCATCATTCATTGACCCATGCTTATCGTTCATTCACGTTTTATATGCCAAGCACTGTTCTAGATACAGGGAATCAGAAGTGACTGACAGACAAAATCCTTGCTTTCATGGAGCCATGTTCTGGTGGAGGGAGAAAGATAATAAATAAGTAGACAGTCGTATTAATACATCCAGCAGTGATTAATGCCATGAATAAAAATAAAACATGTTTAGTATATAGAGAATGACAGCAGAGAAGTGCCATTTTTTATAGATGGTCAGAGAGCACCTCTATGATAAGGTAACATTTGAGCAGAAAACTGAAGAACAGGAGGGAGCAAGCTCTGCAGAATTCTGAGGAAGAAGATTCTAGAATGAGATAAGAGCAAGTGTAATACCATAAGGCAGAAGATTCCTTGGTGTGTTTGAGGAGCAACTAGAAGTCCAGGAAAGCTGCAGGGTGATGAGCGAACGAGTTGTAAGAGAATGTGGTCGGAGTAGTAGAGCATGAAGTCATGGAAAGCCTCTGGACTTTGAATTTCACCCAAATTAAAATCCTGGCTCTGCCAATTATCAGCTCTGTGGCCCTGAGAAAAGTCATCAAAGACACCCTAAAATAGTGAGAAGATCACTCGCAAACCATGAGAGTTTTGCAACACATGAAACTGTCAAAATTAGATTCCAAAGTATATAAGGATTACCTAAAAATGAAGAAGAGAAAATAGACATTTCCACAGAGGAATGGCCGAATGGCATGAACAGGCATTTCAGAGGAAACCAAACATCCAAGAAACATAGGAAGAGATCCTTTACCTCATTAATAATCACAGATGCAAATTAAAACCAGGATCTAATTACATTTTTATTCACCAGATCTGCAAAAATTAAAAAGTTAACTGATAGCCAGTGACAGCAAGGATGTGGAATAATCTAAACACTTACACATTACTGGTAAAACAGCTGCCACTTTTGCTAAATAATTTGGCACTATTTAATTTTATTGAAAATGAGGATTCTCTAGGAACCAGCAGTTCCACTTCGGAGAAAGTCTTGCACAAGTGCCAAAGAAAACAAGTTTAAGAATCATTGTAGCACTGTTTGTAATAGGAAAAAAAAAATTTAAACAACTCCAAAGCCCATCAGTAGATATGTGTATAAATAAATAGTGAAAATTAGTGAACTGTAATACATATATTTTCATGGGTGAATCTGAGAAACATAATTGTAAATGTAAACAAGGAAGTCATGGAATAATATATATGGTCCGATATCATGTTAATCAAGTTCAAAAACCTATAGAAAATTTACAACGTATTATTTAGTGATGCATACAATTGTGATAAAAGCAAGAAAATTATGAAAAATAAAATTCATTATAATGGCAACCCTGATTGGGGTAGGAAGTAAGGCACGATGGGGTGGGACACTTCAAAAGGGAGCTCACAAAACATGTGCAATGTTATATTTCTTAAAATTGGTGATGAGTATGAGAGGTTTTATTGCTCTTTATATATATTCATATATGCATTATACATTCTTCCTCATGTTTGAAATATTTCAAAAGGAAAAATAATAAAGAGCAAATGAGAAAAGAAAATGTGGTGATGCTGAGTATAGGTTCGAGGAATTTTTCTCTAAAGTGGAGCAGAGAAATGTAGCTTGAGACACAGGAGGGTTACAAGGATTTTAGGAAGAGTTTTTAATAACATGAAGTATCTTGGCTTATGACCGAGATGGTCTTAACATTCCCCTCAGCTTGACTAATTTAGACAGACTTCTTCCTGACTCTAGGCCCCTGACCTCCCTTTTCGTAGAGCATTTACTTTAGAAAAATTGTGACTGTAAATTCTTTCCCTGTCCTTTTGAGATGTAAATCTTTATAAAAGTCTCTTGCCAGTTTTACCACTCAGGAAGGTCTTTCTCAAGACCCTGGGGGGCATCCCTTTGAAACGTAATCATTGAGGAAGATAGCGCTTTTCTTCCAGTCTCTGTGGGAGGGTAGGAGCCTGACTTCAGTGGGCTCCAATTTGTAAAACTACCTCCCGTTATGAAGATAAGAGAAAGTTTGCTTTTCCTTTGGATAAGGCCAATTAGCAACACACATGGCCTAAGTTCTCCTGCCTGAGCTCTTAAAACCTCTACCACCCTTTGTTTCAGGGAGTTGTTCAGACTAGTGTCTCTCCCCACTATTGTAATAGCCCTGGATAAAGTCTTTCTTACCTGTTTAACTTTGGTGCAATTTCTGCTTTGACACTCATTTGTACGCTCATGGGAAAGTGGCGTTGGAGAGAGACATATTGATGAAGCAGGAAGAAAAAGGGGACAATTGTAGGTGAGAAGTTCTTGATTCCATGAGATAAGATGAGCTCCAGTGCACATGTTGGGGGGGCTGGCTTGGGAAGAGCATGAAGAATGTCTGCTTTAATAAGGAGAAAGCCAGAAAAGGCAGAATATTTGGGTTCAGGTAGGCTGATACAGATTCAGATAAGCTGATAGATTTGGTGGTAGGAGCCTATGGAAGTTATATTTTGATTGATTATAGTTTTTCTAAAGTAAAAAAAGCAGGTCATTCTGAGAAGAAGAGAGGAGAGGGGAGGATGTATTGGAAGTTTTAGGTCTAAGGAGAGCAATGGCCTTGGAGAATGGGAGACTGATGGCCAAGGAATAGAATAAGATGTGTTGAATTCTGCAAAATATCACCAGACAACCTGTTACTAAGGAAAAGGTACATTTATTAGAACTTTCTCCAGTGGGGGAGTACGCCACCTTGATGGAGTCTTGGCAGCTTAGCAGAAAGGAGAGGTCAGAAATGTAATAGTTATAGGTCTTTGTTGTATAAGCTAAAGTTACTCAAGGTGGGTCTTTAAAGATGGGGAACCAACTGGGTTTAAACAAAGTTAATGATATAATGGTTTAGGATTGGTGTACACAGAGAAACAAGGATCATGAAGCAAAGTCTTGATAAATAAACTATGGTTGATAAGCCAGCTGTTTCTCAGGTGAGCAGTCTATTGCCTCTAATAAATGGATCTGTGGGAATTTCCAGAAGCAAACCGTGAGGTTATTTATTGGTTTACAGCTTTATTTTTTCTTGGCAAAATTTCTTGGAACAAACAACCAAGTCATGTTGACATATGTGATCTACAGTCTCTTCTAAGTCATACTGACACAGATGCTGCAGTTCTCAGCCCCTACTTGTTGTCATTCTTCAGCCCAGACTGGAGGATAGATCATTATCATCTGGGGAAATGGTCAGTCAAGATCTACATCACCTTTTGGAAAGTCATGATTGCATAGAAAGTTGCTGGTGGTAGTCATTTCAACTGCTATATATGTCAGGTTTTCTTGTTCTTTTTGTAAGATGATCATTTTTTTGAATCACTTGATAGGACAGTGGCTGTACAACAGCATTTAAGATGCTGGAGATCACACATTCAAACCATGCCATTTAGACATATACTAGGAGAATAATTATAATCAGAGTTGGTAGACTTCTAAGCCTAAATCCAAGAGTGTCTAAACTAAAGCAAGAGAACAGATCCCACCCCAATCTGAAGAACCGGCAGAACCAGATGTGGGGGTATTAGCCAAATCAGTTAATTTCATGATTTCTTCACTGGTTTTTCAGATCTTTTTAATAACATTAAAGTCTCATTAAAGTCTGTTAGAGATGAAAGTACAACAATTATCCCACTAAAATGGCATATCTATGACCTCAAGAGGCCAATATTCTGTCTGGGGCTGCTCTGTTTTATTTATTTATTTATTTATTTATTTATTTATTTAGTTATTATTTTTTTTGTGAGGAAGATCAGCCCTGAGCTAACATCTGTTAATCCTCCTCTTTTTTTGCTGAGGAAGACTGGCCCTGGGCTAACATCCATGCCCATCTTCCTCCACTTTATATGGGACGCCGCCACAGCATGGCTTTGCCAAGCAGTGCACCGGTGCGCGCCCGAGATCTGAACCGCGCCCGGGATCTGAACTGGCGAAACCCTGGCTGCTGCAGCGGAGCGCGTGCACTTAACCACTTGTGCCACCAGGCCGGCCCACCCTGGGGCTGCTCTGTTTTAAATCATCGTATTCCCAATCTAATGAACTTCTTAGTAAGATTGTCTAGCTCCTCTGGCAACCATTGAACCATGGCAGGTAAGAGCTTTGTCACATTCTGTGTCTTTTTTAGAGCGTGATCTGAAAAGTCTTGAGGACAGAAGAAAGCTATCTAGAATTTCCATTGAATGATTAAGGTTTTGCACATCAAATGGAGGCCCCGGTTTTCTTCTTCCTGAATCAAGTTATGTGAGCTCTTTCTCAAAGAAGGAGAAATAGGGGGCCCAAATGGATTCTGCATGATACTAGAGGCCATCCTAAAGACAGACATCAGTTTACGGAGATAACAAGACTCTGTCCTGTTTGCTGGTAGGAGCCAATAGAGTTTTTTTTTTTTGGCCACAAAATCACTATAGTCATTGGAGTATACCCAATGATGTGATCTTGCCTAAAATATCCCTATAGGATATTTCAGTTTCATTGTATAGTTTCAGCTCAACTCAGAAGATAGGTGCAGGGCAGGAGACTATAAAGTAGAGACATTAAATAGATAAATGGTTAGATCCAATAGGGACTCAAACTCTTAACTTACGTATTAAGCCGCCTTTTTTTTTTTTTGAGCTAACATCTGTGCTAATCCTCCTCTTTTTGCTGAGGAAGACCGGCTCTGAGCTAACATCTATTGTCAATCCTCCTCCTTTTTTTTTTTTTTGCCCCACAGCCCCAGTAGATAGTTGTATGTCATAGTTGCACATCCTTCTAGTTGCTGTATGTGGGACATCAGCCTCAGCATGGCCGGAGAAGCGGTGCATCAGTGCGCGCCGGACCCAACCCGGGCTGCCAGTAGCGGAGTGCGCGCACTTAACCGCTAAGCCACGGGGCTGGCCCCTGAGCCTTCTTTTTAAGGTCTGTAAATGTGATACAGATACAATATCAGCCATATATTTCCTGTTTCCTTTCTGAGCCTTAACTCTGTGAAAGTTTGATTATGAAGTCTGTTTATTACAAATTGGTCTTAGCTGTTGTTTCGGTGGAAGCAGAAACCTCCCTTTAGATGTATTTTATGATATGATGTTTTACATTTTTGGTTACCAGGACTATTAGGCTCTCTTCCATATTAAAAGTCATGTCATGGTTGATTCCAATTACTGATGAGAACACTTGTGTTTTCACAGGGGATTGATACTTAAGGGAGCTGGTTGGCACTCAGAGGTAAATGTGTACAAGCCCAACAGTCAGTGTGATTGAACATTTTGTCCAAATCATGAAAAGATTGCAGCCAGGGATTGGATTTATACCAAAGAGTATATGAGGATTCAGAAAGCAATATTAAGTGTAAAATTTTGTATGTATTATGGTTGAGAAAAAAACAAATGTTTGTTAAAAATCCAAAACTTTAATCCAACAGAGAACAGAAATTGACTAGGAAAATAAAGAACAGAGACATGAAGGTTAAAGCATTAACCTCTATAGCCGTGGTGAACCTTGTCCTGCAGTTTTGGGTGCGTGCTGTCTCCATCGAGCGATCATTCTCTTGATCTGAAGCTCTTGGTATGAGGAAGTCTCCTTCCAATGACTATCTGCTTCTGAAGCATTCTTAAGAATCCTTTATTTTAAATCTCTCAATGGAATGGTAATCCAGGGGTTGAAGTGTGAAGCTTTGTCTCTCTTTAGCCAGGATCCATGAATCTAAGGATCTACACCATGGATTTCAATTGTGGTGCTAGTGGTTGGATATACCTGATACAGTTGTTTCCAAAGTAATTCCAAAGCATTTTCCACCTTATTTATTTTTCAGAAGATGAAGTCTCTAGATTCTGTCATCTAGAGTTTGTTTGGGAGGATGTGAAGGAAAGAGAGTGTGTACATGTTGGTGATAAGACTGAGTATATTGCATGAGTTCTTTAAAGTAGTTTGTCATGTTTTAATGTCTGATTGAAATAAGTTAGACTACCCACTCTCAAATAGAAACATGTAACAACTTTATACGGTGACAGTTGATGGGTCTCAGAGGATGTGGATCTCATGGTTATGAGAACTTTCTTAGCCAATGAAGCCAAAGAGTGACAGATAATTTTGCTGACTTGAATTTAAGCATGCCATTGCCTCCTTCTGCTTTCCTGAGGATTGAGCGTGTTCCAAACAATACAGCTTCTAATTACATGGCAAATCTTTCAAACTTCTGTGATAACACTCTCAGGAAAATGAGTACATTTATTACTGGAGAAGTAAGATTACTCATACTGGGGACAAAAGATAAATTTTTGCTATTGTCAGAGCCATGGCTCTTTGGCAAGGCGCGTCTTGAGAATGCAATGATCTGGACATATTACAGACTCATAGCATATGTGAAGTCTATTTGGAAGTGTTCAATGGGACCAGGAAGCCTAGGTTCTTCTTGACCAGGTCTCACTCTTATACTGGTGACAGGAATGATAGGCACCAGAGACATACTCAGAAATTTTAGCAAAATTCTCTCACCTCCAAGTATTGGCTGAGTACAAAGGCTAACTTGTGTTCAATGTTGAGGGTAATTTTGTGTCAAATTTTTGCAAGGTTCCTCATGAGGGCCTCTGGAACCACCAAGGGATCATCTTGAAAGCACTAGAGAGTATCCTTCTATAATTTGCTTCCAGATTTCTCTCAATAACCCTTTTGTCATTTAGCATATGATATATATGTCTAACTATTTTATTGTTTGGTAAAGCACTTTTATTTTGGAATAAACCATATCAGTACCAATGAGCTAAAAAGAAAAAGTGCATGTATAATGAAAACCTGTGATCTGCTTGTCTTTTGTTCAAAAAAGTTAATTAAGAATATGTAAACTATACAGAATGTTGGTCAACATTATTATCCACTATAGAGGCCATAATGATATATCTGACCAGAAACCAGAAAACCTAAATGTGCTAAAAAACATAAATCATTTTCTGCTTCAAAATTTATTAGATTTTTGAGGCTATGGAAGGCACATGTAGATTAAATGATTGTTCTTTCAAGTCAACTTTGCTCCTTCTTAATCTCAAATTTTATTTTTCACCTACAAAAAGTGAAATGTTAGGTGTTAATGCATTGGATACATTAGCAGCAGAATTTAGTTAAATGATTCCGAATTCAGATAAACGTCATTAGATGCTTAAAATAGGGAATCAGTTAAATTATTTTCCACAATAATTTGCTTTTAAAGAAAGTATTCATTCAATGGAATCAAAGTAAATCTTTTGGAAGCTCATTCTGGCAAATATAATATTTAACATTATTAGATTGATATAGTAAATTTAGTTTAAAATTTCAGAACTAAATTTAAAATTGTTTTGGGGGCAGTAATGCAACTAAAAATTTTGGGGTAGAGTACAGTATGGCTGTGAAAAGATTGCTATTAACTAAATTACAAGACCTACAAAGTAGAAATGTACTTTGGATTTGTTATGGCACACATGTCAAAAATTGTGAATATTTTTTATGTATACACAGTTTGAGTAACTGGACAACCAAATGTCTATGACAAAATTGATGTTGAGTACAACTAAATAGTTCAGCATGGCAATGAATGCTTTTCTCTCTTTGCTGCCCAGCATCATTCAGGGTGTAGAAATGTTTGATCCTTTGGAGAACTACCTGTCTTTCAACCTGAGTATCTTATGATGGTATTGGACTTTAAAATAAGTGTCTTCTCCAAATCTTGGTTGCACTTTACTGAAAATCAATGTGAAATCTTTAACCAAATATTCAACAAATAGAATGCCAAGAGTCTCCATCTTTTGTAGCTTTTGGAGAATTGCAATTATTGAAAACAAAGCTTACAGAAAGACTTGGAAATGTATCCATACAAAAGCAAAGGGGGAAGAGAACAAGGTGAATGATGGGAGTTCGAACAGTATGCAAGAAATTCTTGAAATTCTAGAATTATATTTTGACTAAGTTGATTTTGATGGTGCTCCCATTTTTCATTGGCTAATTTAGATTCTGTACAAGAATGGAATGATGCTGAGAAGGCCTGTAATTTTGCAAGGTCTAAATTTGGCAAAACATCTAAAACAATTATAGATAGAGATGACTTGATAAGTTTCTCATGTAAAAATATTTGTTAATAATAAATTCTCTGACTATAGGTCAAAAAAGATGTTTACAAAAATACTTATGATAGAATATTTATTCATTTAAATACAAAATATTAGAATTGAGAATATCCTCTATTTAGCAGAATTTGCTTTGAGCTTATCAGTTACCCCAGTTCTGTGAAGAGAATATTTTCTTAATGAAAAGTATTGTGATTACAGAAAAGATTCTATTGAAGATATCAACAATTTCCAATTTTTTAATGTTCTATTTGGTTTTGAAGAAGATTGCAGATAATTTTATGAAAATATTAAATACTAAGATAATTAAAAACATATTCTTTAGAAAAATACCAGTGATACGGTTTTGGGACAGATACAACTAAGAAACTGATTTAAAATATTTGCGTATATCCCAGTAATATTTATGCTGCTTATGTTATTTTTTAATATTCTGAAAATCAAGATAAAGTAGTTTCCCCCTTTATTGCACACTTGTATATGTTATTTTTACTTTCTAAATAGAATTTTAATTTTGAAAGTGGTTTTTAAATAGAATAATTTTTACATCTACCAGTATAATAAAATCAAATTTTCAGAAAGTAAATAATATTTGAAATATTTGTATTAGTTTAGTTATTTTATTTTATTTTATTTTTTTATTTTTATTTTTTTTAATTTTTTGTTTATTGCAGTAACATTGGTTTATAACATTGTAAAAATTTCAGGTGTACATCATTGTACTTCTATTTCTGCGTAGATTACATCATGTTCACCACCAAAATACTAATTGCAACCCATCACCACACACATGTACCGAATTATCCCTTTCACCCTCCTCCCTCCGCCCTTCCCCTCTGGTAACCACCAATCCAATCTCTGTCCCTATGTGTTTGTTTATTGTTGTTATTATCTACTACTTAATGAAGGAAATCATGTGGTATTTGACCTTCTCCCTCTGACTTATTTCACTTTGCATTATACCCTCAATGTCCATCCATGATGTCACAAATGGCTGGATTTCATCATTTCTTATGGCTGAGTAGTATTCCATTGTGTATATATACCACAGCTTCTTTATCCATTCGTCCCCTGATGGGCACTTAGGTTGCTTCCAAGTCTTGGCTATTGTGAATAACGCTGCAATGAACACAGGGGTGCATGTACCTTTACAAATTGGTGTTTTCAAGTTCTTTGGGTAAATACCCAGCAGTGGGATGGCTGGATCATATGGTAGTTCTATCCTTGATTTTTTGAGGAATCTCCATACTGTTTTCCATAGTGGCTGCACCAGTTTGCAATCCCACCAGCAGTGTATGAGAGTTCCCTTCTCTCCACATCCTCTCCAACACATGTTGTTTCCTGTCTTGTTAATTATAGCCATTCAGACGGGCGTGAGGTGATATCTCATTGTAGTTTTGATTTGCATTTCCCTGATAGTTAATGATTTTGAACATCTTTTCATGTGTCTGTTGGCCATCTGTATATCTTCTTTGGAGAAATGTCTGTTCAGGTCCTTTGCCCATTTTTTAATTGGGTTGGTAGTTTTTGTTGGTAAGATGCATGAGTTCTTTATATATTTTGGAGATTAAGCCCTTATCAGAAGTATGGTTTGCAAATATCTTCTCCCAATTGTTAGGTTGTCTTTTCATTTTGTTGATGGTTTCCTTTGCTGTGCAGAAGCTTTTTAGTTTGATGTAGTCCCATTTGTTTATTTTTTCTATTGTTTCTCTTGCCCGGTCAGACGTGGTGTTTGAGAAGATTTTGCTAAGACTGATGTCGAAGAGCGTACTGCCTATGTTTTCTTCTAGAAGTTTCACAGTTTCAGGTCTTACATTCAAGTCTTTAATCCATTTGGAGTTAATTTTTGTGTATGGTGTAAGGTAAGGGTCTACTTTCATTTTTTTTTGCATGTGGCTATCCAGTTTTCCCAACACCATTTGTTGAAGAGACTTTCTTTTCCCCATTGTATGTGCTTGGCTCCTTTGTCAAAGATTAGCTGTCCATAGATGTGTGGGTTTATTTCTGGGCTTTCGATTCTATTCCATTGATCTGTGTGTTTGTTTTTGTGCCAGTACCATGCTGTTTTGGTTACTACAGCTTTGTAGTATATTTTGAAATCAGGGAATGTGATACCTCCTGCTTTGTTCTTTTTTCTTAGGATTCCTTTAGCTATTCGAGGTCTTTTATTGTTCCATATAAATTTTAGGATTCTTTGTTCTATTTCTGTGAAAAATATTGTTGGAACTTTGATAGGGATTGCATTGAATCTATAGATGGCTTTAGGAAGTATGGACATCTTAATTATGTTAAATCTTCCAATCCAAGAGCACGGAATATCTTTCCATTTCTTTGTGTCTTCTTCAATTTCTTTCAGAAATGTTTTATAGTTTTCGGTGTACAGATCTTTCACCTCTTTGGTTAAGTTTATTCCGAAGTATTTTATTCTTTTTGTTGCAATTGTAAATGGGATGGTATTCTTAATTTCTCTTTCTGCTACTTCGTTGTTAGTGTACAGAAATGCAACTGATTTTTGTATGTTGATTTTGTATCCTGCAACTTTACCATATTCGTTTATTACGTCTAAAAGTTTTCTGGTGGATTCTTTGGGGTTTTCTATATATAAAATCATGTCATCTGCAAATAGTGACAGTTTCACTTCTTCCTTTCCAATTTGGATCCCTTTTATTTCTTTCTCTTGCCTGATTGCTCTGGCTAGGACTTCCAGTACTATGTTAAATAGGAGTGGTGACAGTGGGCATCCTTGTCTGGTTCCTGTTCTTAGAGGGATGGCTTTCAGTTTTTCACCATTGAGGATGATATTAGCTGTGGGTTTCTCATATATGGTCTTTATTATGTTGAGGTACTTTCCTTCTATACCATTTTATTCAGAGTTTTTATCATAAATGAATGCTGTATCTTGTCAAATGCTTTCTCTGCATCTATTGAGATGATCATGTGATTTTTATTCTTCATTTTATTAATGTGGTGTATTACGTTGATTGATTTGCGATTGTTAAACCATCCCTGCATCCCTGGAATAAATCCCACTTGATCATGGTGTATAATCTTTTTAACATATTGTTGTATGCGATTTGCTAGTATTTTATTGAGGATTTTTGCATCGATGTTCATCAGTGATATTGGCCTGTAATTTTCTTTTTTTGTGTTGTCCTTGTCTGGTTTTGGTATCAGGGTAATGTCAGCTTCGTAGAATGAGTTAGGGAGCTTCCCCCCCTCCTCAATTTTTTGAAAGAGTTTGAGAAGGATAGGTATTAAGTCTTCTTTGAATGTTTGGTAGAATTCACCAGGGAAGCCGTCTGGTCCTGGACTTTTATTTTTGGGGAGGTTTGTGATTACTGTTTCGATCTCCTTACTGGTGATTGGTCTATTCAAATTCTCTACTTCTTCTTGATCCAGTTTTGGAAGGTTGTATGATTCTAAGAATTTATCCATTTCTTTCAGATTGTTGAATTGGTTGGCATATAGCTTTTCATAGTATTGTCTTATAATCTTTTGTATTTCTGAGGTGTCTGTTGTAACCTCTCCTCTTTCATTTCTGATTTTACTTATTTGTGCCTTCTCTCTTTTTTTCTTGGTGAGTCTAGCTAAAGGTTTGTCAATTTTGTTGATCTTTTCAAAGAACCAGCTCTTGGTTTTATTAATTTTTTCTATTGTTTTTTTGGTCTCGATTTCATTTATTTCTGCTCTGATTTTTATTATTTCCCTTCTTCTACTGATTTTGGGCTTTGTTTGTTCTTCTTTTTCCAGTTCCTTCAGGTGCATTGTTAGATTGTTTATTTGAGATTTTTCTTGTTTGTTGAGATAGGCCTGTATCGCTATAAACTTCCCTCTTAGAACTGCTTTTGCTGTATCCCATATATTCTGGCATGTCGTATCTTCATTTTCATTTGTCTCCAGGTATTTTTTTATTTCTTCTTTGATTTCTTCGTTAACCCAGTCGTTGTTCAGTAGCATTTTGTTTAATCTCCACGTATTTGTGGCTTTTCTGATTTTCTTCCTATAGTTGATTTCTAGTTTCATACCGTTGTGGTCAGAAAAGATGCTTGGTATTATTTCAATCTTCTTAAGTTTATGGAGACTTGTTTTGTGGCCTAATATGTGATCAATCCTGGAGAATGTTCCATGTGCCTTTGAAAAGAACGTGTATTCTTTGGTTTTTGGATGGAATGCTCTGTATATATCTACTAGGTCCATCTGTTCTAGTGTGTCGTTTAAGGCCAATGTTTTGGTTATTATTAGTTTAGTTATTTTAGATACCTATATTCACTCTTAGAATTGTTTCACTGTGCACAGTAGGTGATATGGGCTCTCCAACTAATGGGGTGAATAAAGGGGAAATGGTAGGAAATTAAGTTAAAGAGGGATGCAGGAGTCAAATTATGAAGGACACTGAAGAGGAGGGCAGGGGGTTTGGATTCTATGGGAGAGAGACTGGGAAGGGGTTATTTCTCTCACACATTCAAGGGGCAGAAAACTGAGCTAAAATTGAGGTTTTTTTGTCTTGAATATCCTGTTAACACAATAAGGATCTATTTTGAACGTGAAAATAATAGTGATAATCATGATACTCCAAGTTTTAATTAGTCATAGCAATCATATACTTTTAGTAAGAATAAACTTTCCTGAAAGCTTACTGTGCATTATAAGTTTAGTTCATCATAGTGTTGAACTGCCAACGCCTTTTCATGATGATGATTTTAATCTTATATGATGGCTTTGCAGTTTGGCAAAGAGCTTCCATATACTTAGTCAAAATCAGACCTGAATTTAATTCCCTCTTCTCTCTCCTTTCCTTATTTGGTTTATTGTATTTAAGGTGTTTGAAAAGTCTTTTTCTTTATTTTTGCTCTGAATAATCCTTCTTCTTCAGGCCTTTGCCTCTCGACCTCCATCCAGTTTTAGGACGGCCTCGACAGAAATGTGGTGTTCACTCTTATCCAGCAATCTCTCAGCCAGTCTGTTTGCTTAATTTTTTCTGTGGTTGATCCATAAGAAATTACCAATATTTGAGCTACGAAAACAGCAATTTCATATGTTTTAACCTATTGCTTCTCCTCCTGCTTCTAAAGCTCCTTGTCACTGACACTTAGATTGCTAATCTCTTCTCTCTTTCTTCTTCTTTTTCAGTTAATTCCATAGCATCCTTTAGTACAAATCATTTTTATGATTTAACATCCTAGGGTTTTCATAATTGGCTTCATACTATATTAGATCATTAATAATTAACATTATAGAGTATTTTCTACACACAGGATATTTACTATGGGCTCTGCAGGTGTCAACTCATTTACTCCTTTCAACAGCCCTATGAAGGAGATGCTATTATTATCCTCATTTTACAGATGAGGAAACAGTTACCGATGGTTTAAGCAGTTTCCTATAGTCACACAGATAGTAAATATCCAAGTTGGAAATTTCAACTCAGGCACTCCTCACTACTATACCATATTTCTTTTGTAATTAATAAAGGTGGAGAAGGGGATTGGGAATTAACACTATATAGAACAAAATAGGGCAAAATCAGTAATCCCAGTGAAGAAGCTAAAAACCAGCTATTTGGTTTAAATAGGGATGTTTCAAATTTAGACCACTTTCTGGCAAACATAACAATCTTAGAGGAGTTTTAAAATAAAAAGGAGACAGAATATACATCATTCAGTAATCTGAGGTACCTGTCAGGGCCCTCCCCACTCACGGTACCAATGATCTGGGGCACAAGAGTTAAGGGAAGTTCTGAAATAACAGAGGCTCATGCAAGAGGGGCTCAGCCAGAGGAACTGCCCCTTATTCTCTAGGTTCCATATGTGATGGGGCAGCAGGTGGTTTGTGCATTGTTGTCGCTGATTGAAAGCTCATCCCAATCAGCTGGGATGAGGCTCTGATTGTGATAATTGGGGCATTATTGAGAAAATCTTATCACACTTACAAAGTAATCATATTCCAAACATCTCAAATTTATGCAATATGTTGTTAATATCAGATACTGTGAAATTCAAGAAAATGGTAATACCCCTAATAGATAACTGTGTATATTTATAGGGTATGCTGGAAAACAGATTTGACAAGAATGCTGACTCTTTGAATGTAGGTAAATTGAATACGTATGATAACTAATTATGTAAAAGTTTAATTTCTGGCTTAATAGCATATAAATCAATTATAATCTCTTTGAATATATTTTCAGCTCATGTATAACTGTAACAAATGAAACTGAAACAAATGAAAGGAAAGTGAGATAAAAGATCCTTAAAATAAAGAGACTTTTTCTCATGATGCAATTAGATAAAAAGAATTTACTTTGCAACAAGAAAATGTTCCACTTTTAGCCTGTGAGAACTTAAAATCTTGGCAATGATAGCATGGTGCAGCAACTAATACTGACAAGTTTTCCGATTTGAGCAAGACCAAGAGAAGGTAAATCCTCAAGATATGTAGAGTCTTAAATTCCTTGGCAATTTTCAGAATTTGTATAGGCAAAGTTTATTCATTGACTTTAAGTCACGTTTTCCCGCTAAGTCATATATACAATATTTGTGTTAAAATGGGCTGCTTTGATACTTTTATATATACTGTATCTATTGTATATAATATATAATAGAGTAATTGTGTATCATTAGGTTATAAATATCATTATCATAATTATAGCTTATAAATTTATATCAGTATAATTTAACGTGTTTCAAAAAATTTTTTTTGACTAATGATATATCCTGGCAGGGGTTGACAGCTTTAGGACACAGTATGTGGACGGAAATATTTTTCTACAGGTGAAGTGAACTAATCAAAAAATAAATCTCTGGGGCTGGCCCCGAGGCAGAGCAATTAAGTTCGGCATGCTTCCCTTTGGCTGTCCGGGTTTGTGGGTTTGGATCTCAGGCATGGACCTACACCACTTGTCAGCCATGCTGTGGGGGCATCCCACATACAAAATAGAGGAAGACTGGGATGGATGTTAGCTCCGGGCAAATCTTCCTCAGCTAAAAAAAATAAAAATATAAATCTCTGTTCTTGGAAATTAAAAGAATATGAGATACAATTTTCACATATCAGATTGGCAAAGACTAAAACTCTTAATGATTCAGTACTGGTAGGGATATTCAGTGAAGATTCACTCTCAAATACTGTTGGTACGAATACAATTGGATTGATGCAACTTGCTAGAGAGGCTTCTGGCAATGGATGGGTCATTTAGGAAGGTTTTGGCTGCAAGTAACAGAAAATTGGACTTAGGGTGGCTTAAAAAAATAAGGTTTATTTTTCTTACATGTCAAGAAATATGAAGTTAATTGCTGGTTCAGCAGGTGGATGATATCAGCGCCAGCTCTTCTGTGATTCTCTTAGCCTGCTCCTCATGCATGTCCCCTCATGGTCCCAAAATGGCTGCTGGTGATTCAGACATCTTATCTGTAGCCAAAGCAGAGAAAACGAGAGAGAGAGAAGGGCTATGCCAGCTCTGAAGAAAGCAAAGCAATCTCCAGATTTTCCTCCAGAAACTTTTGCTCATGTTTCAAGGGCCAGATAGTGTCCTATGGCCCATCCTAGATCCAAGGGAGATTTGGAAAGCAAGTATTTGCTTTTTTCTGGCCATTTTAGTGGGAGGTGATAAAAGAGAAGTAGGTTGAGTATGGCTTTGCAATGGCTAATTAACAAACAATGTCTGACCTCTGATAAAAACAATTTTAAGAAGTACATTCCCTTGGATCAAGCAATTCCACATACGTGAATGTATCCTTCAGATATATTTCCAAGGACATAGTACAGGATGTGCAATGGAAATTTTTCTAGTGTTTTAGAAGTTCATAAAGCTCCAAATTTAAAGACAATGGACAATAATTGCTTCAATGCACACCACCCGTCCCCCACATACACACTATCAACAGTGCTTGAAAACTTAAATTGGTCTGACTCTTTTGCTGTAGACAGATTTTCCTTTCCATCTGAGATAAGATGGCTCAAAAAGATCTGCTTATGGTGGTGGGTGATGTTCAAATTATAGGAGACTGAGGTCATGCTTCCCAGCAGGATGCTTGCTGAGCTGCAGAAATTTGTAGGCCTATCCTAGTTTTTATAGAAAAAAATTTGGAGAGTTAATAACACATGACTTGTGGTTTTCGGGGCTAAGGATGGTGGTGAAAGGTGTCATGATCATGGAAACCACTGTTTCCTTTATGCCTGGAGAACTCTAAAATCTGGAAGTTGGCTGATGGCAGGTAAGGCATACAATCCTTTTTACTTATGTTCAATGTTGAAAGTATTAACTAGATGTGCACTGTCCAATATGGAAGCCGGTAGTCACGTGCCTTTACTGAGCATTTGAAATGTGGCTAGTTCTAATTCAAATGTGCTGAAAGTGTTAGATACACATCGGATTTTGAAGACTTAGTACTATAAAAAAAGAGTCATATATATCAATTTTTAAATATTGATTACATGATGAAGTGGTGATATTTTGGAATACTTTGTTAAAAATATATTACTAAATTAATTTCACTTATTTTTAATTTCCTTTTTAATGTGGCTTCTGGACAATTTTAATTTGCATATGTGGCTAGCATTTATGGTTCATATTGTATTTCTATTAGACAGCACTGAGCTAGGCTAAAATGTTCTCTTTTCATTGCTCACTCGTTCCTTTTCTTGGCAAGAGGACAATTTATCCAATGAATCTGAGAAAAGGAGCTGATTATCTGGCTCAGTCTTTCCCTTTCTCTGTTCTTTGGAAGCCAGCCTGCTCACCAGAAGCATGCCTTATCATCTGCATTTCTGCCCAGGATTGAAGAACCTGCTCCTGGGGGAGAGTACTACAGTTTTCCAGCTGTGCCTAAGACTGGTACTTCCAGCTCATTTGGGGATGATGTATTAGCAAGTACTATGGGCACAGTTCTAAGCTATTTCCTGTGAATAAGCTTTTATCAATAATAACACTAATATCTGATATCCATCTCTAATTTTTGGACTCCTATCTCTCTCAAGTAGTTCGTTTTTATCTCAGACGGAGAAAGGATTACTTTTTATTTGGAATTCTTTAAGTTCTAACAGCTGGCAAAGAGAAAGGATAGCAGAAGTACCATCTGTACTCCCAATTGTTAGCATGACACAGATGCATGAATTTGCTGTTGTTCTGAAAGGTAACCAGATTGAGCCATCTCAACCTAATATCAATCAAGAGGATAGATTTTGGGAGCAAGAGGATTACAGCAATAAGAGGCTATGCAGTGGACTGCCAAGGGCAGGAGCTGCGGAGGCAGGAGATGGGGGCTGATGGAGTGGGGAGCCACAAGAGGTCAACCAGAGGGGGCACAACCCCTCCCCTGGAACGGTGGAAACTAAAGATGCTTGCGGAAGTCTCCCAGAAAATCCACATTTGTGTGCCAGCCTCATTGAGGATCCTGATGGCTGTATTACAACAGCACGAAACATTTAAGAGATGGTTTCTCCTTTTCTCCAACTCTTCTTGTGTGTCTTGGGATTTCAGATAAGAAAGACAGATCCAAAAGTAGCAGAGGGAGATGGGAATGACAAAGAAGAAAAGTGAAAGAGTAGAGAGTCTCCCCCTTCCCCACTCACTAAGTCATGTTTCAGGCCTTGAATTGATGTGAAGTCAAATTTTCTATTTAAACTCCATGATATGAGCCATTTTAATTCTTGAAAATAAGTAGTGAAATTGAATGATGTGAGAAAGCGAAGGGATGTGCCTAAAGTGTCCCCAATGAGTAGGAATGGGAGAGGTACTAAAGAGCAGTGATTATTTTATTTTATTTTAAAAACAGTTTTATTTATTTATTTTTTTTGTGAGGAAGATCAGCCCTGAGCTAACATCCATGCTAATCCTCCTCTTTTTGCTGAGGAAGACTGGCTCTGAGCTAACATCTATTGCCAATCCTCCTCCTGTTTTTCCCCAAAACCCCAGTAGATAGTTGTATGCCATAGTTGCACATCCTTCCAGTTGCTGTATGTGGGACGAGACCTCAGCATGGCGGGAGAAGTGATGCGTCGGTGCGCACCCGGGATCCGAACCCCGGGCCGCCAGTGGCGGAGCGTGTGCACTTAACCGCTAAGCCACGGGGCCGGCCCCAAGAGCAGTGATTATTAAACCTGAATATGCATCAGGAGGCCTTGTAGGTCTGGGAGGGTCTCTTGGCCTTAGAATTTGCATTTCTAAATTTCCAGGTGATACTGATATTAATATTGATAGTTCAGGGACGATACTTTGAGAGCCACTGTTAAAGACAGTAGTAAAACAAAAAAACCAAGAACAAAAACAAAACAATCTTTCTGTTTGCATCCATTAAGTTCAGTCCGTTGAATAAACCAGTTTGTAGGTAAAGATAGGTGTATAAGAGATGTTTATTGCAGCTTTATGTGTAGCAACAAAACATACTCATAAATATGGGACTGGATAAATTATGGTATATCCTTAAAATGAAGTACTATATAGTCATTATAATTATATAGATATATATATCTAGTACATATTTTCAAATTATAAAAATCAAGTAGGCCAGCAATGTCCATTTTTTGTTTTTTTTTTGGTAAACACATGCTTGCATGTGAATTAAAGTCATATGGAAGAAGACACAAGAATGTGTTAATGGTAGTTATATCTTTGTGTGAAGTCAGATGGTAG
Source organism: Ceratotherium simum simum (assembly GCF_057802395.1). NCBI lineage: Eukaryota > Metazoa > Chordata > Mammalia > Perissodactyla > Rhinocerotidae > Ceratotherium > Ceratotherium simum. Next base: position 38,294,835 of record NC_141924.1, read on the forward strand.
AGAGTAGGTTAAGGGAATTTGACTTTGAAATTTATATTCTTCTAGTACTCTTCGATCAAATATTTGTATCAAAGAAAGAGTAGCACTTTTAAAGAATCTGTGCCATTGCATATGGTAGTCCACCAAGCTCAATGCTATTTTAACCCTCCTTTGTCTGAAAAATAGCAGCCTGCTCAAATATATAAGTTCCATTATGAAAAATTTTCCAAATTATTCCTTATTCAGTAATCACACTGTTGTGGGTTGAATTATGGCCCCCAAATTTATATTTTGAAGTCAACTCCTGGAATGTGACTGTATTTGGAGATGGGGCCTTTAAAGAGGTAATTAATGTGGAATGAGGTCATATGGGTGGACCCTAATCCCATATGACTACTGCCCTTACGTGAACAGGAGATTAGGACACCAACATGTGCACACGTGGAAGAAAGACATGTGAGACACAATGAGAAGGCAGCCATCTACGTGCCAATGAAAGAAGCCACAGAAGAAACCAAATCTGCTGACACCTTGATTTTGGACTTCTAGCCTCCAGAACTGTGAGACAATAAATTTCTATTGGTTAAGCCACACTGCCTGTAGTACTTTGTTATGGCAGCCCCAAGAAATTGACACAACCACAGTGCGCTATTCATACTACTCCTAAAGCTTTTGCCACATCACATTTTAATGTGTTTATATTTCTTGTTATCCACTAGATTATAACCTCTTTATATTAGTATTCTATTGCTGTCATAACAAATTTTCATAAAGTTAGTGGCTTAAAACTGTTACCAAACCAAGTATGCTCGCCTCCTGGTGAGTTAGATAAGACTACACCAGTGGAAGTTGTCTCACACAGTAAAGTGTATTTGCAACAAATAGGAGGCCATAAGGAATTATTTCCAAAGTCATGGCTTCCCCTAAGGAAGGGAAGGAAGAACTTTTATTTGGTTGGGGAATGAATATTCAAAAGGGAGAGGCAGGTACACTATAGATTATGGTAATGAGGCTTACTCTCCCCTTGAAGAGATCTTTGCATTAAAAATAAGCAAGGTCATGGGCATAGCTCTTATAGGGAGGCTTGGTTAGCTTCAGGGTGGCTACTGGTTGTCTCCTTAACATAAGAACAGTTAAATGCTTCTAAACCTACCCTTGGGTTCCCCGGGGCACCTGGTCAGTGACAAATACCCCCTCTAGTTTTATCCTTGCTCCTCATTCTTTTTTTGTGTGTGTGTGAGGAAGACCAGCCCTGAGCTAGCATTCATGCCAATCCTCCTCTTTTTGCTGAGGAAGATTGGCCCTGGGCTACATCTTTGCCTATCTTCCTCCACTTTTTATGGGATGCTGCCACAGCATGGCCTGACAAGGTGGTGCCTCGGTGTGTGCCCGGGATCCAAACCTGGGCCACCAGCAGCGGAGCACTTGCACTTAACTGCTATGGCATGGGGCCAGTCCTATGCTCCTCATTCTTGAGGGGCACAGGTCGGAAGGTCCATCTTCTGTAACTGCTTCCTGCTGAACATGGGTATTGTCAAATGGACCAGTAGAGGAGCAGAATTTACAGCTAATCTTCAAATAGGTTTGGAGGTCACCAGAGGCATAGCCCCAAATTGTTCGTAAAAGTTAGGCCTATTTTGTGGAAGCAAGCACCCAGGTATTTAATAAGAAGCATTTCTACGGAAACAAAAGAAAAACAAAGTTAACGGTTGGAGCAAGTTATAAACCAGTTTCTGAGTTCAGAGGACAGCCAGTTAAGCAGATTTCTAGATGTCAGCATTGAAGCATCTCTTGTAGCTTCCCTTTGAGGGGCTTTCACAACATGCTATCGTGGTGATCTCTCTTAAGTTTATATCAAGTTGTTCCACTACAGTTTGTAGGACTTCAGGAAAAAGTACAGGTTCAGTTCTCAGTGATTCCAAATGAAAATGATGGGAAAATTAAAAACGTTAGTTTAGGGCCGGCCCCGTGGCTTAGCGGTTGGGTGCGCGCGCTCCACTGCTGGTGGCCCAGGTTTGGGTCCCAGGCGTGCACCAATGCACCGCTTCTCCGGCCATGCTGAGGCTGTGTCCCACATGCAGCAACTAGAAGGATGTGCAGCTATGACATACAACTATCTACTGGGGCTTTGGGGGGGGGGAAACGTTAGTTTGGAGATTTGTAGCCAGATATTTCAGGAGACTAGAAGAATTCAGGATCCAGTCCAGTTAACAGATATAAAACAGAAACCTCAAAGACAATTAACAAAACTAGGATCTAATATCCACAAATGTATACTATAGTTTCCACTGAAATAATTTTTCTCTCGAAATCACCCTCATTTTTATCAAGATAGCCAAATTAAGACTAACTAGTTTGTAAAATGAGTCTAGTTTCAATAAATTTGGCCCAATTATTTACATAATTACAGTAAGAATAGCAATTGGTCATACAGGCTTTTTTCAATCTGCTTTGCTGGAACCTTTTATAAGGAATCTCAGATTGAACTTCAAAGGCCTCTCGAGGCCAAGAAAGCCAAGCCAAGGATTTTGTCATCAGACTTCACCTGTAATACCCACAGATTTGGGTGAATTCCTCTCTTCTTGAGGTCTCCCAAAATATTGAGGTTCCTTGCACCTGCCAGCTAAGTGATATTCCTTACTCACCCAGGTAAGATTGCCCGGAACTTCTGTAAGTAAGGTATCAGGCCAACGTTTCCAAGTGGCTTTATTCCAGAAAGTCAACCTGTAATCCTTGAAAACTGTCTTGTCATATCTGAGTCTGTATGTTTCTCTTGAATATGACATTCCAGTCAAAACTTTTATATTATAACCAATGTTTCCAATTGTGTCCTATTATAAGGAGAACAGATTCTTATTGCAAAAACTTATGCAAATAACTATATTTCCATGAAATAAGAATATTCACTTACTAAGAGTTTCCAAATTCTGCAGGGATCAGATAGAGAGAAAAAGACAAATGTTTCAATTCTACTCACAAAGGTATAATTTACCAAATTGCTATAAGTCATAGCTTGAAAGAGAAGAGAAAATGTTTCCTTAAATCTGAAAAAAATAAAAAATAAAAAAAAATCAGCAATATTTCAAATGAAGTTATAAAAATTATAATCATCCTCATCAGTTCATTCAGTCCTGTGTAATTGGTTCTTGATCTTAACCTTCTGTTAGCAGTTTTATGGGGCCATTAGTTTCTCCATTAGAGTTTTATAATTTCTTACCTAGTTCAATTTTATACTATGAAAGGTTATCAGAAAGCTGTATTCTAGAGTAAGCACCAGAATCCTCTCCATGAATTTCTCTGAAGATGAAATGTATTTTGCAAAAGCATCAAACAATAACTGCCTGTAAATAAGACCCAGACCCCAAAATGGCAATTGACAAAGAAATTTGGTTAATTTTGTGGCATACAGTATTTCAAAATAATAACCAGAACTGAACTGATAACCAGGACAGATCAGAATTTCAGTAATGTTATACAATTTCAAAATACCTATGTCAATAACATTCACCCGTAAAATACCACCTAAGAAGGTTTATGATCACTTATTTGACAATGCTTCCCATGTCATTTAACATACTGAATAAGCCTAATAAGTTTAGTATCTTCCTCCTTATAGGAAGAGAGCAAATTTCTTTGAGAAGTCCCAGGGCCCTTTGAAACTTCTCAAAGAAAAAAAGTCAAAGGAAAGACTTTATTTAAGATTTGAATTTTGGGGAGCTTGTCAAAAATATCAAAAGGTTTTAGAACACTTGGTCAGACAAGATTAAGGAATTGCTGATCTTGTCGCTGTTGAAATAATGTTTAGTTATCCATTCAAACAACAGGACAACAGAAAACAGTCAAGGGCAAACAGAGAGTTAAAACAGTCCAAAAAGCCTTAATAGAGAGACCTGTCTCCCTGAACGTAGGAAATTATGTTAACAAACATAGTTTCTCTGTCTTTTAGGTAGACTAACTCAAAGGCAGAGAAAAACCTTTTATAACCTCTTTATCAAGTTCAAGAAAATTATCCTTTTAAGAGAATGAAGGCACCAGCTTATTTTTGATGTTAAAACTCATTTACCTAATTGGATTTAGTTTAATCTTAACCAACTTGACCAAGTCCTCAAGGTTTTACCTTCAAAAACTTTCTGTCACTTTTTACGTTCAAAATTTGTCCCGTGCCTTCCTTTCTTCCCTTCTAGTACCGTTAAAACAAATTTATCTTTCTTAACAAACCAAACAAAAATATTTCCATTCTTTATACTTTCATATCTTACTTTCCTTGAATACAAACATATTTTCCTTAATTTTTAGTAGCTTTAATCACATATTAGAATTTTAACCCTTAGAAACTTTAATTTTAAGTAAAAACTAAGTAAGCGATTACAAACTTTCTTTCTCATTAGCCTTCCATGGCCTGACAAACCTACAAATGCTTTTAACAATTTCTGGAAACATGTTGCTTTATAGTACAGTCTTAATAAAACACAAGACATGTTTACCAATAGACCCAAAATACCTTTTAGTTTTTCTGTAATAAGCCAAAAGTAGATAAACTTATATTTAGTAACTAATTCTTAATTATTGCAAAAAGTTTACCTATAAATTCTAAATCATTTACATCTACATCAAACTTCATGAGACATTGAAACAAGCTTTCATTCACCAAAGATTATTTCATATCACGTTAACTTGAAAAACATTTGGGTTAATTTCTATTACATTTAGAATTTATGTAAGCACTTACTTTAAGCCAATTTCAGTAGAGTTCTTAATTTTGGACATAGCATCTGGAGGTAGAAAAATATCTCACATTTACAACACACATGTAGACATGCATACACAGAGGTTCCACAGCTAATTTCTTAAAGGGAAAATAAAATGGGTGGATGCTGGGTGAAACCAGTGATAAGGAGAGCAAGGAAAAAAAGAAAGACCTAGGAGTCCAGAAAAGCCAGACTGTGGAAAACGTCGAGTGTCCTCAACCAAACACACAAACAAACAACAACAAAAAACTGGTTCAGCAATTCCAGAGGGGTTTAACCCCATCCAAGGGGACCCCTCCTCCAATCACAGGCACAACACAAAGACAGGCTCAGTGACCTCAGGGGGCCTCGAATCCCCACCTCGTCACTCGAGATGAGATTCAATCTCCAGATGGGGTTTGACCCCTGACTAGTCACCAGGGATTGCTCCTGTTTTGCCAGAACTGAGCATTGGCCCTTCCGGAGTGGCCGGGTCGTGCAATCCTTCCAGTCAGAGGGGACTCTCACTCCCCTGAGCCAGGCTACCTCTGGGTGGGGACTCAAACCCGGAAGCCAGGCCCCGTGCCGTGCGTGAGGTTGGTGCCACTCACCTCCATGGAGAGATCCTCTGAGCAAAGCACTCAGTGCAGCCGCTGTGTCTCCTAATGGGGCAGCGACATCAAGCCAGTGGCACAGGCACCACGAAGGGGTATGTCCCCTCTGCGTCGCCAATTTGTTACGGAACCAAGTGGGCTCACCTCCTGGTGAGTTAAAATAAGACTCTACACCAGTGGAAGTTGTCTCACAAAGTAAAGTGTATTTGCAGCAAATAGGAGGCCACGCGGAATCATTTCCAAAGTCATGGTGTCTCTAAATGAAGGGAAGGAGGAACTTTTATTTGGTTGGGGAATGAATATTCAAAAGGGAGAGGCAGGTATATTGTAGATTATAGTAGTGAGGCTTAATCTCCTCTTGAAGAGATCTTTGCATTAAAAATAAGGCAAGGTCATGGTCGTAGCTCTTATAGGAAGGCTTGGTTAGCTTCAGGGTGGCTACTGGTTGTCTGCTTAACATAAGAACAGTTAAATGTTTCTAAATCCACCCTTGAGTTCCCTGGGGCACCTAATTGGTGACAAAAATCACACTAATTTATTATTTTAGAGTTGTTCTATCAGTCAGAGGTCCAGTACTGCTCTCACTGAGGCACAATCAAGGTGTTGGCATATTTCTGAAGGCTCTAGAGGAGAGTCCATTTCCTTGCTCATTCAGGTGTTGGTAGAATTCAGTTCCATGTGGTTGCAGGACTGAGGTCTCTTCCTTGCTGGCTGTCAGCTGGAGACTCCCTTAGCTCCTAAAGGCCCCTCCATCTCAGAACTAGCAACAGAGTGGCGAATCCTTCTCACAGTGCCCTTTCTCTGATGATTGGTCATCACATTTCTCTCTAACTACAGCCCACAGGTTCTCTGCCTTTGAAGATTCATGTGATTAGATTGGGTCCACCCAGGTAATCCAGGATAATCTCTTCATCTCAAGGTTTGTAACCTTAATCACATTTGCCAAGCTCTTTTGCCACGTTAGGTGACCTATTCACAGGTCATGGAGATTAGGGCATGGACATTTCTAAATTTAAGAACAGATTTCATTCGTTTTTTGCATCCTTAACCTTTGCAAGGGCTTGGCAAATATATTTTTAACTAAATTTCTTAACTTGAAGATGTGAGTGAAAGCTAGAGTAAAGAAAGAGAAGATGTGGGCCGGCCCCGTGACTTGGCCGTTAAGTGCACGCGCTCCGCTGCTGGCGGCCTGGGTTCGGATCCCGGGCGCCCACCGACACACCGCTTCTCTGGCCATGCTGAGGCCGTGTCCCACATACAGCAACTAGAAGGATGTGCAACTATGACGTACAACTATCTACTGGGGCTTTGGGGGAAAAAAATAAATAAAATTATTAAAAAAAAAGAAAAAAGAAAGAGAAGATGAGAGTGAAGGAAGGGGGGAAGTAGGAAGGGGGAAAAAAGAAAGGAGAGAAGGAAAAACAGAAGAAAGGAAATAATATATCCCCAATAGAACTCCACCTTATTAAGCAAAAGTCCTGGCATAATGTCCAGTATATAAAAGTTAGCTCCCTACTATATTAAAGCAGACATATAAAAGCCATTTAATAAATTTTTTGAACAGATCTGAATCATAATGGTTACAAATTTAGCTATTAATCAGCTTACCAATGACTAACCTAGTGAGGTAATTACAATCAATTTCAGTAAATTGTATTATCTAGCCTGATTGGAAATGAAACGCTTTGGCTAGTCACTATTCTGGTTAAGTCATAAACCTTATGATCCTCCTTAATTTTTAAGGAACAAGAATAAAATAAAATATCCTTTAAAATAATTTGTTTTATGATTAAGAAACCCCTGAAAATCCTGAAGTGAGTCATATTATCATTATAAATAACTTTCAGGGTAATGTCACCAACTAGAGAGACTCTATTTAGCAAAATGCCGGAGAAACCAAAATCTACCATAACCTTTTTTGGAAAAATTGACTTCTAACTCTACAAATGCTATTTGACCTTGTAGATGTTACAGTAATTTCTAGATTTAGGTATAATCTCCCTAGAAAAAAATTTAGGGGGTAAATGGAATTTGTTGTGTATGACTTTCAAAGCATACTGATGAGAAAATAATCCGTTTTAGCCATCTTGGTTGGGTTTTGTGGGGATATCCTTGAATAAAATGCAAAGGACTTACTCAGCAGCAGATAATTACCAGAGTGGGATGGTTCACAGAACATCTGAGCAAACACGATGTCCTTGATGAAAGCATTGCAGGATTTCTCAACAAGACAGGGATTATGGCCATAAAGTTGCTTTCTTGACAGTTTTAGATTTCCTTCAACTAACTAAACGCTCATAGATCTCGTACTAGGGGTGTTGTAAGTGTATAGGTTTTTCTGTCAATTGTTTTCAAGACAGACAATCTAAAAACTTTCTCTTTAAGCTAAGCCCTGCAGCTATATATTTATTGGCAAGCTTTTTCTTCTTAATCTGAAAGAAACTGCATTAGTTTCCTCAGGTTAATATTCCAATTCCAGACACATTACATCAGTAGACCTGAAGTGCTTTGCTGCTATGGTAACCCACAATTCTGAGGTGCGCAGGTGATATTTATGATGCTCTATTTCTCCCTCTGTGTACAGGAGGGAAGCTCTCTGCCGCCTTCCAAAGAGTAAAGGTGATAGCCTGGGCCAGAGGTGGGAGGGGCAGGACTGGAGATAGATTGTCTGACTTCCAATTTCCTCAGTTTTCCCCCCTCCTCCAAATTGACTCAGTCGGAGGAGAAGCTTTTCTCTTAATGCCATAAAGATGAATCTCAATTATCCACGATAATTGAGTTCAGAGTCATAAAAAATGAAATCCACAGGTAATCAAAAACAGTAATTTAATTACAAGTTTCAATTTCCCCTCCCAACAATATTTAACAAATCTGCTGCAAAGAAACTAAGTGGAATTATTTCTTTTTCCCACCATCACCGCTTCCTTTTTTTAGTTTCTGCTAGAAGTGCCAAAGAAAATAAGGAAGGAGTTTTCTGATAATTCACAAATTGGATAATCAACTTATAAATGGCCTAGATGGGAACAAGTGAAATAAATTTTCTACACCAAAAGATATATGCACCACATATTTTATTTTAATAATATATTTTCTCGTCATGAACTTTGTTCTTTGTATTAAGTATTTTGTGCTCATCAGTTTGAGGGGGGTGTATGTGTTTGTCTAAGTGGGGAGTTGATGGTCATTAGTGCATAGGATGATATGGTAATGCCACAACTCTTAATGACATAATGCTCATAGCATTTCTTTGCTCTTAAATTTTTGTCTGGATGAAACATCCTTGATGTTTTTATATTATCAAAGAACAAATAGAATTGTGACTTTGTACTACAGTGTTGTTGCTGATTTCCTGTGTCATGTTCTGTTATGATTCCAATAGTTGCAGTCTGGTTTCTCTGTGAGTTGGGGGCCTACCACTGAGATATTTTCTCCTGCGTCTTTCTGGTTTTGTATTTAATGCCAGACATAACAAACAAGCAATATAAGCTCAGGATCATACACATACTGGCTGAGAAAAATTCTTATTTTATTCTTTCTCCAATTCTTTTAAAAATTGTTAGAGATTTGCTATCATTCCCAAAGGTGCCATTTTTATAATTGCAAAATAAAAACAAGCATATAAACTCTCTAGTTCTTAGAGAAATCTTGATAACCTGTTTATCAAAGTATCTCTAAAGACTTAAATTGCTACTTTAGAACTTTTTTGTCCTTAGGGAATAGAATTTTATTTTTAAAACTTCCTCTCCTGACAGTGATCTGTCTGTACTCTGAAGAGAATGCTACATGGGTGGAAAATTCTCCTTATTACCATGTTTCTATTTTTTACCAGTATTTAAAAACAAAACAACACTTGATCTGCTCATATTTTCCGGATGCTCATTCTTTTCAAAAATATTGATTGATTGATTTGTGTGTATCAACATTAACCGCACATAGACCCTGTCCACAAAGAAATTCTACGTGAGGGCCATAGGCCATACACATAAATAATTAACACATTATCATATAGAAAGTGAAATAAAAACCAGAGGAGGGAATAGACAAAGTGCTAAGGAAATTTAGAGGAATAAAAAATTATTAGAGATTAGAGGAGATTTTATGGGGGAGATTAATTACTTAATTAGTTAATCAAATATTTACTAAACACTGAACTCTATGCCAACGAAGACAGATACAATTCTTTACCTTACAATTTCGATGGGAGCTAGCAGTTGAGCTGGGCTTTGAAAATCGAGGAGGACCTAGAAGCATAAAGACAGAAGAAAAGACAATTACTTGACCTGTGGTTCACTTTTTATTTATCTATCTATCTATCATCTATCTATCTATCTATTTATCTATCTATCTATCTATCTATCCATCCAACTATCTACCTGTCTGTCTGTCTATCTATCTATCTATCTATCTATCTATCTATCTATCTATCTATCTATCTTTCTATCTACTACTTCCAAAGTTGGACTGCCTGAATTTGGAACTACAATTTGATTTTATGAGTATTTTTTTAAAATACTGGCTTGAAATGACAAATGGACAAGCTTCTCTTGTCTCTCCTCACACATACAGATGTGTGATCCACCTTTGGTAGAGTTATGTTGATATCAGGAAATCTTTTTGACTCCAAGCACTTGTTGCTGAATTTATAACTCCTGGGAGAACGCTTGATTGACAAGGCTTCCTTCTGTCCTGCACATGCTGAGAGGTCATGTTGTGGAGTTCACGAACACCTGCTTGCTACCTTGTCTTCCCTGACATTAACTGCCACCAGTATTTTAGTAGCAGGAGATATATTTCTGTCACCTAAATCTTAACCTGAAATATATGCTTCCATGAAAAAAAGTATGAATGAGGGCTTCATGGAGTTGAATCAATGCTATTAGCATTTAGTATTTAGCCACATTGTGGAGAAGCTGACCTTCTTCAGGTGGAGACAAACTTAATACATTAGTTCTCTGGGGAAAGGAAGTTCCAAATAAGCATTTTATAAGCAAACTTTTGGAAAATACTTATACTCACAAATGGTGGGCAGCATATATTTGTCAAGAAAACATTGGGTTTTGATAAACTTACTTGTTTGGTATTTTGCTCAGAATAAAGAATGTACCGTGAACAGCAGAGAAATGTCTAAATATAATCCAGAAGTGTCTTCTTTCAGCCCTGCCAGAGGCTGGTATCCAGTAGGTAAGGGCAATGACATTTATTTGTTGTGATAGCTGTTTTAGCAGCCTCAAGGTTGATGTAGCACTGGTGCTTTTTTTTTTTCCTTTCCTTTATGTACGACTCAATGTATTTCTCTTTCTTGAGGCTCACACAGAACTATAAAGGACGAATAATACATGTAGGAGGTGTCTATAATTTCTTCCTTTAGGCCAATTTCATCAATTATTAAAAGCTAATAATCAATGTTGATTATCTGCAAATGGGCTAAGAAAATTAGAAACTTAGTAGATACATAGGCAATTTATATATTGAGGGAAAGTGGTATAAATTAACGAAAAAGTTAAAGGATTTAGAAAGGGCTTTGAGGCTTGTCTATAATTTCAGTAAGCCTTTGATGTTTGAGATGGGGATGCTGTCAGAGCAGGCTGTGGGACAGAGAAGAATAATGTGAGCTAGACTATTAGTGAGTAGCAAATTGAGTTAGTGCAGCCAGAGTTGTTAGCAAGACCAGACTGGATGAAATGATCAGTAACATCATGAACCATGTGGGGATGTGACCAAGCCTGAGTTTCTAGAGGATCAAGAGGATTAAGACTAATTTTGGGGGACAGATGGCCCAAAGAGAAAGGATTTAGCCTTGAGAGTGCTTGTGGAACAAAACAGAAAGATGGTAGTTTGAGGGAAACTATATCCAACATAAGTTGTGTCACATATGGGTGTGGAGTCAGGTAAACAAGGCAGTGTGGCCAAGAGCAGTGCAGTAGCAGCAGCAGTTGTGGCAACGATAAGACCTAGAATGGCAAAAACCAATTACTAGTAAGGACTAGTAATGAAAAAATTAGCCACTTAAAGATAAAAGTATATGTGGAGGTAGTTAGCAGAGTGTAGGATGAATAGTAAGCATTCAACAAATAATATTTGAAGTTGAATCTGAAATTCAGACGGATTCTAGCAATCTGTGGCAGCCAACTTGCAAAGACTACTGTCAAATTAAATAAAAGCACAACAAGAAAATATGTTATAAAGCAAATGATCAGGAAAGAGACTTCATTTCCTGTCACAATTATGTAGACCTAGAAGACTTAGAATATTCTGAGAATGGTTTGATATTAAACTGCATTTTGGGGATCATTTTAATAAACTAAATTTATTTATGACAAATTATTATGTAATATTGCACACATAAACATTTCCCTCCATATCTCTGTTGCTTTTTCCCCCCAAACTAATTCCTTTTACAGTTTTGAGAGTCTACTTTAAAGAACTCTATAGGCGTTGAAAATTGAATCATCCTAAAACGGATACACAGAACCAACCATTCAGTCATTTATTTATTTGGCAATTATCTATTAAGTGTCAGACATTATAAACTTGCCTCTGCCCCCGACTTGTTCGCAGAGAGAGAGACTCAAACTTAGAAACAGATAACAGTACACCCTGAGAGCTCTGGAAGCATCCAAGAAACAACTAATTCTCCCTGGAGGAGACACTTCACATATGAGTTGGAGTTTGCAAGGTAAAGGTAGTGGAGGAAGGACCTTCCGTGGCAGGAGAATTAGTTTACCAGGGCCATGGAGATATAAAAGGGTCTGATGTGTTTAAGGAAAAGGTGAGGGAAAAATGGTGTGATGGAGCGTAGCATTCATGAAGATGAGACTCGTTGGCACCCGATTGTGAAGCCCCTGAGATATTAAGCTAAGAAGTTTGGGTCTTCTTCTTTACTACCTGTGAAACCAACAGATGTTTTGAACTACAGAGTGAATTGATCTGAATTGCGCTCTGGAATGTTAACTCCAGCAGCAGTGAGATGATAGATTGGTGGGAAGGAAGATGAGGTCTAGGCGGGGGAAAACAGAGACATTGCAGTTTTCCAAGTAAGAGATAAGTGCTTGAATGTAAGGGCAGTGAGGATAGAAAAGAGAAACCAGACTCAAAGATATTTCTTAAGTAAAATTCATGGGATTTGTGTCTGGTTGGATACGGGAGGAGAGGGAGAAGAGCAATTGAGAATAGTTTGGAAGTATCTACTCTGAAGAACTAATTCTATGGTGATATAAATGAAGATTAAGAATAGAAGAGGCTGTTCAAGGTGGGAGGCAGAGAATATTCTGGATTAGCCATGCTAAACTGCTGCTTAGATAGAAAAAACATTTCTATCCAACTGGCATCCAAGCAGGGACTAGCACTGGCACGTATTGCTTGGTAAGCTAGACTTCAACATAAGATAGAAGTCACACATAAAAGATATGTTCAGCTACTTATGCTTTGGCACGAGTGGAAAGCAACTTTCTTATGCAGTGGTATGAGCAATGGCAGCATCTCTTGTTTCCATATTTTTTCTTTAATGTTTTCCCATGCATGGCAAGTTTTCCATATGCTCTGCTGGGTAGAAGATTCTTGTTGCCATATGGCAGCATGTAATATGAGAAAAAAATTCATGAAGAAGATGTTTCTAATTGTCTAAAAGTATTGCTCCTGGAAAACCATAATTCCATGCTAGGTTGCAAACTATTCACATTAGGCAGAATGTCCGGGTTAAGAAGTTGGCCAGTGCAGGAGCCATTAAGGTATGGATGTTGAAGACCTAGGAGGTTTCCCATGTTTCTTACAAAACAAACAAAATTTAACATAAAATCAAAACAAAATTGATTTTATCACAACTTGATACTCTTAGAGGGAATAATTTTACTCTTGCCAAAGGGGAAAGGTAGAAAAAGAGGTCAAGTGGCTGCTTTTGTGACTTATCTCTTGAAGAATTGAATATTGTCCTCTCTCAGTTCAACTCAGCAAACATTTTCATGAATATCCAGTTATTTGGAGTATTAAAAGTTGAGTGGCCTTAGGACACTCTGTGAGTAGCGCTGTGGTTATGGTATTGGACAAATCTTTTTTATCTGAAGCCTGGTTTATTGGCTGTGTGTTCTCAGGCAGATCACTTCTCCTCCTTGAGCTTCAGTATCCTCATCTCTAAAATGGAAATAATAATACCACCTTGCAGAGCTATTGAGAACATTAGAAATTATATACATAAATGCCTTATGACACTGCCTGTCTCAGTAAATGGAAGCCATTGTTATTTTGGCTTTCAACTCTATACCTACACCAAGCTTGGCTATAAACTTCAATGATAAACAACTTCCAACTATATCTGGATTTTATTCTTATATTTTGTATGTATTGAGCAAATACATTTAATGTGAATTTAGAAAGTTCCAAAGTGCTATTTTCATTAAATTGGAGATCTACGTGATGTTTGTTTATTTACTAGTGCTTATGATAAAACTAAGTAGTTTAAAACATGGACATTCTGTGATCATTCAAAATAGGTTTCTTATCCTTCAAAATGATACGGTTTGGAATGCTTATATAGTCGTAAGTTTTATTTTATTAAAGGCAGAACAAATGAAAGGTTACAGGGAGATATTGACCTGCTTTAAAAATGAATGTGCAGATTCTAAAAAAAAGAAATTAACTCGCCAAAACTAAAGATAGGTGTTTAGCTATTTAACATTTCTTTTTTTTTTTTTTTTTTGTGAGGGAGATCAGCCCTGAGCTAATATCCGATGCCGATCCTCCTCTTCGTTGCTGAGGAAGATTGGCCCTGAGCTAACATCCATGCCCATCTTCCTCTACTTTTTTATATGGGACGCCGCCACAGCATGGCGTGACAAGCAGTGCATTGGTGCGTGCCCGGGATCCAAACCCGCAAACCCAGGGCTTCCGAAGCGGAGCATGAGCACTTAACCGCTTGTGCCACCAGCCGGCCCCCTGGTAACATTGGCAGGGAGCATGGATGTTTTACTTATTATTAATGCTTTTGAAACACAGATTGGCATTACTCAGTTTTGTTTTGTTTTCACTGAGATAATGCTGGTAATAAGCAACCACAAAAATCTCAATAGCTTCCAACAATAAACATTTATTTTTCTCACTCAGGGGTCTCCAGGTCAACTACAGTTTGGCTGATGTTGGCGGGCCTCCTCTGTGCTTGAGCTAGTCTAGGCTGACCTTCCGGCTTTGGTTTGGATTCAGGTCTGATCCACATGCTCCATTCCTGGATTCAGGCTGAAGGGGAAATGGCTACATGGGGCACATTTTTCCGGCATGGCTGTAAATTCCAGGAGGCCAAGCCAAATTACACAATCACCTTTACAGCCTTTCACAGAATGTCGTGTGTATATCTCCACTTGTATCCCACTTGCCAAGGTAATTTCAACACCTGAGCCAAATGTTAGCGGAGTGGGGACATATACACGATGTCCAAGAAAGGTACCACAAAACCAAATGCTGAAGAGTGTGGTTGTAATTCTATTTGAGGCAGTAATAAAGAATGAGGAACAATGACTCAATATACCACAACATTGTACTGGCTGAATGGAAATAATGTTGATTCAAACACACAATGAGTCAAATAAGCTTTATGTTATTCCGTTTAGAAAAGGCTAACAAAGTTAATAATCTCTACCCTTTTGTCCGATGATTATATTGCTTTTATTTCACTTGATAGACATTTACTGAAGATCCACTCCTAGTATGGTTCCATATGGTAGTGCCAGTGTGATCTATGGTAGTTCTATGTGAGTGGAACCCCCTCAGGTCATGCCACACAATTGCCCTGCCTCATAATGTCAGACAGTGTACAAAGAAGTGAGGAAAGACACATCCTAGAATCCTACAGATGCCATTCCTGGTCCACACTGAGCTAACGCTAGAATCCAGGGGTCACAAATCAAATGTCTGTAAGAGACAACCTAACAGTAACATAAACCAGAAAGTTGATTGGTAATTGTGCAATAGGTATGATAAGCTGTTTGTATTATGATTAAGAACAACATTTACATCTGCTAATTTTAAAACAGTGACTTGAACCAAACATTCCCATCAAGGACCAGTTTACCAGACTCATCTTAGACGATAGACAGACTTTCAACCAAATGATTATGCAAATTAATATGTAATTAATTATGATACGTACTATGAAGAAAATAATTGTGGAAAGAGAAAGTGAGTAATGGATTCTCATCTAGCCTGGAAAAACTTACTCAGGTGGAAGCAAAAGATAAGCAAACCCACTGGGGCAGAAAGGAACTTGGTGCTCTGATGGAACAGAAATAAGAACAGTGGCAAGGAGCACATTGGTTTCCTCGTGGTGAACCATGTTTTCAGTTTTAAAAGCAGTACCTACAGTTGCTGGCTAATTGTCATCGCATATTTTAATGTATGGATAGGATATAAAACATTCCGTAAATATATTGCCTATAGGGAAAGGAACCAGATGGCTGGGGCACAAAGTGGGAGGGAAAATTATTATTTTTTTAAATTAATAGACTTTATTTTTTAGAGCAGTTTTACGTTTATGGAAAGAATTGAGCAGAAAATATACAGAGTTGCCATATGGTGTTCTCCCCTCTCCCACAACAGTTTCCCTTATTATTAACAACTTGCATGAGTGTAGTATATTTGTTACAACTGATGTGCCAATATTGATACATTAATATTAACTAAAGTCCGTAGTTTACATTAGGGTTCACTCCTTGTGTTGTACATTCTATGGGTTTGGATAAATGTAAAATGACATGTATCCACCATTACAGTGTCATACTGAAGAGTTTCGCTGACCTAAAAATCCCCTGTGCTTTGCCTATTCATCCTTCCCTCCCCCTCAATGGAATGTTACTTTTTACAATATATCTTTTTGGTTCATTGTAAACTTTGTAGCCTGGGTATACATAACCTAATTAAAAATAGTAATTAAAATTTTTAATTCCTAAGGCTTATAACAATAATGGCACAGAAACTTCACAAATTGGCACCAGCAAATTATACCACAGATCAAGACTGGTGTTAGCAAAGGCAAGGAGCACAATATCAAGCAATAGCAGAAGTAGACCATTGGTCAGACTCAGAGATAGTAGGTGAGAAGTCAAAATGCACAGGCAGGGTAGCAATTGTAAACAAGGGTGGATGCTGGAGAGTTACAAACGTGGGCCCAGATTAGACAGATAGGAGCCATTCAGTGCAATGATTAAGGCTGTTGAACCCATGAGTGTTGTGGAAGCTGCGTCTCATCTTAAAGGGTCCGTGATTCCTGCACTCAAGGAAGACTGAGTTAAACCAACAACTGTTATGCCCTATACAAGTGTATGTTAGAGTTGTTCTTGGGGTTCTGGGGGAATACAGAGGAGGGCACATAGTTAAGTTAAAAAAAAAAAAAGGTCCCAGAGACAGAACATCATGAAGCACTGGACTCCATTGACAGTTACAAATACCCAATGAGCAAGGGATGTTGAGTTCTGCAGCATTATTATTAGAAGACAATGAAAGAGCTTTCAACTATTAGAATATTCTGCTTATTTTTACTTGATAGTGTGAATAAGTAATTTCTGTCTTCTTTTATTACTAATAATTGGATTTTATTGTTTAGCGACATATCAAGTATCAACCAAACCAATTCTCAACCCTTCTATTTATCTAGCTTGTGAATTTCTTTTGTACAATGCTAGAACAAATTTATGCTTTCATTTCCTTTCAAATGCGCGAAAAAGGGATTAAGTTGATATTGAAGAGATGACATAATGTTATAAACTACTGAAGAACATGAAACGCAGAGGAAATTAATTTAATCATTTTAGGTTAAGAGTATGGGGGAAAGAAATATCAGTCTCGTGTGCTAACTATGTGCTTCTACTCACTATATTTGGTTTGGTATAACATGCAAATCAGACCAGCCGGAGAATGCGAGTCTATTGGAATTACTTCATCGTTATCCGTTTTTGTTGAACAAGTAACAGGTTGTTGTGTAAGATGTTCTGCTCTTACACATCTGACCTCTTGCCAAAACCTATTTATTTTACTTCATAGCATTTCAAAAATCCACCTTTTCCTCTGCATTTCCACAGCCATACTCTTTATCTACAGTAATTTCTGGCATAAAGTCTCCAATCAGTGAGTGACCTTTAAAAATGCAAATTTTATCATGTCTCCTGTCTGCTTAGAACTCTTTACTGATTTCTCATGGCTCTTAGAATAAAGTAAAGAATTCTTTTCATAGCCTCAGTGCCCTGTCTCTGCGGTCCCTGTCCCCTCACTAGCCTATCTGTCACATTATCCCTCAGCAACTCGGGCTGCTCACTCACTCACACTTCCACCAGGGACCTCTTGTTCACGCTCTCCCACTCCTTTACCTGGTTGTAAACAACAAAACCCAACTCCCACTAATTTAAGGAGAAAAAAACTACTAAAACATGTTAAGAGGCTCACAGAATTATTGGGAGGGCTCTAGAGAAGAAAGCTTGTGGCTATGCAGCCAGGAAACACGTCCCAAATCACTCCAGACTCAGAACAGTGCGGGCACCATGGTCCGCAATGCCAAGCCCCAAATGCGGCTGTTTATCCTGCCAAGCCTGTTGCCTAAGCGACTCATTGTTGCTGCAGCAGCTGGTACCTGCAGAAAACATCCCTTCCATTCCCCATTCATTTTGTGTTACTCGTTCCCAATTCAGTCTTTCACATTTGTGTCTTGAAGGCAGAACCCACACCAATGTGGCCACACTTTAACTGCAAAGGATGCTGGGAAAATGAGTATCTGGCATTTTTAACTTCTTTTCACTGGGGTGGACTCTGCCCCTACCAAAACTCATTAAATGGTAAATTTATCAAATAAAGAAAAGGGATTTAGATACTGTCTTGCCAAACAGCATTATTAGTTAATGCCTACTCATGCTTCAGCACTCAGCTGAAACATAACTCTCTCAAGAAGGTCTCTATGCGTCACTCCCTCCACCCAGTCCAGGTCAGGTCTCGTAATAGTACATTTTCACAACACCCAGAGAGTTCCTCTTGTAGCTGTTGTTTAATTGCATTTGGCTCAAAATAATCCTTATGCCAAAGTGACATATTTTGAGGGAGCATATTCTGATCCCCTTCAGAGGAAAAACTCTATATGTGTTAAGCAAAAGTACACTAACAATTTAGGTTAGGAAGATTCCAATTGAGCATGCATATAATAGACCCTAATACTTTGTTTGGGTTCGATTCTTACTTATACTTTTATTATTCTAAAGTTTTCAAGCTTGAATTCATTTGCACAACTTTCTCAACCCACATGATAGAGCTATGTTACCCAAGTCTCATACCTCTCCCTTAATTTCCAAAAGTATCTTCTCTACCTATCTTTTCCCTAGTTGTCCTTTTGTTTAGGCTTCTGAAGGACTTTGTACTACTTTATGGTGGATAATTTGCATTCTTACCTATACGTGAGTTCTAGCTCTTCTTCACAGAGAATGCATGGGGGCTGCATTTTCATATAGATTACAGTTATGAAGACCACAGGTCATGTTTTTCAGTCATATTGTGGATTTCATTTCTGACCAAGGGACAAACAAAATATATAACAAGTAAACCCATTAACATATGACTATAAACTATAAACTTTTATAATCGTGCAAATAGGGAAATTATGCTCCAAATCCTATAAATGAACTTAATTAATTAAGGGGCTCCCATATTTAGCAAAAGAGGTAAGGGGACTTATTATTAAAATTTGCTAGCTTTAAAACCAGTGTATTAGCCATTGAATGGACAGTTTTACATCTATAAGTGGGTGAATGAAGCTGATTTTCTTGTTCATTCTGTTTTAATTGCTTTTACCTCTTCTCCATACTGCCACTCCTCTCTCAACTTGAGAATCATTCTTGGAAAGGGCTCAATTATTCAACAAGTATTGATTGATCCACTCTGTGCAAGGTACTAGAATGCAGTGTTGAGCAAAACATATCCTCCTTTTCCTTAATGGGGCTCACAGTCTACAAAAACTCAGGAATTTCATTGAATTATTGGCAGATACTTATTAAGATTGTAGGCCAAGAATCACGTTGGCTTACAATTGCATAATTATATAATGACTATCTGCTGTGAAAGACAAATATGGGGATGATGAAAGCATTTAGCAGAGGTTTGTTATCTAGTCTGGGAGGGTCAAGCAAAGCTCCCTTGACAATGTTTAAAGAAGGCAAAAGTACGTGCAGGTATGGGGTGGGATGGGGGACAGTGAATGTGACAAGGCAGAGGTGTTGGCACTTGATGGTACTGGAAGGTATCTGTAGACTGAATGGAGGCCTGGTGTGTGTGTGTGTGCTGTGTGTGTGTGTTAACAAAGATTCTCTTCTTGACCAGACTCTAGTCAGTTTCCTCTGAACTCTTTTCTCAACTAGGCCCTAACTTTTAGGCTTCTGTGTTCATCTCTGCATTGCCCAGTTTTAGTAGGAATCTTGCTAAGTCAGTCTAGCCAGAATCTCCCACACTCGATATCTGGTCAGGCTCCTCACTCTTTACCATCCTCCAGATGATGTCAGATCACCCTGGCTTGCCTTCAACAATAGTCCTCTTAGGTCGGTTTAGTCAGAATCACCCCTGACCCCTGATGTTTCTTCTTAGTAATTTTCCATGCTCTGATCTCCCCCGCCCCCAACTTTTTGGCCATAAATTCCTGTTTTTCCTTGTTCTATTCAGAGTTGAGCCCAATATCTCTCCCCTACTGCAAAACCCCTGTTGCAGTGGTTCATATACATATCACGATAGGCCCTCTAAATAAAGTCTGCCTTACTATCTTTAACAAGTGTCATGACTAATTTTTTTTAACAGTTTAAATATTTCTTTTTGTGCTATTTCCCAAGCTTTCTACCTAACGCGTAGTTCATCACCAATAGCTGAGAACCATGAGGTAGAAATTGCCTAAAATGTGGGTAAAGTTGGCCTTGAGTAGAGGATAGGCATGGCATAGACCAAGATGAATAAGGGGAACAGTGAGATGTGCAGTACCCACTGTGCTCTCGAGCTGTCCATCAGGGAATAACGGTATCTTCTATTTGCCTGGCCATCATGTATGTTTCTTTTAACAAGAGAGGTGTAGCTTTTGAGTAAACTAAACTCCTTGATCCATTAATCCCACACCTGCCTCTGTTCCATCTCCCAGACCATGCTCTCTGCCTGGAATGCCCTTCTGGTCTGATTATCAAGCTTTTGCCTTGATATCAACTAGCATTTGAAATCTTTCAAATTCAGGATTTTTTTTTTTTTTTTTTTTTACTTCAAAGCTCATGATTTTTCAGCTATAGTGAGAGGTTGACTCTCCTAATTATTATCCTTTGTACTATATGCTCTAAACTGCTGGGTTCCTTTATATAAATATATATGACCACTTATGTTTCTGTTTAAATTGTTTGAGGTCCATGATCCCTTTGTTATTCGTACTGTAAGCTCTTAGAGATAAACTGCTATAAGAATTTAATTTGCTTGTTGTGGGTTTGCTTGCCTCAGGCTGATGCCAAATGTGTCCAGGAACATTAGCAATTTGCAGCAGTTCCAAACCACCATCATTTATAAGACAAAAACCGAACTGCAGTATGATTACATAGAAATTAGAGTAATCAATAGATGTGGCACTTCCCTCCACAGTACAAATGACCCAGTAGATTATAAAATAGTCAGCGTATTAGTGCACAGCTGTGTACTTCTATTATTCCTTGTTTGTTGTTCACATATAGATAAGCTATGGCAGAGTCTAGTGAAAAGAGAACTGAGGAAGGAATCCAGTCCTGGTTCTGTAGAAGCCCAGCCTTATGACCTTGATTGAGACACCCACCTCCTTTAAATATCAGCTTCTCCATATGTGAAATGGGGATGATCCACCCTACCCTCGCAGGGTTATTAAGCAGATGTGAAAATTTTTTGGAAATGCAAAATTTAAGGTGTGATAATGGTTATTGAACCCAATAAAACAGTCACAGACTTGCATAGTAAAGTATGTTTAAAATGGTATTGATGTTGCTTACATTTCCTGCAATTGGATGAAATCGTCTTTACAAAAGGGAAAAAGTAAAGCTGGCTGTGTAGTGCTCTCCTTGGCAGATGTTGCTATGTGATACGCATTGTCCCATTGGGAACGCCTCAGAAAATTGCGCGTTCATTTTAGCTTTAGCTGTGTGACTGTGTGAGATACCAGGAAAAAGATTAGCCTTCTGGAAGAAATCTGCTGAACAATGCATCAAACCCTTTAATGTACTGAATCTAGCAAACCACATTTCCAGAATGTTTGATTTGTAGTTGCTAAAATTTACATGATATTGTAATAAAAATAAAAATAGGCATTTAAGTAAATTTGTTGTTTGCAGAAATTAGCATTGATTTCATCAAGTTGGATTCAAGATCTTCCTACAGAAGTTTTGTTTACCGATGAAAAAATAAAGGAAATTAAAAAATATTTTACAACCATTTGAAAAACAACAACTGATTATCAAAGATGAGAAGGCTGGTTCTTGGGAGAATTTCAAAAGAACTTTTACAAAATCTAGTCAACATGTTTGAATAAATTAATTAATCTTCTCACCACTCTAATGATGAACTCAAAGTAATAAAATACATGATTCTAATTTTCTCCATTAGGATACTAAACTAGAAAGGTTATTACATGCTTTAGGCCATTCTGAAAATCAATGTCTGAAAAGGAAAAAAATAATAACTTTTGTATTCTGGCTGCTGAGAAGGAGGTAGAGTCACTCAGACTTAGTTTTTCTATTTGTGGCTTTTGGGGGTCTATCTTCGGTTTACTTCACTGCACAGATTACACATTCTCTTCTCCCCAAATCACTTAATTTTCTCTCAAATAATATTTAACATAGCGAAGCAAACCTCATCTACATGTGGCATCATGCATATAGATTGCTTAATACGTATTATTTGATTGAGTTACTAATAGTGTAACAGAGGAGAAGAGGCAGCTAATTTAATAAAACCAAAAACAGGAAAATGTTGAGTTTGCTGTTTTTCTTTTGTGGTAGGCTGCTGGAAGACTGACTTCCTGAAAGGGACCTGATCACCATTTCTGTTTTGCTTGTTTAATACTGTTCTCTGCACACAGGCTGCCGTTTCGTTTGGTTTTAGGGGGGAATGTTTGTGTTTTGGTGCAGTGTGGAGGTGGAAGACGTGCGGCAGCTGTCAGATTATCACCCGATGGGCCTGGTCCCAGAGCTGGCTCTATTCCCAAAAGGCAGTTGGGGAGTCAGTCACGCACCTGCTCCACACGGATAACAATAGCGGCTGCTACATTCATTTTATGCCATCTCACTCAACTTTTTAAGGAATATTACCTTTTTATATGACGTTGTATGTATCTTTCAGAAAATATGCTTCAGTGAATTGTGAAAATACATCTGTTACGTTTTTTCATAACACTTAATTGAATATGGTTTATAGTAGTGTTCCCCACCACTACCTGGGTTAAATATATATTTTTATCGTTCAAACACTTAATTTTATTAATTGAGCAGTAATACATAACATTAGGTAAATGTTGCCTACAGATTTAATTATCTAAAAACATATGAGATGGAATAGTTTATTTTAACAGGATTTGACACATCAGCTAGTCATAACCAGGTTTATATTATTACAAGCAAGATCAAAGAAAAAGGCAATATAATTAAGCAAAAGCTGAAAATGAAAGCTTACTTGTAGATCAAATGAGGTGAGGAGAAAAATTTTTATTATGTTTCAGTCCATTAGGTAAACAATCTCTCTATTAGTGCATGGTGAACTGAATCTGGGCCATCGACCAGAGCTTTAGAGAGAAACAGATTGGTTCATACAGGAAAGGTATAAGGGAATTTTCATGACCACACTAACCAGTTCATTTAGGTCTCAAGAGACGGCAGTTTCATATATGAGAAGAGACATGGAAAGAATAAGGAAGAGCAAGAAAAAGAAACCAAACTACTAAAAAGACTGAAAATGAAAGCAAAAAAGAAAGCTTGGAGCAAATGGATTTAAAATTGAAAGAGGAAATGGAATATGAAGAGGCAATAGGTTTGGGTATTTCAAGGTCTGTTGGGAGAAACAGTATCTATAGCTATTTGTGACCTCTGAGTGCAAGTAATGCATATGGTTCTAAACTTCAGTACGTGATTTTGATCATATAAAAGAGTTAAATTCAGGCACTGGCCACATGGCGTAGTGGTTAAAGTTCCGCTCGCTCCGCTTCAGCGGCCCAGGTTTGTGGTTTCGGATCCCAGGTGTGGACCTACTCCACTCATCAGCCATGCTGTGGAGGCATCCCACATACAAAAAATAGAAGAAGACTGGGCCGGCCCTGTGGCTTAGCGGTTAAGTGCCCGCGCTCCGCTGCTGGCTGCCCGGGTTTGGATCCCGGGCGCACACCGATGCACCGCTTCTCCGGCCATGCTGAGGCCGCGTCCCACATACAGCAACTAGAAGGATGTGCAGCTATGACATACAACTATCTACTGGGGCTTTGGGGGGAAAAAATAAATAAATAAAATCTTTAAAAAAAAAATAGAGGAAGATTGGCACAGAAGTTAGCTCAGGGCTAATCTTCCTCTAGCAAAAAAGGAGGAAGATTGGCAATGGATGTTAGCTCAGGGCGAAACTTTCTCACCAAAAAAAACCAAAAAGAAAAAATGTAAATTCAGCATTGGGCACCTGAGCATGTCTTAAGAGGAGTCATTAAAAAGACCTTAGTCCTTTGACTTGGTTGAGTGTATGTTATTTTAGCTGCTTAATTAATGGTGCTGTGATAAAGAGGCGACGGTTTGTCCTCAAGTGGACTAGGCATCTTGTAGTATGTGGTCTTTTAAAACATTTTACAATATTTTATTATGTTTATTATACAAGTTAAGTTTAATGTAGAAAAATTAGAATAAACAGAGAAGCAAAATTTGTTAATGCTCCATTGTGAGATATGTAATGTTAATATTTTGTATTATATACTTCCAAAGTTTCATCTTTCATATATGTATACATATTCACACACATTGGACCATATTTTACATAATTTAATAACAATTATTTTCTGTTTTCCTAAACATCTTTCTGTCCCTGAACATATTTCTGTTTTAAATGCTCATCTTAGGTATTTAACCTCTCTCCAAACTGATTTTTGTCAACCTCATTCATTTTTCAAACAAAATTTACTGACACTTACCATGTTCCAGGTAGTAAATAACACAGACTAAGTCTCTGATCTCATGAAGCTTATGCTGTAGACAGACAATAAATAAGTAAAAAACATCTCCAACAAAGAGATAATTAATATCAACTCAGAGAGTTGTAATTCTAAGAAGAAAATAAGAGGAGATAATGTGATAGAGAGTCACTAGTGTGAGAGGAGAGTTGTAAGGTGTCTACGTCGGACTATTGTGGGAATTATGTGTTTTGTGTGATGCCAGGTATATGGTGAGTACTCAATAAATATCAAAAATGACAATAATGATAGTGACAGTGAAAGTAATACATTATGGTAGTGCCTACCGCTAAAAAATAAACTGAGGCATATAAAATTTTATATTTTTGTAAAATATAACAACATGGCCTAGTGGTTAAGTTTGGTGTGCTCTGCTCGGTGGTCTAGGTTCGGTTCCTGGGCGCAGACCTATACCACTGGTCGGCTGTCAGGCTGTGGTAGCAATCCACATACAAAATAGAGGGAGATTGGCAGGGATATTAGCTCAGGGAGAATCTTCCTCAACAACAACAACAAAAATTTTAAGAGTTTATTTGAGTGAAAATCAATTTGAATCAGACAGTGCCAAACTGGAAGTGGTCAGCAGCACTCCATCAATAGGAGGTGGTGGGGAGAGGGGACAACGACTTTTATAAAGAGGCTACAAAGCAAAGAATTATTTGATTGGCTATAGCTTAAGCAGTTGCCCTATTTGCAAAAGCCTAGCTGGCTGTTTGTGATTGGTTGCCCTTAAGTTTCAATTTCGTAACCTCGAGGCATTACATGCTTAGGCGTGGTTTGCTTACATAGGCTACTAAGGTGTGAAACCCACTTCAGTCTAATGGCCTCTTTGTTTAATAATTTAACATTCATTGGAATATTATGTAGTTGTACTCATTCTCCAGCCTCCTGATGTCCCTGCCCCCGGTTAGCCATCTTCCAATTGATGCTTTCCCATTCCTGATAAACTTATTTTTAAGTATTATCAGTTTGGGTTCCTTTTATGTACAATTTTAAATTTCTGGAGGGTCAAAAATAATCTTAGAAGTAAAAAAATTAAAGCAGCATTAAATACACCACTCATATTGTAAATGCCTTAAAAACTTTTATTTTTTTAAGTGATTAAAAACAATTGGATTTGCCTGTTATAAACAGTAAAATTAGGCCCATGGCTTAGTGGTTAAGTGCACGTGCTCTGCTACTTGGAGGCCCGGGTTCGGATCCTGGGCGCCCACCGACTTACCGCTTCTCCGACCACGCTGAGGCTGCGTTCCACATACAGCAACTAGAAGGATGTGCAACTATGACATACAAATATCTACTGGGGCTTTGGGGCAAAAAAAAAAAGGAGGAGGATTGGTAATAGATGTTAGCTCAGAGCCGGTCTTACTCAGCAAAAAGAGGAGGATTAGCATGGATGTTAGCTCAGAGCTGATCTTCCTCACAAAAAAAAATAAATAAACAGTAAAATTAGTCTTCATAGAATATTTTAAATATAGATTTAAAAACATTTTTTTCAAAGTAAAGTAGGCACAGAGTTCAATCAAGCAGTTCTCAGAGGTTTCTTCGGAAAAATGATCTCCTGCCTCAACTTTTACCACCCTCCAATCCTGCTCCCCAGAGACAGCCACTTACAACTCTTTTACCTGCTTTTATTTTCCTAGGTATTTATCTTTTTAGTCCCTCCAAATATTCTTATACTGCTCGAAATCAATTTTGCATATTTATCAACAACCTCAAGTTATGTGGTTGAAGATTGGCTGTCTGGTGTGTCACTCTTCTCCTCCATACATTTATTTCCTTTACTCTCTTCTTAATGTGATTATATCATAGTTTTGGTTACATCCTTCATTACTGTTCACATTTAAAGACTAAGTAAGGATTTTCACTGAAGTCAAGAAGTGGTTGTATATCCTTTTTTGTGCAATTTTTTATTTCTTTGAGTTAATAATTTTCTTATTTGCCTTGTTTTCTACGTACTTACCTTTAAGTTTTGTTCCTATGCTTCATTGGAGCCATTATAAGCACATCCGTAATATGTTCCAAAATGTCACCATATCAAGTCACCATCAGATTGCTGTTTCCATGGTGGCCATCATCCCAGAGACCTCAGTCTTCCTGCTCCTGTGGGCTGGTTAATCTCGAGGCTGGATGCACAGCTGCCATTTTGGGACTCCTTTTGCCTTCATCATGGGAATTCCCTTTTCCTCTGTTAGTTTCTCTCTTTCCTGGAGAAAAGGAAAGTTCCTAAGAAAGGGTGAAGATAGAGATTTTTTTTTTAGTCTTTTAAACTTGATTGATATTTATTTTTATTTACTATTTATTTTTACTTATAGTAAAATTCACTGTTTTTTAAAAAAATTTTTTGTTTATTGCAGTAACATTGGTTTATAACATTGTATAAAGTTCAGGTGTACATCATTACACTTCTATTTCTGCATAGATTACATCATGTTCACCACCCAAATACTAATTACAACCCATCACCACACACATGTGCCGAATTATCCCTTTCACCCTCCTCCCTCCCCCCTTCCCCTCTGGTAACCACCAATCCAATCTCTGCCTCTAT
Source organism: Ceratotherium simum simum (assembly GCF_057802395.1). NCBI lineage: Eukaryota > Metazoa > Chordata > Mammalia > Perissodactyla > Rhinocerotidae > Ceratotherium > Ceratotherium simum. Next base: position 38,321,901 of record NC_141924.1, read on the forward strand.
GTGTTTGTTTGTTGTTGTTATTATCTACTACTTAATGAAGGAAATCATACGGTATTTGACCTTCTCCCTCTGACTTATTTCACTTTGCATAATACCCTCAATGTCCATCCATGTTGTCACAAATGGCTGGATTTCATCTTTTCTTATGGCTGAGTGGTATCTTTCCAGTGTCATTAAAGTCCAATGAAAAACTTATTTTTATGCCTTCTTGAGGCTTAACCTGTTTTAACTTTTCAAGAGTTTTTAGAATCTTTTTTTATCGCTGATGTTCTGACATGTTATGATGATGTATTTTGGCATAGATCATTATTATTTCTCTTCTCTTTCTCTCTCTTTTTTTCTCTTTCTCTCTGAAGGGCATTCTGAGTCCATTAAATTAGGAGATTCAGGTCCTTCAGTTCTGGATAAATTTATAAGTTAGTGTTTTGGTCATCTCCTACTCTTAAGATTTTTTTCCATTTTCCATTCCTGGTGTTTCTTTTATCAGATGTTGAACCACTATGATCTTTGAACTTCCTAATCTTTTCCTCTTCTATTTTTCTTCACTTTGCTTTTTGGGAAATGTTCTTAGCATGATTTTCAAGCCATTATTTTGATATTTTAAAATCTCAGATACACAGATGTACACACACACATATAAGTACATATTTATTTATTTAATTGGAGTTTTTTCCTGTATTTTGTTTCTTCATTATACCATCCTGTTTTTGTTTTTTTTAAGGATGCATTGTTTTCTATTATCTCTCTGAGGATGTTAGGTTTTGTTTGGTAAATCATCTTCTATTTTTTTATTGTCTCTACTCTTTCATGTTTCTTCCTTATGTTTTTTTTGGTTTTTCTTTCAGACTACCTCTATTGAGACCCACATAACAACTCAGTTTACACAAGGCAAGGAAGAACACCTACTTTAAGCAATTTGACATCATCTTTTGTTGCATATTCAGCAGTTCAGCTCTCTGGCAGAGAGTATTCTCCAGAAGCTGGAAGCCCCATGTATCCCAGGTGCGCTAACACTTCTTTTCTACCCGTGCCCAGTGGCTAGTCCTTAGTACCAAAGGCAAGCCATCTTGGGCAAAGGGTTGTTGACCTTCTAGAAACACATGATTAGGCACACTATCTGTCCACTGGAGAGTAAAAGAGTCAAAGGAGAGATCACAGAAATTTGCCTGCCCTCTCAGGAACATACTGGGATGCATTAATTCTTTTTTAGGCAAAGACAGACCAAAGACTACCTTAGTATCTTCCCATCCAGGAAAGAGGGCAACCTACCATTTTGGTTATACTTAAGAGAACTAGGCACTTTTAGGAAAATCTTTCCAAAGGCCACATAATTGACCAGCAAAGGCATAATTTTCTACATATGCCCCAATAGAGTCAAATAAGACCTATTCTAGGCTGATCTGTCCTTTGTGCACATAGTCATCACACTGTAGAAGAAAAAGATCAGACTCGTTTTTCCTAAGGAATGAGAAGCAGTTTAGTGTGGTACAGCAGGAGACTATTTGAACAGGAAGACACTGGTCAATGCTTGTATTAAGTTGAGTAAGTCACATTACCTTTAAAACCTGTTTACCCATCTGTAAGATGGGGATAGTAATATTTAGTTTATAGAATTGTAGTGAGAGTTAAATAAGAGACTAAAGTCTCTTAGCACAGCGCCTGGTCCATAGTAAAAGTGCAAAAATTATTGAGTATTATTATATGTATTAAAGGCTAGGAATGGAAAGGAGGAGTGGTTCTAAGTTAAGTAGAGAATCTGTCATTTAGCTTGTACTTCAGTTCAGTCCCAAAGGACTCAGGCTATTGTAAAGGTGGCTCGAGGTCAAGGAACTGGTGCTTGTGGGTTATGAAACTATAGAGGACTTCTCTAGTGTTTTCCTCAGTGATTAGCAATGCTTTGGATGAGACAGGATTTAGAGTTATGAGTTTTCTAGACATGGGGGTTGACCACCACTCTAGAGGCATCAGCAGTAGAGATTCCTCCAGTTTCGACAGTGGCAAGAGATATCATTGCAGTGTGTCAGAGCGGAAAGGGAGAAAAACATAAAATTCCTCAGGCTTGCTAAGAGGACTAGTCCAGGGAGCACAGACAGGCTATCCTGTGGGAATTCCAAGATCTACTTGGGAAACATGTTAATTCTGGTGGTAGTGGTGGTGGTGGTGGTGGTGGGAGTTATTAACATTCCAGAAGGATATGTTTGGGTGAAGGCAGGACAACACTGTGTTTCTTTGGGACTATTATTGCAATCCTGTTTTTATACTCCTACAATGAGGTGATTTGGTTTATGAGGATTATAATTAAAATAGGCTGTTGCCCCTACCTGAAGTCAGTTTGGAGGAACTCAGTTGAATTCTTTGCTACTGTCAAGTACTCCACAATTTCTGCAAGGCATCTCTGAAAAGTCCTCCTTGGCTCTTTGGTGTGAATTGCCTTATTTTCAAGGACCTCACATCCCCACGTCTTCATGCATTATTTCTACGGATCTTTGGAATTTGTTATGAGGTCTATATGGAGATCTGAAGGTTGACTATTACATATATTTAACCAGGATTTGGAAAATATTTTTCATTTTGATGTTCAACAATGTCATGGGTTACATTGGCTTTTGTAGTCCTAACCATTAAGAGGAGGAACCTTGTACTGGCATTTCACTTGTATAGTTTGTTTAAAGCATTGTTAATGTTCAAAGCCTTTTGGAGTGGGATTTCTTTGCCTCGTGTGCTTGATTATGATTTGACAATAACTCCATGATATAGAGGTGCAGGAAGGTGTAATGTGCTATTTTGTCTAAGGGGTCCAGGATTTTGATTTCTGGCCCAGTGGTTTGACACCCTAAGCCTGAACTTAAGGATACCCTGCCTTCCTATAATTTTCCTCAACTTGTACGTTCTTACTGGCTGAGAAATAACTGCATGTTCAGCAACCATTCTCTTCTCTTCTTTAGTGAAATTGAAAATAACTATTTCATAAGAGAATTTTGATAATATAGCAAAGTCAGGAAAATTTGGGAAGTCTTCTTCAATTTTCACTTTTATAATTCCTCCCTCACCAATTACTATTACTCACTAGCAATTAGTTGTGTTACTACCCATTCTAGTTTTGCAATAGAGTTCAGATTTTTTCCTGCTACCACAGTCTTTACTATAGTTCAGACTCTACATCTCGTTTGCATTATTGCAACTAACTCCTCAGGTATCCCCCTGCTCCCAATGTCTCCCTTCTTCTGTCTTTCACACACAATCATCAAGTGGTATTCCTACTAAAAATAACCAATATTTAAGCCAGCCTTGTAGGCTAATTGTTAAGTTTGGTGTGCTCTGCTTCGGCGGTCCGGGTTCATGAGTTTGGATCCTGGGCGCAGACCTACACCACTTGTCAGCCATGCTGTGGCGGCAACCACATGCAAAACAGAGGAAGAGTGGCACAGATGTTAGCTCAGGGCTGATCTTCCTCAAACAAAAAGAGGAAGATTGGCAACAGATGTTAGCTCAGGGAGAATCTTCCTCAGCAAAAGAAAAAAAAATCAATATTTAATATTTATAATTTTATACCAAGTAGAGTCCAAATACCTGTGTGTCATTTAAAACCCTTAACAATTTGAACTCAATTGAACTTTTTAATATTTTTTTCACCCTCTCCTCTTTTTTTCTTCTCCCCCCAACAACTAACAACTTTTCTTGTTACCTTCCCAAAACACAGTGAAAATAATCTGTTCTCTTGAACTACAGGACCTTTGATACACATGTTGATAATCTATATATGTTTCAAGAATAAGCTCAAATGATCTGGCTCCTCAGAATTGCTCTCCTGTAGCAATTATTTATCTTCTTTTATGCCACAGGATGCTGCATGTTAGAAGCTAAGGTTACAGTTGTGCAGGCTGGGTCTCCTGTCTTTCTGGAGAGTGAATCCCTCAAGGGTGGGGACAATAATTTTTGCATCTGGTATACCCCACCATGGCTAGCAGAATACTTTAGTTTCTCAGTAAATACTTACTGAGTTAAATTTAACTGTGTTGTTTTGAGTCATTTTTCCATTTTAGGTTTCCCAAAAGACATGGTAATATTTAGGTCCATAGGAATGCCATCTTTAAAGGCATTTCTCATCACCTTTGCTTCAGTCTCCACAGATGAAGGTCTGCAAAGTGAGGTACTATTCTAAGATTGTGGAATGACCACTCAACATGATTAATTCAGAACTTCTGTAATCCAAAATTTGAAATAACAGAGACTTAATTATGCAACATACATGTTTTGAGAAGCTAGAGTGTGTCAGGCTTTGGGACAAATGCCAGAGATTTGATAACGAATAATCCAATTCCTTTGCTCAATAGTGCACAATATAGTGGAGGAGAGAGTTGAGTGTAGTCTAAGAAAACTGTGTTGAAGACCTACTGTTAGGTGATATGAAGATAAGAAGGTCTCTGCCCGCAAGAAACCTATACTCTATGAGAGGAAAACAGATGCATAAAGAAATGGCTATAGTACAGTACATAAGTGTTATAATGGAAGAATTCACTAGGGGGTTTTGAGAGACAGAAGAGGATTGATTTCCTAACCTGCCTCCGAGTGTTAATGACAGCTTCCTATATGGATGTGTAAAGTCATAAATAATTTAAATACCACGAAATAAGTGTTATAAATGGCAGATTCATGTACAATATGCAGAGTCAGGCAAGTGTCAAAGAGACAACTAAAAGTTAAGCTGGGCTTAAAAATGAGTAGTATTCAGCAAGAGAAGGGAAAATGGCATCTAAGAAGTGGGAACAGAAAGTACAAGTGCATGGGGGCATGGAAGGTTATGACTTGTTCTAGGGACTGGTACTTAGCAGTCTGTGATGGTGGAGTGGGGGAAATTGCAAGCAAGAGGCTGGGAAAACAGAATGGAGTAGGGTGACATTGAGAATGGCCATGTATGCCAAGCTAAACAATTTAGACAATGTTTTGGGGGTAGGGAGCTTCTGAAGAATTTTATTTATTTGTTTATTTTTGCTGAGAAAGGCTCACTCTGAGCTAACATCCATTGCCAATCCTCCTCTCTTTTTTTTTTTGCTTGAGGAAGATTAGCCCTGAGCTAACATCTGTGTCAGTCTTTCTCTATTTTGTACATGGGACACCACCTCAGCGTGGCTGGTGAGTGGAGTAGGTCCGAGCCCAGGATCTGACCCAGTGATGCCAGGCTCCTGAAGTATAGCACGTGAAACTTTAACTACTAGGTCATGGGGCCGGGCCCTTATTTCATTTTTAACTTTTAATTAAAATATAATATACTATAGAAAAGAACATAAATAATAAGTGCATGGCTTGATGAATTTTTACAAACTCAACTATCCAGATCAAAAGACAGAGCATTCTAGCACCTCAGTAAGCCCTTGCATGCCCTCTTCCAATCAGTACTGGTGGACTTCTGGCCTCCAGATCTGTGAGAGAATAAATTTCTGTTGTTTTAAGCCACAAAGTTTGTGCTAATTTGTTAACAGCAGCCATCAGAAACTAATACAAATGCTAAGCAAGGAGCTAAGAACTTTTCGTGCATTACATCACTGAATACTATGAGGTCGGTATGATTAGCCCCATTTTACAGAGAAGGGAAGTGAGCCTTAGAGAGACTGAATAACTTTCCCAAGGGCAAAAAGCTAGCAACAATCAGAGATAGGATTTGCAAAACAGAGACTACATAACTCCAAAGGCAATACTCATGACTAATATAGTAAGTAGAAGAATCAGCCTGCAATCCAGGTTTCTCTGACTCCCAAAGCCATAATTTCCTTATAACACACCAGGTAGTGGATTTGTGTCTTTAAAAAAAGCTTCAAGAAACAAAATGAATGACAGATGAGAATAAGAGGCAGAAGATAGGGAGACCAGTTAGGAAACTAATCAAATTATTTAGGCCAGAAATGTTGAGATCCTGGACCAAGTATACATGGGAACCTAGACTAGTGATAGAATGGAATGGTCTTTCAGCCATAGAATTATCACTACTGAGGACTGAAGGTGCTTTATTCTATGTTCATAAATCAATGGTTAAATGAATGAGTAAATGAATGAATGGACACCTTCTTGGGATTTTTCTCTTTAAATTATTTCAAACCACAGGGGGGAAGGTTTCTTGCTTGATGGTAGAATCATATAAAGGATGTCTCTGTGTTTTCAGTATCAGTACAGAACCTTGGGTAGAAAAAAGAAAATGAACAGGAAAGAGGTTGCTTATTTCATCCTATAAAATCTAGTGGTGTCCAGTTTCCTATGCAGAAAATGTGCTGGTAATCGTGTAGGGTGGAAAATCCAAATGACATAAGATTCTAAGGTCAAAGAATATATTTCTTGTGAAGTAATCTCTTATTAAACATATGGCTTTAAAAATTCTGATTATAGTAAAGAGAAGTCAAGATGGCGGTGTAGGCAGACTCTGAACTCACCTCCTCCCATGGACACAGCCAATTTACAACTACTCGTGGAAAAATTACCCCTGAGACAGAACTGAAAACCGGATAAGAGGTTTTCCTGCAACAACGGACAATCCTAATTGAGGTGGAAGAGGCAGAAACTCCCTTCTGGAAGGAAAAAACGCTGCCTTCACAAGCTGCAGCGCCTCATGGCCACCCGGGAGCAGCCCACAGGTACGCAGCCTCCCTGGAGGAGAGGGGCCCTGAGCCGGGAGCGCCCCCGCAGGGGGTATTCTGTGGACCCAGCACAATGGACGCGAGTGGCAGAATATCTACCTTAGCCTGCTACTAAAACATTGAGGAGTACCCCCAGAAAAGCTGGTTCACAAAGAAATTAAAACCGGCTCTTAAAGGGCCCACGCGCAAACTCACCCGTTTCAGAAAGCAACCTAAAATCACCAGAAAGAAAGGTGCACAGTGCTGTGGTGACAAGAGACTCACCTAATAGGCCCTGAGTGCATCTCGGTGAGGGGTGAGACCTCTCCAGGGACTGGGACATTGGCGGCGGCCATTGTTGTGGCCCGGTGTGGGCGTGCTGACACAGACGCCATTGGAGTTCTCCCTGGGGCCTGCTAGCCCAGGTCTGCCCCACCCGCTAGAGCACCTATTTAAACCAGCTCAGCAAGGGCAGGCAGCCCACCCTAGAGACTGGCCCCACCCAACAACAAGCCCTCAGGCAACTTGTGGGCCTGTATAGATTGGTGACTGGATTCTTTGCAGCCTGGCAACTGAGCCTACTTCAGTGGGGCCGAGCAGGCACAAGGAGTGTGTGGAGAGTGTGGGGCGGTGGTGGAGTGTGTAGGGCTTCCACCGTGGAGAGACTGGGTCCGCTTCAGGGGGTTGGGGCGCACACAATGGGCAGGACTGTGTTGACTGTGTGTGTGGACCTGTGGACAGCAGGGCTTGTCAGCTGCAGAACACTTGTGCTTCTCAAAGACCCACATAGGGGGTTTGCCCCACCTTCCAAAGCCTGAAACAATTGGGTGCTCCCGTGCCTGAGGCCAGCACCACCAAGCTGCAATCCTCAGAGAGCTGATAAGAGAACTAAAGGCTGGAGGCTTATAGCAATTGTAAGCCCCTGAGCCTAACAACCTGCCACACTGGGGGCCTACTCACTTAAAAGAAATACTGCAACACAAATGTGGTATTAGAACATGCAGCCAACTGTGCTGGGGCTCCCCACACCTGATAAAGAGACTGAAGGGCCCACAAAAACTACAAGCAGCTGAGCATTACAACAGCTGGCCAGGAGCATAACTTAGCCTCCCTGGGCGCCTACAGGGAGAGCAAACACGCCACAACAGAAGGACACACGTAGCCCACATAGGGGTCACCCCTGGAACATTGAGAACTGAGGGAAGCACACGGCAGTCCTCCTAAGCCATCACTTACATAAGGTCACCTATCCAAGAGCAGGAGACGTAGCTGACCTACCTAATACACAGACACAAGCTCAGGGAAAGAGGCAAAATGAGGAGGCAACGGAATACATTCCGAGTAAGGGAACAGGACAAAACGCCAGAAAAGGAACTAAGTGAAACAGAAATGAGCAACCTACCCAACAGAGAGTTCAAACAAAGAGTGTTAAGGATGCTCACTGATCTGGGGAGAAGAATAGATGAACTCAGTGAGAATGTCAACAAAGAAATGGAAGATATAAAAAAGAACCAATCAGAAATGAAGAATACAATACTGGAAATGAAAAATTCACTAGAGGGACTCAAAAGCAGAGTAGAGGATACAGAAGAACGGATCTGTGAGCTGGATGAAAGACTAGAAGAAATGACCCAAGCTGAGCAGGTAAAAGAGAAAAGAATTAAAAAGAGTGAGGACAGTCTAGGGGACCTCTGGGACAACATCAAGTGCACTAATGTCCGTGTTATAGGTATCCCGGAAGGAAAAGAGCGAGACAAAGGGGCAGAGAATCTATTTCAAGAAATAATAGATGAAAACTTCCCTAACCAAAGAAAGGAAACAGACATCCAGGTACAGGAAGCACAGAGAGCACCAAACAAGATAAACCCAAAGAGGCCCACACCAAGACACATCATAATCAAATTGTCCAGAATTAAAGAGAAAGAGAGAATCCTAAAAGCTGCAAGAGAAAGTGAAGTTACATACAAAGGAAACCCCATAAGGCTATCAGCTGACTTCTCAGCAGAAACCTTACAGGCTAGAAGAGAGTGGCATGATATATTTAAAGTGCTAAAAGGAAAAAACTTACAGCCAAGAATACTCGACCCAGGAAGGTTATCATTTAAAATGAAAGGAGAGATCAAAAATTTCCCAGACAAGCAAAAATTAAAGGAGTTTGTCACCAAGAAACCAGTGCTACAAGAAATGTTAAAGGGACTGATTTAAGGGGAAAAGAGAAGACCACAAATAGGAAAAATTATCTATTTCCATGATAAGAGGGTAATGGATACAAATGCACAAAAAAGAGGTGAGATATGATAACAACAACGTAAAAGGAGGGAGGAGGGGAGATAAGAGTAGAGCTTTCAGACAGAGGTCAAACTAAAGTGACCATCAATTCTGTATAGAAGAAGAAAGGAACAGAGAAGGACTACTAAAACACTGAGAAAAAAAAAAGTTAAAAAATGGCAGTGAGTACATACTTATCAATAGCTACTTTAAACGTCAATGGACTAAATGCTCCCATTAAAAGGCATAGGGTGGCTGATTGGATAAAAAAGCAAGACCCATATATATGCTGCATACAAGAGACACACTTCAGACCTAAAGATACTCACAAACTGAAAGTGAAGGGATGGAAAAAGATACTCCACGCAAATGGCATTGAAAATAAAGCTGGGGTAGCAGTACTCATATCAGACAAAATAGACTTTAAAACAAAAACTGTAAAAAGAGACAAAGAAGGGCATCACATAATGATCAAGGGAACAATCCAACAAGAGGATACAACACTTGTAAATATCTACACACCCAATGTAGGTGCACCTAAATATATATAGCAATTATTAACAGACATAAAAACAGAAATAGACAGTAATACAATAATAGTAGGCCACTTTAACACTCCACTTACACCAACGGATAGATCATCCAAACGGAAGATCAATAAGGAAACATTGGCCTTAAAGGACACACTAGAACAGATGGACATGGTAGATATATACAGAGCATTCCATCCAAAAACCGAAGAATACACGTTCTTTTCAAATGCACATGGAACTTTCTCCAGGATTGATCACATATTAGGCCACAAAACAAGTTCCCATAAATTTAGGAAGATTGAAATGATATCAAGCATCTTTTCTGACCACAACGGTATGAAACTAGAAATCAACTATAGGAAGAAAATCAGAAAAGCCACAAACAAGTGGAGATTAAACAAAATGATACTGAACAACGACTGGGTCAACAATGAAATCAAAGAAGAAATCAAAAAATACCTGGAGACAAATGAAAACGAAAATACGACGTGCCAGAATTTATGGGATACCGCAAAAGCTGTTCTAAGAGGGAAGTTTATAGCAATACAGGCCTATCTCAACAAACAAGAAAAATCTCAAATAAACAATCTAACAATGCATCTAAAGGAACGGGAAAAAGAACAACAAACAAAGCCCAAAATCAGTAGAAGAAGGGAAATAATAAAAATCAGAGCAGAAATAAATGAAATAGAGACCAAAAAACATAGAAAAAGTTAATAAAACCAAGAGCTAGTTCTTTGAAAAGATAAACAAAATTGACAAACCTTTAGTTAGACTCACCAAGAAAAAAAGAGAGAAGGCACAAATAAGTAAAGTCAGAAATGAAAGAGGAGAAATTACAACAGACACCTCAGAAATACAAAAGATTATAAGAGAATACTATGAAAAGCTATATGCCAACCAATTCGACAATCTGGAAGAAATGGATAAGTTCTTAGAATCATACAACCTTCCAAAACTTGATCAAGAAGATGTAGAGAATTTGAATAGACCAATCACCAGTAAGGAGATCAAAACAGTAATCAAAAACCTCCCCAAAAATAAAAGTCCAAGACCAGACGGCTTCCCTGGTGAATTCCACCAAACATTCAAGGAAGACTTAATAAAATGTCCTTCTCAAACTCTTCCAAAAAATTGAGGAGTGGGGGAAGCTCCCTAACTCATTCTACGAAGCTGACATTACCATGATACCAGGCAAGGATAGCACAAAAAAGAAAATTACAGGCCAATATCACTGATGAACATCAATGCAAAAATCCTCAACAAAATACTAGCAAATCGCATACAACAATATGTTAAAAAGATTATACCTCGTGATCAAGTGGGATTTATTCCAGGTATGCAGGGATGGTTTAACATTTGCAAATCAATCAATGTAATACACCACATTAATAAAATGAAGAATAAAAATCACATGATCATCTCAATAGATGCAGAGAAAGCATTTGACAAGATACAGCATCCATTTATGATAAAAACTCTGAATAAAATGGGTATAGAAGGAAAGTACCTCAACATAATAAAGGCCATATATGACAAACCCACAGCTAATATCATCCTCAATGGTGAAAAACTGAAAGCTATCCCTCTAAGAACGGGAACGAGAGAAGGATGCCCACTGTCACCACTCCTATTTAACATAGTACTGGAAGTCCTAGCCAGAGCAATCAGGCAAGAGAAAGAAATAAAAGGATCCAAATTGGAAAGGAAGAAGTGAAACTGTCACTATTTGCAGATGACATGATTTTATATATAGAAAACCCTCAAGAAGCCACCAGAAAAGTTTTAGAAGTAACAAACGAGTACGGTAAAGTTGCAGGATACAAAATCAACATACAAAAATCAGTTGCATTTCTGTACACTAACAACGAAGTAGCAGACAGAGAAATTAAGAATACCATCCCATTTACAATTGCAACAAAAAGAATAAAATACCTCGGAATAAACTTAACCAAAGAGGTGAAAGAGCTGTACACCGAAAACTATGAAACATTGCTGAAAGAAATTGAAGAAGACACAAAGAAATGGAAAGATATTCCGTGCTCTTGGATTGGAAGAATTAACATAGTTAAGATGTCCATACTTCCTAAAGCAATCTATAGATTCAATGCAATCCCTATCAAAGTTCCAACAACATTTTTCACAGAAATAGAACAAAGAATCCTAAAATTTATATGGAACAACAAAAGACCCCGAATAGCTAAAGGAATCCTGAGAAAAAAAAAACAAAGCTGGAGGTATCACACTTCCTGATTTCAAAATATACTGCAAGGCTATAGTACCCAAAACAGCATGGTACTGGCACAAAAACAGACACACAGATCAATGGAATAGAATCGAAAGCCCAGAAATAAACCCACACATCTATGGACAGCTAATCTTTGATAAAGGAACCAAGAACATACAATGGAGAAAAGAAAGTCTCTTTAACAAATGGTGTTTGGAAAACTGGATAGCCACATGCAAAAAAATGAAAGTAGACCCTTACTTTACACCATACACAAAAATTAATTCCAAATGGATTAAAGACTTGAATGTAAGAACTGAAACTATGAAACTTCTAGAAGAAAACATAGGCAGTACACTCTTCGACATCGGTCTTAGCAACATATTTTCAAGCACCATGTCTGACCGGGCAAGAGAAACAATAGAAAAAATAAACAAATGGGACTACATCAAACTAAAAAGCTTCTGCACAGCAAAGGAAACCATCAACAAAACGAAAAGACAACCTAACAATTGGGAGAAGATATTTGCAAACTGTACATCTGATAAGGGCTTAATCTCCAAAATATATAAAGAACTCATGCATCTCAACAACAAAAAAACTAACAACCCAATTAAAAAATGGGCAAAAGACCTGAACAGACATTTCTCCAAAGAAGATATACAGATGGCCAACAGACACATGAAAAGATGTTCAAAATCATTAACTATCAGGGAAATGCAAATCAAAACTACAATGAGATATCACCTCACACCCGTCAGAATGGCTATAATTAACAAGACAGGAAACAACATGTGTTGGAGAGGATGTGGAGAGAAGGGAACTCTCATACACTGCTGGTGGGAGTGCAAACTGGTGTAGCCACTATGGAAAACAGTATGGAGATTCCTCAAAAAATCAAGGATGGAACTACCACATGATCTAGCTATTCCACTGCTGGGTATTTATCCAAAGAACTTGAAAACACCAATGCGTAAAGATACATGCAGCCCTGTGTTCATTGCAGCGCTATTCACAATAGCCAAGACTTGGAAGCAACCTAAGTGCCCATCAAGGGATGAATGGATAAAGAAGATGTGGTATATATACACAATGGAATACTACTCAGCCATAAGAAACGATGAAATCCAGGCATTTGTGACAACATGGATGGACATTGAGGGTATAATGCAAAGTGAAATAAGTCAGAGGGAGAAGGTCAAATACCGTATGATTTCCTTCGTTAAGCAGTAGATAATAACAACAATAAACAAACACATAGGGACAGAGATTGGATTGGTAGTTACCAGAGGAGAAGGGGGGAGGGAGGAGGGTGAAAGGGATAATTCGGCACATGTGTGTGGTGATGGGTTGTAATTAGTATTTGGGTGGTGAACATGATGTAATCTATGCAGAAACAGAAGTATAATGATGTACACCTGAAATTTGTACAATGTTATAAAGCAATGTTATTGCAATAAAGAAAAAATTTAAAAAAAATTCTGATGATAAAATTAAGGCATACTGATTTTCAGGATTTTGGAAAACAGAAAAAATGTATAAGAGACAATACAAAACCCTTGTTTGACCACAACTCAGAAATACTTGCAGCTAACATTTTGAGTTTTTCCTTCTAGTCTCTTTGATATGTATGTGTGTTAACCCATTAGAGATCACAGGTTATCTGAATCCTGATTTTTTTCACCTATTATTTTACTGAAAGGAATTTCTCATGTCTTCAAATATTTTTCAAAATTAAAAAAATAATTACTTGATTTATTCAACAAATGTTGATTAAACATCTATTATATGCCAGGTATTATATGCTGAAAATCCATTGGTGAAGAGTTCCTGAGGTTACTGCTCTCAAAAGTATATTCATCTTGTGGAAGAGATGGGAATTTAACAGGCAATGAATGGAGAAATCTTTAGATCTTTAGTCACAGGCCCACTAAATATCTCTTTTTAAGAGGTGACCACAGGTGCTTATGAAAATATAGCTGTCACCACTAATTCTGTAGCAGTCTTTTTGCTTTTTCTTTTCTTTTCATTCACACTAAGGCTTTCATAGTTTTCCTGTAGTAGACATGGATCACAGCCTGTCTGAATTCTACGGACTAACATCTGGAAGCCATTTTACAGTTCTCCCCTGTAGCTCATTTTGGGCTGTTTTCTTTGAGTTGCTGAGAGGGCCATACCACAGGAATTACTTTTTTTATTCCTTCAAATAACATCTTTTATTTAAGTGCTCTAACTGAGAGAGAGAGAGAATGAGATATCTATCCCTGCTTTGCCATTATTTCATTATTTATCATCTGGTTATAAAAATCTTTATTATACCAGGCATGTAGGTGATCTTTCATAGATGTGTTTGCTTCAAATACAAAAATGTGACTTCATCACTGTGGTGTGCACCAATAATAGACATGATTGCATTTCACTTTGTCTATAATATTCATGTATAATCTTTAACTCACTGAGTGTATGTATGGCTATAGGCCAGGATGTCACAATGCTGCTTCTCCTATTTTTAATTTCTTGAGGACTCTGATTAGATTTGCATCATGTGTACCTGTACTTATGTGTTTTGAATTGGCGACCCTGTGCAGTTTAGTGTTTGTCTAAGGCCCAAAGGATGTGTATGCTAGAAAAGTACACAAAGTCAAATATCTGCCCCATATAGAAAATTAGATGTTAAACCAGATCCTAGTTTTCCATATTTAACTAAATGGAAAGAAAAGCACCTCTTGCACTCTTTTGCTCCTGAAACCACTTTCCACCATTGTACTATAAATACCTGACATACTTTGCCATTATCTCTCAAAAAAGGGATCTGAAAAGCAGCGAGTGTGACTTCTTAAGCTGTCTGGCTCTGACTCTGCTACTTGTTCTTTAATGAGTAACATTCCAACACGGGCTTTCATAAAACTGTCAAGTTTTTCTTTCTGTGCCTTTGACCATGTAGATATTTTGAAGACCAGAGAGAGAAAAATGTGAAAACTCTGATTTTCCTGTATTCCTTTCTTGGAGTGCTCACTCTTTCATTCCAGGCTGAGATGTCCCCTCTGGGCTCCTGTACCGTTGTAGGAGGTTCTCTGTTTCACCACTCTTCATTGGTGTATTAGTTTCCTATTGCTGCTACAACAAATTACCAACATTTAGTGGCTTAAACAACACATATTTATTATCTTATAGTTCCGTAGGATAGAAATCCAACATTGATCTCACTGGGCTAAAATCAAGGTGCCAGCAGGGCTATGTTCCTTTCCAGTGGCTCTAGGGGAAAATCTGTATCCTAGCCCTTTCCGGCTTCTAGAGGCCACCCGAATTGCTTGGATTGAGGCCTCTTCCCTTCATCTTTGAATCTTTCCATACTTTTCTTCTGTAGTCACTTCTTCTGACTGACTTTCCCCTTTTGCCTCCCTCTCCCACTTTTAAGGGCCCTTGTGATTACATTGGGCCCACCTGGATAATCCAGGATAATCTTCTTATTTTAAGGTCAATCAAATGACCCTTAATTCATTTGCAACCTTAATTCCTCTTTGCCACGTGGCCTAATATATTTACATATTCTGGTGTTCTTTAGAACACGGATGTCTTTGGGTAGCCATTATTCCGCTACCACAATTGGATATTGTAATCATATATTTACCCGTCTGTATCCTCTATGAGAATATGAAGTCTTTGTACATAGGGCATGAGTTCCATTCATCCTCTCATCTCAGTCCCAAGCACGGTACCTGGAACACAGTATTTGCGAATGAATGTTTTTTAAGTAGCGTGATGTGTTATGGTGTAAAGAAAAACAAGAGATATAAATAAGTAAAAGGCAGCATAAGACTTGCCAATGGAGGTGTTAGATATATGGAATCTTGTAACAAGTGTGACTTTATTCCAATTTCATTTCAATTGCTTTTTTAAAAATCTTAGATTTCATAAAATAGATGAGTGTAAATTAAATGTTACAAACTCTGGGAAGTATTCCATAATATATCATTTTAGAAAGAAAATCAATGTATGCTTAGGTTATTATAACTACTAAATAGGTAATCCAACAAAAGCAATTTCCTAACCTTTATAGAGGAGAAAAAGTGATTAAGGAAATAGATTTTATATTTAAAAGTTACTTGCCATGGCCTTTCAGGATCTCCTCCTTTGGCACTCTGCCAGATTCAACACTCTTCCCCCTGTGTTGAATGGAAATGGGAAATGGGTTCTGCATGTTTATATGGAAATTTCAGAATGTATGAGCTGGAGGAAATTACATTGGTGACTCTGGCTCTTAGACTAATGAAATCTTGAATGTGTCAAATGAAATACTTTAGAAAATTCAAAGAGGAAAGATGAAAAGGAAACAAATTCTAGGAATATTTAAACAGTGTAAACCTGGCAAAGCTCAAAATTATTTACGAGAAAAAGGAGGGATTCAAATTTCAATGTTTGCTTCTGCTCAATAATAGCCTATGGAGTTCACAAATGTCAGCATTTTTCCCCTAATAAATGGAGGAGTCAGCTGTGTTAGGACATCCAAGACGAACTACATCAGTTACTGTTCTTGGCGTTAGGCCTCATTTGCTCAGGCAGAGGGGAAAAAGGGTTGAGAATCTGGAGAGAGACTGCCTGTTATCTACTTTTAATTCTACTATTTTGTATGTGTGACCTTGGGCAAATGTATTTTCATTTCTTTGTCTCAATTTTCTTATCTATAAAATGAGGATAATAGTACCTTCCTGATAGAGTTATTTTGGGGATTAAATGCGCTCATATATATAAAAGATAGAAGAATGCCTCACTCAAGACATGCTGTCTGTTACTATCTCAAAGACTGGCTGGTAGAGTCAAGGGACAGGGGTCTGAATGTGTCAGCTCTGTACGCTGCATGCAGGCAAAATATTACCATACCTAAATGCTGTAGTTTGGGCTGCGGGCTAACAGTCCATAATGTAATAACACAGCACAGTAGGAACACTCCATCACTTACCTTTACCAGATAAAGGAGTTTAACAGCACAATCCTTTATTTGCCCTAAAATATTCATTTTTATGATACAAAAATTGACACCAAATGATTCTGTGCACACACAGACTAAACTCACTAATGCCACATATGAACCTAAATTAAAATTTAATATGTTTGCTTTATTCAAAAATTTTTCTTAGATTTAAAAGAGATGCAAAAGGAGTTGCTAGTTATGACATTTGAAATGCCATCTGGCTAGAAGCCCCCAGTGCAACTTCTCCCCACTTCTCAATAAAAATCTATAAAGACAGAAATGAAAAATGAAAATTTATAGTAATACTGAAAACAAAAACCAGAGCCAAATGACAATTTCTAGATATCCTGGGGGAGATGAAGTAAGTTTAGCAAAAACTATTAGTTAGGAAAAAGGGGAAAAAGGATAATATGTACTTTGTAGAAATGTGTGTATATAAGTATTTCATGTACATATTTACATATAAAATGTACAAATATACACATATGATAACATATGCATACAAGAGGTGGTTTTTAAAAAGCATTTTGGAAAGCCAGAGCAATTTGTTTTGCTCAATTCCAAATAACGTTTGAAAAATTCAGTAGTGCATTTGCCATTCATAGTTTTGCATCTGAAAGTTTTTAGTAGCAGTTTCTAAGTAGTTGGTTCCAATTATTCAGTGGGGTGTTTAAATGTTTATCAACAAGCTCTTCAATCAATCAATCAACCAATCAATAGCTAACCCTGATTTGTAGCATTTGCTGATTTCCATACTCCCACCACGGCCAATTTCAAACTACCAATGTGACGTCACTGAATGTTAACCACTGTCATTTGAGTGATGGAGTCTTCAGATGTTCTAGCTTCCAGTCTCTGAGCTGCCTACCTGACATCAGGTGGAATCAGACTTTGCCAAATGCTGCCCACATTTCAGTTTCATGATTTAACTAAATACTGTTGTTTGGGGATGGGTTTATTATGTAGTACTGGATAACCAGAACATTGCTATCCCCCACCCCCCACTAGTCTAAAAGGTCATCATGGGGCCTTTCTTACTCATATTTGTGACCCTACAGCTTAGCATAGAGCTTGCCACAGTGTAAGTATTTAATTAACATTTCTTAATAAATAGTAAGGAGAGACAAAGTTCTCTCAATTAAAAAAGATAAATAAAAGAGTTTTGTAATTTCTCAAGAGTTCCAAGATAATTTTTAATTAGTCATTGTCATTTTCTTTCTTAATCGTTGTTATTATTGTGAATCAACAGAGTTATATGTTAGATTTGTGAAAACCATACTTTAACTTTTTGAAATGATGTCAGAACCAGGTAATTTGTACAAGTTTAGTAAAATTTCTAAAAGATATCCAATGTAAAAGTTAGGTTATAATTAGTCCTAAAATTTAGGACTTAAAAATTTAAGAAAGCACAATTGCCATGACCTACTGGTTTGAACTCTGGCAATCTTGGGCTCCTCCTTCCGTCCTGCTCTTCGTTTATATAATCAATTATGTCCTATTGACCTTTTTGTTTCTTGCCTTAATTCCACCACTCTAGTCCAGGATCCTCAAACCTGAATTATAATATCATTTGATCAACACTTCAAGATCACAATATTCCTTCTTATAGCTGACAAATTAATCTTTCTTATACTATTTCTTCATATTGTTCTGTACTCAAAAGTCTTCCATGGTTTCCATTGTTACAAGATAAAGTCTAAAGTCCTTGGTGACCTTTAACACCTTTGTGACGTGGAACCAATGGATCTTTAAATCTCAATCTCACCAGTCCTCCACTACATTAGGTTTGGTTTTCTCTCTGGTATCCTAAATATGTCTTACTTGTATTATGTCTCTTGCCTTCCTCTTCTTTTGTTGATTTGAATTCTACTCATTTTTCAACTAGACTCAAGTTAAATAGTTAATTTAAACTGCAATTTTTAACTTCTCTCTCTCTCTATTTCATTAATATTTTTAGTAGACACTGCTGATGCCCCACCCATATCTCCTTTGCACTCATTATTACAGTACTGAATCCTATGCCAAGCTCATTCATCTCTCTGCCAGAGGCTTTTGTCTCAGTCCAAATAGAGCAGGAATGAAGTCCTGGAGCAGGTGGTGGTTAATATTCCCGGCACCCACCTTTAGCCAGTGTTGGATGGCAGGTGGAGGATAAGCCCTCCATCTTTCTCACCTCTCAGGAGGAATAATTTTGCATTATAGTCTAGCCTCTCTCTACCCCTTCTTGGCTTCCCTCTCTTCCTCATCTCATTTCTCTACCTCCTTACCAGTGCTTCTTATGGTCCCCTCCTAAAGGCACTACTTGCTCTCAAATCCTTGTCTATATGGGGGGAATCTATCCTAAGACAACGCTCCAGAATAGAAGGAGTCTCTTCTTCGAGGCTGCTGCATCTTGCCTCTTTGTATCAATCATTTAGTGTTAATTCTTTCCATGAATAATGTTTATCAACTATGTGTCTTTCACTCTTCTAGGCACTAGGGATACTATGATGAGCAAGACTGGGAAAAATTCTACCCTCTTTAGGTTTATTAGTGGTAGGAGAGAGGGATACAAGCTAGCAAACTACAATAAAATATCATGATATACTGTCATACATAGGCATATTGTGTTGTATGCTGCCTGGTGTTGAGCTGATTTGTTATAAGCCTGATCAAAGCACTGTATGGTAGAGTATGCTACACACTAGTCTATCTGTGTTCTCCCTCATTGAGAGCCAGTGATTCATATTATGCTTTCTTCAGTTTGCGTGGCCACTTGCCAATCCATTTGGTTTGTTTATTCTGCTATGGTTTTTCTGTTTATAACTAATATCTTATTTTCTTTCAGATAAGCTTTTAATTCAAGACAGGTTAATAATGCTAGTAGTGCTCTAGGTCCGTTTAACGGGCTCTATCATTAGAACAATTCTAAAATATACTGAAAAGATAAAGCCACGAGCCAGTAAAATGTTAATTTCTTGATTAGAGGATAAATTACAGTGTCAGGTATACATCTCCATGGGGACTAGGGAATAATGACCCCATATAAAGCTGATTGAATTAATGCTCTCATTTCCCGGAACACCTTGAACCTTTGGCTGATAGTTGTATGCCTCTGCTCTTACCAAAATTTTAGATTGCCGTCTCTCCAACTAGATTTTTAGTTTAAGGGATTGAATAGTATTTTTATACTTTATTTTCCCACCATAGTATCTAGCACAGTCTTCTGTATACGTCTGTTGTAGGTACTCATTAAGTATTTTTGAAAGAATGGATAGATGAAAAATATTTATATAAAGATCTAAAATGTATAAGTTGAATTGCATTAGGAAAATTTTTAACTGATAGATCACATTCCACTTGTAGTTTATGTTTATGGAAAGACATAATATCTAATATAGTTCTTTAAAACGTATATTATTTATTTTCTTATTTCAATCTTACCTTACTTATAAATGATTTAGACATGAAATACATAGTTTTAAATTATGTTAAGTTCAATAACAAAATAAAAAAAGAAGAGAGACAAGCTTAGAGAAGCATAAGGAATTTATGTCACCAGATTTCTCAGATGACCTCATTACTACTGCTGGGTGCAAAAAATTGGCTTAGTTTCCTGGCAGCTAAGGCAAAAAAGAAACATACTGAGCTAAGTAATATTCATGTCTGATATAAAAGGCACAAAAATTCCTCTGCAGGGGCAAATTATTTCTTGGAAATAAATGTAGTCAGACACATCATGGAGATCTATGTATAAGAGGCAGCCTGTGCAGTTGATAATGTCTTTATTTTTGTTTGCACCAAAGGAATAAAAACACTGTTTAAATAAACAGGGTTTTTTTGACCTTTTATAAAGGTTAAGGTCAGAGCATTAAATCAGAGGGGGTTGTAGTAAATAACTCAGTCAGGGCATTTCTGTGAGGCCCTGAGCTATTCAGGTACTTCATGTGACCCATGTGTAATTTATTACGGAGATAGAATTTACCAAATCTGGATGAATAGATACTTACCATTTTATGAAACTGTTGTTCTCACATATCTATCTTTTAAGGTGGTCCTTAACAAGCGCCCTTGACAACTTTAGCCATCAGATGTGAAGGGGCAAAGGGATTATTCTTCTTTGGTTCTAAAACCTGAATTTATATTCCTACCTGAACAAAGGGCCAACTCACTTTGTCATGGATCTGGGTAGGAAGCATGTCTCCAGAGCCCCAATTTTCCCTTAAAAAAGAACTTTGCATACTCCCATTGACTCTCAAGAGCTCTGAATCTTATAACATGGAGGAAAGAACTTGGATTGGAAACGTTGAGGGAGTGTACTATTGACTGACTTCATAGTTCCAAGAACTTAAGGGTGGCCCATTTAGAACAATCTGATTTTCAACAGAATTGCCTCTGGACTCAAATCTGCCAACTTTTTAGCTGGCATAGTGTACCTTTGGATTTCTGAATTAATTAATTTTTATCTTTGCTCATTTAATCCCATACTGGATAGAAGTTTTCCTACCCTATTTTCCATTTCATTTTTTTGTTGTTGTTTAGAGATAGCTTATCAATAAAATAAGTGCAACTCGTTGTCAGTTAAATCATTCATTCATGAAACTTTCACTGGGTAGCCACTGTTGAGGGCATAGCAGTGACTAGACAGGCCAGTTGCTGTGCTTATGAAACTATAATCAAATGGGGAAAATATACACTGAATAGTAACTACACTTTAATTTCCAGCAATATTATATGTCAGATGCCTAGAGAAATCCTCTTGATATATAACCTAAAATTTATAAATAAAATATTCTAAAAAATATGAGCCAGAGGGAGATCTACCATGAAGTTTATTGAGGCTTAAGTTTTAGGGCCGCTTCCAAGGCCCTAGCAAATTTGTGTTTATTTTTTTGTATTCTTTTTCTTAACGAGTCTCTCCCAAATTATGTAATGTTCAGGTTCTACAAAAGTGATCCTTTTCTATATCAATTCATAGATAAGTGAATGAGAAAGAGAAAAATCTCAGAGATAATATACAAGGATAAGCTGTGAACCCAAAAAGGGAAAGTATCACTGAAAGAGAATTCATCCTGGAAACATTTATCTCTGTGCCATGGTGGGGAGAGAGACACAGGCACACCTTGGGTGGGCGTTAGGCAGGAAAAGCCCTTCATAAAGCCAGGATCCCTAAAGGTGTTACCTTCGTTGAGTAAACCAGAAAAAACAAAAACATGCCACAAGAAGTTGCACTGATGATCATTGCCTGTTTGGATTTGTCCTGGTGGAATGGAAAAACAGTACCTCTTGAGAATTCCTAACTGCAAGCCTGGCCTCAGGAAGATATGAGGCCAGAATTAAATTCATGCATTTAACTCCATGCTTAAAATTTAGTTCCAATGGTACATCAAATTCTGCTTGCCCACTGAGCACTATGGATAATGGATTTACCAGTTGTCTTGCTACTACAAAATATAGGTCACCATGTTTTCAGTCTCTAGCATTGGTTTCCTTGTGGCTCGTTCAACTATCAATCTCCTTGTTGCCTTTGTAGCCTCTGCCCACTACCCAGTCTCAAAACTAATGTCACATGTTCCAAGTTTTGTCCCCTACTTCCAGTACCAAGTGCTGTATCAGTAGTCTATTGCTGCAAATAAATAACTCCAAAACTTGGTGGCTTAATATAACAATTCACTATTTTTCATGATTCTTGGTTTGGTTGGGTGGTTCTTCTGTTGGTTTCTTGTGGGCTCGCTCTTGTAGGTGCATTCACCTTGAGGATTGGCTGGGGGCTGGTCTTTTCTCTCACGTGGTAGAGGCAGCATTCCAAGAGGGAAAGCTCCATGCATAAGTACTTATGCCTCTGCTTGTGTCACATTTGCTGGTGTACTGTTGGCCAAAGCAAGTCATATGGCTAAGCCCAGAGTCAGTGTGGGAGGGGACCACACAAGGTTATGAATATTGGAAAGTGTGACTCATTGGGAGTGGTTAGTGTAACAATATACCACAATGAGATAGAAGCTGAGCTGCTGCTTTAAATGGATACGCAGCCGAAGAGTTTCAGCTTGTTCTTAAAACTATTCCTAGCTAGAAGGTGTAAAGTTAACCAAAATAAATAATTTGATGAATTCTTTGGAGAATTTTATCAACACCAAATGACTGATAAAATATTCTGCAGTAGCTTCTCCCAAAACACAAGCTCTTGAATTTACAAAACATCATTTTATAGTGGAACCAGTAGATTTTCTTGTCACTTATTTGAGCTTCATTCCATTTTGCATGTTGTAAAACTAGAATGTGAGGCTTCTGTTTTTTCTCCTGCAGTGGCCACGCTAAGACAGCATCTCCTGCAAATGGAGTTCATTTCCCTAACAACAAATCCACAATATCTCATTGTAATCTGTTCTGATCTCAGTAAGTCTTTGGTGTCTTTAACTGGTTTTCCTCATTTCTTTCTTTGTTTTTCTTTTTCTTTACATGGTAACACACATATACATATAGGAACAACATTATTTATAAGAGCAATAGTTAGCAAATTGACTAATTCTCTTGTTTTCTAGGCAAAGGGCAGTCGTTAGTGATTTCAAAATTTCTACTGTTAATGCTATATAATTAAATAAAACAGTTCAAAAGATAACAGATAAAAAGAGCGATCTCAAAGCTCCTTAGCATTTTGAACACTTCTTCCAGAAACTTCACCACTCAATTATATTTGTGATGGCAATTAGAAAGAGTAATGCTGAGAATCGAAATAAAATAAAGGCCAAAATGCTTAATTTCAGCATGGATAAAATATATTAATTTCCAAGATTGGTAATCATAAAAGATAAACATTTATTGAGAGCTTACCATGTGCCAGACACTGTATTTAATTCTTTATATACATAATTTTATTTGATTCTTAAAAACAGACCTATGAGTTACTATTTACAGACTTTTTTTTAAAGAACATGCACACTCAGTCTTAGATAGGTTAAATAAAATACTGAAGGTCACAGCTGGTCAGTGGTGGTGACCAAAGTGTACTCAGTTCTGTCTAAATTTAAGCCAATTGTCTTAACTGCTAAGCTTTTTGTCATAAAGACTAATTATTAAATAGTTAATAGTTTTGGTTTCTCTTTTAGAGAAGTATCACACAGACTTATCTCATTTAGTGTGATTAAGTTGTATCTCATTGTGTGAGGTAAGTTATATGGTGATAAGTTACAGATTTCTTTGTAAGAAAAAAAGATTTCTAAGAAAAAAAGTTTCCTGGGTAATCTGTGCCACTATCTCTAACTCCCATGCAACACCTCTTCCCCCTTAGAGCAAAAGTGCTAGAAAATATTAGTGAATAAAATAGTTATAGTCCCTGTCCTCACAGAGCTTACAGTCCAGTGGGGATACAAAGAATATGTAAGCAAAAACCAGTACGTATACAGTTATGGAAATATAGTAATGCTCCAAAGCAAACACTCTGACCTGGAAATGTTCTTAACAATCTAGGTGATTCTGACGCAGGTGGTCAGGAGACTTCACATGGGAAGATACTTGGTGGAGACTAAACCAGACATAACTATGCAGTGGTCATTTGGCCAGCTTTCAGAAAAGGAAGACTCTAGAGTGCCATCCCTTTCAGCTAAAGCAGGGTGCTCCCAGCATCTGTATTTGTATTTACAGCAGGTTGGAAGAGTTAGAGGAGCAGCGTTTGGGAAATGCTGGCCTACAGTCCACTCTGAACTACTTACATAGCTACTTCCTGTTAGTATGAAGTTTTAAAGTAAGTGCACTGAGATAAAGAAAACATATAAGAGTACACCGGGCATTCGCTGAAGGCCAAATATTACTCCAAATAAAGATTGAGAGGAGATGATGATGTTAAGGTATTTTAAAGGCTGTAGGTAGATTTCTGAGACATATTAGAAAATGAAAATTTACAGGGAGTACAGCCATACTTCATTTTATTGCTCTTTGCTTTATTGTGTTTTGCAGATATTGTGTTTTTTACAAATTGAAGGTTTGTGGTAACCCTGCATTGAGCAAGTCTGTCAGCACCATTTTTCCAACAGCATTTGCTCACTTTGTGTCTCTGTGTCACATTTTGTTAATTCTCACAATATTTCAAACTTTTTCATCATTGTTATATTTGTTGTGGCAATCTGTGATCAGTGATCTTTGACGTTACTATTGTAATTGTTTTGGGCCACCACGAGCCATGCCCATATAAGATGTGAACTTAATCGATAAATGTTGTGTGTGTTCTGACTGCTCAGCTGACTGGCCATTTCCCCGGCCTCTCTCCCTTGGGCCTCCCTAGTCCCTGAGGCACAACAGTATTAAAATTAGGCCAATTACTAACCCTACAGTGGGCTCAAGTGTTCAAGTGAAAGAAGAGTCGCATGTCTCTCACTTTAAACCAAAAGTGAGAAATTATTGAGCTTCGTGAGGAAGGCACATGGGTTGAAAGCTGAGATAGGTTGAAAGCTAGGCCTCTTGCCCCAAACAGTTAGCCAAGTTGTGAATGCAAAGGAAAAGTACTCGAAGGAGATTAAAAGTGCTATTCTAGTGAACACACAAATGATAACAAAGCAAAACAGCCTTATTGCTTATATGGAGAAAGTTTTAGTGATCTGGATAGAATATCAAACCAGCCATAACATTCCCTTACGCCAGAGCCTAATCCAGAGAAGGCCCTAACTCTCTTCAATTCTGTGAAGGCTGAGAGAGGTGAGGAAGCTGCAGAAGAAAAGTTTGAAGCTAGCAGAGGTTAGTTCATGAGATTTAAGGAAAGAAGCCATCTCTATTACATGAAAGTACAAGGTGAAGCAGCAAATGCTGATGTAGAAGCTACAGTAAGTTAACCAGAAGATCTAGCTAAGATAATTAATGAAGGTGGCTACAGCAAACAGCAGATGTTCAATGTAGACGAAACAGCCTTTCATTGGAAGAAGATGCCATCCAGGACTTTCATAGCTAGAGAAGTCAATGCCTGGCTTCAAACCTTCAAAGGACAGGCTGACTCTCTTGTTAGGGCTTAAGGCAGCTGGTGACTCTAAGCTGAAGCCAATGCTCATTTACTATTCTGAAAATTCTAGGGCCCTTAAGAATTATGTTAAATCTACTCTGCCTGTACTCTATAAATGGAAGAACAAAGCCTGGATGAGAGCACATCTGTTTACAACATGGTTTGCTGAATATTTTAAATATTTATTTATTTATTGCCTGTGTGTGTGTGAGAGGAAGATCAGCCCTGAGCTAACATCCATGCCAATCTTCCTCTTCTTGCTGAGGAAGACTGGCCCTGAGCTAACATCCGTGCCCATTTTCCTCCACTTTATATGGGACACCGCCACAGCATGGTTTGACAAGCAGTGCATCGGTGCATGCCCGGGATCCAAACCCGGGCCGCCAGCAGCAGAGTGCGCGCACCCAACTGCTACACCACGGGGCCGGCCCAACTGAATATTTTAAACTCACTGTTGAGACCTACTGCTCAGAAAAAAGGATTCCTTTCCAAACATTACTGCTCATTGACAATGCACGTGGTCACCCAAGAGCTCTGATGGAAATGCACAATGAGATGAATGTGTTTTCATGCCTGCTAACACAACATCAATTCTGCAGCCTATGGATCAAGGAGTAATTTCTACTTTCAAGTATTATTATTTAAGACATACATTTCATAAGGCGATAACTACCATAAGTGATTTCTCTGATGAATCTGGGCAAAGTAAATTAAAAACCTTCTAGAAAGGATTCACCATTCTAGATGCGATTCAGAACATTTGTGATTTATGGGAAGAGGTCTCAATATCAACATTAACAGGAGTTTGGAAGAAGTTGATTCCAACCCTCATGGATGACTTTGAGGAGGGGTTCAGGACTTCAGTGGAGGAAGTAACTGCAGATGTGGTGGAAATAGCAAGAGAACTAGAATTAGAAGTGGAGCCTGAAAATGTGACTTAATTGCTGTAATCGCGTGATAAAACTTTAATGGATGAAGAGTTTCTTCCTATGGATGAGCAAAGAAAGTGGTTTCTTGAGATGGAATCTACTTCTGATGAAGATGTTGAGAAGATTGTTGAAATGACAATAAAGGATTTAGAATATTGCATAAACTTAGTTGATAAAGCAGTAGCAGAATTTGAGAGGATTGACTCCAATTTTGAAAAAAGTTCTACTGTGGGTAAAATGCTATCAAACAGCATTGCATGTTACAGGGAAATAATTTGTGAAAGGGAGTCAATTGATGTGGCAAACTTCATTGTTGTCTTATTTTAAGAAATTGCCACAGCCACCCCAGCCTTCAGCAACCACCACCCTGATCAGTCAGCAGCCATCAACATTGAGGCAAGACCTTCCAGCAGCACAAAGATTACCTACCACTCACTGAAGGCTCAGAGGACAGTTAGTATTTTTTAGCAAGAAAGTATTTTTTAACTGAGGTAGGTACATTTTTTTTTAGAAATAATGCTATTGCACACTTAAACATAACTTTGATATGCGCTGGGAAACAAAAAAATTCGTGTGGCTTGCTTTATTGTGATATTCCCTTTATTGATGTGGTCTGGAAACGACCTACAATATCTCTGAGATATGATTGCATCCGTGGAATCCTGAGCCCTGACAGAGATAAAGGAATGGAAAAAACATAACCCTGGAATCGTGAATTTTACCCTCCTCAGCACCTGCTTTAAGTAAGAAAGATTCCTCATTTGTACCAGAGCCTGACAACATTGGTTCTTTCTATCAATAACCCTTAAATTATCAATGAATTAGCTATTGTTTGTTGTACATCTAAATCAAGAATGATGTTAAGTGTCTTGAAGGCATTCACTTTCTAATCTGTATAATTCTTTGTAGGAGTTTACTCTCATTATCCTCATATTTTCAGGTGAGCAAACTGAGTCAGAGAGAGATCAAATAACTTTCCAAAAGTCATACAGTGTGTATGTGGCAAAGCTAGGATTTCAAATTTTCTGACTCTCTAGAAGGCCAGGCTTGAAGGCTTGAAGGAACTGTACTCTTTCTTTGGTTCTAAGACACACATTGTTTCCACATTTTAATACCTAAAAAAATTGGACAAAGTTGTACAATTATAGTTGATAGCATGTTTTTTCTTTCTTAGTGGAACATAAAGTTGATCGTGCTGTTGCAATCAATGGCATTTTCAATTCAATAAAATGTGGTAGCAGGTAGCCATATGCAAATATTCTCCATGCTAATAGTGAATAATCTGCCTCCCTCCGTGCCTGGCTTTCTTTGCTTTACTTTCTAATCACAGTTCATTTTCTTCAGCATATTTAACTTACTTTCGTGATATTTTCACAAACATTTCAATATAAGCTTAATGTATCTTGTTGGAGACCCCAGCATACTGTGAGGGATTGTTGATTACCATCAATCTACAGATATTATTCAAACTGATTCCATTATATAAGGAGCTTTATTTTTTTATAAGACTACTACAACCTGCTCACTTTCCAGATTAAAAAACATGAAAATTAGAGAAAGTAAATTTTTAAAAAATTATTTTATTGAGGTCATATTTGTTTATAACATTGTGTAATTTCAGGTGTACATTATTATGTATCAGTTTCTGTATAGACTACATCATACTCACCACCAATAGTCTAATTTTTATCCATCACCATACATTTGTGCCCCTTTACCCCTTTCACTCACCCCCCCACCCCCTTCCTCTCTGGTAACCACTAATCTGTTCTCTTTATCCGTATGTTTGTTTATCTTCCACATATGAGTGAAATCATCCAGTGTTTGTCTTTCTTTGGGTTATTTCACTTAACATCATACCCTCAAGGTCCATCCATGTTGTTGCAAATGGGACAATTTTGGCTTTTTTATGACTGAGTAGTATTCCATTGTATATACATACCACATCTTTTTTATCCACTCATCAGTTGATGGGCACTTGGGTTGCTTCCACGTCCTGGCTATTGTGAATAATGCTGCAAAGAATATAGGGGTGCATAGATCTCTTTGTATTGTTGATTTCACAAATGATTTCATTTGTATTTTTGATGTTCTTGGGATAAATACCCAGTAATGAGATGGCTGGATCATATGGTATTTCTATTTTTAATTTTTTGAGAAATCTCCATACTATTTTCCATAGTGGCTGCAACCAGTTTGCATTCCCACTAGCAGTGTATGAGGGTTCCTATTTCTCCACATCCTCTCCAACACTTGTAATATTTTTTTGTTGTTGTTAATTATAGACATTCTGTGTATGGCTGTATCATTGTATACCTTCAGGTGTAAGGCAATATCTCATTGTAGTTGTGATTTGCATTTCCCTAATAAGTAGTGATTTTGAACATCTTTTCATGTGCCTGTTGACCATCTGTATATCTTCTTTGGAAAAATGTCTGTTCATATCTTCTGCCCATTTTTTGATCAGGTTGTCTGTTTTCTCGTTGTTCAGTTGTATGAGTCCTAAATAATTTGAAATAATTTCCAACCCTTGTTGAATAATCCAACCCTTGTTGGATATATGGTTTGCAAATATTATCTCCTAGTGGTGGGTTGGGTTTTTTTTGATGGTTTCCTTTGCCTTGCAGAAGCTTTTTAGTCTGATGTAGTCTCATTTGTTCATTTTTTGTTTTGTTTCCCTTGCCTGAGTAGACATGCATTTGAAAAGATGCTGCTAAGACCAATGTCAAAGAATATACTGCCTATATTTTCTTCTGGGAATTTTCTGGTTTCAGGTTTTACATTCAAATCTTCAATCCATTTTGAGTTAATTTCTGTGTATGGTGTCAGATAATGGTCTACTTTCATTCTTTTGCATGTGGCTTTCTAGTTTTCCCAACACCATTTATTGAAGAGACTTTCCTATCTCCATTGTATGTTCTTGGCTGCTTTGTCGAAGATGTGGGCTTTTGATTCTGTTCCATTGATCTGTGTGTCTGTTTTTGTCCAAGTAACATGCTCTTTGGATTACTATATCTTTGTAGTATATTTTGAAGTCAGGGCTTGTGATGCCTCCAGTATTGTTCTTTTTTCTCAGGATTTCTTTGGCTATTTGGGGTCTTTTGTTGTTCCATATAAATTTTAGGATTCTTTGTTATGTTTCTATGGGGAATATCATTGGGGTTCTGATTAGGATCACATTGAATCTGAGGATTGCTTTAGGTAATATGGACATTTTAACTATGTGTATTCTTCTAATCTATGAGCATGGAATATCTTTCCATTTCTTTATGTCTTTGACTTCTTTCAATAATGTCTTATAGTTTGCATTGTATAGGTCTTTCACCTCCTTGGTTAAGTTTATTCCTAGAGATTTCATCCTTTCTGTTGTGATTGTAAATGGGATGGTATTCTTGACTTCTCTTTCTGCTAGTTCGTTATTAGTGTATAGAAATGCAACTGATGTTTGTAAGTTGATTTTGTACCCTGTAACTTTGCTGTAGTTGTTGATTATTTCTAATAGTTTTCTTGTGGATTCTTTAGGGTTTTCTATATATAGAATCATGTTGTCCACAAAGAGCAGGAGATTTACTTCTTCCTTTCCAATTTGGGTACCTTTTATTTCTTTTTCTTGTCTAATTGCTCTGGCCAAAACCTCCAGTACTATGCTTGAAAGAGTGGTGAAAGTGAGCAGCTTTGTCTTGTTGCTGTTCTCAGAGGGATGGCTTTCAGTTTTTCACCACTAAGTATGATGCTGGCTGTGTGTTTGTCATATATGGCCTTTATTATCTTGAGATACTTCCCTTCTATACCCATTTTATTGAGAGTTTTTATCATAAATGGATGTTGGATCTTGTCAAATGCCTTCTCTGCATCTATTGAGATGATCGCGTGATTTTTATTCCTCATTTTGTTAATGTGGTGTATCACATTGATTTGTGGATGTTGAACTATCCCTGCATCCCTGGAATAAATCCTACTTGATTGTGGTGTATCATCCTTTTAATATATTGTTGTATTCCATTTGCCAATACGTTGTTGAGGATTTTGCATCTATGTTCATCAGCAATATTGGCCTGTAATTTTCCTTTTCTCTGTTTTCCTTGTTTGGTTTTGGTATCAGGGTATTGTTGGCCTCATAGAATGACTTAGGAAGAGTCCCATCTTCTTCAATATTTTGGAATAGTTTGAGAAGGATGGGTATTACATCTTCTTTGAATGTTTGGTAGAATTCTCCAGAGAAGCCATCTGGTCCTGGACTTTTGTTTTTTCGGAGGTTTTTGATTACTGTTTCAGTCTCTTTACTTGTGATTGATGTATTCAGATTCTCTATTTCTTCTTGATTCAGTTTTGGGAGGTTGTGTGGGTCTAAGAATTTATCCATTTCTTCTAGGTTATCCAATTTGTTGGTATATAGTTTTCATAGTATTCTGTTATAATCTTTTGTATTTTTGTGTGATCCATTGTATTTTCTCCTCTTTCATTTTTAATTTTATTATTTCAGACTTCTTTCTTTTTTTTCTTAGTGAATCTGGCTAAGGGTTAGTCAATTTTGTTTATCTTCTCAAAGAACCAGCTCTTAGTGTCATTGATCTTTTCTACTTTTTTATTTTTTAGTCTCTATTTTGTTTATTTTTGCTCTAATTTTTATTATTTCTCTCCTTCTGCCTACTTTGGGCTTTGTTTGTTCTTCTTTTTCTAGTTCTGTTAGGTGTAGTTTAAGGTTACTTATTTGAGATTTTTGTTGTTTGTTGAGGTGGGCCTGTATTGCTATGAACTTCTCTCTTAGAACTGCTTTTGCTGCATCCCATAAGAGTTGGTATATTGTTTTCATTTTCATTTGTCTCCAGGTATTTTTTAATTTCTCCTTTTATTTCCTCATTGATCCAATAATTGTTCAGTAACATGTTGTTTAGTCTCCACATATTTGTGAATTTCCCAGACTTTGTCTTGTAGGTGACTTCTAGTTTCATAGCATTGTGGTCGAAAAAGATGCTTAATATGATTTCAGTCTTCTCAAATTTATTGAAGCTTGCCTTGTTTCCCAATATATGGTCTATCTTTGAGAATGTCCCATGTGCACTTGAGAAGAATGTGTATTCTGCTGTATTTGGATGGAATGTTCGATATATATCTATTAAGTCCCTCTGGTCTAGTGTTTCATTTAAGGCCACTGTTTCTTTTTTGACTTTCTGTCTGGATGATCTATCCATTGATGTAATTGGGGTGTGTGGTCCCCTACTATTATTGTGTTGCTGTCAATTTCTCCCCTTAGGTCTGTTAATAGTTGCTTTATATACTTTTGTGCTCCTGTGTTAGGTGCATAGACATTCATAGTGTTATTTTCTCTTTGTGGAATGTCCCTTTTATCATTATATGTTGCCCCTCTTTATCTCTCATTTTCTTTTTTATCCTGAAGCCTGCTTTATCTGACATAAGTGTGGCAACACTTTCTTTCTTTTGCGTGCCATTTGCATGGAGTATCATCTTCCATCCCTTCACTCTGAGCCTATGTTTGTCTTTAGAGCTGAGATGTGTTTCCTGGAGGCAGCATATTGTTGGTTCTCATTTTTTAATTTATCCAACTTATGATTGGAGAATTCAATCTATTTACATTTAGAGTGATTATTGATATATGAGGGCTTAATACTGCTACTTCATCTCTTGTTTCCCAGTTGTTCTATATTTCCATTGTTTCTTTTCCCTTGTATTTCTGACTGCCGCTTCAGTTTGATGGTTTTCTCTGATGGTTTTTCAGTTTTCTTTTTATTTATGATTTGTGGCTCTGTTGTGATTTTTTGTTTAGTGGTTACCATGAGATTTGTATTAAAGATCTCGTAGATGAGATAGTCCATTTTCTGATAGCCTCTTATCTCCATTAGCCTGAGCAGGTTCCATCCCTCTCTTCTTCCCCTTCTGAGTTATTGTTGTCACAAATTGTTCTTTTTTATGTTGTTTGTGACTAAACTGAAGTGTTTCCAGTTATTTTTGATGCTTTTTTCCCTTTATCTTTTATGTTATAATTGAGTGTTTACTAATCTATTCTGATATAGAGCTGCAATTTTCTGATTCTATCTGTCTATTTATCTCCTTGCTCAAGGTTTAGTAAACCTTTGATTTTTAGTTTCAGATGGGAGGGCTCCTTTCAATGTTTCTTGTAAGGCAGGCCTAGTGGTGATGAACTCCCTCAGCTTTTGTTTTCTTGGGAAAGCTTTTATTTCTACATTGTATCTGAAAGATAGTTTTGCTGGATAGAGTATTCTTGGCTGAAACTTTTTGTCTTTCAGTATTTTGATTATATCAGTCCATTCTCTCCTAGGCTGTAAGGTTTCTGCTGAGAAATCCATTGAAAGCCTGATAGGGGTTCCTTTGTAGGTTATTTTCTTCTGCCTTGCTGCCCTTAATATTTTTTCTTTGTCATTGACTTTTGCCAGTTTTACTACTATATGCCTTGGAGAAGGTCTTTTTGCATTGATGTAATTAGAAGTTCTATTGGCTTCATGTACTTATAAGTCCAGTTCCTTCTCCAGGTTTGGGAAGTTCTCTGCTACTAGTTCTGTGAACAAGCTCTCTACTCCCTTCTCCCTCCCTTCTCCCTCTGGAATACCTATAATTTTTGTGTTGCTTTTCCTAATTGAGTTGGATATTTCTCAAAGAATTTCTTCATTTTTAAAAAATTTTAGTTCTCTCTCTTCCTCCACTTGAAGCATTTCTATATTTCTATCCTCTAAATCACTAATACTGTCCTCCATAATGTCAGCTCTATTTTTGATGATTTCTAGATTATTTTTTATTTCATTAATTGTGTTCTTCCTATGTAGAATTTCTGTTTGATTTTCTTTTATAGTTTCAGTCTCTCTGGTGCAGTGTTTCTTCTGATCATTAATTTTATTCCTGAGCTCATTGAACTGTCTTTATGAATTTTCTTGTAACTTGTTGAGTTTCTTTATGACAGCTATTTTGAATTCTCTGTCATTTAGATTGTAAATTTCTGTGACTTCAGGATTAGTTTCTGAAAACTTGTTATTTTCCTTTTGCTCTGAAGTGTTACTGTAGTTCTTCATGGTGTTTGTTGAAGTGATCCTTTGCCAGCATTTGTGGTAGTATCAGGTCACAGATTCCACCTGCCACCACTGTGGGTGTGCAGAAGCTGTGTTTTCTAACCGCGCCCCATATGCTGGAAGTTGTGTCAGTAGGGCTGCTCTGCATTTGTGCACTGGCCACAGCCACTGGGTGGGTCATGCATGCACACACAAGTGGGGCCTCTGTGCTCCACCAGTGGGTTGCTTTTATGCAGGTGGGACCGCTGCATTCAGCAGAGGACCGGCTGAGCTGCTGCACTTGGTGGGTTGGGATCCTTCAGTGGGACTGAGCTGCTGCCACTCGGTGGGGAGCGTTCCCATGGGCAGGGCCATCACAGCACAGTGGGCTCTCCCATGGGCCAGATTATCACTCCAAAAGCTTTTGCATGCAGGCCAGACTGCCCCTGCTTCCTCTTACAGGCACACTGGCTGCTATGTAAGGACCTGTGAGCTGGATCACTGCCACCAGGGGTTGGAGGAGTCAGCTCACCTAGTTCCACTGCTTACTGGGGATCCAGTCCACCCACCTTCAGATGTATGGCTGCGTGGATCTCTCAGGTGTCCTCTTGTGCTGTGTAAGGAATCCTCTGTTGGTTAATGTATGTCCATTTAGTTGTAACTAGAGGGGAGAGACAAAAGGGAACAACTCACTCTGCCATGATGCTGACATCACTCCCCTAAATTTTTTGCCCAAAGTCACGTAGCTAATAAGTATCAAGACTAGATTCTTA
Source organism: Ceratotherium simum simum (assembly GCF_057802395.1). Classification (NCBI taxonomy): domain Eukaryota; kingdom Metazoa; phylum Chordata; class Mammalia; order Perissodactyla; family Rhinocerotidae; genus Ceratotherium; species Ceratotherium simum. Next base: position 38,356,189 of record NC_141924.1, read on the forward strand.
ATCTTTAGTTGATTTAGCTCCTTCTTCTAATGTGTAATGCTACTTTCTACATCAAGATGTTGAAACTTACATGTATATTACACTCCACAATCCCTCTCTCCAGTCTTTAAGGAAAAATCTTCTTAAAAATTGTCACTATCAATAGATATAGACAAACTTATTTAAAAATTTTATGGAATTCACAGTAACTAGAATACTAGAACCATTTTGAAAAACAGGAATAGAGTTGGAAGAATCACACTACTTAATTTTAAGACTACATAGCTACAACTAATTAAGAGAGTGTAGTATTAGCAGAGCAATAAACTCAAGGAGTAATGGAATAGAATAGAAAACTAAGAAATATACCATGCAAACATGCCCAATTTTCTTCTGACAAAGTAGCAAAAGCATTCAAGGAAGAATAGTCTTTTCAACAAATGGTGCTTAAACAATTGGACACCAATAGGCAAAAAAATTAACCTTGACCTAAACCTCACACTGTACAAAAATTAACTCAAAATGAATAATAAATCTAAATGTAAAATAATTGTAAAGCCTTTATAAGAGAACATGTCTAAGAATTATTGTATTCTCTTCTATTAGGTAGATAAGTTTCATTGTTCTATTTTAATTACCTTCTTTCTGTTACTACATACTGGAAACTAATATACTTCCCACAAATAAATTCATGGAATGGAAGAATGGAAGCAGAGAAGGCAGTCCTCAAATATTCACTTTAGTGAGTCAACCCTGAGAATTTTAGAAACTCTTTTTTTTTTTTCTTAAAGCTTTCTTTTTACTGGGTCCTGCTCCATCCACACAGGGTGAGAACAAGGAGTCTGTTTTAATAAATTATTTATACATTAGATTTGAACAGAATTAGATTGAAATCACAATCTCCCTGCTTATTAAGTATGTATTCTTGAGCAAATTATTTAACCCTGATTAATTTCAGTTCTTTCATCTGAAAATTGGAGATTATAGAAAATTATGATATATTGTAGACACTGTAAAATGTTGGTAAGTTTAAGCAATCATTCACTTTAAGAAATGTTTTTTCATAGTAACGTTAGTAAATGCTTTGGTGTCTTTCTACAGAACTTTGACAAATATTTAAAATAATCTCAGGTAATCGTTATTTCTGGTTCAAAATAGGGGTCATGAGTTGATAAAGGATATGTTTTCTCTAAATGGTGAATTTATTTATAAAAATGTTTTTAAAGTATCAGAACACCTGGGTAGTTAAATATATTTTGTTTTAAAGGAACACAATTTAATGGAATTGGAACTATTTTGGACACCCTAGGACATAAAATATTTATTGCAAAATATAAGTGGTGGGTCAGTGGCAAAAACTGATTAAAGAATCTAGCTAGTATCTTATCACAAACTTCTGCTCAATTAACTTATTCAAAATTGAATTTCAAAAAAAACCACTTTGTTTGAACTTCAAAAAATAGCCTGAAACTTCAACTTGACATCTCATATTATGCTTCATGTTTTAAAAACAAAGAAGTCAATAGTTACTACATATATTTTCAAACATATAAACACAAAGGATGAAAAATAGCACACATACATATGTATAATAATTTTTTCCTTTCTGATCCAAAAATAAGATTATATTATGTACATTTTTCTGGCTCATGTTACAGTACATTTGCACTGTGATAATGCATCTGAGCCAGCTGAAAATGAGCAGGTAAGCTAATGCATTCTTTTTGGGGATTAGATAATATCGTATGACATGGATTTATTACAGTGATACACATTTGGCAATGTTAGAGACTTTTTTAATTGTTATGATTTATAGGAAGGGTGGAAAATATTGCTTGTATCTAGTGGATAGAGGACAGGGATGCTGCTAAAAATCCTACGATAGGTTCCCACAACAAAGATGCATCTAGTCCACAACGTCAGTGATGCTCATTTTGAGGAACGCTGCCTAATCCTGTTTTTTATCACCTCTTTTGTTTTTGATTTTTTAGCATGAAGTTTCAAAATATCCATTTGCTGTCTTGGTTTATAAAAGTCTTTTCAAACACTAGATTTTAAATACAGTTTCCCTCTAATATTTTTATTCTTTTTACACTTAAATCTTTAATCACTGTTTTCTTTTAATGCTGTGATTTGAAGTTCCAGGGGAAAAAGTCAATTTGCCAGCACCACTGATTAAATAAGTTGTCTGCTTTCTCACTGAATTAACATAATGTTGCTGGGGTAGTGTTTTGAAATGTCTACTTTGTTTCACTGATGTATTTGCATATTCTCATGCCAGTAGCACATAATTTTGATTATATTAATTTTAATATCTGGTAAAGGCATTATAATCATTTTAATAATTGATCAGGCTATTCTCACTTTACTCTTACTATTTTATAATTCCTGCCTATTTTTTTAGCATTCATTATTCCATATGATCTTTAAGATGATTTGACCCAATTTTGAAAAAAAAAATCATTAAGCATTCTATTGCAGCTTAATTTTAGCTTTTATACTTATTAATTATCTCTGCTTCCTTTTTCCTGTTTTGCTTTCAATTCCTCAAAATGAGTATCGAGTTGCTTAACTTTAGACATTCTTATAAATAACAAATGCACTTAAGTCTACACATTTTTGCTTGAATACGGTTTTTGGCTATGCCCCATAGATTTCATTTCTCTCTCTCTTTCTCTGTACACCTATATATACACACACACATATATAAACATAAAAACATGTCTATTAATATAAAACATATTAATCTAAATATAAAAATATATAGTAATGTTAAAATTACATCACGAGCAACTGTGATAAAATTTTAAGAAATTCTACGTTATGTACATATTAAATCAAATTTTATTTATTGTATTATTCAATTCTTTTTTTTTTCTTTTGTGAGAAAGATCAGCCCTGAGCGAACATCAGATGCCAATCCTCCTCTTTTTGTGCTGAGGAAGATTGGCCCTGAGCTGACGTCTATGCCCATCTTCCTCTACTTTATATGGGACACCACCACAGCATGGCTTGACTAGTGGTGCATCTCAGTCCACAACCAGGATCTGAACCTGTGAACCCCAGGCCGCTGAAGTGGAGCACGCACACTTAACCTCTTGTGCCACTGGGCTGGCCCCTTCAATTCTTTTATATCCTTATATTTTTTGTCTATATGATCTCTCCGATTCTTAAAAATTTTGAAATCCTATATTATAATGGTACATTTTTAAATAGACATTTAAATAGACATGTTTTAAATAGGCATTTTTAAATTGATATTTCCTCAAAGCATAACACAGTGCAGAAAGACGCACAAATAAAATGTATGCAGCTTGATGAATTATCACAAAATGAACATGCTCATTTTTTATCCTCCAGGTCAAGACATGGAACATTACCAGAATCTCAGAGCCCATCTATTCCCTTTCCCACTCAATAACTCCTCCTTATCTCAAAATGGAACCTCTGTCCTAGCTTCTCATATCATAAATTACTCTTGCCTGTCTTTGAAATGTATATAATTGTAATCATTGTAAACATATAATATTGTATAATAAGACAATATTTTATACATTATACAATATGTATGTATAATTAGATAACATTTTGATCATATAATGATACATATTCCGTTGTTTTTTACTTCTTTTAAAATTTTGTTAATAAATTCTTCCATTAGTTGATTTTTATTGCTCTTCAATATTCTATTGGATAAATTTACTAAAATTTATTTATCTGTTCTACTGTTGATGGATATTTGTGTTGTTTCCCATTTTTAACTCTTACAAATAATACTGTTATGAATGTACTTACATATGTCTCTTGATATACACATGTGTGGATTTCTTCTGGGTATGTATTATTAAATATGGAATACCAGTGTCACAGGGCATGCCTATGTTCAACTTTAGGACATACTGCTAAACAGTTTTCCAATGTGGTTGTATCAATTTATATTCCTACCAGCAGAGTGTGAAATTCCTATTGCTTTATAACCTTGCCAAAAACTGATATTATCAATATTTTCAATTTTAACCATACTGGCATTTGTGCAGTTGTATCTCATTTAGGTTTTAATTTGAATTTCCCTGATGTCTAATCTCATGTATTTATTGCCTATTGTATATTGTATCTCAAATTTCTTGCTCACTTTCCTATTTGGGTTATCTTACTTTTTGCTGATTTGTAAAGTTTGTTATATATTTTAGATGCAAGTCCTTTGTCATTTATATGGCACACATTTTTTCCTTCATAGTTAAGGCTTTTTTCTCCTATTTAAAAAGTCTTTTCCTCTCCCTGTTTTAAAAGGTACTGTCTTATGTTTTCTTCTAGAGGAGTTATTGTTTGACCTTTCACAAGTACACTCCACATGGAATTAATTTTTGTATATGTGATAGGTAGGAAACAGATCAAGTGTTATCTTTTATTTAGATATTCAGTTGAACAAACATCATTCTATGTGTTTGATTTTTTTAAATAAGATTTATTTTTAGAGCAGTTTCAGGTTTACAGCAAAGTTGAGCAGAAAGTACAGAGAGTTCTCATATACTCCTTGCCCCCATACACACACAGCCTCCTCCACCATCAACATCCCATGCCAGAGTGCCGCGTTTGTTACAACTCATGAATCTACATTGACACATCATGGCCATCCAAAGTTCGTAGTTAACATTAGAGTTTACTCTTGGTGTTATATGTTCCATGGATGTATTTGATTTTTTGATACTGATCTAAGTGGTATCATTTAAAAATTTTCTATTGTAATGTTTGATGATGGTACATAGAAATACAACCACTTTTTTAATGATCTTATGTCCAGCAATCTCATTAAATTTACTTATGGATTTAAAACTTTTTTCTATAGATTCTTATGGAATTTCTAAAACACTATCATGCTTTCTGAAAGTAATCTTAGGTTCTTTTTCTCATTTTTCAGGTTTCTTTTTCTATTTTTTATACCTTGTATAGCTTTCCTACCTTAGTGCACTGGCTATGTCTGTTAGTACAATGTTAAATAGAAATTGTGATATGCTTTATTTTCCAAAATTTTTTGTGAGCTAAACTTGAATTTCCAGAAATTTTGGGGAGGCAGGTAAGGAGAGAAGGCATTAAGATAGTGCACTCATACTCTGGCAATTTGATTTACTTAAGGACCAGTTTGTTTCATCTCTCTCTGTATACAGGATCACTTTCCAGGCTCTGCGTCTCTGGTCTAATGGCCAGAGTGCCTCAACTTCACTGATAGTGACAGTGAGAGGCATAGGAGTTGCTATTTTCATGGGTTAGTGTTTCACTAGCAGGCAATTTTTTTGTTCACTGTCTGTTCCTTCACCTCCTCAAAAGTTGGTAATCTCTCAGCAACAATAATGAAGAGAACTCAACTTGTCCATCTGCCTTCTCCTGAGTTCTTTGGGGAGAAATTAGCTTGTCCTCCAAGGAACCAACATCACCACAACAAGGTGCAAGCCAGGCTCTCTTTGGAATCAAGAGTGGGCTTTAACTCTCAGTTCAATTCCTGCTGCTCTTACCTGGATTCTCGTCTACACCTTCTTTCTCCTTCAGGATTCACCAGTGTCCACAGCCTTGTTCATCTCCTCCAGGTTCAGACCAGAACCTGCTTGGTCTGAGCGAGGTCAAGTAGAGGGACTACAATTGGTGGACGAGGCCTGAAACAGCCATCTTCCTTATCTTTCATTTAGAAAAAACAGGAACTGTTTTCAGTTTTTTTGTGTAAATAGATAGTGAATATTCTCTATTAAATTGTCTACCTGCTTTATCCTATTTTCAGGTGTTCTGAAAAAAAGGAAATTTTACACATTGAACAGGGGAGAAAAAACTCCTATTTTCAAGTAATGTCCTTTTCAGAAAGTTAAGTGCTGCAATTCTTTGAAAGAAGATGTTACAGACAACTCATCTGAATGCTGAATGCTGGGCATTAATGTTTATTTATAGTGAAGGCCATGTCTAGTAAATTCCTCGAATTCTGTTAGAAAGCAATGTTGGTAGAATTCTTATTAAGAATATGCTTTCCATGAGACTTCAATAGTAGTTCTATTTTCACCTGGAAAGGAATGAACCTTACAATACTAATTTTCTCATTTAATGGATTTTCCTCCCTTAAATAAGCTCAATTCTCTAATCTGGAGTGAGTAGCAGCTTGCTTTAGCCTGTGTAGAAAAGTGCACTTACATCGTATATGGGAAGAATAATTCAAATAAAATAGGATTTTAACCTCTGGGAACTGAAGGAATCTATTCCTAATTTTCTTTCATGTCTCATTTTGGAGATTGTCTTTGTAAAGTCAAGGCTTTTAAATACCACATGAAGTATTTTCTATGATATGCCATTTGGTGGGAAAAGATATAAAATTTTAAAAAAATGCATGAGAAAACACAAACAAAGGATATATATTCATTGATTTAATAAGTACTTCCTTTTTCTTATTGGTGAGGAAGATTGGCCCTGAGCTAATATCCATTGCCCATCTTCCTCTCTCTAATAAGTACTTAATAACACAGTGCCTGTGTTAGGCACTGGTCTAATCACTAGAAAGTCTAGTGAGTAAGATGGATGAAGTACCAGGCTTCAGGCAGCTCAAATGGGGTGTATGGGAAGATAATAAGTAGTTGCATAAACTAATACATATATAACATAATATATGGCAATGACAAACATAATGAAGGAAAATAAATCATGGAAAGGGCATAGAGCTGAGTGCTATATTAGACAGTGCTATATAGACATATATATATGTTATACATATATATATGTATATGAATGTATAATTTTTTAGAAGGAAACAATCCATTTGAATTTGAAATTTGTTGCCATATATTTATATGTAGTATTAACTTATAATTTTATCTCTTCTTTATCTGTGATTGTGTGTTTCCTTTCTTATTCCTATACTTGTATATTTTCGCTCTTTCATTTTTAACACCTGATTGGTCTATTTCATTGGTCTTCTCAAAAACAAAAACAAGAAACTGTTGATTTTAATTTAACTTTTCTACATTTTTTTGTTTTTATTTTCTTAATTTCGGTCTTTATTATCTCTGTATACTTTCTTTTAAATTTCTTTTAATTTTTCAAAATGAGTATTGAGTTTCCTTACTCTAGACTTTATTCTTAGTAATTCATTCATTGAAGTCTACACATATTCCTTTGAAGAGCATAATGGACACACTCTCCTAAGCCCATTTTAGAGATAACCATGGAAGATAATGAACAAGGAAGAACCTCCTGGATGCGAAGCCAGATGCCATGGAGGACAGTTATAAGGAAATTTCTCTCAGGGAGTAGAACCAGGGAGTGCCAGAAATTACTCCATAGCTAGGTGTGGAGTCTGTGATTTTTGAAGAGCTGGAATTGATAACTACCATGGACCAATTGATAACTAACACAAATATTGGTATTTTCCAGGCTCCCTTTTCCAAATGGAAGCTTTCCTTATTGTTATCCTGTCCCAATTCCACCATTGTATATTGATTATCTGGGTGAGAAATGTAGGTTGATAACCTTTAAAAATATTTCTCATTGGGAAATGAACAGACACTTCTCCAAGGAAGATATACAGATGGCCAATAGGCACATGAAAAGATGCTCAACATCACTAATCATCAGGGAAATGCAAATCAAAACAACACTAAGATACCACCTCACGCCCGTTAGAATGGCTATAATCACCAAGACAAAAAACAACAAATGTTGGAGAGGATGTGGAGAAACAGGAACCCTCATACACAGCTGGTGGGAATGCAAATTGGTGCAGCCTCTATGGAAAACAGTATGGAGATTCCTCAAAGAATTAAAAATAGAGATACCCTATGATCTAGCCATCCCACTACTGGGAATCTATCCAACGCACCTGAAATCAACAATCCAAAGAGGCTTATGCACTCCTATGTTCATTGCAGCATTATTCACCATAGCCAAGAAGTGGAAGCAACCTAAGTGTCCCTCAACTGACGATTGGATTAAGAAAATGTGGTATATATATACAATGGAATACTACTCAGCCATAAAAAAAGACAAAATCGTCCCATTTGCAACAACATGGATGGGCCTGGAGCGTATTATGTTAAGTGAAATAAGCCAGAAAGAGAAAGACAAACACTGTATGATCTCACTCATATGTGGAATATAAACCAACACATGGACAGAGAAACCTGGACTGTGGTTACCAGGGGCAGTGGGGGTGGAGGGTGGGCACGAGGGGTGAAGGGAGTCATATATATGGTGATGGACAAACAAAAATGTACAACCCAAAATTTCACAATGTTAGAAACCATTAAAACATCAATAAAAAAAAAAAATTCCTCATTGGACCATGAGGAATGGTCCAGACGTGGTGGATAAAATTGATTGTAAACCAGAGAGTCTGGACTTTGTGATGGATGCACTAAATGTCTTAGATTTGGGAGTTACCTCCTTTGGAATAAGGCAAGTGTATTTTATCTGCTGAAAGCAGGGTGCACATTACCAAAGGAATGGACTATGAAAGAGATTACTAATTAGCTCCCAATATTCTTTTTTCACCCAACTGCACAGTAGTAGAATTTTTAGCTAGGTAAATGCTCCATCACCCCAGATGAAAATTTTATTTGTTGGTCTCTTTGTTGCTAAATGCACCATGTGACAAAGGGCTGGTCAATGGGTTGCAAATGGAAATAATTTGTCCAGTTATTGTGTCATGTGCTAAAGTGGAAGTGTGTGTCTTCCCTATGCTCTTCTTCCCTTTCTGCTGGTGGAAGCAGATATGATGGTGTGAACTAGAGCATCTCTTTGGACAGGTGGATGGAAACCAGTTAAGGATGGAAGGGGAACATGATAGAAGGAGCATGGGTCCCTGTTGATTGTAGAGTTGTAGACTCATCCTGAACTCTCTACTTGGACATTTCCATGAGAGGGAATTTAATACCTATTTTGCTTAAGACATTGTTAATTTTTTTTTTTTTGGTGAGGAAGATTGGCTCTGAGCTAACATCTGTTGCCAATCTTCCTCTGTTTGCTGAGGAAGATCAGTCCTGAGCTAACATCTGTGCCCATCTTCCTCTATTTTGCATAAGGGACACCACCTCAGCATGGCTTGCTGAGCAGTGCATAGGTCCGTGCCCGGGACCCAAATCTGTGAAACCCGGGCCCCTGAAGTGGAGTGCATGAACTTAGCCACTACACCACATTGTTAATTTTGAGTCTTTGTTACAGCAGTTGAAACTATATCCTAAGTAATAGATCAATGGAAGGGAGCATTTCTGGAGGAAGAAGTAGGAGTACTACAGCCCTGGGACAGAAAGACGCTCAGTGTTTTAAGGGCGAGCTGTGGATTCTGCTTGGCTGGAGTATGTTGTGTAAGAGGTTAAGAGGGAGAAAGTGAGGTCGGAGAGGTGACGGGAATTGGATGTGTGAAATCTTCTAGAACATAGATTTTGTTGAATTTTATTCTGAGGGTCCTGAGAAGCCATTGGAAGGTTGAGAACAAGGGATTGACATGAGTTGTTTTATGCTTTAGAAATTTCATGAAGTGTAAAATTCCATCTACAAGTTCAACAGATGTAAGAATATCAAAATTTCTGATTCAAGAAAAAAAGCACGTCTTTAAGTCTCATAGTACTTACAGAGAAAAACAACTTAAGTCTTGCCCCTCACTAGATATTATCTTACTGCCAGGGACATCCTTTAAAATCACAATTCTAATCCGTTATTCCTTTCTTAAAAACCTTTGATAGCTCCCCATGGATAAAGATTCTTTAATGTTTTCACAATATACCTAACTGACCTGGTTTTCTGACATTTCCTCATACCACAGCCTGGGCACACGGAAGTACTCAAACAGTAAGTTGATGACTCACTTATTGTACGTCTTGTGCCATCTTCTGGCATAAGTTAGCTTCCCAAATACACTTATGAATGAGAAGGACAGTATCTGCCCTGCTGGGGCTTAGGGTTTTAACGGGAAGATTTGTTAGACAAATAGTCCTGAGAATGTAAGCTCCGAGCGAGCACCCAGAACAGTGACAGGGACATGGTAGATGCTCAAGAAATATTTGTTGAATGTGGAACGAAAGTTTAATGAGTCTTTTCAAAGGAGAATAAGAAGGAGTAATGGAGCATTTAGCAATAACATTTAGCTTAATCTAAAGCTGTACTGTCCCATACCATAGCTAGCTCTTTAAATTTAAATTAATTAAAATTAAACAAAATAAAAAATTTAATTAAAATTAAACAAAATAAAAAATTTCCTCAGTTGTACTGGCCAAGTATTCAAGAGCCACATATGGCTAGTGGCTACCTTAATTGGATAAGATACATATAGAACATTTCCATCATCACAGAAAGTTCTAATGATCTGAGGATCATGACAGAGCAGCTGGTCTAGAGGATCATGGATAACTTTCTTGAGAAGGTAGCCTGGACCTAAGACCTGAAAACAGTGGCATACCACAAGTGGTGTGCGTTGGTGGGAGCGGTCTTCCCCGACAGAGAGAAGTACTGTATTACTTATGTTGCTTATAATTGTCAAAGCGTGGTTTTAATAAAAAGTAGACCAACTACTAGAGAGTTTTTGTTATTTTTAAATTCTCTATATACGATGCACCCCTTCTTGCCTGCACCTGAAGCAGATGTTCCCATAGTACCTACTCTCTCCTTTGGTGCACCCTGTCTAAAAGATCTGAAGGAACTAGTTAAATGAAGAATGTGGTGGTGATGGTGGGGTGGAGAGAGATTGTTTAAAGCACAGAGAACAGCATGTGTGAAGGCCCTGGGGTAGGAGATGCCCTGGCCTTTTCAAAGACATAAAACAAATCTAATATTGTTATAACTTAGAGAGCAAGGTGGGGGACAGGATCATGTTTGAGACGATGCTGGGCAGTTACAAAATGTTCAAATTGTGTAGAGCCTTGTAACTCATTTTTAAGAATTTTAAGCTAAGCACAATGGGAAACCACTGAAGGATTATAAAAAGGGGAGTATTATGCCCATATTGGTACTTTAAAGAAATCCTTCTGTCTTCTGTATGAATAATTAATTGGGAGGCAAGGAGGATGGGGAGAAAGATATTATTAGGTTAGATCGCTGTAAGTTTATTAAAATAATCTGGGTGAGAAATGACGGTAACTTGGACTACGGTGGTATCAGGAGATATGCAAATAAATAGATGCATTTGAGGCGTATTTTGTAGTGAATGGTTGGTTGTAGAGGGCAGTGAGGTATTAGAAAGGGTTAAAGATGACTGCCTGATTTCTGGCTTGTACAGTTCTGGATGCCGTTTACTGAGATGGAGGTTGGGAGATCAGTCTGTTTTTGATCCACTGATTTTGAGTTGCCTCTGAGAAACTTCCATTTGTAGTGGCAGTTTGCTATTTTGCATGCACTTTCTTCTCTGTGAAAGACCCTTCCCTCTCCAGGGTTCATTTTCTCAGTATAGCTATAACAGAGAGCTCCAGGGAAATCAATTGTTCACTCATTTATGATTCTGTAACAATTTATACATAACCTGATTGTAGAAATAATCATATTAAACAGTCTTATCTGTGTCCCCCAATAGACGATAAGCTTCCTGAGGGCAGTTACCACTTCTTACTTATTATTTTATTTCCAATATAGCACCGAGATCCAACAATGTAGAAGTCAGACATCCAGAACATCAGTAAGAAGCCTTTAATCAGAATGCTAGAATGTGAGAACTCCTCCAAAAGACTGTTCTATCTTGGGGAAGAAAGGCAGAGAGTTTTTATAGGATTTTAGCAAAAGGGGTCAGCCAAAGTTCTGCTGATTTCTGGAGCATGTGGTCAAAAATGGTTCTTGGAGGAGTGAGACATTATTCTTGTGGATTAGCAGCTGTGAGGTGGGCAGCTCAAGTTTAGCAGAAGGGGAGAGGAGAAACAGTTGGTGGCTCAGGGCAAGGGAGAGCCATGGTGAGAAATTTTCAGTGCTTTAAGTCTCTCAAGTTGCAACTATTAAATTATTTTTTGAATAAATAAATAAAAATAATTTTCATATTTCTCTTTCCCTAGACTTAACCTTTCTCCAGAGCTGGAGAAAAAGTTCTTGTCTTAGGTATGGCAATACTTATCTGATATACCCATAAACTCTGACATCTCAGTGTCTTAACACATTAGAAGTTTGTTTTTCATTCAGGTCCTAGACCATTGCTAGCACTCCTACCGGCATAGCCTTCTAGGCGGTCTTTCAGAGCACATTTGCCATAAAGCTTGAGGCTCCTGCTTCCTCTGGGTCTACAAATTCCTCTTCAGTTGGCCTTAGAGTTGAGAAAAAAGAAAAGGGGGATTATATGTGAAGGGTTGAATTTTCTAAGCCTGGGAGTGGAGTCTATCATTTCTGTCCATGTTCCATTCACCAGAACTCAGTCATATGGTCACATCTAAATGCAAGGGAGTCTGGGAGATGTGACATAGCTATATATCCAGGAGGAGGAGCAAATGGGTGAGCATGTAGTGATTTTTGCCAAAGTTTTCAATAAACCTTTAGTGTAAATGAATGAGTGAATGAATGAATGATGCTTTTAAATTTAGTGGGAAAAGGAGGACAGATCTAAGAATATAACCTCTTTCCTCTTGCGAAAGTTAGTATTTCTTGGTGTTTTGTTTGATGGAGTTTTTGGGAGTTTCATTAGTTGAGATATTTAAGTCGGATAAAGAATGGAGAAAGATTAAGGGCAATTACTGATTGACGGCAGACACAGGTAATGTAAGCATATTTATTTTGCCCCTTTCCTCCTGCCTATAATGTAATCAATGCAAAATTAAAGTGCAAGGGTGATTTTTCCTCCTTGCATACAAATTTGGACTTGGGTTTGATTATTTATTGTATAGAATTCCTTGTAACCAGAATAAAAAGCTGAACTGTAGTTATAAACTGAATGAGTGAACTGGCATGTGACAATCTATGTGAATACAATTATGTCAATGAAATGCTCACAAATCATTAAAATTATTCTTCCATTAGAGAGTTACAAGAATTTTTACTCATTCTCTGAACATAATACTTTGTTGTTGTTAGTGCCGTTGAGTCCATTCCTACTTTTAGTGACCCTGTGTGCAGCAGAGTGGAATCCTCTTTTTACACTATCCTCTCACCCTCTGGAGATACATCAGACAATGCTCTGCTGCTACTCATAGAGTTTTCAATTTTTTCTGAAGTGGGTGGCCAGGTCCTTCTTCCTAGTCTATCTTAGTCTAGAAGATCTGCTGAAACCTGTCCACCTTGGGTGACCCTGCTGGTATTTGAAATACTAGTGGCATAGCTTTCAGCATCACAGCCACACACAGCCAACACAGTATGACAAACAACAGATGGGTGGTGTGGTTCCCTGACTGGAAATGAACCCAGCCATCGGTTGTGAAAGCACCAAATCTTAATCACTAGACTGCTGAACATAAATCTTTTTATTTCTAAAAGTTCGCTGTAAATTAATCTTTGTTACATCAAAGAAATTATACGTTAAAATGCAGTTTCTTTTATACATCGCTAACAAATGTCATTGTCCACATAATAATCATATTTTAAGTCATTTGAAAACAGGAAGTTCCTACCTGATGTAACCAAATAACTAGGAAAACATTTCTTTTTTTCTTCCTGGAAGGATTATGTATGTCTTCCCTTCATAATACTGTACCATTTCAGAAAATAAAATCAACCTTTTGACTTCCTGATTTATGCAAGTGGCATTTTGTCTTTGAGTTGCAAAATAAGTAGGATTACAAGTAAGTTTGGTAGTTGTTACTCACACTTGGTTGGTTTTCTGCTGTTACAATGAAAAATTTTCAGAGTCCAAACATATAGTTTGATAAAAATCAAGAATCTGAGAACTAGAAGATATATGAGAAGTCATCTAATCAAGTATTCTCATTTTACAGATTAGGAACTGTAAGTCTAGAAGACAAAGTGACTGGACTGAGATCCTAGAACTCTCTAGTAACAAAGTGGAGATTGACCACATCCATGCTCACAGTCCAGAGATTTACATTAACTCATCAAATTTAAACTTAATATATGTAAAATCCTCCTATCAAACATATATTGAGTTTCTTCCTCAATATACATATCCATTCTCTCCTGTTCTAAATTCCATCAAACACTCATTTCTTATTGATTTAATGAATTTCAATTTCAAAAGAAGTCACTCAAAACTTAACTCATCACTTTATAATTAATATAGAAAAAGTTTTAGTTTAGCACTAAAATCTCATCTTGTTATTAAGCAAATAAAGTAGCCTACTTGAGATTAGTATTAAATATAAACAGTTGAGCAAAGAAAAAAATGAATCTTTCACAAAAGACCACAGCATCCAGTTGTTTAGGGTGTTCACTGCACCCAGTGAGCAGAGAAGTTGGTGAGAATCTCAGGCTGTGCCTCCCTGGAGGAAGAAGTACCTTTTTTCTGTTTTGCACAAAGGTGGTGAATAAGTAGCCCAGTCTTAAAATGTGTTTTAAGATGAGGAAAGAAATATGTGCTAATGTTACATAAATGCTGTCTAGAATTATACCTCTGAATTTCTCCAGAAACCTTTGCCCAGAAAGACTGTTCAAAATTTATTTAACAAATAAAGATAGACGCTTCAAGATTTGGAGTGGAGTCAAAATTCTCCATAAGATTTGGAGATATTTGAATGAACTGATCTTAGAGAAAAAGGAACCTCACAAGATATTGTCAATCCTCTTTGTTTTTATTAAGAGAATTTTGTGTCTTCTCTTTTAACTTAAAAGAAACTAAAGTTCCTCCTGAAACTTAACAATTTCTGAATTCAGAGAAAAACCTCACTTAAAAATTCTTGCTTATTTCATGTGTTTATTGTATCTTCAAATTTCCTTTTTGTTATATTAGCAATGAAAATCTTAAAGCCTTTTTGAGTGCTTCTTTATGAATAGCACATTATAGTGAAATACAATGTGAGATTGCACCTATAAAGTATCTTTGGAAAACCTAGTAGTATTCTAGATTATTCTTTCAGATATTTGGAGCAAGTCTGCCATGATTATATGTAGAAAGCACTAAAAGCCCAGGGGGCTCATAAGAAATTCAATTCTTTTTGTCAGTGAGGTCTCATTAAAAAAACACTGGATACTGCTCTTAAAAAAATTAACAATACAAATGAAAAAATATTTTAAAAATTATTTTATCTGTTATACTTTATCTGATATGGTGAATTCTCTTAAAAATTCTTAGGAAACATGCCAGCTTATTGTTCAGATTTTGCAAAGTCATTCAGTGGTATAGTCTTACTTCCAATTCTTTGAGAAATCAGATGAAAAGCAATAATCAATGTACTCGAAGTGCTTGAAAGAGCAAAATGGCCCTGCTTACCTCTACTGCCATTCTTCTAGTTATTTTCAGCCATTCTGAACTGATTATAATTTTCCAAAACACAATAGTTTGGTGCGCTTCTTTTCTTCTACCTGGAATTCCATCTGTATTTGCCATTCAGAAATGTAGTCAAATAGATTTTGTTCAGGAAATATTCATGTATGCCCCTGTAATCTCTATGGGAGGTGTTTAATGGAGTTCCCCACTCCATTGATCTCAGGCATGGCCATGCAACTTGCTTTAGCCAATGAGAAGTTAGAAAATAACATGGCAGTGAAAAAATATTCAGAACTAAATGATCATGAAGACAGATATAACATATCAAAACTTGTAGGATACCGTTAAGCATTTCTTGGAGGGAATTTTATAGCCTTAAATGTATATATTAGAGAAGAAGGCTGAAAAAAGTCAAGGAATTTCACAGTCTTAGAGTCCCTGAAATTTCCTGTTCTTGCATCCATATTCTTGCTCAGGATATACAACTCCGTCAATGTCCACCTAAAATTGTTTCTGAGTGTCCCCTGTGAGTAACTCTCGTGTGTTCACAAATTGGTCTTTCTTCCTCTGCAACTCAGACTGTCCTTATCTTTGAACTCTATTTATACGGGTAATTGAAGGTTACTGAGCATTGCCACTGTTGTGGTATTTTTCCATGGGTGCTCGAAAAATGAGCTCCGTGGATTTTTTTTCTATTGTTTTTAATAGCTTTGTTGAAGTATAACTTACATACTATAACATTCATTCATTTTAGGTATATAATTCAAGGATTTCTTTATATTTTCAGAATTGTACAACCATCATTACAATCTAATTTTAGAACATACCTATCACTTCGAAAAAGAAACCTTATGCCCAGTTATAGTCACTCCTCATTCCAACCCCCAGGCCTAGGCAACCATTAATTTGCCTTTTCTGGACATTTCATTCATGTACGTGGAATTATACAATATGTAACCTTTTATATCTGACTTATTTCACTGAGCATAGTGTTTTTGAGGTTTATCTATGTTGTAGCATGTATCATACTTCATTCCTTTTTATTGCCTAGTAGATTGGTTTTGAGATTCTATGGAGGGAAAAGTTAGGTAACTGATTTCTGGAGATAATTTATGGCACTTTGGGCACAAGCAGTGCTACTTTCTAACTCATGAAAAAAATATATCAGTGAGTTAAAGAGAGTGTCATTTCCCTCAACTTTACGTAGAATACAGCATGACTTTGACCCTTCAAAAAATGACAAAATTCAAATCATCCATATCTACCCTTGGCATAGATGTTGGTATTCCCATGTTGAATCTCTAACAATTTAGACATCTTGCTCAAGCTAGTAAAACTAGTAAGAGGTAAACCTTGGATTCCAACTTAAGAAGTCTGGATCCACAGTCTCATCACTAGGATATACTGACGCTCATGGCCAGAATCAAAGGCACAGCCACGATCCCAACAGTTGAACATCTCCGAGTGCCACCAGTGGGCATTTTGACCACGGCCAACATTCTTTCTCTTTCTCTTATTTTAGGATTCTCCAAAATAACAAGAATGTTTTGATGTATTGTAGCCTAAAATGACACACCTAGACATCGTCTTATATTTTAATAGAAAAAAATGGAAATGATAGCTTGAACTTATGAATATTATCTTTCATATTTTCTCATTGGAAAACCTGAAAAAAGAGTCGTTTTCTTACCAAGTTAATAATAATGCTCTATAGTTTAAAAGGATTTTAATGTATGACCTTATTTGATCCTCATTAAAATCAGTGAAGAAAGTAAAACAGCTAGTATTGAGTACTTTATATGTGCCAGGCATTATTCTGAACAGTTTTAATGTATTGTCTCATTTAGCGGTCATAGTAATTCTGTGAGGAAATACTATTTTCCTCATTTTATAGATGAGGAAAATGAATCTCAGAGAGGAAAATAGCTCATTGTTGGCCCCACGACTAATAGGTGACAGATGGGATTGGAACACTGTGTCTTTCCCTCTAGTCTTTCCATTTTATTTTACTTCCGTGAAAGTGAGTGATCCAAAGCAGATTAGAAGGATAAGTACGCACAGAAGAAGCTGTGAGAACATTAGAAAGGCTTATTCTGCCACCAAGTTTCATTTTTATGGATTTTTCCATAAAAAGTTATGAGACATTTGTGCTATGCATATGTAAGCTGTGTTTGCATTCTGTATGGAATTTACCTGGATGTTAATTATATCTAGTCATCAAATATTTACTGAGCAGCTATGATTAAGTTACTAGATGACTGTGCTGATGCTAAGCCAACAAGCTAAGGGGGAGAGAGAGAGAGAGAGGAATAATAACAAAAACTGCCTTCCTTGAAACCCTGGACTCATTTTCCGTGTGAATTCGATCTTTTCTAACTTAATTGAACTTGCTCACACCATAATGTATATGTGGGGACCAAATATCTTATCTTGCAGAACATGAAAATTGATTTTGACCTAATATTATTTATCGAAGATAAAATACAGAATCACTGAATGTTAGAGCTGTGAGAGAGGCCTTTAAGCTCATTCAGTCTTGTGATTTTCAAACTTCACTGAACAACAGAAATCAACCAAAGGACTTCTTAAACCCCAGTCTTTGAGATTCTGATTCAGTATGTCTAGGGTAGGTCTTTGTGTCTGAATTTTTAATAAAAATTTCCAGCTAGTCAGTAACAGGTCTGTACATAGACCTTGGAAACCATTCAGTCTAAATATCCACATTTAAAATGTTATTTTTTTGTTTTGTTTTGTTTTTGCAGGGAAAGATTCGCCCTGAGCTAACATCTGTTGCCAATCTTCCTCTTTTTTTTTCCCTCCCCAAAGTCCCAGTGCATGGTTGTATATGCTAGTTGTAAGTCGTTCTAGTTCTTTTATGTGATCTGCCATCACAGCGTAGCAATTGACAGATGGGTGGCATGGTTCCGCGACTGGGAAGCAAACCCTGTCTGCCAAAGCGGTGAGTGCCAAAATTTAACCACCAGGCCATCAGGGCTGGCTCTGAATATCCACATTTAAAGGTGGGAAAATTGAGACCCTGACAGAAGAAGTGACTCCTCTAGGTTCAGCATATATTTCCAGCAGACAGGAGCAGTCTAATGTTTTGTCAAATAAGTGATGAGGCCGCCTCCAGTAACTGTGTGTAACTGTCAACCACACAGAATTTAAATGAAAGATGTGACAATTTATATGATTTTATAACTATTATAATGAGAAGAACATGAAAATATTTTGAAGCATTAGGCTCAATGCTTAATAGATCTAAGAGAAAGGTTATTTAATATTTACATTTTATCAGACAGCACTGATGAATTTCAGATATATGCAAAGTCCATAGACAAAAGGGTGCAATTTATAGGAAAGCAGAATTTTTCTTGGAATAGTAACTTTTAAAATGTTGATAATTTTATTATTTTGATTATTGATTTCTACTTAAGTCTTTGCATGTGATAAATGAGATATTCATAATATGATTCTCATATTCCATCCCTAAATTTAAGGGCAATGAGGTTAAAAAGTATTAATATCATTCTTATTGAAACACATTAATTCTCCCCTCAATTCTTTTCTATTCTATTAAGAGATAAAAATGTATTGTTGCATTTAGTTTTTTGAGGTATTTTGTCTATAGTGGATATTTACAATGGATAAAATCAATATTGATAGATAATTATATAAATATTCCAATAAGTATTATTTTTATTGTTTTAAGATCTCTTAATGAAATGTGCGTTATTTTTACGGTGGGAGAGGCTTTTGTCTTTGGATGTAGTAAGGGCTAAGCAGGAGCTATTCAGAAAATGAATACCCCCAGAGAAAATTGTTGCAGCTACTGCAATTCACTCACATACATACATACGCACACACACAAACATACAAACACATTTTGAACTAATTGTTGTCTTGTTGGTCAGTGATGCTTATCAATCACAATGATCACTATTGGTACTTACGTGTCCAACGTTCAGTCATTCATACATTCACTCATTTAACAAATACGTATTGAATGTATACTGTATGTCAGGCACTAGACGTGCTCAGTGGAGCTTTAACAGCCATACAGCGATATGGAGAAAGATATTAGAGTCCTGGACCCACCCATGTACGCATTAGAACTTCTAAGGGCTGCACTATAGATGTAAGGATACAGTGGAAGCAGAGAGGTCCTTGCAGGGAACTGCAGCTTATCTTTGAATGATCTTAATCTCTGAAATTGTGTTTAGGTGATCCCAGTATGCCTGCGCATTTAGGGGACTAGAAGTACTACATTTTAATCCTCTCTGGAGGAAGATAACATAATTTTAGGATTCAAATTATTTCTACCAACAATTTTTCAAGTACAATGCCTGACACTAAAAACCTAAACAAGTGGAACAAATGTAGAAAAAATAAAACAGTAAAAACAATTGTAACAGTTAGGCTTTATGGTATTAAGGGAATGGCGTTGAGAAAGGTGTTCTGTTGAGTCTATTGGAAGCCCTAGTTGGAGAATCACAAAAGGTTCCTGGAGTTCTGGAAGAAGTTTATGCCATATGCAATGGTAATTATATGCCTTTTGAAAGATCGTTTCTGAAATGCACTTGAGCCTTGACAGAGTCCCTGACCATGAGACATCAAGTGACTGTTAATCCACAAGTGTCCCTCATGAGACATGTGAGATCTACCAAGTCTTAAGGTCAGGCAAGACAAGTACCAATCTATCAGAAGATGGAAGTGCTAAATTCAGATTGAACATGGGTAGGACCTGATGGCACAAGCTAGCTGAGTGAGCAGGTAGCCCAAACCCCCACATCATCTACCACTGTTGTCTGACCCCCTTTCCTCAGCTCACACCTACAGCCATTTGATCTCTGAGAAGAAAAATTCCTGACTTTACATGTGGGTTGTCTTCGTATTTGGGGGAAAGTAAAACATGGATAGCTGCATGATAGTTTTATTCAGGGGTGGCCTTGAAAGGCTGTGGCAAGAGAAAATCCTCTCAATAGGTAAAACTTAGCACAGCACATGTGTGTGGCCCAAGATAACAATATATGTAGACTCATGGGCAGTTCCAAATGGCTTGGCTTATTGGTCAGGGGTCTGAAAGGAGGCCGATAAGATCAGGGACAAAAAAGGACTGAGTAGAGGCATATTCATGGACATATAGGAATGAGAAAAAAGTGTGAAGATTTTTGAATCACATGTTATCCCTGCAAGAGAGCATCTACCATGGATGGGGCACTAGACAAGAAGACCAAGTAGATCAAACCTAGTAGACAAAATGGCTTGGCCATGAGTCATTGGTATGAGTCACTGGCTCACTTGGTATGAGCCAGGCTCCGTTATTGGTTAACTCCAGTGCTATACCATGGGCACATGAGTGAAAAAGCCAATTTGGCAATAGTGGAGGCTATTTTTGAGCCCAACTATATGAAGTCTGACTTATAAAAGCTGATTTAGCTAATACAGATCCTGAATGTCCAAATGTATAGCAGCACAGACCAACCTTGAGCCTCCGGTATGGCACCATTCTACATTAGGCCTCCTTTTCCTGGAAAGGCCAGCAATTTATTCTGGTAGGCATTAACACCTTTTCTGAGTATGATTTGCCTTTCCTCCCTGCAGAACCTCAACAAATACCACTATCTGAGAGTTCATAGAGTATTTGATTTCTGGCATATGATCTTATGTAACATTGCATCAGACCAGGTGACCCACTTTATTGCAAAGGAGGACCATGACCATGGGATCCACTAGTTGTATCACACACTGCACCATGCAGCACCTTTCAGAGCATTAGAATAGCCTGTTGGAGGCACACCTGAAGCACCAGCTTGGAGTTGCTATCTTAGAAGGTTGGGACACCATCCTCCAGGGCACAGTGGATGCCATGAATCAAAGATCTTTATATGGCACTTGCCATGCTACTCTTTCAGTGGCCCATATGGGAAATTTGTGCTGCCTGTACCAACAACTGTGAGCTCTGCATGGTTATGGGCCCTGGTCTCCATGTAAGGAACACTTTCACCAGGAGACATAGCCAGAGAAGCATTGAACTCTAAGCTATGGCTGCCACTTGGTACTTCAGGAATTTTATCTCCAGGGACAAGCAGGTAAGAGGAGGAGTTACCATCTTGCAGGGGTTATTGGCCCTGATTATCAGGAAGAGTTAGGGCTGCTTTTCCTCAGCGGGGTTAGGGAGAACATGTTTGGCACCCTGGTGATCTAGTTAGGTGCTTCTTGTTGCTCTCTTGTCTGTTGTGATGGTAAATGGCCAAGTTCAGATCCACAACCTGAAAGGAGATTGGTAACTAGGGGTTCAGCCCTCTCAGATGAGGGTCAGGTCTGGGCGGTGCCACCATGTACACCGATCAGACCAGCAGAGGTGCTAGATGAGGGTGAGGGGAATCTAGAATGGATGGTGATGGGAAATAAGCATCAGTTGCTGTGTGAGACCAGCTGAAGTACAAGCTGTAGTTCTTCCCACCAGCATCCTCCTCTATGATCCCCTCAGGAAGAGAGCCCACCTAGAATCCTGGCAGAGCTGCTCCCAAACAGATATAAGTTGGTATGAGAAGCATAAGAGTTGGCTGTGTTTCAGATTGCCAGATACAATACAGAACACAGTCAAATTTGAATTTCAGATAAAAAACAAACTTTTTTTGGTATAAGTACATGTTCTACTGTAATGCTCATACCAAAAATTATTAGGTGTCCCATTTTTTTTTTTTTTTGGTGAGGAGATCAGCCCCGTGCCAACATCTGCCAATCCTCCTCTTTTTTTGCCGAGGAGGACTGGCCCTGGGCTAACATCCGTGCCCATCTTCCTCCACTCCACATGGGACACTGCCACAGCATGGCCTGCCAAGCAGTGCATCGGTGCGCACCCGGGATCCGAACCGGCAAACCCCGGGCAGCTGCAGCGGAGCGTGCGCGCCCAATGGCTTGTGCCACTGGGCCGGCCCCCGGTGTCCCATTTTTTATTTGCTGAAAATGGTAACCCCACCTGGGGTGGACATGGGGTATGCCTAGATGTGTCTCCCAGATCACCCTTCAAGGAAGGACCTGTTGTCACAGGTGCTGGGACTGCTGTCAGCAGACGCCTTCAGCTGCTGGTCCTTTCAGAGATTGTCTCAGCCGCAGAGCTTCAGCTCAGCTAAGGTCACACCCCTCCAGGATGTCCCACATCCTATGACTGATGGGCACAGATGTATAAAAGTCTGGCCACTTTGACCCAACAGGGATAACTCTGATAGGCTACTTCAGCACAACAGCTCCCTGTGAGGTCAGCTGATGCTGTTGGGCCTGCACTACATTCAAAGGCTTCCGCTGCTCAGTTCTGCTTCCTCTTTCACCTCTCCACAGGAGTAGATCCCAAAGGAACTCTCCAGTACATTCTGCACAGACCAAACTCTGTCTCAGAGTCTGCTTTCTGGAGGAGGCAAACTGTTACATTCTGTTTCCTGTGGATCCCCTTGTATAAGAGAGAGAGGGAAAAAAATCTATTTTTCCTTAAACAATTTTTTATTGAGATACGATTTATTTGCAGTAAAATTCAGAGATCGTAGGTGTACAGTTCGACCAGTTTTGACAAATTCATACACTCATGTAACCCATGCCACCATCAAGACACAGAATGTTTCCATCAACCAAGAACGTTTCCTCTTGACCCTTCCCAGTCTTTCCTCCACCTCCACCATAAGCAACCCCTGATTTGACTTCTATCACTGTAGATCAGTTTCACTGATTCTAAAACTTAATAGTCATGCACTATGTCTTCGTTTGTGTCTGGCTTCTTTCACTCAGATTAATGCTTTTGAGATACAACCATGCTATTAAGAGTATCAATATGAGCAATATTGTTATTACTGAGTTATTATTCCATTGAACCACAGCTAGTTAATCATTCTCCTATTAATGGACATTGTTTCCAGTTTGGGGCTCTCATGAGTAAAATTACTATGGATACTTTTATCCAAAGATATATGTAGACATGTGTTTTCATTCTCATTGGACAAAATGTAGGAGTGGAAAGTGCTGGCCCATAGAGTAAATATATGTTTTATTTTTAAAGAAGTTGCTAGTTTTCCAAAGTGATTGTATCATTTTGTATTCCCACCAGCAATCTTGGAGGTTCTGGTGGCTGCACATCCTCTCCAATGGTTGGTAGTCAATATCTTTTATTTTACTTATATTAGTGGAAGGATACTGGTATCTTGTTGTGGTTTGGATTTCCATATCCCTGATATCTAATAATGTTAAACACTTTTCATGTACTTACTGGCCTTTTATATATGTGCTTTTGTAAAGTGTACACTCAAATGTCTTGCTCATTTTAGAAATGGGCAAAAGATATATATTCTGTATGTATAATAATAACAATAAATAAATATAAATAATAATAAGTAAATAAATATATTTTTATTATTTATATGTATTTATTTATTCTGAATGTAGATCCTGAATATGTGTTCTGAATATTTTCCCTTAGACTGTATTTCATCCATTTATTTTCTAAATAATGGATTTTGATGAACAGAAATTTCTTAGTTTGTCGATGTGCAATTTATCAATTTTTTCTTTTATGGCTAGTGCTTTCTGTGCCATTTTAAAAGCCACTTTTATTTTGAGCTTTCTTCATAAGCAGCTAAAATTAATCCTAGCTGATATGCTTTTTGTGTGTGTGTGTGTGAGGAAGATCAGCCCTGAGCTAACATCCATGCCAATCCTCCTCTTTTTGCTGAGGAAGACTGGCCCTGAGCTAACATCTGTGCCCATCTTCCTCCATTTTATGTGGGACATTGCCACAGCATGGCCTGACAAGCAGTGCATTGGTGCACGCCTGGGATCCGAACCCGGACCGCCAGCAGCGGAGTGCGCGCACTTAACCACTATGCCACCGGGCCGGCCCCTGATATACTTTTTCACAGTAACAACATAAAACACAAAATAAGCCAATTTTCAGTTTAAAATGAATATATCTAGTCCTTACATGTGAATGTCTTTGATTTTATTGACCTCTTTACATCTCAATTGATAATTGGTAGATGCGAATTCAAATTTTAAGCTTATTTCATAACATCAAAAAAACACACATATTTTTAAACCTCATAAAATTTGTCCAGCATACTTAATTAACTGAACAATGTATTCCACTACTCATGTAAATATTTGAGAGCTGACTATATAGTCAATGTTTTGGAAATTTTTATGTGTGATATACTCTATAATATTATTAGTCTTTCCCTATAATATAAATGCTAAATAGATTTTTAACATTATAAATTCTCTGATCATGGTAAGTATGTGTGTGTGTATTTGAAGTGGAAACATCCACTGAAGAGGAGCTTTTAAAATAATGAATATAATATTTTTATAAAATGGAAAAAAGAACTCAGACAGTCTAAAAGTATGCTCTTTAAATAAGAAAAGCAAATGATAAGAAAATTGTGTTCAGTTTAACATTATGCGGAAGAAATCTGTTTACATGCTAAAAATAAAAGCCATGATATTTAGCAGGATAATATTTTCCATTGATTTAATATTCAACACTTGCATTTGCACTGAAATGGGAGGCACTTACTTATAAAAGCACTAAGATGCCTCTAAGTAAAGCCCTGAAGTAGGTTGGTAATAAGTAATTAGATTTCAAAAGGAAACACTTAAAATTCTAGCCTTTAAAAATTTATCTAACCACCTATTTTATAGTTTCCTATTAATTTGCAAGGTGACATCAATGGCTGATTTTTAAAATATGCATAAAATATCTTTCCCTATGTCTCAATTTCTGCAATGCATTTCTTTCAGACTTATGATATATGATCAATATATGATATTGATATAATAATAGTATGTAACTTACAAAAATTGTTGTGAAAAGTAAATGAAATTATGCCTGTAACTAGCTTAAATCAGCACCTGGGGCATTTGGTAAGCATTAAATAAATGTTGACCATTATTACTAGTATTATATGTGCATACACGTATGTCTTAGTCTACTCCAGCTGCCATAACAAAATACTATAGGCTGCATAGTTTAAAAAGTAGAAATTTATTTCTCAGAGTTCTGGAGGCTGGAATGTTCTAGATCAAGGTGCCGGCTGATTTGGTTTCTGGTGAGACCTCTCTTTTTGGCTCTCAGATGTCTGCTTCCTCCCTGTGTCCTCACATGGTAGAGAGAAAGAGAGCTCTCTCTTCCTCTTCTTTTAAGACCACAGTCCTGTCTAATCAAGACCCCACCCTTGTGACTTCATTTAACCTTAATTGCCTCCTAAAGACCATGCCTCTAGATTCAGTTACATAGAAGGTTAGGGCTACAACATGTAAATTTTAGGGGAATACAGTTCACTCCATGGAAAAATATTTATAAAATATCTGTCAATTATATTTATTTTATGGAAGGATTCACATGTATATAACATATAAATATGTATATATGTATATGAAATATATAAATATTCCTGTAGGAATAAATACATATAATATAAATTTATATATAGTTTTATGCTTATATTTAATATATAAGGTAATATATGTAAATATTTCTTACAGAAATATAAATATTTCTACGCTGAAAACTAGATTTTTTGCATCTATGTATCTACATTGACTGTGATTTTTAGTTAAAGAATGGCAAAAAAATGCTATTGGAATCCCAATAATGTTTATACAAGATGAGATGACTCATATAGACACAAAATTTAGAGATTTCCTCCTCTTATTTTTTTTCTCCTCTTTTTCCCACTTCTTAAATCAACACATCAGATTGCTGTAAGTGACAACGCATGAGTGAAGAATTGCTATTCTATATTGCTATTCTATATGCTGTTAATTTTTCCATAAGGAAACACAAGCTCACATACATCCAGCTTCCCAGATTGTCTCCGAGATAGATGATCGTTCTCTTTCTGGTGGGTTGGTGAAGAAGAAAATAAAAAGGAGACTGTGATGGAGGATGAAAGCAAATAATCACGCAAATTTGGATTTGGCATCAAATAAAGTAGTTTCTTCCAAAATGATTTTCAAAATTATCCTAACGCCTTCTGTTCTACATCGGATGGGAATCCAAAGGGTGGCCAGCGCTGTCTAGCTGTGCTGCTCGATATGGTTAGAACATCGCTGGATGTGGTTGCTGCTAATCCAACAGCGAATGTGTTATAAAATCACTTTCCTTTTTGAAAATTATTTTTATAGTATTTCTTATTCTTTGGGGTACTGGATTTTTTCCCCTTGTAGTTTTTATGATTAAAATCAGGAGACTAATATAAAGTTTTTCCTCTCATAAATACACCGGAACAGTGTGAAGATAATATATGCTATACCTTAGAGAGAAGAAATACAGGTGGCAGTAGCAGGAGCTTCAGATTTTGCAGGAATCTTATTTTTGGACAAAGAAGCTTGTAGGAGGCTGTGAGAAATATATATTTTTATCTGTCTACCATGTTTATTAAATGGTAGTATTATAAGCTCAGAATACCTGAATTTTGTCTTGGCTTTGCTCCTCGTTGCTCTATCACGTTCTCGGTCCTTCTGTCCCTCGATTTCTTCACCTATAAGAGAGAGATAATAAGAGTACTGATGCGTCAGGCTTATTATATTATTAAATCCTTGGGATTATACCAAGAAATGTGCCTGGCACTAAGGAAAGAGTAACGTGACATATTATTTTTAGCTTATTAGCCATGTTTTCTCTATTCCTGCTTCTCTGTTAAATCTGGTGACAGAGGTGGGTCTGTGATGCTGACACTAGACAATCAGGGTATTCTCCCCCTCTTGTTGCAGTAATACCTTTTTTTCATCAAAATACACCAATCGGAGTGGACTTACTTTATTTCTGGACTTTATTTTTCTTAAACTGAGATTCAAGCTTTAAAGATAAAGTAGGTGTTGCCCCACCAGTGTCCATCTTCTAAGGAGAGTGAGTGGGGAGAGAGATATATGGATAAATACAGATAGCTACATAGATAGATGGATGGATGGATAGATAGATGATAGATAGATAGATAGATAGATAAGTAGATAGATAGAAATAGCAATGGAGGAGAGGAAAAAAAGGGAGATAAGGAGAGAGAGAGAAAAAATCTGATAATATTTGAACATCTGAATCCATTTATGCCTGAAGGGAGCAAGATCTACACCTAGACCACTTAGTGGGCCATTAATTTTCTTGTCTCCCTTCCTCCCTCTGTCATTTTCTTCTTCCCTTCTTTCTCTCTTTCCCTCCTTCCTTTTTCTTTTCTTTTTCCTCTCTTCCTTTCTTTTATTTATGCTAGTTTAAATTGGTTTTCTGTCACTTGCCATTTGGCCAATACATAGATTTTCTCTAATGAAGAAGTTAGAAGAAGAATAATTTTAATATAGAGGTAAAAGATTTGAATGGAGATTAATGCAGGGCAGACACAGCACTGGGATCTGAGGTAGTATTTTTTTTTTATGTAATATTGAGTTGGTCCTGTGAAATAGTAGCACATATTGTATATATTTAATCTTAATACAAATTATTTATAGGACAAAAATCACTCTCAACATTGCCTGCTTATCCAACAAAATTTATCTTGCTTTTTGAAGTTATATCTGCTTATTATGAAGGAAATCATAATGTGATAAACATTTAGTCAAGGAATTTACTCTTTTATGTAATATACACATTGAAGTTTAATGTCATTAATTGAATTTCAGTAAATTATCACTTCTTGTTTAGATGAGAATCAATCACTGAAGAAACAAGTCATTGATTTTTTTCCCCATAAACATCAGATTAATGTCTACAAAGATAAAGAATACCAAGTTTGGAATCTAGTAGGCTTGGACTTGTGGTTAAAAATATTTGGCATACTTATAGACTCACAACAGCCAAATGGAGTGAGGTGATTTTCTGATAATAGTTTTCAGAGAAGAAATCTTGGCATTTGCCAAGTTTCGTGGAAAATCCACTAGGATGATTACTACCATGGCAGTGAATGCAGAACATGACATTTAAAGTAACTGACAAAGTTCAGTTTTCTTTGTGCACTTGCAAGAAAAAGTACTTAGAGGAAGAAGCTGTACAATAGATCAGATTGACTACCTTAAAATGTTGGTGGCAAATAATGGCATATTGGATCTCATTCAAGTCCTCTTCACTGTCACATTGTCCAATGAATATGTTTGTATTTCCATGGATCTCGCACATATTCAACACGTCCTGGTTTAACCATTAAGAAAAATAGCAGTTTTGTATCACAGGGAAGCAAGGAAACTTACATTCAGGACTCGCATTTCAAGACTGTCATAACCTCTGGATTAATTCATTGACTTTTCCATATATCTTCTGTCTTTATTTCATTAAGAAGATATAGTTTCAGAAAATTTTTGCTGATTATACTTAGGGGAATAGAGAGATACTAAAAATATTTATAACTTTATTTAAAACTCTAAATCTCATTTATCTTTCAAATCCAAGGTTAAGTCTTACCTATTTCCCAAATCTTTGTCTGATTTACAGTAATCTTTCTTTGTTCTGACATCCTGTGTTATCTCTACTAATCATTTCGTCTCATTGTTGAGGCCACTTGGGGGTAGCAATAAAAATCGACTTCTCCCCTACCCAAATTCTGAAGCAATTAAAAAATAAGACAAATGGGACAGACAGCGGATAAAAAAATATCACCCTCATTACTTATAAACTTGATGTAGGTAAATGTGACCTATATCTTGTGAGTAAATGAGTTAACAACGGTGTTCACCAGAATATTATAATCTACTGGGGCAGAGATGCAGCTGATTACCAAATCTCCATGTGCTCTTCAACAGTCCCTAGCCTCCTTGCAGTTAAACTGAATAATATGACTACTTCTGGACAATGGACTATGCCATATATTGTATGTCACTTCCAGGTGAAAGCATTTAAAATCTGCTGTGCAATCAGCTTTTTCTTCACCTTAGCAACATTACCAGAAATTCACATGCTGAAATGGTACAGTGGCAAGATGTTAACTGACTGGATCGCTGAGTCATTGCTTGCAAGTGAGTAGCCCTGGAGAAACGCTGATCCAAGCTGACTTTGATATAGGAAGCCACTGAGATTTTGTTACCTCAGCATTGCCTAGCTCAGCACAACTAAAAGACATTCCCACCTAGTCCTTTGGCAGAGGTAGAATCTCCTCCTGTATACAATTTATAGAATGGGGCAGCAGAGTGGAACACATTCTCTCTGTAGGGAAGCTTACTCCCAAGGGAGAAAGGACAGCAAATGGCTGGGCTAAACATGCCCAATTTCTTTTCACCAACTCATAGATCGTCTGTAGGGGTAGAATGAATGAAGAGATGCCACGATAGTGGAGCTCCTGCTACATATAAGTGAATATCAAGAGCGTGAAGAAGAATTCAACTCCCCTAACATCTAGCTGTTCTTGTTCTCTTTGTCCACTGGGTTTAACTAATAAA
This sequence comes from Ceratotherium simum simum, assembly GCF_057802395.1. Classification (NCBI taxonomy): domain Eukaryota; kingdom Metazoa; phylum Chordata; class Mammalia; order Perissodactyla; family Rhinocerotidae; genus Ceratotherium; species Ceratotherium simum. The sequence continues at coordinate 38,385,878 of NC_141924.1, forward strand.
CCCGTGGATTACCGGTGTTGTGGCTATTCTCTTGGGGGAAGAAGTCATCAGCCTAGCAAGACAGTCCTGCTTCTACCTTCATGAGTCCACTTCCTCTGTACAAACCACTGCTCCTTTGAGTATTTTTCTGGAACCACTGATGGGCAGTGTAATTTTGTTGCCACAAGGCTCTGAAATTGGACAAAAAATTCAATATTAAATCAACATTTAGGTCACACTTGTATAAATACTGAAAATTCATTTCCATGCCTATTTCCCTTGCCATATAGTTCCCGCATAGGCTATCAATAGTTCATGACCACATCAAATAACATTAAGATATGTAAATAATGAAGTGTTAACATAGAGATGCCCCAAATTTCAACATGAACCCCCTCATGTTATCAATCATTGGGGAGAAATTGACATTCAAGGAAATTAAATCCTCTTGCAGTTTAAAGTACCAAACATAAAAATGCAAAGAAATTGAAGTCTAATATCAAATGCTCTTGTTCCTGGTTGTTAAATTTCAAAGAAATTAAAATCCAAAGTTTATCCTTCTCTCTTTCTCTTTTGCTTCTCAGCTAGAGGGATTTTCTGTGTTTGGGGTGATTTAGGACTTTTTCAACAGCTGCACCCTAGGGGAACTCAGAAGTTAATTAATTGAATGCCAAGCCTCTAAGTGGCTCACTTTTTAAAAGTCCAGCTACTTTGTAGAACGCACATAATGAGTATAGCTCTGCTCCCAAGCCTATTGAATTTAGAAAACTAACCATTCCCTATTCAACAGAAGTTATTCCAGGCAAAATTATATTGCCAAAAGCCATTAGGAAAGACTCAGTTATTTGAGTGAAGTAGAATAGAATAGGAAAGCTTCTACCACCAAGGTTTAGTCTCCCTAGGATGCTAGTTAGTTTATACCAGTGGGCTGGAATTCCTGACTGTGAATCTAAATACAGTAAGTAGAATTCCCAAATTAGAAGGTGAATTCTGGCATCATACCATTATCATAGCTGGGGGAAATATGCTCATGCTTCCCATCTATGCAGGATGAGTGACATGTCAGGGACAGTATCTGGATTAGTCTGCTGCTATAACAAACTATCCCACAATCTCTGTGGTTTAAAAAAAGTCTTTTTTTTTTTTTTAAATATGTTTTCTGCTGGTCACTTTAGATCACTTGTGGGTCTGTTTCAAATTTCTTTTTTATTCCAGGATCCAGGCTGAAGAATCTTTGCTTATTTGGAACATGCCGTTCTCATAGCAAAGGGCAAAGAGTAGGAGAGATGGCAAAAAAAGCAGCGGCTATTAAATGGTCATGGTGAATGTCACGTTTGCTCACATACTGTTAGAGCAAGTCATGTGGCCAAACCCAGCACCAATGCCATAGATATGTACACCCATCCACTGGAGGCACTGCACATCTTATGGCAATGATGGGATGCTGATTCACTTACAGGAAGTGGGAGTAAGTATTTGGGCACAATACAAGCTATTTTTACTTCCTCCTTGCAAAGCTTAGAATCTATAAATTCTAATTTATAAATTAATATAGTATATATTAATATAAATTATATGATATATATAAATTATATAGTTATATAGTTATAATTATATAGTTATATAACTTAATTATATAATTATAGTTATATAATTATATATAAACTAATATATAAATAAGTATAATTTATTATAATTTATAAATTATAAAAGTCAGTCATCCAATTGCCAGGTCTTCCTCATCCATTATACTAAATATATCCTAATTTCCATTTCCTCATTGACCCCAAAACTTCAGGCTCCCCAGTATTCAACAAAACGTGAGATTAGTCTAGTGTAATAGCATCAAAAATCTCTTATGAGAAGATATTTTCACTTTCTCCTGTATGTGTTTGCTTAGGCCCCAAATAAACTAGCTTCCTATGAATTTTTGTTATAAATTCTTTGACTCATGTAGTTTTGAAAGGCATGTTTTTAATGTTCTAAATGTATCTTTTTGATATTAACTTCTAATTTAATAGCATTATATTTACAAAATGTATAATTACGGTAGTGATTTTTGAAATTTGTTGAGTGTGGTTTTATAGCTTGGTGTGTGGTGGATTGTGTAAATAAACCATGGGTGTTTGAGAAGAATGTATACCTCTAATAGGTGAGTGCAGAGCTCTATATTTTTCTATTAAGTAAAGATTGTTAGTTGTGCTTTTCAAACTTACTAGATACTTATTAACTTTTTTCCACATGACCCATCAATCATGGAGAAAGGCATATTGAAATATTTTACTGTAATTGTCAATTTCTCAGATTCATCCTATAACTCTATATTTGCCTTATATATATGTTAAAGTTATTTTATTAAGGTCTTTCAGTTTTATAATTGTTAGTTCAATTGGATTAGATGGCACTTAGCCTCCTAGCTAGAAACTTCCTTTCCTGGTCTCTTTTGCAACCAGCTGCAATGAGGTATTCTAAATAAAAGTTCTAACTAAAGAGGTAGGAGCAAAGTGAAATAACTTCTCATCACGTACATTAGAAGGAAGGTAACTGCCCTCTCTCTCCTTTTCCCCTTTCTGTTGGCTGAGACATGGACACGTTTGTGACCTAGCTTTACACATTTGAAAAAAGAAAAGAGCAACACTCCAAGTGGTGGTGGACCAACAAGGTTGAAGGACTCTGAGTCTGTAAATGACTTTGTGATCCTTTGCTGCTGCCTTCCCTGGACTGCCTGATCTCTTGCCTCTGGACTGTCAGGGGATAGATCAGGTGTGTTTGGAGTCTCACTTGTCACTGCAGCTCAGGCTGGACGCTAAATAAGTTCACTCACTTAAAGTCAACTTGGTCTGATAGTAAGAGAATCATCCCAGCTTTCTTTTCATTAGTATTTTCCTGATATATCTTTTTCCAGCTTCTTATATCAAAATTTGAATTTTATTATATTTTAGATGTATTTCTTATAAAGAGCATATAGGTAGATTTTTTTCCCCTTTCAATCTGAGAATCTCTGGCAAGTTTAGTCCATTTAATTTCATTGTGATTGTTGATAATTTTGGACTTGTTTTCTTCATTTTACTTATTGTTTTCTATCTTGCCACATTTTTCTGCTTCTTTTTCTCATCTCTAGTTTTTTCTAAAAGCTTTAATTTTTTTCTAATTCTTTCTTCCCTTAATTTTTTCAATGATATTGTAATATAGTTTTTAAAATGATGTCTTGACCCAGTTTTGAGTTTTGTAAAAATTAAACAACACACCCCTGAACAACTAATGGGTCAAAGAAGAAATCAAACAACATCTTGAAACAAACAAAAATGAAAACACAACATACCAAAACTTATGGGATGCAACAAATGTAGTTCTAAGAGGGGAGTTTGTGATAAATTAAGAAAAAATAAAGATCTTGAGGAAATGACCTAACTTTACACCTCAAGGAATTAGAAAAAGAAGAACAAACTAAGCCCAAAGTTAGCAGAAGAAAGGAAGTAACAAAGATCACAGAAGAAGTAAATGAAGTAGACAATAGAGAAAAATAGAAAAGGTCAATGAAACTAAGAGTTGGTTTTTAGAAAAGATCAACAAAATTAACTAGACTAAGAAAAAAGAGAGAAAACACAGATAAAATCAGAAATGAAGAAATTACAACTGATACCATGGAAATACAAAGAATCATGAGACTAGTATGAACAATTATAGCCAAGAAATTGGACAACCTAGAAGAAATGGCTAAATTTCTAGAAACACACAACCTACCAATAAGGAATCATGAAGAAATAGAAAAATCTAAACAGACCGATAATGAGTAAGGAGATTCAATCAGTAATCAAAGCCCTCCCAACAAAGAAAAGTCCAGCCCCAGATGGCTTCACTGGTGAAGCAAACATTTAAAGAAGAATTAATACCAATCCCTCTCAAACTCTTCCAAAAGTTTGAAGAGGAAGGAACATTTCTAAACTCATTTTTCAAGGCCAGCATTACCATATTTTATTTTCTTAATCTTTTCTCACATAATTATTTTTATTCCTTCAGCAGACTGTATTATGCAAAGATAGCCAAAACAATATACCACATCCCACATGCCCTTCTGCAATGTGAACTTGCCACTTCCTCATCAAGAGGTGAGTCTATCTCTCCACCCCTTAAATCTGTGTGAACACTGTGACTGCTTTGACCAATATTCTATGGTGGAAATGGTACTATTTCAATTCTGAGCAAGGCCCTTAAATGGCCTGGAAGACCTCCACTTGCTACTTCTAGGAATTAAGGTTGTTAATCATTTTTTAGTATAAGTGTGTCCCAGACAGTATTTAGAATATTTTATACTAAAGAAAAATTGTTTATATGAAATTCAGATTTCAGTGGGTGTCCTGTATTTGTGTTTGCCAAATATGACAACCCTACTTGGAAGCCAACAGATATACCAGAAGTGTGATTAACCTGAAACTACCGTGCTTGAGAAGCCCAAGCTGAGTGGCCAGGCCTTGGAGGATGAGGCACTATGTGGAGAGAGAGAGAAGCCAAGGAGCAGTGAGGCAGCAGACAAATGAGGAAAGACATCTTGGAAATAGTTCCTCCAGCCCCAGCAATTTCAGTTGATCCCAAGTGGATCAGAGATGAGCCAACCAGCTGACTTTCCCAAATTCCTGACTCACAAAAGTTGTGAATAAAATAAAATGTTTTTTTAAGACAAAAAATTTGGGGGTGGTTTGTTATGTAACAAGAGATAATTAAAATAAATCTGTATAAAAAAAATAAGCTGGGGACCAACCCCAGTTGCCTAGTGGTTAAGTTTGGCGCACTCTCCTTCAGTGGCTGGGGTTCAGTTCCCGGGCGTGGACCTACACTGCTTGTCAGTAGCTATGCTGTCCCGGTGGCTCATACACAAAATAGAGGAAGATTGGCCACAGGTGTTAGCTCAGGGCAAGTCTTCCTCAGCAAAAAAAGAGGAAGATTGGCAACAGATGTCAGCTCAAGGAGACTCTTGCTCAGCAAAAAAAAAATAAAAATAAAAATAACCTGATGTCTCTGTAGGTCTAAATTTGTTGTTGTTATTCCTGCTGAATTCTTCTGGTTTTGGTCATCTTTGATGATGAACTCATATCTGATTGCTTTTAATAGGTGGGAATCTTAAGTACCAGAATTGAGGATATCCTCCTTCGGAGAAAGGGAAATTATATTTTGTTTTGTTGGAACCAGGTCCCAGATTTAATGCAAGTGTCTCAATTTCAGCTCCCTCATCTCACCAGAGATTCAAAGTTTAGTATTCTGTCTGGGCAATTACATGGGCAAGCCCACCTTTCACCTTCACTTACCATTAACCTCTCCTTTTTCAAGTTTCATGTCTTGGGTTGTTTTCTTTTTCCTATTTTGGACAGAGAAGTGTTGGCTTGGAGATTTCTTTCAGTTCCTATAAATTTATCAATGTATTAAAAAGTATGTTTTATCTAGAAGTGTTTGTGTTTCAGTAGAGAGCTTCTCAGCTATCCATCTGCCATATTGCACAATTTTCTTCTATCAATTCTTTGGAGATCTAAAAAATGGTTCTTATGAGAGAAAAATTCATGTTCTGAGGTCCTAAAGGAGCTACATCACTTCCTTGGAAGACCCTCAATCTGTGGCTGTGAAGGAGCCCAATTTCATCAAGAACCCTCTCTAACTAAGACTCAGCATGATAAGAAGTTTGGGAAGAATTTTATTTCTTTAGCTTTTTTATTTAAAAATGAACTAGATGGTTCATGGGCCAGCCCTCGTGGCCTAGTGGTTAAGTTCGACGTGCTTTGCTTCATTGGCCTGGGTTTAGTTCCCGGGTGCAGACCTACACCACCGTCTATCAGTGGCCATGCTATGGCGGCAGCTCACATACAAAAAAAGAGGAAGATTGGCAGCGTATGTTAGCTCAGGGCAAATCTTCCTCAGCAAAATCAATCAATAAATAAACTTTTAAAAAATTAAAAAAATAAAAAAGAACAAGTTGGTTCAATCTGAGGCTTTAATTCACTTGGATTTTGACATTTTCAATGTAGATCAGGATTTAATCTTTGTATTTTAATTTCTTCCTTGGAATATAAGAATGAGAGAAAATTTAGATTTAGAAATCTGTGCTGGCTATTATTATCGGACTGTCCTAATTTGACATTTGATCCTATTTGCAGAATCTTAGACAGTTTGTGTTGGACAATATCAGTGGATGTAATTTGAGATGGGAAATAGAACTGAGTGCACCGTTTGCTTTAGGCACAAAATGGCCTTAGAGTTAACTTTAGTGGAACAGGAAATGACCACTCCTCTGTAGTCATTAGTTTGTGCACAAGGGGGAAAATCATCAGGTTCAACTTGTGATGGTCCTGTGCCTTTGGTTTGGACAGTGAGCAGTTTTATACAGTTATATAAACAATTCCAGGTTTTACAATTTTACTCATCACATGAATTATTGGCCTGTTAAAAGTTTTTTGTACCACACATCATTTCTCTGATTAAATAAAGAAAAAGAGAAATTGCCTGGCTAAGTAGGTCATCAGCTGAAATTCTGCAAGTAGATTCTTTAAGCTTGATTTGCAAGTTTAGCTGTGAGACTTTTAGATAAATCCTCTGAGTTAAGTTTTAAAAATTTCTGGAGCTAAGAATGAAGATTTTTCTTCCTTGTCATCAAAAGCAGTCTGTAAATAGCCCCATGCATTTCATAATGATTGCCATTAGCTCTAAACTTTTCATTTTAGAGGGGTTAGTCATAGTTTTAAAATTTTCCTCAACCAATTTAATTAATTAGTATTTTAAATTATTTCAGAAACTTTGAGAAACAAAATCTACACTGTCCACCAATGGGCTCAGGAAAGGGAAGATCAGTAAGGGGATAAGTGGCCTCAGGAAAGAGGAAACCAAACTGTCATGATTCTCTTGTAGTCTCCATCAAAGGGGACAGGTTAACCCCTAATTAACCATAAACTTAATGTTTAAACTCAATGGGTTAAGGAAACCAATAGCTAAAGAAGATCAGTAGAGGGACGCTTCTACCCTACTCTTGATGTTTCCTTCTACCTAGAGGGAGTTCCAGTGGTGTGAACCCTCCTAGCCTCTCTCCTACTCCCTCTCACTCCCTTCTCCCCACAAATGTGGAATGAGTAATTTTATTGGAGAGCTTGGAAAGGGAAAATGTGCAAACATAGCTTAGCTCCCTTCTCTCTCTCTTTCTCTCTCTAATGCAGGTGATTTTTAATCCTTAGTGTGAGCGCAAACTCTCTAGATATGCTCCTTAAAAAATGTGTGGGCCCCCTCTCCAGAGATTTGATTCAGTAGGGCTAGAGTGGGCCCACGACTTTGCATTTTTAACAAATCCCCAGGTGATGCTGATGCTGCTGGTCCAGGACCATACTTTGAGAACCACTGCTGCAGGACAACTCTCCCCAAAGAGCACGGACTCCGCGCTGCTCCTCTATGCTAACAGCTATGCAGCGGCAGCTCTGCCCCAGGGTAGGGCCAGCACGAGGGTCACTTTAACAAGGTTGGTAAGTCTGTCCAATTCTGGGTCAATAGAAGGATGCCTAGTTTGTCACAAATAGAAGTGCTTTTCCTGATTTTGGTCTTCTATCTGCCTTAGCATCTTGTGTATGCATTAACTTGATCAGAATTTGAGCAGGGAGATGAGCATATATGCTCTCATGTAGTCAGTTAACATACATGTCAGTCTACTTGCCTAGATTCTAGGGACTTTAGAGAAAGGACCATAAGTTCTCTATCTTTGTAAAGCCAGTATGCAATCCACTGCTGCCCTTTGTGCACTTGAACCCGATTCTGATTAAATAAGGAATCTCTCATATGTAAATATTATTGTGACCTCCTAGACAATGAGCTATTTTGTTGCTAGCTAGAATTTTAAAAGTTTTCTCAAACATATGAAATTCAAAAGTATGAAATTACATATGAAATTTCAAACATATGAAATTCAGCAATCTGTTTTAAAGGTCTGATGCTGCTGAAATCATTAGAATGAGACTTTCAAGAATGATGTTCAGTGCTTGGTGAGTAAGCCATCTTGATATATGCTACCCTGGGAAGTTAATTTCTCAAGTTTGATTAATCATCGACTTTATTCCTTCAAGGTTTTCTATGTCATGCTGAGTGGATTACAGTCCGGTGACTACTCCTAGCAGCTAGCCAGCTGGTGATAATTGTTGTTAATTTCCTGGTATTTGGCAACCAATTGTTCCTTGACAACTGGAAGGAGATAATATAAGTGTCAGAAGAGAATTGCAAAAAATAATATTTATTGTTTTTGCTAGATTATAAAAAGTGATACATGCTTATTGTTGAAAGGTTTAAAAATGTGGAAGATATAAAGACAAAAGTAAGAATTTAAACATAATTCTTTTATTCAGAGAAAATCATTTGCATGATTTTAGTGAATTTCAGATTTCTCTATTATCTATCTATCTTTACATATCCTGATATATACATAGACACCACTACCACCATCACTACCACCACTTCTACTAACAAAAATTTGGCATCATTCTATTTATGAAGCTCTGAATTCTTTTTTATATTTAAAAATCTATCCTCAGCATTTCCCATCTTCACTTTTCAGAAGGAATATTTTTCATGGCACTGTAGTATTCTATGATATGACTGTGGAGTGTATTGGTTTAAAAAGTAACCGGGAGCGAGGAAGTCCACCCAACTGGCAATTTACCCTGAAATTCATTGTAGAATTCAAGAGGAGTGATTCTCAAAAGCAGTCAGATAATGTAATTGCACTTGATAACCCAGCCTAATGAGGGCCTAGGAAGCCAAAGAAACAAGTCTAGTGCTGTAGGACGTATGCTATATTTTTATTGTACATATTAATCAGTCAAAAACCCAGACATGAGGGGGCCGGCCCAGTGGTGTAGTGGTTAAGTTCACATGCTCCATTTCAGTGGCCCGGGGTTTGCCGGTTTGGATCCTGGGCGTGGACCTACTCACCGCTCCTCAAGCCATGCTGAGGCAGCGTCCCACATAGAAGAGCTACAACTCTACAACTATGAAACACTATGTATTGGGGTTTTGAGGAGAAAAAAGAAAAAGAGGAAGATTGGCAACAGATGTTAGCACAAGGCCAATCTTCTGCAAGAAAAAAAAAAAACAGACATGAGGAAATGGACATTTCTTTATGTTTTAATAACTAAATCTGAGTGTAACTTAGCTTTATCTTTCTGAGTTATGGATAAATTCAGTCATTACTAGAACTCCCCCTTATGCCAGGTATGCAATGTTTCCTTAGGCAATGCAGCATCAAGATATTTTCTACCTGTAAGTGCGGATAAAGTTATGATGACCACTGACCTAGCCTACAGGGACTCTCTTGATGCTTGAAAATTACTCTTAAAGATTGGTACTTGTATTAGTCAAGGTTCTCCAGAGAAGCAGAACCAATAGCATCTAAAGACATATATATCTAAGAGAAGATTTATTATAGGAATTGGTTCACATGGTTATGGAAGTTGAGAAGTCCCGCAGTCCGCCATCTGCAAGCTGGAGAACCAGGAAGGCTGGTGGTATAATTCAGTACAAGTCCAAATGCCTGAGAACCGGGATTTCTGTTGTCTAAGGGCAGGAGAAGATGGATGTCCCAGCTCAAAAAAGAGAGAATTTGACCTTCCTTCACCTTTTTTTTTCCATTTAGGCCCTAATGGATTAGGTGATGCCACTTACATTGGTGAGGATGGACCTTCTTTACTCAGTTTACTGAATCAAATGCTAATCTCTTCCAAAAACACTCTCACAGATATACCTGGGAATAATGTTTTACCAGCTATCTGGACAACCCCTAGGCCAGTCAAGTTGACACATAAAATTAACCATCACAGTACCCTTGGTGAGTACTCACTGGGTGCCAATTCTTTAGGTGCACAACACAAGCAATTCTTCAGAGTTTTACCAACCTCCCCAGCTATTGCTCTAAAGAACATTAGGATAGAATTTGCCTTCTGCCCTACAAATTTATTGTAGTCTATGGGAAATATTTCCTTTTATTTTCATGCTGTTTGAAAACACAATATTTTAATGAAATAGGCTATTAATTAAAATAGGAAAGAGCACTATCTTCCAATAGTTTCTGTTTTCATGAGCAAAAATCTCTAAGACAAGGAAATATCAAGGACCTGAGTACCTGCTTGGACTAGAATGAAAAGGAAACTATATAGAATTTAATATATATTTTTGAATACATGAATGGGTGAATGAATAAATGAATAAATGAAGGGTTACTAAATTATTAATACCAAGGATTTCTATAGTGTGCTATAGTTAAAAAATAAGACATATATTGTCTTATTTTACCTTGCAACAACTCTGAGGTATAGAAATCATTATTCTCATTTTTTAGAGGAGAAATAGATGCTCAAAATAGTTTTGACTTGCCCAGGGACACATTTGTAGAAAATATCAGGTTCGTGTAGTTTTGATCCTAGGGTAAGTGTTCATTTTGCCAAACACGACTCCTTTCATATGATGGAGTAACCACTAGAGAAACAACAAATAGAACAAGAGTCTAGGGGAATTGAATATATACAAATCTGAATCAAACATTCAGATAATGAAGACCGATGACTCAGGAATGAAGAGAACAATTCTGCTGCTTTCTAACTAGTATGTATGAGACTTGTTGCGTCAAGGGTAACACTCAGGAGAAAATGTGCTCTGTGAAATGAGGATAAGTAAATGTTTGGAAATCAAAACGAAGTCAGACAGATAGAGAGTTTAGACAGTGATGTAAGTAGGAGAGCAGAGGAACAAGCTGCTTTACTGGAGCTCTAAAATCAATCAGTGTGTTCTGTTACAGGAAATCTAGATTTCTGGGAAAAACAATGCAACAGTGTAATAAATTCCCTGAGTTCCAATGATTCCAAGAATTCAATATTGTTCCTGGAAAGAACCAATGATTGGTTGTTGACTCCCTACTGAGGCTTGTAGACCTAATGTGATCACTGGAGATGTGCTCATTGAGTAGGGGATGTAACAGACAGCCTACTCAATCTAATCTGTTGGATGCTAATTGTTGCTGCTAATTTATAAGGAGGTAAATGGTATTTCCAGAAAGGGGCTTCCCAAAATCTTAGAAAACTGTGTAAAGTGGTTTTGAACAGAAAACGGAAGTAATTCAAGGAACAGAGCTGTTTTCAAGTAAGTTCAGATATTACAAGTGGTACTGAAAAGGGGCATTTAAAGTCTGAATCATCATCAGAAGCCTGAATTCTTGACTAAGAAATTAGCTCACTCACAGGAACCAAGAAGAATGTGTTTGCTTTTTGCCTGAAGACTACATGACTTGTCCAAGAATACACTAAATTGAATATAGAGGAGAGATTCAAATTCTAAGATAAAAGAACAAAATTGAATACTTCAAGAATTCTATGGAGAATAGAAATACTGGCTATTAATAAACATAAACAATTTATTTAGGACAGGCTAAGAAATAAAATTTATGATCTAAGATGTCTATCACATACCGATTTTCAGCATATGGGTAATAAATAAATTTAATGTGAGATTATTGCATAAGGTGGTAAAGTTTGACCTCATTGATGTCCTAAAGAGCTGTTGGAATGGATTCATGAAGGAAACAAACCATTGGAACTAGTAAAACAGCACATACAAGTCAGAAGAGGACCAACAGCAGTAGCCAACATCAGGAAGGCATATGCTAATATACGCTGGATTCCTGAGTGCATTGGGGCTGTAACTGATAACATAGATGTGAGTACACTCTCCTAATGCCACTACATTTTCTTGCATCCATTCATCTTCATGGGTATAGGAGCCTCTTGGAGAAAACAACATCAACAAAACAAAAATGAAACAAATCAAAACAAAATAAACCTTGACTTTTTCAGTCCTTGGGTATAGATCTAAGCTAGATAGGCATTATTGGTGAATTGAGGCAGCAGGAAGCATGGGCAGCCAAATTGTAATGGGGTAGGGGAGGGAGGGGACTGTTTGGTACCTGAGAAAGACTTCTTTTAAAGGAAAGAAACATTATGAGCATCAAAGGAGAGCAGTGGCTTTGACTATAATAGGGAGCTGGAAGAAAAGCGCATCTGTAATTCAGTTCCTCCCATTTCCCTCAGGCAGACAGTTTTGACTGCACTAGATCTTGTGAATATTCTGGTGGAATTTACTAGCTGGAAGGCAAATGAAAGTCTTCCAAGAGCTGCTGTATACTGACCAGTTATCCTTTTAGCAGAGAATTTCTGGTTTGTTAGAACTGTCTATAATAAATAAACCTATAATTCATGGATTCATGTGACACAGCTGTACTGGAGAATCGACAGTGACGTCATCTTGGTAGCTACGTGACTAGGAAGGTATAAAACCTGAGAGAACTCTAAACCAGGTAACTTCCCTATAAAGTTTGTAACAGAGATTGCTAGCGCTGGTCACCCTCACCCAAAACACACTTCAGGCTGGAAGTGATCTTAGGAAGGTGAGTCTGATGGGGTTAGGCAGCCTCAGATAGAGATTTAGCATTGATTGTGGCTCCTTTCTTGTGTCCTTTGTGAATTAATAGTAAAGCTTGGTGCTGGGTAAGACTCATTTTGTGTAATTCTGATTGAGAATTGAGCCCCTGTGGGAGGGCAGTAGCTATTATTTGAAATAAAGATGGACTGAGGTCCTCCAGCCAGGAATGTGGGATTAATGAGCTAGCAAAGTCTAAGTCTCTATGACTCAGTGTTAAAGTGACTTCAAACTAGGGAGCATTTGTGAGAAGGTAAAAGGAGAGACGTGCTGAAGTAACATCATTATCATCTTAGAGACAAATACATAAATGCTGCTTCCTTATAATTCTTACATTTGAAGGTGACAGACTAACAGATGGAGGGAATGGATGACGCATTTCTGACACGAAGTACAGAATTGGCACCGAGGCAAAATGAGGGACTTTCTGGACATCTGCTGGAAGTCTCAGTTGGCTAAAATCAGAGTATCTGACAAGTTCTTGACTTGCCTTACTGATGACTTCATCTCCCAAAAGACAGAGAGAACAAGAACAGAAACTGCTATTCTAATTTTGACCCTCTCCTCAGAAGAATTGGTGGAATAGAAGAGATAGAAAGCCTTGAGAAAAGAAACAATGTTATTTTGGTAGTTAGTATACCCATGAAGGGAAGGCTGGCCTATACTGACCTATAATCTAGGTATTGCAAAGGCTGACTTCATAAAGGTAAGGGGAAAGATGGGCTCACTTTCATGAGATAGGGCTCTATAAGGGAAGAGAATTGTGAGTGTATTAGTTATCTGTTGCTGCTATAACAAATTACTACATAATTCATGACTTAACACCGATTTATTATCTCACAAGTTTGTGGCTCGGAAGTCTGGGCACAGTGTGGCTAAGCTGGATTCTTTGCTCAAGCATCATAAGGCCAAAATGAATGTGTTGTCTGGGCTGGAGTCTTATCTGTAGGCTCTGGGGAAAACTCCACTTCTGAGCTCATTCAGGTAATTGACCAAATTCACTTCCTTGAGATTATGGGACTAAGATCTCTATTTCTTGGCTGGCTGTCAGTTGGGGCTAGTCTTTGCTGCTAGAGGTTGCCTGTGTTTCTTTTCACGGTTTTCATGTGGTGCCTTTCAGTAACAGCAGATTGAGTCCCTCTCACATTTTAAATCTCTCTGACTTCTTTTTCTGCTGCATCTCTCTGACTCCATTTGGAGAGTGTGCTCTGCTTTTAATGACCCGTGTGTTTAGATTGGGTACACATGGATCATCCAGGTACTTGCCCTTTCTTAAGGTCTGTAACTTTAATTTTGTCTGCAAAGTTTCTTTTTTCATATAAGAGGACAGGGATTGGTGCATACACATCATTGGAGGGCCATTCTTCATACCACAGTGAGGATTTTCTTAATAAGAATCGAACTATGCAAAGGATCAAAGTAAGGCATGACAAAGGCAGATGAAATTTCCCCTGAGCTCAAATTTTTAAAGAATATATATAAAAAGATTTTAGACACTTAAATTTTAAGAACAGTTTCAGGAAGACTAACACCCTAAATGAGTTAACGCATCCAAAATTGTTAAAAAAAAAAACACCAAAAGGACCATTACATTTATATTTTCATTAAGAAGATAAAGAGAGTTTTAGGCCTGGGGCTGCCTAAGAGAAGAGTATTAATGAATATATCTAAGAGATAAGGAAACTTTTCCCTTAAGATAAATGATCTTCAGATTGGAAAAAAACTCTTTCAGGAAATGTAAGAAATAATTGTTTTAGGTGCTCAAATGAGTTGCATTTTGGCTTACTCTAGCTGAATTATATGCTAGGGCACTGAGAGGATTTAAGGAGGAAAGCACCAAATATGATCCTTGAGGAATCATGTTGAATGGGAGAGAGTCAAGAAATACAAAGTATAAAGGCATGGACTGTGTCCTGTTCTATTTAGTAGTTTAGAAAATCACTTACACAAGGATATAGAAAGTGCTGCTCAGAAGTATCTCGTTGTTTAATCAGGAAGGAGAGTTAACACACATTAAAACTTCCCAGAATTCTGATTTGGATGTTTATTGGTGGCTACTAACTATGAATACTCATTCAGATGTTATAAATTGATGCTGATACAAGTGATGGCCAGAAGATACTCTTAAAAACATAAGGGAGGATTGATGATGCCTGAAGATTTTTCTGTGTGTGAAACAAAAATACAAAGAAGATATATAGCAAGTACTGATATCAATCTCTAGTTTCTCTACATTAAGGAACTGAAAATCCTTAACCAGAATGGAAAAATAAATTTTCTCTGGTCTGACTTGTAGTCTTTTTATTTCAGAATTTGGTAATTCTTTTTAAATTGTGCTATATTCCTATTGTCCTGAACAACTTGTACTTTGATAACCATTTTTTATTTAAAATTGTAAATAAAAATAAGGTGTTCATTTTTCTAGCAACTGATTTTTAAATACATGTTATGGGTCAGAGCTGACTCCAGACACAAGTGACTCTTTCTTGCCTTTCTACCTGTTTAAGGGATCAATTTTCTTCCTGAAATGTATTCCTAAAGATAATTTCCTCCATTGAGGATCTGTTCAAGGCAAACTTCCTTAACTCTTATGTGTCTGAAATGTCTGTATTTCACACTCACTCTTAGATGATGGTTTAGCTAGGTATAAAATTCTAGGTTAACTGTTATTTTATTCAGATATTGAAAGGTGTAATTCTTTTGTCTTATGAATTCTTTATTGCTGTTGAGAGTTCTGTCATCTACTAATTTTTATTATTTTGTTGGTAATCTGTTTTTTCTCTTTGGTTGCTTCTCCTATCTTTAGCACTCTGCAGTTTCTTTCTTTCTTTTTTTTTTCTGGTGAGTAAGATTAACCCTGAGCTAACATCTGATGCCAATCCTCCTCTTTTTGCTGAGGAAGATTGGCCCTGGGCTAACATCCATGCCCATCTTCCTCTACTTTATGTGGGATGCTGCCACAGCACAGCTTGACAAGCGGTGCATCGGTGAGCACCCAGGATCCAAATCTGAGAACCCCAGGCCGCCGACGTGGAGCATGTGCACTTAACTGCTATGCCACTGGGCCAGCCCCTGTGCAGTTTCATTTTGATGTGTCAAAGTATGGATTTGGTTTTGTTTAATTTTCCCTGAATTGTTTTTATACTTCTTGATTGCCGATATTTGATATCCTTTATCAATTCTATAAATTTGTTAGCCATGTTTTTCCTTGAAAATTTGCCTCTCTCTGTACTTTTTATATCTTTACCTTCTGTCTTTTAAAGTCCTTAATCTCTTTTTATAAAACTCTTCTCTCTTTATCTCTGTCTGCTACCTTCCAGATAATTTCTTCAGTTCTAACTTCCATTTTACTAACTATCTCTTGAGCAATGTCTGGTCTACAATTTGACCATGCCATTGAGGTTTATTTTTATTTCAGTGACTACATCTTCAAATTGTATAAGTTCTTTGGCTTCTTTTCCAAAGTTGCCTGGTCTTGTTTTCTGTAGATTTTTTTTATATTGTCAATTTTATCTGTGCAATTATTTTAAATATCCATTTTATAATTTTTAACTAATAATTACATCATCTGAAATTCTCAGGTGTCTAGTTGCCATATGTGTTGCTTCCACTGAATCTCATTCAAATGTTTTGTTTTCTCCTATATTATGAAAATTTGTATATTATGCTTATTTTCATGAGAGATTTATCTATCGAATATTCAATAGAATATATTTGCTTCCATCAGACACCTATGGGATTTAATATATATAGTAATAATTTATTCATATTAATTGATATTACATACAATTATATATATATATATAGTGGAATTTCACACCCTAAACTTATATGATGTCAGGACTTCGTTTTAGAAGTTTTAGGGGGAGACTTTTTGTTTTTGTTTTTCTCAAGATTCTAGACTGGATAACTTTGTATTTGTTAGAAATTTAGTAATATTTGGATGTGAATGTAAGAACCTAAGCTAGCTTATGAGGAAAGTAGGGTTTAGTGACAGAATGAAGCATTGTTTCATTGAAAACCAGACAGATGAGTTACAAAAAGTCATAGAATCAAATACTGGCAGATAGATAGTAGCCAGCCCATCACTCTCTCTCTCTCATTACAAATTATTAGAAAAAGGCATATTGGATCAATTCATATGATCTGGGAGCTTGTTCACATTATACAAAATGGATTCTAGAAGACCTGCTCTTTAGATAGGTAGAAAATTAAGGAAGAGATCGTTATAATTTTGGGAGCCTTGGAAATTATTTTTTTGTGTGTCGTCTAAGCTGACTAACAGCTCTCAGTTCCCAAATACTAGGCTTATTTAGCAAGTCATATTTGATAATTTATGCTTAGCACATAAACAGACCTCCCCAGGGAACATGGAAGTTAGAGAGCAGAAACATTATGAAAAACTTAAATTATGAAACCTAAGAGAAGAATGGAGAGAAACATGAAACCTAAAGAAGAATGTAGAATACAATTATAAAGTCCCTCATGAAGACCAGATAATGTAAATGAATGATGTCATTTAACCCTACAAATAGTTGTGGGGAAATGTAGTCAATGTTGTTTTTATTTGGAAAATGGAGACCTTGAAGTTCAGATTGGCTTGATATTACACAGTTAATAAAAATTAGAATTGGCATTTGAATCCAGGTCTGACTCCAAAGAACGTCCTTTATCTAAGAGCACACTGTTTTACTGCAAGGTTACCTGATAAGGGCAGCTCACAATCGTGGGACTCAGATGGGCTTGAAGAAGCCATGTTCTTTCAACTTTCAGTAAATTTTGATAGGGATTCACAGAATAGCTTCAGAATGAAGTAAAGAACTTAAGCATCTTCAATGAATGAAACCAGTTTATTTTAAATAATCTATTTCTGTTATTAAATCAGAATCTCGTAACTAACTTTGGTTTCAATCCTTCATCTACTGGGATGAATTTTTATCCATGTTGCCTCTTCTCCTGAATTTGTATTCAAGTAAAACTTTAATTTCTTATGTCTCTCTCTGTCCTGCCTCAGCTAAACTCACCTCATGTTCCCAGATTGGTACAAACTCTCAATCGAGAGTGCAGGCTCTGGAGTCAAACTGCCTGATGTGAAGCCTGACTCCACCACTTGATAGCTGTGTGATCTCAGGCAAGTTATAACATCTCTCTGTGTCTGAGTTTTCTTAGCCAAAAACAGAAGGTAGAATAATGGTAAGCATCTCAAAAATGTTAACTTCAGCAATATTCTTGATTAAGGGAGGTACAATACACATATACAGGGTGCTATACAAAATATTTATATGTTTGTCTTGACGTAAACCAGTTAGGACGGATACTGACCTTAGCACTGGAGCGGGACCCTGGAGGCATTTAGCCTTTTATTACTGTATAGTGGGGAGGTCCCAGGGGTCCTGGAAAGGGGCAAAATTTGCTGGGGCCATGAGAAGGTGCTCAGAGGACTCAGTGCTGGGGCTATTTGCCAGTTAATGCACGAGTATTCTTATACGTTAACAAATAGCACAGTCACACTAGCATGTACTAGTTTGATATAGCCAAAGTCATATGCAAAAAAACAAACAAAACCAAAACTAGCTAGGCTCAAGATTTTGGAACATTGTTCTTCTGATGGGGTGGTTGCCTTTAAATCTCATTCCATTGGAGTAGTTGATAAGAAAAAAAAACCAATATTGATTGAACATTTCTTAAGTGTAAGGCATTGTGAGAAGTGATTTGCATGCAATAATTAAGTTAATCTTCACAAAAATATTTTGAGGTAGACATTATTAAAATCTACTATTTACAGATAAAGTGAGAGAAAGAGAGTGTTAGAATCCATTGAGGAAAACAGAAAACCAATAGGTATTTCAAATGCAGTACATTTAATTTGGAGGATATGATAAAATAATGATGAAAGGAAAATAAAATATTGACAGAAGAGAGCAAAAAAGGGATGCTGAGAACATCCAAATATTAATAATCTTTGGGTAGCGGCTACCACCCAGAGCTTGGAAACAAAAGAGAAGAGATGCTATTACCAGATCATAGCGGATTGGAGGAGGCATCCTACAGGCTGGAGCTTGGACTTCTTTGGGGAAGCTCTGCTTAACTGGTGTTAGATCTCTGTGGAAGTGTCATAACCTAGCAGATGCTCATACCACCAAAGGCACAGTTGGATACCTGCACAATCTAAGGAGCATGCAGCCAAAGGATAAGTAAGGAAGGCAATGTTATTCCCAATGCATCAAAGGAACAGGTCCAGGTTTATATCCAAACCTCAGTGGGTGTGGTGAGACCAATGCTGGAAGTGAAAGAAAGTGTAGGCTAGAGCCAACCATCTGCTGCTGTAGGAGCAGTGCTGATGGAAACTGAACAAAATGTGGTGCAAGGCCCTTTTCCCCTCCACACACTTTCCAATTTCTTTTTATTGCTCCAATGGCCGAACCTAACAGTAATCCACTTGACAAAGGAGTCTGGGAAATGTAATTTGCATAGCCTCTGCACTAGCATCACAGAAAATTGTATAGAATGGCAAGCTTGGAGCTGAGAGCTGTGTAGCTTGCACAGTATAGTGTACAGTGTAGGTATGTATAGCTGACAGTGCAGAGCTTGGAGCTGTGTAGGTTATTTACCTTCACAGAGATTAAGTAAAAAGCAGCATCTCAGGGAGCCAGATTTCTCACTGTTGGAGTGCAAGTTTACAGATAAGCACGGGGAAGTGGCCAGAATGTCCCATGTGGCAATGGATTATGGTCAGAGATATCAATATGAACTCATGTTTAGTTTAACGTAGATACATATGGTCACATATAAAAGTATCTATATGTACGTGTGTATTCAATATGTGTGTTTGTAGACACACACACACACACACACACTGGTTAGTATACACACATATATTTCCTTGCTTTGTCAGCTAGAGGGCCTAGAAGCAATGGTACCCCATAGCAGCGAGCACACTTAGCACCCAGATCTTGTTTTCTAAAGGCATTTACCGGTGAAAGAAACCAGGGCTCCTTGGAAAAATAGCTGATTCTAGGATGGGGGCAGGAAATATATAAGATGAGCCTGTAGCATTTTATTGTGCCAGAAAATAAGCAAGTGAAAACCACGCTGAAGGAGGTATATCAGAGGGGTACAAGAACCAAGGTCGAAGCTGGAACAATTTAAGCAACAAAATGAAATAGCAATAGGGTATAACACAAAATATAAAATAAATACACGTGAGTCTGAACTGATATAAATGATTGAATAAATACGTAAATGAGAGAGAAGATAAAAATATCCTATGCAGAAGAATTCAAAATAGTTTATGTCAATATTTATGCCCTTAGGAGGTGGAGCATAACTCCCCTCTCCTTACGTGTGGACTGTACATAGTGATCTCACTCCCAGGAGTACAGTACGGAAAGGGGTGTGGGACGAGTAACTTGACAGTGGAGAAATCTGACGAATACTACTCTAGCCAGGTGACCAAGGTCAATATCAACAGTGACAAGTCATGTTGATAGTATGTACCCTTGATATGATGTGATGGAAATGACACTTGACTCCTGTGGTCTTCTTCCTAGAATACCATCACCATAGTCTAATGATGAGAAAAATATGCGACAAATCCCAGTGGAGGGCCATTCTACAAAATACCTGCCCAGCAATCTTCAAACCTGGCAAGGTCATCAAAAACAAGGAAAGTCTAAGAAATTGTCCTGACCAAGAGGAACCTAGGAGACATGATAACTAAAAGGAATGTAGGCAGAAAAAGGGCATTAAGTAATGACTAAAGAAATCTAGCTAAAGGATAGACTTCAGCTAATCATAATGTTTCAGTGTTGCTTCATTAATTATAATAAATGAACCAACCATACTAATGTTCACAATAGGAGAAACTGGGTTTGGGGTATACAGGAACTCTCTGTACCATTTTTGCAATTTTTCTGTAAATATAAAACTGTTAGAGCCTCCAGACGCTCTATGCCGTGTGTGAGGGAGTCCTCTGGGGTAGTTGCACCTAATTCACTCAAAGGCTTTTGAGACTGTTGTTCCACAAAACCAAAGGGCACTTCTGCTCAATGCGCTCTCGCTTCCCATAGATGTGGTGCTGGAGGTAGTACTCTCCCAGGACAGTCTAAACTATGCTGGACAAGGACAACGGGCTCAAATAGGATCCACTCTTCTGGTTCCACCCATTTGGGAAAGTTTATAGGGGAAGTTTATAGGTGCCTGGAATTCCAGGCACCAATACTTATCTTGGTGTCTATACACATTAGGTGCTTAATAAATTTTTGTAGAACTCACTTGATTTTACAGAAATAAAACTAATTGATTACATCAGTGGTGCTCTGGCCTTGGAGTTTGCCAGGATCTGTGTAGAAGCTCTTAGGTTTTTTGTGTCTGCCCTAAGTGTGTGTAGGCCTTGAAGATTCTAAGAAAAATCTGGGTGTGTTTACTTTTAGAGACTTCCTACCAGAAGAGCTAAGTGAATTTAAAGAGGTTAATTTCCTTATAGTTATTTCCATTTTTTCATCTACTTAAAAATAGCATTCTCAAAGGCTCAAGGATTTCAGAAAGCATTGCTTAAATATTTTGAAGAATAGAGAAAACTGCTAGTTTTCCTTTTAAGTTTTGTACATTGTACAAGTAGAAAAATGTTGGATATTTAATTCATCTGTGCGACTCTCCAATTCATGTTAATAAAAAATATGCTGAGACTTATTTATATTGTAGTTTTCCTTGGAAAATCTTTGAGGGCTAAGATTATTCTTTTATACATACATAAAACCCTCAGTCTCTGGCACATTTGATCTTAGAATAACAACCACTGTTTGAGAAAAATGTATATTTCCTTGGTAGCTAAAAGCTAGAAATATCTCCGCAGGGGTTTAGCATATTCTGGAAGAGAATAAAAGAAAGTCTATATAATCTTATTTGAACTTGGGGTCAAAATAATAAAAAATGTAGTCTTTTCAATTTTTTTACTTTTTTTTTTTTTTGTATTTAGAATGTCACTATTATGTAAAGGCACACAATCGGGGTCTTAAAACGTCAGCCACTTGTTTCTCACCTTACATATGACTGCATTAGGATGGCAGCTGTCAGTGTGATCTTCTGACATAGATTCAGGAGTCTGATCATTTCCACTGTAGCCCCAGCTACCCATGAAGACGGTGTCAACATCAATAATAAGTGCAAAACTGCCCTCCCCAGAGGACATCATGATTCAACCTGAAAGTTAACATCATGCTAATTGGCATTGTGTGGTTTATGTTAGAGAGTCTACTTTGTTTCCTTCTCTGAGGGAAAAAGGAAAATAAATGGATGAGTTGCACCATGAAGAATGCATAGCTGGACAACAGCTATAGTTCACTTGGTTGCTGATGACTAATAGGTACAATTCCCCATCTACTAATTTAAAACCAACATTTGAACAACAAAGCTTAAAAAAATCCCTGAATGCTCTCCTTACTCAGAAATCCTGAAACAGTGACAATGGCCTCTATGATTTTGATTGTTATAATGCTCATAATTTTTAGGTTTTCATTAATCCTGGATGGAGAGCACTTTTTAGCAAATGGGATTTGTTTGTACTGAGTCTCACCACCAGACCTGTGAAAATATCAGTGTACCGTGACTGAATCATTTGTAAAGGTGGAATACGCTCAGAGGGTGAGGAAAGATGTTCTTTAGTTCTTTCTGCCTGCTTTTCTTGTTGCAACTGAATTCTGATAACCGAAACCCTGCAAATCTTTCAACTGCCATTTGCTCCACACTGCGTGCTTTTTGTTATTTCTTGAAATTGTAACTGGTTATAATATCACTAATTGAATTCAGTTCACTTGTGCTCATTTGAGCTATATTGATAGCTCAATATCAATTGAGCAATGTATATTGCATTGGGGTGCATGCAATATACATTATTAATGAAGAATGCAAAGCAATGATCTCCCTGTCAGATCTTCCTTTTTGAATTCCATTGCCGTTAAATGCAGATGTGTGTGGGGGTCAAATGAAAAAGAAAACTATTATTGTTAATGCCATTCTTCTGGAATAATAATTCCATCAGTTCAACCCAATGCATACTCCCCACATCTAGACATACTTAACATTAAAGATATATAGATATTTACAAAAAATTAATAAAATCTAAATGAATAGCAGAAAAACTGGTGTCTATTTAAAGTAGATTAGTAGATGACAAGGAAGTTCTAAGCAGGTATTGGTGCCCTACATAACTTACAGATTTCTGGATCATGTTGTATTTAGGAAAATTTCATCATTATTTTGGGCCCTTCATCACTGAAACAAGCAAGAATATAAAGAAAAGGCAGCTGTAATAGCTAACTTAGTTTAGGCCTGACATACATTAGGTTTAATTTGGAAGAATTTTAAAACTAAGATTGCTTTTATGCATCTGATACTGGTGTGTGGGATCAGCATTAGGTAGCTTCCTACCTTCCTGACTCTTCAGTTACACCTGCACTTGTTTAGCACTCTCCTCATGATGTCTCTGCTCCATCTCCAAGCTCCGGTCCCCTCCTTCACAGAGTATGTTTAAAAAGCTTCAGAACAGCAGCTCGGCATCAACTCCTCTTGCTCATAGTCATGTTCCAATCTTTGCCCCAGACCCCGTCTCTGAGCTCTTGCCTGGAGTCCATCTCTATTCTGGGGGTCCCTGCCACAGTCTTTGCCCCAATCTCTTTCATATTGAATATAACATAGATCTTATACTATATTTTCTTGATCATGTTATGTCTCCTACCTCTCGGTCCCTGTATTGATCTTCTAGGGCTGCCATAACAAAGCACCACAGACCGGGAGGCTTACACAACAAAAATTTGTTTTCTCACAGTTCCTGAGGCTGGAAGTCTGAGATCAAAGTGTCAACAGGGTTGGTTTCTTCTGAAGCCTCTCTCCTTGGCTCGCTGGTGGCCTCTTTTTCCCTACGTCTTCACACGGTCTTCCCTCTGTACACATCTGTGTTCTAATTTTCTCTTCTTAGAAGGACACCAGTCATATTGAATTAGAGCTCATCCTGATGATCCCGTTTTTTCTTAATCACCTCTTTAAAGACCCTATCTCCAAATACAGTCACGTCTGAGGTGCTGGGGGTGAGGACTTGAATATACGAATTTGGGGAGAGCACAATTCGGCCTATAAAAGTCCCCATCTTTTCTTCTCCCTGTTACAAGAATAACAACAATTATTATTATTTTCATAGCTAACGTTCATTGAGTGCTTATTATACGGCAAACACTATTGCGGCTGCTTCACATCTACTGTGCTATAAAGCCTCGACCTCTGACCCCACGCCCTAGATCTCTAATTTTGCGATGTGAGTCCTGCTACCTACTGCCGGATTCTCTGCTGGTTAGCTGGTTGATATCTGCCTTGGCAGAGGCAGGGTTGCCTACTGGTTATGTGTGTGGGCTCTAAGCTGGGCAGCACAGATTTTTATTCTAGTTCTGCCCTTTGTTGGCTGTTTGCCCTTGGGCAAGTTACTAACCTCAGTGTACTTCAGTTTCCTCATCTGTGCAAAGGGGGAAATAATACTAGCTACAGAGTTGTTGATGATTAAATGAGTTACCACAAGTAAAGAAATTAGAGTTTTGCTGGGTGCCTGGTTAGCACAATGAAACACTGAGCTAATATACCCTGCAATAATGCAACTTTGGATAGAATGTGATTGGCAATCAGCTCCCATCCTTTGCAGCAGCCTTATCCCAGTCATTTTGTTAACTTCATATATTGTAACTTCACATTGTACAGGTCGTATTTTTTGGATCTCACATACGGAATTATGGTGGAGTTTCACTCTACTTGCTATATTTTAACTCTCGTTACTATTTCATTTTTCCCGTACCAGGATTCCTGCTTCTGTTTCTATCCTTGCCTTTGACAACATCTGGTTATTACCTCTTATGTAGGTATCACCTGCCTGAATTGCCACCTAACTGTTACTATTAGAATACTATGCCAGTCTGAGTGTGCTTCCAACTGCTGCATGTAATAGTTTGTCCTGCTCCATCAAATATTCTAATTCCTCACCTGGTTTGGTCATCCCAGTGCCTACATCCTAATACTGGAATAAGGCATGAGTCTTTAAGATTAATCATGTGCTGCAAAGAATTTTGCTATCTGTGTATGGACCCATAACCAGTGGATGACCATGTTCATTGGAGTGATAAAATTAGTTTACTCCAGTTACTCAGCAGTGTTTATCTTCAAAGGCTGTACTGTCTCTCAATGGCTCCTCCAATAGTTAGCTGTCAATAAAACTCTTTGTTGCCATGTGCAAGAAGTTATGGGTATGACAGTACATTTGGATGGTGCTATAGTACATGAGTTAAGTTTACGGCCTGTGGAGTCATAATGATGGGTGTGAATATCAGCTCCACCATTTACTAGCCTGATGATTTTGGCCTCAGTTTCCTCATCTGTAAAATTGGGATATTTGGACCTGTGGGAAGGATGAATTGTTTAGTGAAATAATTCACTAAACAATTATATGTGAAAAGTGTTCTGCAAACATTATCTTATTTGATGCCCACAACAACCCTCTATGTTAGGTATTATGATTATTCTTATTTTGCAGATATGTTATGGTTCAACCAGAGTAGATCCTGCTGTTCTTTCTGTACTCTTCTGCCATTTTCTCATAAAATATCTTCTATTATTTAGATGTTCAGATCTTATTTATGAGCTTCCTGGACAGGGAGAGTGTGTTATGTTTTGTATCATGCTAAAACCAGCTCTTACTCCTGATAATTACATAATACATACTTTTGAATAAGTAAATTAGTAAATTTCCTGAAAGTGATTTTATAATGAACTTTATCACATGGGGACCTGTCATGGAATTAGAAATAATTATATTTTTTTCCCTTTTCTAGCAGAACAGTCATATTTGGGAAGGTGTAGAAATCCCCTGAATAAGGATGATGTAAAAGGCACTGACTGCAGAAGGTCATTGTTTTCAATTGGTCCAATTTGGACTATTTTTCTTTTCTGGAAAAAAAGTTGCACAGCTTTAAAAAAAGGTCATTGATGGGTTGGCACATCTTATATTCAATTTTGTCTTTTTTTTCAAAAATGACACAGTAGAAATCCTTTAAGAAAAGGAACCATGGTAGAAATAACACATATTAGAAAAGGCAATACTGTAACTGGCATCAGAACCACAGGCAATTTGTGCTGAGGAAGAACTTGAACAATCATCCAATCAAAGCCCTCAAGTTACAGGGGAGGGGACTGAGCTCTGACTAAGTCATGTGCCTTGCTCAAAATCACACACATGGCATCAGAGCTAGGATTAGAACCTCAGGCTTATGTCCTTAAAAAATATAATATTGATGGATGTTGAAAAATGGCTGTTAAAACTTTGTACATTTTGTACAGATTTATGCTGGTGTAACAAAGATATCAAGCTTGCCTCATTTATGTTCACTTGCCATTAATGTAATTAAGCTCACCTACTATTTGTATGTTCGTATCACAGTCACTCTTAGGTCAAGTCTACACTGTAGCTACTTCATTCAAATTCTCTCATTTATGCCACGTGCAGCCATTCAGTTTTCTGTAGTTGTGTTCCTTGAATACATGAATAAATAATATTATGCAAACACAGTTTCATTTTGAATTCATTTAGAATAAAATCTAATCCCAAGGGAATCTGCCATGACACATGGAACCTGGAACTCCTGTCTATCCTTCATCTTGAGAAGATGGTAGTACTCTATCCAAGAATTGGTAGATGGGGTAATTGTAGGCACGAGCATATTTCCTGTTATTGCTCCTTTTCTTTTTCTCATTAATACCACCACACAAGGGCATTTCAGTGTATCAGACTTTCCTGAAAATGTGGGGTTTAACATTGTATCGATGAAAATAGCTTTGAGTTGAACATTAAGTACTCTCTCTTCTAAAACATTCCCTTTAGCCACAAGAAAGTTCTCTGGTTGCTGCATTGTATTCTCTCTCTCTCTCCCTCTACTCTCTGCACCACTTCCCCCCATTCCCTGCCATGCCATCCCTCCGCTCTCATTCTCCTCCTCCTCCTCCACTTTCTTCTTTTTCTCCTCCTTCTCTCCCTCTTCCTCCCTTCTCTCCTTTCTTCTCTGCTCTCTCTCACCCTGAAATTCTCATCTCTTTATTATGAAATACAGTTTAGCTATGCCTCTTGTCTACTTCACTATTGCATAACCTAGATTCAGCTTCCCCCCTGATAAGGTTACACCCCTCTAGCAAATTTGGAAACAAGGAGTTTTGCCTCACATCTGCTGCTGAATCAGTTCCATACTGCAGCTGCTAATCTTACTGCCTAGCTTTCTTCCTCCAAGTGATGTTTCAGGCAGACGTTGTTCAACAGAAAGATGCTCTTCTTTTTACAAGCATCTAGCGTGTGCATGTTACGATATTTTTTCATCTTGATAGACTTTTAAAAAATCTTTCCTTTCTCTTTGCATGTGTCACTACTTACCTTAATGTTATCTAATCCAGTGTTTGCTCCTCTGCTTACTGAATGAGAATATTTCTAATTTTTATTCTATTTCCATACCATCACAGCAGGTGGTATTTAATATGCATTTATGTTTCTTGTTAGAAGAAAACACAGTTGATTTATTATATGTTTCTAGTCTCTTCATTTTTCCTCCCAACCTTTGGCTTTGGCAAATAACATCAGGATTTAACAATTATGGAACAAAAACTTAAGCACAAAAAGGGTTTTTTACTAATAACTAGTGAATGTTATATATAATTTTATATTTTTACTTCTATTTAGAATTACATAACATTTTTAACATCTTGTGAAATGGCAAGACCCTGAGAACTGAGACTGCTTCAAGGTTTTGACTTGTAGACGTGTCAAACTCTTCTCCAGAAACCAACTCATCATTTCCCGCCACAAGTTGTTTTTCCTCCTTAGTTTCTGTGGTACCACCATACGTATCCACTTGACCAGTCATAACGCATGGGATCATCCTTGACTTTTCTCTCTTCTTCACTTCTTAAATCCAAATCTTCTCCAATGTCTGGCTGTTCTAACTGTTGAATATCTCTTGATTTTTTTGTTGTCAGTCTATCCCTACTGATAGCACCTTGCAACAACCTCCTAACTAGTTTCCCTGTTTCTAATCTTGATTCTGTTCACTCTGTTCTTCACATTGCGGAAAGAGTGGTAGTTCCAACACGAAAATCTGAGTGGGTTCTTGCTTTGCCTCATTCAGTGCCTCTTAGTTGCTTTTATGATACAATCTAAAGTTACATGGTGTAGGGGGAAGAGGGAGAATCTCCCTCTGCCCTTTCCCTTAAGGTTCTTATGGCTGGCCAAATAATTCACAAGACAGGTTAGCAGGAGAAAATAATACCAAGTTTAATAACATGTATACATGGGAGAAAGCAGGGACACTGCGTTTCTCAACACAATAGCAGAAATTCTCATCTTAAATACCATGTTCAGCCAATGACAAAGGAGGATTTTGGGGGTGGGGGGAGTCAGCCACAGGAGATTACCACCAAAGCACAGTAAACAAGAGTAAGGTTTATTATGCAGCCCCAAGGCCTCACCTTCCACATTGATAAGTCTCTAGAAATGAGCTCATTCCCCCTCTTCCCAATACAGAGAAGGAGATACCTTTACAAATGGAGACTTCCCTTGTAAATGTAAATGATTGTCTGGCAACTCCTTGCAGGGTCATCCAGAGAATGTGGCCAGAGAGACAGAACTTTTGATAAGAGGGGCTTGTTGGTGCTTTTCCTATTGTAACATTTACCCTACGTTATCTTTACAGCCATCGTGATAGATTTGTTCCAGGAAGGAGTTACTATGTCAAATTCTTTAGGCAGTTAGTGGGGGAGGTCAAATGTCCCTAGAGAAAACAACCAAGGTAAAGAGATAGATTTCAGGGTGGCCAAATCTTGATCTCCCACAATGGCAAAGACAACAGGCCAGCTGCCCATGCATTCAATTTCCTTTTCCCATTACCAAGAGCCCTGGTTTCTATTGGTTCCCTACGGTTTCAGGGATAATGACTTCATTGATTGAGCAAGATACTTGGGCAAGGCCAGTCAGTCTGTTCCAGTATTTAGCTTTCATGTGACCTAAATTGACCCAATCAAAGTGAATCTCAGAATTTTCTGTAAATAAGACTCATTCTCCCTCTTTTTCTGTGCTGGGCAAGAAGGGGAAGCAAGTAGGTCTGGGAGCTGCTGATAGTCACTTTGAGACTATCAATGCAGGAATGCAGGTGTTGAGGTGCCAGGGATGAAATCAGTGGTGAGGAATTGGACCTGAGAAAAGGAAAGAACGAACTGGGTCCTAGTCTAATTGTTTACACAGCCAGCTCAGAATTTAGAGGTGATTTTTCTGTTACTTGATGCTGAGATCATCTGCTGAAAACATCTTAACTGATATCTCTCTGCCCCCAATTTAAACTCTTCAACAGAACTCTACAGAATTTCTTTCGAGTCATTCTTTCTCTTATCTCTGGGCCATCTCGCATATAGTTCCCTCATATTGAACGGTTTTCTCTCTTTTCTGCCCACCTCTCAAAAACTTGGCTAATCTCCAAACTTCTTTTAGGTCTGAGTTTCAATTTCAGAAAATCTTCCTCCAATCTCAGAGTTAGTACTCCTGCTTTGTTCTCCTCCCTCACAGAATTTGTCATATTCCTGTAATTGTCTACTTGTCTGTACCCTCAGGAAACTGTAAGCTTTGTTGTGATAGGGACCATGTCTATATTTGTTACTGCATATTTGGCACCTAGCTCAGTGCACAGCACATGCTAACCATTCATTCATTCATTCACTTAGTAAATATTTATGAAGCATCAAGTATGAACCTGGTACTCTTCTAAGATCTGAATATAAAACAGTGTATCCTACAGCGAGAGTCCTTGTCTCATGTGGTTCATAGTCTAGGTGGTGGATACAGGCAATAGACCGATAAATACACCAATAAAACAGTAGACATGTCATAGGTCAGGTGATGATAACTGCTATGAAGATGAATAAATCAGGGGGAAAGCAGAGTAAATGAATGAATAAACTTAAAGAAATTAGGCTTTGTTTTATATTCATAATGTTATAAAACTTAATTGACCTGGTCATTCAAACTGTTTCTACCAACTATTTTCTAAAGAAAATGCTTTACTTTTTGAAATAAATGTCCAGCAGTTGGAATAGGATTGTTTAGCCATTACCTACTAACATTTTCTCTGAAATCTCCCTCCACTCTACACTTTTAATGCAATAATATTGCAAAGTAATATTTCTAAGAATCTGTTAACTACCTTCTTAACCTTTTATTCATTGTGTTTGAATAGTTCAGATTGTTATTAAAGTATAAGTTGTTATAACTTAAAATAATAAAGCCTAGAGAAAATTTATGAATATTTAAATTTCTCAATCATATCTTTGAACAAGTTGTCAGTTTAAAATTGCCTTTAAAATGATTTCTTAAAGTCACTTTTTCATTTTCTTTCCAGAATCATGAATTATAAATTATAGTATAGAAGTACCTAGGAGACAAGACTGAAAAAGAGAGAGTTTATAACATCTTTGAGGTGGTATTAAATTACTCTAATTTCAGCTTTTGAATCCTGATACAATTTTCATTGAAACTAGATACATATACTACAATAGAAGAAAGAAGTTTTTGTTGTTATTTTTATGAATACTAACTGACCTTTTTAAAGAGATACAAAAAACTTTCATTTCTTCTTCAAATTATAGTCATTTGGAAACGTAAGTCTCTAGTCTGCCAGCCACATTTTGCTTTTTGGGTATGTGCTTCTGTCACCAACTAGGCGAAGGGAGAAACTCAAAGGTGGGTTTGGAAGCAATTAACTGTTTTTTCCAAGTTGTTTCTTTCTCTTTTGTATGTTAAGGAGATGTAACCACCAGCCATCCTGAAACTGACCAAGCCTCACCAGAAGAGCTACGCCCATGACCTTTGCCTTATTTTTAATGCTAAGTTCTCTCCAGAAGGAGCTTAGGCCTCATTACGTGGAAGCCTGTTCTCCAACTGAGCCTGTGCAAGCGAATACCCGCCTCTCCCTTTTGAATATTCATTCCCCATTCAAAATAAAAGTTCCTGCTTCCCTTTGTTTGGGGATACCATGACTTTGGAAATGATTCCTCAGGGCCTCCTATTTGCTGCAAATACACTTTGCTTTGTGAGACAACTTCCACTGGTGTAGAGTGTCATTTAACTTAACGAGGAGGTGAGCCCACTTGGTTTGGTAACACTTCTTGTAAAATTTATGTACATATTTACGGATTTTTCATTTTCTTTAGAAGGTCCATTTTCCTTTGCAATATTAACAAAAATATCTAACATCTACAGTATTTTCTTTTGTCATTTTACATAAAAAGTGGTAGACAAAAGTATATTTTTTTAATCAATAAATACTTAGAATGCTTATTATGTGCCAGTCACTGTGTGCTCATTACTCTCAATTATTTTGACCAGAATATAAATATAACATTCTTTAAAAATATCACTTAGAGTTCCATCAAGTCACATGATTGAAATGAAAATTCCATGAGTTGTTTGGAAATCTTTCTGTACAACTGAGATAAAATCTGTGGCTCAGAGACTTAAAGGGCAGGGAGGGAAAGGATGCTTCTTCTAGAAGATAAATATGACTAAACTGGAGAACCCTCAAGAGTATCTAGACTTAAATGAACATGAGACACTATAAGAAGTTTCCTTAAATATTTACTTAATTGGTAACATATGAGAGGCTTGGTTCCAAACTGACATTTTGTGCTGTTCTGCTCTTTAAATTTTGTAACAGTGAAGATCTCAGCTATCTCTGCTAGTTTTGCATTATAATCCTAGGTTAGAATAAAACTTATGCCTCTAAAATTTCTTGCTTGCTCGGCACACCTTGTCTGGGCCACTGGGACAAGCAGGGCTCAGCTCACAAGGTGGATAATGGCAGTACTGTGACCAGGGAACCAGGCAAAGAAAGCGTTACTGAGGATCTGATCAACAACTATCATGGTCTGTCAAATGTTTTTCAGACAAGAAGAGACTGTGTGTTCTGTTTCGCAGAAATTGATGTCTCTGTTTTGCAGATGTTGCTATCTTGCAGAGAAACTTTCACATTTGCAATAAGCATCATAAAGCATCCTAAAGTTACACCAAGCATCCTAAAGTTACCTTAAACTCATTAGCATATTAAATTCTCCTCATCTGGGAGGGTCTGGGCATCCATTTTCAGATCATGAGGTGTATATGATGCTTACCTGCTATGCATGGCCCTGAATGAACACAGTTGTTACAAATAAACCTGTTATCCTCTGCTCTCTTGTGTATAAAGTCTCTGCCAGCACTGAGCTCAGGGAGACACTGCAGTGGGAGCTATCCTTGGTGTTCCCCATTGCTTGAGCAAGCAATAAACCTTTTCTTCACCTACTTCTGCCTTGAGTGTGCTTTTCGGCTCCGCGCTCACCAAGAGATGAACCCATTGAGTTCGGTTATAGTACTTGTTTGGCAGTCAGCCTCCAAGATGGCACCTATTGACTTCCGCCTCGTTGTATTCACACCTTTGTGTAGTCCCCTGCTATATTGTACCGGGATTGTCTCTGTGATCAAGAACAATTATCAGAAGTGATGGTATGTCACTTCCAAGATTAGACGTAAAAGACTACAGCATCTGCCTTGGGACCTCTCTCTTTCTTGAACTACTTGCTTTAGGGAGAGTCATGATGTTCTGTGAGCAGCTCTCTGGAGAAGCCTACGTGGCAAAGAATTGAAGCCTTCATCAAAAGTCACATGAGTGGTCTTGAAAATGGAGTCTCAGCCCCTTCAGAGGTCTGTAGCCCTGGCTGACTGGACTGCAGCCTCATGAGAGACTCTCAGTAAGCCCTGCCTGAAATCCTGACCCTCAAAAAATGTGTGAAGATAATACATGTTAGTTAACTTAAGCTGCTATTTTGTTACATAGTAATAGATAACTAAAACACCTGTAAATTATTCAATTTTGTCTTTTGGTTTTATAAACTGGGCCAGGGTCTCAGCCCAATAAATTTTCAATAATTGAACTCAATCCTCAGAGTAAACTCAGGAAAACTTGCATAGACTTACCATTTTTCCATGAAGTAAAAAATACTTGTCATCTTATTTTTTCAGCCTCATTTTCTCTTAAACCTGTGGACATGTCTTTGAGGAAGGAAGAGAAGGAGAAAGAAAATGAGAGAGGGGTTGTGGGGGGAACTTATTGAGTGCTTGCTATTTTTCAGGCCTGGATGTGCTGGAAACCCATTTAATCTTGTCAACAATGTCAACAAAACTTGGCAAACCGCTTTTTACTTAGAGAAGTTAGATGACATCATGCAGCTAGAATATTTTACAACCAGAATTCAAACACGAATCTGCCTGACTCCAATGACCCACCTTACGTTGTATGAAGCTGGTAAATAAAAACATCAAAGACTCAAGTCCATAATGTGCAGATGCTATTTTTTTCCAGTTCAATTGGAACCCTGTTAAATGTTTGGGAAATCCATTCTAAAGGGAGAAAAATATCTGTACTGACAGGTTTGTTAGGATAAAATGAGCAAGTGAAAACAAAACTTTCACAACTGTAAAGCACCATGCAGTAGAAGCCCTGGGATGGTTCTTACAGGTCTTGTGGTGGATGCTCAGTATATATTTGTGCATGGAGAAAGCTGCTGAGCAGAAGTGGATTTTATCCTTTTGTAAGCAAAATGAGTTTTAATCATATTATCTTAATAATCTGCACATTTCTACAAGACAGCATGAATTTAAAAAATGTTCTATATATAGATATTTGATATACACTACACTTATTTCTTGCATTGAGAATTTATTTATTTATTTTTTTTGCAGGGAAGGATTCGCCCTAAGCTAACATCTGTTGCCCATTTTCCTCTTTTTTATTTTTCTCATCAAAGCCCCCCAGTGCATGGTTGTATATCCTAGTTGTAAGTCCTGCTATGTGAGCCACCGCCACAGCATGGCAACTGACAGATGGGTGGTGTGGTTCCGCGACTGGGAAATGAACCCAGGCCACCAAAGTGGTAAGAGTGACAAACTTTAACCACTAGACCAACAAGGCTGGCTCAAGAATCTATTTTTGAAAGATATGTATAAAGTTTGTGAGAGAAAAGTAATCTTCAAGGCATAATGTGTAGAATATTACCACTGCACGTTATCTGAAGTGCAAGAATGTAGATGACACGGTTATTTTAAATTGCTGAAAACATGCATGTTAATGTCAATTTTGTTTACTGTATTTCATCTTATATGCCAATTTGTTTGAGATGTGTATATCATTTTGTGACTGCTTAATGTTAGCTGAGGCATTGCCAATGTGCATTTCTGTGAACGGTTTCTTCAATTAATACCAAAATGGGTTTGCAATTGTTCCTTTCAACTGAATGTGTTGTTGGTGCCATGTTTGTACTTTTGTCCTACTGCTTTACTAATGTCAGCTCTAAAAGCAGCCATATTTACTGACGAAGTTTAGTAATTTGTGTTTGTAGCTCGCTAAGTAAGTGAACAACTGAATAATTCTACTTGCAAGCTATTGGTTTCTCACAGGGAAATGAAGAATCAGGTAGAAAACCTGAGAGTGGAGGATTAGCTGGCTCTTAATGTTCACTTGTGTAATTTTGAAGAGCCATAGGTTAGATCTCAATATTCTTATATATTATATAAATATTTGCAAAAAAAGAATAAAGAATTCTTCTTATTATTATTTAAATTATTTTGAGTTCTGTTATATAGAAACTCAGGACTTTATTTTGTATTATTTTCTGTACCTCATGAGTTAAAACTAGAGCCCAAGCAGCTGGCTGGTTAAAGCTTCCAACATGGTATCCAGGGCAAGATTCATGCTTGTGCCCATTCAAAGAAAAGATAATTGTGATAAAAAGGAAACTACACAGTGGTAGGATTGTGTTGGCCCCATATTTATTAGATCCTTGCTAAATATATAATGAATTAACAAATAATCTTTAAATTAAAAATGAATTAATGAAACTGGAGAGGCAATTATGTACTAGTCATTCACGTTATGAACTTTATCCTAACAGAACTGGGGAACCACTGACAGGTCTTAAAGAGGAGATGAATTGATGAGTTTTAGGTTATAGAAAGATCGGCTGATGGCAAATGGATTAAACTGGAGGCATTAAGACTGATCAGATGGCTGATCCAGACAATAGATGCTGGTTTGTTAATAAGAATGGTTAGAGTGGGGTGCAATTCTGAATAGTTGGCATATTAAACAGGAAGGAGTTTGGCTGCAAGTAGTAGAAAACCCAATTTGCAGTGGTAAAGGACTAGAGTTTATTTTTTTCACAAACAGAGTCTTGGAAGTAGATGGTGGCTGAAACTGGTTCAGAAACTCAGTGATGTAAGAACCAGTGTCTTTGCAATTCTTTAGAAAATCTCATGCTTGTTTTCTCTTGAACACAAAAATGATGTAGGATAATGGGTTGTGTTAGGTACACACGTCCCTTTTTATCACAAAAGGAAATTCTTTCTCAGAAACTCCTTCAGTAGGCTTCTCTTTAAGTCTTTTTGGCCAGTCAGGTCTCATAGCCATCCTAGCTTCAAGGGAGGATGGGAAATCAGGGAAAAATATGGTTATGATTGATTATCATGATCCATTCACTAGGGTATCATATTGTTTCCCTAAATAAAACCAAGATTCTATGAGCAAAGAATTGCAGAGTGGATAGTGGTGAGAGAATTAACAGTCTTCCACAGTTAGCCATTTTGACCCAAGTAGCGCTGTGTGAGAGGATGCCCTGACTCTCTGTACCTAGGTATATATAAGCTGCTGAGTCAGCCGCTTCATGCCCATGACTGTTTCTGATAGCCTTCACCAGTGAATGTGTAACCCAAAGGGATATGAAATTAAACTAAAAAATAAAGTTTTTCAAGCTATTTACTTTTCCTTACCTTTTATTTTTATTTAATAACATCCACAAACCAAAGCATCTCTCCCTCTAGCTAGGCTGCTGTAGAGCTTTTTTTAGTGCCTGGTAATAAAATGCATGATTTTCATTTCAGTGAGAAGGAACTGAAATATAAGCTTCAGAATTAGAATGTCAAAGGATACCACGCCACCAACCTGCATTTAAAATTTGTCACTATCCGAATATTTTATGACTTTAAACCTTTTTCATCAAGGCAGTTGATTTTTTTGTAGCAGTAGTTCCTCAATAGGAGTGAAATCATATGATTACGCAGCCTTGCACAATCTGCTTCAGCTCTTTGGCAACAACTGCAGAAAGGATGTTAACTCCGGGGAGCCTTCATCAGGCTTGAAGAGCTGTGGCATCTGACATGTTAATCAGGGATTTTTGTAAAGTCAGTGAAAACAAAGTATCTCCTATGTATTTTTAATATGTTTAACAAAATTGAATACCATGGGCCTTTAAATGTTATCAATTTAGCAACTGAATAACAATAATCAAGCTCTTTGTCTATTGAGGTGACAGTTTTATGCTATTCCTTAAGATGTAGAAAAGACTTTGCTTCCCACTACTGTGCAACAGAGTGCTTAATTCATCTTTGACTGAAAATTGAATGTCTTAAGCAGTTTTGTTATGGAGTAATTTTTTTGGATGGAAACTACAAAATATGCATCTAAAATATGTTATCAAAAAAAAGAAAAGCTAATTATATTAGTCGATGGAATAAATGTATACTGTTTTCTACTATTATTTTTTCTACTTTCATATTTTATATTTACATATTATATATTTTTACTGTTATATACTATAAATAAAAACTAAGATGCAAATAGATATGTCCTAGTCCATAAAGTTCTCTTCTGTTAGGCTAAATACAAATATCCCACTCATCTGAAAAACAAACAAACAAAAACAATCAACAATATTATTCTTAGTCATTAAATTTGAGATTACAGAGGAGGTGTGAGAGATCAGTTTCTTAAACCTACTCATATTACAGACAAGGAAACATGAAACCCAGGTCATTGAGTTACTTGCTCAAGATCTCACAGCTTACTAGGGTAAGTCAGTACTAGAACCACAGGCTCCTAATATTCAGTGTTTTCTAACAATCCCAAATTCATTTTCTTAAATATCCAGATATAGTCATTACTCAAACCAGGAAGTCCTTCAACTATAACCTAACATCAGATAGATGAGATTGGTCTATAACACACCAAAGAGCCACTTAGGTAGTTACTTTTTGAACCACAATGTGTAGAAGGATGGAACATAGTTGACTGGAAATCATTAGACTTTTTCTTCATTCATATTATATATATATATATGTATGTATGAAGTATTTGTCAAGTGCCATGTACTGTTTGAGGGGCTATAATAGTGTACAAGACAGATAAAATTCTTGTTCTCATGGCACTTAAATTTACAGAACACAAATAGGGAATAAGCAAATAAAGAAATAAACAAGACAGGTATTTGCCTGAAAATGTTCATTCTCAACACCTTGTTACAATGAAATTTTCCAACTTTGAGAGGTCCTACACACTCTTTGAAGTGGATGCAAAATCTGCTATACTTTAGTATTTTTTAAATGTTTGTAGAAATTTCTTCAGTAAGGAAATTATTTAGCCTTCTTCCAACAATGCACACTATAAAATCATGGGCTTTGGAATAAAACATGCCTGGGTTTCAATCTGCATTCAAACATATATCACATTTGTAACTTAACTTCCTTAAGCCTGTTTCAGCACTTGTAAAATAGACCGAACGTTATACCTAGCACATTTTAGATACTCAATAAATGCTATTTTCCTTTACTCCCATCATTCTTATGGTTAAAACTACACTGAGGAATATAGATTCAACGTCTGAGATGAGCCTGAATAAATCACCTATCCAAGGAATCTCTATCCAGAATGTAGTTCTGTTAGAAGTATAGAGTGAGCAGTTACTAAGAATTGGTGAGAGCGCAGTATCTTGAAATTTTGTCTTCTAGCTGGGAATATAATTGAGTCTTCACCAGGCCTTTCCACATTTTATGAGGTAAGAAAATCCCATGGGCGTTAGCCCTTTGTCATTTGTCTAATAATTAGAAGTAGTGTTGTGTGGGACAAAATGTTGATGCATTAAGCATTTGGTGAGTCCACAGATGGTGGTTCTGATAGAAGCATGATGAGTAGGGAAAGCAAGTTCAAAAGCAGGATGAATGTCTATTTCCATGAGGATGTTTTGCTGCCTTCTTCTTGTTGGAGGAGATCCAGTGTAGTCAATCTGCCATCATCTAGCTGGCTGATTTCATTGACTCATGATAGTATGCTGAGGGACTAGAGTTAATTACCACTTCTGAAAAACTGCGTGACAGTGGTGGTGGACAGACTAGTCTTCATAAAGGTAACTTCATGGTGTTATGCCCATGCATATTCCATATCATTGCCACCATGGCTGCCCACTTTGTTTATGAGCCCACTGAGCAAGCACTAGGTTGCTGGGAAGGAATCTAACCTCCAACCAGACTGGTTGAACATATGCATCAGATTATTAATGGTCTACTTCACTGTGGAAGTGTTTTGTTGAGTATTTATTCCCTAATGTTCATAGTCACAAGTGTTTAATCTTGTTTCTTATAAGTTCCTGATCATTAGCCAAGTATTCATTAGCCACAGCCCAATAATTGGTACAGTTCCTTACCTCAGGCCATCTATCTTTGCAGGCAAAGAAGGCAATGAGATATATGGTTAATATTCTGCCTGCTGAGAGGATTTCCTTCAGTCCTTGACCTTCAGAGTCTTTCAGAATGTGGCTAAAATAGTCCACTTGGGGATCTGTATCTGGCCTTTAGACTATTCCATCTATCTATTCGTCTATGTCATATGGTTTTTGTTATATTTACTTTATGGAAAATTTTAATAACTAACAGTTTGTACTTCCTTTCAGCATTTTTCTTTAAAAATATTACTACCAATCTTTGCATATCTCTTCTCCAATGTGATCATTTATATTAGTTTAGGAACACTGGATAGTTTTATTGTGTAACTCATCAGTTACTCAGGGCTTATTTTAAGATTTTTAATGAAATTGAGCATACATTTTGCTTGGGTTTTGAAGGTCCTCCATAATAGGACTTCACTCAAACTATTCAACTTTGCCTCAATGATCAGTCAGACACTTCCTTAGAGTTACCCAGAGAGCTGTTTAAATGAATAACAGCAATAAAATATTGTGGACTTACTGTGTGCTAGTTGCCAAGTAATTGGCAGAGTTAGTTGGAATATGCTCCCTTTCTTCTACAACTTTGTAATGTAGTAGAGGACATTTGTTATTCACAAAAAATAGTGGCACAAGCTAGTCTGTAATAAATGCTCCATAATAAAGCTGTGAATGAAGTGTAAACCCAGCCTGCCCATCCTGTCTCTGTCAATTTCCCAGTGTTTACCCATCTTCAAAGCCCAGATCAAAATCACTTTCTACCCGAGATCTTCTTTCATGATCATAATTCTTAGTGATCTCATCCATTCCGCTATCCCATAATATTTACTAGATTACTAAAATTGAATAAATTTCCACTAAATAAATTTCCAATAAATAAGCAATTTATTCCCCAAATTTTCCATAGGAGGGTGTATTGCTATCATTCTCATTTTATAGATGAGGAAACACAGGCTCAAAGATTTTTTTTTCTCCAAAGTCATGCAATTGATAACTGGCGGAATTAGAATTTGATCCTAGATTTGTTTGGCTTCAGGTTCAAACTTATTCCAACATTTTTCCTCTTCACTCAGATTAACACTAATTTATATACCATATATTTTTAGCTTCTTGTTGAGCCATATGTATTATTTTATTTCCTCAATGTCCATTTGCCACTAAAATTCGTCAACCTGTCAGCTGCATTTGTTCAGCATCATAAATTCTTTTACATATTTAACAAATTTTGTGGGCTGGCCCCATGGCTTAGTGGTTAAGTGCGTGTGCTCCGCTGCTGGCAGCCCAGGTTCGGATCCCGGGCGCGCACAGACACACCGCTTCCCCGGCCATGCTGAGGCCGTGTCCCACATACAGCAACTAGAAGGATGTGCAGCTATGACATACAACTATCTACTGGGGCTTTAGGGAAGAAAAAAAGGAGGAGGATTGGCAATAGATGTTAGCTCAGAGCCCGTCTCCCTCAGTAAAACGAGGAGGATGAGCACGGATGTTAGCTCAGGGCTGATCTTCCTCACCAAAAAAAAAAAAAAAAAAAAAACAAATTTTGTGGTCCATTTTTCCCTTAAAAGAAAATCTCCCCTTTTACCTCAAGAATTTTTCAGTATATACTTTTTTATTTTATCACTAGGTGATCCTATAAGCAGTGAGTTTAGAAAGTGATTCATGAATGTGTAGTTTAAAATGTAATGAAAATCACATTTTGACTGGCTGTACATGACACTTAATCTTGTCTAAAATATTTTCTTCATTATTTATTCAGTGTCTATTTGTTAACCTGCCTATTTCACTGTCTTTCTGCTAGACTGAGGATACGGTGGTAAATAAGTTGGGGTGAGATGAGGGCACACAGGCAGGAAATACATTCTGATTTTCCACATTCCTGGAGAATGTGACATTTAAGCTGAGATCTGATAGATGAGGACTAGCTAGACAAAATAGGGGGAAAGCATTTTAAACAATGGAAAAAAGATGTGTAGAAGCTCCGGGGTTTAGAAGAGCATGGAGAATTACTGAAACATAGAATATATGTGCTGGTATGCGGTGGGACTGGAAGTGTGATAGGAAATGGAGAGAGAAAAGACCTGAGTTGTATGTAGGGGAATGGTTATATAGCTTTGAGAAGTTTGGACTCTGACTTGAAGTCAGTGAGCAACTGCTAGGAGACTTCAGAGTGGAGTGTGATACTCGGAATTGGATAGCAGAAAGACTATTTCACTCTAGTTGCACTTTGGAGGATGCATTGGGTTGGGGAAAGTGATAAGATTAGAAGCAGAGAGCCCAGTTAGGTGGACAAATAGAAAGATACCAGAGGTGGAACCAGAAGGACTCAGACTGGATGAATGCAGAGATTCAGGAGGGCAGTAGACTAAAAACAGCGGGCCAGCCACATGCAATCTGAAGCTACAATTTTTTGAAGAAAATATTAAAGCACAATAAATGCAAAGATGATTATAGTTATAGGTGTTATTTCTTGGTAAGTTACATAGTGGAAATGACATATTTTATAAACAGTATTTAAAAATAATTTCTAGGCAGCAAATCAAATGTTCAAGTGGCCTTCAGATATAATCAACATGTAAAGGCTGTCTGAGATTTTTGAAATGCCACAATTTGCTCCATTCCTGGATTTATTTACAAACAATATTTACTTAGCCAAAGATTCTCAGGAAAACAGCAGTCCTCTATTATACACAGTGGAGTTAGCTAGTTCAAACCTAATTAATTGCTGATATTAATATTTACCTGACAATGCAGAATGTGATGTGATATTGTTAAATATATGTATGTCACTGCTATTGTATTTTCTTGCTGCTATAAGACATTAGTACTACCCAGAAATCCCTTTATCTTATTTATTATTCATTTCCTCATTGTTACCAAACCTTGAATCTTTCCAAATTGTTGCATTAATATTTTCTTTTTTTCCCTCAGATTCTTCTGTTATCCCTATAGATGAGATGTACAAGATGAAAATTAAACTAAAATTAAATGTAATCAAAACAAGATTTTAACCTAACTCGGTACATACTCTCTAATGAATGGAAATCTTTTGTCTCACTATGCACTAATGTCCTAAGAATGAAAGTAAATTACACAGAAAAATTGCCAATAAAGTAAAGGGGAAATGAACGAACTAATTGCAATGGGAGGACAGATGATTAATCTGAGTATTTCCATGTTTTTTAATTGTATTGTACTCTCCTAATGCCATATTACTGTTATTTAACCCAAGTTACTGTTATTTGAAGTAATGCTTATTCCAGGGTACAGTAGAAGGCAAACACCAGTGGTACAGTAAAACTAAATAGAATTTTTACATCATATTGATGAGTTAAATTTGTTTTTGATGTTTTATTTATATTCTACCTATGTTTGAGAGTATTTGAATTTTCATTCTACAAAACACTTTCATATTCTTTATCTTTTTGATCCTCCCAGTAACTCTGTTAGAAAATCATTTTTATCTTTATTTTATATAAGAGAAAATTGAGACTTGGTGAGCTTAAGTGACTTTTCTGACAACACCAAACTGGTAAATGTCAAAGCTAGCATTCAAACTTAGATATTCTGACTGTAAATCCTATTCTTTTTCCTATATCTCATTATGATAAAAACAACCATGATGAGTTGTAGTGGCTCCTTTTCAATTCCACTAACATTCATTGAATGCTGATTAAGTGCTGAATGCCAATGATGTGCAGCGCTGCTCAAGGTGCTGAGGGTAACAGCAAGCTCTCTTCTAACTTCAGTACATTATGGAATATGCTATTTCATTTACACTTGTGTTGACTTAAGGATATTCTTCAGTAAAAATTTTTCTCTTTTTCCTAAGTTTATGAAAGCAAAAGAAATGTCATCCACTGTGAAAAGTGCCAACAATCAAATTTCAATCCAGATAGTTTTCGTTAGACACCAGTGGTGGGATAGGAGGTGACAGTCTATACTGGTAACTAGTCTGTGAACACAGGTTGTTTTTTTTTTGGTTTGTTTGTTTTTTTGCTGTGGTAGTCGATAAAAGAGTTCAATGAGTCCAATAAACATTAGAAACCCATGTACAGCCCTCTGCCAGTTGTCTGATTTGCACAAAACAAAAAATATAGTACACTTCATTGCCATATATCACATGAACTAGTGGAATATTCCAAATTACCTCTCTTTAAGTGAAGAGGGCATACCTTTTTGAGTGTTTGAGAGATGAACTCCAAGTAGCTTTTTACAAGTGAGGAGAAACAAATACACATTTCTAACTGGCTTCTATATAGTTTGGGGATCAGCTTATTTTTAAACTAGGAATGGGACTTACCTTTTTGTCCTCCAAAAATAGTTCTAAAAGAAATAATGATTTTAGGACTACCTTTTGTTTTTTGTTGGAGATCAACATTAAATCTAAATTTCTTACATTAAAAAATTTTTCCCATTATACAAGCTTGAGCCTTGGATAAGTTTAAGTAATGTGTTCAGTTGCAGAAAATGATTTATTAGGGATTTATTAGGAATAAAATGATTGCCAGTAGAGTAAACAATGCTCTCAGCTTATGGCAAGTTGATTATTACGTTAACAGACTATAAGTAGAAATCCTTGTGGGTAAATGGTCAAATACAAATTATAATGCTCTGAATGAAATTATCTTGAGGAATGTGAACATTTTAATATGTTTGGAATTTTTATTCATAGCATTTTTTTCCAGTTTACTTCTGTTCATAGCCAGAGAGAGAGAGAAAAAAACATGCTCATTCATCTTTGAACCTTAGTTCTTAGTTCTTGCTACTTTCTGCTGAGAGTCTGCTAAAACCGATTTAAACCTTCTTTTTTTTCATTGAAATATAGCTGACATATAGTGGTGTATAAATTTCAGGTGTATAATATGTTGATTTGATACATTTATATATTGTAATATGACATTGTAGTGATGGTTAGCATGAGACAGAAACCAGCCTAACAAGACAGGGCCATCTGCAAAGCCCCTGGCCTAACAAGATAAGGCCCCTAACCAATCAGCAAGCTAAGGGAATCAGGTAGAGACCACCAAGATCCACATTCCGAAGCCTCCGGACTTTCCTGGGTTTATGAATGCACCCTAGCACCCAGGAGTCCACTGAAGGTGACCCTCGCCCCATTACCATAGTAAAAGTCACACCTGGGGGTGGAGAACTAACATGCTAATGACACATGCGTCGCATGTGGTAGCGTGCTACACGATAGTGCAGGCACAAGCACAACCCCACCTCTACATGCCCTGATAAGGCTCCTCCCCAGCCGTTGCCTAATAAAAGCCCCACAATCCTGCTCCCTAACGAGCCCATCACCTGCCCCTTTCCTTTCCGCACCGGCTGCCTGGTGCTTCTCCTGTGCACAAGCTAATAAACTTTTACGTTTCTACTCCTGTTTGTTGTGAAGGAAGTAAATTATATTAAAAATTTAAAAGTTACTACCTTAGAGACAGGCACCTCCACGCCCTAAGGATTCCTGGTATAGGAGGGAACGTTTATCGATCCTGACTGACTCTATTCATGAAAGACCCACCCTAAACTGTTCGGGGAAAAAATTGAGAACAAGAGAGTGCTCCAGAGGGATAAGTTTGGGAGGGTCAGGGTGGAGGGGGTCCAGATGGGGACGCGTGTGTGTAACCTGATAATCGCTTCGCGCCATAGCAATTCGCGCCATAAAATGTAACTGTTTAAATGTTTTAAATTAGCCAATCATGTAAGACCGCGCCAACCTTTTCCCGCTTTATGCTTCCAAATCCTATAAAAGAGCTTGCCCTTTAAGGTTCGGGGTCGACTCCTCTGTCTCCTGCGAGAGATACGTGTCGGCCCGGAGCTCCGCTTAATAAACCTCTTACCTCTTGCGTTTGCATCAAGCTCGGTCTTCTGTGTCTGTGGGTCCGCGCCTTCCCGAGACTGGAGTTGGGGTTCCCTTTTTGGGATCCTACATTTGGGGGCTCGTCCGGGATCTGCGCGGTCACCCCAGACTCCGAAGACCCCTTGGAAGTAAGCCTGAGTGACTGGGTGTGTGAGTGTGTGCGGCGCCGCGAAGCATTGTTTTGATTCGGTATCTGGGCAGCCGCCGCCGTCAGAAGACCGAGCGGCTGCAGTGGCAGACGTGCTGGGAGCTGCAGGCTGCAACCCTGGGGGACGCCCCAAGGGACAAGGGGAGTGAGGAATGTTTTGGTGTGTCTTTGGTGTTCTGTTTTTGTTCGTCACGTGGACCTCATTTGACGGGATGAAATCCTACAGCTGGAGGACCTGCCTTCTCCCTGGACTACTGCAGATGGTGAGATACGGGAACGCCTGACAAAAGCCGGCAAAAAGGTAAGATTTCTTACCACGTCAGCCTCCCGGAATCTCTATCTGCGGAGTCCGGCGGAAGGAAATGGTGAGAATTTTTTCTCTTTCTAAATTTAGATTGGCAGGAGAAAATATTTGGGAAACTAGTTTCTTGGGCTTTTAGTGACTCTTGGTTTAAATTTGGTAGAGTACTCTTGGTTTTTGATCTTGATCCCTTTTCCTCCCAAAGGTAGTCTCTGTTTTTCTCTTTTGTCTGTGTCTTTTGTCATAAGAAGGAAATACCATAGGGTAGGACGCAGGCATAGGCC
Organism: Ceratotherium simum simum; assembly: GCF_057802395.1. Lineage (NCBI taxonomy): Eukaryota > Metazoa > Chordata > Mammalia > Perissodactyla > Rhinocerotidae > Ceratotherium > Ceratotherium simum. The sequence goes on from NC_141924.1 coordinate 38,430,571, forward strand.
CTATTAGCCTGCTGTCCGGGCCGGCCCCACAGACTGGTGAGTTTGCGGGTCTCACCAGACCGGCGTCTACAAACTTTGCTATGGGTTATTATGCACATGAAGTGAAGGTCATTGCCGAGGGCATCTTGGAAGCCAAAAAGGCCGCAAATTTAAGTGGGCGCGGGTCGAGCAGTTAAGAGCCATTAGGGCGCTCGCCACTTTCAGAAGACTCCCGTGACAGGATAAGTTGGGTCACGGAACGGGGTAGATGACACAGGTCCCCCGCCAACTGCAAGAAAATGTCCGTGCAACGACGAGGTACTCTGTAAAAGCACACAGTCCCCAACCCTGCGGCACCTCCCCCCCAGGTATTATTCTGGCTCCAAGAGACCTAAGGCATGGCGTGGTTAAAGCTGTCATTGTGCACATAAGAAGAAAAAAAAAAAAAAAAACCGGATGAAGTTTTTCCTTCTGTCTTGTTCTGTGTCCTGAGAAAACTTGGCTTTGTGACCAGTGAGAATATTCTCCTTGGTCTCCACCATACGGAAGGTGCATTTACTGGGGTGCACCTTGGTGGCCAGTCGAGTACACTGGGGTTCCGAACTGTCTCTGTCCGGCTGTGCCAAGCTCTCAGGGGAGTCTGAATATCTTTGGGAGTGAATTCTGTGGATCATGGGGGCTATATCATCTGCGCCCTCACCAGGGACGCCTCTTGCGTCCATGGGAAAGATTTATTCTAAGCGTGAAAAGTTACCTCCGGGTCTTTCCTTAAAAAGGCTTATTGGTTCAAGTCACTATTAGAATAAATATACAAGTGAAGATCCTACTCGTCAATGGCCAGACGACGGATCCTTTAAATTGGAAAAACTTCTAAATTGGGGAAAAAAATGTTTTGAGAGCTCTCACATAATTGCTTAATTGGTACCTAAGAATTAAGGCTAGAAAAAAGAAGGGAAAAATTTGACTAGTCTTGAGACCTTGACTCAGGTTGCAGTTGAGTTGAAAACATGTAAAAGTGTAAGTGTTGATAAGATTATAAAGGTTGGAATGTTTGAGCTGATTTTGTATAGAGAGGTTGCATCAGCCTTGCCTGAGTATGTTTTAAAATATCTGACTGGGAATGCTCCCCTGGTCCAAGATTATAAGACCAAGACCTATTGATAAAGATTTTAATGATAACTATGTTTAAAGGTATAAAAAGTGATGAAAACTGCATGGAATTTTATAGAAAAAAACTGATGTTATTTCTATTACAGAACTGGTTAACAAAAATAGTAATTTAAATGATGGCTAATTTTATCTGAAGTCTTATGAAGTCTTGTAGGCAATCTACATAATTATTGGGAATAAGTAACTAAATAGTTGTGAAAAAAATGAACGTTGGATGAACTTTACACAATAATTATGTGTTATGGTGGTTACAGCTTCCAAACTCTTTCTGGTAACTTAAAACTTTAGAGTTTTGCTAAATTTTATGATGGAAATTCTCTGAGTGTCATCATTTCCAAATAAGATAAGATGTTGAACATTGATTGCTGAATGTACGTTTGTCTACTTTTGGCTTTTCATTGCAGGAGAACTAGAAGATGTTTTAGGTCTGTTGGTAAACATGTATTTTATTGAAAGATTGTACTATAAAGTAACATATTTCTGGAGGTTATGAAGTGTTCATAGATTTTCCAATCCACAAAATGCTAATGTAAAAAAGTTTATAACTGCTTACTTAGTTTTTACTTAAAAGTCAAAGTCTATAAGGGTTAAAATTTCTAATTAATATATGTGATTAAAGCTACTAAAAAATTAAGAAAAATATGTCTGTGTACAAGGAAAGTAAGATGTATAAAAAAGGAACAAAGAATGGAAATGTTTTGTTTGGTCGATTAAGAAAGATAAATTTGTCCTCAAGTACTAAAAGGGAAAAGAAAGACATGGGACAGATTCTAAATGTAAAAAGAAAGTTATAAGTTTGTGAAAGAGGAATTCTGGAAAAAGAGTTTTTACATGGTCAAGTTGGCTAAGATTAAAATAAATTTAATTAAATAAATGAGTTTTAATATCAAAAGTAAGCTGGTACAAAATTATAATTTGGTCTTATTTCTCTTAAAAGGATAATTTTCTTAAACTTGATAAAGAGGTTACAAAAGATTTTTCTTTACCTTTGAGTAAGTCTACCTAAAAGACAAAAAAATCTATGTTTTGTTAAAATAATTTCCTGTGTTCAAAAGACTGAGGTCTCTCTATTAAGGCTTTTAGACTGTTAATGCTATGTTTGCTTTGACTGTTTATATTTTTGACAAGCTCCTCCAAAATTCATATCTTAAAGTCTTTTTACTTTTTCTTTGAGAATTTTCAAAGGGCCCTGGAACTTCTCAAAGAAATTTGCTCTCTTCCTATAAGGGGAAAGATACTAAACTTATTAGGCTGATTCAGTATGTTAAATTACATGGAAAGGATTGTCAGACAAGTGATGATAAGTCTGCTTAGGTGCTATTATGTGGGTAAATGTTATTGATATAGGTGTTTTAAAATTGTACAACATTACTGAAATGCTGATCTGTCCTGATTATCAGTCATAATTCTGGTTATTATTATTTTAAAGTGTTGTATGTCACAAAATTAACCAAATTTCTCTGTCAATTGCCATTTTGAGGTCTTGTTCTTTACAGACTTATTTCTTTGCTCTAATGCTTTTGCAAAATGTTTCAACTTCAGAAAAATTCATAGAAAGGACTCTGACATTTACACTGAAGTACAGGCTTCTGATAAACTTTCTGATCATAAAACTGAACTTGATAAAAAATTACAGAAATCTGTTGGAGAGACTGATAACTTCATGAAGCTGCTAACAAAAAGATTGGGATCAAGAATGGATTACACAGGACTGAATGAACTGATTATAATTTTTATGATTTTTCATTTGAAGTATTGCTGAATTTTTAATGTTTTGTTTTTTCAGATTTAAGAAAAACTTTTTCTCTTTTCTCCTGAGCTAGCTATGACTTATAGCAATTTGGTAAATAATACTTTTGTAAGTAAAATTGGAATATTTATCTTTTTCTCTCTATCTGATCCCTCGAATTTGGAAACTCTTAGTGAGTATTGTTGTTTTCATGGCAATATAGTTATTTGCATAAGTTCAATAAGAATCTGTTCTCCTTGTAACAGGACAGAATTGGAAAAACTGGTTATATTACCAAGGTTATGACTGGAACATCATATTTGCGATATAACCATACAGCTTTTGAGGAATGAAGATTGGACTTTATGGAATAAAGCCACGTGGAAATATTGGCCTGGTACCTTGTGTTCCAAGCAGCACTTACCAGGATAAGTAAAGAATGTCACTTATCTGGCAGGTACAAGGAACCTTGAAATATTTCGGGGAAACCTCAGAATAGAGGAATTCACCCAAATTTATAGGTATTGCAGGCAAAGTCTGGTGACAAAATCCTTGGCTTGGCTTTCCTGGTCTCGAGAGGCCTTTAAAGTTCAATGTGAGATTCCTTATAAAAAGTTCCAGCAAAGCAGATTTAAAAGAGCCTATGTGATCAATTGCTATTCTTGCTGTACTTATGTTAATAATTGGGCCAACTCTATCTTAATAAAAATGAGGGTGATTTTAGAGAAAAAAAATTATATTTCAGTAAAAATTATAGTATACATTTGCAGATATTAGATCCTAGTTTTGTTAATTGTCTTTTGAGGTTTTTATTTTATATCTGTTGACTAGACTGGATCCTGATTTCTTCCAGTCTCCTGAAATGTCTGGCTACAGATCTCCAAACAAACGTTTTTGATTTTTTCCATCCTTTTCATTTGGAATCACTGAGAACTGAACCTGCCCTTTTTCCTGAAGCCTTACAAACTGAAGCTGATGGACTTGATACCATAATATAGGCGTAACCTTGAGAGCCCACCTGCATCACCACCTTCCAAAAGGAACTCAATTGAACTGATCTATCATCAGGACTATGAAATGTGATCAGTGAGATGAAACAATCTACCAACTCAGCTTCTGGACTATGAAACTTCTTTAAGTTTCAAAAGGACTGTGAAACTTTTAGTTTCAAAGGCGAGACTGTGAGAGATCAAGATTTGGCCACCCTGAAATATATCTCTTTACCTTGATTGTTTTCTCTGAAGGACATTTGACCTTCCGCAGTACCTACCGGGCAAAGATGGCACAGACTGTTTAACTTAGTACGGGGAGCTTACTACGCCTTAAATGGCTCCAACCCTGAAATGACTGAAGCATGCTGGCTATGCCTAGCGGTCAGCCCCCCCTTATTATGAAGGAATTGCCACCATGGGGGTCTATAATAACACCACGGACCACACGACTTGTCTTTGGGGCAAAGAAGGGCAAATAACCCTAACGGATGTATCGGGGACCGGTTCAGAACTATGCTTAGAAAAATTCCCCCGGGCTACCAGGCTCTATGTAATAAGACTGAAGTCAGCCTTCCGACCACTCCTGGTTATTTTTTGATACCAGGGCCCAATATGTGGTGGGCTTGCTCCACAGGCCTGACCCCCTGCATCTCAACTGGCGTATTCAATTCGTCACAAGATTTTTGCGTGCTTTTGCAGTTGATGCCTAGAATTTACTATCATACTGCCAATAGTTTCGAGGATAAATTTGATCAGAGATCCAGATTATGGAAAAGAGAACCAGTATCCCTCACCCTGGCTGTACTCCTGGGACTGGGAGTTACCGCGGGCGTAGGGACTGGCACTACGGCCTTAGTCACAGGAGAAAGGGGATTAACTGCCTTGAGCAATGCTATAGATGAAGACCTCAGGACTTTAGAACAGTCCATCTCTAAATTAGAGGAGTCCCTCACCTCCCTGTCTGAAGTAGTGCTCCAGAATAGAAAAAGATTAGACATGAGGCAGCAAAGCAGGGAGGCGCAACAAAGCTGGTTTGAATCCTGGTTCACTAAGTCCCCCTGGATGACGACCTTACTATCCTCCCTAGCAGGACCCTTGCTGATTCTTTGTCTACTTTTGGTCTTCGGACCGTGTGTTTTCAATAGAATTACTGCTTTCATAAGAAAAAGGGTCAATGCAGTGCATGCTATGATGCTCCAACGCCATTACCAAGCTCTCCCACGCAATGAGCCACTGATAGTAGACACCAAAAACTAAGTTCTAAGATTAGAACTAGGGACAAAAGAAGAAGTGGGGAATGAAGGAAGTAAATTATATTAAAAATTTAAAAGTTACTACCTTAGAGACAGGCACCTCCACGCCCTAAGGATTCCTGGTATAGGAGGGAACGTTTATCGATCCTGACTGACTCTATTCATGAAAGACCCACCCTAAACTGTTCGGGGAAGAATTGAGAACAAGAGAGTGCTCCAGAGGGATAAGTTTGGGAGGGTCAGGGTGGAGGGGGTCCAGATGGGGACGCGTGTGTGTAACCTGATAATCGCTTCGCGCCATAGCAATTCGCGCCATAAAATGTAACTGTTTAAATGTTTTAAATTAGCCAATCATGTAAGACCGCGCCAACCTTTTCCCGCTTTATGCTTCCGAATCCTATAAAAGAGCTTGCCCTTTAAGGTTCGGGGTCGACTCCTCTGTCTCCTGCGAGAGATACGTGTCGGCCCGGAGCTCCGCTTAGTAAACCTCTTACCTCTTGCGTTTGCATCAAGCTCGGTCTTCTGTGTCTGTGGGTCCGCGCCTTCCCGAGACTGGAGTTGGGGTTCCCTTTTTGGGATCCTACAGTTGTCTCTCTTGATTTCCATCCTGGGCGACAGCAAGGACCCAATGTGCCGGTAACAAGCACCTTTATTGCATCACATAATTACCATTTCTTTTTTGTGATGGGATAATTAAGATCTAGTCTCTTAGCAAACTTGATGATTATAATACAATATCGTCTATACTTACTATACCATGCATTAGATCTCCAGGAGTTATTTCTCTACTAGTTACGAGTTCGTATTCTTAAACATCTCTCCTTAAACAATATCTGCTTAAAGGATACTGAAGACCATTCTTTCTGTGAGCATGAGGTCTCTGAAACATAACAAGCTGCAAGAAACTACCATACAAATTTCAAATTATTGAACTAAGGCAGGGAACTTTTATTTTATATCCTGAGTAGATTCTCTGTACTTATAAGGAATTTTAAAAGAATCTAGTCTTGGTAAGAACACTGTGTTTACGCTAGATACCTACAAATGCCCTGTATTAGGCTGACGGAAGATTTAGAAGCATTAGCAAGTGAAAAAAAAGGGATCTTGTGCTGCTGATGGCAGCTAAGTAGACTCTCCGAGTTTGGTCCCACCGGAGGCTATGTTTGAGGGAATATCAAAAGATGAACCTTATCATCTTCATTACTTTTGTAAAAAAAATCTGCTAAAATGGAGTGACTATTGATCTAAAGCTAATAGTGCAATTTTGTTATGAATACTATGCAATTGTAGAGTTCTGTAGAGTTACAGAATTTAGAGGCCTCAGAGACCCCTGGCCTCATGGAGGCATTTCAGAAAAATGGCTGAAAATTCTTTTCTATTATATTTGTGAATCATCCAGGCCCTAAGTAAATGTGAGGAAAACTAAAGATTTATGTGGATTAATAAAATTATTAGTGAAAATATGGTTTTAACCTTACATGAAATATATATTTAGGAAAGTTTATGTTCCACCATTCCATGATTCTGATGAACAAAAACTTTCCATCTTTGCATTTTGAGATAAATAATAGGAAATTATAATGCTTATTATTGGACCTGAAAATGAATTATCAGTATGTATTATTTTTATCCTTATGGTAGGTAAAAGAATATCATTTGTATTGACTACTTTTTTGCTGTATAAAAAATAGTGTTCTAATGCAACAGTTTTATCATCGATTATTTGAAGCTACAAAAGTATAGCTACAACAACACAAAAGATATGTTTTCTAAATGAACAAAATTTATAAGATTATCAAAAGCTCCAGCATACCTAAAATTGAATTTAAATGGTTTATAGTGAGAAATGCATGGTTTTAGAATTATAAATCCCTGTTTTTGAGTCCCACATTCCTTGCTTAAGAGCTTTATTCCTTTTTGTAGGTAACGTCTTTCGTATCATCTTCCTTCCATGTAACATTAGGTGATAACAATTCCCAAGCAAGAGACATCAGAGGGTGAGAGAGGCCAGAGTAACTTCCATTTTCTGAGGATTCTAAGATATTATAAAATGAACAAAGAACCCAAAATTTTACAAATCCAATTTTATATCCTGAGTAGGATTACAAAAATTGTGGTGTATTTTAAATATTTATTTTTAAACAAATAATATTGGGAAACTTTCTGTATAAGCCTGAATTCTCTGAAGCACAAACAAACTGCAAGAAACTACATACAAAAAGCATAATTCCATTTATAATCTCATATGGAGGTACCGTCAAAATTCTAGGTTTGAGACCCTTCGTCAATGTGAGTCCTGGCTGAAGGGACCTCCCGGTTCCTGCTGCCTATTCTGTTGCCTTCAACGCCTAAGTGATAGCAGAGCAGCTGTGAGGACTAAATACGATATTTGGAAAGTATCCAGTAAATGCATATCATATTCTTTCCGTCCTTTTCCTCGCGTCTGAGGAAAAGCATTTGTAAATTTTGGATAAAATACAATAATGAGATCATGGAATTCAATGTGACTTATCCCCTCCCCTCTCTTTTTAAAGCCTCAAGTTATTACCTCTTCTGTGATGCTTGAGTAAAAGAGCACATTAGCGTCTTCCAATCTTTTCTGATAGTGACTCACATGGTCAAGTACACACACACACACACACACACACACAATACAGGCCTCTCTCATTACCAGAATCTAGCCCATTCCTGAAAACACATTTAATACAAAATTTTAATACAGCAGAAACCTTAGAGTTTACCATTTTAAACAGTTATAATGATTTCTCAGTTCATACAAAAATCCCCTCAAATTTTGCCAAATATTATGAAAACAAATAACTCAAATAAATCTATAAAAATCTATTAGTTTATGTACAATATAAAGCATTTAAAAGACCAATTATAAAGCATTTAAAAGTCCAATTCAGTGTATAATATAAAGCATTTAAAAGTCCAATTAAGTAATAACACTTCATGAACTCATTTGTAGGTATATTTTGGGGAAAAACTCAATGATACTATCTAGTATTAGGTACAAATTACGTTATCCTCTTTAATTGCAAGGGATATATAACATAATGTGATATAAATACTTAATGACATAATATTTTAAAAATTCATAATGAAGCCAAATACATTTAGCAAAATAAAAATTTAAAAAGACTATTTAAAAATGATAGCTACTTACCAACTGAAGGGAGGTAGGATTTGGTGGGGAGGGGTGGAGATAGAGGTGGTAGGCACTGTTGCTGGTGAGGGATGGACGAGATGGAGCTAGTGAAGGAAGAAGCAAAAGAGTAGACGTCCAGGTTCCATTTGTGACCAAATTCAAAGATCTGGTGGACAGTCTTTTCTTTCTGGGTCTCAAGATTCTTTAGGAAAATGCCTATGCGTCATCCATCATCTGAAGCCTTAGACCAAGCAATGTGATGAAAAACAAAGTCTTTTTGAGACCCTTTGCCCACTTGATACAGGTCCTGATAAACTGAGAATTTTTTTGTAATTGCATTCCTGAAAATTAGCTTTCAGCTTATGTCGTGGTCATTCTCATTGCAATTTAAATGACTTTGTCTTTATAGTATTTTCTTTTTCCTTTAAGATTTTTTTTTTTTGGTGAGGAAGATCAGCCCTGAGCTAACATCCATGCTAATCCTCCTCTTTTTGCTGAGTAAGACCAGCTCTGAGCTAACATCTATTGCCAATCTTCCTCATTTTTTTTCCCCCAAAGCCCCAGTAGACAGTTGTATGTCATAGTTGCACATCCTTCTAGTTGCTGTATGTGGGACGTGGTCTCAGCATGGCTGGGGAAGCAGTGTGTTAGTGCGCGCCCGGGATCCTAACCCGGGCCGCCAGTAGCAGAGCACGTGCACTTAACCGCTAAGCCACGGGCCGGCTCGATTTCCTTTAAGATTCGATGTGCAGTATTTTCAGATCTTCTTTAGATCAACAGTGAAAATTAAGTTGACTGAGTGCCTCAATAATAAGCGTGAAAATTTGCTTTGTAGTATAATAACTTTATCAAAGGTTTACTGTAATGCATTAGGAAAAATTGTTCCTGCCTTACTATCCATGGAAGACACTTTGTCTATGGTCTTCAAATTATAGATATTTGCATATTTTTCTTAGGTCATTTGATCCATCCAGTATTTCCTTTGAAACCCAACTGTTTCACCAAATCAACTCTCTCCTCCATTTCCTCCTTCCTCAGGTTTTTGAATATGTTCAACAAATTCTGTTGTATAAACATGCTGCTCGATGGCATTCTATGCTAATTGTGGCCATTAATCCATTACACAAGATATTCTCTAGTTATTGTAAAAAGATTACATTGTACTCTGGTAACATGGTAAACCTTTCTAGAGTCAAACATATTTCCATCATCTTTGTCTCTTTTTCTTACTCATGTTTATGTCCAAGTTTACAACTTTTAAGTGCTTTCTTCTATGTGGTTTATGACTTTCAACTTCTAACAACTTCTTCTTCAACTTTTCAACTTCTAACTCTTAATTCAATTACCTTATTGCCATTTTTTTGTGTATGTGAGGAAGATTAGCCCTGAGCTAACATCTGTTGCCAATCCTCCTCTTTTTGCTGAGGAAGACTGGCCCTGGGCTAACATCGTGCCCATCTTCCTCTACTTTATATGGGACACCACCACAGCATGGCTTGATAAGTGGTGCATAGGTCTGCACCCAGGATCCGAACTTGCGAACCCCGAGCCCCAGAAGCTGAGGGTGTGAACTTAACCATTACGCCACCGGGCCTGCCCCATTATTGCCATTTTTTGAAAACATTTAAGTTAATAATGTGGGGTAGATTATAGCCATAATACACAGTACATAGATTTAAATAACAGAAATGCAAAGCATAATCCTGTTTGAAGAAAAGCTGAGCTATGATGACAAGCTTATCTTACATTTTTTCTCAGACCCATAGGCAATTTAAATATTTTTGTTGGCATATGCATATAGATTCATTTTAGTGCTTTTTAAATTTGGATACAGAATTTTGAATACACATGATTGTGCTCCACTGAAGCGTATATTCAGATACTGAAACTTCAGCTAGGGAGAATGTGGCCAACTGGATTATTGTTCCAACTCTTCACTCTCTCTCCAGTAACAGGGTTGTACATCTACACCCATTACCTTGTAACTCTGCAGTGCCCTCCCACTGTGGGAAGATATCCTTCCCCATCCCTTGGGTCTGGGTTCAGCGAGTGACTTGCCTTGGCCAGATGTTAGCAAATATAATGCAAACAGAGGCATGAAAATGTATATGTGATTGTGTCCCTTTCTCGTGCCTCAACAGCTGCCGTAGGAAGAACATGCTGGGTCAACACTCTGGTCCTAGGAGGAGGATGACAGATACATGGAGCAGAGCCAACCAAGCCAAGTTGACCCCAGATCAGCCAGTCCTCACCCTTTCCAGTGAATGAGCCCAGTTGAGACCAGGAGAGGCACTCAGTGAAGCCTAGACTAGGATACACAAACTCGAGCCAACCCATCAACTTGTGAACTAAATAAAATTTTATTGTGTGCTGCTAAGATTTGGTTTTTCTTTTTTTTTTAAATGCAAGATTAATGTATGCATAGTTAACTGATATGGGGAATACTTATATAAATATATGTGTGAAATATGTTTCACAAAACGTTTTTTTGTATGCTAGTTTAACTTTATTAAATGCTATAAACTGATTTTTCTATAATTATACTACTCCATTTTCATTTTTTTCTCTTTTTTTGTTTCTATTTCATTACTTAAAAGTAATGGTTATAATCAACTAGAATATATTACATGACCACTCATTGATCTCCATCCAAAACACCTTTATCATTTTATTGTTTCAGTTCTCCTGGACTTTTTCTTTATGCCTCATGACATCTCATGTTCTGCCCTTAAACATAACATACTAAATCTGGAGATTCTGTAACTGTCAAGCAAACAAAGGTTGGGCCCAAGGCCTGACTGATTCAGCTGGTAAAGATACAATGAGCCACTTACAGATTTAGACAGTTTGTTCCTTACATAGACAATGAAAGGAAAATTAAGCCAAAGGTGCCAGTTCCCTGCTATTCTTGTTCCACACACCAAAAACAAGAGATATCAAAACAAAAGAGGCTGGAAATTGCGATGCGATCTGTTGGACACACCATTGCTGAGGAACCAAATGCAGTGGGTTTACATTCTGACACTGTTCTGAAGGGAGGGGGGTAGAAAGCTCCATACCTCATCAGAACCCAAAGACCATGAGAAACTGTTTCCTGACAGCCTCCCAGGGGAAGAAAAAAAGGTGAGTAGGAAATGGCTTCATAGCAGCTCCTTACAGGGATCCCATCCTCTCCCATACGAAGTGGATCTTATTTTTTTTTTAATTTTTATTTATTGCAGTAACATTGGTTTATAACATTGTATAAATTTCAGGTGTACATCATTATACTTCTATTTCTGCATAGATTACACCATGTTCACTACCCAAATACCAATCACAACCCATCACCACACACATGTGCCGAATTATCCCTTTCGCCCTCCCCTCTCTCCCCTTCCCCTCTGGTAACCACCAATCCAATCTCTGTCTCTATGTGTTTGTTTATTGCTGTTATTATCTACTACTTAATGAAGGAAATCATACGGTATTTGACCTTTTCCCTCTGACATATTTCACTTTGCATAATACCTGAAATGTCCATCCATGTTGTCACAAATGGCTGGATTTCATCGTTTCTTATGGCTGAGTAGTATTCCATTGTGTATATATACCACATCTTCTTTATCCATTCGTCCCTTGATGGGCACTTAGGTTGCTTCCAAGTCTTGGCTATTGTGAATAGCGCTGCAATGAACACAGGGGTGCAAGTATCTTTATGCAATGGTGTTTTCAAGTTCTTTGGATAAATACCCAGCAGTGGAATAGCTGGATCATATGGTAGTTCTATCATTGATTTTTTGAGGAATCTCCATACTGTTTTCCATAGTGGCTGCACCAGTTTGCACTCCCACCAGCAGTGTATGAGAGTTCCCTTCTCTCCACATCCTCTCCAACACATGTTGTTTCCTGTCTTGTTAATTATAGCCATTCTGACAGGCGTGAGGTGATATCTCATTGTAGTTTTGATTTGCATTTCCCTGATAGTTAATGATTTTGAACATCTTTTCATGTGTCTGTTGGCCATCTGTATATCTTCTTTGGAGAAATGTCTGTTCAGGTCTTTTGCCCATTTTTTAATTGGGTTGGTAGTTTTTTTGTTGTTGAGATGCATCAGTTCTTTATATATTTTGGAGATTAAGCCCTTATCATATGTATGGTTTGCAAATATCTTCTCCCAATTGTTAGGTTGTCTTTTCGTTTTGTTGATGGTTTCCTTTGCTGTGCAGAAGCTTTTTGGTTTGATGTAGTCCCATTTGTTTATTTTTTCTATTGTTTCTCTTGCCCGGTCAGACGTGGTGCTTGAAAATATGTTGCTAAGACTGATGTCAAAGAGCATACTGCCTATGTTTTCTTCTAGAACTTTCACAGTTTCAGGTCTTACATTCAAGTCTTTAATCCATTTGGAGTTAATTTTTGTGTATGGTGTAAGGTAAGGGTCTACTTTCATTTTTTTGCATGCGCCTATCCAGTTTTCCCAACACCATTTGTTGAAGAGACTTTCTTTTCTCCATTGTATGTTCTAGGCTCCTTTGTCAAAGATTAGCTGTCCATAGATGTGTGGGTTTATTTCTGGGCTTTCAATTCTATTCCATTGATCTGTGTGTCTGTTTTTGTGCCAGTACCATGCTGTTTTGGTTACTATAGCTTTGTAGTATATTTTGAAATCAGGGAGTGTGATACCTCCAGCTTTGTTCTTTTATCTCAGGATTCCTTTAGCTATTCGGGGTCTTTTGTTGTTCCATATAAATTTTAGGATTCTTTGTTCTATTTCTGTGAAAAATGTTGTTGGAACTTTGATCGGGATTGCATTGAATCTATAGATTGCTTTAGGAAGTATGGACATCTTAACTATGTTAATTCTTCCAATCCAAGAGCACGGAATATCTTTCCATTTCTTTGTGTCTTCTTAAATTTCTTTCAGCAATGTTTTATAGTTTTCGGTGTACAGATCTTTCACCTCTTTGGTTAAGTTTATTCGTAGGTATTTTATTCTTTTTGTTGCAATTGTAAATGGGGTTGTATTCTTAATTTCTCCTTCTGCTACTCCGTTGTTAGTGTATAGAAATGCAACTGATTTTTGTATGTTGATTTTGTATCCTGCAACTTTACAATATTCATTTATTAGTTCTAAAAGTTTTCTGGTGGATTCTTTAGGGTTTTCTATATATAGAATCGTGTCATCTGCAAATAGTGACAGTTTCACTTCTTCCTTTCCAATTCAGATCCCTTTTATTTCTTTCTCTTGCCTGATGGCTCTGGCTAGGACTTCCAGTACTATGTTAAATAGGAGTGGTGACAGTGGGCATCCTTGTCTGGTTCCTGTTCTTAGAGGGATAGCTTTCAGTTTTTCACCATTGAGGATGATATTAGCTGTGTGTTTGTCATATATGGTCTTTATTATGTTGAGGTACTTTCCTTCCATACCCATTTTATTCAGAGTTTTTATCAAAAATGGATGCTGGATCTTGTCAAATGCTTTCTCTGCATCTATTGAGATGATCATGTGTTTTTTATTCTTCATTTTATTAATGCAGTGTATCACGTTGATTGATTTGCGAATGTTGAACCATCCCTGCATACCTGGAATAAATCCCACTTGATCATGGTGTATAATCTTTTTAACGTATTGTTGTATGTGATTTGCTAGTATTTTGTTGAGAATTTTTGCATCGATGTTCATCAGTGATATTGGCCTGTAGTTTTCTTTTTTTTGTGTTGTCCTTGTCTGGTTTTGGTATCAGCGTAATGTTGGCTTCGTAGAATGAGTTAGGGAGCTTCCCCCCGTCCTCAATTTTTTGGAAGAGTTTGAGAAGGATAGGTATTAAGTCTTCTTTGAATGTTTGGTAGAATTCACCAGGGAAGCCGTCTGGTCCTGGACTTTTATTTTTGGGGAGATTTTTGATTAGTTTCGATCTCCTTACTGGTGATTGGTCTATTCAAATTCTCCACTTCTTCTTGATCCAGTTTTGGAAGGTTGTATGATTCTAAGAATTTATCCATTTCTTCCAGATTGTTGAATTGGTTGGCATATAGCTTTTCATAGTATTCTCTTATAATCTTTTGTATTTCTAAGGTGTCTGTGGTAATTTCTCCTCGTTCATTTCTTTTTTTTTTTTTTTTTTAAAGATTTTATTTATTCATTTTTTTCCCCCCAAAGCCCCAGCAGATAGTTGTATGTCATAGGTTCACATCCTTCTAGTTGCTGTACGTGGGACTCGGCCTCGCGCTGGACGGGGAAGTGGTGCCTTGGGGCGCGCCCGGGATCCGAACCCGGGCCGCCAGCATCAGAGTGCGTGCACTTAACCGCTAAGCCACGGAGCCGGCCCTCCTCGTTCATTTCTGATTTTACTTATTTGTGCCTTCTCTCTTTTTTTCTTGGTGAGTCTAGCTAAAGGTTTGTCAATTTTGTTGATCTTTTCAAAGAACCAGCTCTTGGTTTTATTAATTTTTTCTATTGTTTTTTTAGTCTCTATTTCATTTATTTCTGCCTTGATTTTTATGATTTCCCTTCTTCTACTGATTTTGGGCTTTGTTTGTTCTTCTTTTCCCAGTTCCTTTAGGTGCATTGTTAGATTATTTATTCGAGATTTTTCTTGTTTATTGAGATAGGCCTGTATTGTTATAAACTTCCCTCTTAGAACCGCTTTTGTTGTATCCCATAAATTCTGGCATGTCGTATTTTCATTTTCATTTGTCTCCAGGTATTTTTTGATTTCTTCTTTGATTTCTTCATTGACCCAGTCATTGTTCAGTGGCATTTTGTTTAATCTCCACGTATTTGTGGCTTTTCTGATTTTCTTCCTATAGTTGATTTCTAGTTTCATACTGTTGTGGTCAGAAAAGATACTTGGTATTATTTCAATCTTCTTAAAATTATGGAGACTTGTTTTGTGGCCTAATATGTGATCAATCCTGGAGAATGTTCCATGTGCATTTGAAAAGAATGTGTATTCTTCGGTTTTTGGATGGAAGGCTGTGTATATATCTACTAGGTCTGTCTGTTCTAGTGTGTCATTTAAGGCCAATGTTTCCTTATTAATCTTCTGTTTGGATGATGTATTCATTGGTGTAAGTGGAGTGTTAAAGTCCCCTACTATTATTGTGTTACCGTCTATTTCTGTTTTTATGTCTGTTAATAATTGCTTTATATATTTAGGTGCACCTACATTGGGTGCGTAGATATTTACAAGTGTTATATCCTTCTGTTGGATTGTTCCCTTGATCATTATGTGATGCCCTTCTTTGTCTCTTTTTACAGTTTTTGTTTTAAAGTCTATTTTGTCTGATATGAGTACTGCTACCCTAGCTTTCTTTTCATTGCCATTTGCGTGGAGTATCTTTTTCCATCCCTTCATTTTCAGTTTGTGAGTGTCCTTAGGTCTGAAATGTGTCTCTTGTATGCAGCATATATATGGGTCTTGTTTTTTTATCCATTCAGCCACCCTATGCCTTTTAATTGGAGCATTTAGTCCCTTGACGTTTAAAGTAGCTATTGCTAAGTATGTACTTATTGCCATTTTTTAACTTTTTCTTTTTTCAGTGTTTTAGTAGTCCTTCTCTGTTCCTTTCTTCTTCTATACAGAATTGATGGTCTCTTTAGTTTGACCTCTGTCTGAAAGCTGTACTCTTAACTCCCCTCCTCCCTCCTTTTATGTTTTTGATATCATATCTAACCTCTTTTTTGTGCATTTGTATCCATTACAATCTAATCATGGAAATAGATAATTTTTCCTATTCGTGGTCTTCTCTTTTCCCCTTAAATCAGTTCCTTTAACATTTCTTGTACCACTGGTTTCTTGGTGACAAACTCCTTTAATTTTTGCTTATCTGGGAAAATTTTGATCTCTCCTTCCATTTTGAATGATAACCTTGCTGGGTAGAGTATTCTTGGCCGTAAGTTTTTTCCTTTTAGCACTTCAAATATATCATGCCCCTCTCTTCTAGCCTGTAAGGTTTCTGCTGAGAAGTCAGCTGATAGCCTTATGGGGTTTCCTTTGTATGTAACTTGACTTTCTCTTGCGGCTTTTAGGATTCTCTCTTTATCTTTAATTCTGGACATTTTGATTATGATGTGTCTTGGTGTGGGCCTCTTTGGGTTTATCTTGTTTGGGGCTCTCTGTGCTTCCTGTACCTGGATGTCTGTTTCCTTCCTTAGGTTAGGGAAGTTTTCATCTATTATTTCTTGAAATTGATTCTCTGCCCCTTTGTCTCACTCTTCTCCTTCCGGGACACCTATAACACGGATGTTAGCGCGCTTGGTATTGTCCCAGAGGTCCCTTAGACTGTCCTTACTCTTTTTAATTCTTTTCTCTTTTACCTGTTCAGCTTGGGTAATTTCTTCTAGTCTTTCGTCCAGCTCACAGATCCATTCTTCTGTATCCTCTACTCTGCTTTTGAGTCCCTCTAGTGAATTTTTCATTTCCAGTATTGTATTCTTCATTTCGGATTGGTTCTTTTTTATATCTTCCATTTCTTTGTTGACATTCTCACTGAGTTCATCTATTCTTCTCCCCAGATCAGTAAGCATCCTTAACACTCTTTGTTTGAACTCTCTGTCAGGTAGGTTGCTCATTTCTGTTTCACTTAGTTCCTTTTCTGGGGTTTTGTCCTATTCCCTTATTTGGAATGTATTCCTTTGCCTCCTCATTTTGCCTCTTTCCCTGTGCTTGTGTCTACGTATTAGGTAGGTCAGCTACGTCTCCTGCTCTTGGATAGGTGACCTCATGTAAGTGATGGCTTAGGAGGACTGCCGTGTGCTTCCCTCAGTTCTCAATGTTCCAGGGGTGACCCCTATGTGAGCTATGTGTGTCCTTCTGTTGTGTTGTGTTTGCTCTCCCTGTAGGCGCCCATGGAGGCCGAGTTATGCTCCTGACCAGCTGTTGTAATGCTCAACTGCTTGTAGTTGTTGTGGGCCCTTCAGTCTCTTTATCAGGTGTGGGGATCCCCAGCACGGTTGGCTGCAAGTTCTAATACCACATTTGTGTTGCAGTATTTCTTTTAAGTGAGTAGGCCCCCAGTGTGGCAGGTTGTTAGGCTCAGGGCCTTACAATTGCTATAAGCCTCCAGCCTTTAGTTCTCTTGTCAGCTCTCTGAGGATTGCAGCTGGGTGGGGCTTGCCTCAGGCACGGGAGCACCCAATTGCTTCAGGCTTTGGAAGGTGGTGCAAACCCCCTATGTGGGTCTTTGAGAAGCACAAGTGTTCTGCAGCTGACAAGCCCTGCCACCCACAGGTCCACACACACAGTCAACACAGTCCCGCCATGTGTGTGCACCCCTACCTCCCAAAGCGGACCCAGTTTCTCCATGGCGGGAGCCCCATGTACTCCACCACCGCCCCACACTCTCCACCTGCTCCTTGTGCACGTCCTGCCCTGCTGAAGTCGGCTCAGTTGCCAGGCAGCAGAGAATCCAGTCACCAATCTATGCAGGCCCACAAGTTGCCTGAGGGCTTGTTGTTGGGTGGGGCCAGTCTCTAGGGTGGGCTGCCTGCCCTGGCTGAGCTGGATTAATTAGGTGCTCTAGTGGGTGGGGCAGTCCCTGGGCTAACAGGCCTCAGGGAGAACTCCAATGGCGTCTGTGTCAGCCCGCCCACACCAGGCCACAACAATGGCCGCCGCCAATGTCCCAGTCCCTGGAGAGGTCTCACCCCTCATGGAGATGCACTCAGGGCCTATTAGGTGAGTCTCTTTTCACCACAGCACTGTGCACCTTTCCTTCTGGTGATTTTAGGTTGCTTTCTGAAACGGGTAAGTTTGCACGTGGGCCCTTTAAGAGCCGGTTTTAGTTTCTTTGTGAACCGGGTTTTCTGGGGGTACTCCCCAATGTTTGAGTAGCAGGCGAAGTCAGATATTCTGCCACTCGTCTCGATTGTGCTGGGTCCACAAAATGCCCACAGCGGGGTGCTCCCCGGCTCAGGGCCCGGCGCCTCCAGGGAGGCTGCGTACCTGTGGGCTGCTCCTGGGCAGGTGTGAAGCTGGCGGCTTGTGAAGGCGGCGTTTTTCCCTCCAGAAGGGAGTTTCTGCCTCTTCCACCTCAATTAGGATTGTCCTTTGTTGCAGGAGTTCCTCTTATCCAGTTTTCAGTTCTGTCTAAGGGGTAATTTTTCCATGAGTCGTTGTAATTTGGCTGCGTCCGCGGGAGGAGGTGAGTTCAGAGTCTGCCTACGCCCCCATCTTGACTTCCTCCTCCCAAGTGGATCTTAAGGCATCCTGCCCAGACTCAGATAAGCTGTGATTCAAACCTCTGCCTATATGGATGTATGCATAGTAACCAGGGTGCCATGGTGGAGTTATTTCCTTACGGTTAACACCCTATCTGTTTTTATTGCTACCAATGCTCCAAGTTCACAGACTTTATAGAAGTGTGACATGCCTCCAATAGTCTATGCAAAAATAGTAATGGCCTGCTTTACTTGTTATCCCAAGCGGCTACACAATAAATATATTAGCATCTTTCTTATAAGTGCAGTTACTAACTGATTTTTTCCTTTGACCTAATAATTGTTTTCTCTCCAGGGATTAGCATTACGCAGACTTTGGTGATTAAAGCATTGCTTAAACTCTTTTGGAAGGAAGAGTAATTTTCTGCTTGAGTTCTGACTTAAATATAGACTTAGATTACACAGTGCCATGAGGTTTCTTGTGTAACACCAATAATTTTTGTCCAGAAGCAATTGTTCAGAGATGTTAACATTTAATCATTTCATTTGATATTATTAATTATTTTATCATTACTATGCTAGCAAAAGATACTGATTAAATAAAAAAGAGTTTGGAATTTGTATTTCAAATAGTGTTGTCAGATGCGAGTTATTCATGACCAAAGTTTCAGAAGATGTAAAACATTATTATATTAAGGCAGTGAAAATACTCTGTATGATACTATAATGATAGATACCTGTCATTATACATTTGTCCAGACCCATAGAATGTACAACACCAAGAATGAACCCTAAAGCAAACTATGGACTTTGGGTAATCATGATGTGTCAACGTAGGTTCATCAGTTGTAGCAAATGGACCACTCTGGTGGGGGATGTTGATAACGGGGAGGCTATGCATGTGTGGGGACAAGGAGTATATGGGAAATCACTGTACCTTCCTCTCAATTTTGCTGTAAACCTAAAACTACTCTAAAAAAAAGTCTTTGGGAAAAAACGGCAAAAAAATATTATTACAGCTCAACCATTATGTTTTACTTACTAAAAAATTTGTTTCAAAGTAACTTTCATCTTATTAGAAGTATAAAAAATATGAATTGGACCATTAAATTTTGTATACAATCAGAAAACAATATCTTTTTCCAGCATTGGCATGATTATAAAATTATTACAATAATTTTATTAAGTTTTTCACAAACATAGCTTTATTGTTCTGAGAGAAGCAAAGCAATTAATTCTGCACACAGTTTCTGCAAAATATCTCAGCTAATGAATTTATCAAAATAGCATTTTATATCTCTTAAGTTACTTTTTATAGACCACAGGTAAAAGTGAAAATATCCCCAAATATTAGTGCTAACCCTAATGATTTAAAATAGCTATTCTTGAAGAAACTTTGCTTGACGAGTTTAAAATTAGATAATGGTTGATGCAAAGATGTTAAAAATAAAAGATGGAAAAAAGTGTGTTCCTTTAATATACATAGTCAACAGTTTTAACACTTTATAAAAAGGCTATTTCACAACTTTCCTAGAAAATGCACTGGAAAAACTCTGCTATTTTTTGTTTTCTTTCTCCTCAGAATAAAACTGTAGTCTTTATTTAAGGATCCCTTGTCTTCCCGAATCACAATCTTCCATTATATCTTGTGATAAGTCACTTGTATTTGTACCCAACATTCTTTGACTCATTGATGTCAGAGATAAAAATGGTAATGGGATCCCAATATAGTTACCTGGTTGGGAAGACTATATATTTTAAAATAACAGTGTTACATGTCAAATTTATTCAATAAAAAAATGAATAAAATAAAATAATCTAGAATGGAGAGTACTCTTTTCGGCAAGGTGCACTGGCGTTAATCTTGCTCTGGCGGGTCCTCGATGAACAGGGGTGATTCCCTGCTCTACTCCAGTAGGAAGTGCTGCTAATGCCAGAGTTAAAAAGCTCCCTTAATGTTCATGCATCATTCAACACGTGCCTTCCGATTTCTGAGGACTGTGCCTATCGTAGCAGAAGAAAAAAATATCATTGAAACAGAAAATACATGTGATGAGGCAAAGTAAATGGCTCTGTATAGGAAAAAGAAATATTTTCATATATTTTTTATTGAAATACTACTGGAAGCACATACTAAAAATATCCTAATACAAAGGATAATGCAATGAAAATTGTCTCTTTCCATTACATACTCACAACACCCCCTTCCTCAGAAGTAATCATCCTGAAGAGATATTTGTATCTTTCCTGATATAATAGTCTATGTGTTCACAAATACATAAATATGTAGATTTAATATATATTTTTAATGCAAAATATGGGTATACCTTGAGAAATATTTTTTAAGATGCTATATATAGGTATTATAATAAGTAGTACCAGTGGACATATTTCCAATGGATATATTTAAAATACTAACCTTCCTTGAGTCAATTTACTAAGAATAATTCAATGTTGCTTGTAAATTATTCTAATACCTTACCAGATTCCTATAGGGGACATATTATTCAAATAAGATATTATTAACTTGAATAATAACAATAACGAATAAAGTTAATTGCATGCTCACTGTGTACCAGACCCTCTTCTAAGTGATTTGCATATATTAACTTATTTAAGCATTTCAACAAAAGCCTACTGATTTTATCCCATTTTATAGAAGGAGAAACTGAATCTCAAAAAGATAAAACTGTGAAAGCTCACATAGAAAATAAATAGCAAAGGCTGAGTTTGAAGCCAGATAGTCTGACTCATGTTCTTATGTATTCTGCTATATTAGCCATCAATATTTAATAAAAATTACTTTTTTGTCCTTAATCTGAAAATGTTATCTTTAAATATATCATCTAGCTTTTAAAGAAAATTCATATTATGACATAATATACCCTTTATTTTTCCTTCTGTGTGTTCCAAACACATATAACAGATGTCTTTTTTTTATATAATATACTTTTTATGAATTTTTCTCCACAATCTATGTTGCTGTCATTCCTCACTTTCCAATACAACTCTCAGAAATACAGTTTCTATGGGGCTCTCTTGACAGCCACACAGAGAGTGTTGGACTCATCTTATATATCTCAGGTTATGGCATCAAGCTTCTGGTCTCATGCAGATCCATCTGGAAATTCACTTCCTGTCTCTCTCAGCATTGTGTACCTCACTATGTGACACTTGGAGAGCTACTGGGCTCTTCTTCCAGGATTCTCTCCTATCTTCTCTGTCACTCTCATCAAAATGAAAAATCCTTTAGTGATATGTTAACTCTTCTGGGACCAAACCTTCCTTTAAAAGAGTAATCACGACTTTACAAAAAAGTCTTCATGACTTTTGTGGAAGTGTTGACCTATATTATCTTCCACAATAGCGACATTCTGCTAATGGTGTCTGAGTGCAGCTGTGTCTGACCAAAATACTTCCATGTACAGTTTCCATTTGTCCTTACAGAGCAGAAGCTAAACAGTGTTGCTGAAAAGAAAAATAACTAAGATTTTGAAGGTTTTTTTGGGAAGATTGCAGCTTCTTTTTGAAATCACATCCAGTTCTTATTGTAATTAGATATTTAAGACCTATATCTCAAATTCTGAAACTATTATTATGTCTAATAAGGAATTAAGAGTCATCTGAGATAAAAATTAAAAAAAGAGGGGCCACTGCAGGGTAAGAGAGATGTTCCTAAAATTATTCTAAGGAGAATATTGGCCTAGAAGCCTGATTTAGTCCTTTTTCAATGACTGGGAAGACCCTATATATTGCATTTTACATTCAATTTTATATAAGGGGCAATTTTCTTCCTGTAGGCATGATTGATGAGCTAGTGGAGTAGGCTGACGTTGCCAATTTCTAGATTTTTCAGAGAGTACAAGTCATGAGACAGTGTCACAGATTTGTTAGGAACTAGACATTTTAACTGCTTAGTTGAATTGTCATTCCTTTTCTCAAAGATATGTATGTGCATATTTGTTTTTGAAAATTTTGTTATGATTTAGCTGGTTTATTGTATTGTAATTTTGTTTTGGTTGTTAGGGTTATTCATAAATATTCCATTTCTCCACCTTCATCACTTTGGCTGACAAATTGTGAACAGATGTAACATGGATAACTTCCAGGTGTTATGCCAGTTGGGATGGAGGCTCTACTAGCCTGGGTCCTTGAGTGACCTCCAGGAATAGCCTCTCTGCTGACCAGCTTTGGACATGTAGTGTGAGGGAGAAATAAACCTTTATTGTCTTAATCCACTGAGATTTGGGGATTGTTTGTTACCACAGCATAACCTCGCCAGCCTTGCTGATCCTAACACACATTACTTCTCTCTTTTGAATATATCTTTATGGATCCTGAATGATTTATAATTTGTTAAAATTTCTATTGAGATATGTTATTGGAGCACATTAGTTTTGTTACTCTAGTTGTCATAAGTTGTTACATCATTCAATTACATTCCCCATAATTCTTATTCTTTATTTTTTATTCCTAGGAGAAATCATACCTGGTTCTCCATGCCAACACTTTTCTCTTTCAAATCACATTTGTGTCTTCTCTGATTTTATTGTCTTAGTTGTCACACTTTCACACAATCTTAGCAATTAACATTAAGAGGAGCACCCACTGACCACAGATTTGGCTCTTAAAATTAATAAGCACCTTGCATATATTTGTGCACCTGATACCTATTCATGTCACTGCTTGTAATACAAGGATATATGAGTCTTCTGAGAAGCTGCTCTGATTTCACATATGAGGAGAAGTTTTTCCCTCCCTCCATTTATAACATGGAGGAAGTCTTTCTGTTCCATTTCAACTGGCAACACTGACTCTCTAAATACAATATATTTTTTTGGAGGGGGCTGATTCCATGAAGTCAGACAGTTTTATTTAACACCATTTAAAAATAAGGTCCAGAAATACTGTAACTACAGCAGCCTTTCATTCAACAACAAAGCTTTAAATTAAGAAGAATATTGGAGAACACAAATTTTACATCATTCATTTTCCTCATTAGAATATACATTATAAATGACATTCATTTCTCAAGAATTTTATCTCCTCTTTTGCAGTCACTCTCTTATGACTTAATTTTGAGCATTTAAAAATATGCATATAGATACTATTTTCACCACCCTACTCTCTCTGGCATTGGACTCTTCTCCTCCATTGCTCTCGTCCTCCATCCTTCCTCAGCTGTGCATTTCCATGGGAGTACCCTAAGACCTTGTCCTGGCCGTAATCACAACCACCCCAAATTTCAGTTTCATGTGCCCCATTCTCTAACCACATCCTCTGCTTTTTTTTCCATTTTACGTTGAGTACCCAGATTTCAAGTCTCCTTCAATGTAACCATACCTTCATTCCATTCATATGGTCATTATTTCACTGTTCTTCACCCTCCTCATGTCTTTTTCTTCCATTCAGTTTAAAACCCTGCTCTCTGATTTTAATTCTTTGTGTATACTCTGTACTCCATTTTCTTTATGTTACTCTTTCTTTATTTTACTCCCTTAGCAAAACACAAATCTTAATTAAACTATTCTCATATACCAGGCTTCCACCCCTGCAATGTGAGGCTGGAGAAAAAGCACAACTATGCTAACTTGTCTCACTTTAAATTCATGATTTTACATCACAGATGGATCCTTCATTTTGCCCAGCACTCATACTTTGTATCTCTAATCATTTCATATTTCCTCTCTTCTAGATGACTATTTCTTTTCTTTCCTCCTCAAACTCTCAATATCTGTTTATCCTCACCTTACTTCTTACTTCACTGAGACAATGGTAGCAATCGTTAGTGAACTTTCACGGAAAGCCACTGCTACATCTAACCATCTACCAAAATCACACATTCATACTCCAATCTTTCTGCTTGTTGCCATATATGAATTCATAGTGTTTCTATTTGAAGACAACACTTCTGCTCACGCACTAGATCCCAACTCCTGTCACCCACTCAATGTCATTGTTCCAGAAATCCTCTCCTTTCCAATACGATTATTTTTTACTTGCCACTCAATCAGTATACAAATATATTTTTGTTTCTTCTGTATGAAAATATTTCTTTCCCCATTAGCTCCAATGCCGTTTTTCCAAAGAAGATATACAAATAGCAAATAGGTACATGAAAAAGTGCTCAATATCACTAATCATTAGGGAAATACAAGTCAAAAACACAATGAGATATCACCTCACACTTGTCAGAATGGCTACTATCAGAAACACAAGAGATAAATGTGGGTGAGGATGTGGAGAAAAGGAAACACTTATACACGGTTGGGAATGTAAATTGGTACAGCAATTATGGAAAATAATATGGAAATTCCTCAAAAAATTTAAAAATAGAATTACCATACGATCCAGCAATCTCAATCTCACTTCTGGGTATATATCCAAAGGAAACAAAATCACTATCTCAAAGAGACGTCTGCACTCCCATGTTCATTGAAGCATTATTCACAATAGCCAAGATACGGAAACAACCTAAGTATCTGTCAACAGATGAATGGATAAAGAAAATGTGGTAGATTTGCACAATGGAATATTATTCAGACTTAAAAAAAGAAGGAAATCTTGCCACCTGTGAAAAGAGATGAACTTGGAGGGCATGATGCTACGTGAAACAAGCAAGGTACAGAAAGACAAATACTGTATGGTACCCCTTATACGTAGAATCTTGACAACAAAAAAGTCAAACTCATGGAAACAGAGAATAGAATAGTAGTTGCCAGGGGCTGGAGGGTGGATGAAATGGAGAGATATTGGTCAGAGTGTAGAAGCTTTCAGTTATAAGGTGAATAAGTTCTGAGGATCTAATGTACAGCATGGTGACCAGAGTTAATAATACTGTATTGTATACTTGAAATTTGCTGAGAATAGATCTTAAGTATTCTTACCACACACACACAAAGTAACTATGTGAAGTGAGGATGTGTTACACTTGATTATGGTAATCATTTCACAATGTATATATATATTAAATCATGATGTTGTAACACTAAATTTATACAGTTTTACTTGTCAATTATACCTCAATAAAGTTGGGAAAAATTAACTATTTCAAATTAATTTCTTTTATAGAAGAATATGATCTCTCCCAGATTTAGCCACGTATTTATGTATTTCATCTTCTGGTTATTTTTCTTAAGTCATATACAATTTTCTTATGAAAAATCTATTTTTATCTTGATTTCATGTTGAAAAACTAATTGCTATCCCACAAAATAATTGGTAAACCTGAAGTTGCAAATTTACCCAATTAAAAAAATACTCTTCAGGGCCAGCACCATGGCGTAGCAGTTAAGTGCGCGTGTTCTGCTGCTGGCAGCCTGGGTTCGGATCCCAGGCACGCACCGACGCACTGCTTGTTAGGCCATGCTACGCCAGCGTCCCACATAAAGTGGAGTAAGATGGGCACGGATGTTAGCTCAGGACCAGTCTTCCTCAGCAAAAAAAAAAAAAAAAAAAAACAACTCTTCAAGGAATTTATTTGTCAAGACACTGTAAACAGATTTTATTCCAATTGTTATTTCTGTCCTCACATGTCCTTCATAGAAAAAGGACATAACGCTATAATGTGTTCCAGATTCATCTGTATATTTATTCAAGAATTTTTTTAAATATGAAAAGGAAGTTGATCTCAAGGAATACTATAAATGGTACACAATATTCTATAGGGAGGAAATATCTCATTTAAGTCATATGGCTGCTTCATCTATATATAATTCAAAGATATCTTTGGCCAGCTCAAAATAGAGTCCTGCTAACTCACAAACTAAAAATGGAAATTGTAAGAAAATAACAGAATGGGCAATTCTTGTTACATAATATTAATGGCAGATTATTGCAAAAATTATTTGAATTTTTTGCCTGATTTTCTTTATGGATTATAGTCTACATATTTTGGATGTGCTTTTTACAATATTTAGCTTACAAAAATGGTACGTGCTTATAGTAATCCTTGCTTCTAGTTAATAGAGGTATACTTATTTACCTGGAAAATGCTCTAAGATCCCTAGGTTTTATTAGGTTATAATTTATAAAATTATAAATTAATTTCTATATATTTATGTAAATGATGGTATTATATTTTAAGCACCTTTTTGAAATTGTTTTTAAGAGTCAAATGTGTGAGTGACAAAATAATTATCTTATTGTTAGACTTCATATTTAATGGAAATCTAGTTGAAATCATACCTGTATTTTTAGTCAAAACAGCACTATGATATATTAGTCTGGTAACCTTGAGCTACTTATCAGTTTGAATGAAGAAAACTTCAAATACCAAAAGAAAATGAAAAAGAAAAAAATGTTTCATTTCATATATTGAATTAAAATTCCCACCAAATTCTACTAATCTGTGTTATACATCGCCTTAGGGGAATAATGAGGAAAACTTATTAGTGAACACTGTCACCCATGTACAAATTACCTGATATTATAACATAAATGTAGCCCAGATCAGAATCCACACATCAGTCGTACCGTTTCAGTGGTTCTTTTTAACCTACCATTGGTCTAACAGACATGAATTAGCTACAGGCATTATCTATTGATTACCATTGTCTAGATAGAAAGTAAAATACTTCAGCTGAGCCAGTGCACCAATACTGAAGTTATTTTTCTGACAACTGGACAATATTCATCCTGGTTTGTTTAGAAAACCAATTAAAGTAAGATATCACATCAATTCCTGATCTCTTTCTGATGTAATAAGGTCAATACGATGACATTCACCTTTTTGTTTTTTCTCATATTCTTATTTTGTCTCCATGAGAGTAGTCCTACAGAGTGTGCTGATTTTTTCTGTATTTTCTCTCCACCCCTAGATTCACTGGATCTGGTAAGTAGGAAGTGAGGAGTACCCAATGATTAGTAAAACATGTGAGTGCCAGAGAGTAAAAGATAAACTCCATAAAACTTAGAAATCTGCCACGTCTGTATTGATCCTAGGGTTAGAGAAGTGTGCAGCATGTCAGGCTACTCTCTTTAAAGAAGACAAATTTCCTTGCCGACTCACCCATGAACAAAGAGGCACAACACTTGCAGATGTCTCTGGATGCTGGTAGTAATAAAGGCCACATTTCAGTTGCTCTCCTACTCCCTCACTGGGTAACCCATAAGCTTTGAGAGGGATTCAGCAGGAGAGGGCTCTGCGGAAAGTGTATGTTGTGGTGTCCATTATCCTGCCCTTTGGGCCTTATGACCCAAAAGATCCAATAATTGAATATCTGTGGCAGACATTGCCTCATTCATAAAATTTTTCTATCTTACATTTGTGTACTATGTAAGTCAACATAAATTTTTTAAAAGGCATAAACAACAAATCTGTTGGGAGAGCATAGAATAAAAAGTATAAAACTAGAAATGGATTTGCTCTGCTTTTTGTAACATGAGCTTGCCATGAGGCATAAGAGACAGATCTATGAATAAAACTGATCACTTCCAATTAGTTAATTAGCTCATAGAGTCCCTAAACAAATGGTTGAATATTAATCAATTTTAAGTAAAAC
Source organism: Ceratotherium simum simum (assembly GCF_057802395.1). NCBI lineage: Eukaryota > Metazoa > Chordata > Mammalia > Perissodactyla > Rhinocerotidae > Ceratotherium > Ceratotherium simum. Next base: position 38,458,489 of record NC_141924.1, read on the forward strand.
CTTTCTCAGTCATCCGTAAGTCATTTCAGCAGTATATGTTGATAAAGAGTTGAAAAATTCTTAATGACAGAGATTTAAATATCAACAATATTTTTTAATACTTTTCTCATCCTACTAAATTCTTTCTGTTGTAATTTTCATTGTGAGCCGGGAGGTAGAATGATATAATAGTTAGACTATATATATTCAAATATTAACTGTGCCACTTCTAGGTTTTGTGGCCTTTGGTAGGTTAAGTTCTTGGAACCTCAGTTTTCCCCCATGAAAAGTAGGGATAATGATGGTCAGGATCAGAGACTGATGTGAGGCTTAAACGTGTAAAGTGTTCTGGCCACAGACAAAGCCTTCAATAAATATTAAGTATTCACATTCAGGAGACTACACATCGGCTTCTTCAATTCTAAAATAACAAGTCCTTTACAACCTTACATGGTAGATTTCTGTTTTTTTAGGTGATATCTATGTAAAGTGAAGTGGAGATTTAATTAGTTATTCAATGAACAGAGAAAAGAACCACCTTATAATCAAGGTTTATGAACAAGTTGTAAGGACTGGTTGTATATTAACGGCCCACTGAATATTCATTTTTTTTAGCTGTAAGAAGTCAATCTCATTAAACTCCCTTTTGAAAGCACTTAATTATGCCATAGATCTAGTTATATTGTATGCTAAATTGTCCTAACTCCCAGCTACCTCAGCCTTTTTTTCCAAATTATATTTTTTTGGTGTCTCCCTCACATTAAGGATTTTGCAATTAGAACAAACGAACACAATTATCAACTTGATTTAGGTTGAAATAATGTTTTCAGCTCGTGTTTGGTGAAAAGACACAACTTTTTCAAAAACATCTTCATTCTCTCCTTATCAATACTGTCAAAGTAAATATTTGTTACAGGTAATAATATTAATGGAAATATGAGTCCACATTCTCTTCCAATAGAACAGCAAGAAAGACGAAAAAACAAAAAACTTTTTTGGCATTTGCAATTACAGAGGGTCTCACAGCAGAAAATGACTGGGTAATTGTTTTGTCAGTTTAGAGATCACACACAAAATTATAGCATTTGCTTCATTTCACTCCATGTCTTGAATTGATAGAATAAGCTATTTGGGGAAGATTTTGGTTTCAAAATATGCTGTGGAATATTCCCATCAAAATCAGTATCTCTAAAAGTGTGTGCATGATGAATGAAATCTTGTGTCTTTAGTGACGACCTCCACAATTCTCAGCTATTTCTCACTGTGAAGTAAAAGTAGTTATCATGAAATGAACTTGCATCAGGCTTTCTGTTGTTTTCTTCAAATTGTGGACTGATTTCTCATATTTGGATTTCACTGCCTGACCTGAAATTGCCTCATTGATTGTGATACCTCTCTCTGTGCTTCTTCCAGTAATTGTTTTCCAGAGAATGTGACATACAAGTTAAGTGCTAAATAGTACTTTGTGTAGGATCAGGAAACATCAATAAAGAACCCAAGAATAAAATGCATGGTATATAACGAAATATTGATAATCTTCAAGGCATATAACATGGTGACTAGCAATTTCCATTGGAACCCTTATAATTAAAAATGACTTTATAGTCACAGACATTTATAATTCTAATATTGCTTGAAAATTATTATCCAAACTATGGAAAACGTTACTGTGTTTATTAATGATGAAAGAGAGCATCACAAATATGCTTTTGGAAACTCAGCTTTACCTGAGGTAGCAAAGGAAAGACTTCTGACCCCTTCCCTCCACCTCTTCTGCAACTCCTAAATTTAGACCAGATCTCACAGACTGCAATGCCTGAGGGGATTGCACTAACATTTCTTTCACAAGGGTAAAGAAAGAAGATCAGGCAATAAACGTGTTTATGAACACCATGCATAGCATCTGCCTAATTTCACTGCTGCTTATAACAAACAGGTCACCCCTTGGTTTAGACCAGTTTTCACAACTTGGTTTAGACCCTATCTTCATTTTGTGTAACCTATACCATGTACTGTCTCTGCCTTCTGTCTCCAATACTCAAGTACACCCTACACGTCACTACACTGGTCGCCTAAATAACCAAACTGATTACATCATTTTCCAGTTTAAAATGTCCTTCACCTTCCGTTTGTTACTTGATGCAAACACTTCACTTTCCAATACCCTCTTCTACCTCTCCCCTCACTGCAGCAGCCCCTGCTCCGGCCACATGGAATTCCTCATGGAGCCCCTTCAGTCCCTCAAGAATTTTCATGACCAACATCTATCCTTTAATATCCCTCACTCCCCCAAATTTATGTAGTCTGTGAATCTTTCCCTTAAAATCATGTTTTTAAAAATGACTTTTCATCCAGGATCCTGGTTCTGCCTATACCCATACCACATACATTGTATTGCAATTTTTGGTCTGTGTATGTTTCGCTACTTGACTTTCAGGGCAAGGAAAAATTCTTGTTTATGTTGCCAGCAAAACCTAATGATATCTAGTACTCAAGAGGCTTTCAATTAATGTTTGTGTGTATATATGTGTGTGTGTGTGTAGAAATAAATGAACGGGTAAGCTAGTAGTGTGGTAACATTAAAATTCTAATATGTGCATATCAAAGTATGGCAAACGTTTCCTATTTTTCATGTAGTGAAGATTACTTTCAACAAATGTGAAAATATAGATAAAAACAACAAATGCAGCGAGAATTTTCAAAGGAGATGTGGCCTCTATTTTCTTATTAACTGAGATTAGCCTGTACACAATCCATGTATCTACCACTGTTTCTTAGTCTTGACCTAAGTGCCTTCTATATCTGCCATTCTTTTATGATATGTTACTTTTCTGTAGAGTTTTCATCTGCTTTTCGTTCAAGTAACAGAACTGTCCTTGAAATTTGAATGTTTTTAAAGTAATTGGGACTGTTTAGCTATCTGCTGCTGAGATAGTCTTTTTTATGATATCCTGCACCTGGGTCTCAATTAGACCTCAAAAGACAAAATGGAACAAAAGCACAATAAACTTCTATTTGGTGCGTGATGTGTGTGTGTGTTTAAATAGTATGGGCTGAATCTAGCGATTTGAAAATTCAGTGTAGTGTTCTAGAACATGTATTATTAACTATGCCTCCATAAAATCTCTTTTTCTCTTTACTGGACTTAGAATATTGCTATTGCCTGTCTTTGTGATGATTCTGCTCTATTATTATAATATCTCTTAATTAAGCTTCCATTAAAATGGATTTTAAAGACTGATGGAAGACTATAGTCATTGTCTACTTTTTTTGAATAAAGGCAATGAGATACACCTAGTGTGTAGCATAAAACTCTTTTTTTTAGATTTTGGTATTTTTTCTGATCTCTGAAAACATTATCCAAATTTTTATTAAATCACACTTTTAAAATAAGAAATGTTTGCATTTCTTATTGCTGAGTTACTTTAATATTTCTGTCTTTTTTCATTTGGTTGTACTACGAAGTTCTAAAACTCTTCTCTGTGATTTCTGTGTTCACCAGAGAGTTCAGATTATAAATTGAAGCTTTAGTGTCAGATCCAGTTTGAAGAACACCTCTGCCAATTATCTCTTTCTTGATTAAGATACTTAACCTTTCTAAGCTGTAGAGAAAATGGGAATAATTCTAGAACCCATGTCATAGAGTTGGGAAGATTAATTGAGATAATGCATGTAAAACAGATTGCAAAGTATCTAGCACATAACAAACATTCAATAAATGTCAGTTGTCGGGATAATGATGATGATGTGATGATGATAATGATGCTATTTTCTCACTGTCCATTTACATCTTAATACCTTTGCGACCCAGCTTCCACCTATATAGCTTCACTCTATAACAATTGCTATAGATAGATAATCACAAATAAAAAGTGAGTTATGTTGTATTTTAGGTGATGATAAGTGCCATGGAAAAAAATAAAGCAGGAATGGAGTATAGGTAACTGGGAAGCAATGGTGAAGTTTTAAATAGGGTAGTCATGGAGCTCCTGTTAAGGTGGTGATATTTGAACAAAGACAAAAGAGGTGAGAAAACACTTGTGTCAACTTCCTAGGAGAGAACATTTCAGGTGCAGGGCAAATACTGACAGAGTGTCAGATCAGAATCAGGTCAGAGGATTACAGGGACCAAGGTGTGGCTAGAGATCAGCTCCACTACCATATAGGCCATTTCCATACTTTGTTTTCTTCAAGTCAGTGGAGGATTTCAGCCCTTGATAATCATACCATTTTCAGTTCAGGATTGCTGTATGTGTCTCCTCACAGTAACAGTGGAACAAGGAAGTACCCGAAGGCACCCCAGTGACTTGATTTCCACATAGATTCTTCCTTGTCCTCACTGCGTAGAAGCAGCTCTACCTCCTGCTGATCGGAGTCAGTTTCCAGGGAGGATGGTGAACTCCTCTTCTTGCCAGTTGGTCCCCTGACACAGGAACTCTAAAGCTCTGACAGTAGCTGTAACTTAAATCCAATAGGCCCCTTGTGGTGTTTCCTGACAAGAGTGTGCCTCCTTTGGGCACTGAGACCTCCAGCACTGACAAGCCCAGAGTGATGGGGCCAGGAAGCACAAAATCCTCCAATGTGTCTTTGGAAGGGATGATAAGTAGGATAGCTCCTGCTTCTTGGAAGGGCCCATGTATCTTTTCTATTGAGGATACAGCACCATGCCATGGTCTCTGATATAATGAATATGCTATTTCCCAAAGGATAACACATCATCTTTTCAGAGTGCTTCCTTCAGCTACACCTTTAGAACACTGTTGCAGCACTGTATGAGATGAACTGCTTCTGGATGGTGTGGTACAAGATTTGACCAGTGGATTCTATGGTCACGGGCTCACTCTCACACTTCCTTTACTGTGAAGTGAGTGCCCTGGCCACATGCTATGCTGTGTGGGACTCTGTGCCTATGAACTAGATGTTCCATAAGCCCCTCGAGAGTAGTGTTGACTGAGGCTTTGCGGGGAAGAAAAGCAAACCCAAGCCACTATAATTATCTTGCCTTGTGGGAACAAGCCCTTCTAGGGTGGAAGGGGGCTGATGTAGCCAATTTACCACCAACCGGCTAGTTAACCTTCATAGGGAAGAAAGCCATATTGAGAGCTCAGCATTAATGTCTATTGTTGATAAGTTAGACAATCAGAGACATTATTAAGTAGATTTTCCTTGAGAAGTGGAGTCAATAATTTTTGTGTCCATATGTACACTTCACTTCTGCTGCTGTGGCCACTCTAGTCCAGCCTGGGCTTGATCCTAGGTGTGTTATTTCCATCTTGTGATGGATTGCTTCTAGGCATGTTTAACTTTATGACTTGGCAGGTCTGAAACAAGCCAACTCATAATGAGTAGTTTTGGAAACATATTCATTTGGAGTCCCCTTGGTCAAACATTTCCTTTTTACCAGGTCACAATAATATATCAAAACTTACTTCTCAAAAGGCATATGATGATCTCCTCGAGATAATACTATTGCTCCAGAATCCAGTGGCTTGCATCTGATTCTCCCATCAGAACTTTCCATAGGCTCCACATTGCATCTCTTCCCATCACTGTCACCTCCAACACCCTAAGGTCTGCCAGATCACATGACGCAAGTTGCAGAGCTGACTGCACCAAGGCCTGGACCTAGTACAGCATCTGTTCACGCTCCAGGCCCTACTCAGTGCTGGTACCCTTATGTTTCACCCAGTAAATGGGCCAGAGCAAAATTCCTAGCAGTGGAATTTGTTGGCTCCTCAACCTAAAGAGGCCTACAGGCACTATGCTTCATTCATTCTACAGAGAATTCAAAATGCACCAATTCATATTTTGATTTGTGGGGCAACACAGCATGCCTCTGACCACTGAACCTCTGAAAATTTCACTGGAGTGTCTGGTCTCTGAAACTTCCTAGGGTTTATTTCCCATACTGTGGAATGCATGCGTCTTACCACAGTCTCTAGAATATTAACCATCTTTTGCTCATCCTGTCTAATCAACATGATGTCCATCAATGTAATGGATGAGTGAGATGTTCTGTGGGATTCTAGGTGATACAGGTCTCTTCAGACTATATTATGACAGAGGACAGGAGAGTTAACATAGCCCTCAGGCAAATATGCAAATGAAAATTGTTTTCCATTGCATATGAATGGCAGTTATTTCTTAACCTCTTTTCTAATTGGAATGGTAAAAACACACTCAACAAATCGATGGTGACCATTCATATACTTATAGCTTTAATAACCTGCCTTAGCAATGAAATCATGAGCAGAACATCTGCTGCTATCAGGGCTGCTGCTTTGTTACATCTGAGTTCTCTACAGCAATTCTCGGTGTCCGTTCCATCTCTTCAGAGGCCAGACTGTGAATTAAATGAAGATACAGTATGGAGCACCACCTTTGCCTCTTTAGTCTCTAATGATAGCACTAATCTCTGCTATAGCTCCTGAGGCATGATGTTGGTTTTAATTTACCATCTTGACTGGAAGTGGATGATTGGAGGGTGGACAGTTTCAGAGGTTTCCATCTAGCCTTTCCTGATATGATAGCTCGTATTCTACAGACTAGAAACTCTTACAGCCAAGTACACTAATTCCAAATATTCCCTTGAGGACTGGGAAAATGACAACTGGGTTGGGTTTCTGGCCCCAAAGGGCACACTATGTGTTGGAATTTAGCCAGGACTCCACTCATTACCTGTTTCCCCTAGACTCCCACTCTAACAAAAGGACTGTGATAAAATGATATCGTCAGGTATCAAAGTCATCTCAGAACCTTCGTCTAACAGTCATCAAAAAGTTTGGTTATTCCTCTTTAACTAGTCTACCTTCCTGAGTAAATGGCCATATAAAGGTCCCTTTAGAGAACTATCATGTTATATACTTTCCGTGGTGTTGCTAGGTCTTTCTTCCTAGAGATTAAAACACCTCTTCAAGTAATGGTCTCCAAATCTGAAAATGGGCTCAGGTCTAGGAACTGAGCAAGGGATTATAGTTTTTATTGTGACTCAGCCTCTTGCTTTTACATTCTTGTTCTGTTTTGCTTTTTTATTTTTTTTTCTTCTTAGCTACTCATCTATTTTGCTCCTAAGCACATCATGGTCACAGCTTCCTGCAAGTCAAGTCCCCTGTCTTCTCCCCTAAACTTACTGGTAGTTACAGTAATTACAGTAATTGTGGTCTCTTAGCTTCTGGCAATTGCTGCCTCTTGACTTTTGAGGCCTCCATCAACCCATAGATGTTAAACGTAGCAGCTCACTGATCTCCTCTGATACCATCTTCTCTGGACTCTAAAGGAGATCCATCAAGGAACTTCTTAGTGATGGTACCCCTCTCACCACACACTCCTGAAGGACTTGGTGAATGGTGTGTTCTATGGACCCTCTTGTGAATCAGAATCCTCTATTGGGTCTTTTGCCCTTAATAATATATCTATTCCAGCATGCCCATTTCTCTCAGACCCTCGATCATCTGCCAGGGTAACTCAGACATTTCTACTTCACTTAGAGTTGGCTAACATTTTTTTTCCAGGCTTCTAAGAACCACTTTAGCAACAACTTTGCTCCATCTGATGGTGTTCTTGGTAGAATGTTAAATCCCATGTTCCCAGAAAATGCCCTACCTCCTCAAGTTGATGAATTCTTGCTGATTCAGTCTTACATTCTGGCACTCTTGATCAAGCACACTTAAAACCTAATCCCAGGAAGACTCTCCTGGCTCCTACTGGTAAATCCCACCTAATCCTTGCAATTCCTTATTGTTTATAGTGTCCATCCTCCCTTATCAGACTGAGCACATCCCTAGCTGGGTTATGTTGGGATTTAACACTAGTTATCAACTTGATGGCCAGGAGAGAAGGTGGAAGGACCTCTGATGCTTCATGAGAGAGAGGGTCCTACAGCCTATTCCAGCACAGGGAAATGCTAGCTCTTACCAGGGAGGTATGGGCCACCTCTGTGCTAGACCAGAGTCAGAGCAGGTCAGAAGTCTCCATCCAGATGTTCCTGAACCATATTTTAGCATCTCAGGCTTTCTCCACCAGGCCCTGAACTTGTATAACAGACTTGCCTTGATTGAGCATTCAAATATCTCTGGAGCTTTGTGACTGCAACAATCTTCAACCTGATGCTCGACTATGTCTGCCCTTGCACTGCAGGTGATGAAGACCTCTATCACAGAGGCTCTGTGGCTCTAGCATTTAGCCATTAACTGCTTGTTAAGAGTCCTCAATCTCTCATTATCTTTCTGCAGGGCGTCAATACAATTTAGCAGTACCCAGTCAACTCCACTGTCTTTGTAGGCATCACCCTCTTCCCTGCCGCCGCCCTTGCCAAATTTTTCAAATGCCTGCATCATTTCACCTGTCAAGGCACTCCTCTCCCTTGGGACTGACTTCTTTCATTCCTTTTGTTTTTTTTGAGTCACTTCAGGTAAAATGTTATGAATTACATTGCCACTTTGTGCCAGAGACTATTCATGTCTCATTTATCAACCAGAATGACATTCTCTTCACCTTTGGGGTGATGGTGAGCCAGTCCCAAATCCACATCTTACTGGCTGCTTCCTCAGATCACTCTACTTCCAATACCACTTCTATTAGTCTAGGGCTAACAAGAAGTAGACATTACAATGTGCTCAATTAGGCAAGGATTTTATTAGAGGAAATTAGAGTGACAGAAAATGGGAGGGAGCTGGAGACATTTGGGGGAGGCAAGTCTGACCCCTAGTAAAGAAGGGTTGGATGGAAGCATCCTAGTCTGCCCTGCAATCTTAGAACGTTCAGCAAAATCATCAGAGAGTCCTGGAGCCTGTTTTAGGATCCTGGCATGCTCAGCCATTATCTGGGAGCAGCCAACAAGAAGTATGGCCTTGGTGAAATGTGGCGGTGCATTGAGAGAGCAGCAGCTGAGGCCTTTGGCCATAAGCTCCCTAGAGGTGGAGGTCTGTGAGGTGCATCCTCATGACTGTCATGTTAGATGAATAAAATATAACATTAGTTCGGGGGTAAAGAGGGGTGGGTTATGAACTCAAATAATTATAGGAATGAGGCAAGTAACGTAAATGAACAAAGCAGGCTGCCTGGCTATGGGAAAGAAACACTGCTCAAGCTTGAAGATAACTTGGGCTCAGTGTTGGAAAAACAACAAGGTTTGGTACTGTGAGGGAATGATTGTTGCAGGGAAAAATTGAAGTCTAGCATTGCCAGATCTTCTGATTTTTTTTTTGAGAAGCCAGAAATGTAGATATTATATGACATATGAATTTTACATACTGAAAACTAATTTTTAAAAATCTATTGTGCTAGCATAACAGAAGGTATCAACAAGTTGATTTTGGCTTAAAGACTTTGAGTTTATGCTCCTCCATTTAACTATCTTTATAGAGGAGTCATTTGTCTCATCTTCCTCTCTGTTTACATGCCACAGGGAGGATGCTGATAGCTCATTCTGCACTCCCAAATGTAAGGTGGGATAATTTCATTGCCTATCCTTTCTTCTCTGTGCCTCCTAGTACTTGAATTCCTTGCATTGCTGCACAAAGGGAAAGGCTTGAGATAGCCCATCGAGGCAAATTCTGCCTCTTTGTGTTGTGCCAATGTCATGGTCATTGCCAAGGATGCCTCCAACACTTCTCTGCTAGTTGCCATTGATATACTTCTTGGAGATTTCCTAGCGCTTGCCAATATCCTTCCCAGACCTGTTGTCACCATTGCATATCTGCCACCATTTCAACTCAAACAGTCACTTTTATACTGTTACACTCTTTGCTTTAGACAAAATACTTTCCACATGTATGCACCTGTAACTTGTCAGCTCTCTTCTTATTTTGCAGATTGGCAAACTGAGAAAATAAAAATTCCAGGGAATGTTTTTCTCTTGCTATAGAACCTTAGCATCAAAATTTTTCTAAAACTAGGGTGGCCTGAGAGCTGAGGCTTGCTACATTAAAATGTGAGTGTTGTTTCCCAGTGAGAGGGTACATAGCTTTTTGTTTGTTTGTTTGTTTGTTTGTTTTGGTGAGGAAGATTGGCCATGAGCTAATACCTGCTGCCAATCTTCCTCTTTTTGCTGAGGAAGACTGGCCCTGAGCTAACATCTGTGCCTATCTTCCTCCATTTTGTACATGGGACGCTGCCACAGCATGGCTTGATGAGCGGTGTGTAGGTCCGCGCCTGGGATCCGAACCTGCAAACCCTGGGCCGCTAAAGCAGAGCATGTGAACTTAGCCACTACGCCACCAGGCCAGCCCCCAGAGAGGGTACATAGTTTTCAACTGAATCTTAAAAAAGTCTTTGACCCAGAAAATATATATGAAAATTTGTGTTCTTTGTTGTTGTTGTTGTTGTTTTTCTGATTCAGAACCTCTTCTACAAGGGAAATGTAGTGGCCCCAAGCACTCGTAGGGCATTTTTCCGTTCTCTGCTTCAGAGCCATGACTTTCCCATCCACCAGTCATAGAAACTTAGGAAAGTAAATTTTCTCTCCTGCACACCACCCCTCCACACACTGACCATTCTTCCCTGAGAATTAGTTCCATTCAATAAATATATGATTACATCATTCCACCTTCCTTTGCTTAAGTGTCCATCAAAGTAAAGAGCATTTAGAGAGATGGTGACCATCCGTGGACATTATTTTCAACCTCTTGCAACCCAGTCTAAACTACTTAATTGTTTATTCTCAAAGCTAAAAGCATTTTAAAATAAGAAATGTTATTACTGCAGCATGTGTAGATATGGAAGACTCATTCATCCATTTTCTTATGAAAACAATGCCACGAAGCTTACATTTACTGTAAGAATGTTATTGAGGATGTTCTTCAGTGCATTAAAGATGGTCTTATATGAGGGTCCATGGGATAAATTTCACTCTGATCTCAGAACCAGGAAGAGCTATGGCTACGGCTATGACACTGAGAATGTAACTGAATAAATGCCATTCTCTGGAAAGCTTGAAGCCATTCTGTGAACCCTCCGAAAAGGTTAATGGTATTTTGTTCGTGTTAAACTGATGCTGGCTCCTTTTTACTTCCCCATCCTTATTTTCTCTTTGTTTCATTTTTCTTCTCTTTTTAGAATTTAATCTTACTTTGTTATATGACGTATGTCTTTCATTGGATATATTCTTAAAAGTGCTTTTTGGATCAAAGCAACATATAAATAAATTACACATAAAGTAAACACTCCTCCAACTAACAAGTTCCTAATTGCACTGAAGGGCCACGTCTGATACCCAAATATCATGTAAGATTTCATGGGAGCCTTTAGCCTCTCTGATTCAAAGACATTATACCACAGGTGGGATTAATTTTAAAGTTGTTTCCTGACTACATGGTGACATTTATGGAAAGCACATTGCAGAAGAAATGCATGGAGTGATGTTAGGTTGTGTCTATCAGCAGAAAACTTGTGAAGTGTGGCTGCAAATGCTGACATTCCTCAACTACCCTTTCTTACCAGCATCAGGATAGTCCCATGAGACATGACTTCCTGAAGAAATAACCTAGACTTTTCTAAACTAGAGAATAATTTGCTGCTCTTCTAGCCAGATAGGGGTAAAAAGAAGAACATCATGAGCCAGCCAGGGTTTTATTAAACTTCTGAGTCTTAAACTCTTTCTTAGATCAATAACTCCCCATAAGAAAACTCAGATGCCTACCTTAATATTGGCTTTATTACCAATACCTTAAATATTGGCTTTAAAATTTTTTTTGCGTGTAATATAATGATTGTTGATTTCTCCAATTTTTTTCCTTGCAAACGCTATATTGTTTCATTTTAGTGTGGAGAAATTTATTCTTGCTATTTCACATATTATAATTTATAATACCATTCCTGGATCTTACATTCAGTCAGACTGCTAAAGGGTAAATTGTCATGGGGAAATTCACTTTTTCAAAATGGTGGATACCACATCTCCATTGCCTAGAATTCTTCAAAAGCTTCCCACTGAATTCACAATGAATCCAAACTCTGTATCATGACTTGCAATTCTCCCCTAATCTGATGTCTGACTAACTCCTCTGTCCTCACCTCCTATCACCCTCCCTTTCATTTTCTGAGTCTAGTAATACAGGTCTTCTTTTTATTCTTCTAATAACCAATGCTGGCTTCCTCACCAGCGTTTGCACTGACTCCTCCCTTTCCATGAAAATTTTCCCTAGAATCTTCAAATGTCTGGCCTTTTCTCTTTATTCAAATTTGGTTTAAGTACACCGCTTGAGAGAGAGGCCTTTTATGAACCATACTCTATAATGTCTATAAGAGACTACTGCATGTGTCCCCACTCACCCAAACCTATCACAACATTCTTTTGTTTATTTTATGCTGATTACACTAATTAGTTTATTTGTTAGTTTGCTTATTTACTGTTTGGCTTCCATTGGTTGAATGTAAGATTCTTGAGGGAGTCAGCCAGTTTGGTGTGTTGATTGCCTTATCTCCTGTTTCTGTGACAGAACCCGGTGCACAGTGGGTTCTCAGTCAACACTTTTTATTGTTATTTTAATAAATCAAATAAAAATGAAGTACACTGGCTTTTATGAACAATGTTTGGTATTAACCTCAGTTGTGCTTTGCCAAGTAGGTGAACAGATGTCTTGGGAACGTTCTTCCCCTACTCTCTAGCAGCTGGGTTGAGGAGGATTGGGAATGCTGAAAATTTCTTCTCTCAGCGACAGTGGTTTTTTTCCAAGCAAAAATAGTGATCTGTGAAATATCTCCATTAGTTTTAGAAGGCTTAAATATATGACCCTAGGGCCTTCTGTAAGATCTACTTTTCAACTTGGCAAATCTCAATGGTTACTCTTGAAAACACTGTGTACTTGCTACTTAAACCTCTTAAGTGAAAATTATATATATTTTGCTTGTCTGCATTATTTTAAAGTTAGTCTCAAAACCCTGAAACCTAGAGTTACACGTGATTATATAAATCAGAAAATCGTTAGAATGAAATTGCCTTCCAAAAGCTATATTATTCAGTCTTTATTCCTATTTCACCACATATTTGATGGGAAAACTATTTCATGATTTAACCTCATATTTTATTAAAAGTGTATGAAAGATAGTTGTGAAAAACCATGATGAGAAAATAATATTGATTGAGTTCATATCATGTTCCAGGCACTTTTCTAAGTACATTGATGTATTATCTCATTTAATCCTAGAAAAAACATCTGTGGCAGTACTATTATTACTTCCATTTTACAAATGAAGAGACTTGAGGCAAAGAGCTCAGAGATAGCTAGGCTTTGAATCCAAGTAATCTGAAAATTGGCCTTTGTGGAGTTCAGAAGGGAGAAGGAAGAACATCTTCTTCTCTCTCAGCAGAGGAGCCGGAGGACACTTGCTGTTTGCCTGCATCACAGTCTAGGCAGATTGTGAAGTCTTTTGCTCTAGGGGGTGTCCCTTAAGATCTTCCTTCCTCTCTACCAGCAATCCTCCTGCCTATACTCTCTTTAGATACACTGTTCAATCCTTCTCTAAACATTTCTATTTTGTTTGCTTTAAAAAATTTTTTTTGCTGAGGAGGACTCACCCTGAGCTAACATGCACTGCGAATCTTCCTCTTTTTGTATGTAAGTCACCACCACAGCAAGGCCACTGACAGATGAGTGGTATAGGTCCATGCCCAGGAACTGAACCTGGACCGCCAAAGTGGAAAGTGCCAAACTTAACCACTAGGCCACCGGGGCTGGCCCTTCTTCACTTTTTTTGATTATAAAAATATGTGCTCACTCTAGACAATTTTGTAAAGAGTAAAAATTTATTTATAAAAATATAAAAATCCCCATAATCTCTAAATCATTAATAACTATTCCTTTTCTTCCAGTCTTTTATCATGTCTTCCATTTATAATTAAACACTTTGTGTCCACGTATCCTTATGTGTTGTTTCAGGTCTTCTTAGAAGCAGATGCCAAGATTGGACCAGACATGCAAGAGATTTATGGAGGGAAATGCCTGTGCCAGGGCAAAGGGGAGAGAGCCTGAGAGGATAGAGAGAATCTTCAGATCATGATGCAGGTCTGACCCCAGAGAAGGAGAGCAAGAAGGAAAAAGGATTAGGGAGGAAGAGTTTCAAGCTGCAGGGCAGTTCTAAAAGTTTCAGGGCAGTGGCAGATCCGAGACATGGCAACTGGGGGTGTCCATCAATTGTGCTGTGCATGCTTCACCATGAAGGTCACCAAGATCCACCCACTGTGAGTACATGTCTATTTCTCCATACACATTTCAGGAGCAGCTCCTAATGGTTCTTGTGGGTCTCTCAACCCGAGGAGAAATATCAAAGAGGGAGGTTAGTAGTATGAACAACAGCCCATGTCCCTGCTGTTGATCTAGAGGCCACATCTGATCTTCTCTCTCCTCCACCATCCATTCAAAACACCCCTCACCTTCAGCTATCATCTCATCAGGTCTTTGTAGCTTGCCAGAGTGTGTGCCTCAAACCTGCATTTCTGAGGAGTCTAAGCCCTTGATGATTATACCCTCCTCACTCTAGAGTTGCTGCATGTGTTTGTTCACGGTTACAGAGAGCCAGGGAACACCAGAGGCACCAAGTGGATCACCTGGGTCCCATATGTATTCCTCCCTGCCTTCATTGTGTAAAAGCTTCCTCCTGATGATCACAGTCAATTCCCTCTGCAGGAGTAATGACTTCTCTTCTTATCTGCTGGGTCCCAGACGTGAGAAATCTAAAATTCCCTGGTAGCAGGCATAACTTGTAGTTCAGTGAGACCCTTACTGTGTCCACTGGCAAAAATACTCTCTCTTTGTGGACCAGAACATCCAATGCTAGAGATCCCAGAGTTGATTTAGGCAGGAGTAAAAATTCTGCAGTAGATCTTCAGGAGTGATGGTAAGAGTAATGGTAAGACAGGTCACTCAATGCTTCCCCTCCTTGGTTCTCAGACCCAAGTAATCTTCCTATCAGGGACACAGCATCATAATAGAGTTCTCTGATATCATACATACACAACATTATGAACGATGTCACCCCATCTTCTCTGCATATTGCCTCCAAGCTAGAGCTTCAGCTGTGCCTTTGTAAGACTGTTCCGTTGTTCTATGAGGCCGGCTGTTTCTGGATGATGAGATGCATGATATGCCTTGTGAATCCCATAGTCATGGGCCTACTCCCTTACTTCCTTGCTGTGAAGTGGATCTGCTGATCTGATGTTGTATTGTAGGGGTTCAATGTCTATAGGTCAGGCATTCTGTAAGCCTCAGGATAGTGGTGGTAACTGAGTCTCAGAAGGCAGGAAAGACAAACCCATATCCTAAGTAGGTGTGTATCTCTGTGAGGGTGAAGCATACCCCATCTCAGCATGAGAAGAGCCCAGTGTCATTGATTTTCCAAGTGACCAGTTGTTCTTTGAGAAATAGTGCCAAAGGGGACTTAGGGGTCCAGTGCTGTTATCACTGAATTGTGTCCCTCCAAAATTTATATGTTGAAGCCTTAACCCCCATTGTTACTGTTTGGAGATAGGGCCTTTAAGGAGGCATGTAAGGTTAAATGAGCTCATAAGGGTGGGGCTCGAATCCAATAGGACTGTTGTCCTTATAAGCAGAAGAAGAGACACCAGAGCTGTCTCTCTCCATGCACGCACAGAGAAAAAGGCCATGTGAAGATACAATGAGAAGGTGACATCTGCAAGCCCAGGAGTGAGGCCTCACCAGAAACCAACTACGCTGACACCTTGATCTTGGACTTCCCAGCCTCCAGAACTGTGAGAAAATTAATTTCTGTCGTTTAAGCCACTCAGTCTGTGGTATTGTGTTATGACAGCCCAAGCAGACCAACAAGGTTACTGACAGGATGGAAATTCAGAGATACTGCATCTGGGTGTGTGAGTCCACTATTGTTTCAAGATAACTGTATTATCTTATTATTCATCAGGCAGACAACTCCAGAAGAGTTGGAATTATTTTAAATATGAGTTAACTATAAAATTATAATTTAAAAAATTCTCCACTAAAATTCTTACTGAGCACCTGAATATCTAAGTTAACAGTGCCAGGGAAGAGATGACTAATACAATATCTCAGCCATTAGAGCTTCTAGTTAACTGTGCAAAACTCAATTAATAGGATATTTCCGCAAGAAGGTATCTTCTGCCTTCAGTTCCAAAAGACGTTTTGTTGAAATTGCCAAAACTAGAAAGTAGAATTGTCTTGAAAATCTTTTTATGGTTCTTTTATTAAACATTCAGCGTGAATAAATGTGAATCTGATGCTTTAAAATCTCAAAATAGATACATAAGAAAATGATTTTCAACTTCTTTGGAACTGACATCTCTGAACCAGTGAATAAATTCCTAAATAGTTCAGCAAATTTTATTTTGCACTTACTATGTGGTTACTCTAGTAGGTGGTGGGGATAAAACGATGAGAAAGACAGGTGTCGATTCCACTCTTAAGGAGATTATAGACTATTGGGTTCCTTGTCAGAGCTTCACTGAAGGTGTCAAGGTTAAGTATTTATTACATCTTTGGTTGTGGCTTTTGAGGCCTGTGTATGCGCTTTAACTCCATTACCATCTTCCCAGTCAAGGAGAATAGCATAATGAGAAGAAACACTGCCCAGAGTAGCTGTCATTTTATCAGTTGATACACACTGTGAAGATAAACCTTACTAATAGGGTAAGCAAAAATGAGCATTGTCATCCTGAATAGAGCAGGCTGGAAGTACAGACTTAGAAGCAAACAAAGGAAACCCAGTTCATGCAACAAATTCACTCAAACCGACTGCATGGCCTACAGAAATGGTAACTGGGTAAATTTTACAAATTGTTCCATATTATTATTCTCTTAAATTATATGTTATAGACCATTTCTATAATGTGTTCTAACGTGGGAAGACATTTACAAAACAATAAATAATTACCAATGACAAAATTCTTTTCTTCATCACTTACCAAAGATATTTTAGTCTTTTAAGATATCACTATTATTTTTCCATTGATCAAAATCTTTTTGTGGAAAACCACTGGTGTATTGTGCGTGGGTACATGTATGTGTGCCTGTGTGTGTGTGTGCTTGCACATGTGTCTGTGTCTATGTGTGCATTGCTGGATATAACCCTTCTACTTCTCCCCATATCATCTAGTTCCTTGTTTTACACTATACACATTCTAGGGTTTCTGCTAAACTACTGTTCTGTATTAAATTGTTAATCCTCACAAGGAAATGTCTTTTCTTTCCCTAAATAGATTTAATATAGTCGTGCAAAGGTTTATTTCCAAGACCTTTGGCTATATCCAATAGATATAGTCCCAGTAAGAACATGCATTATTTTTCATATCATCAAACTCAGGGACAATATCACCGGGACAACTTTACAACGCTCTACAAAATTAAATGCATATAATTCTTGTTCAGTTACCTAGAAACATATTGTATCTAAAAACATTTCCAAGAGTTACAGTAAATTTGTAGAAGTAGAACTGAGCCAAGTAGAAGATTTTGCTTTATGAATACAGTTTATACTCAACTCCTTTTAAAAATCATACCCTGAAGTATGATGATAATTTGCTTCTGAGTTAAATAGAAAACGTCTACCTCATAATTAGTCATATTTGCCCAAATACTAAAAATTGCCGCTTCTCTTCTCACATGATTTGGTTGCTAGACTACATAGTTAATGCTGTGTAATCTATGAAGGCGGGAATGGCCCTTAGTACTCTGACAATGCGTTTCAGTTAATTATTCCTCCTTACAATTTATCTTCAAGTTTGAATGTGATTCCAGTGGCAAAAGGTTTATGAACAAAAATAATCTCTGCGATATCATTTTGCTTTCTGGGTGAGGAAATATTTGGGTCTGGAAAGAGTCAAAAAGCACAGGGATCCCCAGTGTTAGGGAATGTACGGCCAGGGCAAGCTCTGCTATTCACAAGTGTGCTGCTGTGTGGTCTTTTTGAGTAATATAAATGTGTCCTATTCTTTCTTGCTTATTGATTTTTTTTCCACAGGTCTAACCTTATTATTTTATTATTAGTCACTAAACACTACTACAATTGCTTTATATTTTGTATAAAGTACTCTATTAACTAGTACCGAGATTGCTGGTGTAAAAAGCAGTCTGTATACAACCTTAATGTAATCAGAGAATTATGTAATTACATAATTAGAGTTCTGATTGGTTTGATTTGATTTGGACAGACAGCAATCCACATCTCAAAGATTCAGGAAGCATAAAACATTCTTGTAGCAAACATAATACAGTCTGAGTTTTGTATTTAAGATGATAATGAGACAACTTATATTTGTTCTATATAATTTTCTAAAATGGCAGTTCAACGAATCCAGCAGATGAAATAACCCAAACGTCAAACTCATTTATATTATATCAATAAGCCAAGCCCCTTCAGGGTGGAGTCTCCTGCTCCTTTGAAATCACTTAAGATGGGCTCAAACTTCCAAACATGACCTTTGGAAACCTAAGCCCTGTCTCGAACGTCGTGTGAATTTCCTGGAGCTTCTGTCGTTATGGCTCCTCTGCCTTTGGGCTTACGCTTTTGTACAGTGTTTCACCCCATACAACTCCGAAGCGAAACATCCCCATTCACAACGTTTTGGGGAAAATATCATACAAAAAAATCCTTCGTAACTGAGGTAGTTCCATGAAATACGAATTGGGACGCATATTATGATGGGGTGCTGGAGTTGGGAGAGGAGAGGCTGTACTTTGAAGGAACGGAAATAACTAGAAAGTAGACAATTCCTACTGGTTACTTCTCACAGGTGTTCCTGCCACACACCGTCTCTCCGTCTCTCCTGTTCTTCTGACTCTCGCTGTTCTTTCTTTGTCTCCATACACTTCCCTCTCAAGAGCAAATTCCTTTCTTTGACTCTTACAAAAAAGTTTAGTCACAATTCATTATATCTTGGTTTTTCCTGATACTAACGTCCATAGGACGCAACCTCTATAGGAAAAAGCTTAGCATGATAATTACCCAAGGACATTTCCTTTCTAAAGTAAGTTCTTGTTTTTGCCTTGTCCATATGACATTTGTGAATGAAATGTTCTCAGGTGAATGAAGCAGAAACGGTTCACTTGCAAAAGCTGAGCGTTTGACGTTCTCTAATTAGGACTGCAGGGGGTGTCTGGAGGCAGGCGGTCAACTTCACTCCTCGCAGAGTGATGGCTTCCTCAGTGACCGGGTTCACCCTGTTGTAAAGCTGCCTCTGTAAAAGCAAAGCAGTATTTTCATGGGGAAGTAATTCAAGAGCCTCTTCCTCTCGCTTCGAAGGACCAGACTTACCCCTCACGATTTTATATGGAAAGTGAGTCTTCTCTTTTTGTTTAAAAAGTGACTAGGATATTCCTGGTCTTTGTAGTATTATCGAAAACCTAGGTTTATTAAGTAATAAATTATTGGATTTATAGTGTTTTACTCGCATAATGAAATTACATTAAATATGTAATAATTTCTAAATTGAATATATGTTCAAGTCAGGTAATACCTTCTTGTCTTGGTATTTTCCTAGAAATAATATCTGTAAAATGCCCTATTTCCAGTGCAGAATCATTGATCCAGAACATCTGAGTGGTTGTCTGTTTAGAAGTGCTTCAAGAGTTACAACAAAGAACCCAAGAGTATCCAGAAAAATTCTACATCTTGGCAGGCTAACAAGGACCATGCAGAACTGAAAAATTATTATTTAATTATTAACCCAATTGGATTGAGATTTTGTGTTCTATTTCACACTCAATCCATCCATTTTCTCTGAATACACACAAACACATATAATTTATTTTTGAAAGAGAATATTGAAAATATTTATTTTGAAAATAATATGGACTTAGTATACAAAAATGTCAGACATATTACCACACACCTTATATGCTCATATTTTAGACATGTTTTCATATTTAAGTATTGTTTTACACTGTTGCTTAGCAACTGTCTGGACATTTAATTCAAGAGCAATTTCTAAATTACAAAGCCTTAGTGAAAAAGAAATCAAGTAATCTAATATTTTTTTCATGTATAGGAAAGAATGTAGAGGTCTATTTTGCATAAAGGGACTGTAGTATTAAATGATGAAAAATAATATTCTGACTAAATTATTTGTTGTGATCTTTATTTTAAGTCTTTGTCTAAGACATTAATGACAATGAAGTCGATTGCTCTTCACTCTTCACTTGCTGGTTACTGTGATATCCAATTTACGTCGAAAGGGTTAAGTATATATGGAGAGCCTAATCTTTTAAGAAACAGCTGGATGAAAATGTAATCCTTTGTTTTCTGTTTTTGTGTTGCCTGAAGAAGAGATTAAGTAGAGACTTAATATTTAAAACATTGAGATGGATGACCAAGAATTTGTAGTCTTTCACATTATGGTAAATAAAGTAAATTGAAATGCTGACTTTTTTTTCATTTTTTTTATTGATGTTTTAATAGTTTATAACATTGTGTAATTTTGGGTTGTACATTTTTGTTTGTCCATCACCATATATATGTCTCCCTTCACCCCTTGTGCCCACCCCCTACCCCCATTGCCCCTGGTAACCACAGTACAGTTTTCTCTGTCCGTGTGTTGGTTTATGTTCCACATATGAGTGAGATCATACAGTGTTTGTCTTTCTCTTTCTGGCTTATTTCACTTAATATAATACCCTCCAGGCCCATCCACGTTGTCGCAAATGGGACGATTTTGTCTTTTTTTATGGCTGAGTAGTATTCCATTGTGTATATATACACCACATCTTCTTAATCCAATCATCAGTCGAGGGACACTTATGTTGCTTCCACTTCTTGGCTATGGTGAATAATGCTGCAATGAACATAGGGGTGCATAAGCCTCTTTGGATTGTTGATTTCACATTTGTTGGATAGATTCCCAGTAATGGGATAGCTGGATCATAGGGTATTTCTATTTTTAATTCTTTGAGGAATCTCCATACCGTTTTCCATAAAGGCTGTACCAGTTTGCATTCCCACCCCCTATGTATGAGGGTTCCTGTTTCTCCACATCCTCTCCAACATTTGTTGTTTTTTCTCTTGGTGATTATAGCCATTCTAATGGGCGTGAGGTGGTATCTTAGTGTTGTTTTGATTTGCATTTCCCTGATGATTAGTGATGTTGAACATCTTTTCATGTGCCTATTGGCCATCTGTATATCTTCTTTGAAGAAGTGTCTGTTCATTTCCTCTTCCCATTTTTTGATCGGGTTGTTTGTTTTTTTATTGTTCAGTTGTGTGAGTTCTTTATATATTATGGCTATCAACCCCTTGTCAGATATATGTTTTCAAATATTTTCTCCCAGCTGGTGGGTTGTCTGTTCATTTTGATTCTGGTTTCATTTGTCTTGTAGAAGCTCTTTAATCTGATAAAGTCCCACTTGTTTATTTTTTCTTTAGTTTCCCTAGTCTGGGTAGGCATGCCATCTGAAAAGATTCCTTTGTGACCAATGTCAAATAGTGTGTTGCCTATATTTTCTTCTATGAGTTTTATAGTTTCAGGTCTCACCTTCAGGTCTTTGATCCATTTTGAGTTAATTTTTGTGATTGGCGATAGCAGATGGTCCACTTTCATTCTTTTGCATGTGGCTGTCCAGTTTTCCCAACACCATTTATTGAAGAGACTTTCCTTTCTCCATTGTATGTTCTTAGCTCCTTTGTGGAAATTAGCTGTCCGTATATGTGTGCTTTTATTTCTGGGCTTTCAATTCTGTTCCATTGATCTGTGTGTCTGTTCTTGTACCAGTACCACACTGTTTTGATTACTATTGCTTTGTAGTATGTTTTGAAGACAGGGATTGTGATGCCTCCAGCTTTGTTCTTTTTTCTTAGGATTGCTTTAGCTATTTGGGGTCTTTTGTTGCCCCGTATGAATTTTAGTATTCTGTTTTCTACATCCGTGAAGAATGTCATTGGGATTCTGATTGGGAATGCATTGAATCTGTAGATTGCTTTAGGTAATATAGACATTTTCACTATGTTTATTCTTCCAATCCATGTGCATGGGATGTCTTTCCATTTCTTTATGTCATCATCGATTTCTTTCAATAATGTCTTGTAGTTTTCATTGTATAGGTCTTTTACCTCCTTGGTAAGATTTATTCCTAGATATTTTATTCTTTTTGATGCCATTGTAAATGGTATTATCTTTTTGAGCTCTCTTTCTGTTAGTTCATTATTAGCATACAGAAATGCAACTGATTTTTGTAGATTGATTTTGTACCCTGTGACTTTGCTGTAGTTGTTGATTATTTCTAATAGTTTTCCAATGGATTCTTTAGGGTTTTCTATATATAAAATCATGTCTTCTGCAAATAGTGAGAGTTTCACTTCTTCATTGCCTATTTGGATTCCTTTTATTCCTTTTTCTTTCTAATTACTCTGGCCAAAACCTCCAGTACTATGTTGAATAAGAGTGGTGAGAGTGGGCAGCCCTGCCTTGTTCCTGTCCCCAGAGGAATGGCTTTCAGTCTTTCCCCATTGAGTATGATGTTGTCTGTGGGTTTATCATAAATAGCCTTTATTATGTTGAGGTACTTTCCTTCTATACCCATTTTGTTGAGAGTTTTTATCATAAATGGATGTTGTATCTTGTCAAATGCCTTCTCTGCTTCTATTGAGATGACCATGTGGTTTTTATTCTTTGTTTTGTTGATGTGGTGTATCACGTTGATTGATTTGCAGATGTTGAACCATCCCTGCATCCCTGGTATAAATCCCACTTGATCATGATGTATGATCTGTTTAATGTATTGCTGTATTTGGTTTGCCAATATTTTGTTGAGGATTTTTGCATCTATGTTCATCAGCGATATTGGCCTGTAATTTTCCTTCTTTGTATTGTCTTTGTCTGGCTTTGGTATCAGGGTGATGTTGGCCTCGTAGAATGAGTTAGGAAGTGTTCTATCTTCCTCTATTTTTTGGAATAGTTTGAGAAGGATGGGTATTAAATCTTCTTTGAATGTTTGGTAAAATTCACCGGAGAAGCCATCTGGTCTTGGCCTTTTATTTTTTGGAAGGTTTTTGATTACTATTTTGAGATGCTGATATTTTTAAGTATTGACGGGTTTAACAATTGTTTTTCACAAACTAAGATCTCAAGTCTCACCAGGAATAATTGGTTATATCTTAGCGTAGTGGATATCTGTTGACTTAGCTCATGTAGCATCTATTGTCTCTCCTGGTAACAACATCCTGTTCTTCCCATGGGGAATCTCCTCTCCTCCATTCTCAGTTTATGTGGTTACAGTGGAACAACCCCATCCTATAACTCCAGAGGTGGAACATAATCCAGGCCTGGTCTGTGACAGAGCCCTTCTCTTAGGCTATCCATTTGGTAATCAATTCAGCAATGAATACATGACTCAAACAAAGAAAACAATTGGTAATACTAGGTGTTTTGCTGCAACTGGGGAAGGAGATGTGCTCTTTTTTGGGGGATTGCTGAGCTGTTGGACTTAAGTTTAAGGCTACTTGTAGTCACTATTTCTTTAGCAATGTCCCTTTGAGACTGAAGCTAATGAAGAAGAAGCAGTGCCAAGGCAAACATCACAGAATGATTGTTCCAGACAATATCCGCCAGTGGATGCTGAAATCATTGGATGAAAGTTTGAGGAGAAACAGGATATTAGCATAGTCTCAAAGTGTCACCTCCAGGTTATTTATCAATTACAAAGTAAGATTTGTTAATTTTACACTAGAGAAACCTGGCAGAAACACCTTAACCAAGTGATCAAGGTTAACATCACCAGAAAAAAAGATATATTGGCATTGTATTCCCTCAATATTATGCACTTAGAGAGGAAAAAATCATTATTTCTGTGGTGTTCTTGCCAGAAGTGCATAACCTCAGTCTAAGCATCAGACAAGAAGAAAAAACATCGGACAAACTCAAATTGAGACACATCTACAAAATGACTGACCAGTATTAATCAAAAGCATCAAGCTAATGAAAGACAAGGAAAAACTGTCGAATTGTCACAAATAGGAAGAGACTGAAGAGACAGAACAACTAAATGCAGCATGGCATCCTGGATTGGATCTTGGAAAAGAAAAAAAGAATAGGGGGAAAAAAACTAGTGAGGTTCAAATAAGGTCTGCAGTTTAGTTAATAGTATTGTACCAATGCTAACTTCCTGGTTTTGAAAACTGTATTTTGGCTATCTAAGTGGTCAACATTAGGAGAGACTGAGTAGTCTTCTCTTTTCCCCTTAAATCATTCCCTTTAACATTTCTTGTAACACTGGTTTCTTGGTGACAAACTCCTTTAATTTTTGCTTATCTGGTAAAATTTTGATCTCTCCTTCCATTTTGAACGATAACCTTGCTGGGTAGAGTATTCTTGGCTGTAAGTTTTTTCCTTTTAGCACTTTAAATATATCGTGCCATTCTCTTCTAGCCTGTAAGGTTTCTGCTGAGAAGTCAGCTGATAGCCTTATGGGGTTTCCTTTGTATGTAACTTGACATTCTCTTGCGGCTTTTAGGATTCTCTCTTTATCTTTAATTCTGGACATTTTGATTATGATGTATCTTGGTGTGCGCCTCTTTGGGTTTATCTTGTTTGGGGCTCTCTGTGCCTCCTGTACCTGGATGTCTGTTTCCTTCCTTAGGTTAGGGAAGTTTTCATCTATTATTTCTTGAAATAGATTCTCTGCCCCCTTGTCTCGCTCTTCTCCTTCCGGGACACCTATAACACGGATGTTAGTGCACTTGATGTTGTCCCAGAGGTCCCTTAGACTGTCCTCACTCTTTTTAATTCTTTTCTCTTTTACCTGTTCACCTTGGGTAATTTCTTCTAGTCTTTCTTCCAGCTCACTGATCCGTTCTTCTGTATCCTCTACTCTGCTTTTGAGTCCCTCTAATGAGTTTTTCATTTCCAGTATTGTATTCTTCATTTCTGATTGGTTCTTTTTTATATCTTCCATTTCTTTGTTGACATTCTCACTGAGTTCATCTATTCTTCTCCCCAGATCAGTGAGCATCCTTAACACTCTTTGTTTGAACTCTCTGTTGGGTAGGTTGCTCATTTCTGTTTCACTTAGTTCCTTTTCTGGCGTTTTGTCCTGTTCCCTTACTCGGAATGTATTCCGTTGCCTCCTCATTTTGCCTCTTTCCCTGTGCTTGTGTCTACGTATTAGGTAGGTCAGCTACGTCTCCTGCTCTTGGATAGGTGACCTTATGTACGTGATGGCTTAGGAGGCTTCCAGTGTGCTTCCCTCAGTTCTCAATGTTCCAGGGGTGGCCCCTATGTGGGCTACGTGTGTCCTTCTATTGTGGCCTGTTAGCTCTCCCTATAGGCGCCCAGGGAGGCTGAGTTATGCTCCTGGCCAGCTGTTGTAATGCTCAGCTGCTTGTAGTTGTTGTGGGCCCTTCAGTCTCTTTATCAGGTGTGGGGAGCCCCAGCACAGTTGGCTGTAAGTTCTAATACCACATTTGCGTTGCAGTATTTCTTTTAAGTGAGTAGGCCCCCAGTGTGGCAGGTTGTTAGGCTCAGGGCCTTAGAATTGCTGTAAACCTCTAGCCTATTAGGTCTCTTGTCAGCTCTCTGAGGATTGCAGCTGGGTGGGGCTGCCCTCAGGCACGGGAGCACCCAATTGTTTCAGGCTTTGGAAGGTGGGGCAAACCTCCTATGTGGGTCTTTGAGAAGCACAAGTCTTCTGCAGCTGACAAGCCCTGTTGCCCACAGGTCCACACACACAGTCAACACAGTCCTGCCCCGTGTGAGCGCCCCGACCTCCCCAAGCAGACCCAGTCTCTCCACAGCAGGAGCCCCACACACTCCGCCACCACCCCACACTCTCCACCCGCTCCTTGTGCACACCCTGCCCCGCTCAAGTCAGCTCAGTTGCCAGGCTGCAGAGAATCCAGTCACCAATCTATGCAGGCCCACACGTTGCCTGAGGGCTTGTTGTTGGGTGGGGCCAGTCTCTAGGGTGGGCTGCCTGCCCTGGCTGAGCTGGATTAAATCGGTGCTCTAGCGGGTGGAGCAGACCCTGGGCTAGCAGGCCTCAGGGAGAACTCCAATGGCGTCTCGATTAGAATGTAATGGATACAAATGCACAAAAAAGAGGTTAGATATGATATCAAAAACATAAAAGGAGGGAGGAGGGTAGTTAAAGAGTACAGCTTTCAGACAGAGGTCAAACTAAAGTGACCATCAATTCTGTATAGAAGAAGTAAGGAACAGAGAAGGACTACTAAAACACTGAGGAAAAAAAAAAAAAAGTTAAAAAATGGCAGTAAGTACATACTTATCAATAGCTACTTTAAACGTCAATGGACTAAATGCTCCAATTAAAAGGCATAGGGTGGCTGACTGGATAAAAAAACAAGACCCATATATATGCTGCATACAAGAGACACTCTTCAGACCTAAAGACACTCACAAACTGAAAGTGAAGGGATGGAAAAAGATACTCCATGCAAATGGCAATGAAAAGAAAGCTGGGGTAGCAGTACTCATATAAGACAAAATAGACTTTAAAACAAAAACTGTAAAAAGAGACAAAGAAGGGCATTACATAATGATCAAGGGAACAATCCAACAAGAGGGTATAACACTTGTAAATATCTACGCACCCAATGTAGGTGCACCTAAATATATAAAGCAATTATTAACAGACATAAAAACAGAAATAGACAGTAACACAATAATAGTAGGGGACTTTAACACTCCACTTACACCAACGGATAGATCATCCAAACAGAAGATCAATAAGGAAACATTGGCCTTAAACGACACTTTAGAACAGATGGACCTAGTAGATATATACAGAGCATTCCATCCAAAAACCGAAGAATACAGGTTCTTTTCAAATGCACATGGAACATTCTCCAGGATTGATCACATATTAGGCCACAAAACAAGTCTCCATAAATTTAAGAAGATTGAAATAATACCAAGCATCTTTTCTGACCACAACGGTATGAAACTAGAAATCAACTATAGGAAGAAAATCAGAAAAGCCACAAATACATGGAGATTAAACAAAATGCTACTGAACAACGACTGGGTTAATGAAGAAATCAAAGAAGAAATCAAAAAATACCTGGAGACAAATGAAAATGAAAACACGACATGCCAGAATTTATGGGATACAGCAAAAGCGGTTCTAAGAGGGAAGTTTATAACGATACAGGCCTATCTCAACAAACAAGAAAAATCTCAAATAAACAATCTAAAAATGCACCTAAAGGAACTGGAAAAAGAAGAACAAACAAAGCCCAAAATCGGTAGAAGAAGGGAAATAATAAAAATCAGAGCAGAAATTAATGAAATAGAGACCAAAAAAACAATAGAAAAAATTAATAAAACCAAGAGCTGGTTCTTTGAAAAGATCAACAAAATAGACAAACCTTTAGCTAGACTCACCAAGAAAAAAGAGAGAAGGCACAAATAAGTAAAATCAGAAATGAAAGAGGAGAGGTTACAACAGACACCTCAGAAATACAAAAGATTATAAGAGAATACTATGAAAAACTATATGCCAACCAATTCGACAATCTGGAAGAAATGGATAAATTCTTAGAATCATACAACCTTCCAAAACTGGATCAAGAAGAAGTAGAGAATTTGAATAGACCAATCACCAGTAAGGAGATCGAAACACTAATCAAAAACCTCCCCAAAAAGAAAAGTCCAGGACCAGATGGCTTCCCTGGTGAATTCTACCAAACATTCAAAGAAGACTTAATACCTATCCTTCTCAAACTCTTCCAAAAAATTGAGGAGGGGGGGAAGCTCCCTAACTCATTCTACGAAGCGGACATTACCCTGATACCAAAACCAGACAAGGACAACACAAAAAAAGAAAATTACAGGCCAATATCACTGATGAACATCGATGCAAAAATCCTCAACAAAATACTAGCAAATCGCATACAACAATACGTTCAAAAGATTATACACCATGATCAAGTGGGATTTATTCCAGGGATGCAGGGATGGTTTAACATTCGCAAATCAATCAACGTAATACACCACAATAAAATGAAGAACAAAAATCACATGAATCTCTCAATAGATGCAGAGAAAGCATTTGACAAGATACAGCATCCATTTATGATAAAAACTCTGAATAAAATGGGTATAGAAGGAAAGTACCTCAACATAATAAAGACCATATATGAGAAACCCACAGCTAATATCATCCTCAATGGTGAAAAACTGAAAGCTATCCCCCTAAGAACAGGAACCAGACAAGGATGCCCACTGTCACCACTCCTATTTAACATAGTATTGGAAGTCCTAGCCAGAGCAATCAGGCAAGAGAAAGAAATAAAAGGGATCCAAATTGGAAAGGAAGAAGTGAAACTGTCACTATTTGCAGATGACATGATTTTATATATAGAAAACCCTAAAGAATCCACCAGAAACCTTTTAGAAGTAATAAACGAATATGGTAAAGTTGCAGGATACAAAATCAACATACAAAAATCAGTTGCATTTCTGTACACTAACAACGAAGTAGCAGAAAGAGAAATTAAGAATACCATCCCATTTACAATTGCAACAAAAAGAATAAAATACCTAGGAATAAACTTAACCAAAGAGGTGAAAGATCTGGACACCGAAAACTATAAGACATTTCTGAAAGAAATTGAAGAAGACACAAAGAAATGGAAAGATATTCCATGCTCTTGGATTGGAAGAATTAACATAGTTAAGATGTCCATACTTCCTAAAGCCATCTATAGATTCAATGCAATCCCTATCAAAGTTCCAACAACATTTTTCACAGAAATAGAACAAAGAATCCTAAAATTCATATGGAACAACAAAAGACCCCGAATAGCTAAAGGAATCCTGAGAAAAAAGAACAAAGCTGGAGCTATCACACTCCCTGATTTCAAAATATACTACAAAGCTACAGTAACCAAAACAGCATGGTACTGGCACAAAAACAGACACACAGATCAATGGAATAGAATCGAAAGCCCAGAAATAAACCCACACCTCTATGGACAGCTAATCTTTGACAAAGGAGCCAAGCACATACAATGGGGAAAAGAAAGTCTCTTCAACAAATGGTGTTGGGAAAACTGGATAGCCATATGCAAAAAAATGAAAGTAGATCCTTACCTTACACCATACACAAAAATTAACTCCAAATGGATTAAAGACTTGAATGTAAGACCTGAAACTGTGAAAGTTCTAGAAGAAAACATAGGCAGTACGCTCTTCGACATCGGTCTTAGCAACATCTTTTCAAACACCACATCTGACCGGGCAAGAGAAACAATAGAAAAAATAAACAAATGGGACTACATCAAACTAAAAAGCTTCTGCACAGCAAAGGAAACCATCAACAAAACGAAAAGACAACCTAACAATTGGGAGAAGATATTTGCAAACCATACATCTGATAAGGGCTTAATCTCCAAAATATATAAAGAACTCATGCATCTCAACAACAAAAAAACTACCAACCCAATTAAAAAATGGGCAAAAGACCTGAACAGACATTTCTCCAAAGAAGATATACTGATGGCCAACAGACACATGAAAAGATGTTCAAAATCACTAACTATCAGGGAAATGCAAATCAAAACTACAATGAGATATCACCTCACGCCCGTCAGAATGGCTATAATTAACAAGGCAGGAAACAACACGTGTTGGAGAGGATGTGGAGAGAAGGGAACTCTCATACACTGCTGGTGGGAGTGCAAACTGGTGCAGCCACTATGGAAAACAGTATGGAGATTCCTCAAAAAATCAACGATAGAACTACCATATGATCCAGCTATTCCACTGTTGGGTATTTATCCAAAGAACTTGAAAACACCAATTTGCAAAGGTACATGCACCCCTGTGTTCATTGCAGCCTTATTCACAATAGCCAAGACTTGGAAGCAACCTAAGTGCCCATCAAGGGACGAATGGATAAAGAAGCTGTGGTATATATACACAATGGAATACTATTCAGCCATAAGAAACGACGAAATCCAGCCATTTGTGACAACATGGATGGACATTGAGGGTATAATGCAAAGTGAAATAAGTCAGAGGGAGAAGGTCAAATACCGTATGATTTCCTTCATTAAGTAGTAG
The DNA here is from genome assembly GCF_057802395.1 of Ceratotherium simum simum. Classification (NCBI taxonomy): domain Eukaryota; kingdom Metazoa; phylum Chordata; class Mammalia; order Perissodactyla; family Rhinocerotidae; genus Ceratotherium; species Ceratotherium simum. The sequence goes on from NC_141924.1 coordinate 38,488,466, forward strand.
ATAATAACAACAATACACAAACACATAGGGACAGAGATTGGATTGGTGGTTACCAGAGGGCAAGGGGGGAGGGAGGAGGGTGAAAGGGATAATTCGGTACATGTGTGTGGTGATGGGTTGTAATTAGTATTTTGGTGGTGAACATGATGTAATCTATGCAGAAATAGAAGTACAATGATGTACACCTGAAATTTTTACAATGTTATAAACCAATGTTACTGCAATAAACAAAAAATTAAAAAAAAAAAAGGTGAATAATTAAGGAAGATAGTTTCTGGAAAAAAAAATAAATAAAATGTATCTCTTTTAGACAGCAAAAAAAAAAAAAAAGGAGAGACTGAGTAAAGAATATATGTGAACTCTTTGTAATGTTCTTTCAAATTTTCTGTAAGTCTAAAACTATTTCAAAATCGAAAGTTAAAAAAAAAAAGAAAGAAATTAAGAATAATAGATTCCTGGCAACTTTATGTACATCTACCCAACTATATTTGAACACAGACTTACCACTAGGCTTTTCACATACATGAGTTGAAAAATTCTTTAATCATTTTAATTGGGTTTCTCCCACTTCTAAGCAAAAGAGATATGGCAAATACAGATTTGTTTTCTTTGCCAGTGAGTTTACTGTGGCCTGTCTAGAAAATGCCTCATGACCAATGAGGGTTTCACATGTTAAAAAACAAAATTCAACCGAGTAATTTGAAGATTTAATTGGTTTTATTAAATGATTCATGAATCGGGCAGCATCCCATCCAGCAAATAGAGGGGAGCTCCACCAACCTGCAGAAAAGGAAAGGTTTTTAAAGGCAGAGAGGGAGCAGAAAAAAGGAAATTATTAGGAAAAAAATGCATCGTTTCAGGCAAGGTCACCTTCCTAAGGAAAAGAGAAGGAGGTCTATCCATGGATTACGTCCTAGTGCAGACCAGGAGATTCCAGGTTGGCTAGCTAAGGTCACATTCCTGGGAAGGTTGAAACTGTAATTAAGTTAGGTATGAAGTTTTGGTGAGCTTAAGTGAGCATCTCGGGCCTGTTGTCTCCTTTTTAATACACATAAGGGACTTTTTTCAGATAACTTCTATACTCGAGGAAATAATTTTTTTTCATTTTAATAATTTTGCATGGAGACATTTTTATAATGTACTTTTCACTTTCATATCTTTCTGCAGAGTGTATTGAAGATGACTTTTCATTCTTTCAATGATTTTGAGTCATCATTCTGAACATAAATCATCTTATATCATAGAATGTGTCGGCATCATGATCCATTGAGGTGTAGAAATGTGTGTTTCTACATTAATTGACCTCTGATTGTTAAGATTTTTTTATTTTGTCTATTCTTATAATTTTTATGAATCCCCCTTAGCTTGTATGGTTTTACATATATTTTTCTGCTGTTAACTTATTTATTGCCGCTCCTCTCCTCTAGAACTCCTTGCTACATATCTGCTGCTGGAGAACACGATCTTATGGAAATCAAATCTAAAATGAGAGTCATACTGTAAATGAGTTCGTTCATATAATCTAAGTTTGTGGATTTTGTACTATCTGTTTTGGACGAGGAGTTTTTGTTTGTTTTATTTTCACCATATTCATAACTATGGACTATTATCTATATGAGTGAATTTATTGAATGTGTGACCTTGGGATATGATAGTGTGACTCAATTAGAAATTAAAGTTTGTAGCTTATGTTTTTCATTAATATTTTTCACCATTTATTTTCTTAATAAGTCATCAGTACTCTGTTCACCAAGATACATTTCCCAAAATGGCCTAAGAAAGATGAACATCACACGATGACAAGAAGAACTAAGAGTAACTCCCTTGGGGAGATGGAATGTGTCTCCACGTGCCAGGGCCTGTGATTACTTCTTCCTGCTTATGGAGTCATTCATGACATCCCTTTTGTGTCAAGTCCTTTGTCCTGGCTGATGCGAATGTAGAGTCTTCTCTTTTGCCTGAATGTATCAATTCCCTACAGCCACCTTAACTGCTTAAGTCCTTTTATCTTTGTCTCCTTCAAAATTTGTCCCTTGCACATGTATTGGGCTTGTAATTAATCTGAGCTGATGGCACTTCTCCTCACTGCCCATATGCATCTATTATTATCCATTTTTTTTTTTCTTCCTTCAGTTCAGCAGCAGCTATACTGTGCTGTCATTTCCTTGGCTTGGAATCAATTCTCTTTTCCTGCCAAGTGCCATAGATCCTACAAAGTGCTTCTATTGCAAGAGTAATTTTGTTACCTAATATAAATGAATAGCGCAGCTTCAGAGTCTTTACTATAAATAGCATGGAGTTTCTCAAAGGCCTCCCACTGACTGTTCACTAGACTGATTGAGTCTCTACTAATAGTCTTAATTCATAAATTGACATTTTAGCAGTCCTTTCTGGATTTTTTTCCCAAAATAGTACCAATTAATTTTTCTTATTGTTTGTAGAGAATTGGCTGTTAATTGTTTGTTGTTTGTTTATTTTAGAGCATTTATATGTAAATATATCCAATCTTAAAGAAAGAGGAAAAATGGAAAAAACAGAAAGATTTAGAATTTTTCACTCTTTCTTATTCTTGTGAACCATTTGTCCCTCAACCCTCTGAACAGACTATAACTGTGGAGGGACCCTTTCTAGGCATTTTGTCAATTGTGATCATCAGCTGGTAAGCAAATTTATTGATCACTGACTATGCTCAGAACACAGTGTTCAGTAAAAGGAAAATGATGTAATGATGTAATGGAGAAAACCCTGGGGCAGGGAGCCAAAAGACGTAGGTTTTAGTCCCAGTTGTGCCAATATATTTCTGTGTGCTATTGTGTAAATTCAATTCCATCTTCTAAAAATAGTTAGGCTTGACTACATGAACTTAAATTGCTTTCATCTCTAATATTCTGAGTCTAGAATACTGTGCTCCTTGAAGAATTCACAATTTGAGATGTAGAATAAGAAGAATGGCATTGCCTGCAATTCCCGTAAGAGTTTGGTAGCACAGGGACCATGTCTTATCCTCTCTATAATCCCAAGTCCAAGCATAGACTGAAATAGACGTTCCAATTTTTTCCCACTGAGACACAAACAACAGATGATAATCACCTCCATAACACATGCTCAAAGGAGTGCATGGGATTATGAGTTATTCCATGTCCAAATGGTAACTTTCACCCCTTCTCTGTCATATTAAAACTTGATGATACTATTGAATCTGTTCTTATTCATTTATTTAAACACTTTTATTCAGGTAAAATTGATATACAATAAACTGCACATATTTAAAGTGTACAATTAACATGTTGACAGATGTATACACCTGTAAAATTATCACAATCAATATAATGAACATATTTGTCAATTCCAACAATTTCCTCATGCTTCTTTGTAATTCCTCCCTTCTACTCCTCCATCATATTTTTCCATCCTCGGGCTTCTACTGATCTGGTTTCTATCATTAAAAGTTAGTTTGGGGCCAGCCCCATGGCTTAGCGGTTAAGTGCACGCGCTCTGCTGCTGGTGGCCCGGGTTTGGATCCCGGGCCCGCACAGACACACCGCTTCTCCCGCCATGCTGAGGCCGCGTCCCATGTACAGCAACAAGAAGGATATGCATCTATCACATACAACTATCTACTGGGGCTTTGGGGGAAAAAATAAATAAATAACATTAAAAAAATAAAAATAAAGGTTAGTTTGAATTTTCTAAAATTTTAAACAAATGACATCAGAGAATGAGAACATACTATATTGTGGGGAGGTAGGGGTCTGGCTTTTGTATTGCATAATTATTTTGATATTCATCCACCTTGTTGTAGGTATAAATAGACCATTACTTTTTATTTATTGATGGTTCATATCTTATTGTGTGACTATACCACAATTTGTTAATCCATTCCCCCATTGGTGGACGTTTGTTTGTTTCCAGTTTTTGGCTATTACAAAATACAGTTCTGTGAACATTTGTGTATATGACTTGCACGAACATATGCTTTCATTTATTTTGGGTAAATATCTAGGAGTGGATGAATGGATAATATGGTGGATATATGTTTAACTTTTTAAGAAATTGCTAAACTCTTCCCCAAAGTAGTTACACTATTTACATTCCTACTAACAGTATATGAGAGTTCCAGGTCCTCCACATCATCAGCATTGTGGCCAATCATTTTAATGGGAGCCATACTAAGAGGTGCAGTATATTGTTGTGGTTAATTTGCATTTCTTTAATGATTAATGTGTGAGCATTTTTTGTGTGTGTATGCTAGAGGTATGTGAATTGTCGGTAATGTGTCTGTTATACCTTTTGCCCATTTTTTAAAAATTTGGGTTTTTCTATTTTCTTATTACTAAGTCTTGAGAGTTTTTTATGTATTGTGGCTATAAATTCTTTATCAGATATATGATTTACAAATATTTTCATTCAGTCTGTGGCTTATATTTTCATTCTCTTTACAGTTTTCTTTGAAGAGCAGAATTTTTACATTTTGCGATATAATTTATTTCTAAAATAATAAATGACTTGCAAATTCTGGCACTTTATTGATATTAGCAGATAATTTGTTACCTACCTTACAACAAATTGTGATACTCAGATGTGTCTTGATACCATGGAAGAGAGCTCTGAGATCATAAAGTCCTCACTGGTGGTGAGGTCATGATATGTCCAAACATTTACAGTATTAAATTGCTTCCTTGTTACATAATAATTGCTGCTACCCAGTCACTTCATTTTTAGGCCATTTTAAAATAGCTTAGGGTAAAGGTTGTTGTTGATGTAAGCTACAGGTTGGATAAACTTTATTTGCATATAAGTCAAAGAAATGAGTATATAAATAATTTATGACTGTGTATTGATGTTGTATTTTCAGTATTGGAATGTTAAGTTTACGTCCTTGAAGCGGAACTGTGTTGTTGGAAAAATACTAATGTATTCCTAACAGGCTTAAGCAATTATTTTTTATGTAATGCTTTTTATGTAGAAATTATGATGTTCCTTCCTTTTATCTCTATTACACACAAAGGGTAGATGCTAATCTCTGAGGCGGGATGGTTTATCCCAAAATAATGTCTAGTCTCAGACTGCTAATGACAGAGAAATGACAAGAGTCCTGACATATAGATTCTGTCCATTCACAGAAATGGCATCCCTGATCACATTTACGGGAAGCATGGATTTGGAAAACTGGACTCAATTCCCTTATGATTGATTTATATTTTCCTATTTACTGCCCCCTTCTCTTTGGTCCTAGAATCTTCAGTATGCTCTAATAAAACAAGGGTAATTGGTATCCTCTTGTTTAAAATAAAATATCCTGGAAAGTATAATATGATGTAAAATCTTCACATTTTATAACTGAAGTTAACTTAATCAAATTATTTTCTAATATCTATATTAGACTTGACCATTCAGGTCAAGTAATGGTAAGTTAGATTTGATGTGAAAGAGGAAGGAAAAGTAATTTTGGAATATAACCATTATATAACCATAGGAGGAGGAAAACACAATAGGTTACTGTTTGGTGAGATAATGGGAAAGAAGTAAGGACAAATATTAGAAGTCCAATGGTATCTGTCCATTATCTCATTCTTTAATATTAGCACTCCCAAGCTTTAGCTGTGCCTGTGGTTATCATAACAGGAGACATTCGCAGCTTTCTCTGCTGTTGGTATATCTCTGTGACTAAGTTTTGACCAATGGGGCATAATTGGAAATAAAGAATGCCACTTGTATCATGCCCATAAAAAGAAATGTAATTGTAATGTACTTTTAACTTTGTGCTCCAATTAACGTCAGGATTCTTAAGGAAGAGAAGATATCACAAATTTCTAAAGAGGTAGAGAAAGATAAGTTTAGATGTTGCATATATTTTAATTTTTCTAAAGTTTGATAATGCATGGACAAAATATATATTTTTATATATATAAAAATTGGACTATTCCCTCAAAATAAACTGTGTACATTTCCACATTACATGGATATTCAAAGGATTCATCTGCCAAATGATTTTTTACATGTAACCTGAGTAAAATGGGTTTCTTCAGAGGTCAATTTAAAATCGAATGGATACTCTGCTGGAATGGTAAATAAGATATCTGAGGACCAGCCCTGTGGCTTAGCAGTTAAGTGCACGAGCTCTGCTACTGGTGGCCCGGGTTCGGATGCCGGGGCGCGCACCGACATACAGCAACTAGAAGGATGTACAGCTATGACATACAACTATCTACTGGGGCCTTGGGGAAAAAAAGGAGGAGGATTGGCAATAGGCGTTTGCTCAGAGCCATTCTTCCTCAGCAAAAAGAAAAAGATTAGCATGGATTTTAGCTCAGGGCTGATCTTCCTCACAAAAAAAAAAAAAAAGATATCTGATCTCAAGATTAGGAATTTTTGCCTAATTAAGTATACAGTGGTTACTTTCATCCCAATGAATTCGCTGACATATACATGTATGCATACATATACGTAAGCACATATACATATGTATATGCATACATATACGTAAGCACACAGACGCATATGGAGGTGATGCTGAAAGCTGGTAACTCAGTCTTAAGGAACTGTATAGATGTGTTTTTGATTGTATTATTAGGCCCAAGATTTGTACATTTCCCAAAGTCAGGGAATCTTCTGGTTGGGACTTGATGGTGGTTTTAAGCCTTAGGTTAATGAGTGGGAGCTGTGGTAGTTTTGATCTAGATGGTGTTCAGCAGCCCATGTGTTTCCCAAAGTTAGCATTTCCTGTTCTGCAGTTGACTTTCTATAAGCAGCCTGGGCCGGTCCCTTTGAACTTAGCCTTTTATAAGGGCTGGCCACATGAGTTTATGAACTTGCCAGGTTACCAGACTTTATGAAGGCTTTGTTCACAGGCTTATGGCAATTTTTGTGTAGGTGAGCAACTTTTATGCAGGCAGCGGCTATTTTTAAATCAGTAGGACTACAGCAGCAGCCTTAGTAAATGCAGGTGGACAGGGCTGCCCTTAGCAATCAGGCACAGCAGAGGCAAGGATGCAATCAGAGAGGAAAAGAGAGTGTATTAGCCTTCTGTGGCTGTGCAACACATTTCCACAACCTTAGTAACTTAAAACAATACAAATGTACTCTCTCACAGTTTCCATGGTCAGGAGTCCGGGCAAGGATTTTCTGCTCAGATTTCACATGGCTGCAGTCATGGTGTTAGTTGGGGCTGTGTTCTTATCTGAGGCTTGGAGACCTCTTCCAAACTCATTAAGTTTGTTGGCAGAATTAATTTCTTTGTAGCTGTAGAACTCATGGAAGCTTCCATTTTCTTCTAGGCCAACAGGAGAATGTCTCTCTCAGACTTCACTTGATTTTCTCTATCTATCGTCTAGCTATCTCTATCTAGCTATCTATCTATCTATCTATCTATCTATCTATCTCTATTTATCTATCTATCTCTATCTATTTATCTATCTATCTCTATCTATTTATCTATCTATCTATCTATCTGTCAATCTATCATCATCTGTCTATTTTTTATTGTGGAAAGAACTTTTGACATGAGATCTACCCTCTTGACAAATTTTGAAGTGCACAATACAGTATTCTTAACGATAGACATAATGTTGTGCAGAAGATCTCTACAACTTATTCATCTTGAATAATTCAAACTTTACACCCGTTGAACAGCAACTCCCTATTTCCCCTTCCCCCCAGCCACTGGCAAATACCATTCTACTCTTTGTTTTTCTGAGCTTGACTGTTTTACATACTCACATAAGTGGCACTATGCAATATTTATTCATCTGCAACTGCCTTATTTCACTTAGCATAATGTCCTCCAGGTTTATCCATGTTGTTGAATAGAGTTGGTAAAACTGGATATCCACATGCAAAAGAATGAAGTTGGACCCTTATCTTCCACCACACACAAAATCAACTCAAATTGGATTAAAGACTTAAGCATAAGACCTGAAACTATAAAACTCCTAGAAGAAAACAAGGGAAAACCTTCATCATATTGGTCTAGGCAATGATTTATTGGATGTGACACTGAAAGCAACAGTAACAAAAGCAAACACAAGCAAGTGGGACTACATCAAACTAAAAAGCTTCTGCACAGCAAAGGAAACAATCAACAGAGTAAAAAGGCAATCTACAGAATGGGAGAAAATATTTGGAAACCATATATCTGATCAGGGGTTAATTTCCAAAACATATAAGGAACTCCTACAACTCAGTAGCAAAAAGACAAGTAACTCGATTAAAAAATAGGCAGAGGACTTAAATAGACATTTATCCAAAGCAGACATACAAATGGCAACAGGTATGTGAAAATATGCTCAACATCACTAATCTTCAGGGAAATGTAAGTCAAAATCACAGTGAGTTATCACCTCACACTTGTTAGGATGGTTATTATTAAAATACCAAAACTAACAAGTATTAGTAAGTTTGTGGAGAGATTGTAATCCTTATATGCTATTAGTGGAAATGTAAAATGGTGCAAAGACTATGGAAACCATGTGGAAGTTCCTCAAAAAATTAAAAATAGTACTATCATATGATCCAGCAGTCTCATTTCTCGATATATGTCCAAAAGAATTGAAATCAGGATCTTGAAGAGATGTCTGCACTCTCATGTTCGCTGCATCATTATTCGCAATAGCCAAGATATGGAAACAACCTAAATGTCCATCAACAGATGAATGGATAAAGAAAATCTGGTATATACGTATAATGGAATATTATTCGGCCTTAAAAAAAAAAAAAGAAATCCTGCCACTTTACTTTATTTTAAAGGACTTGCCTGATTAGGCCAGACTCATCTAGGACAATCTCCCTAATTTAAAGCCAATTAATTAGTAGAGATTTTAATTACATCTCTTTATTGTAGCACTTATATTAGTATTTGAATAACTAGGAGAAGATGCGTATACCATAAGCTGGAAATCTTGGGGTGGCGGGAGGGGACATCTTATTCTTATCAATTCTGCCTACCTCAAGGAATCTTTCCTCAGTAGACCTTTAGACATTAAGGTGAGAAATAATTTTTCAGCTGCTTAAATTGTCTTTCTCGGCTAAATCTATAAGCCGAGTCCTAAGCGTTTATCCACAAAGAGAGTCGAGTTCCACGTGGTGCTATAGAGCCCTAGTGACATTTTAGATTAAAATTCTTCATACCAGGCATACAGTGCTAGACAGACTGCCTCAAAGTCAAAAATAACCTTCAACCCACCTGCTCTGGAATCGTTCATTACTTAATTGTGAATGTGGCTTTAAATCTCTGAGCCTCAGTGTGTCATTTCACTCACAATGAAGGGGTAAATATTTTTAGTAAACAAATAAAAGGGGAGAGAAGTCAAGATGGCGGTGTAGGCAGACTCTGAATTCACCTCCTCCCGTGGACACAGCCAATTTACAACTACTCGTGGAAAAATTACCCCTGAGACAGAACTGAAAACTGGATAAGAGGAACTCCGGCAACAACAGACAATCCTACCTGAGGTGGAAGAGGCAGAGACTCCCTTCTGGAGAGGAAAAACGCCGCCTTCACAAGCCGCAGCGCCTCACGGCCACCCGGGAGCAACGCACAGGTCCGCAGCCTCCCTGGAGGCGCCGGGCCCTGAGCCGGAGCACCCCCACTGTGGGCATTTTGTGGACCCAGCACAATCAAGACGAGTGGCAGAATATCTGACTTTGCCTGCTACTAAAACGTTGGGGAGCACCCCCAGAAAAGCTGGTTCACAAAGAAATTAAAACCGGCTCTTAAAGGGCCCGTGCGCAAACTCACCCGTTTCAGAAAGCAACCTGAAATCACCAGAAAGAAAGGTGCACAGTGCTTTGGGGAAAAGAGACTCACCTGATAGGCTCTGAGTGCATCGCAGTGAGAGGTGAGACCTCTCCAGGGACTGGTACATTGGCGGCGGCCATTGTTGTGGCCTGATGTGGGCGTGCTGACACAGAGGCCATTGGAGTTCTCCCTGACGCCTGCCAGCCCAGGGTCTGCCCCACCCGCTAGAGCACTGATTTAATCCAGCTCAGCCAGGGCAGGCAGCCCACCCTAGAGACTGGCCCCACCCAACAACAAGCCATCAGGCAACTTGTGGGCCTGCATAGATTGGTGACTGGATTCTCAGCAGCCTGGTGACTGAGCCCACTTCAGTGGGGCAGGGCGAGCACAAGGAGCGGGTGGAGAGTGTGGGGTGGTGGTGGAGTGTGTGGGGCTCCCACTGCGGAGAGACTGGGTTCACGTCAGGAGGTCGGGGTGCACACATGGGGCAGGACTGTGTTGACTGTGTGTGTGGACCTGTGGGTGGCAGGGCTTGTCAGCTGCAGAACACTTGTGGTTCTCAAAGACCCACATAGGGGGTTTGCACCACCTTCCAAAGCCTGAAACAATTGGGTGCTTCCGTGCCTGAGGCCAGCCCCACCCAGCTGCAATCCTCAGAGAGCTGACAAGAGAACTAAAGGCTGGAGGCTTATAGCAATTGTAAGGCCCTGAGCCTAACAACCTGCCACACTGGGGGCCTACTCACTTAAAAGAAATACTGCAACACAAATGTGGTATTAGAACTTGCAGCCAACTGTGCTGGGGCTCCCCACACCTGATAAAGAGACTGAAGGGCCCACAACAACTACAAGCAGCTGAGCATTACAACAGCTGGCCAGGAGCATAACTCGGCCTCCCTGGGCGCCTACAGGGAGAGCAAACACAACACAACAGAAGGACACACGTAGCCCACATAGGGGTCACCCCCGGAACATTGAGAACTGAGGGAAACACACTGCAGGCCTCCTAAGCCATCACATACATAAGGTCACCTATCCAAGAGCAGGAGACGCAGGTGACCTACCTAATACATAGACACAAGCACAGGGAAAGAGGCAAAATGAGGAGGCAAAGGAATATATTCCAAGTAAGGGAACAGGACAAAACCCCAGAAAACGAACTAAGTGAAAGAGAAATGAGCAACCTACCCGACAGAGAGTTCCAACAAAGAGTATTAAGGATGCTCACTGATCTGGGGAGAAGAATAGATGAACTCAGTGAGAATGTCAACAAAGAAATGGAAGATATAACAAAGAACCAATCCGAAATGAAGAATACAATACTGGAAATGAAAAATTCACTAGAGGGACTCAAAAGCAGAGTAGAGGATACAGAAGAACGGATCTGTGAGCTGGACGAAAGACTAGAAGAAATTACCCAAGGTGAACAGGTAAAAGAGAAAAGAATTAAAAAGAGTGAGGACAGTCTAAGGGACCTCTGGGACAACATCAAGCACATTAACATCCATGTTATAGGTCTCCCAGAAGGAGAGAAGCGAGACAAAGGGGCAGAGATCCTATTTGATGAAATAATAGATGAAAACTTCCCTAACCTAAGGAAGGAAACAGACATCCAGGTACAGGAAGCACAGAGAGCCCCAAACAAGATAAACCCAAAGAGGCCTACACCAAGACACATCATAATTAAAATGTCCAGAATTAAAGATAAAGAGAGAATCCTAAAAGCTGGAAGAGAAAGACAAGTTACATACAAAGGAAACCCCATAAGGCTATCAGCTGACTTCTCAGCAGAAACCTTACAGGCTAGAAGAGAGTAGCACAATATATTTAAACTGGTAAAAGGAAAAAACTCACAGCCAAGAATACTCTACACAGCAAGGTTATCATTCAAAATGGAAGGAGAGATAAAAAGTTTCCCATACAATCAAAAATTAAAGGAGTTTGTCACCAAGAAACCAGTGCTACAAGAAATGTTAAAGGGAATGATTTAAGGGGAAAAGAGAAGACCACAAATAGGAAAAATTATCTATTTCCATGATAAGAGGGTAATGGATACAAACGCACAAGAAAGAAGTTAGATATGATATCAAAAACATAAAATGAGGGAGGAAGGGAGTTAAACAGTAGAGCTTTCAGACAGAAGTCAAACTAAAGAGACCATCAACTCTGTATATAGGACTACTAAAACACAGAAAAAAAAGTTAAAAAATGGCAGTAACTAAATACTTATTAATAGCTACTTTAAATGTCAATGGACTAAATGCTCCAATTAAAAGGCATAGGGTGGGTGATTGGATAAGAAAACAAGACCCATATATATGCTGCATACAAGAGACACTCTTCAGACCTAAAGACACTCACAAACTGAAAGTGAAGGGATGGAAAAAGATACTCCACGCAAATGGCAATGAAAAGAAAGCTGGGGTAGCAATACTCATATAAGACAAAATAAACTTTAAAACAAAGACTGTAAAAAGAGACAAAGAAGGGCATCACATAATGATCAAGGGAACAATCCAACAAGAGGATATAACACTTGTAAATATCTACGAACCCAACGTAGGAGCACCTAAATATATAAAGCAATTATTAACAGATGTAAAAACAGAAATAGACAGTAACACAATAATAGTAGAGGACTTTAACACTCCACTTACACCAACGAATAGATCATCCAAACAGACAATCAATAAGGAAACATTGGCCTTAAATGACACACTTGAACAGATGGACCTAGTAGATATATACAGAGCATTCCATCCAAAAACCAAAGAATACACATTCTTTTCAAATGCACATGGAACATTCTCCAGGATTGATCACATATTAGGCCACAAAACAAGTCTACATAAATTTAAGAAGATTGAAACAATACCAAGCATCTTCTCTGACCACAATGGTACAAAACTAGAAATCAACTGTAGGAAGAAAATCAGAAAAGCCACAAATACATGGAGATTAAACAAAATGATACTGAACAATGATTGGGTCAACGATGAAATCAAAGGAGAAATCAAAAAATACCTAGAGACAAATGAAAATGAAAATACGACACGCCAGAGTTTATGGGATACAGCAAAAGCGGTTCTAAGAGGGAAGTTTATAGCAATGCAGGCCTATCTCAACAAACAAGAAAAATCTCAAATAAACAATCTAAAAATGCATCTAAAGGAACTGGAAAAAGAAGAACAAACAAAGCCCAAAATCAGTAGAAGAAGGGAAATAATAAAAATGAGAGCAGAAATAAATGAAATAGAGACTAAAGTAAAAATAGAAAGAATTAATAAAACCAAGAGCTAGTTCTTTGAAAAGATAAACAAAATTGACAAACCTTTAGCTAGACTCACCAAGAAAAAAAGAGAGAAGGCTCAAATAAGTAAAATCAGAAATGAAAGAGGAGAAATTACAACAGACACCTCAGAGATACAAAAGATTATAAGAGAAGACTATGAAAAGCTATATGCCAACAAAATCGACAATCTGGAAGAAATGGATAAATTCTTAGAATTATACAACCTTCCAAAACTGGATCAAGAAGAAATAGATAATTTGAATAGAACAATCACCAGTAAGGAGATCGAAACAGTAATCAAAAACCTCCCCAAAAATGAAAGTCCAGGACCAGACGGCTTCCCTGGTGAATTCTACCAAACATTCAAAGAAGACTTAATACCTATCCTTCTCAAACTCCCAAAAAATTGAGGAAGAGGGGAAGCTCCCTAACTCATTCTTCAAAGCCGACATTGCCCTGATACCAAAACCAGACAAAGACAACACAAAAAAAGAAAATTACAGGCCAATATCACTGATGAACATCGATGTAAAAATCCTCAACAAAATACTAGCAAATCACATACAACAATACATTAAAAAGATTATACACCATGATCAAATGCGATTTATTCCAGGTATGCAGGGATGGTTCAACATTCACAAATCAATCAACGTGATATACCACATTAATAAAATGAAGAATAAAAATCACATGATCATCTCAATAGATGCAGAGAAAGCATTTGACAAGATACAGCATCCATTTATGATAAAAACTCTGAATAAAATGGGTATAGAAGGAAAATACCTCAACACAATAAAGGCCATATATGAAAAACCCACAGTTAATATCATCCTCAATGGTGAAAAACTGAAAGCTATCCCTCTAACAACAGGAACCATACAAGGATGCCCACTTTCACCACTCCTATTTAACGTAGTACTGGAAGTTCTAGTCAGAGCAATCAGGCAAGAAAAAGAAATAAAAGAGATCCGAACTAGAAAGGAAGAAGTGAAACTCTCAATATTTGCAGATGACATGATTTTATATATAGAAAACCCTAAAGAACCCACCAGAAAACTTTTAGAAGTAATAAACGAATATGGTAAAGTTGTAGGATACAAAATCAACATACAAAAATCAGTGGCATTTCTATACACTAATGAAGTAGCAGAAAGAGAAATTAAGAATACCATCCCATTTACAATTGCAACAAAAAAAATAAAATACCTACGAAAAAACTTAACCAAAGAGGTGAAAGATCTATACATCGAAAACTATAAAACATAGCCGAAAGAAATTGAAGAAGACACAAAGAAATGGAAAGATATTCCATGCTCTTGGATTGGAAGAATTAACATAGTTAAGATATCCATACTTCCTAAAGCCATCTATAGATTCAATGCAATCCCCATCAAAGTTCCAACAACATTTTTCACAGAAATAGAACAAAGAATCCTAAAATTCATATGGAACAACAAAAGACCCCGAATAGCTAAAGGAATCCTGAGAAAAAAGAACAAAGCTGGAGCTATCACACTCCCTGATTTCAAAATATACTACAAAGCTACAGTAACCAAAACAGCATGGTACTGGCACAAAAACAGACACACAGATCAATGGAATAGAATCGAAAGCCCAGAAATAAACCCACACCTCTATGGATAGCTAATCTTTGACAAAGGAGCCTAGAACATACAATGGAGAAAAGAAAGTCTCTTCAACAAATGGTGTTGGGAAAACTGGATAGCCGCATGCAAAAAAATGAAAGTAGACCCTTACCTTACACCATACACAAAAATTAACTCCAAATGGATTAAAAACTTGAATGTAAGACCTGAAACTATGAAATTTCTAGAAGAAAGCATAGGCAATACACTCTTTGACATCAGTCTTAGCAACATATTTTCAAGCACCATGTCTGACTGGGCAAGAGAAACAATAGAAAAAATAAACAAATAGGACTACATCAAACTAAAAGCTTCTGCACAGCAAAGGAAACCATCAACAAAATGAAAAGACAACCTAACAATTGGGAGAAGATATTTGCAAACCATACATCTGATAAGGGCTTTATCTCCAAAATATATAAAGAACTCATGCATCTCAACAACAAAAAAACTAACAACCCAATTAAAAAATGGGCAAAAGACCTGAACAGACCTTTCTCCAAAGAAGATATACAGATGGCCAACAAGCACATGAAAAGATGTTCAACATCATTAACTATCAGGGAAATGCAAATCAAAACTACAATGAGATATTACCTCACACCCGTCAGAATGGCAATAATTAACAAGACAGGAAACAACAGGTGTTGGAGAGGATGTGGAGAGAAGGGAACTCTCATACACTGCTGGTGGGAGTGCAAACTGGTGTAGCCACTATGGAAAACAGTACGGAGATTCCTCAAAAAATTAAGGATAGAACTAGCATACGATCCAGCTATTCCACTGCTGGGTATTTATCCAAAGAACTCGAAAACACCAATGCGTAAAGATACATGCACCCCTGTGTTCATTGCAGCGTTATTCACAATAGCCAAGACTTGGAAGCAACCTAAGTGCCCATCAAGGGACGAATGGATAAAGAAGCTGTGGTATATATACACAATGGAATACTACTCAGCCATAAGAAACGATGAAATCCAGCCATTTGTGACAACATGGATGGACACTGAGGGTTTTATGCAAAGTGAAATAAGTCAGAGGGAGAAGGTCAAATACCATATGATATCACTCATTAAGCAGCAGATAATAACAACAACAAACAAACACATAGAGACAGAGATTGGATTGGTGGTTACCAGAGGGGAAGAGGGGAGGGAGGAGGGCAAAAGGGATAATTCAGCACATGTGTGTGGTGGTGGGTTGTAATTAGTATTTGGGTGGTGAACATCATGTAATCTATGCAGAAATAGAAGTATAATGATGTACACCTGGAATTTATACAATATTATAAACCAATGTTACAGCAATAAACAAAAAATTTAAAAAAAAAAGAACTTAATATCAGAAAAATAAATAAATAAAAGGAAACAATTTCCTTATTATAATAAGAATAATCCATCTTTCAGGGTTGTGAGAGTGGAAACAACCACAACATTATTGCAAGCCTTAAGGCTATGACACTGGTAGCTCTCATACAAATAAAATGGCAGAGTTGCCAGAAGCTCAGTAAAGAGAACCAGGGAAAGAGACAGTCAATGAAAGCCCTCCAGGGATCACAGACAACTCTAGGGTTTGGAAAGCCTGTGCACATGTTTTACTGGTTAAGCCCACTCAGGAACAGTCAGAGCAAGATGTGAGGTAGACTTGAAAGCATTCCCCAAGCCTCACACAGATCAACAATGTCTGAAGCTTCACAGCAAAGGAGCTTAAACACAACCTGTGACTGAACACTGACAGAACAATAAGCTACTCTGACCAGAGGTGACTCTGAAGAAGCCAAGTTTTTAAATAATATCATAGTCATCGCTGGCAGTCTCAGAGACCATGTGCATGCCCAAGGCTGCATTCTCTCCGGAGTGATCAGAGAGAGAATCTTCAAATTACTGTTTTTGGCTGAACATGGGAGAAAATATGAAATCCCTGAGCTGTGATAGCAGTCTCCAAATAACTCACACATTCAATGATAAAGGGTATAAATCCAACTGGCTAAGGAAGCTTATGTATCTTTGGCCAATATGTGGTTTATGATGACCCAGGAGTGGCCAGGTCTTACAAAAAGAAAAAACAAGGGGAAAAAGTATGAGCAACAACATCAGAGGCGGCACACTGCAGGGAAAATATACTTTATAGAATCATTTCAGCCCAGGCACTGAACAAACTAATGACCACCAAGTAACAAAAATGCCCAGGGGTGATCGATATTCAGCATTTGACAATATATTATGAAAAATGTCAAGTTTTCAACAAAAATAATGGGACATGGCAACAAATAGGAAAGTGTGTCCCATACATGAGGGAAAACTTGACAATAGGATACATATTTGCAGTGGCCCAGATGGTGGGTTTAGCAAAGACTTCAAAGCAGCTATTATAAATATGTTTACAGAAATAAAAGAAACAATGTTTAAAGAACTAAAGGAAGGTATGATGACAATATCTCATAAAATATTGAATATTAATGATGAGACAGAAATTATTAAAAAGAACCAAATTAAAAATATCTAGTTGATAAGTATAATAACCTAAATGAAAAATTCACTAGGATGGCTCAACATAGATTTGAGCCAGTAGAAAAAAAAATCAGTGAATTTGAAAAAAGATTAATAGAGATTATGCAATCTGAAAGAGAATAAAGAATGAAAAACAAATTAACAGAGTTTCAGAGAAATGTGGAACATCATTAAACACACCAACATATATATGTAGTAGGACTACAGGAAGAAAAAGAAAGCAAGGGAGAGAATAAATAAAGTAAATAAAAGTTGAAAACTTCCAAAATTTGGTGAAAAACATTCATGTACACAGCCAAGAACCTCAACAAACTATAAGTAAGATAAGTGCAAAGAGCAAACACCCAGACCAATCATAGTCAAAATGTTGAAAGACAAAGAGAAAATTTTGAAAGGAGCAAGAAAAAAAGGAATCATAACATCAAGACACAATGAGGTCAGAAGGTAGTGGAATGTCATATCCTAGTGCTAAAAGCAAAAACTGTTAAAAAAAAGAATGTTAGATTTTGCTATCTTTCAAAAATGAGAGTGAGACATTCTCAGATAAACCAAAACTGAGAGAATTTGTTGCTAGTAGATCAACCTTAAAAGAAATCTAAAAGAAGTTCTTCAAACAGAAAGCAAGTGACATAAAAAATAATTCAAAGCCACAAGAAAAAACAAAGAGTGTCAGTGAAGGTAATTATGTAGGTAATTACAAAATTCAGTATAATTGCATAGTTTTTCTCCTTGATGGATTTAAAAAGAAATTGCAGGGCCGGCCCTGTGGCTTGGTGGTTAAGTGCGCGCGCTGCTATGCTGGCGGACCGGGTTCGGATCCCGGGTGCGCATCGAGGCACCACTTCTCCATTCATCCTGAGGCCGAGTCCCACATACAGCAACTAGAAGGATGTGCAGCTACGACACACAACTATCCACTGGGGCTTTGGGGGGAAAAAATAAAATAAATAAAATCTTTAAAAAAAAAAGAAATTGCACAACACAACATGTACATAATTATATTATTGGGCATATAACACACAGAAATGTAATATATTTGACAATAAAAGCATGAAGGAGGTGGGTGGGAACAAAGCTATGCTGGAGTAAAAAGAAGAATTTGAATAGACATTTTCTCCAACGAAGATATACTTATGACCAATGAGCATATGAAAAGATGTTCAACATCAAATCAAATCAAAAGCATAATGAGATACCACGTTACACTCATTAGGATGGCCATAATAAGAAAGACAGACGTTAACAAGTTTGGCAAGGATATGGAGAAATTGGAACTCTAATACATTGCTGGTGGAAATACATAATGATGCAGTCACTTTGAAAAGCAGTTTGGCAGTTCTTCAAAAAGCTAAACATAGTGTTACCATATGACCTGCAGTTCCACTCCTATGTATATACCCAAATGAAATGAAAATATATGTCCACACAAACGCTTATGTATGAATGTTCATAACAGCATTATTCATAATAGCTCAAGAATGGAAACAACCCAAATATCAAGTGATAAATGGATAAACAAAATTTGGTATATCCATATAATGGAATATTATTCAGCAATAAAAAAATGTGGTACTAATACATGCTGTGATGTGGATGACTCTTGAAAACATTACACAAAGTTAAAGATGCCAGTCACAAAAGAACCCATATTGGATGATTCGATTTGTATGAAATGGCCAGAATAAGAAAATTTATAGAGACAGAATGTAAATTAGTGGTTGCCTAAAAGCGAAGTGGAATAAGGGAGAATGAGCATTGACTGCTGATGGGAACAGGGTTTTTTAGGGAAGTCAAAAATATTCTAAAATTAGATTGTTTTGGTGGTTGTACAATCCAGTGAATGTACTGAAAAATGTTGAATTGTATACTTTCAATGGATGGATTGCATAGTATGTGAATTATACCTCCACAGAGCTGTTTGAAAACAAACACAACAGAAAGAGAAATGATACGCAAGGCCTGGGACTTTCCAAAGCTGAGTAGGACAATGTCTTGAGGATCACATGACAGAAGTTGGTCCATTCTAGGCCTCTAGAGTCACAAGCTAAAAAAAACAAAAACAGAGCATTTTCCTTAGAAATATGCTGAAGGTGATTCTCCAGTTGAAACAAATGAGAGAACTAGGAGAAAGCTTTCCTATGCTATAGATTTCTAAGTTTCTAAGACACCCTTATTCAATGATTGAACTAAAGCCCGGGATTAAAATGCTTGCTTACAACAAAGTGTGAAAGCACAGATCCCGAAAGATAAATAGATTAGGAGGAATTAAATTAAATTTAAAGGCTAGAGGAGGAGGGAGTAAAACAGCATATGGGGACTGGAGCTGTTAGAAGCGGAAAATTCTAGACTTTGTAGAAGGCATCGATAGCTCAAATGTCAGCATGAGAAGAAAGTGCGAGTAGATGGCTTTCTCCCCCAAATGAAAAATATTTAGTGAAAAATATTGACCCCTCAAGTAGAACTGTCTCCCCAGTTGTGTTTCTCACAAGTGTGTTCAAATATACGCTGGTATTGAGTGCCTGAAATCCCACCATGGCTAAAATAAGTGTTTTCTGCATTTCTTCTCCTTCTTTCAAAAACTATTGAGTTTCTGCTATGGTCTACGGTAGTGATTTTTAACTCTGGCTACACATTAAAATACCCTGGGCCGAGATGTTCTTCAATAACTGAATGGATTAAAAAAACTGTGTTTTATCTATACATTGGAATTTTATTCAGCCAAAAAAAGAAATGAGCTCTTAAGCCATGAAAACACATGGAGGAACCTTCAATGCGTAGTGCTAAGTGAAGGAAGCCAATCTGAAAAGGCTACATACTGTATGATTCCGACTAGAGAATTCATGTGGAAAGGCAAAGCTATGGAAACTAAAAAAATCGGTGGTTTTCAAGGGTTCAGGTAGAGGGAAGAAGGGATGAATAGGCAGAGCACAAGAGATTTTTAGGGCAGTGAAACTATTCTGTATGATACTATAATGGTGGATACATGTCATTATACATTTGTCAAAACCCACAGAATGTACAAAACAAAGAGTGAACCATAATGCAAACTATAGACTTTAGTTAATAATAATGTATCAATATTGGGCAATTGGTGTAGCAAATGTTCCACACTAATGCAAGATAATAGGAGAAACTGGGGGTGATACAGGAGTATATGAGAACTCCTTGTACTTTCTGCTCAATTGTTGTGTAAACCTAAAACTGCTAAAAAAGGGGGCCGGCCGGGTGACGTAGTGGTTAAGTTCGTGCACTCCGCTTCGACAGCCCGGGGTTCACAATTTCGGATCCTGGGCGCAGACCTACACACCACTCATCAAGCCATGCTGGGGCAGGCATCCCACATAGAAAAAGTAGAGGAAGATGGGCACGGATGTTAGTCCAGGGATGATCTTCCTCAGCAAAAAGAGGAGGATTGGCAACAGATGTTAGCTCAGGGCTAATCTTCCTCACACACACAAAAATAAATAAAAAATAAAATTTACTTTTAAAAAAGAGGGAAAAAACCTGAAGAGATTTAAAAAAAATGCATTAGCACAAATTCCTTCTTCAGAGGTGCTGATTTAATTGTTCTTGGGTGAGATATTAGAATGTTTTAAATGTACACCAGATGATTATAATATACAGTCAGGATTGAGAACTGCTGGTTAATGACAACACGAAGTAAATTCTTGTAACATAATTTTACCAAGAAGTGTCTAGGTGTTGTGGTTCGGTATGTTTTCTAAATTTGTTGGGAATAGTCCATTGCTATGATGATAATAATAGCAGTGGCCTGTTAATGCTTTGATTTTTTTTGTTGTTGAGGCACATTAGAGACTTTGGCTGAAGTAAGTTTAACTTTATTGGTGCTATGGGATTTATAGCTTGTCCAATAGATAAAAACTAATACTACAGCTGCAAGCATCAAGACCTGTTTTTGCAGAGATTAAATGGAATAAGAAATCAGGGAGGGGCCAGCCTGGTGGTGTAGTGGTTAAGTTCGAACGTTCCAACTCAGCGGCCCGGGGTTAGCCAGTTCAGATCCCGGACGAGGACCTACTCACTGCTCATCAAGCCATGCTGAGGTGGCATCCCCTATAGAAGAGCTACAACTCTATAACTATGATACACAACTATGTACTGGGGCTTTGGGGAGAAAAAGGAAAAAAGAGGAAGATTGGCAACAGATGTTAGCACTGGGCCAGTCTTCCTCAAAAAAAAAATTTTTTAAAATTATACCATATTTACAAAAAAAAGAAATTGGGGAGAACTTTAAATTCATTAGGCTTTAAACTCTGTCATCTGAATAAGATATTTTGATTAAATGCAAAATTTCCTTGGACCTTTTTTTTTTCATATATTCCTGTGAAATAATAATGGAAGGGATTTATATTCAAACATGGAGTGTACCTTAGCTGTTATTTTATCATTGGCATATCTTGAAGTCATTTAATCTTATTGCAAAAACTTTGATGAGCTACAATGAACATAAATTGACATAATTTGGGTTGGGAAATAGTAAAGGGTATAACTTTGGATTTAGTGACCCTGGGGGTTGATTTGATTGATATATTAAAATAGTTTTTTGATGGGTTATGCAGCTTTCTGTAAGATATACCTTATCCATCAGAGCATCAAAGATAGTCCAAAAAGAAGTCAGTGGTTTTGTGGTAGGAGCCTCTTGAATTTGGAAGCAGGCAAGTCCTGAGAAAAATGCCAATATGCTCACCTGAGAGGGACAATCACAACCTAGGCTGACCGTAAGTCCAATGATCAAGTCCAGTAGGTAAGACTGCAAGAGGCTTGGAAGGGTAACCATGGCCACTCCTGTTTCTAGCATGTCTTCCCTAGAAAGGAGGTTTTCAAGATGGGGTGCACATTAGAATCACCTGGGGAGCTTAAAAAGTGTCAATGCCCTGGTAACACCCAGATTAATTAAATAAAAAATATCTGGGATGAGACCTAACATCACAGATAAGTAGACATGACTTGTTTGGTGAAATTGGCAGAACACACTAAATGTGCGTAGATCACCTGTTCCTTTCTGCTCTCATTTTGAAATTTGCCTGAGTGCAGAGAGATGCATTATCTGTGCCTCTATGCCGTGATTTTTTTCAGGTACCCGCCCTTGTAGCTGAGACCTACGGTATTCTTTCTAGGTTTGTGACTGGGTAGGTAAATCTGAAAAATTTAGGGTGAGTTATTAGAAGATTTCCCTTCTCCAACTTAGCTTTCATCAGTAATTAAAGTTGACAATTTGAGCTCTGTTCCAAATTGGTCTCTCAATTAGTTCCAAACTAGGCACCTAGTTTATAGCTCTGTACAATTCTAACAGGATGTCTGTGAAGCTCTCAGGCACCAGGGGACTCTCAGGGAAGCCAGTGGTAGGAAATATCTCTGATTTCGTATGTATTGGAAGGTTAATAAGCAGCCTCTGTCCTGTTCTTTTGTCCTCTCTCTTCCTTACACTCCAGATCTTTCTTACTCTACCTGTTTCTCTGGGGCTGTATGCCGCACATTGGCTTTCTTCTCTTTCTTTTCAGATAGGCTTGGTTATGAGTCTCTTCGTAACTCATGGTGAGTCTAGGTTTCTACGACACTGGTTTGAGCACCAACTGAACAATACCTTATAACTCCAAGAAGCAAAACGAACAAACTAAGTCCCTGATTCGTAAAAAATAAATTTCCAAGAGAGAGAATGAGATTAGGTTATCTTGGAATATACGCCCACTTTTGTTCCCATCAATTGTGCTTGCAGGGAAGTTCCAGATGCATAAGAGGGCAGCCCACCCCTTCATCAGGGTCTAGGTCTGAGGATTCTTCTCAGAGAAGTACCTGCTGGAATGGCATCCCACAGTACATGTACAGAATTACTAGCTTTCTTCTGTTTTTTTATTTATGCCAGGTCTCCTATGTAAACTTCAACAAGCCATTGAAACCTTTCATCTCATAATTGTAAAATTACCAAAATCTTCATTGTGAGAATAAATGAGATAATTATATGCACCATTTTGAGAATTTTAGAAAAAGTCTAATTCACTGTATCTTTAAGTAGCTCAATTGTATACGTTAAAATTCAGGTGAAATAGGAGTAGTTGTTTAAACTTCAAAAGTTGTTACTATTTTTTTAAACATAAAATGATTATTGGAGGTTATACTACCTTGGGAAAGAAAATAATCACAATCATTTTATTTCTACAATGAGTCTTTCAGGCACTAATTATTGCTCTACAACATTTATATTTTTTATTTCTGTAACACGTGTTTTAACTGCACTCTTGAATATTTAATTTTGTTTAAAAATAGTCTTCACTGAATTTCACCTCGCTAGTGAACTCCATAAAAATTGATTTTTGCTTTTCAAGAAAAGGATTGAAAATGTAACTTGTTAAGGAAAGACTGTTTCGTTTTGTTTTCTTTCCCATGTTCTCTTGTGCTTTAGTTATTTGGATTCTTTCTTTTAGTTGTACTTGAATGTCGTAGAACTTGAAAATTTCCTAGGGAGATGAAAGTGCCTATTTTGGTTTCTCCTTCCATTAACCAGTCATTGATTGGAAGCAGTACTTTTTGAAGTTGAAAAAGCATTGGACAGAGTTTTGGAAGACCTGTATTTGAATCCACCTCTCTCACTAATGAACTGTATGACCCTGCGCTGGTGACAATATTTCTCAACCTCTGTTTTCTCAGCTGTGAAAGGAGGGAGTTAGAATATATTTTCTTTAATTTCCATTCTAGCTCTGGTATATTCTCTGAATGGCTCTGTGGCATGATTCTTGGTTCATGGTTATTACGGTAAACAATTACATGACCAGAGAATTACATTTAAAAATGTCTATGAAACATCAGCAGAGGTTAACCACCAGTGAGAGAATCTTGTACCACAAGAACTTGACAGACAATCCTGAAAGGTGCTAGTATATCTTGATTTATTCAGATACATGAGCATTTGCTCCTGATCCCAATGGTCTCTAAGGTTGCCTGAAGAACCAGAATGCCCTGGTGATAAAGGCAGGGAGTGACACGTGTGCCCAGAAACTAAGGATATGAGATTTGAAACTTGTGCAAAGGGTAGGATCTTTTCTGAAGGAAAATAAGTCTCTCCACATTTAGGAAGTCTTCACGGTTGGGACCCATTTCCAGTTTTGTTCATTGGTCACGTTTTCATCAATGGTTGCTTTGAGTCATGGAAGAAGGAGGGCTCACAAGACAGAGGCTTGGGCTCTGAACTGGTATAACGTTGCTCCCATTGCATCCTGTGGGTCAAAGCAAGACAGAAGACCACGCCTCATGGGGAATAGGCTCCATCTCTTCATGGGAGGAGCTGCAAAGTATTGAGGTTACTTTTGAAATCTATACATCCTCAGTTTCTGATAAAACTGATGAATAATTTATACTTTACAGAGTTTTCATGAGCATTGAGTGAAACATAGTGCTTGTTTCAGTGCCCAGCAGAGAGTAGCTGCTCAATAGATATCTCTTCATCAGCTACACAGCTATTGTTAGAAAGCTTACATGTGTCTAGGTCACAAGGATAACCAAATCCTGTTACTTCTACTCCTATCTCATATTCCTTCTTCTCTACCTCTTTTGCTATCGCCTGAATTGTATCACTTCTCACCATATTTATTGAAATAACCTCTTGAGTCATAGCAATTGGCTATCTGTCTCTATTGAGGAGCTATAGACTGCATGAGGGCGGGGACCGTGACTTTCTGATTTATAGTTGCATATTCATTTCCTGAAACAGTACATTGCTCACAGTAGATGCTCCGCAAATATTTGTTGAATATATGAATAGAAGATTAAACTCTGCATACAAAGAAATTTTTGAAAATCCAAATCCTGTACTCTGCTTCCTTATATTCCTCCAATGGGTCACCATGGTGTTCAAAATAAAATTTAAGCTTCTTAGCTTAACCTACAAGCCTCTCCATGATCTGACCCCTACCACTGTAACTTTGTCTCTCACTCTTCTCACACATGTAACCTATCTTCCAACAGTTTTCTGAATCTATTGCGATTTACTGAAAGATGTCATTTTCCCTAGAAGAGCCTGGTCTCCCTTCTTCACCTGGCCTAACTCCAACAGATCTTTAAGAATTAGGTCAATAATTTCCTCCTCTGGGACATCCTCCTTGACATTTCAGCATTGACCAAATGACACTCTTCTTGTCTCCTTCCATACTATGCATAACCCTGTCTCAACAATTATCAACCCACAGAGCAGGTGCTACTTTTTTCATCTCCATATGAGCAGCAAGTGTCTGGCATATAGTAGATGCTTCATAATTATTATGTGAATGAATAGAGGCAGGATAGCAGGTGTGGAGGAGGGTAGCTTTAAAATTCATTGCCAGGAGTTTAATGGAGTACCTCACTCAAGCATGGAGATGTGTATTTCTTCCATTATTAAAGTCTCATTAGAGTTTTCGTCCACTAAATGGACTAAATTGCCTTTCTTTGTTCTTAAAATAGTTCTCAGTAGTGAGCTTGGTGTTACTCTATCCCCAGAAGACTGTTTTCCCAGCCTTCTTTGCACTGAAGCCTGACTTCATCTCTCTTTGATTGCTTTTGTTGATTGAGCAGGTGGCTTATGTTTTATTTCTGAACAATCTCAAAAGACTCAGACTAGTCCAAGTAAAGCTATGTTTGTACAATGCTAAACTATTCACTTGGTAGTGACTGAATTATTTTGGGGTGTTGAGCAGAGCCAGGCTCAGCTTCTTCCATAATAATAATGATATTGTGTTAGTGTAAGTGCCTTCAGGAAAAAAGAGAAATCCAGCATCAATTTGACAAGACTAATATTTAAGTGGATCTTGCTGCATTTGCTTTTCAATAGAAAGAGAAAAATGATAGTTATACAAAGCACCATGTGAATCCTGTGTGTGCCATTGGAGCATAAGTTAAAGTAACCCCAGGCAACTTTTTACTTACTGTTCTTTGATTTAACGTCTTACAATGGAATACAAATGCACTCTAAGCAATTTTAGGTCACCTAGTGCTTTTCCTTGTTTCCCAACTATCACCCGATTCTCTAAATTCTTAACTATTTAGAGGAAGAGTGACAAAAAATGCACATAATTTAGTGAAGAAAAATACAACACACAAGTACAACATCACAAATACAAAAAAAAATCAATACAAAAATACATCACAAATAATGCACATATGTGAATAACCACATTGTCCCATTTCTTAAGAGTAAGCTGGAGCTAATCCTTCCGTAAATACATTTGATAATTTCAGAAGATAGATGGACTTCTTTTTGGAAAAACTTTGTTTTTTATTTCTCTTTGTAATATTGCCTAAGATTGAGCATGTGCTTTCATTAATTCCTCTCCTTACTGCACTAAATAATAACTGACATATTAAAATGCAAATTAGGATGAGTAAGAGTTTGCTTAATGAAAACCGGCATCCTCTTTATTCAGGTGAGAAAACCGAGGCTGGAGCAAGGCAGGCGACTAGGACAAGGTCATACAGCAATGAAATGCAAGAACTAAACTGGGTACTAAGACTTCAGTCTCTTTTTTTTCTGTTCTTTCTACTGCATCACTGCATTTTTATTTTACTTGTTCTTTTGGTGTTATCCTTCCGAATGCTCATTTATAACAAATTGTTTTAAAGGTAGCTATACATTTAAAAAGGAATGAAACTTTTAGCTTAATGGAATTGTTCTTAAGAAGGATTTGTTTAAAAACGCAAGACAATTATTATCCAATTCTAATTTTGTAAAGCTTTCTTTTTTGCACAGTATTTTACATAAACAAAAAAGAAATTAATATTTAATTAATATTGCTATGGAGATTGTAAGTCTTATTCAGGTTATTTTGGGATATATGCTATAGGCAAGATATATGTTAGAAGTAAAATATATTATGTATATTTAATTTGTATTGAATTTAATTTTGCCTGATGCCCTAGGAATTGCTTCGGAGTATTCTAAAGCATTGTTCTGGATCTCTTACAACATCTTATTATGTTGTATTTAGTCTTTAATATGAATCTACATACAGAAACACAGTTTATTTATGATCAGTCCAACTTTGCATTTCTGTCTAGATCAATATTCATGCAATCAAGACATAAATATGTCTGTACAGTATGAAATAGTGGTTGAGTTCCTTTTTCCTTTAAATTAAATCCTTTGTACACATGTCAAGATGCTGTAATATATATGAATTCCATATAGTTTGCTATATTTGTAAATATATGAAAAGAACTTGCCAAGTTTTATTCACAAAATGACGGTCTGGATGAACAAGAATACAAGCATTGTATATGTCAAGATAAAAATGATATATATGTAAGTATATGTGTATTTCTTTTAAGATCTCACTCATTTAATATCACCTAATTTCCCTTCACTTTATAATGTGTATCTACCTCTTTTAAGATCTCATTGTTGAAGAGCAGTTACTCATTTTTCGAAGAATTTCACAGCTCTTGCTTATTAGACTTTTGTAATACCACTATGTGGAATAGATACTATAATTTTTATTAGGGAAGAAATAAAAAGGCAGAAATATTTTTTAAAACATATGTTTCCCAGCTAGTTTTGTTGTCAAAATAGGTGGGACTAGATCTCAGGTTTTTTGAATTCTTGTCTTACTACAGGTCAGGCTGAAACCTTCTCTCTTCCCCTAGTGAAAACAGAGAACTGTGTTTGGATTAACTTTGATAGCCACACACTCTCAAATTAACTGTTTATGAACTAAGAGCAAAATGACAACTAGCATTTTAAGTTTGTTTCAGTGTGTGCGTATGCATCTATGTGTGTTGAGTTGGGAAAGGAGGATAATGATACAGTCATGCCCTGCATAACAACGTTTTAGTCAACAATGAACCGTATATATGACAGTGGTCCCATAAGATTATAACGTAGCTGAACACTTTCTATCGCCTAGTGACATCGTAGCCATCATAATGTCCTAGTGCAATGCATTACTCACATGTTGGTGGTGATGCTGGTGTAATCAAACCTTCAGGTCCTTCAGGAGGTAGTCCAGAAGAAGGCATTGTTATCACAGGAGATGACAGCTGGATTCTTGTTATTGTCCCTGAAGATCTTCCAGTGGGACAGGATGTGGAGGTGGAAGATGGATATTGATGATCCTGACCCTGTGGAGGCCTAGGCTACTGTGTGTGTTTGGGTCTTCATTGCTAAGATAAAGGTTTAAAAAGTAAAAAAAAAAATTAAAAATTTTAAAAATAGGAAAATCTTATAGAATAAGGATATAAAGAAAGAAAATATTTTTGTACAGCTGTACAGTGTGTGTATTTTAAGCTGTTATTACAAGAGTGAAAAAGTTAAAAAAAGAGTTCATAAAGTAAAAAAAGGTTACAATACGCTATTTGATTTATTATTGAAGAAAGAAAAATATTTTTTTATCAATTCAGTGTAGCCTAAGTATAGAGTGTTTATAAAATCTACAGCAGTGTACAGTAACATCCTGGACCTTCACATTCACTCAACACTCACTCAGTGACTCACCCAGAGCAACCTCCAGTCCTGCAGGCTCCATTCAGGGTAAGTGCCCTATACAGCTGTACCATTTTTTTATCTTTTATATTGTATTTTTACTGTACCTTTTCTATGTTTAGATATGTTTAGATATACAAATACTTACCATTGTGTTACAATTGCCTACAGTATTCAGTACTGTAACATGCTGTACATGTTTGTAGCCTAGGAGCAATAGGGTATACCACATAGCCCAGGTGTGTAGTAGGCTATACCATCCAGGGTTGTGTAAGTCACTCCATGATGTTCACACAATGATGAAATCATCCAAGGCCATGTTTCTCAGAATGCGTCCCCGTCGTTAAGCGATACATGACTGTGGTGGAGAGAGTGAGACTGCTTCTTGAGGAGCATGAGAATGTTCTGCGGGGTTGCTATTAGCCTGACCTTGGCAGGAAAGGAAAGAGGTAACGAAGAAAGGACCTGGGAACAAATGGCAAGAGGAAGCATTGAGGAAGAAACCAGCCTGGAAAAAAAAATTCTTGAATCAGTCAAATATGCTTTCGGTTTTAACAGAAACCCAGCTCAGTCTGGCTTAAGCAAGAAGAATTCTTTTACAAAACATTCTAGAGAGAGATCTAGTTTTAGGCCAGATAAATCCAGGGTTTTGACACTTCTGATGCTGTGAAGATTGTTCTCTTTTCATCTCTCAGTTCTGTTCTCTGTGGCGTTTTACAAGCCTGCCACTTAGGAGTGAGTTCGGTAAGAAACGTACAGATTTAGGCATCATCACTGGATAACTGTGAGCTGTATCTTTGGAAAAGGATGAGGTCACCCAGGGGAGGGTCCTACAATGAGGAGAGAAGGGGACCTTGAAGAGATTCCTGACAAACGCCAGCACTTAAGGTGGAGGAAAAAGAGCCCGCCAAGGACACAGAGAAGGAACCACCCGAAAACGAAAAATACCAGGAACACAGAGGCCATGGGAAAGGCTGAGTGTGTTGGAGAAGTACATTTCTCTGGCTATCTTATTTATAACAATTTCTCCTTTTTCCAGAAATAGTCTCTATACTCAGGAATGGCCGCCAGGAACATACGGCTTGACTCCTGGAGACAGTTGAATTGTTCAGGTGGGTTTAATTGAGCCAAGCTGGCCCGTCAGCCTTGTGTCTAAGAAACTGAAATTTAGAACTGAGAGACACAGAAACCACACATGGCAGGCTTAGTCGAAGCAAACGAGTAAAACAAATTAAATAAAAATAAAACCACAGACACATCAGGAAGTAGAGAAATGGAGAGGGTCTCAGCAGCAGAAGGGAAGGAAGCACCTGCTGGGGAGCGTTGAGGATGGAAAAGCATAGGGACTGGGAATATTTTTGCTCTTTTCTTTTTATGATGTTAAAGACTTGAGTATGTTTTAATGTATTTCCCTCCTCATTCTCATCAGATGAACTTGCTTCCTAAATCACAGAGAAAATAGAACTCAGTAGATAGAAAATTCCTCAATTCCTTGCGACCAAAGCTGTAAACTATCAGCATCTGTGTTCATTCCTTTGCTCTTCTTTGCACGGTGTTACAATGGAAAAAGTCACCTCTCTTTCAAATTACCCACCATAACATTGTAAGTAGGATCCAAAAATTAAATAACTTAATATGTGGGGGGTCACTTTATTGTGAGATTAATAAAATGAGGTCTGAACCTGCACAGGTACCCATCCTGAGTTCCAGGCGTTTGTCTGCAAGATCCAAATCCTATTTGTTCTGGCTGACGTTTGGCACCATCTGATAGCTGCTCTCCACTCTGGTTTAAACATGCATGAAGACGATTCTAGGACCCACAGCTGGCTGTGACTTCCAGAACAGCACTTGCAATTCCAGAAATATTCCTAGTTATCTTACCCTTGGGAGTTTGGGACTGAAAAATCCTGATTACATGAAAATCTCTTCCAGTGCCTGCAGTTTTCCTGCCTAATTCCAGCCTCCTTCAATATATCGTCTTCCCCCTAGGAAATAAAAGCTTTGATCTGCTCCAGTTTGTGAATGGGAGCTGGAGGGAGGACAGAAGCCTATGCCAGGTTTCACTGTGTGTTGTTTCTCCTGTCTTCTCAAACATGTTCTCTAGGATTATTGTGTCCTCAATGACCAGTGTACTGCTCAGTACATGGGAGAATCTCAACACAATTTTGCAGAATATGTGAATGGATGGATAAGTAAATGAACAGATGGATAATTTGTGCAGGTTGGGAGAGGCCAAGATCCAGAGTACAAAAGGAAGGATAAATTTTAGGGAAGAGGAACTCTTTTTTCTGTTAAAACCTCTCTGTTCTGCTGGAAAGGAAACAATATAGATTCTGCCTCGCACACTACAAAGAAAAAGAATATCAGATAATAGGTATTCTATGTCCTTTTAAGTGCTCAGAATGGTGTCCTGTGTGAATAAAGAATTATCTAATTGGGGATATGTTTCAATGTTTATTTCTAGTTTTCCTTTCCAAGTGAATTAATTGAAGTAGTTTGATACAATTTTCTTATTGTGGAACAACCAGCATTATTAAAGAAAGTTATCATGGATTTAATAGCGGCAAGTTTTAAAGTAAGCATGACTATTAAAGCAATACATCTTGGGTTTGAAACAAAGGGCTTTATTTACATTGCTACAATTAAAATGCAGCTTTATTTGATCAACATCTTTGGATTTTCTTTTTTTTTTTTTTGAAAAAATGTATATACATGTGTTTTTAAAATGTTAGTCATTGGCTTTCTTTCTGCATCTTTCTTCTTTAAAACAGGAGGAGAACAATTCCTATTCCCTAATTCTCACGAAAATTAATCTAAGCCAGGCAGAAGCAACTATCTAGAATGGGCTTTATTTTTATCGTATGGCTAACAGGTTACCCTGGTCTTGAATTTTTTCATACTGTCTGGTTATATCTCCTGTTATTTCTAAATCACCCTGGAACACTGTTTCTGTTTGATAGCTCCTCTCTGATGAATGAAAAGGAAAACCAAAATCTCTTTTAAAATTGTAAAGGGTTGGAGACAACTTTAGTATGTCAGGAAGTAGATAAAAAGAAACATAACTTTGTTACTTTAATTGTACTTGACCTTCATGCTTAGAGCCCAAACAGAAGTTATCCTGGGTAACAGAGTTTTTGTAGGGCACCTGTCAGGGGTAGTTGACTGTGATGGTTAATTTTGTGTCAACTTGACTGGGCTAAGGTCTAGTTAGATAGCTGGTAAAACATGATTTCTGTGTGTGTCTGTGAGGATGTTTCTGGAAGAGATTCATATTTGAATCAGTGGGCTGAGTTAAGATGTGCCCTCATCATTATGGGCGAGCATCACCCAATCCATTGAGGGTCCAAATAAAACAGAAAGGCAAAGGAAGGGCCAATTCTCTCTCCTCTCTCCTTGAGCTGGGATGTCCATCTTATTCTGCTCTCAGACATTCAAGCTCCTGCTTCCTGGGCTTTTGGCCTTAGACTAGGAGTTACACTATCGGCTCTGCTGGTTCTTAGCCCTTTAAACTCAGACTGAATTACACAACTGGCTTTCCTTGTTCTCCACTTTATAGATGGCAGATTGTGGGACTTCTTGGCCTCCATAACAGCCCAAGCCAATTCCTATAATAAATCTCCCTTTATATGTATCTATACATATCCTGTTGGTTCTGTTTCTCTGGAGAACCCTAATACATTTACCTTTATCTTTCTTAGTGAAAAAAGATTGAGATAAGTAAAGAAGCTTTCAAATAAAAAAATTAGTAATATTTAATATGATTTTAAGTGGAGCTTTTCTTATCACCCTAAAATTAGGCTAGGTTACTATGATTATAGTTGGTGCTGTCTACCATTTGTCCTGGTTCTCCTTCTTCCAGACGCAGAAGAGGATTGCACGATGAGAGTGGAAGCCTTTGGGGACTGACGCATCATTTGCTATGTTCTTTTCTTCATGTTGTGCAAACTGCAACATTTTAGGAGGTGGAATCTCCAGCATCCTACAACCCTAACGGAGGGTGAAGTAGAGAAAAATTCCCTGCTGACTCAAGATAACAAGTAGCATGAAAATAAACTTTTGCTTTAAATCACTCTGATTAGGGGATTCATAAAGAAACTAGCTTATTTTTACTAAAACAGGAAATTATCATCAGTAATAGGATCCTCCATAAAAACTAAAATGTAATATATGACATTAGCTTAGCAGCTGGTGGCTGGATAGAAGGCAACTCATATAATGTGGTCATAATCCATGTTATGCTGTGGCAAAATGTTTGGCAAATCTGTCTGCTGAGGTAGCATGGGAAGAAGATCATGTACACAATCAACTCTTAACTTTAGGGGAAGAAGTCAGAAAACAGAATGCCAATGTGTATTGCCCAGGAATTGTAGAAAGAGATGCACTCAAAAAAGAATTTGCTGGGTTTGCAAGCAAGAAATGACAGGACTAGATACTCTAGAAACTCAGGGACTTAAAATGTTGGTAGAGACGACTAATTTTAGAACCTAAACAGTGAAGATAACATTGAGAAACACTTGGAGCAACAAAGACTCCATCTCACCACTACCCATCTGTCAGAATGGCTAAAATCCAAAATACGGGCAACACCAAATGCTGGTGCGGATGTGGAGCAACAGGACCTCTCCTTCATTCCTGGTGGGAATGCAAAATGATCCAGCCACTTTAGGAGACAGTTTGATCGTTTCTTACAAAGCTAAATATAGTCTCACCATATGATTCAGCAATCCTCCTCCTATTTATGTACCCAAAGTTGTTGAAAACTTATGTCCACGCAAAAATTGCACATGAATGTTTATGGCAGTTTTATGATAATTACCCCAAATTGGAAACAACCAATATACCCTTCAAAAGGTGAATGAATGAACAAACTGTGGTACATCTATACAATGGAATATTATTCAATAAGAATTAATGAACTGTCAAGCTAGGAAAAGGCATGGAGAAACCTTGGATGTATGTGAAAGAAGCTAGTTTAAAAAGGCTACATACTATATGATTCCAGTTATATGACATTCTAGAGAAGGCAAACTATGGAGATAGTAAAAAAAAGAAAAAAGTGGTTGCTAAGGGTTCAGTGAGCACCTCCCCCCCCCCACACACACACCTGAAAGTATGTCAGATGCTAAGATTTTGAACCAGTACAATCATTTCAGATTTGACTGGAACTTTCTGTTGCTATTTGAGTGGATTTGAAGAAGGATGAGGTTCAGCAATTGGCTTGTTTCTTATTCTTAGCAAGGCCAAGGAAATACTAGTTCAAACAAGAATGACAATCTAAGAGTGTTGTACAAATAATTTGCTTAATTATGAGTACAAACTCCATGTAAACTTTGGGGATCTTTAGGTAAATATTCCCCTTCTTATCACTCTATTGTTTTTGAGAACAAATAGTTACCTTTTGGGGTGTGTATGTAAGTGTGTGTGTGTGTGTGTGTGTGTGTGTATTTATGTGTGTTTAACCCAGAGCTACATAACTGTAAAAATAAGATGTCTGTGCAAATCACACTGGTGAGAGGCATGGAAGAAAAACAGACTTGGATTACCCAAGTGTCAGTGGACATTGTAGTATATCGGGAAGAGCCTGGGCTTTGAGGTCAGGCAGGCTTGGGTCTAACTCAGGTTTTACTATTATGGGTCCCTGAAGAAGTTTTGTTAACCTCTATGAGTTTTGATTTACTTGTCTACAAAGTGGGATTAATGATTTATAGCTCATAAGATTACTGTGGTGATTAAATGAAATAGTACATGCAAAGGGCTTGGCTCATGGTAGAAGCTCAGTAAATGTTAGCTAGTTTCATTCTGCTAATATTTAGGAACGATTGAAATTCCTTGAATAAATAATAGTGGGTTCAAGTGAGAGAGTAAATCTAGAGAGACATGACCTTGGTCAGGGCACCATATAGATCTTGGTCCAAGCTCCATATAGAGTCTTTGGTACAAATGAGTAACCTTTTCTTTATACTCGGTATTAATTATTAAATATTTACTGGACAATTTTTAAGTCCTATCCTAGACTAAGGTATATGCATTTAAAAATATATAATTCTTTTCTTCAAGATGCTTAGAAACTAGTTCAGAGAATGATTGTATATATAGCCAACAGAATAAATGTAACAAACAGTGTAAAAATGTGAATGCTAGGGGCCAGCCTGGTGGTGCAAGTGGTTAAGTATACACGCTCCGCTACGGCGGCCCAGGCCACGCGGGTTCGGATCCTGGGTGCGCACTGACGCACTGCTTGTCAAGCCGTGCTGTGGCAGCATCCCATATAAAATAGAGGAAGATAGGCACGGATGTTAGCTCAGGGCCAATCTTCCTTAGCAAAAAAAAAAAGAGGAAGATTGGCATCGGATGTTAGCTCAGGGCTGATCTTTCTCACAAAGAAAAAAAAAAGTGAATGCTAATTGGCAAGTGAGGCCAGATTGTTATGATGTGGGAATGTTGGAAAAATTCAAGTGGAAAGTGAAGGATTTTATGTGGGTCTCAAAAGAGGAAAATGGCTCCAATAAATGAGTATGTGGAATCAGAACATGTGAGGAGTAGTGACTGATGTTGAATATCTGCCATGTTTCAGGCACTATCTACAAATATCAAAATGTACAGATAAGGCCTGATATAGTGTTTGCATACAAACAGATGGATGGTGAGAGACACAGAGAGATAGAGAGAGACAGAGAGACAGAGAGAGAGAAATAGACGTACAAGGTTATACATCTTCATTTCAACTCTTAAAAGTAGCTATTATTAACTCACTTTTGGAGATAATGCAATTGAAACTTATTTCACTGAGAAACTTGTCCAAGTAGGCAGAGAAAAGTGGGTTTACCAGCCCAATTCTGACGCACAGTATGTACTCTTTCTAATATAGCAATATACTTCTTGGGTGTTGTTAAAGTGTTTTTTGAAGAGAGGTAGTGAAATATAAAGTTAGAGAGGTTAAAGTCAAATTACTTGCTTAGATAATTTTTGCTCTCCCAAATTCACAAATATCTCTGTCTAGATCAAGAGTAAGGCTGGGACCCTCAGGGTGGAGAGAAGGAAAGGGATAAAGAAATGTAAGACTTATCATGGAATGCTAACTCCATTTTTTATTTGGATTTATACCTTGTAAGTTCAGAAATGAATTCTTGAGATCACTAGTATCTCTTTTCTTTTATAACATTTGTTTTCATCAAATTTTTATCCTCTAGGAATTCCTCATACCTTCATAGGTATTTTCTGGGTAAATGTGTTCAAAATTCACAAGTGACTTCTTCAGCAGGCAGGGTGGTGGAATTAGATCATATTGCATCATCAAAAACACAATCTGATAACTTTTTATTTTAATAAATTTAAATTTGATTATAAAGGTTTTCTTTTTTGTTCTGATATCATATGAGTTATAAAATTCTGTTGGAATTTCTCCTTTTTATTTTCTTGAGGGAGAGTTTTTTTGACAGTCAAATTAATTTTCTACAATACTGTGTGACATATTCATTGTCTTTCAAACAAGGCTTACATCAAGTTTGCTAAGATCATCACTAGATTTTTCTCTAATCAGAAAAGCAAATTATTTTTATGTGAAGTTATTATTTGGTTGCTTAAGTTTGTGGTTAAAAAAATGTAGCTGTTTATTATTAGATTTTTCTAGTAGTTGGCCAATTGTCTCATGTCATATGTATCAAAATATGTATTAAAATTTTAAACTTGTCACAACATTTACTGTCTTTTGGTATTTTGTTTAAAAAATGTAAAACATTCACTGTATATGATATTTATAATATAGTCACATAGAAAATAAGTTACTCATAATTCTGTGATCCAGTGATACCAACCATTAACCTTTAGATGCATTTTGAGAGAGAGATAAAATAGATACATGGATGAAAAATTATACTAGGAGGTTTAATTTTCTTGGTGGAGTTACATTCAGATAGACATTTATCCAAAGAAGATGTACAAATGGCCAACAGGTACATAAAAAGCTGCTGAAGATCACTAATCATCGGGGAAATGCAAATCAAAACCACAGAGAGGGACCTGCCAGCGATGTAGTGGTTATGTTCGCACACTCTGCTTCTGCTGCCCCGGGTTCACATATTTGGATCCCAGTGGCAGACCTACACACTGCTTATCAAGCCGTGCTGTGGCAGGTGTCCTGCATACAGAGTAGAGGAAGGTGGGCATGGATGTTAGCCCAGGGCCAATCTTCCTCAGCAAAAAGAGGATGATTGGCAACTGATGTTAGCTCAGGGCTAAGCTTCCTCACCAAAAAAAAAAAATACAGTGAGATATCGCCTCACGCCTGTTAGGATGTCTATTAGCAAAAAAAATAAAAAATAAAAAAAGAAAGAAATACAAAAGAAAACAAGTGTTGGCAAGTTTGTGGAGAGATTGGAACGCTTGTACACTGTTAGTGGGAATATAAAACGGTGCAGCCCCTGTGAAAACCAGTGTGGAATTTCCTCAAAAAATTAAAAAATAGAACTACCATACAATCACTTCTAAGTGCTCAATCTGCCAGCAACAGAGACCAACACTGAGTCCTCAATATGGAACCGTTCCCCAGGGTGATCAGCCAGCTACCTGGTAGCAGGTTGATTACATTGGACCACTTCCATCATGGAAGAGGAAGTGCTTTGTTCTTACTAGTACAGACACTTTGGATATGGATTTGCCTTCCCTGCACACGATGCTTCTGTCATAACTATCATCCGAAGATTTACAGAATGCCTTATCCATTGTCATGGTATTCCACACACATACTGCTTGTGACCAAGGAACTCACTTCACAACAAATTAACTGTGGCAGTGGGGCCATGCCCACAGAATTCACATTGTATGTTCTCCATCATCCTGAAGCAATTGGCTTGATAGAACAGTGAAGTAGCCTTTTGAAGACTTTTTCATAGTGTCTGCTAGGTCGCAATATGATGCAGGACGGGGACAGTATTCTCTAGGAGGCTATATATGCTCAGAATCAGCATTCAATATATGGTGCTGTTTCTCCCGTAGCTATAATTCGTGAGTCTAGGAATCAAGAGGTGATTACCTCTATTGTCTCACTCACTATGCCTCTAGTTGCAAAATTTTGGGCTCCTCATGCCTCTGAATCAACAAGCAAAGAAAGCAGTTACTGTGCTGGCTGGGATGATTGATCCTGAGTAGGGGAAATTGAACTACTGCTATACAATGGAGAGAAGGAACCATATGTCTGGAATACAAGACATCCCTTAAGGACTTCTTTTATTACCTCCATGCCCTAAAATTAAAGTCAATGGAAACTACAATAATCCAATTTTGAAGGACTACTAATGACCCAGACCCCAACTACTTAGCAAAATATCAGGCAAATCATAAGTACTTGATAAATATTAGCCTCCACTCATTTTCCACTACTCTGATTTCCAAAGGAAAAGTATTCCAGATATACACTTCTTTTACTTTTATCTCTATCTATATCTATATCTCAATCTATTTTAATGTGTAATAATTTCACTTTTCTTTTCCTCCAGCAGAATCCAAAAAATGGTTAAATTTTCCAGACGTTAAAAGGATCCGTTCTTCTTTGACAACATATTCAATGACTAACTCAAATTCCTTAGGTTGGCTGGACACACAACTTAAATCTTTGAAAGCATTGTGCAATTATGATTATTTGGATAACATCCACAGAAAATCTGTGATCAAAGAAAAAAATGACAAGGGACCCACATCTTCCGCAACAAG
The DNA here is from genome assembly GCF_057802395.1 of Ceratotherium simum simum. Classification (NCBI taxonomy): domain Eukaryota; kingdom Metazoa; phylum Chordata; class Mammalia; order Perissodactyla; family Rhinocerotidae; genus Ceratotherium; species Ceratotherium simum. Next base: position 38,526,827 of record NC_141924.1, read on the forward strand.
CCTTTGGCCATTTGGGTCAAAATTTTGGCCTTTCAGTCAAAAATATTTAATGAGCACCTACTGTGTGCCAGGAACTACTCTACAGGCTGATTAAATAGCAGTAAGCAAAGCGAATAAAGTCCTATCCTTGTAGGGGCTATGTTCTAATATTGCCATTGTAAGGTTTTTCCTCTGAAGGAAAACAGTAGCCATTGGAGGGTCTTAAACATAGGAGAAATGCATGTAGACACAGAATTAACAGTGTACCCTGCTTCCATAATGAATAAGTGTGCACATAATGTATCCTTGTCATAAAGAAAATAAATTTTTTTGCATGCTAGGATAAGCAGAATTAGGTTACCCTTTATGGTTTTAATCCTCCAAATAAATGAAATATTGTGCTTTTCCCATAATTTACAAACTCAGAAAAAATAACTTCGTCCTTGACTTGCAATGCTAATGTCTGAACACGTGTGATGATTTTGTTATATAATCACCACATGTTTGAAAACAGTTTTACTATCTTGAACCGACTAATATAAACTTGGTAAACTTAGTAATCTTGCATTTTTTCTTTAAATTCTTTTGTTTATTTTTTATTTGATTAAAATTGGATGATGAGGAGAAAGAGAAAAATTGCTGGAACAATGTCCTTGAGTAAGTGGGAGGGTAGTAGGATGTGTGCTGGTAAATATCAACAACCAGCTCTCCAGGGGAAAGCCCTGATTTGTAGCATTCGTCAATTTTCATGGTGTAAATGCTCCAATTTTTTACTGTTTTTTTCTATTTAATAGCGATTATGGCCAGGGAGGGTAAGTGCATCTACATAAAAGCTGTTATTTACCCAAAATTCTTTTCTGGCATTTTTTAAAGAACATGTAAACATATCTATCATTCCTTCAACATTATTGGAACAGTACTTACGTGCCACCACTTCTAGGATGAAGCAATATGCATGTTCTCATCTTTTTTTTTAAAGTTACAGTAATTCTCTCCTTCCTCCATTCAAGTAGGAATAAAAAAATACAGTTATAAAGCTATTGTATTTATAACAAAGGCACTAAGAAAACTGAATGAAATGGTGTCATTAAATTCAGAGTCATTTCCACTCCAGCAGACCAGAATTTAAATTGATTGAAACAAAGCATCACAAGCTAATTTGGGGAATCTTGATATAGAATATTGGTCATTTCTAATGTGGCAAAAATTCATGCAATAGTCTTCCCTCAGTTTAAAATGAACATCATGCTTTACATTTTGTAAAACAGTAGTACAATTCTGATAAATTTAGGTGTTGATCAAAACAATTTCTGATTTTAAGTGTATGAATAGAGATTTTAACTATTGGTGGTAACCAACTGTATTGCTTTACATTCATTTGTTGAGCACATTATATTCCAGATGCTGTATGTGTCCTTGAAATAAAGTGGGTAAGCTACATGGATATAGTCTCAGCATTAGAATATTCTGGAGAGATATAGTCTTACTATTTTATAATAAGTTTTAAAATAAAACATATAAAGTATTGTTCGTGTGTGTTTTAGGAAAATAATTAAAGGGAATGTTGGAGCATATCATGAGTTGAGCTTCCCAAGAGGGAGATTCTGAGAAGGGATTTGCATGTGAAGTTTATTAAGAAGCATTTCCACAGCTGAGGAAGGAAGGCAAGAAAGCAGATTGGCCAAAGAGTCAACAAAGATTCAGCCAACCCCAAAAGACATCCTAGAAGGGTATGACCCTTCAGAGTTTTCCTGAGTCGGGGCAAGGGTGCCAGGTTTTAATAGTCTTGCCTTGACCAGTCGTTTAATGCAGGGTACTCTGGGAATGGCCATGACCTGGGGTGAGGAGATTCTCTTCAACTATGGCAATTCTCAAAGAAGCCACGTGATGGTAAGTTTTATGTATCACCTTGGGTAGGTTAGTCCCCAATTATGCAATCAAACACTAATATAAGTGTTGCTCTGAAGGTAATTTTGGTTGACTTTAAGCAAGTGAGATTTTCCTAGATAATCTAGTTGGGCCTGATTCAATAAGTTGAAAGGCCTTAAGAGAAGATATGACTTTCTTGAGGAAGAAGAAATCGTACTTGTGAACAGCAGCTTCAGCTTGTGGCCAGAAGGTCCAGCCTGCTCTTCCTGGTAGCCTGCCCTACAGATTTTGGACTTACCTTGCCAGCCCCTGTAATTGTGTAAGCCAATTCTTTGCAATAAATCTCTTCGTGTGTATCTCCTACTGGTTCTGTTTCTCTGGTTAAATTCTGACTAACAAAGGCTGACAGCTGAGAATTGTCTACTGACAGAATGCCCAGTAGCTGATGATTCACCCTTCAGTCCAGAAGGGATATCTGAGCTGTATATCATGGTGTCCACTATGGAATAGTTAAATTGCTTCTTGTTCTCTACCTTTTATATTCAAATTCATGCTTCCTACCACTTGCCAGACAGAGAAGGATGAGGGAAGACTAGGAAGAGCTATTATGCTATTGTCCAGAGATGACACTCATATTCAGGATGCAAAAATCCAATTCAAGCCGTCTTCAACTCACAAAAATTGCAAAATCTGGGGGCAATGCTAGCTTCAGGTGCTGCTGAACCCAGGGATTAAAAACAAATGATAAATTTTTGGATTCCCATCCTTTATCTTTCACCTCTGCTTTTGTATGGATTAACAACATTCTTACCACTAGTTGTGGAGACTGCTCAGAACTTCATAAGCCTCACACTAGCAAGTCCAATGTAAACAAACAAAGAAAAAAAATCTACATATCAAGCATTCTGATTTTATAACCAGCATTACGTTTTATTTTTCATATTTGGCTGATAAGACTAACCCTGAACCAATCACTATGAGCAAGGAAGACAGAATATGCTGACTGGCTAACAAAGTCTGGGTTCCAACCTAATACTGGAGATAGAGGTTTTAAATTTCCTGTAAGGGAGGGTGCTAGAGCCTTGGTGGGGAGGTGATAAAGTGAGATACTCGCCTACAGCTGGGAACAGTCATCATAAAGATAAACTAGAAAAACGTCCACTCCAGGATAAGAAGATGGCAAGGAAGTTTGTCTGTCTCAGCCTGAACTCTGGGAAGAAAAACATTCTCTTATGTTAAATAAGTATCACTAAATAAGTACTTATTAAATACATATGTTTAAAATAAAGACATAAAAAAGTGAAAAGATTAGAAGTGACAATATTTTATGAAAATAGATGGATTTTAAAAAGAATAAAATAAAACTTGTAGAAGTAAAGTATATAATTATTGAAATTAACAGTCCAGTAGATAAGTTAAATGGCCAGTTAGTCACAGTATAAGATAAAATTAGCATAATGAAAAATAGATAGAAGGAAATTACATAAAATGCAGCTTTGAGAATTAAAGAGAGAAAATCTGAGAAATTAATATAGAGGGAGGATTCAAAATATATTGAATAGGAATTACATAAATAGAAATTAAATGGAAAGAGAAGCAGCAATATTTGAAGGAATAAAAGTTTAACATTTCCTAGAATTGATTAAAGATATAAATCCTTATGTTCAAGAAGCACAGGGGGTTCTTGAGGAGGATAAACAAAAAAATACACACCTAGCTACATTGTGGTGAAATGGGGAGCACCAAAAACAGAGATCTTAAAATCAGCTAAGGCAAAAGTCAGATCAGGTACAGATGAATGGTTATTTTTGAGCAGTAGACTTTTCTTGTGAAAGTCAAAAGTCAAAACTATTATAATCAGCTTGAATGCACAGAGAGAAGAATACTGTCCACCTGCTCGGTGGTGCACGGGAGCCAGCTCATGCTGACTTGCAAGAGCAAGTGGTTGAACCATTGGAAGCTTAAAATATGAGCCACAAAATAGCAAAGGAACTTCTCAGGGACAAGAAACAAGTACAGTCTCTGTGATAATAGCAAGGAATTATTCTGAATTGATAAAAGACTATCTCAGATTCTGGAAACTCAACATAACTTAAGCAGGAAAAACAAAAAGAAACACATTTGTGGCCACATCAGAGTGAACATTTAGAACACCAAAGGCAAAGACTAATACAAGGTCATAAATGAGGCTGGAGAAACAAAAAGAGGAAAATTACTGTTAATCTGTTTGTCAACAGTCTTCTCTGTATCACTAATGGGAGTCATAAGACGTGGAACAACACATTTAAAGCTACACAAGTTAGAATTGTATACAAGTTAGAATCGTATACTAGTTATATAGCTAACTCTATTTAAAAAACAGCATGTTTTAATTTGAATTAAGAGCTAAGCCTTTTATACTTTTCTTTAAAAATAGAAATAAATCATCCATGATTATCTTTTCATGTTACACTAAACCTAGGGTGGGTTTTGGATTTTAAAAAGTTATTTCCCCCTCTATAAAATGTTGGCTTATCTTTTGGTTTCTATTTTATATTTTATAATAAGAAATCTGACTCAGAAAGTAAAAGTAAATACGATCTCAAATCTTCTCTAAACTATTTGTATTTTGCTATGGAAGTCAGAAAAGTTACCATGATATAATTATATTTTGAAGAGAAAGGAGTAAATGAGGTACAAAGAGAATGATTAAAAACCCAGTTCATCTTTTTCATCAAATTCTTAGGTCATCTCGAAGTACAAAAGCAATCTGAAGTTGCTGGCTAGAAAACATATTCATTACTTCCAAGGAATTGGACCTATTTGAATTTCTAATTCCTCCTAGAAGTCTCTCTATATCTACAGCCTTTGACCAACAGGCCCATCTGGTAATTGGACTGATTCATCCCGCAGAGTAAATTCTGATCGGCACTGTGAGCAACCTTGAGTTGCCTTCTCTTCTTATTCCATTGCTTTCTTTAGTTCTTTCTTGACTCTTCGTGATAAACTAATAAAAAAAAGATTAATCGTGTGTATTTTATGATTGGTTTTGACTAAATCATTGGTTAAAATTTTAGATAAAAGGAATTCACTGAATATGAAACCATCATACTGAAGTCATATTTCTATTCTCCTTACCCTGAGAAATCTAGAACATGAATTCTTCGGTGTTTATTTGACCTTCATTATTTAAACACTTCAAAATTAGTTTTTTGAGGGATAAGACAAATTCTAGCTATCAAAACTTTGAGTAGGATTTTGTCCTACCCTGGGCTTAGCCTAACATAAAAAATGATAATAGAGGCCAGCCCAGTGCCATAGTGGTTAAGTTTGGCATGCTCTGATTTGGCAGCCTGGGTTTGTGAGTTCAGATACCAGGTGCAGACCCACACCGCTCATCAAGCCATGCTGTGGCAGTGACCCACATACAAAGTAGAGGAAGATTGGCACAGATGTTAGCCTAGGGCCAATCTTCCACCAGCAAAAAAAGGAAGATTGGCAACAGATGTTAGCTCAGGGCCAATCTTCCTCACCAAAAAAAAAAAAAAAAAGATAATAGTGCATAATTTATTCCTGTTTTTTAAGATGATCATAAAATGCTTAATTTTTAATTAAATGTAAAACATATTATTTCTTAAATAGCTTTAGCTAAAATACAAATTATTAGAGGACTCAATAAATGTCATTGGATGTAGAAAAGTAGTGTTAGCATATGAAAAGTTTTGGAGGCTATTTTTATATGAGAACTAATTGAAAAGAAGTAAAGATGTTTAGCCTGGAGAAGAAACTAATAAAAGTAGCCATAATGACTGTCTCAACTCTGTTTGAGAACTTTCAAAGAGAGATGTCTTTTGAAAAAAAATTAGTATGGATTATGAGAAGACAAATTTTAGGTTACTTCATAGAAAACCTTTTTAATAACCAGTCATCCAGCATTGGAATCAAAATGAATAATTTTTGTGATACTGGATATCTGAAGGTATGTTATAAAAATGATTCCTGACTTAGGTGAGGTCTCGAATTAGAGTATAGCAGGTATATATAGCAAGTATAGCAAATTCTTAATTTTGCTCTATAGGAAAACAGAAATGGCACAGGAAGAGAATGTAGGCAAGAGAAATTTGCTTTTGTTTCTTAAGATAGAGGAAAACACAGCATGATTATATGTTAAGAAAGATAATCCAGGAGGAAAGGGAGACTTAGGGGAGAGAGAGAGAGGGAAATTGTAGGAGCAAAACTAGACTATGAAAAAGTACTTGGGATGCGGGGCGCAAGTGGCAGATAGATCTTTGATAGAAACGCAAGTTGTCCGTTTCTTGCTATGAAGGGAGAGGCAGAGCATATGAGTATAGTGCAGTAGACTGAAGTGTATCATGTGAGAGAATGAAACGGTTCTACTCATATCTAAATATATCTCTCAACATCCTATTCCATGAAAATTCTGAAAAAGTTTGATTTTTGAACTTTCTTGTTTCATGAGAGAGCAATGGGAGAAGAACGGGAAGGATACCAACATTTACAGTATATGTACTACGTTTCAGGCACTCAAGAAAATTTACCCATGTTATCACATTTTATCCTCATAAAACTCCTGAAATAAAGGCATTAGTGTGATTATTTTATAGCTAAGAAAACTGGGAAATGGAGATTAAGCTATTTGCCTAAAATGACACACTGCTAAAAGTGACAAAGTCGGGATTCAGAATGAAGGCCCTGCTGACTTTAGATTCCATGTTTTTTCCATAATTCATCATTGCCTAAATAATCAAAAACCACATGCAAGAAACCCCTTTCAAATTCATTTTAATGAAAAATTAATGATAATATGTTTTTGAAATCTTTCCTAGGATGTGAATTTTATGATAATGGTTTGAAGCAATTATTATAAGCTCTCTTTATTTTCAGTTTTTGAGGACTTAAGACCACCTTGGCACTGTGGTAGTAACAGGCAATTCCTAAGAGAAGGCACTTAGAAATTAATATGTATTTTTTACAGTTCAAAATCTGTCTTAATTTGCTAACTCCTCCATTTTGTTGTATAATTCTGATGCCCAATAATTATTTATAATTTTGAAATTGACAACACACCATATGTTTAGCGTCAAAAATTCAGTACAAAGTCTTGCATTTCAGGTAAAATATCTCGCATTCTAAAAACAGTGCAGTGTCAGCAAGTAATCGTCCAAATGGTGCCAAATATCAGTAATTCTTTTTTATTTTCTACAATAGGAAAATCAGTTGTGTATTCTGCCATTCTATTAGTATATATGGCCATTTCTAAATCAACAGCTTACCTTTAACAAAAATTACGGACTGTGAATGATCAGTATTTTTCTTTTTTCCTCTTAAGTACATATTATATCAAACATTTCTGCCTGCTCTTCTGTAATGTTAGCAGATAAATATTTGATGCTATCTATATATGGGAGATTCAATATTATTTGAAAAATCTTTATAAGTTGGAGAAAAGAAACCTCTATTCTGCTTTGCCTTATTATTAATATTAATAAATCTCAGTCAAAAAACCAAAAACATGTACATCATCAAAAGAGACTCTGTTATATACAAAGTTAACAGAATGCAGAATAATTTTATTGGAAGTCAAAACAAACAACACAAAGAAGCATACCAATGGTATATATAACTCCACTCCCTTCATTGTTTTTAATGATGGAAACATAAATAAGATGGAACAGGTCTTTCAAAATGTTAAAAACATTAAGGTCACTCAAAAAGAAAAATTTCAGAAAAAGTGTTATACAATATATAGAGATATATGAGACAAGGATGTTGTTTTAAAAACACAAGTTATAACAATGAGAAAGATTTAGATGAATTATTTTATGATGAAATTATGGATGGCGCATTATGGGGAGTCCGGATTATGTTGACTTTTTAAAAAAAGAGAGTATGGAGCTTTGTTCTGGCAGGCAGCTAGGTAGATCCTTTTGATCCCATAAGGCTTTCAATCTTTGTTTGGGCAGTTTATTTCAGTTTTATTTTTACTCCTAGGATGTGGTCTTACTCTATGCATGGTCCCTACTCTTAAGATTTGGGCTTTCAGGGGTCAGTGTGTGATGACCTTGCAAGAGAGTTTTCTTTACTTTGGTTGAGCTGGACTATCGTGGTGTGACCTCTGGTATCATGGTGCAGCCATGCAGCACTAGGTCTCACTCTTTGCATTGGCAGCCTGGTCATTGATCAAAGACTCAAAGGAACCCCCACATAGGCTTCTGGATTATCATCGTGAGCCTGGAAATTAGCAGCTACTTCTTCAGACTTAACTCCAAGCTGTGATCCTTAGTTCAGGGAAACCATAACTCACGTATTTTGTCTAGTTTTATAATTATTTATAGCAAAAGATAGGTCCCGTAGCAATTACTCCACAATAGCTGGAAGTGAAAGTTCTATAGATAAATTATTAACCAAAATAGAGTCAGGGTTTTTTCCCCTAAGAACTCTTTCCTTTCCTAAAGGGTATATGTTGAATCAGTCTTTAAAATTATACACATTATATGTGTATTGTAAGAGAAAGTAAATAAGTGTTACATTTTGTAACTTACACTATTGGTTGTTAACCAAGATTTCTAGCATAAAGTAAAATGATACAGGTGTTAAAGTGAAGAAAGCAAGTAATTGTATGATTCATGGGAAATAGCAATATGACTACTTTAATTTTTTCTTTTTAAAAATTTACATATTCCCCAGCTCTGTCAATTGAAAAGGCCTAGAAGCAATGACAACATATTGGTATCGAGTTCTCCCAGCTTTCAAGTATTGGTCTCTAAATACCATTTTCCACTAAAAGGAAGAAAGCCTCCTTGAAAACATGACTGATTTCAAGTCTGGGTCAGGAAACGTACAAGAGGAGCCGGGGACATCATGCTGTGCTAGAAAGTAAGCTGTAAAAAACTAATGGGTGATACCAAAACTTCACAGGAGCTGTCACTGACCAAAGATGGAGCAGTGTGAGTCTCAACAAAAAGACTGAATTTTATTAAAACACAGTGAGTATTAAAGTCATGAGTTTATGTATCATAGTACTTAACAAAAAAGGGAGGAGAGAGAAACAAAACTCACTGCACACCACTGGAAATAGATAGCCTACCAACTACTCTAATATATGATAACTTAAAAAGAAAGAATTCAGCAGTTCTACTTTCCCAACATAAACTGTAATTCATGGAAACAAAAAGATCGTAGTAGATGGAGAAGAGTGCTTTTTTAGAGAGGAATTCCAGATAATAAATGTAGAAGGAATGACATAATTAGAAAATCAGTATTTTGCTTCCACTAACAAAAGAGCTGATTTGGGTAATGGTCAGTAATGGACGCTAAAACCGTTAGATGAACCATGATGGAGAACTCTGCAATGAAGGAATCAGGCTGCAACCACCTGAAACCACATATCAATCAGCATCCCTAAACTGAGACAACCAGACGATGTGTGCCTCCACAGTGACACAGTACAAAGTACAAATTCATCACCTATAAAATCTTGCAAAAAAGAAAAGTACCTGAATTGAAAGAAGTCTTTAAGAACTTATATCCAGTCTAATGGAACATATAGTGAAACACCACAAGAAATAATCACCCAAATCCAGACTGTGGATCGTCTGTAGCATAACATCTAATTTCTTCAAAAAACCAATGACATGAGAAGTAGCGTGGGAGGAGGAGAGACTTGTCTATATTAAAAATAAATAAATAAAAGAGAGAGAGAACAATTTAAGAAATACGATAACCAAATACAAAGAATGGACTGTTTGAATTGGATTCTAATTCAAAAAAAACAAATATAAAAAGATATTTTTGAGACAATTAAGGGAATTTTAACTGATAATAAGAAATTATTGTTAATTTTGTTAATTGCTCATAGTAATGACATTTGTAAGAAAATTACTTTCTTTGTCTTTGATGTATGCTGAAATAGGGTGAAATGATACGCTGTCTGGGATTAGCTTTAAAATACTTCAGCCCTACCCTCATCCTCATTACCCCTCCCCCTCCCCCCAAAAAGAGTAAGGAAGATAGATTGAAACAAATACAGCAAAATATTAATGATTTTTGAAACTGGGTGACGGGAGTCATGCAAGTTTATTTTACTTTATAATGTGTATGTTTGGAAATTTTATTAATGCAAATTTATAAAGAAATAATAAAGACACTTGTGAAGTTATATTTTACTGCCTTTGAAGAGAAAGGATCAAAACAGACCTTATTTAAAAATGTAATGTTAATTCCCTCAATTGTCCGAGACAGGAACTTGGAACTCAGTTCATATGTAGCATCAATATGATACATACTATATCAGGCAGGAAACAGCACCCTCAAATAGGTTAACTGAGGGAAGCTTAATGACTGAACTATTTACAGAGATAAGTTCAGAGTGAAGGAAACCAAGGGATGGTGAAGCCTCAGGGACTTGTGGGAGCCAATATCACCCTGGGCCAGCAGAGACAAGGGCAGGGAATGGAACGGTGTTACTGGAACCTATGAGAGCTGGACCCCTGGGAATGGGCCATCAGAGGGAACTGTGGAGACAAGGCAGGTACAGGAAAAGCATCGTCTTCTAGTCCCCTACTGGTGTCTTCCATCCCCATACTCCAACTGGAAGTCAGAGGCAAAAGAGTCTGCAGTCCACAGAGATTGGACTGCAGGAGCACAGAGCAGGGCAGAGAGCAGATGGTGGTTGGGGGACGGGAGGAGGAATGCAATGGAGAAAATTATTAACTTAAATGTTTATCCCACTAAAAATCTGGTTTTGATTTGGAATAAGTCCAGGTAATGTAAGGAGAAATTTTACAAAGTTTTTCAGAGGTTTTATAGTATAGACAATAGCTGTCAAATTTCTGTTTTTATAATTCATCAATTGTCCATTGCTTCCATATCTTGGCTTCTGTGAATAGTGTGACAATATGGACAGAACTTGAGGGCATTATGCTAAGTGAAATGAGCCAGACAGAGAAAGACAAATACTGCATGGTATCACTTATATGTGGAATCTAAATAAAAAGTCAAACTCATAGAAACAGAGCATAGAAAAGTTGTTGCCAGGGGCTGGGGAGCAAGTAAGAGAAACAGGGAGAGGTTGGTAAAAGGGTGCAAACTTTCCACTATACGATGAATAAGGTCTGAAGATCTAATGTAAAACATGGTAATTCTAGTTGATAATACTATATTGTATAATTGAAATTTGCTGAGTTGAAATTAAATGTTCTCATCAAAATAAATAAGTATGTGAGGTGATGGATGTGTTAATTAACTAGATGGGAGGAATTCTTTCACAATGTGTATGTATATCAAATCATTACGATGTACCCTTTAAATATCTTACAATTTTATTTGCCAATTATACTCCAATAAAGTTCAAAAAAACTGTCCCTTGCCTTAAGTGGAATTACTAACATGTTACATTTTAATAATATTTGACCATTATATTTGTAGTTTAGAGTATACTAAAATATGTACTTTTTACCAGTATTTTGCACTTTCTCTTTTGTTTCCCAAGCTTTTTAATAACATTTTTTCCTCTGTTTTTTTTCACCTCTAGTTATAGTCACTTGAAAGACAAACAACCCAAAGTTAAAATGACTATTAATTCTAAATTCAAGTGATAACTTGTACTATTCTAAAATCAAGATATCCAAGAAAAAAAATGGCATCCAATAATTTTTAAAACTGTATCATGAATGTGGCAAGAATTTAAACACAAGAATTTAAATAAAAGACATGGGTTGGAAACTGTATTGGGATAAACTATATGGACCAAGATCACGCTATTTCTTTTAATTTCAAACCTATACTGAGAGATGAATGAATTTGGTCCAGAAATTTTGAGCATCATAGTCTCATTCAATTTTGTATATGTAGTGCTTAACTGAGGGAATGAAAGCTACATTACAGGTCAAGATTGAATCTCTGTCCATTTGACCCAAATATTCATATAGTTTTCACTAAAAGAGAAATTGCACCTGATCCATTAAACAGGCAAGGAAGACTTTATTCAAGACTATTGCAATAGAGGAGAGAGACTACTGCAATAGGGAGGAAAATTGCACTCAACTCCACTGAAACAAAAGGCAGAAGAGTGGAAAAGTACTGAAGGACATTGGAAGAGGGGGTTCAGTCAATGTGATTAGGCCATCTGTTTGCTAAGTGGTGCTTATAGAAGTTAGGTGCCTACCCTCCCGTGGAAACTGGGAGATAGGGGTGCTATCTTTCTTGAGGATAAGATTTCAAAGGAATGACTCCCGGCTCATCTCTTTGAGAAAGACATTCCTGGATTGTAGAAGATCTACATCTCAAAGGGGCAGAGAAATAATTTACAATTGCAAGTTTTCTAAAGTAAATGCTCTAAAAGGGAGGTCAGGGGCCTGTAGTCAGGAAGAAACTCGTCTAAAGTTTAGTTGAGCTGAGGGGAACATTAAGGAAGGGCCATCTTGGCAACTATATCAAATATTCTAATTATTGGACCTGAAATGAAGATTTCATAAAACAATGACACGTTTTGTTATTGATGCTCTCAAGGCATTTAGGGACAAGCAACATATTACTATTTCAAAGTTAATATTATGGTTAATCTCTAAAGAATTTGGTCCATTGTACATTTTGTTTTACTTCAAAGAGTTATGCTTCCGTAAAACTAAGGCTTCCACATAAACGGCAAAAGGATTTGAGGACTCTTTATCCCCGGGTAAATAAGCAGTCAATTTATTGTCGTAGATAATGAGCGGCAAGGAGCAGCTCAACTGTTGAAAAAAGTAATAAACCTGTCTGTTAACTGGAAAGGAACTCTGTATACCAGGCTCCTTTGTGGGAGGGTTGGCGTAACCCTAAATTGTAAATCAAAACATAAGCAACCGTGGTTACAAAATATCCTTTCACGCAGTTCAGTGAAGAAAATCCACCAGCAAATTGTTCTCTTCCCTCTTTTCTGATTGATATGCAATTTATGTTCCAAAAGGCTCCAGCCTCTCTTGGCTTAAAACTTTCAACCTGCTACTTCTCTAGCTCTCTTGTGTTTTAAGCTGGGTGAAAGTACACAAGGGAATATGTTGGTAGGATAGGAGAATAATTCTGTGAAATCCCTTGGAAAAGGTAAGCAGAGAAAATAAGTGATACTTTTGAACAAAGAAAGGACAAAATCTAAGGTCATCTTTTCTTGGATATGACCAAAATGCTGAGACAAAAGATATTTGGAATAAATATGCTTTCATAAAATAAAAGAATGACTATTTAGGTGTAGAAAGAATATCTGCAAAGGTCTGAGGAAAAAAATACCTGAAAATACCAAGGTCCAGTCTCCACCTCAATGAGAAACTGAATGTTAATATTAGAACCATTCTGTAGATATAGCCTTATATTATATGTAGTCTTGTAGCTACTCACGCTTAAGTTAATAATTAGAACATTACTCATAGCTCATTCTACTATGAGGTCACAGATTTTTAAAATACATTTATATGTATATATACTTTTTTCTTTTTCCTTGTCAAGCTCATTCTTCTCTGCTACCAAATTTCAAGGTACACAAAGCCAAGCTTTGTCCTCTCATTCTGTACACTCTCCTAGCTCCATTTTGTCTATGCCTGTGGTTTATTTACCATATGAAGGAAGATGGCTAGACAACTCGAAGATTTGTATATCTGACCCCGGCCTGTTGTCTAAGCTGTACAGGAAGTACCGACAGTTCACCTGGCACCTTCTCCTGGGTGTCTAAAATGCGCCTCAACGCACTGGAGGTTGAACTAAAGCCAAACATGAGTCTTTGCCAATGCTGTCTGTCTTGTGACAGGCAGCACCCTGCCGGCTTCCCTTTCCCTCATCTCCAGAGCTTTCCCAGGACTTGTTACTTTTACCTCTTAAATATCTTTTGAGCCCCTTGGCTTCTATCCAGCTGTACGGGCACCACCTCCAGCCAAGCTGCCACACACAGTTGACGTCTATGTGACTCAACAGCCTGGAGCACCTACACCTCCCCTTCTTACCCCTTCCTCACCTCCCCCACCAGCATGTACCTGTCGCTCCGCCTCACTACAGCTGGGGTGATCTTTCGGGAATGTAGATCTAATAATCATGTCAATCCCCTCTTTCAACTTTTCAATGGCTTCCCCTTGCTTTTAGAATAAAACGGAATTCTCTTATGTGAGTTTCCAGACTCCTAGCTGTCTTTCCAGCCCTATCCCACTCCATTGTCTCCCTTGCTGGTTCTCAGCAACCACACTGGCTTTCTTTTGCTCCTTTACTGCTTCACTAACATACAATCCTGTTCCCACCTAGAGATTTACGCTTTGCCAGTCCCTCTGCTGGAAATGCTTTCTCGTTACGTGGTCATACAGGCTCTTCTTTCCGGTCTTTGCTCAAATATCACTTCCTCGGCGAGACCCTCCCTGACCACCCTACTTGAAATTTAGAGCCCCTCTCCCCAACTTCTGCACGTCTATTCTTCCCTCTGTTCTTTCAATGCCTTATTTTTTCTCTATAGCCCTTATCATCTTGTTGTATACTCTATATTTTACTTATTTTGTTTACTTTATGCACTGTCCCGTTCGAATGTACACTCTCTGCCTGCAGGCATTTTTCTCTGTTAACTGGTAATACCACAGAGCCTAGAAGAGTCCCAGGAACACAGAGCTAAACGTTCTCCGTTTGCTGCACCAGATTTGCCCCAATCTCTTGTCCTGCCTGTGCTGTGCTGTGGGAGCCTGGCCTCTACAGATTGCCAGTCTGGACTCCCTTGCCCTCTGGCTTCACACTTTCAGAAGTTTACCAGTAAGAAATTCTTCCAGAGGATCAGAGGAGAAAGGAAATTTTGGTTGGATATTTATTTCCCTTGCAGCACCCCAGTACTGGCTGTGTTTGTCTATTTAAGGTCTCAGCTGTCCCATAACACCTGCTCAAAGGTTGCAGAGTTCCCAGGTCTGGTAACTGCTACTGTCCTTGCTTCTTAGGGGACAGATCTTGTCCTCTATCCTAGGCTCTCATCCTCTTCCTTTGGTTCCTTCAACCCTTCCTGCACGCTTGTCATTTGTCCTTCATCAAAATCTCCTCAAGCACCCATCTGGGTTGCCATCTACTTCCTGCAGGTACTCTGATAGAATAGGCATTTCAATAGTAAGACCAAAAAGAAAAACCAAATAGTGTTAATAAAACTGTTTCTTAGAAAATCAAGTGTGTAAAACACAGTATATTTCTGAGTACATCGTAAGTGCTCAATAAACAGTACTGCTTATTATTACTAGGCCAAAATTTATTCTCAATATTGGCATCTTAATAGAATTGTGTATAGCATTGGGAATATAGTTTAGCATGTTAGCATATACTATAGCACATAATAAAGTGTTTTACTAAATCCATCTGCTCTTTCCCAGGTTGAAATATGTCATCAATAACTAGAAAGTAGTAGAGTAATAACTGTGTTAAGACATGGGTCTTCATGATTAATTTATTGTCATTTTATAAAAATTTAAGTGCGTCCTCCAAAACCGCTGCAGGAGCAGAAATATGTTTACTTTGTTTTATGTCAGCTGGGTGACTGCTCTGTGTGCAGTGGTGTAGTTCAAATACAGCCCAATTCACGACACAAGACGAAGATAAATCACGGGGCAAGGATTCTAAAAGCAACCGGCGATCACCGTCTGCTCTCTGAGTCTCAGGCTGCTCTAGTACAGTGACTTCCTTCTCCTTAATTCAGATGATAGCCACCAAGTCCAGATATAAAGCTCCGGGGTATTCAACAATTCACTTAAAGCTAGGTTTTAAATTCTGTGTTCTTCTAGTTAATGTTTGTGCATAATTTTTTTTTAGGAAGGTAAATGGACATGATGCTATTAATGACTTTGTAAAAATTCTCTGCTCGTGAAGAAACCAACGTTGCAGCCTTCTGTTCGGAATTCCTGTTAAGCTCATGCCTGAGCATGGTGTGGTCTCTATGACACCACGTGAGATCCCAGGAGATCTCTAGCAAGCTGGGGCAGAATCACCCGGGGAAGAATTATGCTGATGTCCACAGGGAGTCCTGAGAGCTCTTCATTGCCAAGAAGAGAAAATTCAAAAGCGGGAGGACCACAGCCTTTGGTCAAGACGTAAACTCAGAAAGAAAATTAAGAATTTTTACTTCCATAGCCACACTATATAATTTACTTCATATTGTAATTATAATTTTTAAACTACAGAATTAGTAATTTTAGTTTAGTAATTTTGTCCAGTAATTTACTTTATCAACAGTACAAAATACATGATACCAAATAAATCTGATATTGTTAAAGGGCAAATGGCCTTTGGGGACGTATCAAGTAAATCCATGTGGAATCCCTATCTCTGTCATTCATATCCACTATGACTATGAGAGGCAGAAAACTTCATATTCCCCTACTTTCCATAAATTTCTTTAATTCAAATTCTTCTGTGTCAACTACCTATGACATTCGTCTTCCTGATTTACAGTTAAGCAATTTGTCAGACATCTCTTCTATTCTGGTGCATAGAACCCAGCCAGCTGTTTTCAATTTTTATCCCTTCCAGGCCTTTTGGCTCAGTGACAATATCTCACCTCAAAAAATTCATTGATGTGTTGAGATGAGATGATGAATAAGAAATTCTTTGGAAATTTCAATATGCTCTATATACAGAAATTGTTGGAAATCATATTTTATTCATCTAACCTCCCAGATTGATTGGCATCTTCAACAATAGCGTATCTTTTTCATCTCCACTCTTCTTGGAATCTTTCTTCCCTTCCTCCTATGTCTTGGACCTAGTAACGCCTTGGACCCACTCTTCCTAACTGTCACTGACTCCTCAGCTCCGGAGTGTACAGTGTCCTTGACTAATCTCACCCAATGCCTCATTTCCATCTTATACACTAACTTTTGGAGGATGTGGGCAGACTCACATGCACATTGCACAATGCTAGGGCCTGCTTACTTCAGTACAGGAAGTAGGATTTCCCTGTGGATAGGGAAGAGAAGCAAGCTTAAAATCCTATAAAAAGGTTTGCTAAGTGCACCTCTAATATCCTTATAGAATTAATATATTTGACTACAACTACAAAGAACACCAAATGAGTACCTATAATTTCACACCATAAAAAAAATGCTTCTGGGGATGAATGGCTATTAGTTTCACAGTCTAACGGTAAAAATGGCCAAAAGTATAGTTTGTTTACAGATCATTTTGGATAAGGAAATGCCTCATCATGCTCCAGAGAGTCCAATTCTGAACATTTCCCACACTAGAGTAAAATAAAAACTGCTATGCTAACTGATGTGAGTATTCATCTCAATTTGTCTAATCTAGCTACATTTTTAAAGATCTGAAAAGTTTAATGAAAATCTATGAAAGATTTTAAAATGAAGTTAATTTAAATGTGTTGATATTTAAAACAGCGAGCTTAAAAATGTAGTCATGGGGCTGGCTTCGTGGCCTAGTGGTTAAGTTTGGCGTGCTCTGCTGCAGCAGCCCGGGTTTGGTTCCTGGGCGCATACCTACACCACTCATCAGTAGCCATGCTGTGGCAGTGACCCACATACAAAATAGAGGAAGATTGGCCACAGATGTTAGCTCAGGGCGAATCTTCATCAGAGAAAAAAAATGTCAATAAGAAAGTCTAACCTTTGTTTTTAACTCAATAACACTTTATTTGATCCTTTGATTTTCTCCTTATAGAATTAAGATTCCCTACTTTGGCTAGTCCCACCTGACAAACTGCAGGCAGTTCAGTGAGGCAGCAGCTGTGGCATGCCCCTTCTCTGTGCTGTAACATCTTTATGTCTATGTCTCTTTGTGATGTAAAGGGAATGGTAGATGGCCTGGAAAGAGCAACAAGAAATGTATAGATGATCTCTACGGTGACTTCCAGCTCAAAAAGTCTGGGGCCTAAGATTATCAACTAAATTACTCATTCCATTCCATTTCACCAGGACAGTACTCTTTACATAAATATTCAGCATATGTACTCAGCAATTATAATACAATTAAGTTTTGAGATAATTGCTGCATCAGGCATATTGTAACATTTCATTCCAAGGATTTTTACTGGATTCATAGACCGTTGCATTTTTCTCTCCATTGACTACTCTCCCCTCATCCCCAGTTTTGTTTTCATATAAAAAACATTTATCGAAGTAATATGGACATACAGTTTGAAAATACATAATTTTGAAAGTCACACTTTTCACTGCTAATCTCCAGTAGCAATCACTTCTCACTCTTCCTGTTTTCTCTTCTCATATTTACCTACATATTTCTAGATGCCATGTTAATGCCATTATTTCTCAGTCTGTATCTTTGTACAATATATATTGGCTTCCTTTTACAGCAGATAAAGATTTAGTTTTCTTGTGATCTTGCTATTATTCCCTTACTTCCACTCAATATGGAAGTCATAATTTTCAGTTAAATCAGTAATCAGTGTTTAGATTATCACAGCTATGTAAATTTTACCCATTGTTGAGTATATGGTGATTTATTTTTCGTTTCTTGAATATCTTTTCATGAAGTTAATAACTTTTTTTCTTTTTCCATAAAATTGTTGTTGTTGTTGTTGATTTTTCTGGTGAAAGCCTACAATCACAAAGATGATAGGAGGATATGGAAGCATAAGGGTGAAGAAGACACACCAATGGAAAATTTAAAATGTTAAAAGTCCATTGTATTAGTCAGGGTTTTGCAGAGAATCAGAACCAATAAGATGTGTATATATACATATATACATATATGTATACATATATACAGGCAGAGAGAGAGAGATTTATTATAAAGAATTGACTCACACAACTTTGGAGACCAGCAAGTCCAAATCTGCAGTGTGGGGCCAGCAGGCTCAAGACCCAGGAGAACTGATGATGTAGTTCCAGTCCGAAGGCTACTAGATGGAGACCCAGGAAAGCCAATGGTGCAGATGAAGTCCAAAGGTAGTCTGCAGGAGACTTCCCTCCTGCTCGGGGAGGCTATTCTTTTTGTTCTTTTCAGGCCTTCAACTGATTAGATGAGGCCTACCCACCCTATGACAGGCAATCCCATTACTCACAGTTTACCAATTTAAATGTTAATCTCGTCCAAAAACACTCTCTAAGACGATATATAAAATTAACCATCACATCCATGATGTTATAAAGTACAAGTACTATATTTAAAATTATATCCCAACTTAACTAGATTTTCCCCTAATATGCACATCATAGGAAAATCTTAAGAAAAAAATGGTCTCCTTCCTACATCATTATTTATTTGAAATAGTAATTGACTTTGCTAACATAGGCTGTTCTAAACTGAATATGACTTCTTTTTTACCAGGGGATATAAAAGTTCAAATAAAGAGAGCACACGAGCTTTCAGTAGCTAGAATTGAAATAGGGGAAAGAAACTATAATTTTTTATACTTACACTGCTGCCTATCTGTCCTTTTTTTTTTTTTTTTGATTTGTCCATCTTATACTTCCCTCGACCTGTACTGTACAATGTGGGAGCCACTAGCTGCATATGGTTCTTTAAATTCAAATCTATTAAAATGAAATCCAATTAAAAATTCAGTTCCTTGAACAAACTAACTACACTTCACATGTTCAACAGCCACACATGGTTACTCCACTGCACAGTGCAGATACAGAGCATTCATGTCATCATGGAGTGTTCTATGGAAGAGCACTGCCCTAGACAAAGAATATAGAATTATTAATCATGAGCAAATATATTGTTCCTGTCTTATGAGAGGACTGAAGAACAAGTTAGACTTACAAAGGCTGCTTGATTCTCTTTTCCGTTAATGAAAGCTGTTTGAAATCCAAAACCAAAGCTTGAAAGAAATCTTACCTTTAAAACACTCTATTGGGACGTCTTGGTTTCTATAACTCACCTTATGATTCAACTGATAAGAAAGGCAAGACGTGGAGAGAACACGACACGTTAGAGGCAGAGCAACGTGCCTCGTATTTGGGAATATGGCACCTGAAGGGATAGGGCTAGCCTTTTAGGGAACGTGAAGGACTAGGTTCTGAAGGTGTGCGTAGAACATGTCAACAAGTTTAGTTTTAGTACCAAGGACAGTAGAAAAGACATTCAAAATTTTTAAACGTGAAGATAGCATAAGCAGGTCATTTTCTTTAGAAGCAGCTCTCAGTTTTATGAAGAATGCAAGCTAGAAAGAGGATATGATTTAGAGTTAATCATATCTGGATTCATACTATTTTTCCATCTGTCACAATCTGAATGATATTGTACAAGTTCCTAAAGTTCTGTCTATCTCAGTTTCTCATTTGCAAAATGGAGCTAATAGTACTTCATGAGTTATGATAAATAAATAGAATAAATGTGTAAAAAGCCTATTGAATACTTGGCATTTAATAGGAATTTTGTAATTTGCTAGTCCATAGTTCTTCCCTTAGTCACATATGTTTATATTGAAACTATCAAAAGACATAAGACAAAAATTACACAAGTTTATATTATATTTGATGCCATAGTTCGAGACGATTTGTACTTGGTTTAATTGTTGGGAAGTACAAGAAGTTTGAGATCACGTAATAGCTTGTCAATTATCCAGCGACAGCTCTGAATGCAGGAACATCAGAATAGAAATGAACACCTCGTGATCAAGCGGAAGCGGACACAATGCAAGCTAATTGACCACCTAACTTACCAGCTATTCTGAGATCCATCCATACAGCATTAGGTGTGGCCATAATAAATGGAAAGAAGAAAATAGTTTTGTCATATCAAAAATGTTTTTCAGTTAGTATTATGGTTCCCTGGAGTACCACAAACGTTCACAGATGTGCTGCCCATCTTTAAGAGATATGTATAATTTATAGTTTCTACAACTGAGAATACATATTAGGAATATACTTATTTGAGCCATTCATATGGCTGGAAAGCTTTCCTCCTGAAGAGCAACATAACTTATTTTTTTGCTTCATTCAGATTTCTGCTCAAATGTCATTCTTCCAAGGAGACCTCCCTGACCATGCCATCTAAAATAGCAGTTTTCCAAGCTTCTAAGTTTTACTCTGAGGATCAAATTTACTCTTTGGCAACAAATACTGTGAGTTGTTTTCTTGAAGTGACAGGCTTATTCTGTTCATTTTCAAGTAAATGTCTGCCAATTCCCCAAGTCTGTATAACCTTGGTTTATCTGCCAGTTGTTCTTTCAAGTAAAAATATTGTTTTGTGGAAAAGGCAGCTAGTTTCAGCTCTCAATTCAAACAGTTATACAAGTTCTTTTCCTTGAGACAGCCACGGCAGCTCAGGTATACAGCAAAAGTGCTTTATGCATACTTCTCATTTCATCACATACAGTGTTAAAAAGATGGGCAAGATATAATAAAATTAATAATTTTTACTGTTTCATTAAAGACATTCTTAAGTGAAACTGACTTTTTTCTGCAAGTAGGTGGCAGTGACAGATGCAATGATTAGTAGCACAGTTGGTGGCACTGCTTTGATTCGTGCTAAGGCACCAATAGCTTTACCTCCCATTACTTTTGCACTGTCTAAATTGGCCACAACAATTAATTAGCATACAGAATGTTAAAATAAATAATTTTATTTATAATTATTAAATAGATTATAAAATTTGCACTTTAAATATACTTAGAATATTAAATGAAGAATAATGAATGAAGAAATACGTATGTTAAAGAGAGAAAACAGGCCCGGCCCGGTGGTACCAGTGGTTAAGGGCACGTGCTCCACTGCAGCGGCCCGGGGTTCGCCAGTTCGGATCCCGGCGCGCACCGATGCACTGCTTGTCAAGCCATACTGTGGCGGTGTGCCATATAAAGTGGAAGAAGATGGGCACGGATGTTAGCTCAGGGCCAAGCTCCCTCAGAAAAAAGAGGAGGATTGGTATCAGACGATAGCTCAGGGTTCATCTTCCTCACAAAAAAAAAAAAAAAAGGAGAGAGAGAGAAAACAGATGCACAAAATTTAGAATCAGAAGAAAATAATCACATAAAATATTTTTAAGTTAGAAGAGATTACTATGTCCAATAGCATTTTCGTGAATTAGAAATACTTTAGGTAACAAGTAATTTTCTAGAGAAATGTAGTTACCACAACGTGTAGAAGATCTATTTGGAAAACCTAAGGAAACTGTTAACCATGTAACTTAACATAATGATCCTTAATTTATTCTGAACAAATAAAGGGGCAAGATAAGCAAGAAAATATGGGTTGATAACAATAACAATGATGCACTTCATCTGTCAGATAGTAAAATTTACATGAATAAAGGACTGCATGGAGCAGAATGGAAAGTGAAGAAATAGACACAGAGCTTTCATCATCATCATCACCACAGCTGACATAATGTTGAACACTCACTCTATGGTAGGGATTGTCTTAAGCCCTTTGCATGCCTTAACTCAAAATCCTTACAACACCACTGTGAAGAATCCTAGAGATAAAGAATCAAGCCATAGTCACACACCTGAATATAGTTTAATGACTGTACAAGAATATCTCATATGATAAATTATTTTAAAACAGTAGGAAATGGATAAATTCATTTATAACATTGATGTGAAAACTGGTTACATGTTTTAAAAGCATTTAAATTCCAGTTTGATTAAATAATTAAATTTAAAATGAAATAAAATTATTAGAAAAAAGTAAATGGAATTGTGGTAACTAGTTAACAGTTTCCAAAAATGTGAAGTTTTACCTTACCTCACGATTTCCAAGAAAATTAATCACAGAGAGACTAAAGATTTAAGTTAAATATAATAAAAACCATACAGTTATAGAAATACAGTCAAATATTTTTCTATTTGGGGATGGATATATCCTTTCTGATAATCTTGCAAAGACTATACTTAAATGAGAAGTTTGATAAATTTGATTACATGCACATAGAAGACGTGTATGGTAAGAAAAAAAGCACATCAATAATAAAAGACAAATTATAACCTCAGACAAATATTTGCAACATATACGGTATGCACAGGATGAATAATCTAAATAAATAAAGAACTCCTATAAATTAATAAAAAGACAAACAAGCAAAAAGCCTAAGATGACTCAAGTCTAAGAAGAAAATATTTACAAAAGGAGAAAGACAACGGCCAGTAGATATCAGGAAAAGTTTTGTTGTTATAAAATCAAAGTCAGATGCACTAAATGACATTGGAATCTTGTTTTTCACATATTATATAGACAATGATTAAAAGAGTAATGTCAACAGGGGGAAATAAGCCCTCCTGGTACAGTTGCTGGGGAGTTTAAATTCGTAGAATTTTCTGGAGGAAAATTTGTTAGGTGTCAAAAAGTCTTCAAAGTGTTCATACAAAATGCCCAGAAATTCTGTTTTATCGTATTTTATCCTAAAGAAATAATATTATATATATATAATATTATATATATCATATATATATATATATATATATATGAGTTTATACATATTGAGATACTATTTATAATAGTAAAGAAACCAGAAAATTCCTAAACGTATATCAGTTAGGAGCTTGGTTTAAAAATAATGGTGCATCTAGATATTTTGCCCTTTCCAAAAATGATATATATCTGTATTTATTGATCTACAACAATGTCAATATATGTATGTGTATATCTGTAATCAACCTGGAAGGACCTATACATAGGGTATTCATTATTACTTTTAAAACTTTATTAATTTCTTTGTTTCCATAATTTCTGCAGTGAGGTTTTATTCATCATTATAAGAGAAAAAATGGTATTTAAAAATACTTAAAGAGAAAGGTTAATTTGTAAGGAATGTACTTATTAGTGTTGAGTAACAACGTCACTGATGATCAAACTGGTATGAACTCATAAGAATATTACATAATATTTATTAAATTTTTTTCTTTTCCAATTAAAGTATAGCCATATAATTTGGGAAAGGTGAACATAGCCTACAACAATTTAAACAGGAGCTGGGAGAATTGATAATTCAAATCATGCTAAACGTGCCTCATTGAATTTTTTATGTTTCTCACATACTATTTCAAAATTTCTGTAGCAAAAGCCTCTTTTTCTTGGAATTTCCCATTTAAAATAAACTTTGAACATTTCCAAAAACTTCTTACGCCAAATTCAAACTTCCTATTTCCAGATAGCTATGAATAATCTGATGTGGAGCTAGATTAGATTCCTAACTTGAACGCTTCACTCAGAACTTTTCTGAAGCCCAAAGGCACATTGGATTAGGAATTAGAGCCTGTGCTTCCAGGAATAGACTATGTTTGACACAATTGATGCCGCAAAGATTGCAAACTGGATACCCAATTGTCACATCCTGCCTGAAGGAGTGTTTTCTTTGGCCCACACAAGGTTTCAAAAATATTGAGTTATTTAATAACAATTTAAAAATGTTTGATTTCCTAGCAAACTGAAATGTGGGATTCTGGGCTCCATTCTTCTTCTCCTGCACGGCCAAGTTCTTCCGGCACAGAGCAGCTGCAGGGACCATCGGCATTGCTCGTGTATATTACTTGCCCGACCCCTTTATAGAACTCAATTTATGATTACTTCTTTAGGCTATGTCCAAAGTCTTGCCTAACAGAAAATGATTTCCCAACATGCTTGCTATGCCATCAAATTCCTATAAATAAGGACTTTTTTTTTTTGATTTATGGAACTCTACAAAATTTCCAGGCAGAGAGCAGAAGTGTATCATGGGAGAGATTAATAATTTCAGTCTCATGTTAACAAAGATTGGGTTGTTAAGGCTCGAGTGGAGGGGAAGTTCCCAGTGAGGGTGACATACAGGTGTTCATGGGGGATGCACATAGAAGCAATGGGTACCAAATGCCTATGGAAGGCTGTGGAAAGGAGAGTTAAAAGGGACAGTACATAGAAAGAAAGAGTTAACTTACTTTTGAAGTTGGTGTGTAAAAATTCTCTGATCTGTGACAAACATAAATACTAGCAGGTTAAAAAGCTCCTCACATGGGCTTTTGAACAATTCTGTTAGTTGCAGACTTTTGAAACATGTGCTTAAATATACATCTTTTTTAAAGAAAGAGACCAACATATAATGTGTTTTATATTCTATGTAGTTTGATCTCAGAAGTTCTTTTTAATTCTCACGGTTTTCTTGCTTAAAACAATTTTGAAATCTGTTGTTTTCTCTTCAAGACATACACAATTAGTCATTTTTGACATTGCTCTAAGAGTAAACATGATTAAAATTGTAATAAAACCATTCATACAGCCATTAATATAATGTGAATTAAATCCATATTTAAAACCTCCACACGGTTCTTTCTGTAAATCTATTCAACTTTTTGAACTTTCTCTCAGATGATTTGGAATTGAGATTTACCACAGACAGCAGTTGTCAGAATGGTTTACTGCCCTAAGGGATGATAGAAACTGGATCAGAGAACATAGGTCCAATTTGGGGAAGTAGAGTATATGCTCCTTTTACTCATTCAAAACATTGACCAAAATCGGATTGTATGTTACTTACACTAGTCCTTGCTGAGGCTATAAAAGAAGAGAAGACATGGTTCCTGTTTATAAGGATCTAGCAACTTAGCCAGGTGGAAAGACAACTAACTAGTACACTGTGATGACTGCAGTAATGATCTGAGAGGACTAAACAGGGAGCACGGGGAAGGATGGATTAATATTGCTATGAGAGGGCCGGCCCTGTGGCTTGGTGGTTAAGTGCGCGCGCCGCAATGCTGGTGGCCCGGGTTCGGATCCCGGGTGCGCATCGAGGCACCACTTCTCCGTCCATCCTGAGGCCGAGTCCCACATGCAGCAACTAGAGGGATGTTCAGCTATGACATACAACTATCTACTGGGGCTTTGGGGGGAATAAATAAAATCTTAAAAAAAAAAAAAAAAAAATATTGCTATGAGAATCAGAAAGTTTTCCCCAAAAGCAATAACAGTGAATTGAAGTTAGGAAAAAAGCTATTATTTTATCACATATCAAAGGGATATATGAAAACACACGGCAGGTTCAGGAGCCATGAGTAAACTCACATGAAGGCAAATAAACTGGACAAGAGATAAGGCTGCTAAAGGTTATTGAGACCAGATGGCAAAGTGGTTTATATTGAGGCTTTGTCCAAGGAAAGTTGAGGACAACTGGGAAATATGCACCAAGAGTCTTGGAAGTTATATATACTTTGAGTAATGTTACATCTAGGAATTTATTTTAAGAAAATAACATGGAATAAACAGTATGATATAGTAGCAAGGATGCTCCTCATGGCATTATCTAGAATACAAAAATTTGGAAACATCTGAAATGAGTAACACCAGGGGCCTGAAATAGGGGAAGACCTTTAGAACAGACCTTCAGAATTACCTCCATTTTGATCTATAAGGGTAAGATTTTGTAGTTAAAGTGAACTGAGTTAGACAAAGACCAATTTCCAACATCTCTAATTCTCTCAAGACTTGCACTATGCTCACATCCCCATCCACAATCTTCCCATTGACTTTAATGATTTGAGAAGAAACTAGTAGATTCAAGAAGGCCTGGGGAAAATGGCTTGTTGGCAAAATCCTAAAGAGCCAGGTTTCTGCATTTGCATCCATCTCTTCATCCTCATTCCTTGGTACCTACTGTTACATGCTTTGTTTATACTTCTTAATGCTGAATTTATCACTTTCCTCCAAAGAGACACATTCTTACTATGTCCAGTATACACTAAGACAACTCCCACCAAAAGCAGTTCGTTTATTCACTCTAACCTCTAAATTAAAGAATGGCATATAAAATCAGGTTGCTTGAATGCAAATTTTGACTCTGACACTTTCTATCTGGGTTACCTTTGGCAATTAACTTAGCCTTTCTCCTCCTCAGTTTCCTCATCTGTAAAAATAGGGATTAAAGATAATACCTACCTGCTATGGCTTGAATTCTCTCCCTTCAATATTCTTATGTTGAAGTCCTAACCCCCAGTAGCTCATACTGTTACCCTATTTGGAAATAGGGTTATTGCAGATATAATTAGATAAATGATGTCATACTGGAGTAGGGTGGGCCCCTAATCCAATATGACTGGTGTCCTTAGAAAAAGGGGAAATTTGGAGAGAGACACGCACACAGGAAGAATGCTATGTGAAGATGGAGGCAGAAATCTACAAGCCAAGGAACTCCAAAGATTGCCAACAAACACCAGAAGCTGAGAGCAGCATGGAACAGATTCTCCCTCACAGCCGTCAGAAGAAACAAGCCTGCTGACGTCTCGGTTTCAGACTTCTAGCCTCCAAAACTGCGAGATGATACATTTCTGTTGTTCATACCACCCAGTTTGTGATGGTAAAGCAGCCCTAACAAACTGACACAGTCCCTCGTAGGACAACAGACAGAATCAAATGTAAAGCTTATAGAATGATTCTTCACACATAAAAAGCTAATATTTTCAGCCATCAACTAAAAGAGAAATAAAGGTGTGGGTATAGTGGTTCTTTGCGGTACTCCTGAATTATGAGACCCACTCAACACTTACGTAACCAACTCACCATTTATTTTTTTAATTCCAACGTGAACTCTTCCCCTAGACTGCCCCCTGTCCAGGAATGCTGCCATCTTTTTTCCCCCTTCAATTTGATGCAAAAACTTCAACTCATCTCTAGCTTTTCTATTTCCCTTATGATCGGTCACAAACTATTTTATTTTTTTCATGTTATGTTCAGATTTTCATAACATAACATTTAAACTATCTTGATGGGCTCAATATTGTTTTTCCTGTGTATTTTACAACTGCTGCTCGACAAATCATCCTGAAATGCTCTTTCGAGCATGTCCTCTCCTTCCTAGAAAATGTACACCGTTTTCAGAAACTGATTTAAACTCTTTAACTTGGCATTCAAGACCATTCATGATTAAACCAACATTTAATTTCCCAAACTTATAAAGCTGATTTCCATTAGCAATTATTCTCAAGGGCAGAGAGTATAGCAAAAAAAAGCTTTCTGCTTTTGCATTTCACCTTGTGCCAAGCAAATACTGCAGCTCAATTTTCCTATAAACTGTCCTCTTTGTTTCCAGAATATTTCACTGCTATTATTATTTTTTATTTTTAATAACTATATTAGATTTATGAAAAACTTTATAAAATAATATGATGAATACTCATATACTCATTACCCAGAATACAATATAAAACACTAAAAAAAACCTTGGAAGTTTATTATGTGCTCCTCCCCAATCTAATCCTTAAACTTCAGAGAAAACCAGCTTCATAAATGTCTTCATACTTGTACTACATTTCCATCTCTAAGTAATGTACAGTATTATTTTTACATTTAGTATTTTGTATTTATGCTGCATGTATCCTTCTGCAACTTGTTTTTTACTCAATATAATGCCTTTGGGACTCATCGTGTTGATTCATGTAGCTCTACTTCATTTATTTTCCCTTTGGTGTGGATTTTTACATATGACTATACTGAAATGAATCCATTGTCCCACTGGTGGACGTTTAGTTGGTATGTGATTTTATTTCATTCATTCATTCATTTAAGAAATATTTATCAATCATCAAGGATACAAGAGGAAAATTAATTCCCCGTCTTCCTGAAGCTTATGTTCTAGTACAAACCTGTCCTCTTTTACAAATGAACAAGAGTTTCTCTAGAGTTAATTCCCAGTGGTGAAACAGCTGGGGCATTGGTTATTCATATCTTTAACATCAGTAGATATTGTCAAATATTTTTCCACAGAGATGGCACCAGAATATTAGAAGGCTATTTGATCCACATCCTCACCAATACTTGACCTTGTCAACATAGATTTTACCAGTCTGATGGGTGTGAAATAGTTTCTCCTGATGGTTTTAATATGCAATTTCCTAATTACTAGTTATACACAAATATTTTTATGTTCATAGGACATTTGTGTTTCCTGTGCTTTTTCCCATTTTTCTCCTGGAATATTTGATTTTTTTTAAGATTGATAGGAGTTCTTTATATTTTTTACATGCTAATCTTAATGCCTGTCAACAAAGTTTTATAATTTTGTCTACAAAAGTCTAAACACTTCTTTTGATACATTAGTCTTACTCTATATATTAACTTTTGCAAATGGCGTTTATAAATTACATTTTCTAATTCTTTGTAGTTGTGAATGGATTTTTTTTAAAGATTTAAGTCAGAGGTCAGCAGACTTTTTCTATAAAAGGCCAGTTAAATATTTTCAGCTTTGTGGACAAAAGGGCAAAATACCACAACTGTTCTCACTGAAAAGACCTTTTTTTACACTTAAAATCATTTTTAGCTCATGGGTTTTAGTAAAATGGGAGGCAAAATGGATTTGGTCTGCATACTGTAGTTTGCTGATCCCTGATCTAAATTATAGCACACTTGCCAACCTCTATTATTAAGTGTAATAATTTGTAGATTTGTGTGTGTTTTCTAATTAGGCAATTGTATCATCTATGATATGGGATATTTATACTTTTCTTTTCTTTCTAATCATTATAAAATTGCTTCTCAGGCCGGCCCCGTGGCTTAGTGGTTAAGTGCGCATGCTCCACGACTGGTGGCCTGGGTTCGGATCCCAGGCGTGCACCGATGCACCACTTCTCTGGCCATGCTGAGGCCATGTCCCACATACAGCAACTAGAAGGATGTGCAACTATGACATACAACTATCTACTGGGGCTTTGGGGGGAAAAAAAGGAGGAGGATTGGCAATAGATGTTAGCTCAGAGCCGGTCTTCCTCAGCAAAAGGAGGAGGATTAGCATGGATGTTAGCTCAGGTCTGATCTTTCTCACAAAAAAAAAAAATTGCTTCTCTTATTTTACTGCATTTGGCTAGGACTTCCAGAAAAGTATTGAGTAAAAGTGTTAGTTACACACTGTTCTGGTTTTTTATATAAAAGGGATCATCTTAATATTTCACCTTTGTGTATGATGTTTGTTATGGGATTGTATTCAAATATTTGTCAGCTTAAGGGATTGTCTTCTATTCCAAGTTTCCTGAGGGTTTATTATTATTAATTAATTTATTTATTTATTATGAATGCACACTTAATCATGTTTAGTGCTTTTTCTTCATTTTTAAATTGATTATTATATTTTCCCCTTATGACTAAAGCAAAGTATATGAAGAGATGTTCTACGTGAAACTATTTTGCATTACTTGTATTAATGCATTGCTACATGATTTGCTTCTATTTTATTGAGAATTTTTCATCTATGATAATATATGAGATTAATCTGTAAATTCCCTTTCTCATATTGTCCTTTTCTGGTTTTGGCATCCACTCTATACTAGCTTCATAAAGTGAGTTGGAGAGTAAACTCACTCTACCATTATTTGAAGGGTGTTGCATGTAATTGAAACGATCTGTTTCTTGAGTATATAAGCCTCATCTGGAAAAACACCTCAGCCCAGTAGGTTTAGGTGTGTATGTGAATGTGTGTAGATTTTTAATTATTGATTCAATTTCTTTAATGGTTACATATCTATTAAGATTGTTATTTCTTAAAAAATGAGGTTTGATAAGACATGCTCTAGGAAATTCCCATTTTACCTAAGTCTTCAAGTTCTCTGGCATAGATTTGTACTACTTTGAGTTTTAAGATAGTTTATTACGGAAATTTTCCAAATGTTTATTAAATAGAATAATAAATTCCCATGTACCCATTGCCCAACTGCAATTATGTATAATTATATAAACATTCTACTGTTTCATTTCATTTATCTTCCTGACACATTTTTGGCATAAATAATTTAAAGCAAATTCAATAAATCATATAATTTATTTGTAAATAATTTACTATGTATTAATTAATAAATTAATAATAATCAGTAAATGTCTTCTAACATTCTGTCTGCATTTACTTTTACTCTTTTTTTTTTTCTTGGAATGCTTCCTTTTGGGGAAAAAAATTAAGCTTCCAAACTCAGTCTGGTTTTCTCTGTAGTTTCCCACTTAGAATTAATGAGTTTCAATGCTCATATGACCTTGTTAGTCATTTTATCTTCATGGCTAAAAACTGTCCTGTAATCACAAGATAATATTGCACCGTAGAAAAAATATTCAACTTGAAATTAGAGAATCTGAATTTTAGTTCCCACTTACTATCTATATGCGATTTGCTAAGTTATTTAGGTCTTCTGCATCTCTATTTTCTTGATTGGATAAACAGAGAAAAAATACTTATCTCCTACTGAGAATGTAATAATTTAAATATATATTAAATACTTGTAGATTTTTAAATGCTATAGAGAATTTTATGTGCAAAAATAATATGGAATGCTGTGATTGATCAGTGCAAATTTCTCTCCAGTTCTGAAAAAAGAACTCAATGTGCATGATCTCCCAATGGCATGTAAGTAGTTCATCTCTATATATTAGGGATCGTGTTTTAAGTTTGGTCTATAATATTCAACAGGAGCAGAATTTTGCAGAGGAAGATAATTTAATAAAAGTTTTACCATGGCTTTTTGGAGTTGGGTAGAGGAGATGATGATATTTTCAACTATTCTTTTAAAGGTTTTTGTTCTATCCAATAGCAAAAATAAGAATTCTTTACCGTCCCAGTATTTATGCTTTGATAATTATAGCAGAGATGCTAGGACTGTATGTATCTGTATATTTTCCATCTATCGCTTGTCATCTCTTTCATTTATCCTCATATTCATTTTCTGAACCCTTATATTAAAATGTTACATTGGCTTCTACGCTTAAGCAACCGCCAATTTTTAGTTGTTAAGATATAAATGAGCAAGAAGTACAAACAGAAAATGTGTTATGTTGTCTTTTTCTACATGCTGTGTAATCGTGGAACTGGATACATTTGGGTGAGCGATGATGGAGTTAATTTATCCTAGTAAAGAAGAAAAAAATGAAGGCATGCAGGGTAGCTGGTATCCTAATTGAGCCTATATTAGGATTTGAAATGCTGCAATGTGAGAAGCTTGTTTCTATTTCCTGCCTCCCTCCCAATCAGTTTGCATAAAGTGATATGCAGAGATGTATTAGTTCCCAAGGACAGTTTCAAATTCTTACTGTACGCATATGTGTGTATGTACGTATGTACACACACACCCCTTGGTATTTGCAATTTTGCCTTTGTAAATGAAGATATGGCTTTTAATTCAAAAAAATATAAGGACATTGTCTTATAAAAAGATAAATGACATGGATGTATTGTTCCTCTACTCTTCTGCCTTTAGGGTGATATTTGAATCTTAAATTTCCACTTCCCACAATTGCTTATAACACAATCAAATGTGACAATGGCAATAGCACGTCAGACTTTTCATGCCAGCTGATGTCCAGACATTATATAATTTTGTCATCCTCCGTGATTACTAGAAATTGGAAAAGTTATTTTATCACACATTGGACTGACAATGAATAAAAGGCCAGTGGCCATTTTGAGTGTTAGCCTTTGGTTTCCACAGAAAATATAAAATTATAAAATTGACCCAACTAATAAAGGCTTCCCCTTCCACAGTGCTAGGGGAAGTACAGTGCTAGTACAGTTATAAAAATGTAACATTTTTTACTAGGACTATAAATCACTTTATCATTAAAGTATCAAAACTTCTGAGTTCCCATTTTTGACAGCACACTGGAGGACAGACATTGAACCATCAACAATGACAAGAAGAAAACTATGCAGGGTAAGACACTGACAACCTGCTCAAGCCACCATAAGATGACATCTAACTTTGCGAATGCTTATAGCATTGCTATTGTGTGACTCAGCGGGTATATACCAGTATGACATACCAGCTGGGTGTTCTGATCATTCAGGCAGTTCTCATGACATATAAGTTGCTAAAAATATTGACCATTATCATTGTGGTTTTTTGTTTTTGTTTTTGTTTTTTTGTGAGGAAGATCAGCCCTGAGCTAACATCTGATGCTGATCCTCCTCTTTTTAGTGAGGAAGATTGGCCCTGAGCTAACATTCGTGCCCATCTTCCTCTACTTTATATGGGACGCCACCACAACATGGCTTGACCAGCAGTGCATCGGTGTGCACTTGGGATCTGAATCGGCGAACCCCGGGCCTCCGCAGCAGAGCGCGCACTTAACCGCTTGCTCCACCGGGCTGGCCCCCAGAACATTATCATTGTTAAAACCAATGTTCTTGTTTTTAAGTGATATACGGTTAGGAACCAGATACTATGTAATACAGGGAAGAGAGAGGAGATTTTATGAAGTGTCTGGAGGCAGTGCTAGATTAGATAGGGAGAAGGAGAGCACAATATGGTTTATGCTCAAGCTTATTTCCATTTACTAGTTTTGAAATCTCTAGAAGGAGTACCATAACTAAAAAGTGAAGGTAAGTATTTTCAAAGGGATTTGGGAAATATAGGGAGTACATAGTGCTGTCTCAGGGCTTAGGAGACAAGGTGTGATCTTGAGTGGTCAGTAGTCTTATTTCAATTTCTATGAGGATCATACAGCAGCTCTGACACCATGAGAACTGAAACATCATTAGTGACCAAGAGAGCTTCACATTTAGATGGAAATGAATAGAACTTGAGAGACAGTCTTTGAAATTATATAAAATACACATTGGTGACCTCCAGATCTAATTGGAGATTGGGGGAAGGGTGGAGTGGATGCTGTGGTTCTGAAGTCATTCTCTTAAAGCTAGGAGGTAGCAAAATTAATAGTAGCCTAACAATAATAATAATAATAGTAGCCTAATTTGCATAAGTGTCAGTTACATAAATAAGAAGGGATGGTGCCTCATGATTTGATCTTAATAGCAGATGGTATAGAGAGAGAATATTATTATGTGTTGCATCAGGTTATGGAATTATCTCATATTCATAATTTATTGAGTACTAAAACAAAAAGATTCCACTTCTGAGACTTTGTCTCTTAATAGGGAATTTAACTAAGTTACATTCATTATAATAAGTAAAATTTTTGTCCCTGTTTGGGTCATTTATTTTATATTTTGTATTTTGCTTTATGTATAAAGTCACCCCAACTTCACATTATTAAAGGTAGTGTTGCTGTATATATATTTCTATGTTGGCAATAATTTTCTCTGTATATTTTGAAAATTTCATTTCACTGCCTTCTGGCTTACATTTTTAATCTCATTGAGGAAACTGCTTTGATTATAACTATTACTCCTTTATAAGTTACATTTTCTTGCTTGAGATAAAATGTGCATCTTTGGATAGGTATATTGTTATCCTCAAATCAGTTCAGGAAACTCACAACCATTATCTTCAAATGTTTTGATTAGTATGTGTTGGATATATCCTTTGGATTTTTTACTTTCACTTTTTAAAATTCTCTGCTTCTGAGTCTCCAATCACATGCTAACTATCTCTCTCATTCGGTCCTCCATATTTCTTAATATTTTAAAGATATATTCATGTCTTTATCTCTGTGATGCATTTTAGTCATTTCTTGGGATATATATTCCAGTTTATTGATTCTCTTTTTGGCTCTTTCTAATCCACTATTTAACCTATCCAATGGTTCTTCTTATTTCAAAATTATATATAGTTATTTCTAGAAGTTAAATTCTGATTGTTTTGTTGCTCATATATATGATGCAGACTAAATGTTTAAAAATCATTCATATGTGGCTGTTCTAATATCTACAATTCAATATTTTCATATTTGAATGTCTAAATTTTTTCAGTCATTGTTTCATCTGACTCTGACTTACAGAGGCTTGACTTCTTTTACATTTGGTGATTGTTGATTGACTTTATTTCTTCGTCTTATCCATTGAGAATCTAGCACAACACAAATTGAGAAACCCTTCCTCCAGGGAGGATTTACTTCTGCATTTGCTAGTATCCAAACTGGGATCATATCAGCTTCCTGATGATCATAGTCAGTGGGGAAATCACAGACTCTGCTTCCACACTTCATCACATCTAAGACTGAATATCCTCACAGCAGTTTATCTTTGGAAATGTCCTTAGAGCAACTCATTTTATTGGGACCATGTACTGTTCCAGCACGAGATCACATTTTTTTTTTATTATGAAGAGAATAATTAAAGAACTCCTTACCTCTTGTGAAACCAACTATGCCTCATGAAAAGTATTCTATTTGGGATATAGTTGGACTGTAGTGAGAATGGTCTATCAACACAGTCACTTGTAATGTTGGAAGCAGAAGTCACATTAACTATATATAGACATCTGTCATTATTATCTACTGGGGCCCTATTGTTAGAATCTACAAAATCATCTGGAATATTCATGTGCTATGCTTTGTCTTTTACCTGACATTACCCTGTGCTCTTTTTAAAAATCCTGAAAGTCACCAGTTAGAGACTTTTCAAACATGGTAAGGCATTTTATTTCTGGGATTTTTTTGTTATTAATTTTAAAGCTTATAATTTTCTCGTGAAAAATTCATGCTGGAATAGTTATTTGGAAAATATATTTTTAAAAGAGGAAAAATGACAACTGTAATCCCTCACCTAGGAAAATACTATTATCATTTTGAATTATGCATTCCCAGTTTTCCTATGCATTTTTACTAATATATTTTTATTTAATACAAATATTGGCTAATATATTTTAATTTAGGGGATAGATTTTTAAGAAAATTTATATGACTAATCTAGAAGTTCAAATAAATTTTAAAAATTGAAATAAGAAAGAAAAAAATTGTGTAAAATTTTAACACCCTCATGTAACTACTACTGATACTTTACTGAAGCCTTTCAAGATCTCTAAGTGCGCGCACACACACACAGTCACACACGAGTTCCATACATAGCACATTATGTAATATCGTGTTATACATGCTGTTCTAAATCTACTCTTTCTACTTAACATAATATGTTGTAAACCACACAGAACAACTTTAAGAAAAATTGCAATAAAGCTCAAGAGAATAGTTTAGTTGAGACAGTAAAAGCTTTGATATATAATATTCATTTTTATCTTTTCATGAGATCTTTCAAATACTTGCCCTTATAAATTATCTTCTGTGATTTGGTTCATTCTCATTCATTCTTGCATACATATATACGTTAGGCATTAATTCTACTATTGAGTGCCCTTTATTTTGAGTGCTAGAGCTAGATGCTAGGAAACAAATTCACCTCTGCCCTTGAGACATATGAACTCAGTGAAGAGGAAACAATTAAATATGTATAAAACATATTAGTGACCTATATAAAAACATCAGGGGTACTCAGAGGAATGGGCAATCCTTCCTGGTGAGTAAAATGTTTAAAAAACCTTAAAGATGGATATCTGAATTGAGCTTGAAAATGAAAAGATATTTGTTTTATTTGTAGACTTCTAAGACTCAAGGTGAGGGAGAAGAAACATCAAATAGTATCTGATTCAAGTTATAGCAAGTTCAATAGATTCAGTAAGTCAACAGTACAAGAGTATTAAATTTATAGGTAGTAGTGCTAGATCTAAGCAAATTAATGAAAAAGTTAAGCAGCTAGAAAAAGACATTTTTCCAAATTCAAGTCATTTTCAGGGATATGTACTCCTTATATCATCAGACACAGCTACATTGTATGCCCTCCTGCTATGATGGTGAGATTAGATATTCATTTCAATAAACACTTGAGTATGTTTTAATTAAAATGCCTTCTGAGAAAATGGAATGTCACATTTTTAAAGAGAATTTCAGGTTGCTATAGTAACTAATAAAACTGTCACTCTTTATTCTAAATAACATAAAAAGCATCTTTAAAGATGGTAAATCATTTTGAAATATCCTGACCATTAGTTACTGATATTAAATTGAATTGTATTAACGATTAGTTGAATGTTTCATGTGTGAGAAACTGCAGAAAATGTATACAGGAAAACAGAGAAAAGAGAGATATCTTTAAAAAGCATATGAGTTAGATGGAAACAAATGTTTAATGCACTTTCTACAAAGGAGGAGACAGTTTCTCTTCACTGATCATATCATCTGTTAAATTCAAATCATCCAGTGAAATTATTTCTTTTTGTTGTTCCCATGAGAGTGTACAAGTCACTGAAGCATAAGGGTGGCTAAGTGAGAGAAACAGTGAGTCACATAAGGGAGTAATGCATCCCAGAATCATGGGGCCTTGTGGTCAATTCTCTGCAGGAATACTAGTCTCTTTGTTGCAGACTTTCTGACATTGGAAGCAAAAGGCCAACTGCAAAATAGTTTACATATTTTAAAAAAGTTTTTGTACAATATAATGAATGCAACATAGAATCTCAGAGACTTCCTGATATCATCTGAAACTTAGTATAGTAAAATTAATACATAACCATGTCCCTATTTACCTAATAATGGCAGAGACTTCTAGAGTATTAAAACAAGTCAAGTCTTGGAGCTTGTGGTCAAGAATCCAAGTTTAAAAGTTAAGAAGAATGCAGTTAAAGACTTCCAAGATGCAGTCAAGGCTTGAAAACAAATTCCAAAAATTACAAGCATACCTATTACTAATGGACACTATGATGCTCTCTCTTCTTTTTGAGGAAGCAGCATAATCGCTATATTGTTGTAGTTGGTCTTTCTCCGGACTTAGTTTCCTCAGCTACAGAAAGGGAAATATAGTGCCTACTGCAAATGAGGGATGGATTTTAAGGATTCTAGCACAGTGCCCAATAAAACTTGGTTCCCTTCTATTGCTCCCCTTTTCTTAAGATTTAATAAATCCTACCCCGCCGTAGAAATTTACAGAAGACCGTTTTCATTTAATGTGAAATTCTGAAATAAAGGAAATGTTAAAGAGTCTTGCTTTTTATTTTTTTTAAAGAGCAGAGCACGCATGGCAAAGCAAAGTAATTGGTTTCATCAATAAAAAAATGCAAAAAGATTCTGAGAACCTTTGTGTAGTTAGTGCTGACATGACTCATTATATTCATTTAAGAATTCCCATCCATATTGTTTTCCCTTCATCTATTTTATATTTTCTAGAAGAGTAAGAAAAAAGTGTAATTTTCTTCCTCTATAATGTTTTATTTTAATATTTAAAGGATTTGAAAACTTTAGCTGAAATCCTCCTTACATCTTAATATCTTTCAGTATTAGTCATTTATCTGTGAGTGTCCCTAGAAATTTTTATGGAGTAATGGAACAGATATTTGCATTTCTTATTAAATGTCTCTGTAAAAATATTTGGTATGACAATTTGGAATAGAAACTTAATTTTTAAATATAAATTTCCTGAATTAACCATTTTCATCATTTGAGCATTGCTTGATGGAGATCATGTCTTTTCTTTGAGAAGATAGAGTTAGAAGGTATGATCAGAAGACAAATTTAATTCAAATACTGCCAAACAGAGAAAATAAAATGCATTCATATGAAAACGATATTTTTAAACTGGGACTGAACATTTTATTATTATTTTAAAAATAGTAAAGTGAAATGAAATGATCTCTATTGGCCAAAGGTGATCCAAGAAACAGATGGCAAGTAAAAAAAATGTTTTGTATGTCATCAATTAGTCCATGTTAGTTCAAGCATTCTAAGGAAAGAAAAGCTCTTTTCTTAGAAAATATTTTTTTGCAATGTTAAAGGTAATTATCCTGATATTATGAGGTAGCGAAGTACAGAGCATAAAAATCAGGTTCTAGAGTCAGAAAAATTTGAATTTTCATCTCATAATCACTGTGTAAATATATTGGGCATGTTAATTTCTGTAAATCCTAGTTTCCTCAACTGTAAAATGGAGAAAATAATTAATAATTGTATGTAATAAATGAGATAATATACATGACACCCTTAGCAAACACTGTGTCTCGCTGATGGTAAGCAATCAATAAATGTTATCATTACATTTCTCTTTATTTTCTTTTTTTCTCTCTGCATACAATATTATACTCAATATAATTAAGTATATAATTTACCTCATCCTCCTCCTCCCCTTGCAGGACTAACTCACTGTTGATCAAGGTAAAGCCAGAGGTGAAGCTTTAGGAAAAATACACATTTTTTATCTCCATTTCCACATTTTCCTGAAATTTTAATAACCACTAGAAAAAGATAAAAATATGTATTCATGCTTTCCCAAGGAATATTATAATATTCCAAATAAACAGCTTTTGCCCTAATATAATACTTAGGTGATTTTTTGAGAGGTAGAGGAGGGAATAAAATGACTATGATTTCCTTACTTGAGTACCTAAGTTTTTAAAATATTTGCATCATGAGAGCATATATATTTAAGGCATAGTACTGTATATTTGTGCCGGAAGTGCCCTGAAGAGCATGACAACAGATATTTAAAGCTTAAAATATCAAAGGTAATTTTACCACACTATAGAGATCTTCCAAATTCTATGTAATTTGTAATTAAGCACTGACACCAAGTAACATGAATAATTATATGCTCCTCCTCTAGATTTATATAATAACCACTTTCATTTATGCATTTATATGACTTCAACATATCAGAGGAAGTGCTTAGAAAATGCAGAATGTTTTAATTAGTGTTTTATAAAGTATTTGAGGAAAAGCTTGGAAAGAAATCAGAGAAAACCAGTTTAGAAAGGGTTTACCACACATTTACTGCATGCGATCTCTATCAGCACACATTAATCACAGCAGTTTTCTGTTATTTCTCTATAGAGCGATTTATATTTTTTAAAATTTTCATATGTCTCAGAATGAGTTTCTGAATTGTGTTATCAAATTTGTATATTCCTTTTTCCAAACCAGATTATAAGTTCCTAAAGGATAGAAGTCCCTTTCATCTAACTTTGAATAAACATCAGTCAGTATCTGGTACTCATGGCTGCTTGATTGGATTAAATTGAATTGCACAAAAGACTCCTGGAGTCTGATTTTAGGAGACAGATTCATATTCAAGCTCTACTACTAACAGTCTGTGGGACACTCAACTAGTTGCGAACACTTTAAGTCTCTGACTCCTCAGCTGTGAAGTAGGGATCATCACATGCTCGGCCCCACTGACCTCAAAAGTCTGTTTAGTGCAATGACATGAATGAGTGCATGTTGGTTACTATAAATGCGTTGCCTCCTTTCTAATCACATGTCCTCCGCCACAGTCAGGAGCTCTCCTTTACCGGCTGATACTAAATTGCAGGGCCCAGATTTTACAAGACCAATCTTTGGTGGCAAAATAAAAAGTCCTTTTCCCACTTCTTTTCTCATTAAAAACGAAACAAACTTATGTCCACAAATATTAATGGATATCCTTTTCTATAGAACTAATTATCC
Source organism: Ceratotherium simum simum (assembly GCF_057802395.1). Taxonomy (NCBI): domain Eukaryota; kingdom Metazoa; phylum Chordata; class Mammalia; order Perissodactyla; family Rhinocerotidae; genus Ceratotherium; species Ceratotherium simum. The sequence continues at coordinate 38,566,727 of NC_141924.1, forward strand.
AGTAAAATTGGAGAGGGGAAAGTTTGCCAAGGACAGGAGTATGGCTGTGTCCGTTAGTGTTTTGAACAAAATTTATGGATCTGGACAACTCTGTTAACTCTATTATTCATCTTTAATTTGCTTAGTGCTTTATCAACTCTGCTTGCATTCATATTGCATATTTATGCCTTGTTCTGAATTGGATTTTTGTCTCAATTAGTTTTGTTTAAAACATGAGAAATTTTATAAACTAATCAAAAACTTTTATCAATGTTTTCATGATGCTGTTTCTGCCAATTATTCTGCTGAATTATTTTTACTATGATACCTAACATGTATTTGACACTTTTGTTAAAACACTCTATAATTACCCAGTGGGAGTGTACTGTTTCCTGATAGACCCTGGCTGAAACAGAGTATTAAGGATAGTAGTTAAAAAGAAAGGAAGCTACTGGAGGTGAAGGGTTTTCATTTCACAAAGGGGTAATGACTTTATCCTATAATCAGGGGGCCCACTGAAGATTTTTAAATAAAAGAGTAGCATTTTCAAATTTCCATGCTTATCTTAGTAGTAATAACCCAAGATCATGGCGACTCCATACATCAAGAGATTCTGAAATTTCAGAATTGAACACATTCAGATCCAGTGGTTTAAAAAAAAAAAAAAAGAACAAATAGCTTGTTTACATCAGTTTATTGACTCTTGTTAAGGTATGTTTAATCTAGATGAAGAAAGATACGGAAAAGAAGGCTTATCAATATTAGTCTTCCCTCAAAAACATCTTCAGACTCCTCACACAGACATTCATGAACCTCCATTCTTAGACCACTTTGTCACATGAGACATTTTTATCATCCTTTCCTTGTCCTACTATCTCAAATGTACTAACTGACTTGCCCTTGGCATCCTACCTTGGCTGGATTTGTATATTGTTCTCATTTCTGAAAAGAACTCTCAGAAACGTTTCTATCCTCTATAACTTGTTATGCAATTTTTCTTACTTCCTTTTGTCAAAGTCAGAGACTTGCACAGCTTATTTCTAGAAATGTTCTTGTTATCTAATTCTTTTCAAGGCTGCTGGCAACTTTCCACAGAAGTTCAAGTTGCTCAATCTTAAGCAAGTTGAATGAGGGGGACAAAGATCTCCATTTAAAATAGTGTGTCTCTGGTATGTTGAGGGCTGAAGAATCTATAAAAATTCAGATTTGTCTTAGAGAAAGCATAGTGATTTTGTGGTAGTTGGATAGAAAGGGGAAGCAAGAAGACCATGGAGTATGCAATTTCAACAGCATAAGTAAGAGACGTTAAATGAGTGAGCTAGAGTATAGGAAAGAGATGTAAGAATTAGCCAGCAGGTCCTCCTTGCTGACTAAATGTGGATGATGATAGTTAGAAGAGTTGAGGGTGGTTATAACTTGAGCAGGGGTTGGTAAATGACATGGCTATTTCTATCATTCCATGCAGGATCTCGTATATTGGTGGTGGGATTATAAACTGGTATTTCTTTCTCCCCATTCTCTCTTATACCATTCCAGTTAGGAATTACTCCCACTACTCCAGTGAAAGTGTTCTTGTCAAGGTCACTGATGAGGTGTATGTTGCTAAACCCTAATGGTCAATTCTGTTCTCATTTTATATGACCTCTCAGAAGCGTTTGACAAAATGGATTACTCTGTGTTCCTTAATATACTTTTCTTATTAGTTTTCTGGACACTACATTCATTTTTCTTCTTCCTCTCTAATCATTCTTTATTTATCTTTTTGATTAGTCCCTCCTCTTCTTCTTGACCTTTTAATGTTTGAACGTCCCAAGACTCAGTCTTTGGTTCTATTTTCTTCTCTACTTACAATCACTTCCTTATAGTCTTATCCAGGACACTCCAACATTTCCCCAAATGTATGTCTCCAGCTAAGACCTTTCTCTCAAACTCCAAATATGAGCATAAAACTGAATACTTGACATCTTTACTTGGATACCAAATAGAGATTTTAAACCTTGATGAACACGTCCAAAACTATGTTCCCGATCTTTCTTCAACAAACTGTTTTCTTGCTGGACTTGTCATTTCAGGGGATGGCAACTCAAACTTCTGGTTGCTCAGGCCAGAATCTTGGAGTTATCTTTGACTTCTATGTATCTTTACACACCACTTACATTCTTTTAGAAATCCCTTTTGTGTTTAATTTCAAGTGTTCCAAAATCCAATCACTTTTTACAAAACTCAATGCTACAACCTTTATTTAAACTACCATTAACTCTTACCTGGATTATTTCAGTAGTCTCCTTACTGACCCCCTTGCCTCTATCTCGGCCTCTCTGTGGTATGTTCTCAACGAAGCATCAGGAATGGTCCCTTTAAAACATTAGTAAGATCATGTCTTTCTTTTGCTCAAAACCCCACTTCATTCAGAGTGAAACCCAAAGTCCTTATGATGACCTGTAATTTCCTACATGATCTGTGCCACCACAGACTCTGTTATCTTTCTGATTTCATCTTCTACCTAGTCACTCCCTCCACTATGATGGCATTCTTGCACAGTACATTTTGCACTGACTGTTCCCTCTCTTTTAAATTATAAAGTATTGTAACCACATTGCAGAATATGGTAAGAGCAAGAAAAAAAAGTCACTCAAAATGCTACAATATAAGACAATTACTGTGATGTGATGTAGTACCTCAATCTAAGATTTCTTTCATCTGTTTTTACATACTTACAATTTCTACCCCCTATTTTACTTAAAACTCCAAGGATTTTCCTTTTTGCTACAAAATCTTTATAATGTTTATTTTTAATAGTATGCAATGTTCGTATGTAAATAAACTATTATTTATGTAAGAATTCCTTTATTACGGTATATTTGTGTATTTGTTTTTGTATCAGGGTTATTTCATTAGATAAGATCCACAGTACTGATATTATTGGATCAAAGACTACCAACATAAAGATGTCTCTTGATACATATTGCCTAATGCATTTCCAATACAGTTGTATAATTACAATGTCACCATTAATGAAGGATTAAACTACTTTATATCACATTCTCCAGTATAAACATTATTTACTATATTTTGTTTAATGAGTGCATAGGAAATGCTTTTTTATTTTGCCTTACTTTGCATTAGTTTGATTATGATTGAAGTTGAATTTTTTAAAATATACATTTAGGAACTAATTATATTTTCTTTTTGGTTTGCCTGTTTTCATTTTAGTTATAATTTATTTTATTTTTTCTCATTAATTTGTAAAAATTATTTATAAAATTAGCCATTATCTCTGCCATATTTGCAATTTTGTTTTAAAACTAGTTAACACATTGCACACTAATTGAGCTATTCTATGTCAGAAGCACTGTGCCAAGGGAGTTGCATACACTAGCTTGTTAAATTCTCAAAACTAATTACGAGATAGGTGCTATTTTGTAGACAGGAAACTGAGGTATAAAATAGTTAATTAAGGGGCCGGCCTGGTGGTGTAGTGGTTAAGTTCATGTGCTCCGCTTTGGTGGCCTGGGGTCTGCAGGTTCAGATCCCGGGCACGGACTTACACACTGCTCATCAAGCAATGCTGTGTTGGCGTCCCACATATAAAGTAGAGGAAGATGGACCTGGATGTTAGCCTAGTGCCAATCTTCCTCAGCAAAAAGAGGAGAATTGGGCAACAGATGTTAGCTCAGGGCTAATCTTCTTCACAAAAAAAAAAGAAAAGAAAAAGTTAGTTAACGTCTAATAAGGAAAGCCAAACTCCAAATTCACACATTGCTTTTCATCTGTCTTTGAACATAGATATTTAGGGCTCTGATTATGTAGAGTTATATTGCACCTAGTTTGTATTTCTGTCGCTTGATTAAAAAAGGGAAAATATTAATTCCTGTTATTTTCTGCTTAGTGAAACACATAGAAAAGGAATGTGTTCCAGTGTTAGCTCTTTTTTTTTGGTGAGGAAGATTGGCTCTGAGCTAACATCTGTTGCCAATCCTCCTCTTTTTCGTGAGGAAGATTAGCCCTGAGCTAACATCTGCGCCCATCTCCCTCTATTTTATATATGGGACGCCACCACACATGGTTTGATGAGCGGTGCATATGTCCGCGCTTGGGATTCGAACCTGCAGACCCCAGGCCACTGAAGCAGAGTGCACAAACTTAACCACTACGCCACCAGGCTGGCCCTCCAGTGTTAGCTCTTATCATTTAATACTGCATCATCTCAGTTACATAGTCTACAACATGAATAGTGCCCTCTAGAATTGGGCATGCACAACACCACGATTGTGCATGGTAGCCCTGAGTTGCTATAGTTTGGTATCCAACTACTAACTCATAAAATCAGATAAAAGAAATATTTTAACTAATCTACGAGGTACTTTTAGTGATGTCTTCTGGAATATTGGGATCTTAAATATTCACGGTATCAGATTGTGGCTGCTATACTATATATACGCAGATACAAAGAATTGCTTTCTTTCTCTTGAAATATTTTTTAAACCAAATATGCAATCTACATATTAACTCCTCACTGTAAATAGTGGATTTAATAATGAGCCCATAGGAAGTCGGTATCACAGGGGTAAAAACATCTCAGGCTCTGAATCGGAAAGACTGTAGAAATCCAAGATCTCCTGCTTACTGACTGTGTGACCTTGGGCAAGTGAATACATGTCAGTTTCCTTATATTTAAAATAGGGACAACAATAGCACCGACCTTCTCTTAGGTATATTTTGGGGATTAAATGTGATATTTCATGTAACAAGAAAGCAAGTTAGAGATTAAGTGTTCAATAATGTTAGCTGTTAATGTACAGCGAGGTCAGAAAATTACTGAGAAACTACTCAGTCATCTCAAAATAATGTCTTTAAGTAACATCCGGTGACTGTGAATATAGAGCTTTTTGACTTTTATTCTTGAGTCTCTGCGCTAAGGCCCTCCGAGGGCTTCTTCACTTCAGTGGACATGCATACCAATAAATTAGGCCATTGTAAAAAATACACACTTAACCTGGTGGTCAGTGAACTCCAGCTTTTTTTGGTTGGGAGAATGTTTTTTCCCCTCCCATTAACTGTTTTTCAGTTAAATCAAAACTGAAAACATAATTATTTCAGTTTCTTTTCCAGATTGCTAAAAGTGATGACTTCATTTATTATTAAAAGCAGCACCTGGTAACATCCCAGAGCGTGCAAATCAGTTAACCCACTATGATTTGGTTTTCTTCTCCCTTTTTGAGTGAACTACAGCTTCCTTATTAATCCAAAAAGGAATTATATTTAATATAAGAAAGAATCAGCAGGTGGTTTATCAATATTAAATGGATCATGCGCTGTGAAGATATAGAGGGTTTTGAGCTGATAGAGAAGATATAGAGGGTTTTGAGCTGATAGAATAAGAACTAGTATATTACAAGAACTTGAGTGTCATATATTTAATTTAAACATGAAAAAATACTTTTAAGTGTAATAAATGATTTTAATGCTGGTTTGCTTACTTCTATCATCTGAATTAATTATATTATAATAATGATCAAGGCTTATTTTGGTTAACATCTCTAGGAAAGAACAACGAACAAACCTATTCTATTTTTGGAATCAGCTCCATGTGAAATGTAACATTGTTTTTTTTTTTTAATTTAAAATATGAACCCACTTTCATTTAACTAGTGGTCTAAAATCAAGGTGGAAATTCTTGCATAGAATTAACATATTTAAGAAAATCATAAACTATGTCCTTATTAGAAATTTTACTAAGACTGTAGTGATGGCATTGACATTGTTATCACCAGACACAGTGTTTCATGTGCATTTTAGCCAGCCCTTTTACAGAGTAAAGAACCAAGAAAGTGGTGGAGTAAACTTTGTATCTCATTATGGAAAAGATAAATATTTCCTGGCCAAAAAACTTAGCTTTTTCCATTTATCATCTAACCTTTGATTACAAAATAATTATAATTGTTAGTGCACAATTTGCAGCATAATATTATTCATGTATTGCTAAGCATGTTTGGAAATGCAAAACTCCTACGTTCTCCTGGGACTGCTAAGAATACTAGATGTATATTTCATAAGTCTCTTCCAGTAAGAAAAACATGAGTAATAATGAAGTCTAAAACGCTAGACTCTTTCCTAGACCGTGCCAATTATTTGATCCAGATTTCATTTTTCATTAGTTTTCCAGTGTACACATTCATGACAATATTATTTTAAAAAATCCTTATTTTCAGAAAATGTCATAAATAAACTGGATATTATCTTTATCATCATCATTGCATTTACTTTATAACGTCTATAAGATAAAATAAAATTCAGAAACCAAGATGCTGCTGAATTTTAAAATACACATAAATATTTTAAAAGCAAGAAAATGAATATTTCCGTTTGGAGAGCCAAATGAGAGTTCTTAGTGGCCAAGATATCCTAAATAAAATTTGACATTATTTCAAAGAAATTGATTTTTAAATATTATTCTGTCATGTTGCTGGCTGTTTTCATTTTAATGCATATACGTAGTTGATTACTCATATTTCTACTTTTTCTAAATTATTTCAAAAACCAGAGAATTGGATGCCTTTGAAAATTAAACTACTTTTGCATTTGACTACTTTTAAAGAGAGTTAATTGCTCAACCAGATTCCCCTACTGTGACATCTACATGCTGAGAATAAATTTCCACTTTTTGAAACTACATAAATAGGGTGGTGTTTTGACTTCTGGCATTCTGCGTCACACTTGAAGATTTGTTAATTCCATACTTGGACATAGCTTGCTTCAAATAGCATATTGAGTGCTCTTCTGTAAGACCCAAGACGTCCAGAACAGGGAAGTGGAAGATGATTTCCCTTAACATTTATAGACCTTCTATTGAGAAGAGGATGAAAGGACTATTGAACCACAGCCAAGGATAATATAACCAATTTCTTCCCAAATTCCAAATATTCTTCTTTTTGTTTTTTTGGAGCTTAGGTACAGAGAATTAGATAAATAGCTTATTCTAAAAGAACTTATAGGGCCGGCCCGGTGGCTTAGTGGTTAAGTGCGCACGCCCCACTACCGGCGGCCCGGGTTTGGATCCCGGGCGTGCACGGATGCACCGTTTCTCCGGCCATGCTGAGGCCACGTCCCACATACAGCAACTAGAAGGATGTGCAACTATGACATACAGCTGTCTACTGGGGCTTTGGGGAAGAAAAAAAAAAAGGAGGAGGATTGGCCATAGATGTTAGCTCAGAGCCGGTCTTCCTTAGCAAAAAGAGGAGGATTAGCACAGATGTTAGCTCAGGGCTGATCTCCCTCCCAAAAAAAAAAAAAAAAAAAAAAAAAAAATGTATTTAAAATAAATAAATAAATAAATAAAATAAAATAGCTTATAGTTCATGATACACCATTAACATTGGTTCATAAAAGGCCTTCTTTCTGTCTTGTTTTCTTTCTTTCTAAAAACAAAATGTCCCACAAACCCACCACTCACTGAAAACGAGAACATTAACCCTAAGGTATATTTACTATGGATTCTTCCCCTAATCCAATCTGCAATCTGAGTATATTTATTATTACTATATGTAGTCTGTTTGGATCTGTATTTTTCACTCAGTATTCTTACTAAAATTCATTGCATATTTTCCTGTACTATTTCTGTTTGTTGACTATTTTAGATATATAAGTAGAATCATGCAGTATTTGTCCTTCTGTGACTGGCTTATTTCACTTAGAATAATGTCTTAAAAGTTTACCCATGTTGTTGCAAATGACAGGATTTCCTTCTTCTTCTTCTTCTTCTTCTTCTTCTTCTTCTTCTTCTTTTTTTGGTGAGGAAGATTAGCCCTGAGCTAACATCTGCTGCCAATCTTCCTCCTTTTGCTTGAGCAAGATTGTCACTGAGCTAACATCTGTGCTAGTCTTCCTCTATTTTGTATGTGGAATGCCATGGCAGCACGGCTTGATGAGCAGAGTGCAGGTCCACGCCCGGGATCCAAACCTGTGAAACCTGGGCTGCCGAAGCAGAGCATGCCAACTTAACCACTATGCCGCCAGGCTGGCCCCATGGATTTCCTTCTTCTTTAAGGCTGAATAATATTCCATTGTATGTATATACCACATTTTCTTTATCTATTCATCCATTGATGGACACATGGGTTGTTGCCATATCGTGGCTATTGTGAATAGTGTTGCAATGAACATGGAATGCAGATATGTCTTCAAGATCCTGATTTCAATACTTTTGGAAATCTACCCAGAAGTAGGATTACTGGATCCTGTGATAGTTCTATTTTTAATTTTTTGAGGAACCTCCATACTGTTTTCCATAGCAGCTGCACCATTTTATAGTCCCACCAACAGTGCACGAAGGCTCGAATTTTTCCACAATCTCGCCAATACTTAGTATTATTATTTTTTATAACCATCCTGAGAGGTCTTAGATGATATCTCATTGTAGTTTTGATTTGCATGTCCTTGATAATTAGTGACGTTGAGCACCTAACCATATATTTGTTGGTCATTTGGTTGTCTTTTTTGGAGAAATGTCTTTTCGAGTCCTTTGCTCATTTTTAAAATTGAGGGGGGCTTTCACTGAATTGTAGGAGTTCCTTATATATTTTGAATTATACATGTCTCCTAGTACAAGTGTGATAAAGTTTCTTTTGGGTATACATACCTTGAAGTGGAATTGCTAGAGAGTATGTGAATGTTCAATGTCACAATATCATGTCAAATTGATTTGTGAAGTGGTTTATTCATTCAGCAAGTATTTATTGAAAAAATATTGTGCCAAGCATCATTTTTTATCCATGGAATACATCAATGAATGAAAACACAGAACACTGGCTTCATGAGTTTACATTTAGGCTGAGAATACAGACAATATACATAATGAGTAAATTACATAGTATGTTAGAAGGCAATAAGCACTATGGGAAGGATAAAAAGTATAAGTTTGGGAGAATTGAGAGAACTGTTGAGAACGGATGGGATGCAATATAATTCACTGAACATTTATTTAAGCAAGAATTTAAAAGATTGTTTAAAGTATGTATCATAAATACAAATGATATTAAATAAATTTGCAATTATTTAAGTTGTCAACTTTAGAATGTTATATTGAGAAACCACTGTGGCAGACCAAAAAGGAAATATACCCGATATATCGGAGAATTAATTTTTAAAGCCTTTGAACAACCACAATTAAAAGTACAGATTTTTATTTTTTTTGTGAGGAGGACTAGCCCTGAGCTAACATCCGATACCAATCTTCTCCTTTATTCTTAAGGAAGACTGGCCCTGGGCTAACATCCGTGCCCATCTTCCTCTACTTTATATTGGACGCCACCACAGCATGGCTTGATAAGCGGTGTTTCAGTATGCGCCAGGGATCTGAACCTGCGAACCCCGGGCCGCTGCAGCGCAGCGCGCTCATTGAACCACTGCGCCACTGGGTGGCCCCAAAAATACAGGTTATTTTGGTCTTATATTTAGGTATGAAAATTTATAAATTGAAAATATTTAGAAGAAATACAGGGCCTCCACATGAGCTAAAAGTAGAGAGACCAGACAAGAACAGTAAGATCTAAATATTAAACATTTCATATATTACCAATAATGTAAAATAAGATTTTACTCTTTGGGAAAATTGTAAAAAAAATAATAGCTACCCTCCTTTAGTGTCTGTCACAAACCAGGCATTATGCTCCACACAAGGGATATAAATTTAAAATATTTAAAATGTAGAATGCCCTTTCAATAAATTTTGAGAACAGAGAGAAAAGTTAGCTCAGTTTAGGACTTTAGATAATACATGGTGGAGGAGTAGATATCTTAGCCAAATCTTGAAGGATGAGGAAAGTTTGATAAACCAAAAATGCTAAGAGGCAGAGACTACAGTGTGAACAGAGATATTGAAGAAAGAAATATCATAGTGTATTTATATAGGGAAAAGGCAGTTCAATATTAATATAATGTAAATTACCAGACAGAAGTACAAGGGATGAAGACAGAGAGATAGCCAGGGCACGGGAAAGCATGCATGCGATATTTAGGAACATAAGCTCAATAGTTTCCTCTCTTGCTTTGGGTCATGGACCTCTGATTATCTGTTGAAAGTAATTATCTCACTTCCCCTGAAAATTGTATATATGTAAATAAATGCACTCACTTATTTTGCATACAATTTTAGAGAGTTCACCGAACACCTGAAGTCTATTAATTGACTCCCTGCATCCTGTGACAGGTAAAAAACAAAATAAAACAAAACAACAAGAACTGATCTCATTAATTAATCCAAAATTACGGCAGAAAAAAAGGAGCTGTGATTTCTTTCCCCTACCAGAAAGTCTATCGGTGACTCTTGCTTGTTCTAATTCAAAATGTCACCACTAAACCAGCCTTCCAAGAAATGTTAAAAGGTCTTCTTTAAGTGGAAAAGAAGAGGCCATAACTAGAAATAAGAAAATATATGAACGAAAAACTCTCACTGGTAAAGGCAAATATTTAGTAAAGGCAATGGATCAGCCACCTAAAAAGCTAATATGAAGGTTAAAAGACAAAAGTAGTAAAATCAACTATAACTACAATTAGTAGTAAATGGATATACAAAATAAAAAGATGTGAAATATGTCAAAAACATAAAATGTGGGAGAGGAGAGTAAAAATGTAGTGCTTCTAGAATGTATTTGAACTTAAGCAACTATCATCTTAAAATAGACTGCTATATATATAGCTTGATATAGATGAATCTCATGGTAACCACAAACCAAAAACCTATAACAGATACACACACAAAAAGAAAAAGGAACCGAGACATAACACTAAAGAAAACCATCAAACCACAAAGGAAGAGACCAAGAGAAGAAGAATGGAACAGAGAAGAACTACAAAAACAAGTCAAAAACAAGCAGAAAATAACTGACAAAATGGCAATAAATACATATTTTTAAATGCTAGAAAAATAATGGTTAATATGTCCTGTAACTTCTGTTTTCTTAAATCCATCATGAAATATGGGTAGGATGCCCATAGGTTTTGGTTTCCTTGGGGTAGTCCTAGTTTATGTCTGCTCTCTTATCTTAATTATTCATACTTTCACTCACCAAGTGTCCCAAAATGGACAGCAAATTACATGCTAGCTATAACTATGGGCAATATTAACTTTGGTAGCATTATTTGTCAAATGGTGAGAAAAGATAATAATAGTATCTACCTTTTTGGGTCGCAGTAAAGATTAAATAATTTAGTGTGTGTAATGTGCTTAGACAGTTGCCTGGTGTATGATGCACATGAAATAAATGTTAGCTATCATTATTTAGTTCTGATGGAAAGGATATACCAGCAAAAGCTCCCCAATTATGTAGGATGACAGCATTTAGTGGATACAGAAGATCTGCCCCATCATAGGTATATTTGTTATATAGTTGTATTTGATTTTCAGCTGATATTTTCAAGTTCCCTGATTTTTCTATGTAAATAGAAGCTAAATAACCACCCAGATCACATTCTGGCATTTGACTTTAATAGGAACAAGTTATACTGAACAAAAGACTTTGCAAAAACATAATGTAACATACAGACATTATTTGGTTAGGAATATAGGAATACAACTTGCTTTCCATGGCCGGGGAGTATTGGAATTTGGATCGTGTAAGAACTGGCAGACTGAGACAATGTGTTTGATTGGAGGTATTGTGCTTTAACTAACATTACACTTCCAGGCCTCTAGTTTTAGAACAGAATTTATTTATCTTAGGTAAATCAATTTCAGATGTAATAGACCTGCAACTGAAATGAAAGTATGTGTATTATACCCCCAACCAACACCAAAGGGCTGTACTAGTCACGTGTTCAGGAGCATTATCTAGTGTTTTATGATAAACAGGGATTTTAGGATTCCTTTCTTTGTGATCTTCAAGCTATCAAGCAATATTTAAGAAATACAACTCTTGTTTTTCTTTAAAGGAAATACAATTTTATGTCTTTCAATTTATGCATGGAGATTTCAATCATATTAAATTTAAAGCAGTTTACTTAAATTTCACAGGAAACATCCCTAAGAGTAGAAACATAATCAGTCAGGAGATCTTCGCTCTTGAATAGATCTGTGTGAAAGTTCATTGTTTGTTTGAGAATGCTAAGTTACCAAGGTATTTATAGCCTTTTATTCATTTACAAATTAATTACAAAGTGATTTTGGAAAACATTGCTGACTTATACTTTTTTTTTATATTTATTGGTCCTTAGTTTACAGTTATAAATATATTCTTCTGTAAGTAGAACTTTTTGGGAAATCGACAGAATCGTCTTGATCATTGATAGAGAACACAGGAAGTTCCGCTACTTCCAAACTTTGTCTCAGGACAAAGAATTTTCAATGCTTAGTTTTTAGTCCACATTTTCTCAGACAATTGTCTTCCATGAGTGTATTTGTGGGAAATGTTTCAATTTTATTTTTTTAATTTATAACAAGTGTCCAAGTGACAAATATGGTGCACTTAAATTGTTTATTATGGTGCAAAAATAGATCCTTAGGTTGAATTCACAATTGGTTTCACTGGCTTGGATTTATCATATTTCCTGTAGAATAAAACAGAAGGTAGAGATCGTTTGCCATTTATTGGTTGTGAAATACTCTGAACCAGTGGAAAGATATCTGGTTTGTGAATGACAGAAATCCTATATGATTGTAAGGAGCTGGAGGATGATGGTTTGTCATAAAAGGGTACTACCGTGAAAAACAAGAAGCAGATGGCAGATATTCTGAAAGTGACCAAGAAAATGACAGCCAAAGCAAAGAGAACTCTTAAAAAATAACATGTCTGATATAGGCCATCAAATAGTAACTTCTATATGAGATTGGATTTAAACATCCAACAAAACTGATAGCTTGTTGATTATTGAGTAGATTACTGAAGGTTTGATTAGACTTCATTGAAAAGGCTATCAGAAAAGTATAGTGTTACCACCTTATCAAATTAACCACTGAGTTATTTTAGCTATTGACTCTCTTCAACATAAATGAAGGCTGGAAAACAATTGCTGAATCCCAGTGATTTTTAGTGCATTATCTGAGACCAATATATAGAGTTGCTACAGGCTGGTTTTAGAGATGACTATCAATTTGGATCATTCATTTGTTCATTTATCAAATAATTACAATAATAAATATAAAAGAAGCAGGCATTCATTGTGCAAAACCCTGGAGGTTCCGTATTGACAGAATAACTTGTTTTCTTCAGATAATATGCAATATTCCATGGATCAAATGGCATACCAATAATATGGCCTTTAAAAGTTGGGTTTATTGTTTAAATTCTCTCAAGGTACAGTTGATTGACTTTTTTTCAGCTATCTTATAGAAAGAATTGATTAATAAGGCAAATAGCAAATATCAAGAAATATTTCATAGTAAAGCATTAGTGATAGCATTTACTAAGCTTTGCCTGCGGGTGAGGCTATATGTTAGATTGTTCCTCACAACAACCCTAGGTCAGTTCTATTAGTTAGAGTAGGGTAAACCACTTTAAAAAATGGCTCAAACCCAACGGCTCAGGTAAATAGTCAAAGGGGATTATTCCTGGTAGGCCAGCAGCCGTTCTCCATGCAGCCATTCATCTGCCTCCAGGTAGTGGAATGAGAAAGAAAGCATGGAGGAAAAACACTCTCTTCTTAATAATCTTGGCTCAGAAGAGGCAAACATTACTTCTGTTCAGATTCCGTCAGTGAGAACTGGTAACATGGCCACACCTGGCTGCAGCGGGAGCTGAGAAACGAAGTCTATAGATGGGAAAACTTTTCTCAGCAAAACCTGACTAATATAGAAGGAGAGAGAGTTGAACAGCTAACCTACCTGCCTAATACGTGTTAATGTGATCCACGTTTTGCTGACGAGGAAACTGTTATAGAATTGTTAAGAAATTTGCTCAAGATTACACAGCTAATTATGTGCTATGTTTGGGACTGTCACTGAGAATGTGCTGCAGTTTCATTTCCCTTCTCTTGGTCCTCAACTACTATTTTAATTTGAAATTTCTATTAAATTGCAAGTTGCCTTTTAAATTCTCTTAAAGTTTTCTCACGTTTATATTTTGTATTTCCCTAACTAGCATTTATACTTAATAGCACACACTCTGCCTCTTTCCTAGAGTTGGTAACACTAATATTTTTTGTGGCTCTGAGATCACTTTGACTCATAATTAATGCTCAGTAAATCTTATCTGAATGTCTGATTATAGGTTAATGTTCGATCTAATTTAGAAACATAAAGCATGATGCAGGAATTGATGTAAGAAAGGAATGGAAGTAATGGTTAAGTTCAGTGTCTTGGCAAATTTTCAGAAATAAATTACAATGTAGTAAGTTAAACTATTAGCACAATCTCTGACCTAACCAAGGAAATGATGCATGTGACATAACATGTAACTGAGTATTTTTTTTCTTTTGGTATCATTTGAAAAGGTCCTTTCTATATAAGCTGTTAATATTGTATGATAAATAGAAGAATGATTGCTGTGGAATGCTTAAGCTTATTTTTAAAAGTATCAAGGTCTGAAGTAAATGAATAACAGCTATACATTTATGTCAATTTTTTCAAAAACAATAGAAATATTTTTCCAACCCAAAGGAACCAAATTTATTAGGCAGGTAGTAATAAAAACATACCATAGTTAAAGTGCTCTGATAGCCATGTATAGTTGTTAACTTACTGAATATTCTCCAAAAATATTTTATATAACATTTCCCCTCCAATTTCTGCAGAATATTTTGAATGCAGATCCAAATAGGGAAATGTGTTGAATATGTTCTTTTGGAAGGGAGAGGTCAGATAATAGACATGATCATACCACAATTGTAGAATTCATGGGAAATATTCAAGAAAAATTATATGAACCACTCTAAAATTTTCCAGGTTGACTACATGTTGAAAAGATAAAGGGATAAAACTTGGAATTAAATTAATGTTGCATTTTATACGGGACATCTGGAAAAGTAATGTCTTTATAAAAGACGAATTTATGTGGTCCTTATTTTGACACATTTAAAGGCCTGGTCACTATTTTGGTGAATTGAGAATTTTCTTTATAAATTGCTTCCAAATCTTGAACGAACTGTTTCCCCAAATTTAGGCATGTGACCTTTGAAATTTTTACCATTTTGCAAACTGCATTAATGATGATTTACTAAATATTTATTTAAATCAACTTTCCTCTTTTCCCATAAATAAATTTATTTAGAAAGAAAACTTTATATCATGCCTTTAAATAAAAAAGCATCAATTTCCACAAATAAAATGTAAAAGTTAATAACAATGGCAAAAATAAGACAATTTTATTAAACTTATTATTTAATAAATAATAAATTTAATTATAAATAAACATAAATATGTTTATATATAATATAAACAACTATAGATAAATTTTATTAAATTTTTGATTTATTTAACAATTATTAAAATTTTGCCAGATAAGGGTTACTTGAAAAACACATATTATCAAGTCTAGAAGGGTGTTAAAGACAAATAGAAAACAAAGTGAGATTTTCTTTCTGAAGTAATTAAAGAGATTGAGGAGAACACTTGCCTCACTATTTGATTCCATTTTTAACATTGTGTTCACATACATAAAATCATCTTTTGCCACCAGTGGTGTGATCCCACATATTGGGATGTATTAAGAAAGTGTACTGAAGATTTTGTTGGTATGGAAAGCATTAGTGTTTCTTAGAGGATTTGACTACATCTTGAGCTTTTATATTATTGCTACAGAGAGCAAGAAAATTGACATTACTCATTGACATTAAAATAGGTGGTGAATTTTTGCCATTCTCTCTGCCTGAAGTATCTTTACTCCCATTTCTGCCTGTTGAACACTTCTTCATCTTTAAATCCCAAATTTAATGCCACCTCTTCTAAGAATTCTTTCATGATCACAGTCAGAAAAACACCTCTTCTTGACTTATGGCTGTTGTCCTAGAATCTCATCTGGTTTAGTGTATGTCCCAGAGCTTGCTCTTTTGAATGACATATTATTACTAATAGTGCATTAAAATAAGCTGACATGTAATTGGTCGACTCCACTCTGCCCCGTTTCTGCCATAATATTTTCTAGTAGTGTCTGAAATGCACATGCAGTGCACAGAGTTTTGACTTCATGATGCAAGTAAAGCGGGAAGACCAGCAACAATCTCTCTCTTCCCCTACTCTTTCAGGGCGCAAAATAACAAACACCTCTCTTCCTGGGCAGAATGAGGAACAATAACTAAGAACAAGACCTTTTCGGCCCCTGCTGGGCACAGATATGACCCTTGGTTGTGTCATGGCCCCTTTCACAGCCTGTGAGATACGTGAAGCTGTGTGGAAGCAGTTAGCAGCATCAGTGGGAAGTTATAGGTTAAGCATACAAAATATGAACAAGAAATAGAGGCCGAGCCCCCTGTTCCAAAGAACATAGAGATTCTGAATGTTCTTGCTGCAATGTTTTTGTCATTTATTGTTTGATGTATATACATAGTATTAAAATATGCATTTATTTTATGTTTGTTAACATTTTAAAATTTTGTTTGCTTACATTTAACATCTGCATGAGGGTTTATGATGATATCCATGGCCCATGAAAATAAAAAGTCACAAATCAGCTGAAGAGGCATCAGCATCTATTCCAAATGTAAGTATTAATTTTAAGAAGATGGCGCCCCAGAAGATGAATAATTAACTCATGTACGAAGAAGATGGGTTTATGGATCTGTCTCTGAAGCATGACCTTTTATTTAGAGCAAATAACTATTCTTCTAAATTAATTTCACTCATTTGTTTATTCCAAATTTTCTTTTACAGATATGAAAAGTGAAACAATCACTGTTAATGTGTTGGTTCATTACGGGAAGAACTTTGGAAACAGGTAGAGGATAATTGTTTCATATCAAGGGTGATATTTTTGTCAGTGTTATCAGATGCTTCAGAGAGAACATCAGTTCAGTTACTTCAGTTTTCTTTCATTTCATGAAGTCAAAGCAAAGATTTTGGAACTTCATTCTGTACAAGGTAGAACATCTGGCATTATTATGAATGCTACTGTAAATTCAGTTTAAAATCTAATGTTGAACATCAAGTTAGTGATTTTGTGGTGAAAATTTAAACACAAATTTTGATGGAGCACAATGTCGTGGAAAATCTGTTTTCTTATCAAATTCAGAACTCTTGGAGCAGTAATGTGATTTGATTTTGATTGTGGTGCACACACAAATGTACAATTGTGTAGAAACAAGCTGTGATATTCTACCTATCAAAATAGAATTATCAATATTTGTAAGCATTTTTGTTATACATTGTTAACTAACTGAACTGTAACATTTTACAATTAAATTGATATTAAATACCCCTCCCAAAAACTTTAGCATAGCAATATGTGCTTTCTTTCTTTGCTACCTATCACCAATTAGATTTTTAAAACATTGAGCCTGTGATGAACTACTTTGTAAATTAATCTAAGTGTGTTACAATAATATTAAACTTTAATTTTATGAATTAGTGTTCTAATCGGTTGCATTTAGCCAAAATCAGTCGGACACCTATAACCAATAAATGATGCACTAACAATCTTCAGCTTTTGGAGCTTTTAGCAAACTACAATTACTGAAAATGACACTTGCAAACAGGAATTCATTTACTTTCCACTAAAGCAAGGGAGGAAGTGAACAAATTAAATGATGAGAACACAAATGGTATGGAAGATGTAGTCTCGAAATAGAGTAATTTCAAAATAGAGTAACTATATATGGATTTTTCTTACGACTCTTTTGAAGAAACTTATATGCTTAATTGAATAAATTTGTATTCTATGCCAAAATTGAATTAACTTTAGAGAACTTATGATTTTGCAGCATATAAATTTTGTGAAATTTAAAAAAGTAAATATAGAATTAATCTCTTGTTTAGCTTGTTTTGTAAAAGCAAGAAAAATTTCTCTGAGAGAAGGCAAAAAGACAGGTACATTTGAAAATATGTGGATTGAAATAATTATCCATTTCAATATTTTAAAAAAGTGAGAATATCTCTCATTTACTAGAATCTTCTGTAAGTTTCCTTTACTTTCAGTGTAGAGAGATTATTTTCTCAAATAAGATTATGGTCTTCAGAAGAGGTTCAATTAAATATGTCAACCATTTCAAATTTATTAACCACAAATGCAATTTTGAAGGTAATTGAAGACAACTTTATAATGAGATCATTTATTCTTCAGAAAAATAGCAGACATAACATTAGAATAAGATACAATTATGAAACTCATTAAAGTTTATGAATATTTACCAAGAATAATTATTTTGCTTATGGAATTTATCAGTGATTTTTAAGAACTACTATTTGAAATACATGTGTACAAGTGCACAAATAATGTACGTACAACTCCATAGAGTTTCACTAATTGAATTCGCTGATATAACCAGGAAACTGATCAAAATACAGAATATTACCCGAACCACAGAAGACTTCCTTATGTACCACCCCCCACCTATTAAGCTATAGCTTTGTTTTGCCTGTTTTCAAACTTTATATGAATGGACTCATATAGCATGTGGTCTTCTTTATCTGGTTTCTTATCTCAATATTAAATTCTGAGAGTCACTCATATGTATAGTCATGGTTAATTCAGTCTCATTGCTCTGTAGATTCCCATTGTGTGCATATACCAAAATTTATTTACACATAATAATTTTGATGGACATCTTGGTAGTTTCCAGTTTGGGCTATGATAAATAGTGCTGTTGTGAATATTTTAGTGTATGTTTTTGAGAATATATGTATATAGTTTTATTGAGTATATAAGTAGAAGTGGAATTGCTAAGTCATAAGATCATATGATTATAATTATGATTTTAACTACTTTATAGATCCATCACAAATAATAAAGCCATTTTGTAAGTCAATATATAAATATTTTAAATTACATGATTTAATTTTTAGGGCCCTCTTACCCTCTCAAAATTCTCCCAGTTTGAACAACAAAATAAATGATCACACTGATGATAACATGTCCTACTTTATTTTGTCAGTCTGGAAACAAAAAAACTATTTGGTTGAGTGTGCTTTTAGTTACCCCAAATAAAAGAACACAATTATTTACCAAGAATAAAATGTGCATGCAATTTGCTTTTAATGTAATTCAAGTTGAATACAGGTCAAGATGAGGCATGAGCAGAAAATATAACATTACTTGCCATTACTAAACTTCTTTTTCGAATAGTGACCAAATCCAATTGCAAGTGATTAGAAGCACAAAAATAATAAAAAATAATTTAAAAACAAAATGATTCTCTTTTAAAATCCATTTTATTTAATGGGCAAATGATAATATTGAAAAAGAAATACTAACATAATTCAACATTTCGAACTCTAAAATTTTCCATATTTGAAACTATAGCTTAAAATATTGTGGCCAGTATAATTTAACCTTGTTTTAGCATAATATTGAAAATGCTTTTTATGAAACTTTTGTAGAATGAAAGCCTCCTCTTTGAGGACTTTGCTAACTATTCTTACAAACCTTTATAATTAATTTTTTGTATTTTTAAAAGCTTTCTTTTCCACCTAAGTAAATAAATAAAAACCTTTGGGACAATCATTGTATAGCTAAGTATATTGGAAATATCCTCATTCCAAGCTTCTTTCTAAGACATGAAGTGATTTGGGATTGTATATTTCAAATGCGTGTTTTAAATTTTGATTGTCAAGGTGTTCCAGAAATGGCAAATAACACATTCTCCAGTTACTTCAGAGTTTTCAATGTTGATTGGTGTGGTGGGTTCTTGCTTTGAGGGAAATGGAGAACTTTTCAAAGGAGAGTGAATCCATCCCACTTGAGGAACATCGGGTTCCCACACAACAACCTGCTAGAATTGCTACAGATCCGTGACCTTTCCATGAAGGCACATATCTTTTCACGCTGTACCTATTGGCTTGATATCTTTTACTAAAATATTGGTAAAACTCTAACTAACCGAATTGATGCTGTCCTTTAGAAGCACATGTGGCTTTTAATCCTGATTTAGACTGTTTTTATGTATATAACTCTAAAATGTTTTTCTTTTGTTTAAATTTCTATAAGCCACAAAGCACTAATGAATCCATTCCTTTATTTAACAAATATTAATTGAGCACTTACTATGTATCAAGCAATGCCTAGGCACTGGGACTATAGTAATGAAGTAGACAACAATTCTAGAGGAAGGAGACAGATGCAAGAATATATATGTTATGATGGAAAAAAAATGGAGATGTGAAAGAGGATAGACTATGTAGTTACTTGTATTTTACCGTGAGAGAAAGGAAATAACAATTAGGATGAGATCTTCCAAATAGCTGCAGTTGAAGCAAAAGATGCTTTCAATTTCTTAGGTTATTTCAGTGTAAAAAGAAAAGATGTTACATGATCATTCTATTCAGATACTAAATAAATTATCAGTAGGAGAAACTACATTTAGTTTTAGCTATGAAAATTAGAATACTGTAAGCAAATTATCTATCAACACGCTTCTACCAGCTCTTTCAAAAATTCCATGCAGTAGTTCTCTTTTTTTTAAATAGGCATTTGATCAAATAATTTTGGGAATTGCAGCATACTTTATCATACTATTATTGAATCGCAATGCATCTTAGATTACTAAATTATCCAAGGAGTCCTGTAGTAGTGAAACCTATTTGATTTTATTTAACCCAGAATTTTCGAAGTGTATTTGATATTTGATCTTTTTTTTCTTTTTCATGAAACATTTATTAAAATCCATGGGAAACTGGTAGTCTATAAAATACATTTTGGAACATGTTGGAAAATATGTCTATATCACCAAACACAGAAAATAGATTTGAAAAATTTAAGTCACAGTAAAATAGCTAAAGGTACACTTTAGGTTATGTCTGGAAGAAAAAAAAAATGGATTGCTTAATCTTGAATGGATTTTGAAGGAATTGGATTTAAGTCATTGATATTTACTGATATTTACTGACAGGTGACATGAACAAATATCATTAAGATGTCATTTATTTCCATGTTTAACTCTTATGTCCTGAATATTTCTATGACTGCTAGCAAGGAAAGTGGCCTGAGAAACAATTCTTTATATATAAATAAGTGCATATATGCATACATATTTAAGAAATATTATATATTAAATAAATGTACATATATACATATGTATTGACTTAGCTTTTTTATTCAAATAAATTATTAGTTGAAGATGGATTATCTTATGACAAAGGATATCAAGGACCTATTAATTACTCTAAATATATTTTGTTTTAAAGTTGATTTAAAGAATCTCCTTATTTGTTTACCATTTGTTTATAAGAGGTTTGCATAGGCACAATACCCTTATTAAGCTCAATACGTTTTAATTCCAGAAAACCAGCAGGATTAAGCAGTTAAAACTTGTATGAGAAGGAGAGAGTTGGTCAGACCAATATCCAATTTCAAAGCACTTTATCTGGTATTGTTCAGAATGTGTAAGGCATCTAGTATTTTATTCCAATTAGTTTGCTTCAATCAAGTAATCAGCTGTTCAATCCTTATTTCTGAAAAACTGTACAGCTTGTAGAACATAGGTTTTGTCAGGCACAGACCAAATAATATGGGCCATGTTAAGCATTTTGAACTCAATCCTAGTATCTAAGGAAAGGCATTGAAGACTTTTAGATAAAGTGACATGGTCATAGTTGCATTTAAAAATGATTTTTAGGGGGAATAGATCGGATTGAGAGAAAAACAGTGAGCCAAAGTTCAGTATAAAGGTTCGGCCTATTATTTTTCCCTAGTTTTGATTATAGATCTCCATCCCTGCCGGCTTCCCGATTTTAAGCAGAGAATCCTGAATCACCTCTCTACTTCGTATGAAAGTTATACTCATCAATACCAGGGTATAGAAGAACATCAAAGGAGGAACAAGAAGCAGACTCTCAGTACAGGGGAACAGGAGTTTCCTACAGGCAGGGACCATACCCAAAGGGAGCAGGGAATACGAATGCAGTATTGGTAGATGGTGAATGTTTCAAAGCCTAGATTCTTAAAAATCACTGCTCACACCAATTTCACTTAATTTTCTATTTTTTGGCAAGATCTTTGACTTAGTAATAGACAATTATGATAAATGTTAGGAGTTAATACTATACTAATATCATATTTTAAACTTTTGACTGGAAGAGGAAATAGTTTGAAGAGGTAAGGAGACAAATAGTAAGACAAATTATTTTTAAATGATAATACTTAATCCTGAATGATATTTTGGATTCGTGGATTTTTATGTTGGCTCACAAAGCTGAAGATAAATTATATTCCAGTTGATTAATTATTTTTGCTAAACTCAATCAGATTATTTTTGGTATTCAAATGGAATTTATCTTTTTTGAAGTAACTTGCAAATTACAGATTTATTGCTTACTCTTACACATCTCATGTACATTATGACCAAATAGAACTAACGTTTTAAAAGAAAAGAATAATTATCTTTTAAATTGTATTTATAGTTTTGTTTTCTTAAAATTTTTATTATGCAAAACTTTTTGCTTTGATTGTTTCAAAGAAAAAGAGATTTATTGCGCCATACATCTTATATGAGGTAGAAGATATAGATTTTACATATATCTAAGAAATTCAATGCATTTCACTTGATAATTGACATTCATGGTACTAAAAGTTTTTCTTACACAGCTGTACTTACGAAAATAAGTATAAGCTTAATCAGATTAATAAATTATCTTTATATTTCCATTTTTGTACATAGAGTCTCTCTAATTTTGACATCAAGTATTATGTAAAAATATGTTTAATTCATTCACTTATATCATTTAATTAGGAGCCTATTAGTACTACAAATTTAAGTATGGGACAAAATAAACTAATACAAGCATTTTTCGAGGGATGTCAATAATATGGGAGTAATAGGAGAAGGGTAGGCATCCTGAAAAGCATGGGTTACTGAAGAGACAAGCTCTGCACTAAATTCCTATTTGAAAATGACATCCAGGTTGATAACTATATGCCTCATTATTTGAAGGAAAAGGGAAGTAACAATGTAAGAATACTAGTGTTATGGGATAAAATTATTAATTATTATGAAGAAAGAAACACATTTTCCTTAAAAATCCTTTCATCCTCAAAAATGATTCATCACATCAGGATATTAATTTTAAAAGATTCATGATCTTGTCAGTAAGGCCTCGCAAAGCGTGAAGAAAATAGAAGGGAGTCATTATGTATCAGCATAAAAAATTTAACCACACTGTGTATTTTTCAGACTTGCTTATGCTTAGTCGTAGGCAGGAAGCCCGTGACAGGATGGGATATTTAGCTGCACATCTCTTCAGCTGAACTTAATTAAGTTTCCACAGATGAAAA
The DNA here is from genome assembly GCF_057802395.1 of Ceratotherium simum simum. NCBI lineage: Eukaryota > Metazoa > Chordata > Mammalia > Perissodactyla > Rhinocerotidae > Ceratotherium > Ceratotherium simum. Next base: position 38,590,057 of record NC_141924.1, read on the forward strand.
TAATGGCTTTCTCCTCTACTTTTTCTAAGCATTTGAATATATTCTTGTGTGTGTGCATATTTATGTGTGTTCATTTTAAAACTGGAGTACATGTGTATACAGTTAATTGCACTAATTTTAAGTATATGGCTGGATGAATTTTAAAAACTGTCTTTGGGAGTGACGTCAGCAGAGTCATGGTGGAGTGAGCTTTCCCATAAACTCTTCCCCCAATAAGATACAACAAAAGGAACAGTCAGAGACCAACAACAGACTCCTAGACAGTGAAAAGCAAGATCGGAAAGATCAACTCTCCTGCACCTCTGAGAGTGGAACGTGCTGGGCCCCTGGAGGAAGTGGGGAGAGTAAGGAGAACTCCTCTCCCTCCCCATCAGATCAGCGATCCCGGTCTGCTTTGCTCCCAGAGAGGGGGGGAGGGGTGGCCCTCTGCCAGGAAACCATAGATCTTTGGGCTCTCTCAGCTAGTGGGAAACTCCCACACAGAGGACTCAGAACTGCCACGGGGTACCATCAACATCTGAGCACCCCAGAAGAGCAGATAACGAGGGGAGAGCAAGAAGACCCCACACCAGGGACCCAGCGGGCAAAAGAGAGGCCCCCCCCCCAGCAAGCCTGACACTGCAACTCAGCTGACCAGACCAGACCAAGTGGCTGGTGGATCACGGCAAACAGCTGGGGCAGAGTGCAGGGGGCTCAGATTTCACAGCCCTTAACCCCCACCCAGTAGCGATAGGTGGAAATTGCAACCAGATATTTCCAGGATGAGGAAAAACAAAGCCAATACATGAACCACAATCACCAGACCAGAAGGGAAATGACAAGCACCCAGAAACCAACGCTGAAGACACAGAAATCCATAACCTAAAGGACAGAGATTTCAAAATAGCTATCATAAAAAAACTCACTGAAATACAAGACAACACAGACAAACAATTCAATGAGATTAGGAGTTTCTTCACAAAAGAGATTGAAATCATAAAGAAAAACCAATCAGTACTGATGGAGATGAAGAACACAATGGAGGAGATAAAGGAGAATCTGGAATCTTTAAAGAACAGAGCTGACAATATGGAGGAAAGAATTAGCATTATAGAGGATAGGAATACAGACATGCTCCAGATGGAAGAACAGAGAGAAATAAGACTAAAAAGAAATGAAGAAAGTCTGCGAGAAATATCTGACTCTATTAGGAAATGTAACATAAGAATTATAGGTATTCCTGAGGGAGAAGAGAGGGAAAGAGGAACAGAGAGCCTATTCAAGGAAATAATAGCTGAGAACTTCCCAAACATGGTGAAGGAGCAGGAAATAGCAGTTAAGTGAAGCCAATAGGTCACCTAAATATGTCAACAGGCAAAGGCCCACTTCATGACATGTAGTGGTAAGGTTGGTCAAAGTCAATGACAAAGAAACAATATTAAGTGCAGCTAGACAAAAACAAAAAATAACGTACCAAGGAACTCCCATCAGGCTCTCAGCGGGTTTCTCAACAGAAACTTTACAGGCTAGGAGAGACTGGAATGATATATTCAAAATACTGAAAGACAAAAACTTTCAGCAAGAATACTCTATCCAGCAAAAATATCCTTCAAATATGATGGAGAAATAGTAACTTCCCCAGATAAACAAAAGCTAAGGGAATTCATGGCCACAAGACCCCCACTACAAGAAATACTCAAGAAGGCCCTCAGGCCTGAAAAAAAAGAAGAGAAAGGGACTACAAAGCTTGGAGCAAGGAGAAAAATAGGTGGACAAGCTCAGAAAAATAGTAGATCTTTACCGGAATAGGTTAGCAACCACTTAATGCCAAAATCAAAGATCAAAGGAAGGAATTCACCAAAAATAAATATAACCTCATCACTGTAAATACACACCCACAACACAAGATAGAATAAGGTATAACAAGAACGACTTAGAAGGGGAAGAGGAAAGTGATTGAATTGACTTAGTATAAGGAAATAAGAGGCCATCAGATAATGGACTATCTCATACACAAGATTTTTTATACAAACCTCAAGGTAACACTAAACAAATAATCAAAACAAAATCACATGTGATAAACAAAGAGAAAACTAGAAGAGTCAGAAGACAGAACAACCAAACTGAGTTGGCAGTCCAAAACAAATGGGACAAGAAACAAAGGAAATGCAAAATAACAGGAAAATAAGTGACAAAACAGCAACATTAAGCCCTCATATATGAATAATTACCCTAAATGTAAATGGATTGAACTCTCCAATCAAAAGATACAGAGTGGCAGGATGGATTAAAAAGCAAGACCCAACAATATGCTGCCTCCAAGAAACACATCTCAGCACTAAAGACAAGCACAGGCTCAGAGTGAAAGGATGGAAGACAATGCTCCAAGCTAATGGCAAACAAAAGAAAGCAGGTGTTGCCATACTCATATCAGACAAAGTAGACTTCAAGATAAAACAGGTTAAGAGAGACAAAGAAGGGAAATATATAATGATAAAAGGGAGACTCCACCAAGAAGACATAGCACTTATAAATATATATGAACCCAACATAGGAGCACCAAGGTACATAAAACAACTATTAACAAAGCTAAAAGGAGACATTAACAACAATACAATAATAGTAGGGGATCTTAACACCCCACTTACATGAATGGATAGATCATCCAGAGAAAAAGTCAATAAAGAAATAATGGACTTAAATGAAAAACTGGACGAGATGGACCTAGTAGACATATACAGAGCACTCCATCCAAAAACAGCTGACTACACATTCTTCTCAAGTGCGCATGGAACATTCTCAAGGATAGACCATATGTTGGGAATCAAAGCAAGTCTCAATAAATTTAAGAAGATTGAAATCATAACAAGCATCTTTTCAGACCATAATGTTATGAAACTGGAAATCAACCATGAAAAACAAAACTGAGAAAGTGACATAAATGTGGAGAGTAACAACATGCTACTGAACAACCAATGGGTCATTGATGAAATTAAAGGAGAAATCAAAAACCATCTGGAAACAAATGAAAACGAAAATGTGCCATACCAAATCATATGGGATGCAGCAAAAGTGGTCCTGAGAGCAAAACTCATAGCGATACAAACCCATTTTAGCAAAAAAGAAAAAGCCCAAATAAGCAACCTTAAATTACACCTTACAGAACTAGAAAAAGAAGAACAAACAAAGCCCAAAGTCAGCAGAAGGAGAGGAATAATAAAAATCAGAGCAGAAATAAATGTAATTGAGACCAAAAAAACAGTAGAAAGGATTAAGGAAACAAAGAGTTGGTTCTTTGAGAAGATAAACAAAATTGACAAACCCTTAGCAAGACTTACTAAGAAAAAAAGAGAAAAGCCTCAGGTAAATAAAATTAGAAATGAAAGAGGAGAAATTACCATGGATACCACGGAAATACAAAGGATTATAAGAGAATACTATGAGAAATTATATGCCAACAAATTGGACAATCTAGAAGAAACAGATAAATTCTTAGACTCATACAACCTCCCAAAACTGAACCAAGAAGAAATGGAGAATCTGAATAGACCAATCACAAGTAAAGAGATTGAAATAGTAATCAAAACCTCCCAAAAAATAAAATTTCAGGACCAGATGGCTTCCCTGGTGAATTTTACCAAACATTCAAAGAAGATTTAACACCCATCCTTCTCAAACTATTCCAAAAAATAGAGGAAGATGGAATACTTCCTAAATCCTTCTACGAGGCCAACATCACCCTGATACCACAGCCAGACAAAGACAATACAAAGAAGGAAAGTTACAGGCCAATATCACTGATGCACATAGATGCAAAAATCCTCAACAAAATATTGGCAAACCGAATACAGCAATACATTAAACAGATCATACACCATGATCAAGTGGGATTTATATCAGGGATGCAGGGATGGTTCAACACCCACAAATCAATCAACTTGATACACCACATCAACAAAACAAAGAATAAAAACCACATGGTCATCTCAATAGACGCAGAGAAGGCATTTGACAAGATACAACATCCATTTATGATAAAAACTCTCAACAAAATGGGTATAGAAGGAAAGTACCTCAACATAATAAAGGCTATTTATGACAAACCCACAGACAACATCATACTCAATGGGGAAAGACTGAAAGCCATTCCTCTGGGAACAGGAATGAGGCAGGGTTGCCCACTCTCACCACTCTTGTTCAACATGGTACTGGAGGTTTTGGCCAGAGCAATTAGGCAAGAAAAAGGAATAAAAGGAATCCAAATAGGTAACGAAGAAGTGAAACTCTCACTATTTGCAGATGACATGATTTTATATATAGAAAACCCTAAAGAATCCATTGGAAAACTATTAGAAATAATCAACAACTACAGCAAAGTCAGAGGGTACAAAATCAATCTACAAAAATCAGTTGCATTTCTGTATGCTAATAACGAACTAACAGAAAGAGAGCTCAAAAAGATAATACCATTTACAATGGCATCAAAAAGAATAAAAAACCTAGCAATAAATCTTACCAAGGAGGTGAAAGACCTATACAATGAAAACTACAAGACATTATTGAAAGAAATCGATGATGACATAAAGAAATGGAAAGACATCCCATGCACATGGATTGGAAGAATAAACATAGTTAAAATGTCTATATTACCTAAAGCAATCTACAGATTCAATGCAATCCCAATCAGAATCCCAATGACATTCTTCACAGAAATAGAAAAAAGAATACTAAAATTCATATGGGGCAACAAAAGACCCCGAATAGCTAAAACAATCCTAAGAAAAAAGGACAAAGCTGGAGGCATCACAATCCCTGACTTCAAAACATACTACAAAGCAATAGTAATCAAAACAGCATGGTACTGGTACAAGAACAGACACACAGATCAATGGAACAGAATTGAAAGCCCAGAAATAAAACCACACATATACGGACAGCTAATTTTCAACAAAGGAACTAAGAACATACAATGGAGAAAGGAAAGTCTCTTCAATAAATGGTGTTGGGAAAACTGGACAGCCACATGCAAAAGAATGAAAGTGGACCATCTGCTATCGCCATTCACAAAAATTAACTCAAAATGGATCAAAGATATGAAGGTGAGACCTGAAACTATAAAACTCATAGAAGAAAATATAGGTAACACACTATTTGACATTGGTCATAAAGGAATCTTTTCAGATGGCACGCCTACCCAGACTAGGGAAACTAAAGAAAAAATAAGCAAGTGGAACTTTATCAGATTAAGGAGCTTCTACCAGACAAATGAAACCAGAATCAAAATGAACAGACAACCCACCAGCTGGGAGAAAATATTTGAAAACACATATCTGACAAGGGGTTAATCTCCATAATATATAAAGAACTCACACAACTGAACAACAAAAAAACAAACAACCCAATCAAAAAATTGGCAGAGGAAATGAACAGACACTTCTCCAAAGAAGATATACAGATGGCCAATAGGTACATGAAAAGATGTTTAACATCACTAATCATCAGGGAAATGCAAATCAAAACAACACTGAGATATCACCTCACGCCCATTAGAATGGCTATAATCACCAAGAGAAAAAACAACAAATGTTGGAGAGGATGTGGAGAAACAGGAACCCTCATACACAGCTGGTGGGAATGCAAACTGGTGCAGCCTCTATGGAAAACGGTATGGAGATTCCTCAAAGAATTAAAAATAGAGATACCCTATGATCCAGCTATCCCACTATTGGGAATCTATCCAATGAACCTGAAATCAACAATCCAAAGAGGCTTATGCACCCCTATGTTCATTGCAGCATTATTCACTATAGCCAAGAAGTGGAAGCAACCTAAGTGTCCCTCGACTGATGATTGGATTAAGAAGATGTGGTATATATACACAATGGAATACTACTCAGCCATAAAAAAGACAAAATCGTCCCATTTGCAACAACATGGATGGGCCCTGAGGGTATTCTCTTAAGTGAAGTAAGCCAGAAAGAGAAAGACAAACACTGTATGATCTCACTTATATGTGGAATATAAACCAACACGTGGATAGAGAAAACTGTATTGTGGTTACCAGGGGCAATGAGGGTGGGGGGTGGGCACAAGGGGTGAAGGGAGACGTATACATGGTGATGGACAAACAAAAATATACAACCCAAAATTTCACAGTGTTATAAATTATTAAAACATCAATAAAAAAAAATCTGTCTTTGCTATTTAAGGTCCTTTGGATTTCCATTAAGTTTTGAGAACTCTAGTTGAGTTAGACAAAGAAAAGTTCATATTTTAATTAGTCTGTAAATCTTTATTACGGTAAGCAAGGCTTTATTACTTTATTACAATATTACTTTATTACTCTTTCATTAGGAGAAAATTTTCCATAGCAAAACTGGAGAAAGCTCCAGTGAAAGGCAATTTTTATTATGGCAATTATAGATTTTGTAATGTGCCATTGGAAATGTTCAGAATATCTAGATTCACCAAATGATATACAAGAATAGGAAACTCACAATATATATGACCCTAATGTTGAAAGAAATGTCACTGAGATAAAATAAAATTCCAAAGAATTATATAGAAAATTTATAGTTCAGCAGTTGAACTTTTTAGGAAAATACTGTAAACTGGGTTGCAATTGTTTTTCTTTTAATGCAATTTGAAAAGATCTTTTATGTAGCTTTGAAGAGCCAGGAAAATATTTTAAAATATTTCAAAACTCTTCCATATCTCCTTTAGCAGAAACAGGAAGGAAATAAGTTGTTAGCTGGATAAGGTTTTATGATTTAGGAAGGTTTTGTGCCTGTTGTTTGTTGGATTATAGGCTTGATCATGTTTAAATGCAAACACTGGAAAGGGAAAACTTGGATGTAAAGCAAAGAGAAATAAAAACCAATGATGTGAGTTGAGGTTCATGGGCATTCAGGAGGGTCTAGGATATAAGCATAGAACGATTGGGCTTGGATATGATGAGGGACACCTCTTTTGAAAGGGGAAGGATAGAAGAAAGAATGAGTGTAGACATATGGTTGGCAAAATAGATGGGAGAAAGTTGAATAACTTCCTCTTCCTTTTCGTCTGGGAAATAGCAAGGGACATCATTGGCTGAGAGGGAGGGGAACAGAGGATAGGATGTAGAGAGTGGAGAAGTTTGCAAATAATTTATAGAATAAGAAAGCACTTTGACCAGAAGCACTGAGCAGGACACCTGTTGGGAGGGGTTGAAGGTTAATATTAGTTTAGTTTTGTTATCATAAATTTGCTTACTGTAAAATTCTCTCCAGAAGCAAGTGTGTAAATTGTCCACTTGTAGGTGTCACCACAAGCTGTCGTATTTTTTAAAATCTTTTCAAAATATGTTATCTCACATTTATTTCAATACAAGCCTATATAGTCTGACTTCATATGGAAACATCCTTTGATACAGAATATTATTATGCTTAGAAATTTTAAGAAAAGTCCTTATTTTAATTTCCCTAGATTACAATAACTCTTGTTCTGTCTGTGGTTTAGAAGGAAAATAGCTATTAACCATTAACTGTATGATCAATCATCAGCTGCTTAAAAAGTCATTATAAAATCAATTCAGGTTTTTCTCACCAAATTAGTGTTAGAATATTCTAACACCAAATTAGTGTTAGCATATGCAGACTGCATATACAGACTGCCCCATTATACAACCTTTAAGTGAGTTTCCCTGCTGTCTTCTGTTCTTTATAGTTCTTTTAATTGCCAGGTGTAGAACTATTAATACCTTACATTTGCATAAAATTTTAGAATTTACAAAATATTTTCTTCTCTCTTATCCAAGTTTATGCAACTGTTATGCTGCATATCTAGGCCATAAACTTGATTCTTCTAATTCTAATTCTAGTGCTGTTTTCACTATACCACAGAGGGAATAATAATACACTTTTAGGCAGACTGATTTAATTATACTGGGAGTCTTGACTTGTATTTATCTCTGAATATGCTGTCATTTGAACATGAAGAGACAGAAACAGGATTTTCTCCTTTTATGTTTCATAAATATTTTTTATAAACTCAATATTTTGTGTAAACTCCACTTGATAATTAAATCCAGTGGACAAATGTTTTAAAAGAATCCTATAATCATTTCTTTCTTATATTTTTTGGCAAAAGAAAAGAATACTTTATAATGTATATATAATTTTACCCTAATTTATCAGTTTGTAAGTGTAAATTCTTTTATTCCATTTGTTTTTAGAATGAGGCATACCTGAAATTACAAGAAGAAAAATTAACATGTAATGTTAACAACCAAGAAGGAACATCTGTATTTCAACTCTGTGTATATTTTAGGGAACAGTTTCAAGCTTTGAAGACATGGTTCATGGTTTAATGTTTTATATAAATCAACACTGGCTGAGATACAAAAATAAATACCATGACTAATAAAGAAAAATTGTTTCTATTTCCTCATGACTCACATGAAATTTTGTTTGTTTTTGTTACACATATAACAACACTTAAGTGACATCTGAAATACTCCTTTGAAAATCTCCACAAAATCTGACAAATCAAGACAAGATCATTTTAAATTTAGATTCATATAAAGGATTTCAACAGATATTTCTCCAAAGATGATAAGCACATTAAAAGATGCTCAATTTCATTAGTCCTTAAGACTATTTTACATCCACTAGAATTGCTGTGATAAAATAGATAATAACAAGCGTTGGCAAGGATATGGTGATATTTGAACCCTCATACATTGTTCGTGGGAATGTAAAACTGTACAGCCACTCCGGGAAACAGTTTTGCTGTTCCTCAAAATGTTATGCATGGAGTTACTATATAACCTAGCAATTTCACTCCTAGGTTTACATGCAAGGGAAATGAAAATTGTCCACACAAAAATTTGTACATGACTGCTTATAGCAACATTATTCAGAATAGCCAAAAAGTAAAAACAACCCAAATGTCTATCAAGTGCTGAATGGATAAACAAAATATGGTATATCCATACAATGAAACATTATTCAGCAATAAAAAGGAATAAAATCCTGATACATGCTACAACATGGATGAAACTTGAAAGCATTATGCCAAATAAAAAAAGTCAGTCAGTCACAAAAGACCACATATTGTATGACTGCATTAATATAAAATATGCAGAATAAGCAAATATATAGAGATAGAAAATAGATTAGTGGTTGCCTATGTCAAAGGAAAATTGCGCCAGACAAGTTAAACAGGCAAGGAAGACTTTATTCCATACTATTCCAACAGGGGAGAGAGATTGAATTCAACTTCTCTGAAACAAAAGGTGAAAGGATTGTTAAGTACTGGGGTGAACTCTGGGGTGGTGGGGTGGGGAGTACTGGAGGACATTTGAGCGAGGTTGGTCAGTGTGATTAGACCATCTATGTTTGCTAATATATTTAGGCTCCTACCCTCCACCGAGACTGGGAGATAGTGACACTATTTTCTGTGACGATTACATTTAAAAGGGGGTGACTCTCAGGTCCTTGTGAAAGACATTCCCGGGTTGTAAAACTGGCAAGAGACTGGGAGAATATTTATCTACGTTTGAAAGGGGCAGAGAAAGAATTTGCGGTTACAAGTTTTCTAAAGTAAAGGTTCTAGGTAGAGGGGGGTCAAGAGTCTATAGTCAGGAAGAAACTTGTCTAAAATTTAGTCAAGCTGAGGGGAAGGCCGTCTTGGGCCCCTGGGTAGGGAGTCACAAGACTGACTGCTAATGGGTACAAAGCTTCTTTTTGGAATGAGGAAACGTTCTGGAATTAATTATGGTAACTGTTGCCCACCTTTGTGAATATATTAAAAACCATTGAATTCTGCACTTTAAATGGGTAAGTTATGTTAATTATATCTCAATAAAGCTGTATAAAAAATAGATCCTTGTATAATTATTTGGGCGTGTAGTTCTACCCATTTTTAGTGTTCCTTTACCAAATTGCTACAAGAAAGAATAAAAGGGCATGTAATTGCAGTTGATTATAATTTTTGTCTCTAAGATATCTGCCTTTGCTTCTTAAGAAACGTTACAGGGTTCTCATTACTTGATTCCAGGTGCAATTTAGTGTTTGTTGAGCATCTTTCTCTCTTCTTTTATACCACCTGAGTTTTATACTACCCAGAACAGTCTGCCTGTCAACATTGTTGCTTCATGATCATCTTATCTGATCTGAAGAGCAAGCTAGGACCCATATCTCAAGTGACACATGCACTCAGACAAATGTCATATCATGTACCAAGACTAGGGTCCAAAATCCTTGTGCAACCTCCAGTTCTAACTCATTCAACAGGTACACATGGGGGCTTGAGAAACTCTCTTGCCTTTTTAACACATGTCTTTGATTAAAAGTCAGGTCTGAGCAACAGGCTTTGTTTTTCCTTTGCCTGAGAAGAAGGTTGTATTTGACAGTTCAGCATCATTTGACATATCTGACCTCTTGGAAATACTTTCTTTTGCATATTTCATAAACAGATTTTTCTGGTTTCTTCCTACTTTACTGACTATTCCTCCTCTCCTTTGTTGAATCATTCTGGTTTCAGACTTCTGAATGTTGGACTACTCAGATTCTGTCCTCCCCCAGCCCCCTTCTTTCTTTATGTACATTTCTTCTCTATGTGTACTTTATAGGTAAACTATTTGCTTTTGCTAATTAATGGTAAAATTTATGTACCAAGGAGAAGAAGTCATCATATCCTTCACTCTGATAGACACCAAATAAGAAAGAATTTCTTTCACTATGATATTAATCCATTATTTACTAGAAGGCTTTTTAAAGTTGATGTTTTTGTGGAACTAAGAAAGAGCTATTAAAGTTATGTGACTTTGATATAATTTTAGTTTCGTGGCATTATGTAATGACTGTATGCTTATTTGACATGCAAATATTTCCTAATAATGTGCAAGAGTGTGGTCAGCCCATTGACTACTTTTTTAAGCAAAAATATACTATTAAAAAACAAATGTAAACTCATTTTTTCATTCATTCAGTCCTTCATTCAGTAAATATTTATTAAATGCCTTTACACCACAAGTTCTGTTTCAGGAACTAGAGATACAGCAGTAAAGAAAATTGAAAAAATTTCTTGAAACTATTGATTCTATATTATACTGTGAAGAGACAGAGACAAAAAGAAATAAAACAAATAAATATATCACATACTGTAAGGACATAAGTGCTGTGGAGAAAAATAAAACAGGGCAGGGGAATGCCTTAGTAGAAGTTGCAATTTTTAAAATAATAGTCTGGGAGGACCTCTGTGAGAAGAGAACGTTTGAGTATGTCATTGAAGGAGGAAATGTAGCAAACCATGCAAATAAATATCCAGGTGAAGTGTATTCTAAGCAGAGAGAAAAGACAGTGCAAAGGCCCTGAGGTCTTTCACGTCTAATGTCTTTGAAAAACAGCAAGGAGGCGAGTCTGTCTGGGGAAAAGTGAGTGAGAAGAAGAGTAGGAGGAAGTGTAATCAGAGAGGTAACAGGCTCATTTGGGCTTTGTACGCAATTTAAAAACTCTAGCTTTTAATTTTTATAATATAAGTAGATATTTACTTGAGGGTGTTGTGCAGAGAAGTGGCTTGATCTTTAAAGGATCAGTCTTACTGCTATGTTGAGAATCGATTTTAAGAGGGCAAGAATGGAAGCAGGGAGATGTGTTTGGAGGTCATTGCAATAACCTAGGCAAGAGATGGCAGTGGTTGGTAGGAAGTATCAAGTGATCAGCATGCGGATATATACCAAAAGTAGATGTGTGTGGACTGGATGTGGTGTATGAGGGAAAGAAAGACGTCAGGGGTAGCCCCAACTATTTTATTACATGAGAAAATGATGAATTGCCTTTAACCGACACAGGAAGAATATAGCATGAGGGGTTTGGGAGGTAAAATACAGACACAGTTAGAGCCATGTTAATTCTGAAATGTCTATTAGACATTCAAATGAAGATGTTGAGGATGCAATTGAATCTATGAGAACAGAGTTAAGGAAAAGGACTGAGTATGAGATTTACATTTGGGAGTCATCACTGTAGATATACTATTTATGAATGAGATCTTCAAGGAAAGACCAGACAGAGAGGGAAGTGATCCAATTCTTGAGTCCTGAGAGTCAGCAAAAGAGACCGAAAGCTGCTATGAAAGAAGGCAACCAAAGATGTATGGTTTTCTGGAAGCCAAACAAATAAAATATATCAAGGTAGAAATGCTCACCTGTGTAAATGTGGCTGAGAGATCAAGTAAGACGAGCGAAGAGAATTGACCATGAAATTAAGCAACTGATGACTTTGAAATAGAAGTTTTGGTGTTTCTGGAAGCCCAATTAGTGCCTTGCAGAGAGACTAAGCGAGGAACTTAAGTAAACAAAACTTTTTTGTTTTTTTTTTTTTCTATAAAAGAAAGCCAAGAAATGCATATGACTAGATTGATAACTATAAAACTTATGAAACATCTTCCAGGGAGCCTGCCAACAAAAGTTTTCATTTTTGAGAATGTAGTAGAAGCATTTTTTAATCAGAAGATCAGTAAGAACCATGATCTCAAAAAGTTTAAAAACCTCAGTTTTAAGCCCACACTCTTATTTTGGTCCACCACATTTTACATTAACTGGTCTGTGGGGATGGGGGTGGGATGGAGAATAAAGTGAACCGAGAAGATCAAAAAGAGAGTTATTCCTAAGGCTTAGAGTAGAGTAGAATTAAGCTCCTCCTCCATGATCCTTTACTCAGTCCCTATCCTTTTCTTCCTGGATCTCTCAAGTAAGTGCCACCCTTAGGTCTCTTTCTTAACATATGAGTTCAAAACAAAAGAATTTGAAGAAACAAGATAGATTTTAGGGGCTACCCCAGTTTGGTTCTGTTTGTAATCCCATTTCTCATCCAACTCATAGTTCCATTGACTCCACATTATGGTAATGTGATAGACATGGGAATGTGCCTAGCAGATCTCCTACCACAGGGAGAACAGTTGCTGAGGGCACAAGAGCTGCTCTTTGACATCCAGCTACACGCTTGCACTGAAGCCACACTTCCATGGACTGCTCCCCACAATGACTAAATGTAACAGGAATACTAAAGCAGATTCTTTCTAGGAGACACAGGACTCTTGATCAACTTTGGTTCAAGGCTCAAGTCTGGACCTATCTTAGACTCTCTCCAACTTTCTCCCCTTCTCTCCTTTACTTGCGTCACAGCCTGACAACTCTCCCATGCTTCCCTAGGTTCTTCTCTATTTCTTTTTACACAAATATTTCAAGGACTATTGCAAACGGGATCTGAGTTGGCATAGATACCCAGAGACCCAGAGCATTATCATGCCCTCCATCTCTCTTCCCATTCAAATGGGAAGCTAGGGGAGCCAGGTAATAGTTGGAGTTTGGGTGAAAGTCTGACTCACACTGAGGCCACTGGGTCTGCACATTCATTCAGTGGTCATCTTCTCAATTACTGAGCACATAAATGGAATTGGTATACTTGGCAGTAGGAGTGACCCCACATTGAGTCCCTGGTCTGTGGAGTAAGAGCTACTGCAGCGGGGAAACCCAAAAGTAATACTTTGAAACTACTCCTCCACCCAACCCCATCCAAGAAAATAGTATTTTCTCCTGAGGTGTGTGATGAAGATGAGTGCCCCTGCTGAAGACCTGAAAGATGCAGAGGGAGTGGGCCCCTATCACATATCCATTTAATTTGCCATTATGGCCCCTGCAGAAACTAGAGAATTACTATAGACATTGCAGGGTTTACCATGTAGTAGCCCCAACAGCAGCTGCTGTGTCAGATATGATGTCACTGCTAGAGTAGATTAACAATACCTCAGGCACATAGTATGTGGTCATTTGTTTCACAAGTGTATTTTTTTTTTTATCATTTCAATTATAAAAGACATTAGAAACAGTTTGCATTCACATGGGATGGACAATATTCATTTACAGTTCTGCCTCAGGACTATGTCACCTCTCCCTCCCTGTATCATACTAAAGTCCAAAGTCCCACAGGACACCATCCAAACTGAACCATTACATTGATGGCCATAATGCCAATGTGACACAGTGAGTGAGAAATGACCTGAGTTAAGACTATACATGTAGATCCAGATTAGCCTGGTCAACTGCTCAGGGGCCTGGATGGAAAAGGACTGGAGGATCAGAGACAAGAAGGTCTGGGGTAGAGGTATGTGAATGGACATATTGCAGAGAGCCCAAAGTGAAAACTTTTGTATTTACTTTACACCAGAAAGCGTCCACCGTGGAAGATGCACTGAACAATGAAGTAGACAAAATGACTTAGCCAGCTTTCTTCAGTGGCCACCGCAGAATGAGATAATGAGCTCAATTTTAAAAAGTGGCCAAATGGCAGAGAGGGAGGCTAGTTATGGGCCCAATTTCACGAAGTCTGTTACTAATGTAGATCTAGCTACTGCTGCCTCCGAATGTGCAACTTTCAGGACTAGAAGACAGTCTGAGCCCCCGTGTGAGGATACTCACTGAGAACAATCAAGTGACGACTCTGGTCAGCAAAGGCTGGAGGACAATTTTCCACAAGGAGGGCAGGGAGTAATGCGCGTGGAAGCCTGGGGCCCCCGCTCTCTGTTGTAACTGTGAGTGGACACGTGCAGCAAACTTAGACGGGAACGACTGGCAAGGGTTCAAACAATACACAGGGCAGGTTTTGGAAATGAATTTTTTTTACTCAATATTGATTCATTAACTCAACGTTGATATGTTATACCTAGGCTAAAAAACAAAACAGCTTTGCTTATTTTTAGACAAAAATCAGAATCTTCTTCATAGACTTTCTGCAGAAACTTCTGTATGCAGTTTCCTATGTAAAAGTGATCATGAAGCTTACCTTAAATTCAAGGTAGTGATAACTCTATAGTACCTTTGCTAGAAATTATGAATTTTTATCCACCATCGTACCCTTGTCTCAGTGTATTTTCATCAGTTGCTTCCCATCTTACTGAAGATTGAGATTCATGCGAGAGGACTTGATTTAGAAACATAGCTCAAAGATAATGGTTAATCCATAAGTTTACACTTATAATAAAGCAACAGGCAAATTTTAGAAAAATCTTTCCATTTTGTTGGATGCCCTTAGATGTTATTGCATTAATAGCATCTGTTTCCTCCTCCACCTTTTCCACTCTGCTCTCTGACCCACAAGGCCAACCTGGGTAGACTATATCAATGGATTCCCTTTCCCTACAGCTTCCAGTTAGGATCAGCAAATCAGGAACTATGGCAGGAGATCAGAAAAAGGTAGGAAAGTGAGGTTGTGAAATTTATTACCCTGAAGTCTTTCCCAAAGGGGATACTTTGGACTGGCTGTTTTCCTCAACCAAAGGTTCCAGCTCCTATCAAATTGGTCTTCTAAATATAATTATTTGCTTCCAAGTTTGTTTAACTGCCCCTTCTTGTCTCTTTTGGCATATAAGTGGTACCAGTCCTCACTTATACTAGCCCCAGGGTATTTCACCATCCTTTGTGGGTTTTCTAACACCCTACTCATACCTTTGTAAATAGTCTTTTAAATGAATTCTCTTGGGACTCTAACTGATACAGTGATTTAGTGTTTCTCAACATTTTTTTCATTATTTATCCCTTAAAGAATCTTTTTAGACATTATTTTCCTATTCACCCCCCCATTACACTACATATTATTGTAATATCTCAGATTTTTTCACACCAAAACTCAATTTCCCCCACTTGGGGGCGATATAACCCCTGTTGAGAACGCTTAGACTAACTGGTAACAGAAGTAGCCTAATGGGATTTAAGGATTGCATGTTCGGATAATCAAGGATCTCAATTGTTGGGAGGAAATACGACATAGTAGGCTTATAGGATGTAATATATGCCTTAAACCAGCAGTTCGTATATGCTTAGAATGCAGAGATCTGGGAACCAAGAGATGATGATGAAGGTGGTCTCTCTCATTGCTACATATAGTAAACCTTTGAGGGATTTTTCTTCTTGTCACTGCAACCATGAACTTGGTGGGTGTGGGGATTTTTCTGCCCAAAGCAGGAATGTTTCCTCAAAAAAATACAGTCACAGTTCCAATGAATTGGAGGCAAATCTCCTCCTGGCCATTTGGGGTTCTCTTGCCTCTAGATCAACAAGAAGAGAACTTACAGGGGTTATTGATAACCTTACCAGTGATAAATAAATGGCAAGAAATAGGATATATTGGGATATATGAGGAAGCCATTTTGTGTAAAACTAATTTGGCCTGACCTTGTTTCTCCAAAAGGGCCCGTTGTGGCCGTTGAGCATGCATTGTATATCTGCTTTAAGTATTTACTATGTCCCAAAGACAAGAACAATGCCCTTAAAGATAAAGAAAGATGTAACTTCCCCCAAATCAGCATTTCCTTAAGGATACGAATCTCTTTCTAGGCTAGGGGTTGATTGGTGACCTTCTGTGACCACCCAGCTCAAGACCACAGAGCTGCTACCTGCTATGTTCGTCAATTGCTGTGTGAAATCCTGTGCCTGCTAGGCAATCTCACGACTGTTATAACAGGGACACTCTGATCGTATATGATACATGCTCTTTGATGGTATGTAACGACTCTGTACACCCCACTTCTTAGGTGGCCTTACTTCCCTGAGGAAGGTTAGTCCTCAGATATGGCTCATAATAAACTCACCCCAATTTTGATTTATAGATTGGCTATGGATTATTTACATCGACACTGGGGAAGTATTGGAACAATGGACGAAAAGAGGACTATCATTGTAATCCTGGGGTTTCTCTGAGGTGCCTTTTGTTACTTCTTTGATGTTTGTTAATAGCCCTGGTCAATGGAATACAAATACAGTGGCAAAGCAAAGCGTCAGATTCTATAGGATAGATGGTTTGGATTACCACACTGAAGGACCTGTCCAGAAAAGTGACTGGCAGAGGGTAAGGAGACTACAGAATTTCCTGTGGATTAAGGCAGTTATGAGCACCAACATAGGTCTTTTGACCAACTAAAGAAGTGGGGACTTAGCAGCTATATTTTACATTATTTAACTTTTTTTTCCTCCCTCTTTCCTATATGAACCCTGGTTGTGGTTAATACTCTAGGTTTCAGATAGGAGTATGAATTAATCAGTGTGCTGTAGGCCTTTATGTGTCTCCTGTATTTGGAACACAGCTGTCACCCAGGCCAAAGACAACAGTGTGTGCTGAGAAACGAGAGGATGAACTGTGCCATTTATCTTCCCTTTGTCTTTTTAGATTCTCTCTCCATCCTCCTTTCCATCCAGGAAAGTGCACCTGCAGGACTATCTCAGTGGGCTCTTAGCTCCTCTGATTTTCAATTGAATTTGGCCAATAAAGAATCTGCAGCAGATGACCAGAGGGAAGGAAGACAGACACACCAGGTGTTTAGTGCACCAGCCCTTTTCTGTGGAGTTCCTCAAACAAAGGTTATCGCACTACTAACTTCTAAAATAATCTCTTTAATAAACCCTCCACAATTTATCCTAATTGAATATACCATCTATTTTCTGCTGGGACCTTGACTTATACATTAACTTTGATATAGTTTTGTTTATATGGGCCTAATTCCAAGATTCTATATCTATGTTAGTCATATTACCTATAGTGTGATATTCAATAGGAAACTAACTTGAAATTAATTGCTAGCTGGGAAAAAATTGAATACAATTTGACCTGATAAGGTCAGCTATATTAGAGTGTAACGTCATTCCAGCAAAAACCAAGTTTTTTTCAGAAATCTGCATGGTAATTGACATACTATTATACTGATAGACAAGAAACAAATAATTTTTTCTTTATATTTTCATTTCTTTCTAATCATATGCAGGTAAAAATGTGTATACATCTAACATGTCTTAACTGTATTTAGCCTAGTATGTTATTATTTTTAAAAGTTAACACTCCTATTTATAAATTTTACATCCTCAAATATAAAACTAGATCCCAATTCAAGTATTTTTAAATATAATTAAGATAAGTTCATTTCTAGTTAAATATATCATCTTCACTGTTTTGTCCCCAGGTATAACACAGGGAATGACCTACTTTTCATGAATTACAATAAATTGTCAATATTTATTGAGTGAATGAAAATCTAGTAAAAAAAAATCTACCAAAAATATCACATAAAGAATCCAAGAGTTTGTATAACAATATTATGAAAAATATAACCTGAATTCAAAATAATGGGAAAATGCATTCAGTGTAAGATTGTTGATAATTTTTGAATTTCTTTTATATAATCTTTTAGAGATATAAAACAAAGAAAAAATGTTACCTTTGCTTTTACTGACAAAAACATGAAATATATTCTAGTTAATTATATTAATTAGATGGTGAGTGCTTTAGATATTAAAATTAATCATCACAATTTTCTGGAATGTGGTAAACCACTCTGATTTTCCTCAATCTCCCTTAGTCTCACAAACTTAGTTGTGTTAGTCCTTTTTTGAGATCCAAATCTTTCAAATTTGGCATGTGGTCCATCAAGTTAAAAAATAGAAATATCTGGGGCCAGCCCCAGTGGCCTAGTGGTTAAGTTCCACACGCTCCACTTTGGCAGCCCGCGTTCAGTTCCTGGGCACAGACTTACATCATTCATTGGCAGCCATGCTGTGGCAGTGGCCCACATACAAAATAGAGGAAGGTTGTCAACAGATGTTAGCTCAGGGAAAATCTTCCTCAGCAAAGAAGAGGAAGATTGGCAACAGATGTTAGCTCAGGGTGAATCTTCCTCAGCAAAAAAAAAGAAATATCTGTCCCATGATTCAGAATGACCTTTGTTCACAGCAAGGTGTGTCTACACACATCATACATGTGAGTGTGTATGTGTGTATTTATTGAACCAGCCATTGAACAATTTTTTAATTTATAGAGTCTATGGAATTCTTGTTGATATGAACTATGTCCACGTCATGACTTGATTGTCCATGAACCAGAAAGATGAACCATTTAGAATTCAATAAAAAGAAGTTTCTAAAATTAACAAGTAAAGCAATCCTCTAACAAATTCTATTAAACTCTCTTTTGATTTTAATGAACATTACTCAAGTACCATAAAGGAACAAAAATCAAAGCTCCAATCCATGTGCTTTGAAAGCTTTCATTTAAATAAGGGAGATAAAGAGCAACCATCCTTCTCAGTTTCCTCAGGGCAGTCTGAGTTTATACCTGTGTTCCTGGCTTAACTAATAAGATGCCCCTTTCACTCTCAAAGGGGGCCTTGTTCAGTCAATAAATCGTATGATCACTCTAGAGATAATGCATATAAACCAATAACTAAAATATAAAGTGGCAAGTAATTAGTATCAGGAAGTAAGATAAGTACAAAGCAAGTACCACTGGAATTCATAATCAGGTGAGTTCAATTCTCTCTGGTGATCAGGAAAGGCTTTAAGAAAGAGAAAGATTTCAATAGAGATAAGATGAAGGGCAGATAAATTATTCAAAGTGTGTACATATTTAATGAGAAAAATTATTCACATTAAAGTTGGAATGTAGATTAAAATGTAGATCATTTTTTATCTGTAACAAGAGTGGTTTTCTTACTGAGTCTGCACTCATTGTTCACTGGGGAAAACTTTACATTTTAGTTCTATCCAGTTTTAACCTTCTCCCATTAAGATAATTTAAGAGACTGATACACTACAGAAAAAAATGCTCAGTCTCTCATATTTTTTAGTTTTCCATTAAGAAGAGTATTTACTGTGAAGTATTTGCAACTTTTTAACATGGTAAATTTTTTATAAGAATTTTGAGTAATATATTTAATTCTAATTTGTTAAGACCACTCTATTTTTCTACTCCAAAAATACTTCCATTGCACTTTTCCTCACCCGGAGTGAAAGGAGAGTAGCTGCTGGTGTTTTGGGGTTCCACTGGAGGAGAAGAATTGGAGTTGGGACTATGATTAGTTTGGGTTAAGTGTGATATATTTTTTGAAGGTCACCCTTACTCCCATGTAGGGCTCTGTTATTGCTAGCTATGCCAGTGTAGGAATGGCTTCCCAGAACTACTTCTAGTGTCCACTGTGATAACTCACCCCACTCCATGACATGAGGATGCAGGGCAAGAGGATTTAGTACAATACGAACGTGTTTTATGGCATC
The DNA here is from genome assembly GCF_057802395.1 of Ceratotherium simum simum. NCBI lineage: Eukaryota > Metazoa > Chordata > Mammalia > Perissodactyla > Rhinocerotidae > Ceratotherium > Ceratotherium simum. Next base: position 38,610,113 of record NC_141924.1, read on the forward strand.
AGAGACCAGAAGTATGTGGGTAGTGACAGAGAAAAAAAAAAGGTCTAAAATGTATAAAGTGTACAGAGCCAGAAGCTAATCTGTGAAAACATTGTTCCAATTATCAAATACGTAAAATTGCACAGTCTCCCTCTCTTTCTCTATCCCTCTCTCTCTCTGTGTCTGCCTCCCTCTCTCTCTCTCTCAATATGTATGATAGAATTGCTCACAACAGAATTGATCAGAATTCCTATTGCGTAGGGCACAAATCAATAGCAATACTACAGAGAGTTAGGTCTGATCAGGGACCAGTAAACTCATCATGTTTCCTTCCAGTTTGGTCAAAGAATGATGGTGCTCCCTAATAGACTTCGTCTCATCTCGGCCCTTTTCCTGACTCCCCACTTGGATGGTTCCTCTGCCTAAGTGACCTCCCAACCACTCTCGGCAAGCTGGGCAGCCAGTATCCTCACTACGTTCTGGGTCTGACCTCAGTTCACGCGAGAACTCTGGGGAGTCAAACCCTATCTTTACTGCCAACTATGTCATATGACCACTTACTCTGGCATGAGCACCCCAAGATAGATGTAGGAGAATAGAATACTTGGGAGATGATTTTATTCCATAATCCAAAAGGAAATGGGCGGGACATCCTCGCTCTCTCTCATTTATCTGACTTTTTCTTCCACATCAAAGCCTAGAAAGGAAAAATCAGAAGACAAATTTTGCTAATTTCAATTTCTTCTCTTTCCTCTGCTTTCACAATCCCATGGGACAGAGAAGGACTGGCTTATCCCCATCCTCGATGTCCTAACTTCCGTCTACTAAGAACAAAAAGCCTTAGAGCCTAGCTGTCACAGGAGGAAGAGGCATTCTCTCTATGTGATGCCTGTGTCCTTTATTCTTGCCCCTCAAAATGTTAAATGGGAGCTGAAACAGTCTGGTAATTTTTTCTCTTTCCATAGACCCGATTCTTCAAGTCCAGTGTCTTGCTAAAGAGAACAAAGTCTTACCCTTTCCTTCCCGGGAGTTATAAACCTCCTGGCTTGGCTTCGGAGGTGGGAAGCAAAAAAGTCAAGCATGATTTAAAGGGGAAATTAAAATGCATTTGGGTCACCATTTGCAAAATATTCATCATGATACACAAGCTTGTGTCTTTCAGCAGTTTTTCTTTTTCTCTTACCTTGTTCACAGCCCATGTTTTCAGAATGGAACACAGAAAAGTGATGTAAATGAATTATGAAGCACCCTGAAAGTATAGAAAGTTGATATTTTTAATTAGAAAGAAATGAAAAGTTCTACCCCACCCGTTGCTGGTTCCCTTGAAACTATGAATTTTATTTTTCTGGGATAAAAGAACTTTTATAACCAAAATTCAAGAAGTAATACCTATATGAGAGTATGGAAACTTTTATGCATATGAATAAAAACAATGGGAAGTCACATTTTTATCAGCACTCTGTCATAACTTACAACACAACTCTCAAATTACACTTTTGATTTATTTTAAGACATATTTAACAAAAATAGGTTAAATTTATGTAGGTTACACTGCCAAATGGTAACATAGATTCCAAATTTATCTCACAGGAAAATTCTGTCATTCTGATGCCTAAAAGTAGAATAATAGCAACATCCTTCAGTTTCTCAAAGTTTCTGTGATAAGAAGAAAGGGAAGGATTCCGTCTTGCCTTTAAAATACTTTTTCAATGACTGTAACTATTTATAACTTTTTCAATTCTATTAGCTATTTGCTCTATTAGGATATTGAGGCAGTTAATTGTCTTCATGAACAAAAATATGCAGATGACACGATCCAGGTCTAGCAAAGCTACTCAAGGATGTCTTTGGGGAACCAGTCTTCTTCCATCGTCCTTCTTTTCCATCCTTAATGTACACCTTTCCCCTCCACACCCCTGACCTTAAGAAAGCTGCTGAACTTCTGATCATTATGTTCACATTCTAGAGAGGAGGAAGGAAAAAGGGGAAGGTCAAAGGCAAAGCCTTATTTTCAAGAAATTTTGACATGTCATTCAGGAAGTAAAGCCTGGGGCGTCCTTCTACATTCTACTGGCCAAGACTCTGTATCCTGACCAAGCCTGTGAGGAGGTTGTAAAGGAGACTGGAGTAATGAATATTTTGCTTCCCAGTGTCTAGAGTAGAGGAAGACAGAGGGGTTTCCAGTGAGTTGTGAGTGAGCCAGCTGCCAGCAACCACCACGCTGACATGAGGCTATCTTTCGGCATGAGTTCAAACTTAAAGGAACTTTGAAAATACCCTCACATATCTATATTCATAATTGTAAATTACATCATAATGATGTAGCCTTCTTTATAGTAAATGTTTATGATTTTGGGTAATAAGTATCTTAACTAGTGACAGTAGCATTTTTTTTTTTTTTTGAGGAGGAAGATCAGCCCTGAGCTAACATCTGCCAATCCTCCTCTTTTTTTGCTGAGGAAGACTGGCCCTGGGCCAACATCCGTGCCCACCCTCCTCCACTTTATATGGGACGCTGCCACAGCACGGCTCGACAAGTGGTGTGTCGGTGCGCACCCGGGATCCGAGCTGGCGAACCCCGGGCCGCCGCAGCAGAGCGTGCACCCAACCACTGTGCCACCGGGCCAGCCCAAGTAACTGTACTATTTTTTTATACTATCCAGAACCTAGTATAATTAAATACTAATTCTGATGTATTATGATAAAAATTTCTTCATGATTCAGACAATAGTTCTTAGTCAGAACCATAATAAACTGACAATATTTTCAATTACAATAAAGGTCATAGTATGCAGTATTATTTTTCCCCAGAAAACAAAAGCAATTGATTTTCAATTGAGATTCTACTTGAACCTTGGTGAAAAAGTCCTTTGGTCAGCACGTTCAAAAGAATACAAAAATAAAAAGGAAAAGGAAAAACTTATGAATGGGGATGAACTTGGTTCAAGAGAACATCATAATTTTTTACTTTCTTTAGGTAAAGTTCTTATCATAGCTACAGTTTAAGGTATTCTATTTGATTACGTACTATAACTATGGCAGGATGAGAAGTTCAAGGATAAGGATCAGATGGCATCTTGAGTTTTCGTTGAACAGTTTACTGCACAATGATAGATACCTGATACATGTTTAACAAATGAGGAAGTGAATTCATGTTTGTGGAGGAATATATATAATTTATATAATTTCTGTGGCAGAAAAAGCAGTTTCTGAAATGAATTTCTCATAAGAAAATAAATATTCTAAAATAAGACTCATGATGGACAGTTTTGAGAACTTTTACCTAAATATGCAGACATTATCTATTCAGGAAATATTTATAGAGCATCTATACTGTGCTAAGGCACAGTTCTAGGTGATGAGAATACAGTAGTAAATGTGAGAGATGTTAAGATGTTTGAACCATACTTTAAAGAGTTCAGCCTAGAGAAGATGATATTACTACGCAAATTTAGTTTAAGGACCAGTAACTAGGGACCGTTAGCTGCTGTAATCAAGAATACACAGTCTGGGGTTGTCAGTGCCCGTTGTTTCAGAGGATCTATGTTTTAGTGGTAGCTACAATAAGGGCTTCAGATATCTGTGTGTTGAACAATTAATGGTTTTCTAATTGGCATTCTGGAATGAGAAATGGGTTTATATTAGTGAAAAACAGTGGCTCTTGGCTATTATGATGAATACTACATTTGGACTACATCTGGATTAGTGGAGAATCTAATAACATTCAAGAAATATCCATTGGTTAAAATGTTTTAGAAATACTCCTGCTACCAAACCTCTTAATCTTAGATCTGTGTGCCGGACGCACAGGAAGCCAATCACTGAGACACCAGTGCTTGGGGGTGGAGAAAGGTTTCTTTGAATTGGCTAAAACAAGAAGGCAGGAGAATAGGTTCTCTCAGATTAGCCTGAACAAAAGAAAGAAGCAGTGGGTCTTTATAGGACTGAGGGGCTTGGGAGGAGGAGTTTCAGGGAAACAAAGGGGAAGTCAATGTTTCTTTCACTTTAGATAAGACTTTGGGCAACCAAACTTCTTGGCGTCATTGGCGGCTGGGGGCTGATTATCTGGTGGTCACAACTTCCTTAAAGGCATTCTTTTTCTTCTGCAAAACAAGCTTATAAATCCTTGTGTCCCTTGAGTCACCCCTTTGGTTAGACAAGAAAGCAACAAGTTAGCAAGCTATAATTATGCATGGGCAGTGAAACAAGCATTTGAACTCAACAAATACATCTAACAGGGACTAAGGTTATTTATTAACTTCTTTTCAAGGTCGAATGGTAACCATGTTCTTATAGAATATTTACAGTAACCCTCAGGTACCTGGCTTCACTCTTATGCTGTGCCTTTGCACAGTGGAGCATAAGAATCTAGCAAATTGTGTATCTTGTGTCCTACAGTCAGCCACAGGCAGGGTGATGGCTTGTTGCCTGAAGATGACTCTAAGTATAACAGAATGTTGTTTTATCTGCGCTGTGTGCGAAAAGAGAGCTGGGAGAAGAGAATGAAGGCTGTGGAGGAGGGCCACTCTACCTCAGACCTCTTTGGTATCTACAAACATAAAACTAAAAGAATGAAAGCTTAAAACTTGCGCAAAGCCAAATCAACTTAGGTCAGATTGCAACAAAAAAATCCCCTACCCTATGGAACTTATGTTCTAGGAAGAGAAATGGACAATACACAAACAAATATACCATATATTAAACTACTTTATTGGGTGTTCGTGGAATGCCCCTGAGTAAATGATGGTGGAGCCAAGAACTGAATGAAAATGGATTGAAGCCAAGTTAAAAAAAAAAAAAAAAGATCACATCAGCATAGGTTTTGTCAGGCATCCTCAGGATCTTGGAACTAAGTGTCTGTTAACCATACAAAATGAATGCAAAGTAGGAGGGAATAGTCCTATGTTCTAAAGAACAGGTGTATCATCTAGTTATGTGACCTGGGGAGATACAGTGACTATTTTGTCCTTCATGATATGTAAACTGAGGTTGGAATACAAAGTATCGAATGTCTTGTTTAACTCTAAAATTTAAGTTATTCTCATTCTAAACACTCTAGAAATAGCTGACATTGTAGGCTTTGATGTAAATAAAAGCCAAGCAAATATTTTTTATAAGAGCTTTATTGTGACATAATTCACATAACTTGCAATCCACCCATTTACGAGTATACAATTCAATCATTTTTAGTATATTTACAGAGTTGTGCAACCATCGTCACACCCCCAAAAGAAACCCTGTACCCATTAGCAGTCTCTCGCCACATCCTCGAAAACTTTCCTCTTCCAGTTGCAGGCAACCACCATTCAACTTTCTATCTCTATGGATTTGCCCACTCTGGACATTTATTAGAAATGAAATCATACAATATGCGATTCTTTGTGACTGGCTTTTTTCACTTAGCATAATGCTTTCAAGGTTCATCCACGTTGTAACATTTATCAGTACTTCATTACATTTATTGCCACATAACATTCCATTGTATGGATATACCACATTTTATTTATCCATTTATCAGTTGATTTACATTTGACTTGTTTCCACTCTTGCCTTCTATAAATCAGATGCTGCCATGAGACTTTGTGTACATGTTTTTATGTGGACTTATGTTTTATTTTTTTCTGGGCATATACCTAGGAGTGGAATTACTGGGTCATATGATAACTCTATGTTTAACATTTTGAGGAACTGCCAGACTGTTTCCCAAAGCTGCTGTAAGATTTTACATTCTAGGTAGAGTATGAAAGTTCCAATTTTCCCCAAGGTAAACATTTAAAGGTAAGCTTTTTAAATTCAAAAGGTAATCTTAGGGATACAATAGCAGTTTAACACCCTCCCCTCCTCAAATTTATACTTAGTAACCTCAAACCCTCATTTTATTGTGACACTCTGAAATGACCTATTCAGTTTTATCACCTGTTGTAACTACTAAACAGCATGCATTTATTTTGCCTCTCATTCTTTTAGGCTGTTATTTCACTATCTGCTGCTATTGAAAATAATGACATTTCTCAGGTGTGGTAGGCTGAATAATGGCCCCCAAAGATAACTAAGCATTAATCCCTGGGACCTTTGTAAACTGAAGTGGCAAATGGACTTTGCAGGTGTGATTAAGTTAAGGGTCTTGAGACAGAGAAATTATCCTGCATTGTTCAGGTGGGCTCTAAATGAAATCACAAATAAAGAGGCAAAGGGAGATTTGACACAGAAGAAAGCAATGCGACCACTGAAGCAAGATGCTACACTGCTGGCTTTGAAGATAGAGGAAGTGCCCATGGGCCAAGGAATGCAAGGAATACAGCTCTAGAAGTTGAAAAAGTCAAAGAAATGGATTCTTTCCTAGAGCCTCTGGAGGGAGCACAGCAATGTCAACACCTTGATTTTAACCCAGTGAAACTGATTACAGACTTCTGACCTCCAGAACTGTAAGAGGATAAATGTGTGTTTTTTTAAGCTATCAAATTTTTAAAACAGCCATAGGAAATTAATACATCAGGTAATATATTTGTATTTTAACAGGATTCTAAGGGGAGCTGTACTGTCTTACCTCATAGGAATAATTCTAATGGTAATACCATATTTGGAGTAGATAATCATAGGAGATATTTGGAGTAACCAAGCTCTTTCTATTTCATCAAATCACACATTCTATGTGGAAGTTTATTCTTAAACTTCTATAATTGGGAAAGTATACAAAGATCTTTAACCTTCGTGTAAATGATGGTCGGGATTCCAGAGAACAACATCTATGTTCCACCAATTCAATGTGTAGGCAAGAATGCATAGTTATTCTTAATTTTTTTCCTTACCAAAAAATTTATGATCACTACAGGTATGTTCTTGACTTTTCTTGGCTCAACTAGAAGGAGGTATAGCCGAGAGATTTGCAAACTCAGGGTTTGGTATCAGATCGTCATAAATTGTGCCAGAAAATACAATGCACGTATATCAGAGTTTGTTATGTGAGGGTTGAAGGAGATAAGCTTTATAAAGTATTTAATATAGAACCTAATGCATTGTAAACATTCAAAAGTAGCCATTAGTTATTGTTTATTATTATTATTCTTAATGAAGTTATCTGTGAGTGACAGTTGCATATTAATGAAGAGCTCAGATTCTGAAGCCAGGATCTGGGTCCTGACTCAGACAGATATTAGGTGTATGACCCTGGATAATTCATTTATCATCCCTCTGTCTCTATTTCCTTCTTTATAAAATGGTTATAATAATAGAACCAACTCACCAGGATGGAATTATTAGATGAATTCATGAATAGGGACATGAGGAGTCATGCCTAGCACCTAGACGCTCAGTAAATTTTAATACTTCATACTATTTATTGAAGAATTATTTTAAATCTCTTACCTTACGCCATCTGAGTCTCACCTTGTCGGTTTGTAGAGTTGTGTTTGTTTATATGTGGGTAGAGGAAACCTGAATAATCTGATGTTGTACTTCTGTAAGTGTCTTCTAGCCTGTCACACCCCTTTTGTCACAACACTATTCATACCAAACAGTGTTGCCTAGATTCCATAAACCAATGGGAAAAATCCCCTATTAGGTAGCCCATTTACTCAACCCACTTGCACAGTGCTTGGTGACAAGAAGCTTCTGCAATTCCGAAAGCTTCTAAGGGGGCAACATCCCCAGGCCTGCCGCTGAGTGCAGATTTGTTTCTACTTGTGGGAAAGGAGCCTTGTTTGCCATGACAATGCCCAGGCAAATACCTAATGGGGCTCAGTTTATAGATTCTAGGCTCTAAATTTAGGTCAGGTACAGGGAAGGAGAAAAGCACTGCATCCAAGCATGTCAGAATGGAGGCCGGAAGAGAACAAACAAAATAACACTCTGAATATTATGCACAAATTTTCTTCAAAAATGTTCAGACCAATTCATGTAATTTGAATGGCACAAACATTATTTTGATAACTTTTCCTAAGCACATTTCAGCGTCGCGCATATGTGGGGCACTATAAATGTATCATCATATTTACTCTTGACAAAAATACCCTGGAATAGATATTATCCACCCGTTTTGCATTTGAGGAAACAAAGACTAAATAAGATAAGTTAACTAACTTACAAACAGACACAGAGAAGGGAGAGAATCAGGATTTAAATCTATGCCTAACTAGTCTCCCAACAACAGATGGATGTGCCAATATGTTTTTAATTATTTTCCAAATGTTGAACATGTAGGTTGTTTCCAATATCTTGCTATTAAAAATAATGCCACAATGAATATACATGTGCATTAATCTTTCTCAGAATTTTTATTGCCTCTAGATAGAATAATAGAAAGTAATGCAATAGGTCAAAGTGTATGTAATATTTTTAAAGATTTTTTTTTGATACGTGAGATGAGATTGCTTCCCAGCAAGGTTGTTCTGGGCCTCACTCCCAGCAGCAGTTAATAGTGCCCAGCTTGGGCACATTTACCCACACTATTATTCTTTAATCTTTGCAAATTTGATAGGTAATATCAAATATTAATTTCCACAATTCACAATGAAGATGAAAATTACTGTATGTTTATTAGCCATTCATATTTCTTCTATGAATTGTCTACTCATATCTTTTCTCAAAAATCTGGAGATATTAATGGGATATTAGAAACTGATTTGTGGGAAACATCTTTTTGGTTCTTACGTGTTGTAGTATTTCCCCTGGTTAATTTTTGCTTTTTCTTTTGTTTATGGTAGTTTTGTTGCTTTTTTTAATAGGTAATATGTCTAATAATAATATATTCAGATTAATTTTTTCTTTATGATTTATTTCATGATTTTGTGCTTAGACAACCTTTATTATCTCTCTCCCTAGATCATACCCACACATGTTCACCTATATTTCTACCTTGTCCCTTTGTAGTTGTATGCTTCACATATAATTCTTCAAACTGCTCGGCATTATTATAATACATGGTGTAAGGTTAGGATATAATTTTATTTTTTCTCAAATAGCTAAAAATTTGTAGCTGTGTCATGTATTGATTTATTCTTGGAAGTTCTTATTATAGCTTTTAAGCCTATTTTATAGATACTATCTTGTACATTTCTTTTTGCATTTTTGTACTATCTTTGTAAATTTTAGCATCATTTTAGTTTGCCTTTATTATCTACAAGGATACTTATGATTCTGTAAAGCTAAAAACAGACTAAAATCGTAGAGTTGATACGTGGTGTGGTGGAGCCTGGATTTGAAGGCGAGCTTTCAAGCTCTAAGTGCCACGTAGTTATCGTCATGCTGGTCTGTCTCCATTTTATTTCTCTTCCTCTTTTTGCTTTTCTCTTAGTTCAGATAGTGTATGTTTTTATTATATTTTAGTGATAGCACATAGTAATATTTTCTTACATTTCTTGTTGTACTACATTTCAAGTGTCAACTTTCTGCTACGTTTTTAGGCAATGTTCCCATCATGTCTTAGATAGTCTTTTCATTAGCCTAAGGCCACTTCCTTCCCTCCACACTTCCTCCAGTTTCCTTATTCTTGAATAATGAGCGCTCTATCCCAGTAATTTGCTGTCCAGCACAGTTAAGATGTGCATTTTCCCCTTGGAACCCCTCAGGACCCCCCGGACGCCGCCATAACACCCCTCTCAGATCTTCAGCTTGAGGACAGTCCAATGTACAAAGTCTTAGCCAAATTTCCCCCGTCTGGCAGCCTTTAGCCAGTGTGGTTTTGTAAGATTAAGGAATGATCTTGTCCTTCTCATTTTGCCTGTTCTTCCAACTCTGAAGGATGAGATTTTTTCTCCTGGATATTTTGACATAAATAGTATTTCTTTTGCCAGCCTCAGAATGGCTGTTCCGACATACAGTGGCATTCATATCCCAGGACTGGCATCCCTGTTTGGAAATTCTTTCACCTGGCTAAGCCATGTTACCAGGTGCTTAGTCTCCATGGCAAATGCTAAAAACATAGAGGGGCCTAGTCATGACCTGAAACTGAAGAAAGCAGGTTCAGAGTCTTGGTGCAGATCCTGTCACTCCGAGGGCCTTATCTGTGTGGCTGTACCTGAATCTCATACTCATGAAGCTCCTATGTGGTCGTGTTTGTTGCACTTGTCAAACTATAGAGCAGCTCTGAGTATTTGCAGAATCTGGCACATCCATTGTGTGGCAGAGGGAATTCCTCCCAGAATGTGGCAAATCAGAATTAGTACTCTCTCTTCTAGGCCTATGGAGACTCAGACGCTTGTGATTTTATGGGTAATTTAAGGAGAAAGCAGAAGAGGTGAACGAGTCAATCACTGAGAAGTGTTAGTCACCAAAGTAAGACAAAAGCCATAAATTGGTTTAAGTCTACACAAACTACTACAAACTACTATGACGATTTACAGACTTGTGACACCTCATTTCAACCCGTCTCCCTGAGAACTCTTGTTCTTGCAGTACCTGATTTCAGGTAAGTGAATCAGAAAGTTCTGCCTGTGTCTTCCTCATGCTTGCTACTTTTTCCAATCCATTCCTTTTCATAGAACCCAGTGCGGTGAAGCAATCACGAGACACATAATAAGTGGTTGTAAGTTGATTCTGACTGGGTTTTCTTGCTATTTTGCTCCATTGTTTCCATCCATCCCTACTTAGTTGCTATGCTTTTCTTCATGAAACTCTAGATAAAAGCTACTGGCTCTGGAAAACTTCTGAATCGTTTTCCATTCCTTCTTCACTTATCTTTCAGAAGCACACAGAATGAAATCCTGTTCCTGTTCTCTTGGATCAACAACTTCAGGTTCAAGAGTATCTTCTACTTTGTTTTTTCCTCCTCACTCAATTATTATTTTGTACTTACTTGAAACAATTTCTCAAAACTTATAAGGAAAATGTTAGGGGTAGTTTCACTGGCTTGTCCATATCCATATACCTGATAAAGTGGTAGAGCTCAAAGTGGATGTAAGGATGTTAATCTTATGGGTTTACAGTTTAAAATTCTTTCTAATATACTCAATACCTCATTGGAGATTATTATTCATGTTATAGATAATAATTACAAACTAATATAAATATATTTGGATGAACTATGACATAATGTGAATCCTTCATAAAGCTAATAAAAATTTGCTAATAAAATGTTGCCTTGATCATATTCAATTCTATACCAATTGATTAAGGAGGGTAAATGAGACAATAAATATACAGTGGTTAGCACGGTGTCTGGCTCATAGTAAGTGCTCAATAAGTCTTTGCCATCATTATGTATTAAGCAGCTAATAGATGCCAAGTGAGCTGCTATTTACTCTATAGCTAAGGAAGCCTTTAAAGCAACTTATTTAATTACCTGGATTTCTTTTTAGGCTTTGATATTTTCCTTGGATTTATTATATCTACCCATTATCATTTCTAATATAATTTAAGTCTCAGAATATCATTAAGAGATTTAGAATTTATATCTCAGAGAGTTTTTTTGCAGCTATTTAATTTCCTTTAGTTGTATGCCGCAGTAAGCTAGCCAGGTCCACAATTAAGTTTGTTGGAAGAAAACATGCTCTCGTAAGTCTGCTTGTGACTATTGTCATAGTTTCTGGGTGAAAAAGTTTTTTTAAAAACCTTTAAAATGTTTTTATACTTTAATATTTCTCACATAATGAGTATATAAAATGAAAACCTGTGATTGAAAATAAACAATTCCAACTTAATAACATGGCTTCCATTAGTATCAGATACACATTACGGCCATAGTTAGGTGGGGGTAGCTTCTAAATGTTTAAAATGAAAGACAGTAATGATTCATTTCATGAATACGCAAAGGTATTTTTTATAAAGGATACCTAACACTTTCTCTGTATGAAACACTAGTGAGCTGTATTGTCATTAGCAACCTAGGGTGAAAATGACCACCACAGCAATGCCCCTAACACTTTGTGTTCACAGAAGTCATATTTAGGGTTATGATAGGGATTTCAAGACTCAGTGCCTTCCGTTTTCACAGTCTTCAAAGACAAGATGTTTTTATACACTGTTTCTTGCTTACAGGATAGCAGCAGTAGACAATTCTTCCGATTGTCCCAAGTTAGCCTTCTGTTCCTTCTGGGTGGTTATCACATTAATCCCTGTTCTTCTTCTGGTCTGTGTGAATGATCTGGAAACAAGAAGAAATTGAACATATGTGTATTGCTTACCATCAGTCAGGGCTTTCTGCCTATTCATTATCGTCTTCTGCCCCCATATATAACAAACTCACGTCAGCAGAGGTACTATGTCTGCATATGAAGTGAGAGAAATCAGGGCAGCATAACATGTAGGATGTGACATATCCCTTGAGGGGAAGCAGAGCCCCAGTTTTCTTTGAGAAGGAAAGGCTGAACCCGCCAGGAATACACATCCTTCTGCATTGTTTAGCTGGCTGCACTGAGAAATGGAGGTGGAGAAGCTTGATTGTGTTTGGAAAGGTGCGCATCTCCCAGATATTGGAGCTTGCCTGTGAAAAATCAGTCTCTTTTCAGTACTCCATGTTTCCGTTCTTTTGCTCCATCCTGTGTTCCACTGTAAAGAGATTCTCAGTTATCTGTAGGTCAATCCCACTAAGATGTGATCTGAAAGTGATTTCAGGGAAAGGCTTTCAGACTATGTGTGTGTGTGTGTATGAGCACACCAAGAGGTAAAGAGAGAACTTGAAGCCCCAGTATAAACACAGCACACCTAGTTAGGAGCGTAGTCAATTGCATGTTAAAGAAACCTGCCTATATAATTTAACTAAATAGAAGTATAGGTCTAGTTGTACTACCCAATACAGTGGCCACTAGCCACATGTGCTGTTTAAATTTAAATTTAAAAATGCATTAAATTAAAAATTCATTTCTCAGTTTTACTAGCTGCATTTCAAATGCTCTATAACTACCTGTAGCTAGTGGCTACCATATTGGGGAGCACACAACATTGTAGACAGTCCTACTGGACAGCACTGGGGAGGTAGGCAGTCACAGTGCTAGTCACACTCACGCTCCTCCTCGATTCTTTCTAGGTTATTCATTATGTATACTTGCCCATGAGGCCACAGCTCAAAGTGACTGTTCTACCTCCAGGCCTCATGTTAATGCTTCGGGCGGGAAAAAGGAAAGAGCAAGGGTCAAAAGCTGATTACAGCTGATTCTCTTTCCACTCTTTGTTTTTCAGAAAAATAACAGCTTTTCCAGAATCCTCAACTACTAGACTCCTTACAGCACATAGAACTGATGTGGATCCCATGGCCTCCCCTGACTGGGAGAAGGTCTGGGGTAGTGGATGTTTTTAATTGACACATTGCTACTGTAAACATTACAGTTGTTGTAAGACAGAAAGGAAGAATCAAATTGAATAGGCAACATCAGAGTCTAAAACACATGGGATACCTCATTTATGACATCAATTCTACTCAATTTAAAATACTTGCTTTAAATTTTTGGTAAGCAAATTTTAAGTAATTTAGAATATTAAAGGATATATTAAAAGAAATCTGAATAAGTTGCACTGTGTAGTACAATATAAAAATAATGTAAAAATATCATGAAGTTTTAGATAAATCATAATAACACTAGGGAATTTTGTGCTTTGGCAGGACCACTCTAATGTATACCTCCACATACTTTCAGGGTCCTTATTCTTCCTCTTCTGCCATTAAGGATATTTTGGTTTAATTGTTTTAAAAAATTCATATATATATACATATACATATATATATATATAGTGCTTCCTTTATTGGTAGAATTTTTATTTTCATAGGAAGCTGTAAAAAACTGATAAGTCTTCACTGTGTCAAGAAACAATGAGATATGCACCATGGTAAGAGTTGAAAAGATTTTGGTTGTTTGGGGTTGTGTGAGGACTAAAGCTTTCTGCAGTCTGTCAGATAAACCTCAATGACAATTGTGTACATCGGTGATATTAATCATCTACTTAAGAAGCTCTTTAAATTTCGTATGGGGTCGTCTTTTTTTTTTTTTTTAAGTGAGGAAGATTGGCCTTGAGCTAACATCTATTGCCAATATTCCTCTTTTTTGCTGAGGAAGATTAGCCATGAGCTAACATCTGTGCTCATCTTCCTCTATTTTGTATGTAGGACACCGCCACGGCATGGCTTGATGAGCAGTGCACAGATCCACACCAGAGATGCTAACCTGCAAACCCTGGGCCACCAATGCAGAGCGCATGAACTTAACCACTATGCCACTGAGCAGGCCCTATAGGGTCTTCTTGAAATTAGAAATTAGATTTTAGATTTCCAAATGATACGGTGATGGAGAAAAAGCATAATCTGATTCTTCTGCTATCAAATAATTACTCTCAGGATGTGAATATGCACTTACAAGTGCATTTGCTTTGAAAGTCCTATGGTATGCCTTTTCTGAGGTAGCATTTTTTTTGGTGGAAAAATGAAATCTTTTTCCCTTCCTGCAAAATATGTGATTTTATGAATGACCAGTCTTTCTTCACTCCCATCAAGTTAATTTTTAATCCCACAATCATCATCCTGAAGTGGAGCTCTGGGATCTCCTCTTCCCCAGTCATTAACTGGCTCCCCTGCTAAAGGTAAAGAAAGACAGCTTCCCTAGTGACCGCTGTAGATCTGCCAGGATCTGAGCCCAATCTATGTCCTTGATCTTAGGACCCTCTATACCTTTTCCTAAGCCTTCTACTTTGGACAAACCTGACTCGTACGTCCTCAACCATGACTATGTGTTCTCTCTCAGAGTTTTAATAACGCCGTTCCCTTCACTGGCATGGACATAGGCTTAACGTACCACGTGGGTGGCCCCACCAAGGAAGAAGTTAGTAGAGAAGAGCTATGATTTTGTAGAATAAGTGACCAACAGTGGATCAATTTTCCATAATTTTCCTGACCCTTCCATCCACATTCCAATATTTTCTACAAAACCAAATGGGATTTTGATATATCTTCACTCTTTGATGCCTCCATCCTGAAAGTTGTATATTAGTCACAAGTAGTGAAAACAGAAATGGCCCTTGATTTGGTCTCTGTGGGTATATGGTTTTTCATTTCTAATGCAATGATTTAAAAAACATAAAACTTAATGTCCCTCAAGATGCAGCATCTTATTCTATAGATTGGACAAATTGCCACATGTTCCTGTGCTTGGCACTCTTCTAAGGAAAGCAAGAAAAAGAAAAGGAAAAAAAACAAGCCTGCTCTCTCCCTTATAATTACTTAAAATTTCAAATGGATACTAGAGCATAGATAAGCATAGCGAATAGCAACAAATGAATAAATTGAAGCAACTATATTTTGAACAGAGGAAAATTGAAGCAACAGATATTTTACATTTGCTATTGTTGGAAAGACAAGAATGGAAAGAAATTCAAAAGGTCACTAAATTCATTTTTTATACTTTTTAAACCAAAGAATATTATACATACGTACATAAAAGTACACAAATCATAACTCTACTGCTTAATGAAAAAGTAAACACACCTATGTAACCACTACCTATATCAAAATATAATAGACGCTCCACACCTTGAGAAGCCTCCCTCACACCTCCTCCTGGTTTTGCCCCCTCAAGATAACCTCTATTCTGACTTGTATCACCATAAACGAGTTTTGTTGCCTTTTGGCATTTTACCTGAGTGGAATCATATAGTGTGTGCCTGGATTCTTTTGTCCAACATAACGCATCTGAGATTTATTCTTGCTGTTGTGTGTAGCAGTGATTTTTTTTCATTACTGTACGATATTCCACTTTAGGAATGTAGCACTGTCTACTTTTGATTCTACTGCTGATGATTGTTTGGGTTGTTTCCAGTTTAGGGTTATTATGAAGAATGCTGCTATGAATATGTAGCATTGTGCTCACGTTACAAATTCTGTTCACATTTCTACTGTATATATGCCTGGCAGTGGGACTGAAGGGATGATTATAGTCAGCCTTGTTAGATACCGCCAAGCAGTTTTCCAAAGAGATTGTACGAATTTACACCCTGACAGCAGTATATGAGCGTTCAAATTGCTCCTTATACTTGGCGTTGTCAGCTATTTTTAAGGCATTCTTTTGGGTGTAGGGTGGAATCTCATTTGCTTTTCTCTGGTCATTAAGGATGTGCAACACCTCTTCATATACTTAAAGGCCATTTGGATTTCCTTTTTTGTGAAGAACTTGTGCAAGTCATTTGTCTATTTTTTAAAAGGGTTATCTATCTTTTTCTTTTGGATTTTCCGAATTTAAAATATTCTGAATGAAAGTTCTGTTTAGATATAAGTATTACAAATAACATCTCTCTGAAGCTTGGCCTTACATAGTGTCTCTTGATAAATAAATTTCAATAAAATTTTATTGCAAATGGAGAGACATTGTTGCCATGCAGCAGAACGTAATAAAAATTTCTATAAGAACCTTTCTGTCTCATTCATCAATTAGTATTTCCCCTTGTTTATTTTTGGTGGGCTGTTTAACCAGTTTGTGCCCAATAATTCTTATAAATCTGTGCTATAAATTCCTTTTACTCTCATGTTCCAATCCTTAAATATCTTTTATTTTCAGATATCTATTTCACTTGTGAGTAAAAACACATTATTTGTGACAAGAAAAAACATTTAATATTTCAAGCCCCCAAAACTTTGTAAAGAATAGGCTTTGTAAAAGAGGCTGAGGGATAACTGAGTAAATAAGGAGACTCTGAGGGCAGATTCTGGAGGTTGAAAAGCAATAGCACTAGAGGCTGGAGAGGCCTGTGTGGAAGGAGAGAGGTAGAAGAGGGGGATGGAATAGCAGGTGCTTAGAAATATTTTTCTTAAGTTCTGCTGTGTGGTTGCAATGAATGTCCATTTTCAGTAAAATCTACATTACAAGCTTTTGCTTTCTAGAATTTGGGAGAGGGAGGGAAAAATGTTCTTAGGATGGGCACAAAAAAGTGAGATGCTGATCATGGGGACCTCATCATACTTGGGTTACCCACAGTTCTAACTTACATCTGCAGAGCATAATTGATGCTGTGTTTCCAGTTGCATTTTCACTTAACAATAGAAAAATGACTTACAGTCCTGCAGCAATATATTTATTACAAGAAATAAAATTATATCATATTTCTAATCTATTACACTTCTCCAAATTGTTGACATGTGAGAATTATACCAGAATATATCTGAATTGGGCTTGTCTTTGAAAATTAGTCTTTTTTTTTCACTCCATCATATTCATATTGTTAATTAAATTTACATTGGTAAGATGGTCACTTGCCGTCTTGTATTTACAAAGCAGGTTTTGTCTTATTTTACATATTTTAGCCATGTCCTTAATTTTTTCTCTCAATTACATAATTTTGGGGGAAACGTGGTTTTATTGTCTAGCAAAAAGAATACTGGCAAGAATGAATAGTGGTATTAATAATTGCCTACCTTTCATATTGACATTTCTTTTTGAAAAAAAAATGAATGCTCCATCCTCAGAGGGTAATATTGTGTTTAAAAACCGCATTTTGTTATATAGTGTACAAGTAATTTTTCCTCTTCCACTTTACTCTCTAATGTTTTCTCTTCTATACTAGTAGAAATTGATAAAATTTATTGAACTCCTATCCCCAACAGGCAACTCCTGCCTTTCTTCCTACCAAAAAAAGACTTTCACATAAAATTTCTATCAAAAGAATTTCAAGACCTGTACAATTTGTATGCATGTAAAATTCATGTAACATGTGCATTCACAAAGGCCATCCACACTGCTGAAATGATAACTGGTGAGAACTGATCTACCGAGAAGGAAGGAATGTCAATGCTCTTGCCAAGGGAAAGGGGTAAGATGATTTTTACAGAGAACTGGAGAGTCAAAACTATAGTCCTGATGGAATACTTTGTTTAGATTTTCAATAGAGATTTTCAAAGTCATGAACTTTAGATGTTGTTAATTCTGTCATTTTATAAAATGACAGATAGCTCATTTTGTGTGGTATCCTCTACCAAAAAAAATAATTTTTGTCTTTGGCTCATTTTCAAGGGCTGATTAGGTAACACTGAAGCTGCATACTAAAAGACTCCTTTTGAAAATTGAGGAATTCATGTTTATTACCTTCCAGAATGAAAAATATTTCTACTCTGTTGCCAGTGGGATGAAAGGATTTTTTTTCTAATGAATTACACATAAAATCAAGCAAAAAATTTGCTAGACATATAGGAAATATTTTTTGAATGCCTGCTTTGGACTTTGGAAAAGTCCTGTATTTGGTAGGTACTGCCTTCCACCTGTCTGTGAACAAAGATCACTAAAATTCCCAGCAGCCAGTGGCACCTCCTGTTGAAAAAGTTACTTGGCATGAGTTTCAACACTCAAGGAAGATGACCTAAAGATTCTTGTACTTTTTTCATTAGTCTGGAGAGAATGTTAATGATCAGGGGCCAATTCTCTGTGTTGTTTTCCTCTTCAATTATCTTACAACTGGTGTTTAAAAAAGGCAGGCTTATTACTATTACTATTTCTGTATTTTACTGAATCAGGAAAAATATGTCATACGAGAACAATGTGCCTAGCCCCTCGTCCTGGTGAATGTTTTTCCTGCCATCTGCTTCATGATTCTTCACTTTGCTTCTCCTACCTGGCTCTAATAATCAAGCAAACAGAGAAGGTAGCAGCAATCTCTGTAGTTTTTCTTTCATCTAGCATGTATCCTCTCATTGATTATTTTGTTTTCTTGAGGCCAAACATCATCAAAAGTGAACACAAGTTACTAGAAGGCAGCGTGTTGTGGTGTGAAGAGAGGGGGCTTTGGAGCCAAGGGTCTTCGGTTTGAATCATGGCTTTGTCACTTACCCAGGAGTGTGGACTTAGATAAGTTACACATCCATCCTTCTGTGACTTAGTTTCCCTAATATAAGATGGTGATAATAATACCTAGCAGGAGGTGCGGTATAATTAGAGATACGAGATATATAACGTTCTTAGACATAGCAGGCATGATTTAAATGATAGCTAGAAGTCAAAAGTAAAATCCAAGGTCTCTGTCCTTAAGCACCTTGGAATATAACTGGAAATACCTCACTCTCTCACACACACACACACACACAATCAATATTAGGATACAGTATGTGATTTTCCCAAATGATTGATCAGGATAATCACTACTAGAGAACTTTAGAAGCTCATGCAAAAGATTCCATGACATTCATATGCTAGTGACCTTTTCTGAGCGAAAAGCATCATGCTGAAATCTTGTCTTAGGCAGTTGCCTCAAGACACCAGGAGTGGCTATGAGAGGTTACAAAGTTATTGCAAAAATTTAACAGTGTGTTAAAGGCTGGAATTGTACAGAGAGATAATTCTGTTGACATTGGAATTAAAAGCACTTAAAGACTGAGGGGAGCCAGCAGCACAAACGGGTTATTCGCTCACCAAATGTTGAACCAGAGATAAGCATAATTTTCTTCCACAGATAGATTGGTAGCATCATTGATTTGAACTGAATTAAGTTGCATTGAGCTACTTATTCATCCAGAGGAAACCAATGGGGCTATGAATAAGTATCTTTCCAAGTTATTTTCCTAGCAACTTCACACCCTGCTGCTAGTGTTGAATTTAATAAAACAGGGCTGAAGTAGCTGTGGCAATTGAAGCGAGAAGCTTAGCTGCAGAGCTGAGGGAGGGCACCCAGGGCTTAATCCAGACCGTTTCACAAGGAGATGTGACATCCACAGGGAGCGCCTCAGGATGTGCTCCCTTCCTAGCTCACCCTTCACTCTTGACCTCCTACACATGGATATGGAAAAGAGAAGAATTCTAGTGTCCAAAAGAGTAATAATAACTGTAATATTCTACCTTTGCTTAGTACTTTAGAGTTGTCAAAGTGTAATCACATATGTTTTTGGTAGTTTGTATTGGCTGCTTTTCCTAACCTTCTAAATATATTTTTTAAAACATATTTATTTTTCAAAAGTTGCAGAATATTCACACATTATTGGAGGACTTTCTGTGAATTAAATTTTTAAAGAAGTTTAAAAATGTCTCTATTTTCAAATCATGTTAGAGATAGCCAATGAATGGAAATATAGGCAGTTTAGTCAGAATAATTATGTCTCTTGGTAGGAAAGGAAATGCAAGTGTGAAGAATCTGTACTTTGTTTACAGAACCTAAATGAAGTGTTTGAGACAGGGACTCTGGGCAATAGAGAAAACAGTAACATTTTCCTTATATCCCGATCCAGCTTCTTGAATGCATCAGTTTAGCATTAATATGGTTAAATAAGTCTTTAGAGAAAGCGATTGGAGTTTCCAGAATGCTAAACTCAGACACAAGTATTGTCTGCGTATTAAAAGTGACTCTTAAACACAGTGCACTCAAGGACAAACGCCCATGTCGACAAACACATATTGCCCATCATCAACTTTAATAAATGTGAGCCAGGCAAGTCTCAATCTATCTACCGCTGTCCCTGACAAGGAAATGAATATTTTTAGGAAATGTGTGCCCTGAGTGGATGATTCAGCTCTTCAACTATAGGAAATCAGTGGTAAAGCATAATAAGCCCAAACAAGTCAAATAGTAGGGGAGCCTTTTACTGAGAGCGTGTGTGTGTGTGTGTGTGTGTGTGTGTGTGTGTGTATGTGTCTGTGTAAGAGAAAGAAAAGCATCTAGTATAGATAGAAAGTTCAGATAAAAGAAACTTTTGGAAATGAACTGGGTTTTTTTTTTAAAGTGCTGTAAAAGATTGTGTATTTCAAAGCAACGATTCTGGGAGCTCAGTTAATACTACATTTTCTAAGAGTTTAAACATCCTATTTGGGGAAGGCACAGAAACAATAATTAATCAGAGACAAATCATGCTATCTCTATTTTTCGCTCTGTTCAAATATGTTGTGAATATAAATTTAATCTATAGTCTATATGAGACTATGTCCAAGAATATTTTAATATGATAATATAATAATAATGTTTAAAGTATTTTTAAAATGAAAATTCTGTGTATTGCCCATGTTTTTTGCATGCTAGGCAAGATCTTGCAGTAGCTGGAAATTTTGAAGTAGTGGTTTACCAAATACATCTTGCCATACTTAATGCAAGAGTTAATAGTTAAATTTCATTGGAAAATGAAAAACGTTGGACAAATATAGAACTGGATGTGACACCATCACCGCAAGCATAATCCAAGGCTCTCCTGAGCAAACCAAGAACTATCGTCATTCTGGTTAGGAGAAAAGTCAGGGAATACGGTTTAGGAAAGAGAAAGGGAGGTCTGCTAAACAGGCTTGGTCAACATTGCCTACTGTTTCTGGAAGAGCAGGTTAGATGAAGCCTTTCAAGTGCCCATTTAGTTTAGTAACATGAAGCTCAAAGTTAGCCTGAATTAGACAATATTGATGTGAGTCGTGGAATGAGTGGGAGCTAATGAAATGGAGAGATCACAGACGAATATATCGAGAAGAGGCCATACATGGGAAGAGATCTAGAGTAGTAACTGGTGGAAGAGATGGATCTTAAGAGGGATTTAAAAAATGGATGAGACTCGAGTCTCGAGTTTATATGTTTGTAATAATAATGAGTCAAAAGAAAGGGAGAGGCTGATCATAAAAAAATGAGAGAAAAGATCAATAGAACAAAACATAGAGAGTGCTCCAGAGCACAGGCATATATTTCAAGCCAATTTAAATGAATTTTGAACACTCGATAAAAAGTTCATTTGTACTAGTGCAAAGCAAACCTAAAGTTAAGTAGAACCAACAGAAATAACAGAAAAAAATTACATTTATTAAAGGGGATAAAATAATAAGTTATGAAGACAAGTCTTCAGTAGTTTGAAATGAATTTCATTATAAAATACATTAAACAAATGAGAAAATATTAAGAAGGCTGATCACGGAAGTAATGGATTTTAAGTTTTATGAAATGCTGTGATAATTAGGTCAGAATTCTCAAGTGGAAACTGAGTGATCATCCTTAGAGATGCAAAATATTCATGGACTATAACAAGGATGCTATTATAGAGTTCAGATACATATAATTCTGGCTCAAAATAATAAGCTTTCATTTGTCATCCTGAATCTCAATAAAATTTGGCTTCAAATGTTTTTATTGAAAGTAAAATTCTGTATAGCAGTTTTCAGTTTCTGGGTGAGAACTTGTGAAACTCTTCTAGGGTTGAAAACTATTTTTTTTAGAGTTGAAAACCAGTGAAACTGGTATATATAGATATAATTAAAGAATTTATCTGTTTAAAAATTTTGGTTCAATTCAGTCATTACTTCGCTTCTCACATAGTGTAACTCGATAAGGTTTAGTTATTGCCTACATTTGTCTGTGTCATTCCATCTTTTCATTATTTATGCCACTAGTGGAAAGAAATCAATATCTGTTTATATGATATAGCTGATAAACATAAGGATTCTTCATTATTAAGGTACATGATATAGTGACTTTAGTAAAAACCTAAAAACGAGAGACTCGATATTCTAAGATTGTGACTTTCTCATTGTGTAACAATACAAATACCAGTCTATCTCTTTTTATATTTCACTGCTGCAAGTGAAACTGAATGAGATAACAACTTTCTACATACTGACAAGAGAACAAATTTCATAGACGTACCTATTCTATCCTCCATAGCATTTTAACACTATGACTATTAATGCTATATTCTATTTAATGTTACTGTGTATTTCATCCAATGTGTTCAAATATATTTAATGAAACAGAGCACTTGCCATCAGAGTGAGTCAAAATAATTTAACTGATTTTTATTGGTAGTGGTGAAAAACTTATAATTTGGATCAGAAACTAATCTTTTTCTCATGCAGTGAAAGAATGCACATGAAAGACGTCATCATATCTGCATACATATTGAGAATAAGAGATAGTTTTTGAAATTAAACACGTCTTTAAATTGAACTAAAAGACTTTTAATGTGAGACTTCAGTTTAATTGTTAAAAATAATTTCAAGGAGGGAGGGAGGAGGGTGAAAGGGATGATTAGGCACAAGTGTGTGGTGATGGGTTGCAATTAGTATTTGGGTGGTGAACATGATGTAATCTATGCAGAAATAGAAGTATAATGATGTACACCTGAAATGTGTACAATGTTATAAACCAATGTGACTGCAAAAAAATTTTAAAAAAATAATTATTTCGGGGAAAAGTAGAATGATGTAAACTAAAGGAGCATAAGTTTTGCCTAGATTTAGTCTCCCTTTTTTATTATAGTGAGTGAAAGCACTTTGTAAAATGTAAAGACCTATATAAAAATGTTCTTATTAATATTTTCCCATTCTGGTAATTAAATTGATTCTTTCCATTTTTTTTTTTTTTTTTGTGAGGAAGACTGGCTCTGAGCTAACATCCATTGCCAATCCTCCTCTTTTTGTTGAGGAAGATTAGCCCTGAGCTAACATCTGTGCCCCACTTCCTCTATTTTGTATGTGGGATGTCTGCCACAGCATGGCTTGATGAGCGGTGCCTAGGTCTGCACCCGGAATCTGGACCCACCAACCTCTGGCTGCCGAAGCAGAGTGTGTAAACTTAACCACTACGCCACGGGGCTGGCCCCTTGATTCTTTTTTTAAAACTTGTGATATTAGGAAAATAAATATACAAGAAGGGTTTCGTGAAACTGTGAAATTTTATTTTCATTTGCCACAAAGTTTGGTAATGATACATCCACACACCCTGGCCCCAAATACTTTTGAATTGAAGTAGCATATTCTATCTATTCATTATTTAATTAACAAAATTGTTAATTAACTAATTTGATATTTGTATTATTCTTATTATAGACTAGATGCTATATAAAATATAAATTGTAGCTCATCACTCCTCAAGTCATATGCATTTAATTTTGTTTTGAAAATCCTAATTACAAAATGATTCTTTCAGAGACTTAGCATAGAATTAAATAAAATTTTTCTTGTAATTTACTGAAGCAGCTTTTCTTAAAGAATCTTTTTTTTATCACTGTTGACTTCAGTCATACTACGTAATGATAAAGGAAGAAAAGTAACTTGAAAGGTTTTTCAGCATGGCATGAGATGTGAAATGATTAATTCTGCCACACTATACCATATTCAGGGAAATGTCCTGTCTCAGGTGAATTTGGGTGTTAGAAATTCAGGGAAATTAATTTGTGTAAAGAGGGCACATATCCTAAAGTGGGGATGAAGAATGAAGGGTGCTTCTAAACAGGAAGTGACTGGGAATGGTTTTGACATCCAAAGGATGTCAACATCCTTGTCAACAGAAACTCCTAGCCCACAGCAATGCTTCTCTCCAGGCAAGGGGTCTTTTCTAGTTCCTAAAGGTCATCTAGCTCCCTGCAGCACATGAAGAGCAGCTAGTCAGGGAGCAAGATCCACTCTCTGGATGGTGGAAACTGGAAGTACTAGGCAGAGTGCTTGTCACCAGCTGCATGGACAGAGTTTCAGGGGAGAACTCCAACCCCATGAAGGGAATTGCAGAGAACGAGGGAACTAGAGCAGAAACTTTCAGACTATGCAAATATGGTAGCAGCAGGGGAAAGGTGCAGCTCAGAGGGCTCTAAGGTTCTCAGGAATCTCTAAAGGAGTAGCTCCCAAATAGGTCCTGATAAGGCTGATTCCAGAATCACGCTACTGACTTCCACACATTTTACTGGAATAAGTAAAATAGAATGGAGGCATCAGTGATTGTAGCTGAGCCATGAAAAGTTCTCAATAAACTTCAGAATACTAGAAATTGTACAGAGCACATTCTCTGAACAGACTGTGTGTGTATTAAAAAATATATAATAAAATATATAAAAATATAATCATTTAAAGTGAGACGTACAAAATAATCGATAAGATAGATAATTGAAATCTATTGGTTCAGAGAAGAAATCACTATCAAAATTGCTGAATCTCTAGAATATAATAATAAAAGTCAAAAACCTATGTGTGGGGGCCGGCCCTGTGGCTTGGTGGTTAAGTGCGCGCGCTGCGATGTTGGTGGCCCGGGTTCGGATCCCGGGTGCGCATCGAGGCACCACTTCTCCGTTCATCCTGGGGCCGAGTCCCAAATGCAGCAGCTAGAAGGATGTGCAGCTGCGACACACAACTATCCACTGGGGCTTTGGGGGGAAAAATAAAATAAATAAAATCTTTAAAAAAAAAAAAAAAAAAAACCTATGTGTGGACTTCTGCTTCTGGCCAAGATGAAGTGGGAGAGATCCAATTTACCCTCCCACATAAAAACAACTAAAAAATAAATGGACAAAATCTATAAAACTACAGTATTCAAAACGCCTGACATCAAGCAAAGGAGGACAAATGAGGTGAGCCCTTCCCCAGCTTTGTGCCTTGAGAGAGCTTTCACCATGCTGTGTAGCCAGGGATGGGGGACCTAGGTGGGGACCGGCATGCTCCTCGAGGTAAGGAGTCGGAGCTGAGATCTGGGGAAACCAAGGTGATGAGTCCTGCAGGTCAGAATACCTGAAAAGAGAGAGTTGCACAGAGAGAGATCTGCAGTGGATCCTCCTCAAGTATTCAATAGAATACTGATCAGTGCAAGACTATGAGAAAACCACCTGAGGCTGGGGAAGGAACCACCCCAAAGGATGGGTTGTTTATAAGCATGACATGAAATATAGGAACTCTAAAGTGATAGATTGGTGGACTTGTTTACGTACTGGCTGAGATTACTCTGTGTCAAAAAAGTTAAAAGACAAATAATGAGCACGTATGCAATAAAAATGTATGCAATACATGAAACAGATAAGAGTCAGTTTCCTTAATTGCAAAAAAAGTCATAATTAATTAAGGAAAAGATGAATAGTTCAATAGAAAATAAAAAACACTGTAAGGTTGCAGAGATAAGTGTAAGGGTGATTACTGCAGGGTAGTTTGTAATTAGAAAAAAGTCTTTCTATATTCTATCAAGAAAAATGTGGTTGAATATATTTTGGTACACTCACAAAATGAAATATCACTCAGTATATAGAAAGAACAAGGGAAATCTCTATAACCTAATATGGAAAGAAGAATAGGACAGATTATTTTGAAAATAAAAAAAATTACAGAAGGTAATGTAGTATGATCTCACATTTGTAAAAATTAAATAACTAAATTACACGTGTACGTAATACAAAAAGAAAATAAAATGAGAAAAATCTATGAAAAGACATCAATAACGAATAAATATAAGAAAACCACATACCAAAGACCAATAAATCTATGATTATATGACTATATTAATAAAAACACTACCAGATTTGTTAAAATGTATACAGTTCGTAAACATCAGTGTGGACACCTGCTAAGTAAAACAGAAATTCAAACAGTTGGTGTTAGTAACTTAACACTTTTGTTAATCAATAAGGCAATGAATACTGAAACTTTTTTTTAAACTAGAAACTCC
The DNA here is from genome assembly GCF_057802395.1 of Ceratotherium simum simum. Classification (NCBI taxonomy): domain Eukaryota; kingdom Metazoa; phylum Chordata; class Mammalia; order Perissodactyla; family Rhinocerotidae; genus Ceratotherium; species Ceratotherium simum. Next base: position 38,636,363 of record NC_141924.1, read on the forward strand.
ACTTATAGAAATATATCATACTTCTATTAGTGCGGAAGAATATGCGAATAAAGACAGTCATTGTTTATAATAATCAAAACTGAAAACAACCTAATGACCATCCATAAGGGACTGCTTAAATAAATTAAGGTTTTGAAATATGATTAATATTTTGCACGGTTTTAAAAGGATGCACTACAAAGAGAATACTTTGGATATTATCAGTGTGCCCCTCCAGATACACTCATTGCCTCTCTCCACTTAAGTTTGTGCTGCTTGTAAAGTTGTCGACTTCTAAACATTTCACCAGTAACTTCCTTGACCTCCAGCTTTCAGTTAAGATGGGAGAGGAAGAAGAGCGAGGGTTTTCTGCCATCGCCACTCCCTACTGGGTACTAAGATTAGAGTGGACTGGTGGTTTTCTATAAGGGAATCCTATCCACCTAATCCTCCCTTTCTCTGTATTTTGGAAACATTCCAGATCTGGTGAGATGGGAAGATGCCCTCCTGTTCCTTACTAGTCTTCTGCAGTTACTGGCTTCAAGATACAGTACTATCATTGCAGTTTTCCTTCACCTTAACCATAACTTTATAATGGTCTCTGTATTAATCTCTCCTAGAATTATTCTAGGCAGCTAGCTGGGACCCTAGCCAAAACATATTGTTTGGTGTGACAAAAGCAATCTGCCAAAAAGCTAAGTTGAGTAAAGGAGGCAGTAAATCATAGTGGTTGAACTTACAGATTCTGGAGTCTGGTCTTGAGTCCCAGCTATACCACTGACTAGAGTGGAGACTTGCTTTAATTCTTTAAGCCTTAATTTTCTCATCTCTAAATAAAGCAGATACTGTCTGCTCTATTGGGCTATCATGAGGATTAAATGAGAAGATGAATGTAATGTACCAACCAAAAAGACTTGGGTCATTGTAACGAAAGGCAACACGTACTGACTGCTTACCATGTCCCACATCTTCTAGGCACTCTACATGTCGTTTCAACAGCTCTATGATTACCTACCATTACATAGGTTGAGATATGTAAATTGCTTATAATAGTGTCCAGAACATAGCAAATACTACATAGATGTTTGTAATATTATCATCATCATCCTAATTTCCTAATTTTAAAGATAATGGAACTGAAAGGTTAAATACTGAAGGTTGGTTTATCTAACAAGGAATTTAGCTTGGATTTGAATTTTGGAAGTGTGGCCTTAGAACAGAATCTTTATTTTATGTGCACTTATCTGGTAAATATTACCTATGATTATTATTGTTTGAATTATTCTATTTGTGTAAATATATATATATATATATATATACATACCATGTGAATAATTTGTATGTTCATAGACTATGTCAAGGAAGACTATGCATCAAGCCATTATTTTAAAAATTACAGATGTATGAATTCAAAATAAATTATGTAGGTGCATCTATATCTCTCTATGTGTATATATGTGTACTGTCTACCTGTATTTATGTGGATATAAGTATCTGTCTATAAATATGTACATATATATCACATTAAAATGTAACAACCTCTTTATATATGTACAACAAAAATTAGCATATGCACTTAGACTAATTTTGCTTGCATTTCCTAACATAAAAAATGTAAATTTTTCTTGTAGCTAATGAACAATAAACAGTCAAAAATTTGAAACTTGTTTCATCAAATAAAATCACTAAAAATACCTTATGTTTTGAAAATGTATAGTTATGATATTTGAGAGAAAAGTGTTTGCTTATGGATGTGAAGGATATTGCTAGCTGTGTGAGGTATTTTTGCTTTATGTTATCATCAAATTTATATGATGATTTTTATTTGCAGAACGCTATTTTACATGTATTCAATGAAAGGGGATACTTTGTTCATTTCTGTTTTATTTAGGAGCATCCTTATTGTCTAATATAAGTAGTTGATCTCTTAAAACTTTCTCTCTTATTATGTCTCGCTCATGAATAGAGGCTGCTTTAAGATACTAAAATATGCCTCAAATGATGGACATAACACAAATTAATAGAATCTCTGACTAATGCAGAACTTCTTCTAATGTAACCATGGTTTCATCATTGAACATTTCTATTGTTAGTTCCCTTTTCTAGTGGAGAAAGGCAAAACAGCAGGACTTTTGATATCAAGTTAATTTGAATGTAAAATGACAGAATATAATACAAAAGGAAGGCAGCTGAGCTTTATGTGAATATGGATTGAAATATTTCCGAAAGGTAATATGGATTCTTATGCCAAAGCAATGCCTCTAATTTAAACTACAATTTATTGTGAAGAATAAAGTGCATGATGTAACATTAAGGCAAACTGTCAGTACTTAAGCTTAAATGTTGTGATGACAGTTGCTCTTTGAGGGCAAAGATCATTTTGCTTGAATTCCTTGCTGGTAAATGTATTGTTCAAATTATATTGTCCCTAAAATGTGGTAAAAAATGGATAGCTACAATCAGTAGACTTGTGATTTATGTATCTATTGTAGACATTTTCATTGTCAGGTTGCTGCATACAAAGAAAATAAAGAGGGCAAACCAGTGGGAAAAACGTTGAAGATGCAAATTACAGAATATGCTTTTAATTCACTCAATGGCCGGGAAATTACAAGGCATACACCAGCTTTACATTTTTACCTTTCTTGCAATTGGAAGAAAGTAAATGTTCTAAAAAAGAAGTAAAATAACAAGAAACATTAGCTCCTTTGGTAAATAATATTAAAGAATATTATGTGATGGTAAAGTTAAATTATACATCATTTATATTGATGAATAAATCTGTGACATAACTGATTAAATTAATATTTGTAATGTGAAGTTTAAATTTAAAAGCTCCCAGAGCAAAAACTTCAAAGATAATAAATTAACCTTCCTGTGACCTATCAGTCACACATTGATGAACATAGAAGAGGATACTCCTTTTTTGATAATTTTGTCCTTAGCCTCATGAAATCTTGTTCAAATAAACAAAAACCTCCTACCTCATCCCTTACAATGCTCTCTATCAGAGTTACCGGTTTGGTTTTGGCAGATTTTTAAAAACTTGTATGCATTCCTTAAACTGAGATATCACAGTGATGATCTAATGACTTACTCAGATAAATAACTTCCTGAAATAGATCTCAAAGTGGCATTTTTTAATTTCCATGACTTATTTTAAGCTACTATGGACTTTCCATATCCATTTTTTTTTATTGTTTAATATTGGAAAACATTTCCTAACTAATCAGAGTTGCAAATGACAGGAGTAAACATTTTATTTTAGTTCTAGCTTTGATTTTTAAAGCACTGTAAGAAATGAAAAAGTAATTTAATATTTGTGGCCTAATTTCCTTATAGGAAAGTTTTCATTATTATTTGTATTAATATTATTAAGAATTTACTTATTTTTTTTGTTCACAATGGGATCGCGGAGTGGTGTCATATGTCATGGTAGGCAAGAATTGCTCTTACTATGGAAATCATATATTATTCTCAAGTTCCTTATATGTGAATAAATTATTTGCATATGAATGAATTAGAAACTTACAGATGTATTTCAAGCCCCACCCACCATATCTTCTATTTACCATTTTATCTGATCATACTGGAAATTCTTTGAAGAAAGGCAGTATAATCAGTTTTATTGTCTTACAGAAATATACATATATGTACTATCTAGATAAATATGTAGAACAATTTTTTCAATCTATGGTACAAAGATAAGCAAATTATTTGTCTTATTCTGTGTGTTTTTTGCATTTTTAAGTATAATGCATCTTAAAGTTTTTTAAATTGACTTTACTCTTTATTTTCAAAGATCTAAATGAAAGTATAGTGGTAGCACTCAGTTTAGAGGTGTTATTTAATATGACTACATTTTAATGCATTTTCCTTTCACAAAAATTAAATTGTGATGTGCATGGCCAGAATGGCTCCTGATTTGAAAAATGCACTACAGTGATATCATTTAAGAATTGATTTATCTTAGAAAATTGACAGTATCATGGATATAACGTTGTTAACCTTGAAACCAGGACCTATAATTAGCCAAAGTTGACAAAGAACATAGGTCACCATCTGAAGGTTATCCTCAATATCCTGATCTGATTTCTAAAGGACAAACTACTTTATCTAACATCCACTATCTAAGTGTTCACAAAATAATCATTGTATATTAGTCTAAACTAAATTGCCATGTCCACCTCTAGAGTTCTTTTGCCCTATAGTAGTTAAATGACAAAGAAAGGAAATATTAGCTTACTCTTGCTGATGTCCACATGGTGCCTGACCCAATGCAGCCTACTGAGCTAGTGGTGTTTTGTTCATCTTAACCACAGGGGCCAATGTGGTTAGTCTTTTCTAAAATGTGCCCTTCCTTCACCAAGTCGAGGTTTTTCTAGTTTTTCAAGTAGATGACATCAATGTAACCCTGGAGTCAGGAATAGTTTCCCACTTGAGTAAGTTAAACATATCTTCAAGTTACAGAAAAGCAAGTAATCTAGTCGTTTGAAAAACTTTTAGGCAGAGATGCAGCCTTCAATTCACATAGTAAGTCCATTATCCCAGGAGAAGATAATCAAATAAATAAGTACAAATAGTATTTGGGAGACTTTTCAAGTAATGTAGGTTTGTAAGATAGCGTAAAGCAAGATTTAAATTTAAATGCTTAATATAAATGGACATGTAAGAAATAACATCTCTTAGTCATATAAATATAAATCATAGAGATAGATAATAGATAGATAGATGATAGAAAGATATTGTGTTAAAACATCAATTGTTTAAATATCAAGCGACTAGGTGTAAAATGTTTCATGGAGATGGTAACTGATAAATGAAAGATATCATTCTTTAGTTGTTTGCTCATTTTACAGTGTTATGACAGTTATCTGTTTTACTAGTCGTATTTTCAATTATTTAGCCAGTTTGAATTTATGTACAGTTTAAATTTATATTTAGAGTACATTCATATGGAATATTATAAGTTATTTGTTAAAATTAGAGCTTTTGATGTAAGTATAATGCAATGTCTTTTCTAAAATGAACCAAAACATAAATTACACATTTAAGTTCTTAAAATGTAATGTTTATGGCAATAAACATAACAGGGTATAATGATATTCTTAAACACTGACAGAAGTGCTAAGTTTATTCTCACAGTAAAATGGAGAATTTAAGTTCAATTATATTTCCCCATATTAGAAAAACAAATTCCCAGTTCTAATCTCAATACAATTTTAATATTCAATTTTTGATAATATGAACTCAAATATTCAAATTATCCTAGAGTACTTAAGAGATTTTGTCACATTTACTATAAAAATAGTGTCTGTGAGGCAATTATTTTTAGTAGCCCACACTTTGTTTAAGAGTTTGAAAATGTTTCCTTCTAAAGAAATGCAAAATCTCAATACTTGAGGATGAAAATATTTTCTCATAACTGCTATCCTTGATGATATCAGAAGTTAGCCTGAGACGGTTATAATACTCCATCAAATGAATGACATCTCGGTGAGGTAGGAGGGATAAACAAATAAGTAAAACTGAATCTGATGTAGTTATGAAAAGTCATTTAAGTGAATAATCTATCTTTGCATAATTCAGTTTAACATAAAAAAAGTCATTTTTTTTCTTTTCTTAAGTCCAGTCTGTCAGCCAAAGTATGCATTATTAGAGTGCTATTTAAGCAAATACTACTTCTTGCCTTTTTAAAATAAAATAATACATTAGAGCAGTTTAAGTAGATATTGCTTGTTTTGATAAGTTGCTCACCTGACTTTACCAATTTTTATGGTAATTGCTCAAAGAGAGTATTTCGCATTTGTTGTTGTATCTACTGTGCCCAGCACAATAAATATTTGTTGGATGAATTAGTAATTTATTGTTTTATACACAGGGATATTTTCTATAGATCAAAAACATATATATCCTAAAATAATATTAATAATATTTTACCATGTGTTTTTATTCTTTTTAAAAGAGCTCTCATACAGCCTTGTTGGAGGATCGATATCATCAGAGGAAATTATTTCTAGTGCTGCCTTCTCATAAGTTGTCTTAGTTCATACCATGTGATTTAGGAATACAACTTGAAGTCCAAAAAAGGGTAATTCTGATGTATTTTCCCCCAAAATGAACATATAAAGGATTCTCATATTTACTTTAATAATCTAACCTAACCATATGCTTATATTCTGATAAAAAGGCAATGAAGTTAACTGTACTGGAAAGCCTTTTGTAAATTCACTAATGAACTAAATAATATGTTGGTGGCTTACATATGCAAAAAAATGAAAGTAGACCCTTACCTTACACCATACACAAAAATTAACTCCAAATGGATTAAAGACTTGAATGTAAGACCTGAAACTGTGAAACTTCTAGAAGAAAACATAGGCAGTACGCTCTTCAACATCGGTCTTAGCAACATATTTTCAAACACCACGTCTGACCGGGCAAGAGAAACAATAGAAAAAATAAACAAATGGGACTACATCAAACTAAAAAGCTTCTGCACAGCAAAGGAAACCATCAACAAAACAAAAAGACAACCTAACAATTGGGAGAAGATATTTGCAAACCATACTTCTGATAAGGGCTTAATCTCCAAAATATATAAAGAACTCATGCATCTCAACAACAAAAAAATTACCAACCCAATTAAAAAATGGGCAAAAGACCTGAACAGACATTTCTCCAAAGAAGATATACAGATGGCCAACAGACACATGAAAAGATGTTCAAAATCACTAACTATCAGGGAAATGCAAATCAAAACTACAATGAGATATCACCTCACGCTCGTCAGAATGGCTATAATTAACAAGACAGGAAACAACATGTGTTGGAGAGGATGTGGAGAGAAGGGAACTCTCATACACTGCTGGTGGGAGTGCAAACTGGTGCAGCCACTATGGAAAACAGTATGGAGATTCCTCAAAAAATCAAGGATAGAACTACCACATGATCCAGCTATTCCACTGCTGGGTATTTATCCAAAGAACTTGAAAACACCAATTTGTAAAGGTACATGCACCCCTGTGTTCATTGCAGTGTTAGTCACAATAGCCAAGACTTGGAAGCAACCTAAGTGCCCATCAAGGGATGAATGGATAAAGAAGCTGTGGTATATATACACAATGGAATACTACTCAGCCATAAGAAACGATGAAATCCAGCCATTTGTGACAACATGGATGGACATTGAGGGTATAATGTAAAGTGAAATAAGTCAGAGGGAGAAGGTCAAATACCGTATGATTTCCTTCATTAAGTAGTAGATAATAACAACAATAAACAAACACATAGGGACAGAGATTGGATTGGTGGTTACCAGAGGGGAAGGGGGGAGGGAAGAGGGTGAAAGGGATAATTCGGTATCTGTGTGTGGTGATGGGTTGTAATTAGTATTTTGGTGGTGAACATGATGTAATCTATGCAGAAATAGAAGTACAATGATGTACACCTGAAATTTTTACAATGTCATTACCCAATGTTACTGCAATAAACAAACAAAAAATAATAATAATATGTTGGTGGCTTAAATGTTAACATAAATTCTATATATAGTTTAGTTATGTATTTTCTAGATGAAACCTCAGAATTGAGAGGGTTTGGCAAGGTATGTTTATCTATCAAGACCATCCCTGACTTTCATCTGCTTGTACAAATTTGCTCTGCTGTGACCGCTAATTTTTATCTCAGCTGCAAATACTAGGTTTTGCCTCATTTCTCAGGTCTGAAATTACTGATGCTAATAATAGCTGGCATTGATTTAGCTCTGTATATAAATGATCTCCTTTAATCCTGTGATGTAGATGCTGTTTTATCCCTGTTTTACACATAATGAAATGGGAAATGCAGAAAGTTTAACTAATTTTCCTAAGGTCAGCTAGCATATGACAGGATTTGAAACCAGGCAGTCTGCTTAGATGATGCTTTCAACACTACATTTGATTCCCTTACTTAAGGCAGGTGTCCGCCTTGCTCTTTCAACCTCTCATGGGCTGGAATTCTGCTTCTGTCTATATCTGAGTAAACCTCACTCGCTGCCAGGAATTCCTCTTGACTGCTGGATTCTCTCTCACCTATTACGTGTGGACACGATGATTCAGATGGTCTCTCTACCAAAATATTTGTGTATAATTTATCACTACACCTCACTGGTGCATCTTCCTGCCTGTTTTTTGCCCCAAGACTCTCTTTATATCCTGAATTCTTCCTACACTTGCTGAATTCCTTCAAGATTATTGAAGAAGTTCAGTTAAATGACTTCTACAACAATGTGGTGTGAGATATTGAGTCGCAGTAGAAGAAAGAGAAAGAGAAAAACTGAGAAATATTTTGCAGTTAAAACTCAACAAATCTTAGTATCATACCAGATATAGGGTCAAAATTTAGAATTAATTAAATGCAGATTCCAAAATTATGAACCTTTGTTACTGGGAGGATGGATATGTTATACAGAGAAAAGGGACACTGAGAGGAGTTAGGGATCAAAAGAAGAGAAATAAATTTGGTTTTGGATACATTGAGGTTGAGGCAAAGGAGAAACAGATAAAGGGAGACATCTTGATATCACCGTGTCCAAATGTTTATTTGATCATTATGCATGATATCATGATTATATTTTACTTTTTAAATATCTCATAGTGAGATATAGTCGGAGCTCAGTAAGTTGCATTAAGAGATACATAAAAGGAGTTCAGGAAGTTTGTTGTGAATTTAATTGTAATTATCAGACTAAGGCATAGATTGATATCTAATTTTGCCAGGTTCAAGGCCAATTCATTTCAAATAAAATATGCTACACTCAGTTGTTAATAAATCCAAAAATATATCAAATGCTGTCACTAAAGCAGAATCTGCTTTACAGATATGTTCAATTCATCTCAAAAACTTTCAGTATTAAATTCAAAAATACCCTTAACAATTTTTATTTATGCCCTTAATAACTTTAAGTGAAATTAAAAATCAGTCCAAAAGTTTCTGATTAATGATGCTTAAGTTTTAATTGTAGGTCATTTTTAAGGTGTTTTAATAAGTATCTTATAGAATTCTATTTTGTAAGGAAACAGAGGTTTGATGAAAGAGATTATGAGATTTATTCCTGATAATTTGCTTAGAAAATTTATATAATTATTACTTGTAATATTTAGAATATTTAATGAATTAATGCATTTATATTTACAGAGCAAAGACTATTTTTCTCTTTGCTTTCTTTCACTTCTCTTTTTGTCTCTTTTTTTTTGAGTTATTTAATTAAAGCACTGAAACCCAACTGGACAGAAATTAATTTAGAGAAGAATTATATTCTTTGGTATATCTTCTTTAAAATTGATTGCCCTTCGGTTCTGAAGAGGTTTACAAATCACTAATACAATTTTGTGCTTTTTATTTTTCCAAATAGTTATTCCAAATTGTTTTCTTGTCAATTTTATTAAAATGTGGAAGCATCTTAATAGTCATAAAAGCCACACGTGATAGTAAATGCCATGAGGAAATAAACAATAGTTTTGTAAAGAAGTACATCTTATATTTAAGCTTCTCTGTAACTTAATAGGAACGGATACAGAAGTGAACTGTATTTTAAAAGTAGGATATTTATGACATGCTTCTAGGGTCAAAAGTTTCTCTCTCCACACACACATACACACCGCACACACCCGCACACACACACAGTGTGTCCATAGTTTGCAAAGCACTGTACAATAACTAATATTTACAATTGATGTCCCATAGTACTGATGAATTATCTGATGAAAAGAAGGTCTGTAATAAATATTTTGGAATAAATGAATGAATACTAGAATGTAAACTCCATGAGAACATTTTTTTTTTTAATTCACCATTACATCCCCAGCAACTACAACGTTGCCTGGCACATCATAGATGCTTAATAAAGCATATATAGGATGAAAGAAATGAAATTCATAAATAAGAAATTAATAAGGGCAAGGAAGAAATTATCTGAGCAGAAAAATGTATTTCTGGCTACTTGGATTAACATTGCCCCGCCAAGCCTTATATATACTTAATTCCCAACCAAGTATCGAGTATCATCTTGGATTTCTAATTTAACTCCTGTTCCTCCTCTCCCTGTTATTTATTTCCATATATAATTAACATAATTCTGGTTTTGGTCTTTACTCCAAGTGTTTTTTGGTTTCTTCTCTCACTAATGTTTTAGTGAGAGTCACCTATTTTAGCAAGTTAATACTCACATGTCCGGTAATTCAGATGTCTTACTCCTCTGTATCTAGGACATCTCTCTAGTCAGAAGATCCTTCTCATCATTTAACCCTTTCTCTGCTTCCCTCATGCCCCAAAGTAATTCTCTATATTTGTTCAAGCCATTTATTCATACTTTTCTCTCCTAATGTAACTTATAGAGAACACTTAAAACCAAATTTATATCTAACTTCTTTGAGAACATTACTGGTTTGATTTGCATGAAGTTTCACTGGATTATACCTTTACTTTTTTAAGCTGAAATTCACTGTGATTCTGTCTTTTTTCTTCCTTAGGGCCCCAAGGAGTGCAGCTTTGGTTTTCTTTTTCGCATAGTTCATATTAAGTAATACACTGTCATCACTCTATGTACTCTTGTTCTGTGAAAAAAACAAGATTCTTGATGCAATCCTCTCTTTGCATTGTGTGTGTAGAACGCAAAGAGGGAAACATCTGAAAATGACAACAATATCCAAAGAGTAGTGATATATGAACATATCAGGTGAGGTATGGTTTTGAAGAGCCTATTTATGTGTTAGTCAGGATGAAGGAACAGCAACTGTCTTGGATTTGTGGCAGAGGGAAAAGAACTGTGACAAAACTGTGGTAACTCTTCCCATTTCCATTAGGTCTTGGCATGGCCAGTTCTGCCCACATTCCATGAACAGAGACAAGGAAGATGATCAGGACTATGGCAATACAGGAGGGACACACACTCCTCCACAAAAGGCAGTGCAAAGAGCATTGCAACAGGTGGGGACTTATAATCTTCTTCAGGGAATATTGTGAATAATAGAAAATAGTAATGAAATATACCACAGTATGTATTATAATAAAGTAATAAGATTTGTTTTCTTGTCCCAAACAAAATCAAGTCACAATAAGATATTGTCATCATAGTGTATAATACTAATGGGTATCTAATATATTATTAACAGCTCTGGTTACTAATATTTTGATTTCTGATTACCTTAAGAATCTCACACTATACACATCCATCTCAAAGAAATGCATTTATGCATATACATGCAAATTTTGCATACAATTTCAGGGGATTCTGGAATTTTCTAAATTTTCTAAAGACCACACAGAGCTCTATTGACTCCCAAGACAAGAACTCTTATTATCTCTTTTCATCTTGCTTCCATCTCTTTTACACCACTAGCAGCCACATTTCTTGGACGGCCACTATTTCAACCTGTAATCTCCTTAAGCCATTGTGATTTGTCTTCTGCTTTATCACTTCAGTGAAACTCCCTTTGCTAAATATTCTAGTAATATCTTGTTGCTAAATCCACAAGACGTTTTTCAATTTTTTTCTTACTTGATTTCTCGGGAATATCTGACACTGGTCACCACTCCCCCTTCTTGCAATGCTTGTTTTTTTCCCTTGGTATCCGTGACATATACCCTCCTAATTTCCTTCCCTTGTCTCTGCCTGTTTCTTGTTAGAATTATTTTTTAAATATTAGTGTTCATTGAGGTTCTGTAGTTCTGCCTTCATTTTGTCTAATTTGACACGCTCTTCATTGTCAATAGTGTTCACTCCCACGGGTTTAAATGCCACTAATGATTTCCAAACATTTATTATCAGCCCAGATTTCTCATTTGGTATATTATCATTTCCAACTTTTTTTGAATATCTCTAATTGGATGGCTCACAGTCAGATAATAAAATTCAACATGATCAAAACTGAATTCGTTTTGTTTTAACCCAAACATACTCCTGCCTCTTTCATTTCCCATTGAAGGGTGATTCAATCTTTATCTCTTACCCATAGTTTCCTTTCTTTTCTCCCAAATTTTATCCTGTCCCTTCCAAAATATGCTCTACCTTTCCTTGATTTAAAACTTTCTTTGGCTGCCTATTCCTCTCAGGAATAATTTTAAGCTCTTTAACAAGATTTACATGTTCTTTTATGTATGGTCCCTGCTTAGATTTTCATTCTCTTCTTTCAGTCTAAACCTCCCACATCTCTACACAGTGGCCAAATTGGCACTATCCCCTGTTCCCTGCAAGCTATAGATTGCCTGCCTCTGGTTATTAGCCCTTGCTGTTACACTTTCACACCATTAATCCACAGATTTACCTAGTAAACTCTTCTCATCCTCAGATCTCTCCTCCCATAAATAGATTAGATGGTTCTTTTCTGTGCTCCCACATCACCTCCATTATATCTCCTATCACATTGTGTAACTCCTGACTCCCTACACAACTGGTTCCTAGATGATGCATGGACACCTAGAATTTTGAATAAAAACCTTATTTGCTAAAGAACAATCTTATAAAATAAATTTCAATACCTAAAGACCCATTTTATAACCCCCAAACTCTAAAATTGAGAAAGTAAATGAAAAGGAAATATAACACAGATGTATGCTGTAATAAATATTTACTAACTATGGTAAAATTACTACCAAAATAAATTTAATTACATAAAATTCAAGTTTGCATAATTTCAGGATGAATCAAAGGATCACAATGAGCTTTATTGCCAGCCTGCCTGGAGTCCAGATTCTGGTTCCTCTATACAAATCTGACCTGGAACTAGCTGCAGGTTGGCACCATTTGGTGATAGTTTTCTGCCACAACTTACATATCCATGAGATGATTTTGGGTTCTGTGGCTGAATGGAACTTCAGAGATTCCGGGGAATATCCAGTTGGCTGGCATGTAGTTGGTTAGTATCAGGTTTTTGTTGTTTGTTTTTGTTTTGGGCTAAATCCAGGAAGATAACACTGGGAAAATATTTGGGATTATAAAGAACCCAAAATTTACTTCTCTACTTCCCAAGATACAATGTCATACGGAACATCACCTTGATACAGTGGTAGCCTCCAAGCACATTACCAGCAAGCTATGCCAGAGGCCATGGAATAGAAAAGCTTTCAGAACATATTAAAATACTCATATCACACATTTTATCAAGTCTATTAAAAAGACACAGAAGCAAGGGAAAAGGGATAGGATAGATTAATGCACATAAGATAAGGTACAGTGTGGAAGGACCCCACTATCTGAATCCTGGGGTACACCATGTTCAAATATCCTGTTCCTTTCTTTGCCACATCAACCTTCCACACTGATGGTGTGGTCACAAGGGCCAGAGTTGAAGTTCAAGCTAGGGGTCAAAAGGCAGAAGACACTCTGTGTCAATGACATATGCTTGTTCTACTAGAGAGATGCAGGGACAAATACACTTGGCCAATAGATGTTGCTCTCTAATTAGCATAATGAACAGCCATGGGTTTTAATTGGGTTACTCCAGCAGAGGACATATAGAGTCATAACTGAAGTCACCAATAGGTGGCCAAATAAAGACCTCATGAATGATAATTTATCATGTATATATATCTAGTGTATCCTGAATACCTATAGGCTGTTTATACTTATTCTTGGATATATTTACATTTTATAAATATAGAGTACCCAGGTGTCTCGTGAATATTAGGTATCTCTGATTATTCCATGCCTTCCTCTCTATGTTTAAGGAATGCTTTGCTTTCTAACTACTTATATTTAATAATTCCCGTGAATTCTGCCCATGTCTAACAAATATTTTGCTTACTAGCTACTCATCTATTATTTGCCTACATTGCTTACCAGCTACTCATCTATTTGCCTACATTTTACGAGTGACAAACTTATTCATCTCATATAATTGAGTATTTTCAATAGCAGATGCGCATTTCACAAAGGTAGCCTGCTGAGCCTGATTGTATTTACTAAAAATGACTTCAACAACACTCTTCTTACCATGCAATTTGATGCTTTGCCCATTGAGGGGTGGGGGTCTATGTTTCTTCCCCTTGAAACAAAGTGGGCTTGTGACTATCCAATAATAGAGTATGGTGGAAGTGACACTGTGTGACTTTCAAAGCTAGGTCATAACAAGTGAGGCAGCTTCTGCCTTGTTCACTACTTGCTTTGACTTCTGCTGTGATGTCTGACTGCCTTTAGGCTGCCATGCTGTGAGGAAGCTCAAACTGTTTCATTAGCAATATCACATGGAGGAACCATAAGACAACAAAGAGAGAGAGAGAGATCTCCCAGGTCAGCCCCAGCTGCTTTAGCTGCTCCCCCCTCCACTCTTTCAGGTCTAACCACTGTCACACTGCAACCACATGAGAGATTCCAAGCCAGAACTACCTAAGTGAGCCCTTCCCAAATTCCTGATCCATTGATACCTTGATAAATAAGAGATGATTGTTGTTTAAAGTTACTAAGTTTTAGAATGATTTTTTACTCAGTAATAGATACCAGAATACTTGCTATTTTCCCGCCTGGTCTTCACTTCTCTTCCACATCTCACCCTTCATATTTAGGAGAAACAAACTTGAGTCCATCCGATTTAAGATTGAGCAGAAGACAAGAGCCAATTGCTCTTGACATTATACATAACTGTCATTTTGAAAAGTGTTTTCTACATGATTCAACTGTGTAGAACTTCTTATTAAATTATTCTTATTAATTAGTATTGAAGATGCTGTCTTCTATTCACAGTCTTTGTAAAGCATACATTTGTATTCTTCATTTCTCTATGAATCTTTAAACTATATCCAAAATGAGGATTACTTATATCAGTTATTTTCTTGGTTTAATTTACTATCCATGACTGCTTACACATGTTTTTGAATGGTTAACACTAAGGAAAAGCTCATTTCTGTGTTGGTGTTTAAGTTTTTCCCAAAATTTCTCATCCAAAGAACAGCAGTAATCAGTGATCTCAATTTCCTCCAGTTCATTTGTGTTGCAAATTGATTCCAAGAAAATATTGGATTGGTATCACTGATGTCAAGGGTCAAAGTAATTAGGTAATCATAAATAAGTTTGAGTCAAATTCTGGAAAAATTACATTCGATAGAAAATTAAAAAGTAGATACCAAATGTCAAGCAGTACTTGCCTGGCTTCTTCAGGTACTTGAGATGGAAAACCCAGGAATTCTTACTCTTGAGTTTTATTTTAACTCATCTGTAAAACCGGAGTTAGATTAGAACTTCCAGCATAAAATTTTATGATTCTTTAATTATAAAGTGAGGCTCCCTGAATTGGAGCAGAGGCAAAAATGCAAACCTTTATTATGAGGCTATATATGTTAGAATAAATCTCTTCTCTAGGTAAAAACAACTGCTGAATATATTTAGAATGTTTCTGTTCTCTTAATGTTTTATCTCATAGTGGTGTAAAGAGGAACATAAGAGATTTTTTTTTCTATAAAATGTTATTTTTCCTTTAAAAAGCAGTAAAGTTATTTCAGAAAGCATCACTATTTTAATTTAATTTTCAGTTCCCTTGTATTGCTCCTAAATTTGATATCAGATAGCACTGAATGACACAAAATAAAATTCTCTGAAACTTGTCTTCTTTTATTACACTTTGACTTCAAAAAATAACTCACAGTTTTTGCTCTTCTAGAACACTAAGATATCTTTAGTTATGAGTTGAAATCTCAGTGATTGTTGAATTACTACATTTTACAGTAATCCAATATAAATGCACAGATAAAGGCTGATTAATAGCCTTTTCACAATAATTTATCGTGAGAGAATTGATGCTTATACATTGGTGTGGAGGCACAAGAGTTAGCAACTATGTGCTTGGTATAGCTTTCATATTATGCAGTTTGCTTTTTTAGACAGGTGAGAAGAATAATGTATAGCATACGTCGTAACAGTGAAACCTACATAGTAAACAATGCTTATTATTTGCGATAAAATTGAGTATTAATTTTATGAGCATTGGTTCCAATTAATTGCATTTAATTTATTTTTTAAATGTATGCATAATAGAAAGCTTAAACATAACATATTTTCTCCATACCTTTTATTTTCATTATCATTTTCACAAACAATACGTGGGAGAAACTGGCTAAGTTTTTACCAAAAGCCTCTTTATTCTTCTTCCAGCCTTAAGGCTGGACTACTTTTCCAACCTCTTTTATAAGTGGATGCGGCCATGTGAGTTGTCCTCACCAGTGGCATATGAGAAAAGAGTGTGTCACTTCTGGACCAAGGATTTTAGAAGTGGAGGTGCCTCCTCTCCCATCTTCTGGATGCAAAACCCAAGGAGATGGCAGGGACCAGACAAGAAAGGAGCCTGAATTACTGTGTGGAAGACAGTAGACCACTGACCAATTCTTATCTTGAATATTGAGAAAGTGAAAAATAAACTTCAATTAGGTTTGACCCATTATATATTTGGGGTTGTTTTGCTGCCTTCTCTAAATAATACACTGTAATAATATTGCATGGCCTTATTGTTTAATGGAAATAAAATAAAATTCCTGTTCCCACAAGACTATAGATAATGTGTATGATGGTAGTTATTTCTATTATCTATTCAAATCCATCTTACATTTTGAATTTAATAGTAAGTGTAAGTGCAGAAAATATTTAATTGTTTTAATAACGTTAACATAAATTGTTGTGAATATAGGCAAAATATTTTCATAAATAGGTAACAATAGAAAAACTAAACAAATGGGACTACACCAAACTGAAAATCTTCTGCACAGCAAAGGAAACCATCAACAAAATGAAATGACAACCTAACAATTGGGAGAAGATATTTGCAAATTTCTGCTTCAAAATTATATTTGCACTTAAAAGACAAATTACTGCCACTTACTAAATCTTTGTTATTGTCGTGGCCCGTGCTTAATTACCCATTGTCTTTGGTTCTTGATCTCAGTAAACTTTATCTTGACAAACAAAACCATTCTGGTTTAAATAAAACAAGTGCTTTTTATTATCGTTATATTCAGGATATCTAAAGAGATGGAAGGACTGGCTGCCATAGTAAAAATGAGAGTAGTTGTATGACACTCTTCTCTTAAAAGAATATGTAGACAAAAAGATAATATTTGAAATAACATGTGCAGAAGAAGCATTAGTAAGTGTGGCTAACAATATTGTTTGCCTTTAAATCCTTTCATTGATGTTAGGCACTAAGACTGATGAAAGAGGTGGCTTCCACTACCTCTATCTAACTTAACTGACTATTTAGGAGATAAAGCATATGTCATCTTAATCACTGATCCTTGGCTATCAAAAACCAGTAGGAGAAGATGATAACCTCAGTACGATAATTGGTTTTATATTTGTTTGAGAGACTTTTTGCCTTGACCACAAAATATCAGCTGTTTTTCTTCTTCTGTACTTATTTTGTTCCCAAATATCTTCAGATTTATTTAAGCAGTGGTTCTCAAAGTGGGACTCCTGATCTAGCAGTATTCCATTACCGAAGCTTATTAGAAATGCAAATTCTCTGGCCACACCACAGACCTGCTGAATCTGAAATTCTGGGGATGGGGCCCAGAAATCTGTGTTGTAACAAGCCCTCTGGAGATTCTCTTGAATGCTAAATTTGAGAGCCACTAAATTAGAAGAACTGGTGTAGGGGTGACTCTCCTGTTTCCTGTGAATTGGTTGACCTAATGCCTTCTGCAAAATTGCTTCTTAAAAATACATCTCAGTTTTGATAGGAATGTTATTTACACACTTTGCAGTGGTGTTAGGGGTGAGAACTGAGAACGTAGAGTTTCTAAGCTGAGAGTGACCATGAAGACCACGTCTTCCTAGTAAAATGTCCTTTACTCCATGGCTGTTTCTCACCTTCATTATCAAATTCTTCCTTTCTGTGATATCAACTATGGGGCAGCCTTTAACTCTGTTGTGTCAACTGCATGTGGGGATTATACTTAGAATTAAAATTTTCTTTGATATGTGAATGGGACTCAGGCAAATCTAGACTCTTCTTGGAAATGGTAACAACATCTGAGGCTGCACTTCACAAATGTTGATTACCAAGGAAATTAGAACCAAGGTTTAATAAGGAAGGAATTCTTGTACAGATAGACATAACCGTCTTTAAAATTATGAAATTTTCTCATGTATAAAGGACATTTTATGTCTTCTGGGGAATTCCAGAGAGTGAAAGTTATAAGAGTACTGATATCTGATTAATATGATAAAGCTATTATTAAATCAAGTCTATCTGAAAATGGACTGGGCTGCCTGGTGAGTTAATGAGTTTCCTGTGATTAACAGTATTTAAGCCACATCAAGTGGTAGGTTAATTGGGTGGTCTAGATCCTTGCTACTCAAAGTGTGGTCCCATCTGGGAGCTGTTAGAGATGCAGAATCTCAGGGTCCACCCCAGTCCTGGTGAATCAGAATCTAGAATTTAACAAGATCTACAGGCGATCTATATGCACATTATGTTTGAGAATCAGTGCTCCAGTTGACATCTAATGACTCTTTATATTATTCTTATACTTAATTCTGATAAGATTATGTTGTGATGCAGAATTTGAATAACAGTGTAGAAGAGAGGGGGGTAAATACATGAGCTTGACCTCACATTCCACTGTACAGTCACTAACTGAATTAAATGCTACCCCCAGGGTGAAAGATTCTGTTTCTTGAATATTGTACTTAATTTAAGTGAGCTGCTATTTGGGTACTATTTCTTTAGTTAGCTTTGGACTCTTTGCTTTACACAAAAGTGAACCATACCTTTTGGACTTCTTGTACTACATCCTGAGGATACTTGCACTAACCCCCAAATTATATCCAATGTTTAACCTTTCTTCCATTTCCCTTCTGCATGCCCTTTTCCTTTTCGCTAAAACTAGGATATGTTAATTTCCCTCGCTGAAATGTTTCCTTTTTGCTTGGAGTAGGTACTGAGTTTTGTCCTCTGCTTCCTCTCTCTCCCTGATGGGTCTGTATGACAGCAGAGGCAGAAAGAAAGGAGAATAGGCAAAGGGATGTGTAGATATAGAGGGAACTGGAACACGACCAAGGACTTTGCTCAAAGCTGAAATTTACTCGGGCAGGGAGTACTTAACATACAATTCTCATCACCAAAGCAATGAATGGAAAAGAGCTGGAGGGGTAATAAGAAATGACAGATGCCGCCACACCCTAGATTGACTCAGATCCCAACAACCACGACTACTATGCCCTGGTCGTGGGAGAAGGAAGCTGCTTAAAGAAATGACAAGCACTGAAGGCCATAGAGCCGGAAGGTGCCCAAGCCCATTCCCATCCCCAGCAGCACGGGCCACACACGCTTTCCTGTAGAGACCATTGTGTGTGGGAAGCCCGAGCGAGGAAGACCATACCCCCTTCCCAAACCTGCCCATCCCCAGCTTTTGCCTCCGCCGGGGGCACTGGCACCAGCGCGAGACCCAGCAGCTGAGAGCGGCTTTGGGGGAGTCGTGTGTATCCGCGAGCGCGTGTGCGTGAGGAGGAGAGCAAAGACGTGATTACTTCAGAATTTATTTAAGGGCCGGTGGAAACCACTGCAGTAGCTTCCAGGGGAAGCCCTTGTTCCAGAGGAAGAGGAGGTGGCGGCTGCCAAGGAGGAGGAGGGGGGAGAGACGGAGGAGGAGGAGCAGCAGCAACAGCACGAGGCAAGAGAGGAGAGAAGATGCTGTAGCATCCTCACCGGCTCCCAGCAGGTTGGTGTTCCCGGCCGACTGATGTAAGCAAAAGGCTTACAAAGAGGCTGGGAGGAGAAACTGGGTGTGGGGGGCTGACTGCTTGCCTTTCTGCAGAAGAAGCGCCTCTTTTAAGTGAAATGAGACACTCGAGTGCCGAAATAGGCTGGGAGCCAGAAGGGAACCAGTCCTGCTTCTCGCATTCCCGGGGACTTGCTTCCGTTTAGCTTTCCGACTCCCGGCGTTAGCCATAAACTCTGGAAGGGCTCCAGGTGGGGGACAGGGTGGAGAACTTCCCTTGTAGACACTCCTCACACCTTTTCCCAAAGCTCACGTTTTTGGGGGACACACTCCGGGTGGCCCGGACGCAGAGGGGGAGCAGCGCCGCTTGGTTAAGTTTCTGCAAGTCAAACCCGGTCCCCAGTTGCCGGCTCCTCGCCCCGGGTCTCCAGCTGCACGCGGGGAGCTGCGGCTGCTCAGGCAAAGGAGCCGCTGCTGCTTTAAGAGCCGCCTCCCCCTCTCCTCCCTTTGACAATGGTCTGAACCGAGCTCTGCTTCCCAAAGCAAAATTCGTAATATGCCATTTTTCCGATGGACGCTTCTCCTTTTGGCTGCTGACGGAGCCGCGGGAAGATGCCGAGTTGCTGCCACGCCACCCAGCCGGGGCACGTTCCAGGAGGGCGCCGGGGCACGCGAGTGTCTGAGCTGCCCTTTTCCCGTTGCTAGGGAAGTGGTCCAGGAGTGCCGGCTGTGAGCCTCCCCTCTCGTCAAGCCGAGACTGCGGTTGTCACTCATCAATTGAAGAAGCAAGACCCGAAATTACAGACATTAGGTACAGAAACTGTATTTGAGTTACACGGTTTCCCTTCCGCTTTATTTTTTTTACCCCTTCCCCCCAGCCCCACCCCGCCCCCAGGGAAGATGAGATGCAAATTCCTCCTTGCCAATTACTGTTCTTACCTTTTGCTTTCCACTCCCACCCTCTCTCTTCACCTATTTCTCTACCTCCTCCCTACTTGGCTCTCTCCTGTAGGGCTGGATGAAGAATTTTAGTATGGAAATTACGAAGTCAACTTCTTCAGGGTGGTGGGGGTGTGTGGCTGAGAGAGAACTGTCCAGCCCTGTGGGGTGAGCTGGCTCTTCAGCCATCTGTAAATGCACTGGGGTAAAGAAAGTGCAAAATGCTTCCATTAGAGGCAATAATATTTCCTAAGGACAGGGGATTTCAAAGAGTTAAATAGGAGGAGGAATATTCATGTAATGTAATCAGACAATGGCTAGGATTTCTCCCCGAATTACTCCTTGTGGGTTAATTGAGGTGGAACTGGGTTGGTTCTTAAGACTAAATCTTCGTAGAAGAAACTAACTATAGAGAATAATTGCATTTTTGCCTCTAGTAGGGTCTAAGTCCTAGTGATCTGTTTGAATAAAGTGATTCATTGACAGAAAAAAAAAGCCTTTTGTAGCACTGTCATATCAGAATATACTGTTTGAATGGCACATATCGCTAAGAAACACATTGGATCTTGAAAGCCCTTGGGTAATGACCCAGTGGGCATTCAAAACTTTTATTTTGAAATCTGAGAGATTTAGAAGACAGTCAAGGTTATATCTAAGAATAAGGGAGTTGGTTTTCCCGGTATAAAATTCTTCAAGCTAAATGTAAGCACTGGGATGACTAAACCAACCAGGTTTATTATTTTTTTACATTCACAACAAAATTTACAATGTCTCTAACCAGGTCTTGAAACCTTCAGTAATTTAATGAACATGGCATCAACATCTAGAAGATAACATAAGTCATATATCCAATTGATTTTGGGGAGGGGGTGATGAAAAGGCAAATATCAGAGCAATCTGTTAGTACGTTCTTTCTGGTTTTTCAGGAATTGTATGATGCAATGCAGTTTTTCATATTGAAAATGACTGTAAAGTTAAAAGTGGTATATGAGGATGGAATAAACTAAAGTTTGAATGACCATAGCCTTCTGGACTGTACAAGTTCCTTCAAATGTCATCCATTCTATAAGAAGGTGTTTAACTCTTACGTTGAATATAAATTTTTAATTGCTTTTAATACTTAAAATGTGCATTTATGAAATAAGCTATATTATATTTTAAGGATTACATAAGTATTTTGTAATTTATATTACAGAGAATCTCAGTTCTATTGCAAGGAACTAAGCTAGCTCATGAAAGTGGCCTTATTTTTTTGTAGGCAAATTTTTTTCTTCTAATTTTGATGAGAAGACTTTAGATTTACTCATTTGGGTTGACTGTGAAGAAAAAGCAACATGTATTCGATTTATTTCCTAAGTAAGTTTTGCATTGTCTGGTATTTTTTTTTCAATTGGCTTTGGAGAGTTCAGAGTACCCCCTGGAATTAAACCTTTAGGCATGGAAGCAGAATGAACCATAAAGGTAAAATATTCTTTCTGCAAAGATGAATGTTGGTCACTTAATAACAGAAATAAATACTTGAAATTGTAATAGCCCTTTGTAATTTTACTATGTATTCTCAGTCAGGTATCCTATTGGAGCCTTACAGTGGGCTTGTTTAAAAAACAAACAAACAAACAAACAAAACTTGGATTGTTATCCCTACTTTACAGAAGAGAAAACTGAAGTTTTGAGGGATGAAGCAACTTGCCCTGGCTCACCTGCATCAGGGGTAGAATCAAATCAAGTTCTTTTGAGTGTAGATTTAGTAGACTTTCTAAGTCCCTAAGCTGCTTCCCATCATAGCGTCTTTTAACTGACTAAATCAAAGACCAGCTTTCAAACTAATCTAAGAGCCTAAAGTTTTTGAATGTCTAATGTTCCACGGTGAGGAGAAGCATTTATTAGAATTAGGGTAGTATATCCAGAAGAAAATTGTAGCTGAGGTCATCACTGCAGTTATGTTTTTCCTTGGAATTTAAAGTTGTTCTAAGTAATTCAGAGTAATTCAAGGCTAATAGCTTTCTTTCAGGAAGGATATGATTTAACATACAGATTTAAGAATGTTGAAGTAACTCTAAAATTTAGGCCTTGCAAGCGTTTTGGCACAAATTGTCACAGTGCTACCATTTCCTCTCCCAGTATTTTGTTTTAACCTTAAATGTCAAAAAGAAACATTGGCTCCTGGTAATCATTTCTCAGAATGACACAGCTGTTTGTTGTGTAGATTTCATGCATGGCATGTAAACTAATTGTTTTAAATACTCAAATGTGTTGCAACATTCTTTTTGTTTTCCAATTCCTTTTCAATTAAGGTAAAGAAAATTTGTAGCAGTTAGAGAAGTCTCCTTTTTTTCCCATCTTTGTGATAGTGTTTGAATGAAATTCAAATTGAGAAAAAAAGAAAAAAATATTACATTTTTACCCATTAAGTAGTTAACAATAGTAGCAAATGCAGGAGTGTGAGCGACTGTGTGTGTATGTGTATGTGGGGGGGTGTGCATGTGCGTCTAAATACATCCTATATATCTCTACTCTGCCATTTATTTTAGAGTGAATAAGAAGTTGAACTAGTGAAGTTCTTGCCTTCAGGTAGCCGATTGTTTTCAATGATGAACAATAATTCAAAGTATTATCTTGAATTATCCTAAAATCCACCCCCTCTTAATTTCTTTACATAAGCTATCAGTCACAAAATACTTTCCTTTATCTTTTTAAAAGTTTCTCCTAGTTTTCAGTGGACTCTGACCAAGTCATTCACAGATAATTGAATTTCTCTCCTCAATAACCCAATTTATCTGAAGAAACACATAAAAAGTAATTAACTATTGAGCTGTTAAGTCTTGACATTTTATTTGAAAATATCACCAGAAATATTTTCCCCAAGGACAGGAATATGTAGGCAGAAAAATGAATTGACCTTGTATTATAAAACTGAAGAATGCTCCAGGATCAACAGCCAAACCAGCCTTTCTCCACATCAGCCTTCTGCAAAACCAAGCCCTCTAGTTAATAGCTCCTGGCCTCAGCACAACAACTGAAATTGAGATGGGCTTGATTCTTTTTTAAACATAAGATAGAGGATAAAAGAGAAAATAAGATAATTTCTGATATTTAAAATGCCACGCAATAGGTCAATGTTACATCTTAATGTCTGTGTTGTCTATTTTAAATCAAAATAATAAATGATATAAAAAAGTATTCTGAACAGTTCATTTATTTCATGACTGGGAGCTTGTGATTAGCAGCTGAGATGTGAAGTTACTACGTTAGCTAATGTAATTTATGGCATCTGTTTTTGGAATATTTGAAAGAGTGTTAGTTTGTATTGTGTGGATGGAAACCAGACAATGCAGCTCACAGGAAACAAAGGAATATTAAGTATAATTAGTAGTATAATAACCTAAACAAATTTATGTATCTCAGTCTATTTCATAAAGCTTATGTCTAATTCAGTCAGTATCACTTATCTATTCTGTGTAGACTACTGTAGGAATTCAGGAAGAGAGCACAGAAAAGTAATAAAATGGGAGTTGTTAAGTCCAGAAGCTTTAAACTAATTGGTATGAAAAAAAATCTGTTGATAAAATAAAAAAGTAAAAGCTGATTATCATACAAAATAAATACTCAATTATTTGTGGATTTTCTAAATGAAAGGATGAACATTAATTCATTCAATCATTTAAGTCATTCAAAAATCATTCACTTCCTACCCATTAAGTGCCAGACATGGTGCTTGTGTTAACAATATAATAACAAATGAGGATAAGACGGAGGTATTAGCTATAAGGGATTTGTAAACTTGCAGGGGGAGAAAGGCGATGAATTAGTGTGTAATAGCGTGTTGTTATAAATTGAATTAGGTGAGATAAATCTTTGAAAAAAACAAAAAACCTTTCAGAATAAGTGAAACCAAGCTGTATTTTTGTAGGTAGGAGATATGTGGATTGCCATGAAAAAAGAAAGCATGTAAGTTGGAGGAAGTCAGTGAATCATATTTCACTGAAGTCAAAATATTTAGCTTGGTTGGAGTTGGGGCAGTGGGTAGGGGAAAAAGAGACAATTAGGCTGATGAGCTGCAAAGAGTTTGGTGAGTTGAGGGTCAAGTGGCATTACTGGAAATCGTTTTACTAAGACTTCTCTCCTTTTGGCTTTCTTTAAGCAATGATGTGTGAAGTGATGCCCACGATTAATGAGGACACCCCAATGAGCCAAAGGGGGTCCCAAAGCAGTGGCTCGGACTCAGACTCCCATTTCGAGCAGCTGATGGTGAATATGCTAGATGAAAGGGATCGTCTTCTAGATACTCTTCGGGAGACTCAAGAAAGCCTCTCACTTGCCCAGCAAAGACTGCAGGATGTCATCTATGACAGAGATTCGCTCCAGAGACAGCTCAATTCAGCCCTGCCACAGGTATGCTTCCTGGTAGCATTTGTCCTTCCTGTTACAATCGAAAATGCCATGAGACTTCAATAAGCTTTGCTTTATTCCCATTCTTATAATTGCTTTTTCCCTTAGCATATATGACATGCATGTTTGGTGAGAAAAATTTAAGAATAGATAATTAGTTCACATAAAACCTTGCCTCAAACAAAATCGCAGAGGCATTAAGTTCCTATCTAGTCTTTTTATTAAAAATTTAGTCTGTTTTTTGGTGGGGGTAGAAAATCACCTGTTGATCAGCTTTTAATCACCAGAATGTGGGAATAGTTTTCTCTTTCTTACTTTTTAAACACTATTATGACATTTGGAAATATGTATTTTACATTTTTAGCTGTGTGGTCTCTGTTTGGAAATGATAGTAGTTTGGAAGTCTACTGTCCAATATTTTTTATTTGTCTTTCTTTAAAAATGTCTAACACCTGCTTAAAAATTCTTGGACTTATTGACATATTACCCTCTCTCCTCAAAAAACATTTCAACCAGTTTCTCTTTTTTTTAATATTTTGGCAATTGAAGAAAAGGCAAAAGTTAACCTCCACAAACTTAAAATTGTTAGATTAGTTAATTTTTATTATATTTTTGTCAAGAGTCTTATTTTATAGAAAAAAAATAGAATATTTGAAAGATTTCCAGCTTATTTATGTACAAAGTTAATAATGAGAGTCAATTTTCTTATTTAAGAGCAGCATAATTGTGTTTATTTTAGGTATGAGAAAAAGCATAGAATATCAATTAGATTTTTAATAATTACCCCCCAATAAACTATATATTTTTTTAAATATGTTTGGCTCTCTACTTAAAAGACAGGATAGTAAATGTTGAAGAGTTGACCTCTCTCCATGAAGTTATATCTTGTAGCAAATATCTTTTCATAAATATTGAAAACTATATAATCAAAGTTAATCAAGTTCTAAACCCAGCTGTACTATTAACTTGCAGTGTAATGTTGAGATAGTTGTGACTCTCAGAATGGGAAGGATGACCTAGAACCTTCTGTCACATCCCCGTTAGTAATCCCATAACCTATATGGATAACTCCTGCCCCAGTCTTTTTTATTTTCGTTTGTCTTGTGTTGAGATGTAATGTTTCTAGTAACACTTACCTGTTGGTACAGTGGTTTTGTTTAATCACACAGAATGCGTTGATTCATTTCAAAAGACAACTATCTTCAGCAAGAATTATATTTTTAAAACTGGACATTTCAGTCTTGGCAATTATTCTTCATAAGGTGATTTCTAGAATGATCACCATCATACCTCCTCTCCTGTAGGATTATTTGGGTTGGTTAATGCTTTTGTCAAAGTGTGGTCCTGGAACCAATCACGCTATTCATTATCTTTTATGACAAGCATAGAATGGGGCAATCATTTCTTTTTCTGGACAGAGTGTTTCATTAAGAAGCCTAGGATTGTATTATATTTGGGAGCAAGTTCAACATACTTTTAGTATGTATTGGGACAGCAGTCAACTGAAGTTTATAATTGAGTTTCATAAATGCTGTGTGTTCCCCACACTCTTTCTGGAAGTTGACTCTTTGGTCCTAAGTGTAAGACTATACAAGTATCCCTCCTGCAGCTTTTTAAATTTTATTTTATTCAAGCCTGATGCTATCAATTTGGAATCCTAATACTGCCAAAGCGATTCTAAGAATAATTTGAGTTTTTAAATTTTTTTCTCTAAGTGTAAAAAAATGGGTGACTGTTTCAAAAAGATGTAAAAATAAGGTACCAGAACAAGATATTTTGGGGAAAAAGGGAGAAAACTGAAAATGTTTTCATAAATAACTATATTGTGTAGATACATCTCTTCTTAAAGGTACAAGAATGAAAACATTTTATTTCTAGCAATTCAGTTGTATTGAAAATCTAGACAATAATACTATCTAAAATTTTAAATTTTACTTACACTGGTGCACAATTTCTTATTCAAATCCCTTGGGGCTGGTTGTGTTTTAGAATTCAGAATTTTCCC
Source organism: Ceratotherium simum simum (assembly GCF_057802395.1). NCBI lineage: Eukaryota > Metazoa > Chordata > Mammalia > Perissodactyla > Rhinocerotidae > Ceratotherium > Ceratotherium simum. Next base: position 38,663,358 of record NC_141924.1, read on the forward strand.
GATTTTCTGTACGTATACAATGTGTATTATGGGAACACTCCTCTAGCTCATTCTGGGCAGCACCCTATAATTATACACTTTCATATTTCTGGAGAGAATTCTATGAATATTCCTACTTCATGGGAAAAATAAAGACTATACATGGTTTCTAGTTAGTACTGGTCTGGTTTTGTCATCAATCAAGTTTGCAACATACAGTACAAATAAAATATCAGTTTTCTGAGTGGGTTTTGGAATTATAGATTAGGGATTATGAGCCTGTACATTTAGACAGATATAGTTCCAACCTCTAACATTTTTTTCAATATTTATTTGTATCTTATTATTATAAATATTTGTATCTTTAGCAATCCACAGGTCCTTAAAAATAGTGATGGTCCTGTCATTTTTTTAAAGCAAGTATTAAATAACCTAATCTATAAATTTAGGGCTATAAGTCTTCTGTAAGCAATAGAGGAATGTTCTTCTTTAATTGGTATCTTTGAATTTTTTGAATATTTTGTAAGCAATGTACCTGCACTGTTTGGCAGCATAGCATTTGACATTTAGCTGGAAGGAGAAAAATGACGACCATAAATGTGAGTTTTGAGGCAGAAATAAAGCATATAAAATTGAAAACTACAATAACATGCAAATGAAATTTATTTTCACAAACATGGGATAGAATTCAAAGCAGAGTCAGACTTTGTGACACACCATGTCCTCATTGCCTTGATGGTACTTTCAGGGTGGTGGTGATTTGCTGTAGGTACTTTCTGTGCTTTCATTCCTTCCTGAGCAAATGCAGCAATGATTTTAACAATCCTAACCATGTAAAATATCCTGTAGTCTTAGTGGTTAGTTTCTCATTATGTGATTGTGTGTCACTGTGTTTAAGGAGTGCTGATGATTCCACACCATTCCACGTCTTTAGGCCTGGTGTTTCCAAGCTACACACTCAATTTTCTACCTCTCTAATGCACAGATCCATTTTAGTGTTCCACAGAACCTTAGATTCAACATCTCCCAAACTCAGTCATCATTGGCCTCCCACTCCCCGCCCAAATCTGCTCTAACTCCTCACCTAGATACCTGAGGGTCCTCATAGATGATGCTTTCTCCCTCATCTCTGAATTCAGTCATCATTGGACCTTACTGTTTTTATCTCTTAAATAATTATCAAATCTCTCTATTCTTTTCTGTTCTTTGTCACCTGGGCCAGAACTACTTCTTTGCTCTATCTCCCACCATTTCTACTTTTGTAAATGTGTCGTGTTGCATGCTTGAATAATACTGCAGTGTCCTGACAAACTTCATGCTATTCTAGTCTTTTTCCTTCATATTCCTCTCTGCCCATATGTTCTTCCTTGATGTCTTTGTCTGGCTCACTTATAATCCTAGCCAAGATATTCTCTTTTCTAGGAAGCCTTCTCTGAACCCCCAAGTACATGTCTTCTGTGTTCCTTACTCTTATCATTTACCATATCATCGTTAAATTATCTATTTATGTGCCTGTCTCCCAACCTAGACTATAATCTCCTTGAGAACGGGAGCATATCTTAATCATCTACAACTCTCTGGACCAGCAGAGTACCAGGTCCATAGTCAGGGCTTTTAAAGTAAAAACAGAACTACATGTATACGCATTTTGGTATAGAAAGAAAAAAACTTGAAATAGGAAGATCCGGTTCGTATTGTGTCTCCATTATACATTATCAGTTTGGTCAGGACTTCAGATTTCCATGCTACAAAAAGTGGTTAATACTAATACCTCACGGGGTAGTTTGTGATGATTAAAGAAAATAATACAAGTAAAAACTAATTAATTTATAAAGCGTTCAATATGGAAATTCCTTCATGTGTTTTATCCAGAATGCTAAAAGATAGACTCATTTCTATATATGTATGTCAATGAGCATTAGAACAATTTGCAAAGAATATTGATAAAATAAATAGTCTTTAACATTCTGGAAAGTAGGACAAATATCTGTCAATTACTAATATGCTTACTAAGAATATTTAAAGGAGAGGTAAGGGGAACGAGCTTTCCATTGCAAAAAGTCATTATATATAAAAGTTTAAAATTTCTTTTCAGCACCTTATTTAGCATATATTGAAAGTCTTCTGTGTATTATCAAATGGCGTATTATTGTATTCCATGTATTATTAAATTATTATTTCTATCTCCTTTGTGATATAACTATATTTGTAAAGGAGATAGAAAAAGAAAAGAAACATAGTTTGGTTCCCAGAGAACTTAGGGAATAGTTAGAGTTGTTTGGAAAAAATAGATAAATGGACTCAAATTAATATAGTGCCAGAAGATTACAGATGTACTGAAAGTATTTGACCTATAGTATTGATATGTGGTTAACTATAGAAAGTTTCATGTGGAAGTGATTTAGAGAGAGATTTTTAAGAAAAAGTTGGAAGGATTCGAGGGTGTTCTGTGAGGGGCAATACTGTTGCGCAGATAGGAGCCTGCTCCAGGACACATAGGGACTGAAATCCAGCCTATGCTCTGCTTTCCAGGCTCGGTTTGAGGTTCCTAATTTGCATAAAGGAGCTAGCAGATGACTAGCGGTATCCCTAGGTTAGAAAAAAAAGAAGACTAAATAGGAATTAAATAAGTACAATAACAGATTTGTCTATTGTAGGGTAGGAGTGACGTATTGTATAGCGGCAGTGGAGGAGTGTGGCCTGTTCATATGTGTAGTGAAAGTTAAGGACAGAAGTTTGTATGCAGGATAATCAGTAGAATTTTGAGTGAACTGGTGATGTGATAAGGTAATAAGGAATACTATTCTGCCATTTTGATTTAGGACAGATTACATAATACGCATGTATCAGTCATCTATTGCTAAAATAATGCTATGTAACAAAACACAAAACCTCGGCATCATGCAAAAAAACGAGTTTATGGAAGTCAGCTGATCTTGACTTTTAATGGTTGATCTTGGCTGGGCTCACTTATGCCGCTGTTACCTGAAGGCTGGCTCAGTCAGCTATATGTTAACTGGCTATCGTCTGATCTAGGACAGCCTTAGCTGGACAAACTGGGACCACTCAGCTCTATGCATGTGTCTAATCCTGCAGTGGGCTGGCCCTGGCAGGTTTTCATGGTCATGGCAGAGGAGTAAGAGCAAAGCAGAAACAAACAAGTACTTTTTAAGCTTCTGCTTGGGTCTTTTTTTGGTAACATCCCTTGGCCAAGCCCAGAGACATAGTGGAAAGCAATGCAAAATTACATGGCAAAATTACAGAGAGGGATGAAACATAGGTACCATCAGTGCAATCGATCTACCACAAATGTATGCCAGAGTCATTTAACCATTATTATGTTAGGGAAAGCTTATCATGATGATGTAATAGTTTGGCGAGGTGTGGGAATTCGGGATAGGATTGTGAACCTTGAAACCAAGAAAGACAGTGGAAATGTAAAGAATATGGAGGGGAAAGAATGGGAATAGACTGGTAATGAACTGAATGGCCAAGGCTTTGGATTTGAGTCAGAAGATCTGAATCTGTGCTGGACTTCTTTCACTTATTAGCTGAGAGATCATTGGTAAGTAACTTGATTTCTCTGAAACTCTACCTTTTTAGTTGGAAGGAGGGGATGATATCTATCCTAGGAGAGGCTAAAATGAGGTGGGTGTATGTGCTGCAGAAACCCTAAACATTATAAAATGTCAGGTGGTATTTTTCATAAATTGGGATGTGCTGGTATACACTCTGATGAGAAATTAAGTTAAAAGAGGCTACTTGTGGAGAAGAGGAATACGTTTATATTCTGACATTTTCAAAAGCAAAATATTTAAATGAAACAGAGAGAGGGACAGAAGTCACTTTTATTCTGGAGGCAGACTACCTAGGTATCTTTTTGGCTTGCTGCTTACTAGCTCAATAACTTTGGTCAAAGCAGTTAATTCAAATAATGATAGGACCTGCCTCATAGGATTATCATGAGAAATAAATGAGCTGGAACATGTCAAATGATCAATTTAATGCCTCACAGATAGTACATGCTCAATAAATGTTAAATGCAGCTATTGATGCTGTTATTATCACCATAGATATTATCATTATTATCCTTAGCCAACCTTAACTGCACAATTTTACTGGGTAATAATGAACACTAGCACAAATTGAAAGCACTAAAAATCCTTACTCTCCACAATCTTTATCAAATCTTGGAGGTCCTTTGATTTATCTTTTTTTAAAAAAAATTCTTAACTACACTCTCTTAAATGGTTTTCCCAAATTCTCCACTCCCTCAATGGCCAGTCTCACATGTCCCTTAGAAGATAACATCTGGATTGAGCTCCTTTTCAGTGAAACCTAAAGCCACCACACTCAGCGTTTTATCCCTTGCTCCTGTCAAAGAGAAAGGCTGCGTCTTTTGCTGCCTCTTATTATCGTTATTCTATTTTCTTAATGTGTTTTTCTTTCTTCCAGTTAGTTATCTTTCTCCTGGCCAAATGAAATCGTATTCACCTGCAGCTTTTATTTCTCATTATTTATATCCTTTATTTCTATCTCTTTTCTTTTTTAACCCTTATAATTAGGTTTCTATCATCACCATCCTCCTAAAATTACACTCCTGTATGCCACCAATGGATACATATTTTGCAAATCTCGTGATCCTCTTTCATTCTTCATGCCCCTTGGCATCTCTGTGCCAAGCGATGCTATTAATTATTTCATCTTGGAATTCCATGTCCTTAATTCTTCATAACTATTCCTTTTCTAGGCTACTGCGTATGTTTTCCTTCAATACTCCTTCTTGTCCCACATACCCCCACACACTTATTTACACCCATACTCCTCTTTATTTACTTATGTTCACCAATCTTAAGCATTGCCCTTCCTGTTTAAGACTAATACTTCCCTCTAAATCCTTGATCTTCCCCTTCTCATCTCCTCCTCTGATTATTTTTTCTCTGTCTCAAGTGGCTTAAATTGCTCTCTGTGTCTCAACTGGCTTTTTTGTATCATAGTCAAATCTATTGCTTAAAAGTAAAATGATTACAAGTACAATACCACCAACAGGGTCCCTTAACACTGTATCTCTGTTTAGCCACCAATCTATCTTTTCTTTTCATGTAATTTTATTTCCCAACTTCTCTCTTCTCACTGTCTCAGTTTCTTTATCTTCTATTCACTCTGAGCAACTGCAGTCTGGCTTTTTCTCTAACTCCCTGCTCAGAATGATGTCACCAGTAGCCAACTGATGAACGCAGTAGTTTTGTTTTACTAAAATTCACTACAAAATTTGACATTTTGACTATTCCTTTCTCAAAAAAAACAAAACACCTTACTCTCAACTTTTATGACACCACACTGTCTTGGTTCTTAAATCTTTTGGACTTTTTCCTCCCAATTTTTTTCCGTGGGCAACTCCTTAACTGTTAAATAATAAAGATAAGATGAATAATAGTAATAGCTAACATTTCTGAACACTCCCAGTATGCCAGGCAATGTTTTATTTAAGTTTCCAGGTATTAAAGTGGGAGTCTTTCTGTCTTCCTGTTTGAGGGGAGGCTAACTAAGTGATTCGCAGGAGGTGCTAAGATATAGTCCAACTAATAAGTCCGGCATTAGCTCGAACTCCATTTTAAGACTCTACAAGGGTTGAGGTGGTAAAGCTAGAAGAGAAACAGAATTGTTTTGGAGAGCTGTTGGTTTGCTGTGCATAAATCTACCACTCCATGTATAAGGGATGGGGTGATTCCCATTCTGCTTATCCAAGTGAGAGGGGCTTCAAGAAAAATGTTGAGCTTGATGTGTTTCCTCCAGAGGCTGAGAGATATAGAGTCTGAAGTCTAAAAGCCGCAGCTGGGGCTGGAGATGTTCCTGCTTATATGGTAGATTAAAGAGTCACATGACAGCAAGTTGCAAGTCCTCCAATGTCAAAACAAGAGTTAGTGATTTTCTGAAGAGCAAATGGGGCCCTCAAAAGGGGAGTTTGGTTAGGGTTATCTTTGTGTAAACCCACAGAATGAGTAGACTGTCAGAAGCCCAGGTCCCCAGGTGGTGAATAATGAGAGGCAAATTGGAAGATTGATTCCAGAGAAGAGACTGAGAGCAAGTCAATTAAAAGTGAGGAAGAACATACAGAGCGGTTCCTTGACAAAGCCATAAACCCACCCCAGGAGAGGAAGGGTCAGTGATTGTATATTTACCATTCAGAAAGCCCTGACCGTGGATGACAACTGGGTCAGCCACATATACTGTGATCTTTCTCCCCAGTTTCACCTTCCCAGGCCCTGACTCTGGGGGTGGGGGTGGGGGTCAGAAAAACTGTTGCTGTGAGTGGAGATGTCAGAGTAAAGAGAGACCACCATGCCCCCATCCTCCAGTGCAGACTTTAAAGCTTGGAACAAGCCGGAAGTGAGTGCAGAGGGGGAAGCTTTAGGTTGGATAGAAGCTCAGGGCTTTGTATATAACACGTTCCTATATTCAACTAGAATTATGAAATTGTTAGACTTTTTAAATCCAAAACAAAGGAACAGATAGTTTATTTTCTAAGCATGAGCAGGAAATCTAAGATTCCTACCTGAAATTTCATTTGGGGTTCATTTCTTCACCTGAGGGAATCAGAGGAGATATAATAATATTGATTTCTGAATCCAGCTCTTTCATTAAACTGGTTAGATGTATCATCCCAGTTAATCCTCAAAACATTCCAATGAGGTCATTATTATTATTATTATTCTCATTTTAGACATGATAAAACTGAGGCAGAAAGATATTAAATACTTTGTTTGACACCACACAGTTGATAAGTGGTACTCTGAGCCATCTCCTTCATCTCATTATGTTCATCCAGATTTAAAGTGTTAGACTTCTCCGGAAACATTTAAGAGACATGGGCCATTGAAAGCATTTCTCATGACTACTTCTAAGTTCTAAGACAAACACAATTATTTGTTAATATTATATTAAACTAATTTTCCTCGCTTATTCTTACCTATAATTCTCTCTTGTTATGCCCACTTTTAGGGTAATATGCTTCAATTGAAATATGTAATTTTTGTCTCAAAATTTATCTATTTTTGTGAGAGTTTAGAAATGCGTTTATGTTTTGGTGACCTACAATAGATCATTAATTGACCAATTTTAAAAACAATAGTGATTATTAATTTGAAAGTTTTTCATGATAAAAGTCTTACCTAATGATCTAAGATAAAGGAATTATATCAGTTCCAAATAATAGCAAGATTATTTTATCTTTGTTAATTTTATATATGGGAAATATTGTTTAACAATACTTAGAAAAATGTCATTTTAAAAATTCTATTAGTTGGTTGCCTGATATCCTCTGTCATCAGAATACAGTCCTATAAACTACATTCAATCTGTACAAAATAATCCATGGCAGGTGACGTTGCTTGAGTTAGAAGAAACTTAACTATTAGTATCTTTTTAGTAGAAAAGATTTGACCTCTGATCACATTTTTAGTAGCATTGTTAAGCAAATTTATTTTTTCTTCTAAAAATGTAACTTAATTTTTCAGTTTCAAGTCTAAAGTTCTATGCTGGTATAATCACAAGTTTTAATGTTTCCCACATGATTATAGATTTCCTATTTTCCTTGCAATTCTATTAACTTTTGTACATATTTTGAGGCTGTTATTAGTTGCGTTCAATGATATCATTGTTTTATCTTCATGGCCAATTGAACCTTTATCATCATGAACTGTCCACTTTTATTCCTAGACAAGCATTTTCTCATAAATTCAACTTTGTCTGATTTTAGTAGTATTATAGCAGATTTCTTTTTTGTTAATCTTTGCACTATACCACTTTTTCTGTCCTTTTACTGTCAATGTGTCTGTGTCTCTACATGTATTATCCACAAATAGCAATTAGTTTCTGGATTTTATTTTTATGCAGTCTGCCAATCTTTCTCTTTTAATTATTTGGTATCTTTATATTTACTGTAATTACTTATATATTTGTACTTAATCTACTATCTTACTAAGGGCTTTCTATTTTCCCTGTCTGTTTTGTGTTCCTTTTATTAAGCTTTCATGCTTCCTTTTGAATTGATTGAATATGTTTTTTTATCATTCAATTTTCCCCTCTATTACTCTGGCAGTTTTATACTCTTTTGCGTTCTTTTAATAGTTAACATATAAATTGCAATGTATATCCTCAGCATACCAAAACATAATGTTAATGTGTATTTTTCCCGCCTTATAGTCCCATGTGTGTGATGTGAAAGATATTATTTTATAGTTTTATACAAGCAATATTCCTTTATATTTATTCACACATTTACCATTTGTGTTATTATTCATTCTTTCTGGATCTTGTATCTTGCATTTGAGATCATTTTTCTTTTTCCTGAAGAACATCTTCAATATTTCCTTTAGTGTAGGTCAATACATGAGTAATTTCTCAGCACTGGACTTTCTGAAAATGTTTTTATTTCACCTTTATTCCTGAAGGATGTTTTCACTGGATATAGAAGTTTAAGTTAGGGGTCATTTTCCTTTGGCACTCTTAACATATCATTTTATTCTGACCTTCATTGTTGCTATTGAGAAGGCAGTTGTCAATTTAGTTGTTGCCTCTTTAAGGGTAAATTGTCTTTTTTTTGTTTATCTTTTTGGCTGCTTTAAAGAATGGTTTTTTAAGAAGTTTTACTAAGATATGCTTAAAATGTATTTCTTTTTATTTTTCCTGTTTTGTGTTCATACGGATTATTGACATTGTCTTTTATCAACTTGAACACTGTAAGCATAGTTATTTTAAGTTTTTTAGATAACTTCAATATCTGGAACTCCTACGGTCTATTTCTTTGGTTTTCTATTGGTATTATCATTCATTCTTACTGTCTTGTCATCTTATGCACGTGGTTATTTTTGACTGCGTGGTAGTCACTTTATTTGTAAAATTCTTAGTGAAAGTCATTTTAATTCTAGGATTATATTACCTTCCTCCAGAGGGAACATCTGTTTGTTTTGGCCAGGTGGCTGGGAAAATGGCGATCCTCAATCACCTCTATCCAAATAATTCCTGGGAAGATTCATCATCCAGGGATTATTCCTTCTAGAGTAGAGCCCTTCAGAGTCTCAACTCTAAATGAGAAGATTCGCCAGGGCCACTCCATTTTGTCAGGAATTGACTCCAATTACTATCCCTCTAGCCCCACGAAGCTGCCAGAGGTGCTGAGCCGGCACCTCTAAAACAAGGGAAAAAGCAGCCCTATATGTCAGAGACCTAACTTTCTCCCAATCCCAAACTCAATTCTTCACTATCTTTCTTATTGTATTAGGTCATAAGTGAATCAAAAATTAAAAAGTTATCCAACATTTGTAGTTTTCTTTATCGACAAAGCTGGTCCAACTTGCGCCGTCTGCCATTCCCGGTAGCAGAAGTCCATGAGCTTTAATGAGTACGATAAATGTAATTAATTGAAAAGACAGCTTAAAGCAATTTTCTTAAAGTAAACATGCCCATTTCTGTGAAAAAAATAAGTAATTATCTTTCTTAATTCATTTTCTTGTGTACTCCTAGTCTTGTTATGTATTCCTGCTAGGATTCTGGATGTCAGTAACTATTCCAACAACGTTGAAAAATAATCTTGTTTCCTCTAGCATTTCCTTCTTCAAATACGTCCTCACAGCTGCAAAATTATCTATTTAAAATGCAAATCTGACTATGCTATTCCCTTTCTTAACATGCTTCCATGTCCACAAAAAGAAAAAGCAAAAAACCCCCAAAACTACCAGAACCAATAAACTAATTCAGGAAGGTCACAGGACATAAGATGAATACACAAAAATTGATTGTGTGTCTATATAGTATCAAAAAGTTAAAAAAATGAAATTAAGAAAATTCCATTCACAATAGCATCAATAATAAAGAAAATAATTAAGAATATATTTAACAAAATACATGCAAGGCTTATACACTGAAAACTACAAAATATTACTGAGAAAAATTAAAGAAGATCTAAACAGATGGAGAGACCTTCCATGCTACATGTTTTGGAAGACTCAAAATTATTAAGATTGCACATATGCACAAATTGATCTATAGATTGAGCACAATTCTTATCAAAATGTCAGCAGGCTTTTTTTATAGGAAGTAGAAGGTGATTCTAAAACTTATATGGAAAGGCAAAGGACCCAGAATAGCCAAAACAATCTTGAAAGATAGTAACAAAGTTGGAGGACTTACATTTACTGATTTCACTACTTATTCTAGAAGTGTAGTAATCAGGATAGCTTAAGGATAAACGTAAAGATAGAACAATGGAAAAAAAAAAACCCTCTGATTTATGGTCAGTTGATTTTTAACAAATATGCCAAGACAGTTCAATGTGGAAAAAATAGTCTTTTCAACAAAGGATGCTGGGATGATTAGATATTCACATGCAATAAGATTAATTTAGATCCTTACCAGACACCATACACAAAAATTAACTCATAACGGCCCAGAGACCTAAATGTAAGAGCAAAACAGTACACATTTTAGAAGAAAAAGTAGGAGAAAATCTTTGAGACCTTGGATTAGGCAAAGATACATGGCACTAAAAACATAATCCATGAAAAACTGATAAATTGGACTTTACCAAAATTAAAAACTTTTATACTTCAAAAGACACCATTAAGAAAGGAAAAGACAGGGCCGGCCCCGTGGCTTAGCAGTTAAGTGAGCACGCTCCGCTACTGGCGGCCTGGGTTCAGATCCCGGGCGCACACTGATGCACCGCTTTTCCAGCCATGCTGAGGCCGTGTCCCACATACAGCAACTAGAAGGATGTGCAACTATGACATACAACTATCTACTGGGGCTTTGGGGGCAAAAAAAAAAAAAAAAGGAGGAGGATTGGCAATAGATGTTAGCTCAGAGCCGGTCTTCCTCAGCAAAAAGTGGAGGATTAGCATGGATGTTAGCCCAGGGCTGATCTTCCTCACGAAAAAAAAAAAAAAAAAGGAAAAGACAAAGACAACTAGGAGAAAATATTTCCAAATCATTTATCTGATAAAGGACTTGTATTCAGAATGTATAAAGAACTCTCACAAGTCAGTAATAAGAAGGCAACTCCATTAAAATATTGGTAAACAGGAAGTGATGTCAGCATGGGCAAATAATAGTCCCTCACTCGTATACCCCCCTCAACAACAAACGTTTGGCATCCATTATGGACAAAAGTGCCTTTGTGGGAGCCGTGGGATCCAACACCATATGCCAAGGGACCCAGAACGAGTTTTACCCACCCTTGTGTCAAGTAACAGACATACAGACCTCAGTCCCAGCTGTGGATCCTGCAGTGGCCCATGAACTGGCTCCATCCCCTCTTGGCTGTGGTCCAGGAGCCCATGGAGAACACAGTTCTCCCACAGTTGAGAGACCCTTTGTGGAAATCTAGGTTTTCATTGGAGAAGTTGCAGCACCAACAAAATTGATACAGCCACTATGAAAAAGAGTACAGAAGTTCCTCAAAAAAGTAAAAATAGAACTACCATATGATCCAGCAATCCACTTCTGGGTATAAATCCAAAGGAAATCAAATCAGGACCTTGAATAGATATCTGCATATCTATGTTCATTGAAGCATTATTCACAATAGCCAAGATATGGAAATAACCTAAGTGTACCCCAATGGATGAATGGGTAAAGAAGATGTGGTGTATATTATATGCAATAGAATATTTTTCAGTCAAGAGAAAGAAAGAAATCCTGTGATTTGCAACAACATGGATGGACCTTGAGGGCTAAGTGAAATTATGCTAAGTGAAATAAGTCAGACAGAGAAAGACAAATACTGTCTGATATCACTTATATGTGAAATATAAAAAAGTCAAAATCATAGAAACAGACTATAGAATGGTGGTTGCCTGGGAGTAGGGGGTGGGAAGGGTGGAGAGAATGGGGAGATGTTGGTCAAAGTGTACAAACTTGGAGTTATAAGATGAAAAATTTCTGGGGATCTAATGTAGAGCATGGTGACTATAGTTAATAATACTATGTTATATACTTGAAAGGTGCTGAGAGAGTAGATCTTAAATGTTCTCAGCACAAGAAAGAAATGGTAATTAGTTGAGGTGATGGAGATGTTAACTAACCCAACTGTGGTAATCATTTTATAATATATAAGTGTATCAAATCATCATGTTGTACGCCTTAAACCTACACAATGTTATATGTCAATTTACCTCAATAAAGCTGGAAAAAAATAGAGATATTGGAACATTAAAAAAATGGGCAAACATGGGGGGGCCATCTCCATGTCCTAGTGGTTAAGTTCGGCACACTCTGCTTTGGCAGCTTGGGTTTGGTTGCTGGGCACAGAACTACACTACTCATTGGCGGCCATGCTGTGGTGGCAACCCACATAAAAATAGAGGAAGATTGGCACAGATGTTAGCTCAGGGTGAATCTTCCTAAAGCAAAAGGAGGAAGATTGGCCACAGATGTTAGCTCAGGGCGAATGTTCCTCAGCAAAAAAGAAAAAAAACAAAAACAAAAAGGGCAAGAAATTTGAATAGACATTTCACCAAAGATGATACCTGGATGTCAATAAGCACATGTGAATACACTCAACACCTTTAGTCATTAGGAATTCCAAATTAAAACCACAATGAGATTACACTTCGCACCCACAAGAATGCTTATAATCAAAAAGACAGCCAATACCAAGTGTTAATGATATTGTAGAGAGCCTAGAACTTCCACAAATTGCTAATTGGCATGTAAAATTGTACAACCACCATCAGAAACATTTTGGCAGTTTCCTAAAAAAGTTCAACATGAATTCCACTCTCAGAAATCTACCCAAGAGAAATGAAAGCATATGTCCACATACAGCCTGTTTACTAATGTTCATAGCAGCATTATTCATAATAGTCAAAAATGGAAGCAGCACAAATGTCCCTTAACCAGCAAATGGATAAACAAAATAGTGTATATCCATGCAGTGAAATGCTATTCAGCAATACCAATAACAAAGTACTGATACTACAGCATACATGAGACTAAAGAGCATCACACTAAGCGAAAGAAGCCAGTCACAAAAGATCTCATCTTATATGATTCCATGTATATGAAATATCTCGAAAAGGCAAAGCTATAGAGATGGAAAGTAGATGAATGGTTGCCCAGGGATAGAGGTGGGAATATGAAGTGACTGCAGGTGAGCACTAGGGATCTTTTTGGGTTAATGGAAATGTTCTAACATTGTGTTGTGGTGATGATTACAGAAGTCTATAAATCTATTAAAATCATGGCATTGTACACTTAAAGCAGATGAATTTTATGTTATTTAAATATTTCACAATTAAGGTGTTAAAAAGTACCTTTCCATGGTTCCCAGTCATCTAGAACAGTTTTCACAAACTTGACTGAAAATAGGAATCACTCACAGCACTCGTTGACAATGACATCATTTTCCCTGGAGATTTTGATTTCATATTTTTAACAGTCACCTTGGATAATTTATATAATTAGATTTGGAAAACACTAACCTGGGAAATAAATTATTAAACTTCATACTGTATTTCTAAGGTCTGATCTCTAATCTACCTCTCTCTCCTTTTATATTCTTCCACTCTCTGCCTCATAACTTAAAATACAAATCTAAACTTCTTACTAATGCTGTCTGGCTCAATGTCCTTTCATGTATTTTTTTTCTCCAAATGCAATGTAATCTCTGAGACTATAGAGACTTTATCTTATATGTCCTGTCTCCCAAAATACTAACGCAGTGCTGAGCCTGTTTTTATCTGCAGTTGGCAATTGTTAGATGTTTGAAGAGGTTTACCTGGGGTTAAAGAGGAACTCAAAGTGAGCTCAGCTGGCACAGGGAGAGCACCTACCACTTCCACCACAGTGTTCTCAGCTTGGGGCACTGTCTGCACCCTCAAATAGAAACAGTGGTAACATGAGACCATGGTTTTGTCTAGGACATGTATTGATCATCTCCAAGCTGGCAGAGTGCATTTATGCTTTCAGTGATCTTGCATATTTTAAGAAGACACAGATCCCTAATCAGAAGATTATAAAAAAATACATATGTAATAGAGAGGCATGTGGCTGGTAGTATGGGAACACAAAGGATGGGGCATTTAGGTTATCCTAGGGGTTCATTGTATTGGTCTTATAGAAATAAAATAGACAAGTGAAAAATGCCTCTCCTTTCAAGGAATACTTAGCTTATTTGAGGTGGCTGATAATTAAACCTATATTTATGGTCATATGTGATAGAATTATGGACAGTGATAGAAGTAGGCAGGTAATGAACAAGAGCAAAGAGCTCAGAGTAGTGTGGATGGGGGAAGATAAGAAGCATTTGTTGATCATGTATTATATTTCCAAGGACCACATTAGTTGACTCCTTCAAATATTTTGCTTTATCCTCATAAGAGTCCTGAAAGCAATCCCTTTAATTCTATTTTATATATAGTAAGATTAAATCTCAGAAAAGTATGTTTTCTACTCTCACATTGCTGGTAAGTGTCAGAAGCAGGATTTAAATATAGGTTTCCCTCAATATTTTGTTTTATTTTATTTATTGTGGTAAGGACACTTAACATGTGATTTAACCTCTTAAAAAGATTTTAAGTGCACAATATGGTATTGTTAACAATAGGTACATTGTTGTACAACAAGTCTCTAGAACTTATTCATCTTATGTAACTGAAACTTTATACCATTGCACCTTTAAAATGGAACCTCTCTGAAAGCTCTTAAGATTTTAGAGTTAAAGGTAATCAAAGATAGTCAAGAAAAATATTAAACACTTGATACTTACTAGTTGTTTTACATTTCTGGAGGAATTATTTAACCTGAAATTTTATTAAAGAAAAAAAAAGATTCTTAAGAATAATGATTCACACTTTAGATCCAGAAGTCTGTGTGTTTCATCATCATAAACTTAAATATAATGTATATAATCCTACTATATAGAGAACACAGATTGTATATTAATTTATAAAATCTCCTTAGTGAGAAATTTGTCAAAAACACAAGATTGTATGTAACTAAGAATTTTTTCTAATGCTCTGAGCTGATTTTTGACACAGCTTATGACACACATTTTGCTGATTTTCCAATTTGAGTCACATATTGACCTTGTTCAAATTTGGCCTGTTCTTGGAAGTTGTTTTCTCATATTGCTTTTTTTGTGCTTTGAAGAAAATGTTCAGATGTCTACACCTACAATTACTAAAAGTTCAACTTAAGTAGATCTTTACAATCTCTTACACTAGGGGAGAAATGCTTTTCTCAAAATTAGAATCATACTATGTGTAATTTTAAATGCTGCTTTTTCTCATTTAATATATCATGAGTAATTTTTCATGTCATTAATATTTCTTTCCTTTTTTTTTTCTTCTTTGATGTTACCTTTGCTTTTTTGCTTTGGCTATTGAACTGAGTTTGTTTGCTTCTCTCTGCAGTATATGTAGAAATGTGTTTTTTGTAATTAAACTAGTAGATCTTGTTTTTATTTGAAAAAACATCATTATCTATATTTCTTTTTTTGTTGTTGGTGGTGAGGAAGATCAGCCCTGAGCTAACATCCGATGCCAATCCTTCTCTTTTTGCTGAGGAAGATTGGCCCTGGGCTAACATCTGTGCCCATCTTCCTTTACTTTATATGGGACGCCGCCACAGCATGGCTTGGGAAGCGGTGCATCGGTGCGTGCCTGGGATCCGAACCTGTGAACCCCAGGCTGCCAAAGCAGAGCGCGTGCACTTAACCCCTATACTACCAGGCCGGCCCCCATCATTATCTATATTTCTTTACTTAGCAAAATTAGGAAAGTAATTGCATCATTTTTGTACAACCTATAAAGAGGAAGAATTGAACACTTTATTCTTGCTCTTTCCCCATACTGAACTTCCCCATCTGTGTTAACATAAACTGATATTTATTGTTAGAAACTTTTATACAATATTTTTACTCCAAGATATATTGTCAGTAGTTGCATTCAGGGTTGCAGTGAAGTATTCAGCAACTATTGAAATACCGCTTGTGTTTAATGTGTTTGAATGTTTGGATCATTCCTGTGTACATCTTTTGTCCATTTTTATATGTTTACTTTTGATTTCATCCCATGGCCAGATGAAGTGTAACCTTAAGTAAACTTTCTAAGAAAGGTATTTGAGTGGTGATATATTTTCTGAATCCTCACATATATTACCGTTTCTGTTGACTATATATATGGTCAAATTCCATGTTATATTCACCTGTCTTCCTCATATCATTCTATGACATAGGTTTTAGTAATTGACTTTCATCTTTTCATCATATTTTATTTTCTAAAATTTTTTAGACCTGCTCTTTATGCACCGCTACACCATTAACTTCTCAGAGTAGTGACTAGAATCAGTAACAGAAACGATAGCTACTGTCTGAGAGCTTGTGTTCCGAACACAGTTCTAAGGACTTTACACATATAATAAACTTAAATCTGAACCGTCCTGGTATGGACTGGAGGTACTATTACTATTTCCCTTTTACAGGTGGGGAAACTGACATGGAGAAGGATTAATTCACCTTCCTCAGGTTGCGAAGGGTAGTTTAGGGCAGAGTTCCGATTTTAACCAAGGTAGTGTAGTTTCTGAACTTTCACACTGACCACCACTCTACAGTGATATATTCATATCCTGATATACAACTTTTAATACTATTTCAAACTTATATTTTTTTAAATTGAGTGAAATGTCCTAAAAGGAAAGGTTAAGATGTTTTTCAGATACGATATTAGCAAAATAAAGCCTTTTTGTGGAACTTGAGACACAGAGGTCTACAGACTCCAGACCTTGATGTACAAAGAAAGGCCTTGCCTGTGAAATTGAAAGTTTGGATTTCAAGTTATGTCACCCTATTGAGCTTCTCTGTGCCTCAGGGTCTTCATTTTTGAAGAGTAAATGAGGTCCGGGAAAAATCAGGAAAAGAACGGAGCCTTCAGATTCAAGTATTTCACATTGTCATGTGGAAAAGTGGAAAAGACACACCGGAAAGTTAAAGTTGCAGTCTCACTCCTCCCAGACAGATCAGGGACAGCCTTCCTTTAACTGATGGGTTCAGTCAAGAAAAGAAGAAAGGGAGATGAAAGAGAAGAAAGCATTTTTTGAGCAGCCAGCATGAGGCCATCAGAGCAGGATCCAAAGCAGGACTTCTGAAGGCAAAGACTGAATTTCCACTGAGCTTTGTAGCAGTGGTGGCAGTGATGTTAGCATATGGTGGTGGTAGTTGCAATCAGAGTAGCAATACCAGGATGGCCGAAGCCACAGAGATATAATGGTTTATGCAAAGACTGTTGATTCTGTAGGGGAGAAGACAGTTCCTCTACCCTCTAGGTCCTTCTGGCTGGTCTAAAAATTAAATTCACATGAGACAAAATAACAGGAGAAAATCAAACAAAGCTTTATAACGTGTATACGTGGGAGAAACCCAGGAAAACTGAGTAACTCACCAGAATGGCCAAAGCCGCCACCTTAAATACTGTTTTCAGCTGAAGACAAAGGACGACATTGGACGTAGTGGTTTGGGGCTTCAAAGGGGAGGAAGGCAATTTACCTGGAGATGGAAATGTAATTGTTTATTAAACAAGTATTTGCTAGGCAGGCAATAGACAATGTTATCTTATGGTATTAGCTCCTTCCTGGAACTGGCCTTCAGTATTACATTCTTTTAGGCAGTTAGGGAGAAGGTCAAAGTGTCTTTCAGTCTTTTGTGCTTAAAAATAATCACCAAAGAGACACATTTTGAGGTGGCCAATTCTGATCTCCCACAATTCTTTTTTGCTATCATTAAAGAGTACCATTTGAGCGTTTAACAATTTCACTGTGCTTTTTTTTTCTAATTTGTTTTGTAGTCGTTGGTGTCTATTTCTTATCTTGTTTATAATCCTAGAGAAAGCAATGACTATTTTACATCAGAAACTTCTCAGAAGCAAAGCCTGTATCTAATTCAACTTTGAGTATTCCCAACACTGTACATAATCTAGCATATTGTAACTTCCCTACAAATTTTTGGTGGAGCAGGTGGGCAAAAGCCAGTTTTAGCGAGTTTAAGAGAAAATGAATTGAGTAGAATTAGAGGTTTCCAGTATAAAGAGATGTTTCCAGGAATTTTGCTATACATAGGAAGATACACACAGATTGTAGCTGATGGAATCCGAGAAAAGTAGAGTCAAGAGAAAGGAATTTTTTCTTTTTCATCCAGATGGAATCACAGGATATTTTATGCTGATGTATTAGCTGATGACAATAATCTCCACAAATTTGTGATGTAGCAAGGGGAGGATTTCCTGCAGTTATGTCTTTGAGGAGGTGGAGAGGGAAGGGAGTGAGAACGACTTCAGTGGGATAATGCATAGTTTCTTCTATGATAGTCAGCGAGATATTAAAATATGTCAATACAGGTGCTGGTGGGTGGGCAGACATGATTAGGGAGCCTCTGAAAGTTCTCTGCTGGTTGCTTCAATTTTCTCGGAGCAGTAGAGAGCAAGGGCATCAGCTGAGAGTGAATATGGGGGAGAAATTGGAGGTTTGAGGATAGAAGAGAAGATGTGAAATAATTTTCTAAGAGAGTGAAAGAACAACGAATTAGGATATAAAATATGATTGCTGGAAAGCATTCAGGATCCTCTTAAGGTTTGTGATAGTATCTACTATTTACCTGTTATCATCTTTTCTTTTTTACTTTATATATCTTTGCTTTCTCCTCCTCCTTTTATTCTTGATTAGAATACTCAAAATGTTACCTGTTTTTTTTTCAACTTACTTTTATTTGGCTTATCAGCTCATTAATATTTATGTTTCCTTATTTATCAATTTATTTTTTATAATTTTAAATATTCTATTTTCTATAGGTTTATTTTGTTCTTTTTTTAACTTTGTGAGTTGGATGTTTAATTCACTTATTTACAGTTTTTCTTCTGCATAATATGAGTATTAAGGGTATTTTTTTTCCTCAGAACTCCTTGATTTCTCTCCAATAGGTTCTGATATATAGTGTTTAAAATGTTCTGCAGTGTTTAAAAATTAAATAGTTGATTAAATAGTTTTGATTTTCAGGTGATGGGATGTTTTTGATTTATTTGCTAAATTTTGTTAGTATTTCTATCTCTAATGCATTGTGATCAGAAAATGTGGTCTCTACTAGTGCCAACTTTCCAATTATTGATTTTTTTTGGTTCTAATATGGTAAAATTTATGAACTTTCTAAGGGAATTTGGGAAAAAAACTTTGTTCTATTGTTTTTCAAGGTATAGAATTTAGTGTATATATCATGTAGACCTATCTTATGTTATTAAGTTCTTTTAAATTGTTATTTAATTTTTGTTCACTTGATTTCACATGAACTGATAAAAAGATGAATTAATTATATAGGCAATTTAATAACATTTTGTCATTCCTTATAATTACAGAGCTTTTAAGTTATCAGCAAGGCATAACACAATGTCATTTTTAAACTTATAGTAAGTAGAAAAATTAACAATAACTATTAACAATGTCAAATACAACCTTTTTAAAGAGGATACTCTACAGATCTTTTAATGTTATTTTTAAGGTTATTCAAATTTAGAGATAAACAGTTGTACCCAAGCCAAAAGAGGCCTGGGAATACTCCCGTATGAATCAGTGATATTTTCCATTTTATTTTTCTTACATTGGCAGATAACTCCATTACTTAAAATAAGCAAAGTCATAATAGTTTGAAATTCCCTAAAATGTGCTCCAATCTCAGGCATTTTAGTTGACAATTTAGATAAAATTAACAGAAAATATCATTTATAATTTATCTCATTTACAGTCTTGAAGGAGAAATGTCTCATTTTACCCTCTAATATGTGCTTTCAGATATAAAGCACCTTAAGTGGGGGGAATTATGCCATTGTAACATGCAGAATTTTCTCAACGAGCTTGCTTTATAGACAGAAATTCTAGGGTGTCTTTATATTTCATAATTTGCATTACAATAGATGTTTTCTTCAAGAACTTAATGCACTCAACTGGAAGCTTTTCAGTATGCACAGGGAATTGTATTCTATTTAGTGATGACATGATTTTTTTATGAAGAAGAGTAATTATCTTGGTGGATACCTGGGAATGTGTTAGAATTGGCATACCAAGGACAGAGTAGGTGACTAATGATTGATAGGATTGTATCTCACTGATTCCCCCAAGGACTTCAGTATGGACAGTTTTCTACAGTGTGATACTCTCTGGTCATTGTTTTCATGAAACTAAAAAATGTATTAACATTCTTTCACATTTATATATTTAAAACAAATTGTAAGTGTGCCATATTTCATTTAATCCTCACCATAAACTATGAGGCAACTTGTGTGGTCTCGGTCGTGCATTTTCTGTAGACTGACAAAACATGTCCTCTTCATGCTTTATATTTAGTTGCAAGCAGAAAGGGTGCAGTGAACTGGTCAGTATTTTGACATGTTAATTATAGATTTCAAAGGGGTTGTGTGGAGTGAGTGGAGCAGTGAAATATGAGGCAGCACGGCAAAGGCACAGGGTACTCCTAACCTTTATGTTCCTGAACATGTTTGCCTTTGTGCTTTAACCTGTACTCATGTGCAACTAACCTTTTAATTCAGGCTAGGCACAGATGATAGAAGGTTATATCCTCAGGCTAGATTCTGTTGTTTGGTGTTTATATTGATGTGTAATTCATTCGAACCTGACAAGTTGAAGAGGTAATTAATATCCTTTATGCTTGACACAATGCACCTCGTGAACTCTCAGAAGAGAAATTTGAAAATAAATCATATGGCAAGGCAGCATGAGTGGTTTAGAGGTTTAGATAAGCATCAATTGGGCAGGTTTTTCAGAACGGGAATCTTCCTTAGGAGGGTCGGAATGAGGCGGATCTGGAAAATCAATATAAGACCTGAATTTTGCATAACAAAAAACTTCCTTTGTAGACATTGGAGCTTGCCTGAGGTGGTGTCCTGATTTGCATTCAGGAAGGCAAAAGGAAGCAAATACAAGAACTATTCCTTAAAGGATTCTGCTGTGAGAGGCTGAAGCTTCATATAAGAAGTGAGATGGGTGCGTTTTCTTTCATGGGGTTCTGTGATGTTAGACAATCCCTTTTTGATAAATGAAGAATTAGTTTATAAATTTTTTGAAGGAAACTTCAGAGGCATTGTTACCCTTTACTTTACAGGTACATTAGAAAGGTCGATCTCAGATCTAGCCAATTTAGATTTGAGAGTAAGGTGTGTGTGATAAACACATTGAGAGAATTCTCATAAATACATGACCTGATGGACAGTGAATCCTGTTTAGAGAAAAATCGATGTCAAAGGCAGGTTGGTATACACATCATCAAGTTATTATTATTGATATTTGTATACTGTCTTCTAATATTGCAAGGTTCAAGACCTCTTGATTTTAGGTTAAGATTAAACTTGGCTGGAAAGTAGAAGTTGAGGGAAAGAGTGAGGAGTATGTCACACTGGCAGAACTCTGTCTAGGTTATACCTACTCTCTATATTGCATCATCTATATGAAGTTTTTCATGTAAAACATATTATTTTAGAGATAAATGCTGTAGAAAAAGTTTTCTCTGAAAACCTGATATGTTTTCCCTTCTGGACAGAAGGAGCAACTATAAACCACAGGTCTATATACTAGTGACCTATACCTATCACTGCAGGTATATTTTGGTTTTACAGCACATTGTTTTAAACAGAAATAATAGCTAATATTTATTAAGTACTTATAATATATTAGACACTCTGTTATCTCATTGAAATCCCCACAAAACCCCTAGGACGTTGAAATTACTATTTTGTTTTACAGATGAGGCATAGAGAGAATGATTGTCACGTCCAGGGTTAAACAACAGTAAATGATGAAGCCAAGACATATAAGCTCAGGCAGTCTGATTTGAGACCTCATTTTTTTTAACCTCCCAACTATGAATTAATTCCCAAGTTTCCAATTTGGGAAAATTTCACATAGAATCTGTAATCTTAGTTTTTCTTAAAACTTGGGTAATCTGGTGACTAGTTTGCATTTTTTCATGGAAACGAGTTTGAGCTGAGCAGCAATCGGCCTTTTAGACACATTTCAGCAGGGCTGCCCCAGTTGTTTGTGTTCAGCGGAGTTGAGACCCTGAATGGTAAAAGTGATCATGTTTTCACCTTTGTTTTGATCACCAGGATATTCAGAATAACCTTTGTGACTAAGTAGTAAAATTTTTTTCCTTTTGGTATTGATTTTTAATTTTCATAGTTCACTATTTTATTGTATGCATTTCTTTTTAGGCATGTCAAAGTCTTTGTGGGATGCTTTATTTGATTATTGTGCTAAAATCTCTTCTGTAATTGTATAAAGACCTCGGATTTTAAATAGACATAAATTTTGTCATAAAGGATTTAAATAGATTGCCATGGAAAAGTATTAGAGCTTCTATAGTTCAGCTGTGTTGTCTTTAAGTATATCAAGTTTATGTAACTAAAAAAATATGTGGGTGGTCTAGCACCAGTGCTATATCGTGAGATTATGAAGGAAGGGGTAGAGTTGCTTTTAAAAAAGATTTGTAGTAAAATAATATTTTTCTAATGGTAAAATTGGTGGGAATATGCTTTGTAAGACCCCCGATTCTTTTGAAAACATATCCCAATAGCAGCTACCAAATCATTGGAGGTAGCCTAGGAGATCAGATTGCCACACACAGCTGTGTGTGTGTGTGTGTGCGTGCGCGCGCGCGCACGTGTGCGCATGCACACAGTATGTGTTAATGGAATAAAAATTCTGCACAATTCACTCTACTAGATATAGAAAACATAGTAACTACAAGCCCTGTCCAGTTGGAGCTTATAAATGTGTTGAGGAATTCAATAGAGCTTAGACATATGGAGAGTAAAATATACAGTCCTGGAGAGCAGACTGTGGTTAAGCAAAATTGATCAGGGGAATTTTTCTAGGAAAATCTCTGGGGTAAACATAAAAGGATCTCCAAACTTGGCCCCATCTACATCTGTTCACCATTTCACTAGAGGCCCTACACTTTTCTCCTTTATTGTATTACTAGTGTAACTTCCAATAGCTGCAGCTAGGCAATAAAAACTGTCAATTTTTTTGTCTTGCTAGAGTGTTTTTAGGGTTTATCTATTTCATAATCACCTGCCTGTCTGTTGCACTTTCCAGCTTGAGATTTATGGCACATTTTATATGCCAAATATAATTATTTGGTATTACTACCACACAGAAACATTTATTTTTCTCTGAACATATAATGTTTTATCGTTTTTATGAGCTTTCATTGGTCAAGGATCTTTGCTTGTAAGTAACAGAAGTTGATTCCGGCTAACGAAAACCAAAAAAGAATTTATTGGAAATATACAAGGGCAGCTCAGAGTCTCAGAAAGGAATTCCAATAGTTAGGTCTTAGAAAGAATAGGGGCCAAGGAAAATCCAGGGATGTGAGGAGGAACTAAGGGAGGGTCAATGGAGTATTTGCATATGAGTTGAATCACCTCCAACTCTTTTCAACCTTCATGGCCCTCTGTTCAAAATTCACAGTCCCAGGTGAAAGAATTGAAGCAGCCCAAGTGGAGTCACAGGCTCACCTCTTGGCCAGAAGGGGACAATACTTTAATTGATGGTCCCAGTGTATGGGATGAAGAGGGCTAGTGTTCCAGAGAAGTTGAGGTCTCATTAACAGAAAGGGGTAATAAGTACTGTCAGGGAAGAAGGAGAATCCCCCTCTGCCCTTTCCCTTAAGGTTCCTAGGGCTGGCCAAATAATTAAAAGACAGGTTAGCAGGAGAAAATAATACCAAGTTTAATAACATGTATACATGGGAGAAACCAGGGAAACTGAGTTTCTCGACAAAATGGCAGAGATTCTTGTCTTAAATACTATCTTCAGCTAAAGACAAAGGAGGATGTTGGGGGTGGGGGGTTTGAGATTTCAGAGGGGAAGAAGACAATTTACATGGAGATAGAAATGCAAATGTTTGTCTAACAACTCTTTTCAGGGCCACCTATAGAGAATGTGGCCAGGGAGAGACAGAAATTTTGATAAAATGGGCTTGTGGTTCCTTTTGTATTGTAACATCTATTTTACATTGTATTACAGCCATCATATGATAGTAACTCCTTCCTGAAAAACGTCTTCTGTGTTAAATTTTTCAGGCAGTTTGGGGGAGGTCAAATGGTCTGTCAGAGAAAATAATCAAGGCAAAGAGACATATTTCAGGGTGGGCAAATTGTGATCTCCCACAGTACTGTGCAGGGAAACCGATAGATGCCACTCCTGCTGGAGTCTTAAATTCTATCCATTTAGTTCCACTTATCTGTGTGTAGATCTTGGCCATATAAGAATGAAGTTAGTATATGCATTTGACATGCAGACCCAAATGCATCTAGTGCCGCTAATTTCAACCAATTTTTCCCCCGAAAAAGATATTTTATGATCAGTTAGAGCTTTTTGCAGAACCGTTTCTCTTCCTAATTAAAGATCCCTGTTGAGAGCAACTGTCTGCACAGAAGAGAGTAACAATTAGGGATTTGATTCTATTTGAAATTTAAGATGTGGGCGTATGTAGGCCATGCTTTCACACCAGTTATATCACAGGTTATATCACAAGAGTCATACTTGACGTCTTGAAGTAAAGAATGCCAGACTATGTTTAAATTGCATTGTTTTCTTGAGATTTACTAGCTCTAAATACGTTTAGAACATATAATTTGTTGATAAAACAAACATTACTCTTTAATTGTAAGCAAATGAAATAAACACTCTTTCACACCCAAATATTCTATATATTTAAAACAAGAATATTTAAATGAATTAAGCTAAGCATATTGTGTTATTTATCAGAAATATTTTATTTTAAAAGTCAGTGGACATACAATTTTGAAATGACTTTGTCCCACCAAGATATTAAAATACATATAATTGCAGGAAAGAACTGAATTTTTATTCAATGATCTTTTTAAGATCTGTGGTTGAACACTGTTTTAAATATCAATTTAATTAAACTAAGATAGATAAAAATGTTCAGGTAAAAACTTTAACTCCTCCAAATGCATCAGTTTGACTTAAATTTCTCCTTGATTTCATTGGTATCCCAGCATATTTTTAAAAAGGAAGAAGAAGTGACACAGAGATGAAAATTAGGCTTCTGTTTCAAGGACATCTCCTCAGTAAGGGGTAATCACCACACTGAGGAGTTTTTAATAGCAAATAATCAGGAAGCACTATTGGGATCATAAATTTGTATATGAAAGAATTGACATCAGTGTGAGATATGGGCTATTTAAGGTAAAGCCAGAAACTTAAGAAATTGTTTCAGGAAAACAAACAAGGTATGGCTTTGCATTGGAGAATATAAAAGTATTTTGATTTAATAGAGGCATTGGATATAGTTACTCTACATTAAACAACAACAGAAGCCTGAAGCCACTAATAAATATTTCTGTGAAGGCAAATACTAATATGAAATGGAATATTTCTTTCAAACTAAGTGCAGCAACAGGATATCATTAGTGTTATTGGGGATTCATGTGCAGTGTTATTTTATAACTACTTAACTTATTATCCTTCAAGGATGGTCTGCTGTTCTCCATTCATCAGTTTGAACATAAAATACTTTGCGCTGGACCTAGTGGAACTGACAGTTTATGGAGCTACAGTCATCCTGGCGTAGCTGACCATGGCATGTAAGGAAAATATGGCTCACTTGCTTGAAACCATTATCACTATTTCTCTTCCCCAAGGTGATGAAATTACTGCTAGAATAAAGGCCAATCTAATGCCAGACCGTGCACATGCATTCTCTGTACCTAGCCAGCTAGCTCTCATCCTGTCACAGTTTTGCCGTTGATGGGATGATGTTAAGATTCAGGACTTAAACAAATGGAATCTAATACATAGAAACTGTTCAAACATTTATTGCAGAATTCCTTCAAATATTTTAAATGGGAAGTTGCTTCCCACGCATTTTAGAACTCTATTCTTGTCTTGTAGCTTCAATGAAATTTTTCCACTGTTGAAATTCTCTAAAATTTAGGAGGTAGACCAGACGGTTTTGAGAGCCCTTCTGGTTCTAAAAGTATGTTGCAGATATCTTGTGGAACTTGCTGCTTTTGTTTTCTTAGTCTAAGAGCTCAACACCCCACAATGATCTACAAGGCTCTATATGTTCTGTCACCACCCCTCTCCTTTCCTTAGCCTTAGCTCCTACCTCTCTACCCATCCTCAACCATGTCAGACACATCCACCTTCTGACTCTTCCTAGAACATTCCAAGGCTAGTTCTGTCTTAAAGTCTTTCTTTCCTCAGATAACTGCATGACCATGACCACAACTCTTAATTTTCTCAGATGTCTTCTCAAATTTCACATTATCAGAGAGGCCTTTCTTGACCATCCTATCTAAAAGAGCAATCACTCTACTCATGTCATTCTCTGTCCTCCTCCACCTGCATAGCTATGTCACAATGTGAGATATTAAACATTTATATGTTTAGTGTTTGTCTCTGCCTTGTAATGGATAGTGTTAGTTGCCTGGCGGGATCCCTCTACTGACCACTCTCAGATTCTCCTGTCTCATCTTGGGAGTTACCCTCAGGCCAAACAGGAGCTACCTCTCCACTGAGGTCATGCCCACACCAAGATGAGAATACAAAAGTCCAGCCCCCTTCCCTCAAGGTGCAGCCAATTGTGCATTCCTACTTAAAATTTTCGGGAATTTGGGGTCAATTTGAAGCTAGTCTTCAGCTATGACTATATTCTTGCTCAGTTTTTACCTTTCCTACCAAATCTTGCTTCCTCCATTCCCCTCTTCCTCAGGGTCTGCTTCTGTGGAACTTGACCCAAGACACGCTCTGGAATGTAAGCTCCCTGAGGTTAGACAATGTCTCTATTCACTGCCACATTCATAGCACCCAACCTGACATATGTAAGTGCTTAAGTAATTTTGAATGATTGTCTTGGTTTGGAAGGCCCTAATTATTTTAGGTAGAACAACATTCTAGGTGATTTGAGCGCTCATTCTGCATTGGGTAAAGACAAGCAAACAAAAAAATAACAAACAAAAAATCCATCTACCAGCTTTACCTTCTGCACTTGCAAGCATCTTAAAATTCAATTAAAAAGTTTCATTAACATTAATCTTTACTATTATTATGAGCCAACATTGGATTTTCCCGAGTTCTATGATGAGTTAGGTCCAACTATGACTTGTGGGTCAAATCCAGCCCTGTTTCACATTGCCCACAAGATAAGAATATTTTTTACGTTTTTAAATGATTGAAAAAGATTGAAAGAGGAATACTATTTTGTGATACATGGAAATTGTATGAGATTCAAATTTCAGTGTCCATAAATAAAGTTGTATTGGAACAAAGTCCTGGTCATTTATTTATGTATTGTCTATGGCTACTTTCATGCTACAAAGGCTGGTTTTTTGTTGTTGTTGTTGCAACAGAGACCAAGTGGCTCACAAAGCATAAAATTTTAGTCTCTGGCCCATTGCAGAAAAAGTTTGCTATCTTTTTCTTCTCCAGACTTAAACTCTCATGTTATCCCACTATTTCTTGGATTCTTAGAAGCAACACTTCAGATCATGAAATGTTTTTAGTCCAACAAGGCCTATGTCACCGTCACCATACTTTGCCATGTCATCATTTTCTGACCTCTTCCATTCAAGACAAACTTCATTCTTTTCCTGGTTACCGGCTGCTACTTGTCTAACTGGTAATCATTCTTAGTTATCTAAAGCATTCACAACTCTGAGTACATTTGCTGTCTTACCCAGGAAAACATTCCCACACATTCCCAGCACAAATCTTGCCAGCAGAAACAAGAAAAAAAAAAAAATAGAATGCATGAAAACATAGCAAAAGACTCCCACATGTTGCACTTTTCTTCTAAGAAGTCTTTATTACTTGTCAGGCGCAAGTCCCACAGTCCTTCATTCCAGATTAATTGCTTCAGCATCCCCTTTAACTTGCATTTCTGAGATAACAGGTCTTTTTTTTCCCTACAAATCATATAGAGAGGAGAGAAAGTTTGTGTCTGTGTGGTGGTGCTTTCTGACTAAGAGGTAGTTTATTACCTAGTTGAAGAACTGTTAGGTGAGAAATAGAATCTCAAACAATAACCATGGATTACACTTTATATTAAAATGAGTGTCTTGGCACTTTTATGAACTGCTTTATGATTTAACTATCTCAGTTAGTAGTTAGACAACAGTTCTAATGAGTTGAAAATGATGAACTTATTTCCTAGATAGGCTAATTAGCTTTATGCTCTTCTTTGGCCACATAAATTTCAATTTAGTGAAATGTTTTGCTGGTCCAGCTCTTTAGTGGCATAGAGAATAAGGCAATAGAGTAGATGAAATCAGTAAAATTTAATTATATAGCTTTTATTCACATTCTAGAAGAAACTTTATTTTATATGAGATGTTTAGATTACATTTTAGTATTTATGAAACTTGTTGTTCTAGATGATATGTAGATAAATATAATCTCAAAAGCACAATTAGCCATCATTACTAGTTAAGGCCATGGCAATCAATACTAAAACCAAATGTTTTTGGAACTATATCAACATTAAATGTTATTACTTTGTTTACTCAATAAATCTATTAAAGATTTATAAAAGAAAATTTATTAAAGAAATTTACTCTGGTTCTCCCTAAAGTTTTTAACTGAACTATGAGTTAAAATTTAAAATTTGTGGTTCTGTGCAAATTTTAGAGTTTTTTCTTTCTTTTTCTGTGAAAAATGCCATAGGAATTTTGATAGAGATATCATTGAATCTGCAGATCACTTTAGGTGGTATGGACATTTTAACAATATTAATTCTGACCCATGGACACAGGATGTCTTTCCATTCATTTGTGTCTGCTTTAATTTACTTCAGTGTCTTACAGTTTTTAGTGTAGAGACCTTTCACCTCCCTGGTTAAATTTATTCCTAAGTATAAGTATTTTATTGTTTTTGATACTTTTATAAATGGAATTGTTTCTTTATTTTATTTTCAGATAGTTGATTCTTAAGTGTATAGAAACACAGTTGATTTCTGCATGTTGATTTTATATCCTGCATCTTTCCTGAATTTGTTTATTTGTTCTAACAGTTTTTTGATGATCTTTAGGGTTTTCTATATATAAGATCATGTCATCCGCAAACAGAGACAATTTTACTTCTTCTTTTCCTATTTGATGCCTTTTGTTTCTATTTCTTGCATAATTGCTCTGGCTAGAACTTCCACTACTATGTTGAATAGGAGTAGTGAGAGTGGGTCCTCTTGTCTTGTTTCTGATCTTATAGGAAAAACTTTCAACCTTTCACCATTGAGTATGGTATTAGCTGTGGGATAGCGTATATGGACTTGATTATCTTGAGGTATGTTCCTTTTATACCCAATTTATTGACAGTGTTTATCATGAAAGTATGTTGAATTTTGTCAAATGCTTTTCTGTGTCTATTGAGATGATTATATGATTTTTATCCTTCATTCTATTAATGTGGTGTATCATACTGATTGATTTGTGTATACTGAAACATCCTTGCATCCCAGATATAAATCTCATTTGATCGTGGTGTATGAACCTTTTAATGTGCTGTAGAATTTGGTTTGGTAGAATTTTGTTGAGAATTTTTGCATCTATATTCATCAGGGATATTGGCCTATAGTTTTTTTTCTTGCAGTGCCCTTATCTGGCTTTGGTATCAGAGTAATTCTGGCCGTATAAAATGAGTTTGGGAGTCTTTCCACAACTTCAAGTTTTTGAAAGAGTTTGAGAAAGATTGGCTTTAATTCTTTTTTTCTCTCTGTTTTTTTATTGTGAAATTTTTGTTGCACATTATTGTTTGTCAGTCACCATATAATTGCATCCCTCCACCCCTTGTGCCCACCCCTCTACCCCCCTTGCCCCTGGTGGCTTTAATTCTTTTTTAAATGTTTGGTAGAATTTTTCAGTGAAGCCAGACCCAAAAAAATCAAAGCAATCTGAGAAAGAAAACAAAGTTGGAGGCATCAGACTTTCTGATTTCAAACTATGTTATAAGCTGTAGTAATCAAAACGGTATGGTGCTGGCATAAAGACAGACTCACAGACCAATGGAACAGAATTGAGAGCCCAGAAATAAATCCACTCATATACAATCAACTAATAGTTGACAAGGGAGCCAAGAATAATCAATGGAGAAAGGATAGACCCTTCAGTAAATGTTGTTGAAAAAACGGGATATTCACATCCAGAAAAATTAAAATGGACCTTATCTTATACCACTCAAAAATCAACTTGAAATAGATTAAAGACTTAATGTAAAACCTGAAACTATAAAACTCCTGGAAGACAACATAGGGGAAAATCTCCTTGACGTTCATCTTTTTTTTTTTTTTTTTTTCTGACATTCATCTTGGCGATGATTTTTTTGATATGACACCAATGTACTGGCAAAAAAAGCAAAAATAAACAAGTGAGACTACATCAAACTAAAAAGCTTCTGCACAGCGAAGCAATCAACAATTTGTTGAAACAATCAACAAAATGATAAGACAACCTATGGAATGAGAGAAAATATTTGTAAACCATATATCTGATAAGGGGTTAATATCCAAAATATATAAGAAACTTATACAACTAAATAGCAAAATAAATAAAACAAAACCAAAACCAAAAACCAATCTGATTAAAAAATGGGCAAAGGAACTGAATAGACATTTTTCCAAAAAAGACATACAAATGGTTAAAAAGTACATGAAAAGATGCTAAATATCTCTAATAATCTTGGAAATGCAAGTAAAAACCAGAGTGAGATATAATCTTACACATGTTAGAACGGTTATTATCAAAAAGACAAGAGATAATAACTGTTGGCAAGGATGTAGAGAAAAGGGAAACTTTGTGAACTATTGCTAGGAATATAAATTGGTACAACCATTATGGATACCTATGTAGAGGCTCCTCAAAAATTTAAAAATAGAACTACCATTTGATCCAGCAATCCCACTTCTGGGTATATGAAATCACTATCTCAAAGAGATATCTGCACCTCCATGTTCATTGCAGGATTATTTATAATAGTAAAGATGAAAACAACCTAAGTGTTCATCAGTGAAGGGATAAAGAAAATATGGTTTTAAATATTGAATGAAATATTATTCAGCCATAAAAAAAGGAAATCCTGCCATTTGTGACAACATGGATGAACCTTGGGCATTTTGTTAAGTGAAGTAAGTCAGACAGAGAAGACAAATACTTTATGATATTACTTATATGTGGAATCTAAAAAAGCCAAACTCATAGAAACAGGGAATAGATTGTGGTTACTAGGGGCTGAGGGATGGAGAAAATGGGAGATGTTGGTCAAAAGGTACAAAATTTCAGGGGCTGACCCCATGGCATAGTGATTAAGTCCGGCACACTCTGCTTTCGTGGCCTGGGTTCATGGGTTCATATCTCGGGTGTGGACCTACACCACTTGTCAAGCCATGTTGTGGCAGCGACCCCCATACAAAATAGAGGAAGATTGGCACGGGAGTTAGCTCAAGGTGAATCTTCCTCAAACAAAAAAAGAGGAAGATTGGCAATAGATGTTAGCTCTGAGCGAATCCTCTTTAACAACAACAACAACAACAACAAAAGGTACAAAATATCAGTTATAAGATGAATAAATTCTCGGATCTACTGTACAGCATAGTGACTACAGTTACTAATACTGTATTGTATACTGAAATCTGCACTGTAATTGCAAAACACAGTAGGTCTTAAATATTCTCACCAAAAAAAAGTAACTATGTGAGGTGATGAATGTGTTAACTAACCTAACCTTATTGTGGTAATCATTTCACAATATATATGTATATCAAATCATCACATTATACACCTTAAACTTACACAATGCTATTTGTCATTTATATCTCAATAAGGCTAGAAAAAATTTAAAATTTGTCTATATATCAAGGTCAATCATATAGTGAGCTGTAATTCTGTTAATAATATGCTAAATTTTGTTTTACATTATTTACATAGCAGTATAATTGATATATAGCATTATATTAGCTTCAGGTGTACAACATAATGATTTGATATTTGTGTTAACGTCACCATATACAGTTGCAAATTTTTTTTTCTTGTGATAAGAACTTTTAAGATCTACTCTTTTAGGAACTTTCAAATATACAATACAGTATTATTAACTATAGTCAGCATGCTATACATTATATCTCCATGACTTATTTATTTTATAACTGGAAGTCTGTACCCTTTAAATTAGTTTTAAATAGTAAAAAATACAAGGTAAAATGAGATCAAGTGTGTATAAGCCATTAGCTTCTCTTATATTCATGTGAATTATATACAACTTGGATTTCCTTGCCTAAGATTTGTACATTCAGCTTGCAAAGCATTATACTTAAATTACAAATGTGTTTCTTATTATTTACCATAGCACTGAAGTTTATGTTCAAAAAGTCAGAGTAAATGTTGCATTCCTCTCATTAATGTATGGCCTCACCTTAATGTTACAAAAAAAAAAAAAAAAGATGAGAAAAAGTACGTAATATTCGATCATCTCCTAATCTGCCCATACCCAGTAGCTTTTTTTCACCTAAGGCTTGAACATGAAATCATCTGAGAAAATTGTAGTCTTATTTATTATCCCATACTTAAAAAAAATAAAAAGTGTTTTCTATATTAAACTTAGGGCACAAGTATGAATTTAAGAACATGTACCAGATTCAGCTATTAGTATGTAGCTATTAACATGTAGTAGATTCAGCTATAATATAATTAAATTCTCTTAATATTAGTAAAAGGGGGAAATAGATGAATGAAGATAAGGAATTCTGTCTTATAAATGCATAGGAAGTTTTCCCAGGACTAGAGCGCTCACTAAAAATTATTTGATTTCTATGGTCTGCTGTGTATATTAGGAAATTATCTACCTGTATGTACCAGGGTTCTTGTGCCATTTTGTGAGATTAGCACCAAGAGCACTTTCATTTCTTCAACAATTTGACCTCCTATTGCCTGCCAGATTAATAATAAGAAAAATGAGTCAGGAAGATTTGTAAACAGACTTTCCTCTTCATTAACATCCATCGACCATTTACAGATGTTCATAGCAAATCCTTCACCATTACCTCTTGGAAGTGATTAGTGTTGGCATGTGCTCTTGGCCCAATTCCATGCCAAGAATTAGTGTATATATCTTTGTTCATTGCCTTTATTCTTGTAAAATAATACTGACTTTATATTCCTCATGGTTCATTGTTAAAGCCGAAGAATCTTCCCTCATCCAACTACAATATCTCTATGAACTCTACCATTATCTTTTATGAAAGATGTAATTGCAAAACACAGTATTGTCATAGAATATTGTCTGAAGGATATTCAGACCCTCTATTCCTTCAGATTCTATATTCTAATTATTTTTCTTGATTCGAACAATATAATTCCTTTCTCATCTTCCCGGCCTCTAAATGTCAACATGCACCACGGTTTGTCCTCTGTCTTCTCTTTCCACATGGACTCTGAGGGTGAGCTCATCTAGTCTTATGGCATTAAATACAATTCATAATGTGACAACTCCCAGGTTTCATCTCCAGCTAGTAACTCTTCCTCAAGGAGGACTCACATCTGCAACTGGTGATTCAATAGCTCCATTTTGACATTGAATAGGAATCTCAAATTTAATGTATCTATAACTTGACCACCTGATTCCCACACTCACACACCCCAAAAAAATTGCTCGCCCGACTGCCTTCCCAATCTTTGTAACAGATTTCATTCTTCCAGTTGCTTAGGCCAAAAATTTGAAGTCATCCTATATTTAATTTTCTTTCCCTCATGCACATGTGCAAACCAGCACTTCATCTTCTTGGCTCTACTCTAAATACACAGAAATGTGTGCGTGTATGTATATATGTATGCGCGCACACACACACACACACACACACTTACATACATATCTCCCATTTGATCTGCCTCCTCTATCTCTTTGACCACATAATACTCTTTGTTTTCTTCCCCTAGAAACACTGGTACCCTGGATATTCTTTAGAATTCTGCCTGGAATAGTCTTCTCTCAGAGATCGACATGGATCACTCCTTTACTTCATTGAGATCTTTACCTAAATGTCCTCTTATTGTTGAGGCCCACTCCAACCATCTTAGAGAAAATGACTTCTCCATCTTTGACTTTTTCATGCACAGTACTTGTTCCTAACTGACAAATTATTTATTGCTCATCACTCTTATCTAGAAAATAGGCTTCATAAGAGCAAGGATTTGGTTTTATTCTTTGTCATTTTCCCAGTGCCTAGAATAGTAAGACAAATAGTAAGCATTCAATAAATTTTGATGAAGAAGTGAGTCAGGCTGACCTGGGAGTTAAATTAGGCAGCAGGAAACTTCATGGCAATGATATGGGAAATATGCTATAGGATAAGTACATTGGCAAGCTCATGATACACCACTAACACATTAGGATTTCCAGAACTTGTTAGGAGTAATTGACATTGGATTGATGTAGAACTATAGAAGTTAGCCTTGCTAAATCAAGGAAATTCTGTCTATATTACTTTCATTATGATCTTGTCATAACTTTGGAAGCTGGAGAAAAGTGTAAGGTATATAAAGCAATAGAGAGTATGCTCTTTGAGAGTGGGATCTAGAAAACTGCCTGGCTTGGGGTCTTAGCTCTGCTACTCCTAGCTGTGTGACTTTGGGCAAGGATCTTAATTTTCTGGTGTGTCAATTTTCTTGTGTGTCAAATAAGAATGCAAATAGTATTAACCTCATAAGTTTGCTATGAAGATTAAATGAATTAATACACTTAAAGCTCTTAGCATACAATCAGTTCTCAAAACAGCTCTGTTATTATTATTTATGATATTTTCTAATAAGTTTATATGAAAATATTAAAGGGAACGATAGAAATACTAATCATGGCCACGTATCATATAGGTGAAAATTTGACTTATTATTAAGTTCTATTATGCATGAAAAAGAGCAAGAAAATGAAAAAAGTTAGCCATGGTATTTCAGACTTCCAGAAATAGGCTCTAGTCCTTGCCTTGAGGATAATGAGCTTATGATAAAAGCAAACTTCTCTTACTCAGTGGGACTCTAGCCACACCATCACTTCTCTTGGAGATGTGGTTGAAAATATCAGAACATTTAAGGAAGTCTTAGGTACTGACAGGATGGCAGCTTCCTGATCCAAGCTAAAGAGACAGCACAATTGGAAGTATAACTCAGTCTTTTTTTGTGGTTGATGTAAAAAAAAAAAAAAAGAACAATGATGCCCCACTAAAAAATCCCTTTGTGTTATTGTTAGAGCCAGAGTGAACAGGCTGAGTCACCCAGTAAGCCACCTGTTAAATCACGATGTTTCAAACTGTATCCACCTTCAGAATATATTTGAGAGTGGGCTGTTCATTAGTCATAACTGAAAACATTATGTGGTACTGAAACTCAACCTAAAGACACGTAATCTCCGTGACTGATACTTACTTATTACTAAACTCTTACTCTAAGTTTCTAAGTCTACCTAGAAATTTAGGCAGCCCTGCTTTTAATGCACATTCTTATAAACCAAAATTAAAGTCAGTTGGGAAAGATACATTTACAGTTAAAGGATTTTAGCATTTTTATCCTATATAGGAACAATATTATTTGGGAGGTTCTCTTTGGGATCTATCAATAGAAAATATTAAGCAGTTTGTATCAAACTATTGTAATGGCACATTGATATAAGCCTCAGCACATTCAAACTTGCAAAGTGATTTCTCTGATATTATTTGTAGATTTTTGTTAAATATTAAAGATGAAAGTGAGACCAATATATAGTATGTACATGTGTGATATGTATTATAACACGTGTACATTATGTATATATCTATGTGTATGTGTGTAATTTTCATAGTCTTGGGATAAAGTGAGAACTTTTAAAACTTGATACTAAAAATAAAAATCCTAAAGGGAAAACAGATTTGACTATAAAACAGCTAAAGATAAACACACAAAAAAGATAAAATACATAAGAAAAATTGGAAAAAAATTATTTGCAACTGAGTTATTTGACTACACACATATTAAATATTCTTAAGTATATGAATAGATCTTAGAAACCACTGAAAAAGATAAACTTTCCAATAGAAAAATTTCCAAAGGCCATAAACAATTCATTCAAAAAGGAGTGATATATCCTCTCCTGTTGAATTGTGAAGTATTGATAATTTCAATATTGCTAAGATTGTGGAGAAATAGTCACTTTTATACAATGTTGACATAAGTAGAAACTGGCAAAACATTTTTGGAGGACAGTATGGCAATATGAATCAAAATTTAAAATGTGTACATTTTTATTTACTCAGCAATTTAACTTAGGGGAATTTATCTGGAAAAAATAATCAGGCAAATGTTTAAATATCTACATACAAGGATGTGAGTCAAATATTGTTTCTAATAGTGAAAAAAACGGCACTAATCTGAGTATCCAGCGGTAGGGAATTTGATTACAAAGTCTATTATATTCAAACGGTGGAACACCTTGTAACCATTAAAAAATATGCTACAGAGATATGCTCATGGACTTTGAAAGCTCCTATAGTAGATTTTTACTAGAAAAAAAAACTGGCTACCAAATATCAGGAGCAATATGACAGTAATTTTGTTAAATATATATTATATATTTATAAATATATTGTGAGTCTGTGTGTGTGGTGTGTGTGTGTGGTATGTGAGTGTGTATGTATCCATCAGTTTGTTAATGAGGAGCCAAATAAGGTTTCTGCTCTCATGGAGTGTATGTTCTACAAAGGAAAGTCCAACAATAAACAACTAAGCACACAAATTAACAAGATACATTCAAATTTGATGGTTGTTCTGAGGAAAAGAAAGGAATAATTCTTGGGGAACTCATGAACGCTTAAAAAGGAAACTCTGCAAAGATGCCTTTGAAGTTATAGTGTTTGAACTGAGACCTCCATGAAAAGAAGGAGCTAGCTATGAGAAGACAGGAACGTAGCCCGGGGAAAGGGAACAGCAAGGGCAAGGCTTCTTAGGGCAGAATAGGCTGCAGGGCTGGGGCAGAAAGAAGGCCTATGAATCTCCAGAGGGACCTGAGCGATGAGAAGAATACGAGAGATCTGAGATGCTGGTAGTCTGATGGCCTCGCTGGGTCATGAGTATTAAAAAAAAAGTGTATTTTAATCTTAGTGCAATGTATGAATTAAGCAGGACTTAATTTTATCGTTACAAAAAATAATGAAACAATTTTATTTTTAAAATTACCTTGCCTTGAAAAGCAAAAATTCACGTAGAATCTCTAGCATTGTCTTCCTAAAACAACACTGTTTTGTTCTCCCTAAAGGTTTAATTTAACAGGGAATCAGGTTCATTGAATCACAGTTAATTGTAAAGCTTTCAAAATTAGCAGAAATCTTCCATTAAGGGCCCAGTGATTATGTTTATTAGTATTTGTGGCCTGATTTGTTATTAGGTAAAGAATGCTATTACAATGTAATCTCATGCATTTTAACAGCTGTGTTATTCCCAATCATTCGAAGAAGCCCTTAAATTGAGTCTCTTATATTAACAGAGATTCCCTAAACACAGTAGATAGTAACAATCCATTTTATTTTAAGGCATGTCATAGAAATTAGTGGAATTATGTAATTAGTTTAATGTTATTGAATGTCACTATTGCTTCATATTAACTCAGCTAAATAAATATTAGTTGTAATTTTTGTACAAGTAAAAATTTTATCAAAATACCTTCAGAAAACTTTTCATATGAGGCTTGTTGACTTACAAGTAATTTCTAAATATATTTTTAAAAATTTTACAGCGATTGATGGATGGGTCCCAAAACCTCTAGTTTAGTTTTGACAAATAGATATTGACCATTTTAAGCCATTTTCAATTTGATTCTAAATTATGTTGTCATCTTCTATACTTACATATTTCTCAAAATTAAAAAAAAAAGATAATCACAATGAATATAATTGCTATACATTTCTACCTGCTGTTTATTTTGATTTTATCTTTAGCTTTAACATATACAAAGTGCTATTAGAAATCAATAGATTCAAAGAAAGACTGTTATACGTGGATCAGAAAATTAAAGTATTTTTGTATGTTAATTTTCTGGGGTTCTGGAAATACTAAAAGTAACACAATAAATAGCCTCACTAAAAAAAATAAAAGTGGTTATGAAATTCTTCACTAGAGCAGCACAATACTGTAGAAGCTTTTCAGGTTTAATTAACATTATAAAATATATCTTCCCTAGTTGAAACCACATTTTAAAAAAATGCTCAATGCTTTCCCACATGTATAAGAGAATACTTCTGTGTTATATAATGCTAAACTTTTATGGTTTTCATTTAAACCACATATTTTTTCGAGAGTATTTTATGGGCTCAGTGTTGAATAATCTAATTTTCTAAATTAGTGTTGTCCATTCCTAGAGAATGGTATTAACTTGTTTTATAAACCTTTTGGAATAGCACTGTCCAATACAAATAGCTGCACATGTAGTTTATAATTTTCTAGCAGTCACATTTAAAATCAGAAAAAAATAAATAGATGAAATAATATTAATACTGGATTCTATTTAAACCAGTGTATCCAAAATATTATCCTTTCTACATGTGGTAGTAGCCAAATTTCAGGCGCTGAGTCCCCGCCTGTGGCTAGCAGCTCCAAATGGGACAGTGAGGCTTTAGAACGTGCACTGATCTGTGGCTTAAGAGTCCCTATAGACTATAGTTTTTCCAAAACAGAAACGAGTTTTCAGTTAACAAAGACGATTAGCACCGTGGAAAAAAGTTAAATGACTGATTAAACAGTTTTGCATCCTGACAAAACAACCACTTGTGTCACCTTATTTGGTTTGGGTTTTTGTGTTTTTACCTTTCAGCGTGATATCTTGGCTCTGGGTGGACGAAGTCTTGGATGTTTCAAGAACCCGTTGCATTAATTCATTGAGACCGCTTTGCATTCCATGTTCCACAGATACGTTGTCTTCTCTCAGGCTTTGAACAGGTCATTCTTTCTATCTGGAATAAGCTCTTTTTATGAGCAGCCTAAACTCTACTTAACGCTC
Organism: Ceratotherium simum simum; assembly: GCF_057802395.1. NCBI lineage: Eukaryota > Metazoa > Chordata > Mammalia > Perissodactyla > Rhinocerotidae > Ceratotherium > Ceratotherium simum. The sequence continues at coordinate 38,702,418 of NC_141924.1, forward strand.
GAGGCCTTGCTCAAATGGTACATCCTCTGTAAATGCGACTGAGAATCCGCTAAGCAAAGTTAGTTGGCTCCTCAATAGTGGGGCTTCCATAGCATTGTGTTTATGTCTTGTCTACACCACTTGTTGAAGGGCATATTGATTTGGCATTTTTATGATTATCTTCCTTCTCTCTCCCTCCAACTGGATTATGGACACTCTGTGAGTAGGTAGTATATATTATTCATTTTTGCCAATCTGACACCAGTTAGGGGATAGACCCAAGGTAGGTTCTTAATAAATGTTTATATATTATATAATTTAAAGTGCTACCCCAAAGTATTATACACTTTTATTTTTTTTAGCTAACCACAATTCTGAATTTTTCTCATAAGTTATCTGTGGCTATTAAAAATTCCCGAGGCAGAGGAACCTTGCATGTGCACACATATATGTAATTTGATTCTGCTGCTTTAACGGGATCTGCTATTGTCTTCTATTTCATTTCATCTTGTTGGTGCTCACTTTTTGGAGGGCCACGGATGTTCTCGGTCACTCTCATCAAAGAGACATATTTGTTATCATTAAGTTTTATTAAATATTTTACAGCTATTTTAAACATCATGAAATCATTTTATGTATCCTTTTCATGTTGCTTTGTGTATTTAAACATTAGCTCTTCAAGATTGTAAACTTTTTTTAAGAGGAATGACTATAGTTATTTTTACTCAGCTCTCCCCATAACACCAAGCAATATTTTGGGCATAGAGTAGGTACTGGGTTCAATAAAAACTAGACGAACCTACAATATTTCTGCATAACAATTATATGTAATATTGAAAGGTTACTAAATAGCAATATAGTTAAACTTTTTTATATTGTTTAATTTATAATAAACCCTAGTTAATTATTTAAGTGTATGTTGAATGCCTATTTCATACTTGAGTTCATTTGTTCAGCATATTGAGTGCTATAAATCCAGCAAATTCGCCAGATGTTGAGCATGCATTAATGAATACAAGAGACAAGATCCTACCCTTGTGTATTTTACAGTGTAATGAGAAATACAGATAGCAAATAAACAACAAATACATGTAAAATAATTATTCTTAATTCAATGAAGGGACAAATGGTTGAGGAACAGAGAATAACAAGGGGAATCCACATAGATGAAGTGGATAGGGCCTCTGTGAGCAGGGGACATTTTTTACTGGGATTTGAAGGGTTAGGAAAGGATTGCTGTGTGAAGAGCAGGAGAGAGAGAGCATTTCTGGGAGAGGGAACAGCGTGTGTGAGAGCATGGTGCATGCTGGGATTTAAAAGATGGCCGGTGCAGGTAGGACCCAGTGAGCCAGTGGGCGAGGCATGAAATGAAGGTGTGGGGGTAGGCAAGGTGCAGGATTCAGCTGAGATTTGTAGGCCACAATGAGGAATTTGGGTTTTACCTAAAAGATTTTGAGTCACGAAGGGCATGATTCATACTTAGATGAATCTGCAGAAGCAAGTGGAGGAGGCAAGAGGGCAAATGGAATAAGAAGGGGCACATGGTAGGAGCTCCAATAACAGAAGATGGAGGCTTGGGCCAGTGGTAGCAGTGGTGATGAAGAGAAGATGACATATTTTGGATTGGTTTGGAAAAGACTTATTAAGCGATGGTACGTGGGGATTGAGGCAGGGTAAAGAAGCAGCATGATTGCAGTTTTTCTTCTTTGCAACTTGTGACTGTTAGAATTTTTTTTATAGTTGGGCAAGACTAATAGAGACACACAATTAGGGGGCTGTAAAAAACCATTTTTAAATTTAAGTTGAGGTGTCTGTGCGATGCCCAAAAAAATGTCACATAAGCATGCTGTTATAAAAATTTGGAGCTCAGAGGAAATTTTGGGGGCCCAAAGCACAAATTTGGAATTCATTGACACACGTAGATAGTTTTGGAACTGGATGAAAACCCCTGGAGAAAAAGTGTAGAGAAAGAAGAGATGAGGTCTCCAGACTGAACCCTGGGGAACACCTGTGTCTGAGCTCAGGCTGCCATAACAAATATCATAGACTGGGTGGCTTAAACAATGGCATGTATTTCTTACAGTTTTGAAGGCTGGGAAGATCAAGGTGCCAGCAGCTTCGGTTCTTGGTGAGGACCCTCTTTCTGGCTTGCAGACAGCTGCCTATTCGTCGTGTCCTCGAATGGAGGAGAGAGTGAGGGCTCTGGTGTTTCTTCCTCTTTTTATAAGGGCACTACTCCCATTGTGGGAGCTTCACCCTCCTGACCTCATCTGAACCTAATCACATCCTGACACCATCATGATGGCGGTTAGGGCCTCAACATATGAATTTTGGGGAGACACAAACATTCAGTCAATAACAACTGGCATTTAGAATTTTGAAGAGGATGCACCAGAGAAGTAGGAGGAAAAGCCAGAGAGTGTAGTGTCATTGGAGCCTTCCCTCCCAAAAAACCTTTTTGTGGCTTCCTGTGGCACTTTGGATAAAACCCTAAAATCCTTAGTGTGATCTGTAAATCCCAGTGTTTTGGAAAAAGATATGAACAACTCAGGAAATGCTACGGACATGTAGTAAAATGGACTTACATAATTTGGTGATGTCAACAAGATAGGCTTCCCTGGAGTGGTGGTAGTCCAGCCTTGTCTGAAGCCAGACGAGGCTGGACTGGGCAATACAGTGGAGGGAACGAGTGGAGACAGTGTTAAAAATGTGGCTGTTAATGGCTAGAGAACCGAGTAGTAGCTGGGAAAGAGAAGAGACCAAAGAAAGATACATTTAGACTGGGACACGCTACAGCATATTTATATATTGAAGGGGGTGTGTGCAGAACTACATCAGCTTGCAAAGTCTGTGCGAGAGTGTGGCCCTAGACGGGAGCAGTCACGGTGCCATTTGCGGTGGGGGTGGGTCTCAGGAAGAGAAGCTACAGCCGGGTGTCTGCCAGCTGCCCTGTTTTTCTTATTCCTATCCAGCAACCGGCTGCTAGGAGCAAGTGATAGGAAATTCCTGCTTTCATCCCACGTTTCTCTCACTTTCTCCAGTTACCAGTCTGCTGTTCTTTCTCTTTCTCTTTCCTTACTTACCCAGCTCTTATAAATCTAAGCTTCCAGTCACTTTCTTTTTTAAGCTTTTTACCTTCCCAGAAAATATACAGATTATTCTTTTGAGGTTAATTGAAATCAGAAAAAGAGTTCAGTTCAGAGTTTATCTGAAGAACAGTAATATGATGAAATGAAGCATGAGTAATAAGCCTCTTAGTTTTAATGGAGAACCACGTTCCTATTTGTACAACACACTGACGAGAGAATGGTAGAATATTGGGCAGTGATGGATATTTATTTATTGAGCACTGACTGTGTTTCATAAGCTATTATAAGTGCTTTATGTGAAATGTGCCATTTAAATTCCACAACAACCCATTTAGTCAGCTATTATTTTTATCCTCATTTTATAGATAAAGGAAGAAGTTAAGTAACTTAGTTAATGCATTTTGGAACTCTTGGAGACAGGATTTGAACCCAAGTAGTCTGACACAGAGCCTAGGCATTAACTCCTAAATTCTATGGCCTGGGGCACCAGAAAATGGTGTAAATGGATGTCCTAACAGAGTTTCAGCGTCATGTGGTTCCTTCAAGATGGTGCCCTTCTAACTGCCTCTAAATGCATGGGTCAGTTTGACCCAAAACCTGAAAGGAGGGCACCCCACGCCTACCTAACACTTACAAGCAGTAGTGATAGCAGCAGCTACAGCAGCCACACCTAGTAAGTGATGACCTTTGCTGAATGGTGACTAAATGCCAACCACTTTACTTTACTCACAGGGGCTGAGTAATTTTCCACCTAGCCCATAATTCCAGGAGGAGGCAATATTACTCCAGAGTCAGTCTCAAAATCTTGGACACTTTTACCTATTCAAAATTCTTGTTGATTTTAGCCATTTCTCCATAGTCTCCCTCTGCTTTATCTTCCAAATCTTTTTATCCCAACTTGGGAGCAACTTATAGGTGATATTTTATTGATTTCTAAACTATATAAAATATAGGAAGTCCATACTTTGAGCATTCTCGGTGAAGTTTATTTCCATCCAAAATTTTCCTTTCACTCAATTTTTCTTTTACTTTTTTTTTTTTTTGCTGAGGAAGATTTGCCCTGAACTAACATCTGTTGCCAATCTTCCTCTTTTTTAGCTTGAGGAAGATTAGCCCTGAGCTAACATCCATGCCAAGCTTCCTTATTTTGCATGTGGGACGCTGCTACAGCAGGGCTGACGAGTGGTGTAGGTCTGCACCCATGATCCGAACCCACAAACTGGTGAACCTGGGCCACCAAAGTGGAGTACGCTGATCTTAACCACTATGCCATGGGGCCAGCCCCCTTTTCACTCAATTTTTATATCCAATTAATCTATTTGGATTTCATTATTTTTCTTCTCTGTTGCCTTTATTGGTAGTTGTCCTCTGAAATATTTCCGTGGTAATTTTTATCCATCACTTTACTTTTTATATCATTCTCAACACTGTATATAGTTGAAATGTAAGTTCAAACATAATGCACAATGCTAGAAGTGGAACTAGTAATCATTTATATAATGATATGAAATTGTTTTGAAACACAAGTCCCAGAACCATATGCTTTGGAATGTGCCAAAAAAAAAAAAAAAAAAAATCCCTCTGGGCAGAGAAGGTTTTCAGGTTCCATGTTTTATAAGCTCATCATTTATTTTTTCACAAGCTATGACAAATTTTATATTTGGCAGAAGAAAACCTCTTTAAGAAGCATAAGAACGGGAATTTTAACTTTAAATTTGAAAGGATAGACATACAGTTAATAAAACTTTGTCTTTGATTAACGACTGTAATTTTTCAAAATATTTTCATTTACACATCAAGCGTGTTCCTTGTTGTTACTGTTACAGTGAGGTAGGTTTATCTTTGCTTACCAGTGAGGTAACTGTGGTCCTCAGGGGTTAGGTTCAGAGAGCCAAATATTTATATAGCAAGACCAGAATTAGCATAGACGGCAAAGAAAAAGAACATCCAAATTTTGGCATTTTGGCTCTTATTTACTTATTCATTGGCAGTATTGAACAACCCTTTGGATGCCAAAGGGGTGTATCCAAAGAGAGTGCAAAAGAGACTACCCTCCCAAGACTCCAGAGCCACTCCAAAGATAGCCAAAAGAAAGGAAGACTCAATTCCGGAGAGCCGTGGCAGTCTGTAGGACCCCAGCCGCAAATGGAGTGCAACACACATTTCTGTCCCGCTGTATTTTTGGGGGCCCCCAACCTGACGGTTGCCAAGCCAACTTCCCAGGACACAAAACGAGACAAATAAGAAGGCAGTAGCTACTTCTTGAGAAAGAATGACAACCAATGGGTACCCAAAAGCAAATTCATGAGTCACAATCCGAAGATCTAATTCTTAGAGATGTTTTTCCTGCTGAAGGAGTGAGACCCCTTTTTCTCTAGGACACTTGTAAATGGATAAGCTTATCTAGGTTAAAAGTCCTCAGCTGTGGCCACTGTAATTCAAGATTATCTTTGGTAAGGTTAACCTGCTCGTTCTGCCTTAAAGCAAAATTTTATTCACCCATGCCTCACACGGGACCCAGTCCAGCTTAAATTAGACCCAGTCCAACCTGAAACCAGTCTAATTCGGACCCAGTCTGACCCTGGACCCGGTCCGGTTTTTAAGTTGGACCTGGTCTGATCCTGGCCAGTTTTTGGACCCAGTCGGGAAAAGGCAATGCTCAGTCAAGTCTGGAAGCTCCTAATGCAAACGCTGCGGAGCTTCTGAGAGGGACTGACCCACGACCTCCAGAGGCAGCGAGACAGCAGCAGCTAGCTCAGGGGCTCAACAGGAGCCACGTCTCGTTACTTGTTGCTCCTGGGGGCCCTGGGGGTCTCCCTCAGTCCCCTCTTCTTACACTAGAACTGTTAAAAGATAAACTGAGGCATATCAAAATTTTTAAGAGTTTATTTGAGCAAAAATTGATTCAAATTGGGTAGCATCCAATCTAGAGATAGAAAGGAGCTCCGAGGAGCTCTGCAAAATGAAAGACTTTTACAGGCAGAAGGGAGCGGAACAAGGGAGTTAAACTAGGCAAAAAGGTGGGTTGGTTATGACAAAGTTACTTTCCTTTAGGGGATGGTAGGGGTCTATCAGGCAGATTACCTAACTAGTGCTGACCAGGCGATTCCTGAATGACTGGTTTGAGAGTCCATTTCTGGGAGAGCCGAAACTGTAAGTTAAGTTTCGATTTGGTGATGTGGGGCTTAGCATAAGCAACTCCATTTGGGGCCTGTTGTCTTGTTTTTAACAAAGGATATAATCTTTTCTAATGCAGTGTAAAATATAACAATAAAACTTGAAAAAAGAAGCAGAAAAAGATATTTTTTTGATTCATATAGCTAAGAAAAGACTAGATAAGGTGAAAAGTTTGTACATCTCCCCCCATTCCACTACTTTCCAAGCGCAGTGTATTATCAAATGTTATAGGACTGATTTCACAACAAAGGAGTGCCTACATGTCTAGCAACATTATTAGTTCCCTATCTTCTTTTTTTGTGATTTCTTATCCACAGCCTATATACAGCCTGTAAACATGCTCAGATCTTGCTCATCCTACAAAAGCAAACCTCCTTTGCTAGAAATGCAGATTTTCATTCCCAGACCCACTGAGTCAGAAACTTTTGGATGAAGTGTGGGATCTGCATTTTCATCAGCTTTCCAGGTTACTCTATGTGCACATAAATTTGAGACTGACTGACTTAAGAGGTAAAATTAACAGGCCTGGGTGATTGATTAGATGTGATGAAGAAAGGAATCATTGAGAGGTTCCTTAAAGTCTGATCTAGGTGATGGACAATGGTGTTATTAATTGAGGTGTGAGGGACAGTTGAGAAGAAAAGGCAAGGACTTCAGTTTGGATACATTGTATTTGAGGTTTCTCAGCGACAACAAGTACCAGGACAGACAAAGCTTTAGGAATCACCAGTATATATTATTGCTGGTGGTTGTGACTCTATGAATGGATGAGATCATCCAAGGGAATCCAGAGTAAGAAGACAGATAGGTCAGGAATTGAACTCTGAGGAATACCAGTTTCAGGGGAGCTCAGGGGAAGAGGCATCTGTGAAGGAGCCTGAGATGGAGTGGTCATGGTAGTAGGAGTAGAACGAGAAGAAAGTCTAATGTTTTCATGGAAGACAAGTTTCATAGATTAAAATTTCAAAGAGTAAAGATTCAACCATGTTGTAGTAGTATTGATCTCTAATAAGATTTTATTTAGCAACACACTGAGATCACGTGTCTTTGGCAAGATAGGATTCAATAGAATTGTGGAGTCAGAAACAGGTTTGAAATTGAATGATAGGTAGAGATATGGAGAAAGGGAAATGTATCTGCTCCTCCTAGAAGACGGACTAAATAGAGGAGGAGAGACCAGGAGATACCTGGAGGATGATTTGGGTCTAAGAAATGTATATTCAGAGACAGTAGTTAATATTGTTTAATGTTATAAGACAAAAAAAGCATGGTGATAAAATCCACTAAAGCAAACGTTTATGTTTATGGAATCATCTTAGAATCCAGTAGTTTGTTTTTCCTCTCATTTTGATTACACTTAACTAACCCACACCTAATTCTAATAATCAAGGAAGAAGCTAACTTTTGCTTTAGGGTGTATTTCATAATTTTTAAGTTTGCATATTCTCAACAAGAGCTTATATTACTACTATGAACAGAGTGATTTTACCACTGCACAATTTTTGTTATATAGAATATTCATTGCATATGTTGGAAAAAACCTTTAAATCAAGAAGAAAATATATCTGCAAAAAGTCACATTTACACAATCTTAAAATCATTTAAAAATTAAAATAATTTTCATGTATTATTACATTTATTTAAAAGTTTTTATATAATGTATACCAGAGTAGGATCTGCTCAACCCTATCAAATTTTTAAACTGCTATTGAAACAAATCAAATTCAAGTCAGTATTCAACTGATCTCATTTTATCTTTTATTAATGTTTGAAGATATGTGTAGATAATTTGCTCATAAAGAAAGGTTTAGGGCCGGCCCCGTGGCTTAGCGGTTAAGTGCTTGCGCTCCGATGCAGGCTGCCCGGGTTCGGATCCCGGGCGCGCACAGACGCACTGCTTCTCCGGCCATGCTGAGGCCGCGTCCCACATACAACAACTAGAAGAATGTGCAACTATGACTTACAACTATCGCTTGGGGCTTTAGGGGAAAAATAAATAAATTAAAAAAAAAAAAAAAATTTAAAACTTTAAAAAAAAAAAAAAAAAAAGGTTTATACTCTATTATACCACTTTTAGTAACTTCTTATAACTTCTTGAATCCTATAATTTTATTTTTTATTTTTATAAAATATTATAGTTTTATTTCTGAAGTCTTTCTGTGAATTTATAATAGATCTATGGCCTGATTTTGCATATCCTTTGATAGTAGACTATCTGATCTAAAGGTTTTTCTGGATGGATTTTCTCATGGATAGCAAATATCTTAGCTCTACCAATATTTGTAATAAAGTCCCTTGTGCTCAAATGCATTTTATTACAATATATGGTAATTGTCATGGAGCATGTAACAGATAACTTACTTCCAGTCTACTCAAAGCCACTACTTTAAAGGTGAAAAAGAATAAATCTTTGTTTCCACTAACTCTGTGTGTCTGCGTGTATGTGTATGTGTATCCATGGTGTTTTCCACAGAGGCTGCACCAGTTTGCATTCCCATCAGCAGTCAATGAGGGTTCCCTTTTGTCCACAACCTCTCCAAGATTTGTTATTTTTTGTCTTGGTGATTATAGCCATTCTAACAGGTGTAAGATGATATCTTAGTATGGTTTTGATTTGCATTTACCTGATGATTAGTGATGTTGAACGTCTTTTCATGAGCCTTTTGGCCATCTATATATCTTCCTTGGAAGAATGTCTGTTTATATCCTTTGCCCACTTTTTGATTGGGTTGTTTGTTTTTTTGTTGTTCACTTGTATGAGTTCTTTACATATTATGGACATTAACCCCTTGTCAGATATATGCTTTGCAAATACTTTCTCCAGCTGGTGGGTTGCGTTTTCATTTTGATTCTGGTTTAATTTGCCTTGCAGAAACTCTTTAGTTTGATGAAGTCCCACTTGTTTATTTTTTCTTTTGTTTACCTTGTCTGTGTAGACATGGAATTGGAAAAGATCCCTCTATGACCAGTGTCAAAGAGTGTACTGCCTATATTTTGTTCCAGGAGTTTTATAGTTTCAGCTCTTACCTTCAAGTCTTTGATCCATTTTGAGTTACTTTTTGTGTATGGCAAACGAAGATGGTCTACTTTCATTCTTTTGCATGTGGCTGTCCAGTTTTCCCAGCACCATTTATTGAAGAGACTTTCCTTTCTCCATTGTATCTTCTTAGCTCCTTTGTCGAAGATTAGCTGTCTGTAGATGTGTGGTTTTATTTCTGGGGTTTCAATTCTGATCCATTGATCTGTGTGTCTGTTTTTGTACCAGTACCATCCTGTATTAATTATTGTGGGTTTGTAGTATATTTTGAAGTCAAGGATTGTGATGCTTCCAGCTTTGTTCTTTTTTCTCAGGATTGCTTTGGCTATTCGGGGTCTTTTGTTGCCCCATGTGAATTTTAGTATTCTTTGTTCTATTTCCGTGAAGAATGTCATTGAGATTCTCATTGGGATTGCATTGAATCTGTAGATTGCTTTAGGTAGTATGGACGTTTTAACTATGTTTATTCTTCTGATCCACGTGCATGGGATGTCTTTCCATTTCTTTATGTCATCATCAATTTCTTTCAATAATGTCTTATAGTTTTCATTGAATAGGTCTTTCACCTCCTAGGTTAAATATATTCCTAGATATTTTATTCTTTTTGTTGCGATTGTAAATGGGATTGTCTTCTTGAGTTCTCTTTCTGTTAGTTTGTTATTAGAGTACAGAAATGCAACTGATTTTTGTAAGTTGATTTTGTACACTGCAACTTTGCTGTAGTTATTGATTATTTCTAATAGTTTTCTGATGGATTCTCTAGGGTTTTCTATATATGAAATCATGTCATATGCAAACAGCAAGAGTTTCACTTCCTCATTGCCTATTTGGATTCCTTTTATTCTTTTTTCTTGCCTAATTGCTCTGGCCAAAGCCTCCAATGCTATGTTGAATAAGAGTGATGAGAGTGGGCACCCTTGTCTTGTTCCCGTTCTCAGAGAAATGGCTTTCAGTTTTTCCCCATTGAGTATAATGTTGGCTATGGGTTTGTCATATATGGCTTTTATTATGTTTAGATACTTTCCTTCTATATCCATTTTGTTGAAATTTTTATCATAAATGGATGTTGTATCTTGTCAAGTGCCTTCTCTGCATCTATTGAGATGATCATGTGGTTTTTATTCCTTGTTTTGTTAACATGGTGTGTCACATTGATTGATTTGCGGATGTTGAACCATCCCTGTGTCCCTGGTGTAAATCCCACTTGATCATGGGGTATGATCCTTTTAATGTATCGCAGTATTCAGTTTGCCAATGTTTTGTTGAGAATTTTTGCATCTATGTTCATCAGCAATATTGGCCTGTAATTTTCCTTCTTTGTATTGCCCTCATCTGGCTTTGGTATCAGGGTGGTGATGGCCTTGTAGAATGTGTTAGGAAGTGTTCCATCTTCCTTTATTTTTTGGAATAGTTTGAGAATGATAGGTATTAAATCTTCTTTAAATGTTTGGTAAAATTCTCCACAGAAGCCATATGGTCCTGGACTTATTTTATTTCAGAGGTTTTTTGATTACTGTGCCAATCTCTTTACTTGGGATTGGTCTGTTGAGTTTCTCTATTTCTTCTTGATTCAGTTTTGGGAGGTTGTATGAGTCTAAGAATTTATCCATTTCTTCTAGATTGTCCAATTTGTTGGCAAATAGTTTTCCATAGTATTCTCTTATAGTGCTTTGTATTTCTGTGGTGTCCATTGTAATTTCTCCTCTTTCATTTCTAATTTTATTGCTTTGAGTCTTCTCTCTTTTTTTCTTAGTGAGTCTGGAAAGGGTTTGTCAATTTTGTTTATCTTCTCAAAGAACCAGCTCTTTGTTTCATTGATCCTTTCTACTGTTTCTTTTGTTTCAATTTCTTTTATTTATGCTCTAATTTTTATTCTAATTTTTATGCTCTAATTTATAATATCTTTTATTTATGCTCTAATTTTAATAAAAATTAGTCAGTCCTTCTGCTGACTTTGGGCTTTGTTTTTTCTTCTTTTTCTAATTCTGTTAGGTGTAGTTTAAGGTTGGTTATTTGGGATTTTTCTTGTTTGTTAAGGTGGGCCTGTATTGCTATGAGTTTCCCTCTCAGGAGTGCTTTAGCTGCATCTCATATGAGTTGGTATGGTGTATTTTCATTTTCATTTGTCTCCAGATATTTTTTTATTTCTTCTTTAATTTCTTCAATGATCCATTGGTTGTTCAGTACCATGTTCTTTAGTCTCCAGGTCTTTGTCACTTTCCCAGTTTTTTTCTTGTAGTTGATTTCCAGTTTCACAGCATTATGGTTGGAAAAGATGCTTGCTATGATTTCAATCTTCTTAAATTTATATAAGCATTCCTTGTTTCCCGACATATGGTCTAACCTTGAGAATGTTCCATGTGTTCTTGAGAAGAATGTGTAATCTGCTATGTTTGGATGGAGTCCTCTGTATATATCTATTGAGTTCATCGGGTCTAGTTTTTCATTTAAGTCCACTGTTTCCTTATTGACTTTCTGTTTGGATGATCTATCCATTGATGTAAGTGGGGTGTTAAGATCCCCTACTATTATTGTGTTGTTGTTAATATCTCCTTTTAGGTTTGTTAATAGTTGCTTTATGTACTTTGGTGCTCCTGTGTTGGGTGCATATATATTTATAAGTGATATTTCTTCTTGGTGGAGTGTCTCTTTTATCATTATGTATTGCCCCTCTTTGTCTCTCATTACCTGTTTTATCTTGAAGTCTATTTTGTCTAATATAAATATGGCACCACCTGCTTTCTTTTGTTTGCCATTGGCTTGGAGTATTGTCTTCCATCCTTTTACTCTGAGCCTTTGTTTGTCTTTAGAGCTGAGATGTGTTTCCTGGTGGCAGCATATTGTTGGATCTTGTTTTTGAATCCATCCCGCCACGCTTTCAGTTGGAGAATTCAATCCATTTACATTTAGAGTGATTATTGATATATGAGGGCTTAATGTTGCTATTTTATCACTCATTTTCCAGTTCTTTTGCATTTGCTTTGTTTCTCATCCCATGTGTTTCAGACTGCCAATTCAATTTGGTAGTTCTGTATGATGGTTTTCTTAGCTTTGTCTTTGTTTATTGTATGTGTCTCTGTTCTGTTTATTTCTTTAGTGCTTACCATGAGATTTGTATAAAAAATATTGTAGATGATTTTTCTCGTAGTCCATTTTCTGATGGCCTCTTGTTTCCTTAGACTAACTCAATTCCCTCCCTTTCCTCTTCCTCTTCTAAGTTATTATTGTCACAACTTCTTGTGTTGTGAGTTTGTGTTTAAAGTGATGTGGTTATATTTATTTTTGGTGCTTTCCTTTCCTTAATCTTTGATGTTATAATTAAGTGTTTGCTAACCTATTTTGATAGAGAGCTGCAATTTTTCTGATTCTGTCTACCTATTTTTCTCCTCGCTCAAAGTTTCATATCCCCTTTCTCTCTTTTTTTTTTTTTTTCTAGGCATGAAGGCCTTATTGAGCATTTCTTGTAGTAGGGGTCTTGTGGCAATGAATTTCTTTAGATTTTGTTTATCTGGGATATTTATTATTTCTCCATCATATCTGAAGGATATTTTTGCTGGATAGAGTATTCTTGGCTGAAAGTTTTTGTCTTTCAGAATTTTGCATGTATCATTCCATTCTCTCATCGCCTGTAAAGTTCTGTTGAGAAACTGACTGAGAGCCTGATTGGGATTCCTTTGTAGGTTATTATTATTATTTTTTGTCTTGCTGCCCTTAATATCTTTTCTTTGTCATTGACTTTTGCCAGCTTTGCTACTATATGCCTTGGAGAGGGTCTTTTTATATTGATATATTTAGGAGGTCTATTGAGTTCATTCACTTGTATTTCCAACTCCTTCCCCAGGTTTGGGAAGTTTTCAGCTATTATTTCTTTGAACAATCTCTCTGCTCCTTTTTCCCTTTCTTCTCCCTCTGAAATACCTATAATCCTTATGTTGCATTTCCTAATTGAGGAATTTTTGGATATTTCTCAGAGAATTTCTTCAGTTCTTTTTAGTTCTCTCTCCTCTTCCATTTGGAGCATTTCTGCATTCCTATCCTCAATAATGCTAATTCTTTCCTCCATATTGTCGGAAACCTTCTTGAAACCATATTGTCTGGAAACTTCTTTAAAGGTTCCAGATTTTTCTTTATCTCCTCCATTGTGTTTTTCATCTCCAACATTTCTGATTGGTTTTTCTTCATAGTTTCAATCTCTTTTGTGAAGAAGTTCCTGATTTCATTGAATTGTCTATCTGTGTTTTCTTGTCATTCATTGAGCTTTTTTATGATAGCTATTTTGAAATCTGTCATTTAAGTCATAAATTTCTGTGTCTTCAGGATTGATTGCTTGTCATTTTGCTTCTGGTCTGGAGATTTAATATATTTTTGCACCCTGTTTGAGGATGTGGGCTTATTTTTCCTCATTCTGAAAATATCTGGTCACAGCTTCCACCTGCCACCACTAGGTGGGGGTCAAGAGCTGTGTATTCTGAGCCTGCTGTGATCCATGGGCACTCTGGAGGATTGGTTGTGCTGGGGCACTGGGCAGGGGGAGGGGCTCTTTCTTTCACCCACCCAATCCCAGGGGCTTCTGGGGCTTCCCTCACTATTGGCTCTCCTGAGTGCTAGCTTGATGAAGACACCCCCTCAACAATTCAGTCCCCTCCATATGGGACTTTCCCACAGGCTGTGACAGAACTTGGAGAGCAATGGTTTTCCCACAGAGGGCCACCCCTACCCCCCTCTCTCTGAGACTCCCCCAGTCTCGGAGGACATGGCTCTTTCTTTTGCTTGCCTGATCCCTGGGGCTTCTCAGGCTTCTCTCACTGTCGGCTTTCCTGAGGTGCCAGCTGGAGGAAGGCACCCCCACAACAGTTCAGTCCTCTCCATGTGGGAATTTCCCACAGGCTGTGTGAGAGCTTGGAGGGCGACAGTTTTCCCGTGGAGGGCTGCCCCTCCCTCCCACCTCTGAGAGCCCCGCAGTCTCAGAGAGGAGAGGCTCTTTCTTTCGTCTGCCTGATCCTGGGGGCCTCTCATGCTTCCCTCACTATTGGCGCTCCTGGGGTGCTAGGATGATGAAGGCACCCCACAACAGTTCAGTCCCCTCCATATTGGACTTTTCCACAGGCTGTGAGAGAACTTGGAGAGCTACAGTTTTCCTGCAGAGGGCTGCCCCTCCCCCGCCTTTTTCTGAGAGCTGGACTGGTCCCAGGGTTGCTGTCATTTGGGAAGGAGAGGAATTCTCCTCACCTCCTCCTACTTCCTCTGGGGATTCCAGCACCTCCGCCTTCAGATGTATGGCTGTGTGGGTCTCTCAGATGTCTTTTGTGTTGTGTGAATGTCCTCTGTTTGTATATGAATGTCCTTTTTGTTGTATCTTAGGGGGGAGAGTCTATGGGGAAAGCTCACTCTGCCATGATGCTGATATCACTCCATGAAATCTGTGTTTTGTCATCTTCATGTTTCTTTCCTGGAATAGTGAGATCTGTGGTGTCATTCACGTAGATATATTTTATGTGGCTTATTTATAGATGTCACTCAACAAAATTATCTGAATAGGGTTATTTTTATCATATTGGTTATAGTATTCTGTATTTCAGATTCCAAATGCCATCTATAAATTTGCTTAAAAAATTAATGTTAGATACTTCCTTGATTGATCATTCTAGCCTGATTTGAATTGAAATAGTACATTCATCCAGTTCCTCCATCGTATTTATTGAATGTGTGTCATATGTAGACATAGATCTGGGTTCCTGGAAATTGAGTCGTGCACAAAACAAAATCTTGGACTTGAGAAAACATGCTGAATAGTGAGGGAGAGAGACAACGTGAGAGCATTTATAACATTTTGGAAGTTTTTCTATTGATTGATTTTCATTTTAGTAAAGAGAATCCATGTTCTCTTGCAGTTTCTAGGTTAATGTTATTACTGAAAAGTGTAAAGTGTTCTCTCCTGAATAATGTAAATCTAAATTCAATAGTGTGATATAATTATGTATAGATTTTTCAGCTGAAGTGGCCTGTAAAAACTCTTCATAATTATAAATATGATTTATTCAATTCCTCTTCTTTTCCTTTCCTTTCCTTCCCCAAACTAATTAGATATATCTCCCTAGTCTGAGTTAAGAGTTCTTGCAAGGGAAAAGAATTGTAACTAGAGTAAATAATTATATTTTGTAAATCAGTTTTAAATAATTTAGCATAATTTTCTGTAACGTTATATGGTATAACATTTAGTGAATCAGAATAGCCTTAAAGTCTTAAAAATGATTTACTGTGAAATTATATCACGTGGAGTGTACACTTTCTGATAAGATCTCCCAATTGACAGAAAGGAGGAAGATATCTTCTTTTTTACGTTTAATTCATTACACAATTAAAACGTATCCATTAAATAAAATTTAAAAATTCAGAGGGAAATGTACATTTTCCATGTAAGTCTGCTACTTCTCTCATTAGGTAATGTCTATCTATGATTCATTTCAATGACAACCAAATGATTCTAGATTCATAATGAACCCAGATTTAAGATTAAAATCTTTTACATACAAAAAAATCTTGCTTCTCAACAGAAAAAAAGTCAAGGTCAAAAGATAGAACTCGATTTCCTTTTAAGTGTATGAGGTTTAAGGATAAAAGAATATCTTTTTATCTAGTGGAGAAAAATATAGCAGGAGATCAAATAGGTCAGGACTAATTGGATCCCATTTAATAGGTTAACTTTTTTATTGCCTATTTTCAAAAAAGTGTCCAAAAAAACCTTTAATTCCTTTCCTGAGAGAAGAATTCATAATGTGGCTTGAGAAATTGCTCAACTAAAAATAAAGTCTAAGGAAATGAAAATATAGTAATATGTGTTATAAACAAAAAGTTTTGCTGAAGCCATTATATACAAGAAGACTTCAGGAGACCCTGAGATCTGTTAGCCTTGGTTTATATCTCTGCTTCATAAGAGAAGCCTGGCTGCTTTATGGTTTTGTAAGTCAGATATGCAAGGTTTAAATATGCAAATATGCAACATGTCAGTCTTTTTCCTTACTATTCACTCAGTCACAATGTCTCCTGATGAAATTATGCTACCATATTCTTTGTGATTGGATTATGAGAGTGGAGATCCTGCAGGACATACACCTGGTAGAATTGAAAGGCCAGATATTTTTCCCTATCAGTATATAATTCAAAATTTAAAACAAAGCACATCAGAACAATATTGCAGTGACTAGTGGTGCTGCTGCTATGGCTACTTATGCTACTACTAGCTAACCCTTACTTGCATTTGCTATGTGCAGTCATTCCTCCTCCCAACTACCATGTGAGACAGGTGCTATGATTATAAGTTTTGTGTATGAGACACAAAAGAACAGAAATGTTAAGTAACTAGCCCAAGGTTACATACTAATCAGTGGCAAAGTCAAGATTTGAACGTAGGTGTCCTGGCTCTAGAGCTCATATTTCTAACTAAGCTATACAGCCCTGTGTATTAATACTAACACTAAACTACACAGCACAAAACCACACTATGTTGAAATTAAATTAGCTTCTTTGTTGATTTTCTGATTGCAAAATTCTGGGTAAATTTTTCTCTTATTTTGGGGGACCCTGCTTGTTCAGACAGTTATATAACAGCACTGGGACTTAGGAATGAGGTCAGGGAGTTGCCTAAGGAAGCTAGAGTTAAGGAATATGAAATGCAAAACCATTTAGAAGAAGCAGAAATTAGTTGATGTGTAGTGGTGATCATTTGAGCAGAAAGATATGGGTTCTAAGGAAAACATTTTTGTTTTTGGCTAATGTGTGTGTGTCTGTGTGTGTGTGTGTAGAGTGAAACTAGATTGTTCGTAAAAGCTCATATAAAGGACAATTCTTTATATGGAATTTAAGGAATATTTTATATACTTTATAGTGCCTCCTCAAAAGGATGCTTTTAAACTGCCTTAATACTAAAGCACTAAGTAGAGATGAATTGGATGGATATGTTCATATTTTTATTATGTGGTCAGACATTGAATGAGGAGTATTTTTAATCAATGTTGTAAATATCTCAGGTTAAAAATAAAGTATGAGTCATCTGCTATGATGGTATGTTCAGCAGCTAAAAATCACAGTGCTTTTTAAACATTCTTCTATGTCAGTTTGACCACGTCATTCATAGACAATTGAAAAGAAGTTGCTTTTTCTTGATAGGATTCCGTATCGTAACTGATAGCTGTAAGGTTTTGAGGTATCAAAACTCAACCTCATAGTAATCACCCCTAAAAATATTTTTCTTAGAAATTTAAGAATCCTGAAATATTCAGAAATGTCCAAGATGATGGAAATGTGTATAGAAAAAGATATATTTCGAGTTACACATACTTTTTTATGATTCATGCTGGTAATTATCAACAATGCAGGCAATCAATTGATCACGTAGTATTTTTCTCCCGACATTGCTTTGCTTTTAGACATATAATTAGATTTGTACAAATGCATAAAAACTGGAACAAGAAAAATGCTTATTTTTTTAATGGATTCATTGATATAAAAAGTTTAATCCTGTGAAATATTTTTATTTTATAATGAGCCCCTATATGGTGAAAATGCAAAATTGAATGATAGATTAGAAATGTATGAACACTGAGTTTATTTGCTGTATTAGTTAGTATTCCTGTGTAAGAAATTACACAGTTTTTTAAACCTCAAAACTTACTGGCTTAAACCAACAGCATTTATAACCTTACAACATTTGTGGGTAGAGATTTAGCATAGTTTGGCTGCGTCCTCAGACTCAAGGTCTCTCACAAAGCTGCAATCAAAGTGTTAGCCAGGGCTGCAGTCATGTCAGCCTCAGCTAGGGAGGAAAAGCTTCTAAGTTCACTTCCACGAGCTCAGCAAGCTTCAGTTTCCGGCTGGTTGTTGGCATGAGCCGTTCATTTCTTGCCACAGGGACCTCCCCATAGGGATACATTCAATGTGGCAGCTTCCTCTAGAGGGTTCTGAGAGAGAGAGTGATAGAGAGGTGTCACAATTTTTTGTAACTTAGTCTCAGAAGTGACGTGCCATCATTTTACCATATTTTCACTAGGTCCAGCTTACACTCAAGGCCTGAATTCCAGGAGATGGAATCATTGAGAGCTATTTTGAAGTCTTCCTACCACAGTTTCCAAAGACTTCTTAAACAATATTGTAAAATAAGTGAGATGTATCTTTTTCTTCTCTTTCCTTCTTTGATAATTTTCTTCTCATGGAATTCTCTCCCTGGGTGTTACCTCTGGTCTGAAATTACTTATCAGTTTCCCACGAGTGGTTAAAGTTTGCTTTGAGCTATTATTCATCGATAGGTGCTTGTTGAAGTAATCTTATTTTATGTGCAAGACATTTGACAAATGCGATGTGGACAATAAAAGAATGAGTAACTTAATGTACTTCCTCCCAATGCATTTGCACTGGAGGTGCTTAAGATCAGGTAGAATTTGTTGAAATGATTCACTGAGTGTTGGTGACTAATTCCAATAATGTGTTATTTTAAAATTATGCCTTAGGTTTCAATGCCTTAGAATAGAAGAATAATGTATAATGGGAGAATTTCACGTACTGGGACCTTAAAGGGGATACTTTTTGGCAGAGGCCTTAGGAAGGCCTTGCTTCCACCATACTGGCAACTGCCTGCTCCAAGCTTCCTTCCATCCATGCTTTGTGGTTTTTTGAATCAACATATTTATTGAGAGACTATTGAGGTGTAGATAAATCTCGGCTAAGAGAGTTAGAAATTATATGGAAAGAAAACACAGAATTATAACATACATGAAAATAAATATAATGGAGGTTCAGTGGATGGAGAGGTCACTCTTGGCTGGGCTGGTCAAGAAAGTGTTGTTTGTTTTGAATCTGAGGTATTGTTACAGTTCCTGTGATTCAGACCAAGACTACTCTGGCTTACGTTTTTAATATCCCCTTGTGGTAGCCTGAATAATGATCCCCCAAAGACATCCATGTCTTAATTTCCAGAACCTGCAAATATGTTACCTTTCATGGTAAAAGGGACTTTGTGGGTATGTTTAAGGATCTTGAGATGGGGAAATTGTTCTGAACTACCTAGGTGGGTCCAATGTAATCATAAGCGTCCTTATAAGAGGGAAGGCGAGAGGGTTAGAGTCAGAAAAAGGAGATGTGAAGAGGGAACCAGAGATTGGAGTGATGTCCTTTGAAGACAGGGAGTGGGACCAGGAGTAAGGAATGCAGGCGGCCTCTAGAAGCTGGAAAAGGCAAGGAAATAGATTCCCCTCTGGAGTCTCCAGAAGGAACACAGCCCTGCCAATACCTTGATCTTTAGACTTCTGACCTCTGGAACCGTAAGAGAATAAATTTATGTCACACGTGTATGTATGTGTGTGTGTGTGTGTGTTTTGGGGTTAGGAAGTGAGAAACAGGGACAGGCTTTGGTGCCCATGTCTGAAGATAGTAAACATCCTGAAAAGCAAAGATCCTGTATAATATACAAAGAAGACAACAAATGTTGGTGGGGATGTGGAGAAATTAGAACCCTTGTGTGCTGTTAATGGGAATGCAAAATGGTGCAGCTGCTATGAAAAACAGTATGGAGATTCCTCAAAAAATTAAAAATAGAAGTACCATATGATCTAATAATCCCACTTCTGGGTATTTATCCCTAAGAATTGAAATCAGGATCTTGAAAAGATATTAGCACTCTCATGTTCATTGCAGAACTATTCACAGCAGCCAAGATGTGGCAAAAACCCAAATGGATGAATATACATACACACACTCACACACACATAAACACAATGGAATATTTATTATGCAGCTTTAAAAAGAGAAGGAAATCCTCCCAAATGCAACAACATGGATGAACCTTGAGGACATTATGCTGAGTGAAATAAGCCAGTCACAGAAGGACAAATTCTGCACGATTCCACTTATATGAGGTAGCTAAAATAGTCAAAGTCATAGAAGCAGAGAGTAGTGGTTTCCAGGGGCTATGGAGAAGGGGAAAGGAGGAGTTGCTAATCAACAGGTATAAAGTTTCAGTTATGCAAAATGAATAAGTTCTAGAGACCTGCTATACAACATTGTGCCTATAGTTAATAATATTGCATTGTGCTCTTAAAAATTTGTTGAGGATAGATCCCATGTTAAATGTTCTTATTATAATAAAATATTTATTAAAAAAACTTTTCCTACCCAATATGCCATTAATGCCCCCATTAAGAGAAGATGCTTATGAATTCTGGCAGAATCTTTTTTTACAGTGTTTAGCATGACCTGGTACAGTTCCTTGCTTGAGGATGTGGGGATGCTTGTCACCGTAGCATTGTTCTCAGCATTTGGGCCAAGCTACAATTGAGAAAGATTCCAGTTTTAATATTGGGTTGTATATAGCTAATGCATTATGCATTCAGGATTCACAATCTAGTTTTGGGGATGCTGGAGGCAAAGGAATGAAGACTGATCTACCATTAAAAAGTAACTACAGGGGCCAGCCCCGTGGCCTAGTGGTTAAGCTTCCATGCTTTGGTGGCCCAGGTTTGTGGGTTTGGATCCCAGGCACAGACCTATTCCACTCATCAGCCATGCTGTGGAGGCGTCCTACATACAAAATAGAGGAAGATTGGCACAGATGTTAGCTCAGGGCTAATTTTCCTCAAGCCAAAAAAAAAAAAAAAAAAGAGGAAGATTGGCAAAAGATGTTAGCTCAGGACAAATCTTCCTCAAAAAACTACAGGCAGTCCTTACTTTGCATGGTACTGTGTTAACTGCAGCCAGAGCATGTCAGAACCCGAGGAGCTGTGTCTTTGCTTTACACAATAACTGTTACCACAGGGCAATGCAAAGCCAGGACATGATTCTTATATTCACCAGTTTTGGTTAACATTGTAGCGTGCAAAGTGAGGACTGTCTGCATTTTCTGTCTAGGTGACTTCAAGCAAGAGAAATATTCAAACTTCTTTGCCACTGCACTAATCTCGAGAGACTTAGCATTCTCTGCACTTTGGAATTCTTACCTGGATGTGTGGCTCAGTTGAATGCTCTCAGTTACATTTGGGAGGAATAATAAATAATGAAAAATATGTTGCAGAAATATTAAGGAGAGATCTGATTATAAAATATTCTAAATAAATCTTAGTAAATCAAAGCATATTATAAACTTGGAAGCTTGGTTTTGGTTGTTTTTTTGGAACTTGATCGGATGAATAGAAGAAAACAAGATTGTCTGTAGAGCATATATTGACTCTCAATCTCCAGATTGGGAGACTCTCCCATTATGCTATAGTCTCAATTAGTTTAGTGGCATAACAGCTGTGCATTTTATGCTCTGATTTTAGTCAGTTTCATTTCCATTCATTTAATAGTATTTTGAGAATGTGGTATTGATATTGCGATCGTTGATTCATATCAGAATCCTGGTAGCATCAATTGAAATGGAGCTACCCGGAAGAAAAATAGAGAAATCATGTGTTCTTTTGCTATTTCTGGTTACCATTGTAACTATCATTCATCGTTTCAAACACAGAAGAAATAGGAAATGAATTTGAAATTTACTTCTTGTGATTTAGAACTTGACAAAATTTTTCCCCAAAGAAAACAGCAACGCAAAGGGAATTTGTCTGCATATCCCTTGCATTCAAATTAGACTTCTTTCTGAAAATTTTGCATATCTGATTTTAAATAGTTACTAATTGCTGTTTTTTCAAGTTCTCTCTCTCCTCCCAGCTCTATTTGATTCGTCCATGGCTATTATTTCCAAAATTAAGGTATGAACATGAAATACTTAATATTTAGCTGAAATCCCATGCTAAACTTTTCTGAAAATGTGAACTTAGTGAATTTGAAAATATCTCATCTGCTTTCTTGCCAGCTTCTTATGATTGCCTTAAAAACTATTTATATTAATTGGGCTAATACCTATAATCTAGTAATAGAGAAATATAGTTAGATAAATATTTATTAGACATATCTATTTAATATATATATTTAATGAACTGCTCTGGTTTTTTTTCAGTTCACAAACAATTATTCCTTGCAGTTATTTATAAATCAAAATGATAAATGGCTTTAAGGTACTATAGTAAGTGGAATTGCAGATAACAACAGTTGGAAAAGACAGATGTATTTTATTCTTTACTTAAAAAAAAATCACATCAGATAGGATAATCTCCAGGTTTTTTTTTTTTAACTCAGTAAATATTTTAGACTATTATTTACTGAGTTAAAAATAAAACCTGTTTTTTTAAAAGCGCGGGTTATTGTATTTTTCCCTACTTATTTACTTGTGTTTTGTGTCAGATAGGGGAAGATCAAGCATCATATAATTGGAGGTTTAATTGTAAATTAACGTCACAGTAATTAAGTCTCTGACTCTCAACCAACAAAGGCAGATAGATAAATCTCCCATAAATTATGTGTATCTAGGATTAAAAGATTGATATCCTCTTTTAAATATTGGATCCTTCTTCCCAGTTGCTACAGCACATTTTGAACAGGCTGAAAGGTGCCCACCATGGTACCAAATATGTGGTGTCAGATAACACACGTTGAAAGAGGGATAAATTATATATATGTACATGGTATAAATTTTATTTAATAAATAATTCATCATCTACAGCAAAAACATTGCTCAATTTTTAGTAGGAAGAGTAAAAATTATATATTTAAAAATGACATTGGTGAAAAATTTATAACAACCAAAGCCATAGAAATGCATGAAAATTATAGGGCTAATTGAGGAGGTAAAATATGAAACTTAGGATCTCTTGCCTTTCAGGGAAAATACATTCTAGAAATACAATGGATATTTATATCTAAAATAATCTATATCTGGGTCCTATGTACATTTATTCTAATTTGTATCTGTTTCAACCTGTATTATTTATGCAATCTGTGTCCACGGCCTATCTTTATTTTATGCATGTATAATCTAATCTGTGCCTATGAATTATTCCAAGCATAATAATAGCTAGTATTAATTCATAATTTACTATGTTATAAACAATAACTCTCCATGAACTATCATATTTAATATTCTAAGATCCTCCTCAGATAGGTACTATGACATAGATTGGCGTATTTTATACAAGTAACATAAAGCGATTTGCCCAAGGTCACACAGCTAGTAAGTAGTGAAGCCACTTGAACCTGTTCTCTCAATCACTAACATATATATTTTTTGCATGTATGTTGCATTTTGCGGGCTTGAGGTAGAATTGAAGGGCTGGTGGCTACCCCTCAGGCAGCGTTTCTTGGGATAGTACCTCTGTTGTGTTAACAAAAACATCTGACCATCAACCTTGCTGTGCAAAAATTCAGTTTCTGCAGTAAACTCAAAGATGATCAGCTCCTCGATGGCTGGTTCACACTAACCAAACCAATATATAACCAGAATAAAAATCCATTGATATAGGATAATGCACATTTCAAAGTGGTCCCAAGTACTAGTGTCAGCCAATCAGCTCATTCTCTCCCTGTAGGAGGTCATGGGAAGCTAAATTCAACATAAATTTTTCAAATTCCTTTAAAATGTATTGGTTCTGCTTTGTGATAACTGCTGAGGATACAGAAATAGTAAATGCAGCACTGAGCTGGTTTAGCCCTCAAATGAGTTGGAAAGACATATGAGTAAAATGACAATTATCAAACCATGTAGTAAGAATTGTGACAGAGTTAAGTGCAAAATCCCATGGAAGTAACAGCAGAACCATTACCCTAGCCTGAGGGACTCAGGAAGGTCTCCTGAGAGGATGTGATGCCTGTGGTGAGTCTCAAAGGGTGAGTAAGATTTATCCAGAGGATGGGGGTGGCTTTCTAGGCAGAAAGATGTGTGGTGCAGAAACATAGAAGCAAGAAAACACGTGCCACGAAAGGGAAGTGCAGGGTTCATTTCAGCAGGAGTGCGAGATTTCTTTGAGGAAGTGCTGAAAGCTGAAATGGAAAAAGTGGTCCCGAACTCTACAATGAAAGACCTCATGCATAGAGATGCTTGGTATTGTTCTTCCTAACAAGAATGGGGAACTTCCTAAGAATTTTAAGTATAGGAGTGACCTATACGTATTTGCATTTGGAACACATCATTCTGGTATAGAGGTTCTCAAGCTTCAGTCTGTATCAGACTCACTTAGAGGGGTTTAACTCACCTTGTTCAACAGAGTTTCTGATTCAGCAGGACTGGGGTGAGGCTCAAGAACACGCATTTCTAAGTTTCCAGGTGACACTGATGCTGTTGGTCCCCAGGCTACACTTTGAGAACCATTTCTTTGGAGAAGAGATCGTATGAGTGAAAAAAATAACTCAAAAAAGACATTATTTTGGAGAAAGCCAGGGATGGGTGAAAAACAAAATAAGGCTTTGGACTAAGGAAGTGAATGCAATGGTAATTAAAAGAAGGGAATAGATTGAGCTGAGCAGATATTTAGAAGGAAAAATTGACTGGCTTGGTATGTAGATACCAGAATGAGAGAAGACTCCATTAACCCCTAGAAATCTAGACTGGGTGACTGATTCTTTATTGGAAATATCAATAGCGATAAGTACTGGGGGGAGAAATTGGTTGGGAGACAAATGGCCATGGTACTGGCAGAGGAGGAGAGGAGATGATGTCTGATTTGGACATACTGAGTTTGAGATAACAAGGATGCATCGATGAGTAAAAGTTGGTGAAGAGGAGCTGACTGAGACTGAGTAAGGATTTAGCAAAAGGTTCCCTTTATCACCTTAGCCATACGGAAGGGAATAGACAAGAACAAAGTAGCACAAAAAATTCATAAAAGTGCTTCAAAGAGGGCGCTCCATGGAAAAGACAGAACCTTAAACCTCTTTGGCACTTTCTTCAGAAAACCCAATTCCAGGCAACACTCACAAAATTGTGTCTTTGATACATATTAGATTTCCAGTTTAGGTTTGAGTTTGAGGAGAATAGTTTGAAATTAGAAACATACAGCAAAAATCTTTGGAATTTTACTTTTTTGCTAAATCCAATGGCATTAACTCTCATATCTGTAGGTCAAACAAGGATATATTTTTTTCCCATCAGGGAATATCAGCCTTACCTCAGAAAAATTCTCCTTGCAATTCCGTTCCTTTCTTCTATAAATATTAAATAAATATGTTTTCTCCTAAGTCACTATGTGGCACGCCAAGAAATCTTCCCTGTTTATTTTCACACCTCAACTTTTCAGGAGAGCATAATTGTTAAAAATCATTGCCTGTGGAGTCAGCCTGTCTATATCTGAACACCCATTAACTGTGTGATCTTTATCAAATCACTTAAACTCTTGAAGACTCAGTTTCATCATCTTGAAAACGGTGGAAATAATAACAGGTAAAAGAGCTAGGGTGCTATTTAATGAGGCAATGGAGCTCTTAGCATGGTGTATGGTACAGTAAATGCTCAATAAATGTTATCTTTTATATTACCCAACCAAGTTCCTAGGCAGACTTACCCAGTAAGCATTCCAAAATGAAATACAATTCTGGCAAAACTCCAACTCTTTCACCCTGTAAAATTTACCCCTACAACCCCCATCTGTTGTAATTTTAACACCTTATTTCTCAGAATTCTTTCTCATGTTGTTCTGCGGATTGACATACTCTTAGACTGAAAGATCCTTGAGGTTGAGAGTATGTCATAGACCCTGGATTCCATACGCCGGATTCGGTATGGTGCCTTATTATGTGTACACTATATGTGTGTTGACTAAATTGTCTTTGTCATTCTGACTCCCTGCTAGGCTCTGAACCCTCTGAAAGCTGTGACCTTGGCTTATTCATCATCATGCTCTCTGCATCCACCACGGTGCCTCAGTCACAATAGATACTCAATCATTCTTTTTTGAAGAAATTAATTGTGTGGCTCAAGGAAAATTCAGATTTAGGTTGGACTATGCTCAAGGTAAAAGTGTAGTTATTTTCCATTTTTTAAAAAAAATTAAAGAATGACTAAATAGGGCTCCTTCTGGCTTTCCTAGCAAAGAAGATTTATAAAATTGGTTGTGTGTTTCCTCCTTCTTCTCTGCCTCCCAGGAAATTTACCCTGTAAAGTTGCCAAGGAAACACTAACAGCTTAAGTCTGGTAGAGGAGGAAGATGCCTCATTAACAAACTCAGCTTCGTTATTTGGACGCTTGCCTCGAGGAGCTGGTGTTCTGTGATGAAAGATTGTTTCTATTAACCATTATGTGAAAAACTGAATGATTTTTCAAAAGAAATTTCATCTTTTTACTGTTATGCATTCCCATTGCTGTGGCCCACACTATGAGATGTTAAATAAAAATAAACGTTATTGATTTTTGTTTTAATGTATTTCAACTATTTATTAATGCTAAGCACATATGTTAGATAAAGTTTTCAAGCATTGATTTATTCATTAAATAATGATTAAGGTATCAGGTCTTTAATCTAACGTACTGGCAGTATTTCACCAGAAGATAAATTTAATGTATTGCTTATTGTCTATTACATCATTTTGTATATTTTCCTTCTCATGAACTAGAAACCGTGGACTATATAGAAATTTATTGCCTCAAGATGAGTTAAATACAGAGCTGAGCGCCTTTTCCTTTAGGAGGATGTCTCATTTGTAAAGTGTAATGAAATAGAAGGCACACTGGGCTTGGGGTTGTAACACTTGGGATTTCAGCTCTTCTTTCCCCCATTTACCAGCTGTGTGATCCTTGGCAAGTCATTCAATAGTTTGTTCATTTAAGATTTGTTGTGTAAACACTATTGCCTTGAGCCATACTGTCAAAATGATATGTTTATACAAAAATGAGAAATACTTCATCATTTATATACTTTGTCGGAGCATCAGCTTTTTTATGTATAAAAACGGTATTATGTGCTTTATTCATTCAGTCAGTCAGTCATCCATTCAAAAAGTATTTCTTGAGCTCCCACTGTGTGGCAAGCTGTTCTAGATGCTGACGAGAAGTGATCACCTCTTGCTGGTGATCTTGACAATAAGAGTCTTGCTGGACTCTTGACAACATTGTTTTTTTACCTTACATCTTTACACTTAGGAGTGGTTATGGCTTCCAGCTGTTGCTGGTCCCTGTGCTTTACCATTCCTCTAGATCCATTCAACCATCCTTGCCTCCATAAACTATCCTTTTATTAAATGCTCTTTTATAATGTTTTTAAGTTTGCCATTTGTATCCAAGTGGAAACTTCACTGATTTAGACAGGTAGGGAAAGACTGTCTGAGATTTTGATATTTAAACTGACATATGAATGAAGTGAGTTAACTAGAAGGGTATCTAGGGAATGAGCATCCTGGGCAGCAGGAAAAGCATGTGCAAAAGCCCTGAGATGTAAACCATATTTGGACTGTTTTTGGAATACTTGGGGCCAATGTGACTTGGGTGGCATGAGAAAGAGGATAAAGGCAAAAGATGGGATAAGAGAGATGGCCAAAGCCAGATCACCACAGGGCATTGCAGAAGATAGTAATAGTTTATATTTTATTCTAAGATTGATGGAAAACCACTGGGGGGTTTGGGTGAGGGGAGTAATCTGACCTGACTTGCATTTTTTTTACTGAAGTAATGTTGATGTACAATATTATGTTAGTTTCAGATGTACGGCATAGTGATTCAACGTTATGAAACGATCACCACGATAAGCCTGGGAACCATCTGTCACCATACAAAGTTACTACAATATTACTGACTATATTCCCTATGCTGTGTATTACTTCCCTGTGACTTATCTATTTTATAATTGAACATTTGTACCTCCTAATTCCCTTCACCTATTTCACCAAACCCTCTACCCACTCCCCGCCCCCAGCCCCCCGGGCAACCACAAGTTTGTTCTCTGTATCTAAGAGTTTGTTTCTGTTTTATTTTGTTTGTTTGTTTTATTTTTTAGATTCCACATATAAGTGAAATCATACAGTATTTTTCTTTCTCTTTCTGACTTATTTCTATCAATGGACACTTGGATTGCTTCCATATCTTGGCTATTGTAAAGAATGCTGCAATGAACAGAGGAGTATATAAATCTTTTCGAATTACTGTTTTTGTTTTCTTCGGGTAAATATCCAGAAGTGGAATTGCTGTATCACATGGTAGTTCTATTTTTAATTTTTTGAGGGATGTCCATACTGTTTTCCATAGTGGCTGCACCAATTTACATTCCCACCAACAGTGCATGAGGGTTCCCTTTTCTCCACAACCTTGTCAACACTTGTTATTTGTTGTCTTCTTTTGCACAGCAAAGGAAACCATCAACACAAGGAAAAGTCAGCCTACTGAATGGGAGAAGATATTTGTAAGAAAACATACACATGGCTAACAGACACAGGAAAAGATGCTCAACAACATTAATCATCAGGGAAATGCAAATCAAAACCACAATGCAATATCATCTCACACCAGTCAGAATTGCTATCTAAGGTGCATTTTGAATGGATAGTTCTGACTGCTGTGTGGAGAATATATGGGGGAGGGAAAGATAAGGATAGATGCAGGGACCACAGATAGGAAGCTATTTCTTTAGCCCAAGAGAGAAATACTGCTGATATAGTCCAAGGGCTTAGTATGCTGGGAATGTGGGTAGTTTGGAATAGTCAAATTCAAGTCATATCTTTTTAAATTGAGGTATAGTTGACATATTAACATTATGTTAGTTTCAGGTGCACAACATAATGATTCTATATTTGTCAAGCCATATTTGTACGATAGAATTGGCAGGATTTTCTGATGAATTTGAACTTCAGCAACTGGGTGAATGGTGATGTCAAGATGGAGAGCACTGGGACAGGAACATAATTTGGGGGAGGAATTGAGGTAGAAATCAAGTGTGATTTTGTGTTATTAAGTTCTAGATGGCTACAACACATCCAATGGAGTTTGGAGTTGGCAATGTGGATCTCAGAGGGTAAATTGAGGATGAAGATGTGAATTCATCAGCATGCATGGTATTTAAGCCATCATACTAAATAAAATCATATAGAGTGTGAAAATAAATGAAAACCAAGAGAAAAAAGTATTTTGAGTAGGATGGAATGGTCAACTGTGTCAAGCGTGGCTTAGAGATCAAGAAAAATGATGACACAACGCTGACAGTTGGGTTTAGTGAACTAGATGCCGTTGGCAACCTTCACAAGAGGGGTCGCAGTGATATGGTGGAGGCAAAAGTCTGCCTCCAGAGAGAATGGGAGATGAGGAATGTTTTGAGGAATTTTTCTATAAAAGGGATGATAGAAATGCTTAATTTTGATATTTTGAATATATGAATTTTTTAAACTTCTTTACAGACATAAAATACCTCATTAAATGTTTTTAAAGACCTTGAAACAAATTTTAAATATGATCATTAAATGAAAACGGTTAACATTTTGCTATTTCATAGTGATTTCACCATATTGATACATTTTTCAATAGACTGTTTAATGCACAAAAATGTACTCTATATTGAAGTATAGTCACTTTCCCCAAAAGAATGTCTAAAATAGCCCCAAATTATAAATCTAACATTTTAAAATGCTCGTAGCTTGTAACAATATTGTAATGCTTTAAGTATTTTCATATTATATAAAGTGACTTTTTGAAAGAGTAGAACTTGAAAACTTGATATTAACTTTAAATGTATGTATCAGATTTTAAGATGTTCTGGGTGTTATGGCATGTGCAATGTTAAATTCAACTATTTACAATTTTTTCTTCATTTTTAGTGTATTTAATACCCAAACTTTTTAAACATCTTTTCTTTGACCATAACTAACTGACCCTACTCTTTAGGGATGAAAATAAGGATCTAGGAATGGCTCGGAGGGAGACTTCAAATCCCAATATCCTCCTTTTTTCCACCTCCACACAGAGAAAGCAGGACTTAACAACATCTGAACTTAATGGTGCACAGAAAACAACATGATGAATCCCTATAGCTCTATCCTGCAAAGTATCTGTCAAGGGAA
Organism: Ceratotherium simum simum; assembly: GCF_057802395.1. Taxonomy (NCBI): domain Eukaryota; kingdom Metazoa; phylum Chordata; class Mammalia; order Perissodactyla; family Rhinocerotidae; genus Ceratotherium; species Ceratotherium simum. The sequence goes on from NC_141924.1 coordinate 38,732,589, forward strand.
AAATATGTCAATTTTTGGAGTGGGGGACCATGTAGAGAGGTTGTGGTTGGGCAACCAGCAGCATCAGTGCAGTACAAATGTGGAGTTTATTTTAAACCTGTGCCAAGGTGATACGCCTGCTCCAGGCTGCGCTCAAATCCCACTCTACTTAGAGCTCTGACCCTGATGCCTCACTCTACCAGCAGCTCAACCTTCCCAAGCTCTAAGACTTCTGATTCATGGGCCAGCCTTGCCCTGATAGGTTTCTGTTCGAGGAGCAGAGCTTTCCAATATTAAAATAGAATGATGCTATACATCTTGTATCCAGAACTGGCTAATAACCTGACTTAGGTACTTGACGCCTTGGAGAGGGAAGTGAAACTTTCATTACTTGAAATTTTTTTTTTAAGAAATAAAGTTGATTATATAATTAATAGATCCCAGTTTATTTTGTTCTGTGTGGATGACGGCAACCCACAGTAATGGAGGCTGTGTGATACTGTGTTAAGCAGCAAGTGGTCCCTGAACAGCAGCTCGCAGGTGAGTGCCAGGCTGGCTTGCCACACTTCCATAGATTCTACTGGCGAAGAGACAGTGAGTCCAAATGGATTTTAAAAAGTTCATTACATACACCACATAACCAAAGTCACCATGGCGTCAGCTTTCCATGTCCCTGGAAAGGGCCAGGACTAGGGTGAGACAAAGTCTCACCACACTCACTCCCAGGATTGTGCAAGTGCCAACATTGCTCTTACAAGAATCTATGAATAAGGTACCTAGGGCACAAAATTTAAGGAGATGCTTGCTCTCAGGATCCTACAAGTACAGGGTCAGCACTTGTATGACCCTCTGAATGAGTGCTCCTGAAATTTTGCACCCTACACACATCATCTGCCTCACTCTCGTCCTGGCCATGGTCCCTAGTCCCATAGGAAACACTGAACTGAATGGACCAGGTGACAGACAACAAGAGTGGTGGGCTGCTGTGTTGGGGAGGAGCCAATTTCGTACCGCACCTAAACAGTTTCAGTTTCACAGTCTACAGATGGATCTGGAGTGGGGAAGAGTGAAATGGAAAGTTTCGGGGCTGGCCCCGTGGCTTAGCGGTTAAGTGCGCGTGCTCCGCTGCTGGTGGCCCTGGTTCGGACCCCTGGTTCGGACCCCGGGCGCGCACCGACGCACCGCTTCTCCGGCCATGCTGAGGCTGCGTCCCACATACAGCAACTAGAAGGATGTGCAGCTATGACATACAGCTATCTACTGGGGCTTTGGGGGGGAAAAATAAATAAATAAAAATCTTTAAAAAAAAAAAAAAGAAAGAAAGTTTCATGCCTCATTGGTGCCAGGGAGGCGAATGAGAAACAGCCATGTGGAAGCTCTTCATAATACTACCTACCTTGTCATGTTCCTGGGAGGCTCAGAGGACATCCCAGCAAGACATAGGCCAGCCTATCATTTAGCCTTGCATACATGGCCCATGTGGATATGTGCAAGGTCACCAGGATGCCAGAGTGAGGCTCTTCCCCTACAACCGGTATTAAAAACACAGGTTTGGAGTCATACATATATGTTTTGTAACCCCACTTCTTAATAGCTGTATGATATTGGGTAAGTTATGTAGACTTTGTAACCTCTTAAGTCAGAAAAGAAATAACTACCTTATAATGCTGTTATAAAGTGAATGTGCCTGGTGTGTAGTAAATATTTGATAGGTAGTAGCTATTAACTTATTAGCTATTAAATCTAAATGAACATGGTATCTAATATATTTAAATAAATTCCATAACCTAGTAAAAATTCTAAGTTTGTTTAGAATGTTTTAATCAAACAAATAACATTATCACAGTAGAAAGTTTAAAAACTTTCTAGGAAATCAATGTTTTTACTGTTTGATGTCCCCTTTTGTTGTTATCTATATAAAAGACATTTAAATAACAAGATAGGTGCATCTGTGAAGGATTTCATTTATATTTTGTAGATAAAATATTCAACAACCGTTAAAAAGATTGATTCATTTTTAGTTATATTTAGTGTCCCTCAAAGGTTTTATTTATTTCACCTATTAATTTTACCACATAAATGCATTCATGCACTTATGCTCATTATTCACACCTGAAAAATTTCTTTCGCATCAAATGATAGACAAGCCATGTTTAACTTTGTTGTCTGTCCAAGTAGGACACTCTTTTTCAACCCATACTCAAAATAGAACATAATCTCAAAAATTTTTCTTCAATTAAATGATTAGATGGAATAAGAATGTACATCTGTACTCTGCTTAGAGCCATGAGTTCATAATCTGCTTTAATCCAACATGTTAAAAACTGTAGCTATCAATGCCTTTTCCATTCATCTTCTAAATTCTACTTTTCCTTTATTTTTTTTCAAGATCATGACCATTATGAGAGGCTTAAAATTATAGAAATCTGAGAATTGGCTCAACTTATCTATGATAGCAAGAAATGCTCATGATAGAACTTTTAAAAATATGACAAATGCATTTACTAAATTGCTAAAATGCTTTTAATCTGAATCAGTTTCTCTGTTATCTCTCTGATCACGCCATCAGAAATTTCTATTGTTAATATAATTTATATGGCTTTCTATTAAGAAAGGAATATATTACCTCAAAATGTACTTAACATCATTTTCTTTCATTTTAAATGTACTTGAAAATAACTTTTCATATGAATAGACCTTTTTTTGTCGTGGTTGTAACAAGAGTAGGATCAGACAGTGCAATGGGCTGTGAGTTCTATTTTCTGTTAATCTAATATTTTAAGCATTTTACTACCTAATGTCAGTTCATTTCATGAAATTCTAAAACAATGTTTAAAATTATATTTTATCTTTGGATTCAAAAGGAATGTTAATTTTGTTTGCTAATTTTTATTATAAATGTTTCAAGCTTTACTTTTATTGTATAAGGACATGATTTACTTAGATGACTTAATAGGAATGTTAAAGAACATGTAAGATCAAATAATTTAGGTGATTTGATTGTTTACAGTGTTCATGGTGTTGGAATAAAGAATTTCAACAGGATGGAGAGGGAGGGCTTTTACAAGTAGACTTAACAATGCAGACATGTTAATTAGAAACTTTCAGTTTTCGAGAGCCAGAAACTTATCTTAAATTTGCAGGTAGGGAGAACATCTAGTTTCAAACATTGCTCAAATGATAGAATCAAGACTTAGACTCTACCATTATATCTTCCGGAATCTATATTGCCTTAATTCTCTGGCTCCTACGACATTGAAGCAATTTTTATGTCTCTTTTGGAGCTTGAATAGTGGAGGAGAAGGAGTAGTTTCTTAAAGGGATATGGGATAAGGAAAATTACTATATATAATATATCCATTTCAGAGAAGACAACTTAATAATTTTCCTGGCAAATATTCTTTATGTTTGCCTTATCATTTGTAGCCCTTAATAAAATATGCATGTAGAAATTTATCACCCACTGAGTTCCTGTTCAAAGGCAGCATCTTCAGATGGAAACTTTCATCACACCATCCTTTCCTTTTCTCCCGTCCTGCCGTTAATATTTCCTTCACATGCACATTATAGCCCCATTTTTCTTATTAAGATTCCCTATTTTTGAAATACACGGGCTAATGATGTGATTAAGTCGTAAGTGAATTAGTAGCAGACGTGTGTGTAGTGATATCAAGGTGTTGGCTATTTCTCTGATCATAGGTATTTAATTTTCTTTTCTTTCAATCTTGACTCAGTTATCTTTCATCTTTGATTTTTTCTGCAGCTCTATTTCCCCAGGTTCCTCATTCCTGTCTTTTCAACTAGAGGCAAACAGATAAGAAGTAAACCAGGGTCACAAGAAATTTGTCAGCAAAAGGTGTCTCTTCAATGTAGGCCCAAACTCCTATCCAACAGCCTTTGAGCAGATAGTTTCCATTTTTCTCATTGGGGGAGTGGAGGCTGATTTAAAAATTAAAGCGGTTGCAAACAGTAAACTCCTGAGAGATTTTACTTAAAAATCTGGAATTCTAGGGGCTGGCCTGGTGGCATAGTGGTTAAGTTTGCATGTTCCACTTTGGTGGCCCTGGGTTTACAGGTTTGGATCCTGGGCACGGACCGACACGCCGCTCGTCAAGCCATGTGTGGTGGCATCCCACATACAAAATAGAGGAAGATGGGCACAGATGTTAGCTCACGGCTAATCTGCTAATCTTCCTCAGCAAAAAGAGGAGGATTGGCAACAGATGTTAGCTCAGAGCCAATCTTCCTCACCAAAAAAAAAAAAAAAAAGTGGAATTCTAGCTTTTTTTGAAAAAATCGTATGGTTAGTAACCCTGGAACCAAAGCCCTACAATTGATAAGGCTGAGCTGTAGTTGTCCCTATAAACAGGGCACCTGCTCTCTGGTTTGTCACAGCATCACCCATTTCTCCATTTATGATACCTTTCACACTGTAATCATTACTCAGGTATGATCTTCTGTGGTTACTGATTTAAGATTAGAAATCACTCTTTTTAAAAGAATAGCTAATCTAGCTATATCTGTTTATATTTTCATCTTTTGTGTGTGGTACTAGAGTGGACTACAGCTAATTAAAATTTTTTGTAGGTCAAGCATTTTTCATAGGATATTCTTGCAAATAATATGTTAAATTGCAGTTTCAATAAATTTTCTTTTTTCTGTTCTGCCTTCACTTCAGCTCCTTAGAGATCAAAACATATGCTTTCCCACCTAGAGCCATTTTCTTTGCATATTTCAAGAATAATTAGTCTGTATATATTTTTTCTTTTTACAGATTGCACAGAGTTGGAGAAAATATCTAGAGTTTTAGATACAGGCTATTTGCATAGCATTACAGTGTGCAAGATTGTCTCAAACAAAACAAAACAAATGTAGCTGAGTGCCCTAACTTTGTAGCTAAAGAAAATATTACACTGTGGGACTGGGAAATTCTCCATGCTGTTGAGTAGCATTTTACAATCAACACCTCTCCCCTTTTCAGGATATCGAATCCCTAACAGGAGGGCTGGCTGGTTCTAAGGGGGCTGATCCACCGGTAAGTTAGATTCTTCATTAAATTTAACTATTGGCGAATTGAATTATGTACACACCACATCATCAGATGGTTACTTGAATACAATTTATCATGTAGGTAACTTTTTGAAATATATAGCTATTTCAGTAACTAATACAAAAGTGTGAACTTGTGTTGAGGTGTCATTTGGTGTTTTAATAACTCATAAAATTCATCTCCATGTATTGACTGTACAAATAAGAATGAGAGTTTCATTAGAATATGTACATACTAAATGTCCTACTAATGGGCTATACCGAAAGCTAAAACCTTTTGAAACTTGAGAGTTTACCGTTCTAAATATGAGTGTATGATTTGGGTTGCAATATATTTTCTAGTTACTGAGAAAAATTATTTTATCAGCCCATTTTATCAACAGTATTCATTCTTCATATTGCTTTGTCTTTCCTACATTACTCAGGAAGCTTCTAGAAAATTAGACAAGTGTTCTAAAGTTTTAAAAAGATTATCATTTTTAAGCAATAAGAAGAGATTGATAGTCTAGTATTGGAACATCTTAGTCCTTTCTGTGATGTCTAATTTCAGAAAATGTTGATTCAAATAACATTTCTGTGATTTCGTGTTTGAAGTACAAACATGAGTTCATGGTGTATATCTAAAGTCATAAGATTCAATTTATTTCAAGAGATAGTCAATGCATAAATTTTTATCACTGTTTGCTTTTCACTTAGCACTGTGAGGTTTAATGTGGAACACACAGCACCCGATGTTATCAATTTTTAGCTACACTTCACCTAGATAGGTGAAGTACATAATTACATTAAAACACTAGCGAGGTGTTAAAAAGATAACTTGCAATTGTAGCTCTCTCTCTCCTGTCTCTGTCTCACTCTCACATGTCTCATGATGTTGTCTAATCTTCATCAACTTGCTCCTAAAGTAGGCTAAACGACATACAATATTTTAGTTCTTTCCTTTCCTTTTATTTTCATTGTCTGAATTTATTTGAGAAAAGAGATCGTCTTCAGATAGTTGCTTATATTTAGTCCCTGAACCTATCACATTGCAGCCTAAGACAAAACAAAATGTAAGTCAGCCCAGCAAGTATACAGTGACAGGATTTATGGCCAGCCCTATGTGAAAGTAGTGTAGGTGACTGCTTATGTGATGTAATCTCTCTCTGCTGCCTTGCACAGTGTTTATACATAGCATTCGACTTTTATTAGAAGAGTAAATCCATTTCCTTCAAAATACCTCCCTCACCTGTCCACTGATTCCTGAAAGAATTCTACAATTAGAAGTCAGTTGGTTTTAAAACATTTGTCCCTTGCTCAAAACAAAACACCTCTCTTCGGCAAGTGGCAATAAAACTCTTATCCATTATTTACATGTTAAAATAAAATAGTTTATCATATCCTATCAAGAAAGCATGTTTCCAAAAATGGAAGATTGAGTGGGCATAAAGCCTCGTTGTTGAAAGACAAAAGTCACAGAAAGGAAAGATGATTTCCTGAAGGCAAACTTAATCAGCTTCATTCTCAATTGCTAAAAGTGAAGTATATATAATATATTATATATATTACATATATATAATATACGTATATGTAATTATATATATACAATTTATAATATTATGAAGATAGAGGTTCTCTGTTGGTCATGCCCTACCATGATGATGGGTATTTTATACTACTGCCTACATTTTCTGAAATTCAATGATTGTGCTCATTTTTTAACATTTTTATAGAGTGAAAACATCATGCAAATTTCACAGTACATAAGAGCTTAGACAATCTAGGGGTTAAGAGTACACACAAATTTAGTGTTAAAGAGCTATCTAGTACATATTACCAGGAGCTATGAAACAAAATCATTTTTTTAGTCCTAAAGGTAAATATAAAGTAGTCTAAGTATGAAAGTGAAATGGTAACAGTATCTAAGGTTACTTCAGTCATTGAAGAATAAGACTTTGAATGAAGCTATTATTTTTGCCCCCCAGTTACAAAACTGAAAATCAGATTAAATTATATTTAACCTAAATACATTTGAAGTTTTATATTATTTTTCCTTTCTTTAAAAAATGTCTTTGTGGACCGGCCCCGTGGCTTAGTGGTTAAGTGCGCGCGCTCCGCTACTGGCGGCCCAGGTTCGGATCCCGGCGCGCACCGACGCACCGCTTCTCCGGCCATGCCAAGGCCGCGTCCCACATACAGCAACTAGAAGGCTGTGCAACTATGACGTACAACTATCTACTGGGGCTTTGGGGGGAAAAAAAAGAAAAGGAGGAGGATTGGCAATAGATGTTAGCTCAGGGCTAGTCTTCCTCAGCAAAAAGAGGAGGTTAGCATGGATGTTAGCTCAGGGCTGATCTTCCTCACACACACAAAAAATAAATAAATAAATAAACTGTAAAAAGAAAAAAAATGTCTTTGTGTGGGGCCTGGTGGTGGAGTGGTTAAGTTTGCGCATTCTGCTTTGGCGGCCTGGGGTTCGCAGGTTTGGATTCCTGGCGCAGACCTACATACTGCTCATCAAGCCATGCTGTGGCAGCGTTCCACATACAAGATAGAAGAAGACTGGCTCAGGGCCAATCATCCTCACCCCCCCCCAAAAAAAAGTCTTTGTAATAGATCATCTATATACCATTATCCATTTCTAAAGTTATGCCTTTTGTATAAATGTTTACAATGTATTACTAAACCAATTCTATGATGAAATTTTCTTTGGTAAGTGATTCAAGATCCTATAATTTTTATTCATTGAACAGAATGTACGGAGTGCTTAGTGAATGATCTCTCACAAGAATGCATAGCTGTGGAGTAATTTCTTTACCAGTATAATAGAAATCTCAGATACATCTTTAAATGTAAGTGGTATATTTAAAAACTGCAAATTCTTCTGTGAGTAAAAATAAATATTATTTCTGAAGCATTAGTAAAAAAGTGAATTTTGCATTTTTTCAAATAGCAAGCTTGTATAAAGTGTCAAATTTGCAAATGTCATAAATAAATTTGCATATCTGGTAAGAATAAATTTGAGGAACTCCAGAAATATAGCTTGCATTAATATTTTTAACAATAAATGTTAAGTAGGTTTTTTGAAAATTCCGGTAGTCTCATTTTTAATACTAATAATGTAAGAGAGAATCACTCATTCATGATTTTGAGGGGGCAATTCAAGAAATTTCATAATGATTTTCTTCTGGAAAGAATTTCAAGAAGCATTTTTTGTTTTCTGGTGAAGATTAGCCCTGAGCTAATATCCATTGCCAATCCTCCTCTTTTTGCTGAGGAAGATTGGGCCTGGGCTAACATCCATACCCATCTTCCTCTATTTTATATGGGACTCCGCCACAGCATGGCTTGATAAGTGGTGCATATGTCTGCACCCGGGATCCGAACCTGTGAACCCCGGGCCGCAGAAGAGGAGCACATGAACTTAACCACTCCACCACCAGGCTGGTCCCAAGAAGCATGTTTTTTAATTGAGAAACTGGAAATTTGTTGCTGCGGCAAGTAGAACTTGCAGATTTTTTTAAATAACATAATTATCTTAGAAAATAAACTCTTCTATGGTTGAGAAAAATGTTATCTGTTAAATGTTAACCTAAAATTGTCCTTGAAAAATTGTATCAGAGATAGTCTAGAGTCAGCATATGTTTTTCATTTGCAAAAATTGGATCACAGATTAACCTCCAGTGTAAAAACATAGCATATATTTACATATAAAAATAAAGGGAAAGGGGGCTGGCCCGGTGGCGCAAGCAGTTAAGTGCGTGTGCTCCACTGTGATGGCCCAGGGTTCTCCGGTTTGGATCCCAGGCACGCACCGACACACTGCTTGGCAAGCCATGCTGTGGCGGCGTCCCATATAAAGTGGAGGAAGATGGGCATGGATGTTAGCCCAGGGCCAGTCTTCCTCAGCAAAAAGAGGAGGATTGGCAGATGTTAGCTCAGGGCCGATCTTCCTCACAAAAAATAAAATAAAATAAAAAATAAAAGAAAATAGATAATTAAAATCTAAAAGGTAAAACATCATTATGAAGTTAAATAGTGCTTTTTTATATACCGTTTTGCCATAGTGTTTTAAATTTTAAATATTAACAATATTGAAGTGTGAAAAACTTGTGAATGGTAAGGTATCAGGGTGTCCCACGTGATCAAATTGTCAGGCAACATTTAGGAAGGCCCAGGTGAAGTCTAAGCAACGCAGCTTCAGATGGCTGAGAGAATTTTGGATACTGAAGAACTGGGGAACAAAACATGAACACTCTTATACAGCTGTACCTGGTACCTGGAGAGCTGTGGATATGCACATCCATGTGGGACCAGTGGTGTGATGGATCACTGTCCCATCTGGAGCCCATGAGTCAGTGGCATAGAGGTGCTGGCCAACCCCTGGCGTGGACCCAGGATTTGTCCTAGACTGCAGGCTGGGTCTAAGTCTACAGGTGGGATTTTGTAGCTCTGCTTGGCCACAGAAGTTAAGTTTGGTGATATAGACCAAAGCTGACTAACATACACAGTGAGGGGAGTTTCTCTTTGTAATTTGGTTTAAGAAATGTTCTGATTATTAACTAGCTGTTTACTTTTTTATGGTTTCTGATTCTTTTTAAGGGTCAGTACAGACAGAATCTAATAACAAGCAATGTGGGCCAAATTCTAGATTACATGAAGTACAGACCTAAACCTATTTCATTGTAGCGTGCATCGGTCAAATGTGGAATATGTCAGAGTGCTATAACTCGTGTTTAAATTAAGTCCACCTCATTGCTTCATCCAAAACCTACAGCAAGAATGCCCCTGGGGCTATTCTGTTCCTTCCTTGTTTTTCTTTCTATTTGTTACCTTGGAGTAATAAGATCCATAAATTTGCTTCTTGTAGAACTTGGTACTTTTTAACTGTCCTGTTTCCTTTATCCAAATGCTAATGGTTCTCTTCATTTCTAAAGTGTGGTAAATAAGTGAATACCAGTCTAATCCATATCCTTGGGCTTGATATGCACATTGTCCTGAACATTCTCAGCTCTATTAATTTTTTCCTCAGGGAGGAACCAGAATTGTACATTCCATATTTTTGTACTTTCTGTTCTGATTTTAATGGTCTTCCTGATGGTTCTTAGCAATTTAGGTAAACACTTCACAGAATTTAAAACAAATTCAGTTTCCTGTGGGTGCTGTTTAGACCATGTTATATGTTTTTTAAATTGTAAATGGTCTCAAAATTTAAAAGTCTCCAAAACTGATTTTAATTTGATTATTTAAAAAATGCCAATATTCTACTCACTTGCTTCGAAAGATAAGGAATAAAAAATGTGAATCTGAATTGCGATCTAGTTGAATTTCTTTCAGTCTGAACATTATATTGCTATATTACTTACTTTCATTCTCCTTTTAGTTTATTCAGAATTCAGTGTATATTTGAGTGTACACTATGTGCTAGACATTTGCTTACGTTTTGGAGAAACAATACAGTTTCTCATTTCAGAATCTTACAATATAGTGGAATAGACAGGTTGGTAAAAACCATTTATAATGTAACGTAAGCAGAGAATGAGGTGAAAGGTAATAGGATCACATAATCCAAGTAGTGAGAATGAATCGGGGCTGGAGAATCAAAGAAGGCAAGGAGAAGGAAATAATGTCTAACTTGATAATTGTGGGATGAGTTGAAGTTTGCCAACTGAGGAAGGTGGGGCATGGCATTTTTACAAAGGAAACAGTATCTGCATAGGTCAAAAAATGAGAAAATAACTTAGTGTGGCTAGAGTATGAAATGAGCTGGAGGGTGGAAGGTAGTGGTGAGATAGAAGGTAGAAGGTTAAGCCAGAGCAAGACCATGAGAAATTTCAGGAAAGGAATTTGTTCTCTATACTAAGGACTATGAGGAACCATTCAAGTTTTTAAACAAGATATCATTTAATCAGCTCTCTTCTTTAGAAACATTTTCTTAGCTCTCATTGGAGAGTGGTTTAGAGAAAAGGCTAAAGCAAGGAAACCAGTGAAAAGGCTTTTGTAGTCAATCAAAGGAGAGATGGTGAAAATGATAATGGTGACTTTTTTTTTTTGGTCTACCCCACTGTATCATAAAACTAATTGAGGGCAATATCTCAAGAGAAAGTCAACATTTTATTTTGAGTGAAGTACTAAATGATTAATATGAGCCTATGGAGTAACAATGAGAATGGGGAGGAATGGACTGATTTAGGAGATATTAAAGACACAGTGAATAAACAAGAGTAGGTGGTTGTTTGGAGAGAGGAGAATGAGACTTATTGAGAAGTCAAGGCTGACTTTTGAACTTTCTGGTTTGGTAATTGAGTGGATGAAGGTCCACACATAAAGACAAGAATCTCATGAGGTAGAACATTTGTGGAGGGGAAACGATGAGTTCAGTTTTGAACACATTAAATTGAGCTGACAGAGTTGGGAGTACATGAATGTTCTTGGAATTTAAAGGTGAGATCTCATTTATAGCCTTGATTTGGACATGTAGGATAGTTAATTGAAACTATTGGAGTTAATGAAATCATCCCCCCAAAAATGTATTCTGAGTGAGAAGATAAGAGAGTTCTGTATAAAGCCCCGAGGCAGAAAAGCATTTAAGATCAGAAGAAAGGGAAAGATCTGAGGAAGAATATGCCTCAAAAAAGACAAAACAGAAGTGGGTACAAGGAAGGAATACCAGGAAGGTGTGGAACCATAAATGCCAAGGTCAAGAGAGGATGGTGCAAAGGGTTATTAGCAGCTTCATGATGTTGAGAGTTCAAGAACAGAATGCTCACTGAAATTGAGCAAGATAAAGGATGATCTAGAAGAGAATAATTTTAGTGAAGTAATTCAGGTAGAATCAAGTTTCAGTGACCTGAAAGATTAAATGGAAGATAAGAATTGGATGCAGTTGCTGTAGAAAACAATTTCAAAGAACTCAATTATGAAGGAAGTGGGAGGGAATAATAGCCAATATAGGATATGAGATTGAGAGACAATTATTTTAAGGAGAGAAACTTTGAGTGTGTTGAAACATATGGAAAGCATGTAGAGAGGGAGAAAAACTTACTGAAGAAAAAAAAGTTAATTGATAGAGAACTAGATGAGGCAGAAAAGAATGGACTCCATGGCATGTTATATAGAAAGAGCAGTGTGTCTTCAGATTTGAAATGAGGAGAGAAAGAGGATTGAAGTGATGCAAACATATTTGTAGGTTGGGGTCTTGTGAAGTTGAGAGAGTTTCTATTTGACGGCTTCTATTTTTCCCATGAAGTAAAAAGGAGCTAATTAGGTGACAGTGGCAGGGGAGATGATGGGATATTTCAGGAATATGGGGAAGATTTATCCAGCCATTATGGATTGTAGGATAACTATGTAAATCATAGATGGATTAGTGGAAGTGTTAGGGCTCCACTTGTGGTTATAGGCAGTGAATTTGTAGTGGTTATAAATGACTCAAAATTGTGTTTTATTTTTCCTCCAACAGTGCTCTGTAGCTCAAGTGTGGGAGGGGAGAACGCCTACAGCCATTTTGATTTCAGGTTGTTCTGCCAGACTATTGCTATGGAGGGCCAATGGGGCAAGATAATTGAGAATATTAGTAAGAATGTCATAAAGTCTGAGCTTAATAAGAATTGCAGTGAAGATAGGAAGATATTGATGAAGCACAGGATTCAGGGGTGCCAATAAATTTGAAAAACAGGTGCAGTGGCTGTAGGAAGAAGGATAGAAGATTATGGTGAGAGAGTAGGGTGCTTGACTTAAGGGAATGAAGCTCATTGGAAATGATGACGTCAAGGAACTGACAGGCCACTGTTGGATGGATCATTTATGTGGACCCTGCAATCTTTCCTACCTACATTCATTGATAATCTCAACCTGTTTTACAGCTTAAGTGCCATCTAGACACTGATAACTGAATAATTTACATCTCTAGATGGGATCACTCCCCTGAACTTCAGACTTGTGTATCCAACTAAATATTTGGCATATCCACTTATAAATCCAATACAAATTTAAAGTGTAATAAGTTAAAAACTGAGTTTTTGATCTTCTCTGTTACTCTCCACAAATCTCCTGCAGTTTTCCCTATATAAGTTAATGGCTACTTCATGCTACTATTTCCAAAAGTCAAAACCTTAGAGTTACAGGAGTAGGTTCTATCTTCATAATTGATCCAGAATCCGACCAATTCTTACCACCCCTCCAAAACTTCCACCCTGATCAAAGCCACTATCCTTTCTTACATGTCTATCCTCAGGGAACCAAGCAGGATATGTTTCTTAAAAAATATGTCAGATCATGTCACATCTAGGCTTAAATCTTTGTTGGCTTCCCATCAGAATAAAATACCCAAAGCCCATGGAGTGGTTTCTAAGGCCCTTCATGACCTATCTCCTTCCAATGCCTCTAGGAACTCATCTTCTAGCTTTCTTTCCATAGCTCATTCCACTTTGATTGCACTAACAATTTGGTATCCCTTTACCCAGGCAAGCACTTGCTACTATTCCTTCTGCTTGCCATGCTCTCTCCCAAGATATCCCCATGGCTTAGTCCCTCATTTTCTTTAGATTTCTGTTCAAATACTACTTTAACAGAGAGATCATCCATGTACACTAAATATCCTTTTTACTGCCCCTATGAGTTTACTGTTTGTTTTCTTCTACTAGAATATAAACTCCATATGGTCAGGGGCTTCATCTATTTTGTTCACTATTATATTCCAAAGGCCTAGAAATAATACCTGTCATATTAATTCCTTAATATATATTTGCTGAATGAATGAATGAGAACAAATATTCTTAAGCACAAATGATCACATTTGTGTGCTTAAAATGATAACCCTAGCAAAATAATGTGTGGAGAAAGAGATTGAGGCTGTTATAATAATTATGAAATGAGATTGCATGGGTGTACTTCAGACTGTGGTAGTGGTAGGAAGAATTAAAATAGCAGAGAATAAAAACCTTATGAAAGCAATATTAATAGGATCTTATGGTGGGGAAAGAAATAGGACTCAAGGATAACTTCAAATATTGGCCACTGGGAAAAATAATAGCAATATAAAATCAGAAGGATATATTTTGGATATTGTATATTTTATTTATATATCTTGTTTAATATCACTAGATATAAGCCCCTAGAAAGCAGGAATTTCTATCTGGTTTATGGCTGTATCCCCGATGCTTTGAAGAATGCCTGGTGCATAGTAGGCTTTCAATAAGTATTTAATGAACAAATAAATGAACAAAGAATGATAATGCTAACAGGTCTTCAGATGGCAAAACTGTTAACCAGATGTTAAAAACTTCAGTAAATAAGGGAGTAAAAGATGTGAAATGGGACTTCCATTATTGATTCAAAATTGTACTTAAAGCCCCAAAACAGAGTACCATTGGCAGTAAGTATCCCTACGTTTTACGGAGAAGTGCTAGACATCTTCACCACAAAGTTACTGAGGAGTAATTACAGTAGTATCAGTCCTGCCACTGTGAATCATCACCTTTAGCCTCTCAAAGAGAAGACCAAGAAGGAGTCATTAGCAGAGTTTCAGCTGGTAGAGAGTGCTACAGTGTTTTTACTTTTTGTGAAGGAGAGGAGTATGGTTCTCCTAAGCCAAGTGAGGGTAGACTCAAAGCAGTGACTGAAAGGAGGAAGGAAACGGCAGTATCTCTGTGTTTGGATATTTATTCAGCAGCTAAATCAGCAGGTGATTCTATGGAATAGATGTTAAGGTAAGGGGAGAAAGAAATTAATGTATATCTCTTAGAGTTGGAGGCCACGCATAACCATTGAATCAGACGTTTGCTTCCTATCCAGTCAGTTTGGATGACAGAAGTCTGGTTGGAGCTATCCTAAGTCAGGGCAATGAAAAGGGATCTCAGTTAAGAGTGGCCTTTATAACTAGAATAACTAGAGTGTGGTGTGTCAAAGATGCATGAGCTTCCCATGGGCAGGCTGATGAGGTGGAAGGACAATGGAACGCTTTCTAAGATGGTACTTTCTAGGGCAATGGGACCCAGTATTAAGAATTAAGAGGATGTCAGATGTTCTGTCAGAGATCGAAACTGGGATGTGAGGGGAGACAAGTGGTTAGTCAGAGAGCAAAAAGCAAACTGCTTATGAGCTGTGCAGCATGGGGTGTCCGCATGGGAGAATGTCCAAAGAATTCCCTAATAACTCCAATTTAGAAATCTAGTATTTAGTCACCTGGCACATATAAGTCACCAGTCATATAAGACTTGGACTTTTTTTCCTGTTTTCCCTCTTTGTATCTCTGCCCCAACCTAGAAGAAAGACCTATGAAGCAGAGCGAAGACAGATAAAAAATGGATCATTTCCTTCTTCCCAATAGAAGCCCTGAGTTGGCATGACCAGAGAAACTCTGAGTTGATTAAGAGATAATAGTTTTGAGACTGGGCTGTACTGGACTTTCTTAATCTGAAATTGTCTAATGTACGGGATGAGACTTGTTCTTATAACTCTGGGTGACCAGAAAACTATGAATATGCTTAAGCTGCAGTTAGACATATAGAGAGAATCTATGACAGAGCATGTTTAATGGCAAGGATGGGTGAAAAATAACGTTGTTATTTATTTTAGATCTGTTACTTGTATGTAATTACTTGTATAAATTGAATTCAGCTCATTAAATAAATTCATTTACATGGTGAAAAGACCATGTCATTTGTAGTTTTTAATGACAAGGAGGGTTAACAGAGGAACAGTCAGGTGGTGTGGGATTCAAAGCACAGATGGTTTTACTTGAGAGTGGAGGAGTAATGGATTGGAAATTCTAATGGCTTGTGAGAAAGGTGCCAACTTTACCTTGTGAAGTGAGCTGAGAAATTATGAACATAATCATCTCGGTGCTACCCATGAAGCCGTATAAATCCATTTCGGTTAAGATAAAGTGATGGTAGGCTCCTTCAACAAAGTGACAAAATACACAGAAAAGATTGTTCACCATAAAATAGGGGTTTCACAAGGCACAATGGAAAGTTTGAGGGGAAAATAAGAGTGGAAAGTTGGGTAGAGGAGAGGAAACACAACACAATGTGATGAACGTGCTACAGAAACTTGGTGACTTAGAGGGGCAAACATATCCCTCAAAGATGAGAAAGGTTAACAGGTAGGGAAGTTCCCAAAATAATTGGTACCATATATACATATAGATTCAGCTCAGACTGCAATTTTACAAAAAACAAATAAAATTTAGAAATATATACAATATTGTATATAAATTACATTTTATATAAATCTATATTTGAATTGTTTTATAATCCATGGGAATATCATAACATGTAGTGGTTTAGAGTGTGGGCTCTGGAAAGTCAGCCTCGATTTGCTTTTTAACTCTGCCTCTTGCTAGCTGTATGTAACCTTGACCACATTACTCACTTCGTTGTGCCTAAGTTTCCTAAACCGTATGAAGAGGGTAAAAACAGAACATGTTTCACAGGGTGGTTTTATTTGATAAGTTATCACACACAGAGTGCTTCAAATAGTGCCTGATATGTGCACATTCTCTGCTAGTGTCCCCTCTTGTAATTGTTATACAAATGAACATCTTTGTTAAATCATGTGGGATCATTGCAAAGAACTGGCTTAGATTGTATGTTATATTTTTACAGGACAAGGAAGAGCAATAGTCTATGTATATTATTTTTAAATCAGCCCGAACCCTGTAATTCAATGAACCGCAAAGGATATGTTCTCCTTAGGAGGTGGGTATATGCCAGTGGATATGGGATAGGGAAGAAAGAAATCGACTTCATTGTAATTAATTAATTAATAATTAATATTTTTAACTTGTCAGAATAGGTGTTTAAAATATTGTGAACATGAATATGTAGCCAAAATAATGAAAGATAGTTCATGTGCAGTAATTTTATCACGAGAGAAATGTGATGGTTAGCATATTTGGTACCAGGATTTCCATGTTAGGTAATTTCGTACTCATTAATGTGTTACTTATCACAACTATTTAAGCATCTATATTTCAGAACAATCAAACTAGTTAAATTATCGGGCACATTAGAATGTGGTTTACTTATTTTTTTTTTTTTAATTTTTTGTTTATTGCAGTAACATTGGTTTATAACATTGTATAAAGTTCAGGTATACATCGTTATACTTCTGTTTCTGCATAGATTACATCATGTTGACCACCCATATACTAATTACAACCCATCACCACACACATGTGCCGAATTATCCCTTTCACCCTCCTCACTCCCCCTTTCCCCTCTGGTAACCACCAATCCAATCTCTGTCTCTATGTGTTTGTTTATTATTGTTATTATCTACTACTTAATGAAGGAAATCAGACGGTATTTGACCTTCTCCCTTTGACTTATTTCACTTTGCATAATACCCTCAATGTCCATCCATGTTGTCACAAATGGCTGGATTTCATCGTTTCTTATGGCTGAGTAGTAGAATGTGGTTTACTTAAATTAGAGGGCACATTAGAATGTGGTTTCCTATATTCAAAAGTTTAAATTATGTTAAATATGAAAGTGAACCGAGAGATGAATTATAGGCCGACACCTGCAAGTTGGGTGTGGAAGAATACTGACTGTGGGAGGCATTTCTGAGATCTTGCAGCACGTTGTTGCTCTGAGGATTAATGTGATAAGAAACATTTTAGAAATGATTTCTCCAGTATAGGTCAAGGTATTTGAGAAGCTCAGAATAATGAAACAAATCCTTTTTGGAGATAGAGTCTTGTCCCTTACTGTTAATTTCTAAAAAGGTACTTGCAAAATTTTGGAGGGAAGACCAATGTGTAATGAAAAAGGACATGATAAGTAAAATAAATTAGGAACTTACATTATTGCAAAGATACGTTTTTTGGTAATAATAATGACAATAAAACATTGAAGTATATATTAATATATTCTGTTTTCTAACCATAAAGAGTTCAATATGAATTATTTTAATTTACCTATCTTTGCTTCCCAAAATACCTATTATAATTTTGTCCAAAATAGTAATATAATTTCAACCAGACATTGTACATATTTGTATTTTGTTCTTTTGTTCCTACCTTCTTTTCTATTTCTATTTATTTTTATTATACTTAAATTTGTTTATTTGTAAATATGTATGTATTTATATATAACATATACAAACATATATAAATATATATAAAACATATATAACATATATATACACGTACATTTATATATATTTCCTCCTACAAAAAACAGGACAGATTTTTGAGTCTCTTGAGTTCTTGACTAAACAATAAGCTGGTTTCTAATTCGATTGTTCACAACAAAGTAGAACTATTTTTATTCTTGATCAAAGAGGCTTATAATTGAGGACGTTTATCTGAAAAGACAGATGGATGAATACAGCTTTATACATATAATTGCTCATTAAAATGTGAAAAAAATAAAGGTTTCTTTAGAAAGTGTATTTGTAATGCATGTTGTGTACTTGGTACTATTCTAGGCACTTTAGAAAAATAAAAGCTATCAACTCAGTGCTATCGATTTTTGCACTCTAACAGGTTAGCAATTGTTTTTTTTTAAACATGATTAACAAGTGTTAGATAAAGTATATAGATAAATAATTACTTTTATGTTATATGGAAATAATCATGGTAAGTGTGTTTTAGGGGATTTGATTTTTATTTTTTTGGAAGACTTGTTTTGAGAGGTACATATTGAAACGGGTCTTGAAGAGCTAATTTGCATTAAATTAAAATCTTTATTCTGGATGGAAGGAAATCAAGGGTCTTACTTTCCCTGGTATCCACGCTGGCTGCTGCTACTTATTTACTGTGCATCAGTTTAAATTTAATTGCCAAAGTTATTTAGGATATAAAATTACAACTGGCTTTTAGATATCATTTTCGAAAGTGTATATGGGTTATTTTTTTTGAGGAAGCCCCAGACACCCTCTATGTGCCTGTGTAGTTTAATAGCTGAACACCTGTATAGCCTCAATGAGTTTAGGCTACTGACCAATGCTTGCCTGGCCATTCCAGAAATGAGTCTTATTGCACCCCGCTGGCCCTCCAAGAAGGTCTGATGGGCAGTTACAGCATAGCCTGAGGCACCAGGACTTGCACAGATCCAGGGCTACTGCTGTTGCTTCTGCAGGGATCTCAGTGAGGTGATGCTCTCTCTCCTTTGGCAAGATGAGAAGGGAGCTAGTTTTCTGAGGATTTTCCCCCTTTCCACTATTAGTATTCATCAAAGCTTGGCTGGGTAAGAAACTGCAAGCTCCTTTGGCTTGGGCCCCTTGCTTTTCCCTCCCTGGGCCTCCAGAGGACAGAGGGCAGCGCTGAGGCGTGCTTGTCCTCCCGTCCAGCTCCAGGAACTTGTGTCTGTGTGAAGGAACACTTATCTGGAAGGAAAACAACTTGCTGTAGCAACCCCTCTATAACTAGATAATCTTTTTCAAATGCATGCAGTAAGAGAAACATGAATCAGCAAAACGGAAATGCTTGAAATTGCATGTGTATTCTTTGTTTCACCTAACATTGATTATAATTGCAACAGCACTTTAAAAAGGAATCTGATTATATATTCATAACAAATTAAAGTTGAGATTTTGCAGAATTCTTACTTTTAGTTAAAATCTATGTTGATTCAAGAACACCACATAATAGGACTATGTCCTAAAGATTTTATGATAGGCTATTAAATTATTTTTCAAAAATATATTTGAAGCTACTGAAAGCTTTCTGTATTTAGAAAATTATAAGTAGTATAGGAAAAGTAGAAGAGTTAAAATACTAAAAATTTAATATTTGACCGAAAGAGTTCACCAAGGTCCTCTGAAAGTTGCTGAATTATCTTCTGGCTACATAACAAATTCTCCAGATAATCTCATATTTTACTCATAGAAACATTTATATTTTTATTGAAGTATGGTGAGAAGTTTTGTGGAAAATTCTAGTTATTTGCTCTACTTTCCTTTCATTTATCACAGATGAAAATGGATAATCCACATGAATGACTATTTTTCTTCTACAGACAACTTTTTCTGTGAAAAATTTTTAAAAAATCTTCCTCGTATGCCTATCCAGAAACACTGGATTTCATTTCATTTACATCACCATTCTTTAAAATGCCAAGAATTTCGCTAAAGTTTGACATTACAACCAACATCATTATTCTAACTTTTAAATAAAGGTATACAAGTAATTGCCTTAAATTTAAGTGGAAAAAAATGGTCAATTCGAGATAAAGATTATCTGAATGAATTTTTAAAAACTGAGTTTTTTATAAAAAGAAATTTTGAACATGAGATTAAAGAAAGGTTGAAACTAAAATAATAAAAAATATATACCGTATAATACTAACTAAAAAGAAAAACGCCTGTGCAGCTGCATAATGTCAGAAAATACAGTCTTTAAGAAAAAAAATTACTAAATATAAAAAGAGAAATACTTCAATATAAAAATTGGTATATCAGGAAGATATTACATTTTTATGCACTGAATAACATGCACTTAAAATATAGAAAACAAAAATGAACAGAAATAAAAGGAGAATTAAAAAGCCCTAAATCATGGTGGAATATTTTAATACTTCTCTCAGTACTTGATTGAACAAGAAGATAAAATCTGTAAACATAATGAGAAGTTGAACAATGTGAAAAACAAGCTTGGCCTAGTGATATGTAGAGAATCCTACACTTTATTTCTCGAAACTGACCAAATGCAGGTCATAGAGGAAGACTCAACAAATTTGAAAAAATTGAAATCGTGCAGAATGTTTTCTTACAATAGCAGAATTCAGTTAGAAATTAATACAAATATTAAATTTAAAAAGATGATAAATAGAAAGTGCTGAAGTTTTTGAAAACTGTGATATATACTTCTAATTAATTCATTGGTCAGAGAAGAATTCAAAATGAAAATTAAAAAACTTTTAATTCAATGATATTGAATAGTACGTATTGAAACCTGTAGAGGGCAGTTAAAATACTACTTAGAGAGAAATTTATAGCATTTATAAATATTAGAAAAAAATAAAGGCTAAAAAATCAATGATCTAAGCATTCATCTCAAGAAGCTAGGGAAAAAAAGAGCAAAGAAAACCTGAAGTATGTAGAAAGAAAGCTAGTAGCATAAATTAATGAAATAGAGTAGAAATGCTTAATACGGACTATAAACAAAGCTAAAAGTTGATTTGTTAAAAAAAATTATTAACACTGATAAGTCTCTTGTGGGTTGGTAAAATAAACAAATGAGAAGGTGTGAATAAATTAAATATAGTAAGAGGATAGTTTGAACGCAATTTATGCTGATGAATTTTAAATTGTAGATGAAAAGGGAAAGATACTGGGAAGACACACCTTAGCCAAGTTAACAAAAGAAATAAAAAATTCAAATAATACTTTACATGAAAGAAATGGAATCTTCAATTAAAAATCTTCTCACAAAGAAAACTCTAGGACCAGATGGCTTTACCAGTGAATTCTACAATCATTTAAGGAAAGAATTATACCAGCTATTAACAGCTCTAAAAGACAATTAAAAAGAAGAAACACTTCTCAAGGTGTTTTATGAGGTGTATTAGTTTTCAATTGCTGTGTAACAAATTACCGCACTTAGAGGCTTAAAGCAACACACTTAAATTATCTTGGTTTCTGTGGGTCAGGAGTTTGGGAAGAGCTTAGCTGGATCCTCTGTTCAGGGTTTAACCCGCTGTGATCCAGGTGTGGGCTAGGCTGCATTTCGATCTGGAGCTCAGGGTCCCCTTCCAAGCTCACATGATTGTTGGTATATATGCCTGTATATACATGCGTGTGTGTGTGTGTGTGTGTGTGTGTGTATGCACATCTATACACATACATATGTAATGATGAGAATGACATCCCATTACCTTTGCATATTCTATTTAGTTAGAAGCAAATCACAGGCCCTGCCCATACTCAAAGGAAGGAGATTATAGAAGGGATGAACTTGGGGCCACCCTAGGATCTGTCTGCCACATGAGGCCAGAAAAATGTTGAAACAAACCTTGAAAAATAAACCTAAAATTTTAGCTAATTACATGAAGCAATACCTAAGGATATGACATCAGAATCTAGTTGGCTTTGTTCCAGAAATGCAAGGTTATTTTAACTTTCACAATTCAATGAATGTAATTCACCCTGTTAATTAGTAGGGGGGAAAAATCATATGATCATCTACATAGATACAGATAAAATGTAGATAAAAATTCAGCATTTATTTATAATGATATGTTTTTATATCATATAATGATTTAATATCATATAATGATTTAATATTATATCTTAATGATATAATGATTATTTTTAATAAAATTTCAACATTCTAGGAATAGATGTCAACTTCCTCATTAATTACTTACTCTGTCATTATTTTATTCAAATATTTATTCAGCAACTAATATTTGCCGGGAACTCAACTGTTTTCCCTGTCCACGTGCACTCATGGGGATTTCTTCCTTAAAATATTGTCAGCTCTCCATATGCATTCACTATGTAGAGATTATGCTTGTTAAAGTACTTACACGTCACAATTAGGAAGTACTTTACACTTATCAAAAGGTATAGCAGAATTTATTTCTATTTAATAATGTTATTTTCTCCCACTCTCCTTTATTTTCTTCCTTTTTATTTAACCAAACATAGTAGCTCTTCCAGTTCTTTCCATATTTAACAGCTGGAGTTGTATTCGATTTTCAAAATTCATTTACTATAATTACTCCCTTTTAGTGGCCAGATCACACAAACTTATTTTTTGGCCAACCGTACTAAATTAATGAAATGAAAATCTTCAAGGAAATGTGACTTTCACCCTAGTTTTATTTTTTAAAAAGTCGAAGAAGATAGAGTATTATAAGTAAATTATGTATTATATTATACTGCTCAGATGCTTAGTATGAAAATTTTTGTAAATGTGAATGTCTTTATACATATTTAAAATTGTTAGGAAAAAAAGTATAAAAAATAGTGCTACGCTCATGTACAAAAATACCCAGCACCAGAACGAAGATTTAAAAAGTAAAATTCTTTTTGTTTTGCTTCTCTGTGCAGAACTTCAATTCTACAAACAAATCACCAAAATACATGCACTATTAGCAATAATTAGGTAGGGGTTTATATTAGTATGCTTTTAAAATATTGATAAATGTCTGGAACTTGTTATTTGCAATTATGTTTTATTTATTTTATGTTTGTTAATATTAGGACTTAATATTTTTCAGTTTAAGAAAAAATTTTCCAGTATAAGATAGGCTTTACCCCGTATTGTTTTTAGAGGATGTAACTAGAATTAAGCAAGAGTACAGTTGATATCATATGGTAAGACTCCCTTCCTCCCTCCTTCCTTCCTTCCTCCCTCCCTCCCTCCCTCCCCTCCTCCCTCCCTCCCTCCCTTCCTTCCTTCCTCCTGTAAAGTTCTAGCGGTGGATCAATTTCTTTGGGGGCACTAATCAACTCTTTGGATTGGATTGTATGACAGTCTTGATTTTTTATCTAAACTAGATGACATTGGATGCCATTAAGAACGCAGGAAGAATGCCATGTTCTAGCTCTTAAGAAACCTAATTCTAAAATCATCAAGACATTCACTAAATTCACATCTTTTAATACTATTCAAACAATTTTAAATATTTATTTGGACATGAAGGAATTCCATTTTGAAGATATTATTTTAAGAAAGATTGCTGCAAATACTCGAAAGGAAATTTCATTTATATTAATGTTAAAGGTGTGCCAAGAATTCAAATGTATTTCCAAAGTGTAACAATAAAAATGCAGGTTTTTCTAAAGTGTATGAAGGTTTTATTTCGATATCACATCAATCAGGGTATCCATAGCCACACATCTAAATCTTATTATTTCCTGTCGAGGTGGGATTTAATAGGAATGACTGAGGCTACTTTCCTTTCTTTTCCCTTTTTAAGATGTTATTACCTTTGGCAAGCCAGTTTTTTTCAGAAGCCAAAAAAATAGTTCTTTTTTGCTGATCCTATCAGAGGACTCTAGAATCCTTATACTGAGATTAATATTTCAGATTAATATTCCATTAATAAATTAATCGAAAATTTGTATTTAATTTTTTAGAACTTTAGATGTTTTTTTCCCAACAGCTCATATAATACAAAGGGTTGTTGCTCTGTGTCTCCCCTTTGCCTTTGTGTTATTTTCTTATGTTTTATCTTTGATACTTGTTTAAATTTACAGATGTTTCTGCTCATTTACTTTTTTTCTTCCTCCCTGTACTCTTCATTTTTCTGGTGACTTTCTAATTCTTCTCTATTTTTTAAATACTCCAGTTGTCTAGTTGTTTCCTGCTAGCTTCCTTTGACTATGTGCCATGACAAAGTTAAATTAAGAAATGTTCCCATGTTCTTAACTGATCACGTATAGTGTGTGTGCACACACGCACAAACACGTTACCATATTTATATGTTTTCTTTTATATTTATGTATTTATAGTTAGTATATATATTTCATATGCTACATATAAAATATGCCAGTGAAATTATACATGTTTGGCTAGTGTCATGAAGGAAACAACAGGCGACTATTATTAAGAATGGAAGACAAGGTCAAGAAAGGTCTCTTTGAGGAAGTGACTTTAAAAAGATGAACCATCTGAAGAGTAGATGACAAATTATTTGGGCATATGTAATAATATGAGGAGTGTAGCGGGTTAAATAGTGTTCCTCTCAAAATTCGTCTCTACCCAGAACCTTGGAATGTGACCTTACTTGGAAAATAGTCTTTATAGGTGCAATTAGTTTAGGATCTTGAGATGAAATCATCCTGGATTTAAGGTGGGCTCTAAATCTGGTGACTTTGTGTCCTTATGAGTAGATAAGAGGACACAGGGAGACTCACAGAGGAGAATACCATGTGAAAAGGGAGAGAGAGACTGGCGTCGTGCACTTACGTGCCAATGAATGAAACCTGCCTGACAACTTGATTTCAGACTTCTGGCTTCCAGAACTATGAGAGAAAAATTTCTGTTGTTTTACTACCAAGTTTGTGGTAATTTATTATAGCATCCTTGGGAAACTAAAACAAGGAACAAAGGCATTAAACATGACTAAAGTTTAGTGAGCTAAGAGCAAAGTGGATTAAGCTTGACTGGAGTAAGAGGCAATAGCCAGATAGTGTTGGGTCTTATAGGAGTTTGAATTTTATTTCAAGTGCTGTGAGAAGTCATAGGAGAGTTTTATGTGAGGGAATTACGTGATAAGACTCGTGTGTTAAATTTTTTTTATTATATTATTATTATACTAGATAATATTATACTAGATAACTCTTAAAAATTGAGTGGACTAGGACAAGAATTGAAGCAAGAACTTCGTAAAGGGGTAAGCTACTGTAGGAGTCTAGGTAAGAGATGGTGGGAGTCTGGTTTAGGTTGATTGCAACAGAGAAGCGAAGCAGGTTGAGATATATTTTGAAGTTAGAATTGATTACTTTCTGATGGACTCGATGTGCATGTTAGGGAAAATTAAAAATGCCTTCCTAAATTTTGAGCTGAGCTACTGGGTAGATGTTCATGCCAAAACAGGGAGCACAAGGAAGAGAAAAATTTGCAGGGAGGGACAGAGGAGAATGTTTTTTAGCTTGACATGTGTGAGTTCCTTATATGGATTGAGATTTAAATTTCAGGGATGCCAATATGTAAATAGTATTTAAAGGCATGCGAATAGTTAAGGTCATCCAGGGAGAGAGTGTAGAAAGAGAGAACTCCAAGCCAACATTGAAGCAAGTTAGAGGAAAAATATGCAATATAGGACATTAAATAAGGAGCTTTCTGGAGGAAAATTTATGAATGTTATGTTATAGAAGGAAAGAGAGGTAAGTGGGGAACCAAGTTCTATTGCTCCACTGTAGTGGATATAACAGATTTATTTTATATAAATGAGGGATTCATGAGTCAAATGATTCCAAGTTCAGAACTTTTCACCTAACATCTTGAGAAAAATTTTCCCCAGCAATAAATTCATAGTAAGTCTCTGGCATTTCTGTGTCTTTGTCTTTATGCTGCTTTTTACCATTTAAGATGGGATAGAAATGGAATTCTGAAGCAAATTGCCAATGACATTTTTGTAAGGCCACAAATCTAGTTCACGTTGCTTTTGTTAGCTTCTATGAGCAATAAACCTCAATAGCATTCTGTTCTTAATTTTCTGGCCAGTTCAAATAGTATAACTTTTAAAAAAAGCATCTATATATAAAAGCCAAGTGGAGAGTAAAGGAGGATGGAAACCCATAGCCAGTCCAAAGTTTGGTTCATCCATATGGTAGGACTGGTCTTTCACAGTGAGTCCATTTTTAGGCTCCTAGAAATGTAGAATTGGAATAGACCTTACAAACTGTACAGCTGTATGCCTGTACTTGACAAATAAGGGAATCAAAATTCAGAAAGGTCAGTAACCTGCCCATGGTCATACCTTGTTATAGGCAGAAATGGAACCAAGAGCACTGCAACTGTGGAAACTCCTCTCTGGAATTAATCACAAGGGGATGCTCTTTTCAGAAGGCAATGAAAGACTCTAGTTTTATTGCAGGAAAGAACAAGAGAGAGAATACTTATTAAATAATGTGATTATATGAGATAGGAATGAAGTCTTAAGAAATGACCCTAGGGTTTAATCCCAATTTTATCACTTTAATAAGTTCTGTGATTTTAGACAAGCTACTTTATTGTCACAGAGCATCAGTTTTCTCATCTGTAAAATTAAACCTGCATTTCACTATGTGAGGATTTGTGATAATCCTTTAGTAACTATAATTAAGATTCTGAGGCTCTTGTAGCTTTCAGTCATAACACCACTACAGTGGCACAATTTTGAATCATCACCTTGGAAGCTGGCCTTGAGAGGAAGAATCAAGTAGAGAGAGGGAGAGAGTAATGAGAAAAGAAGGAAAAGAAAACAGCGTTTTAAGTTCTAGTCATGTACGTACAACTTTGATACATTGACCTTCAACTATTTATTCAGCAGTTTTTTGAAAAAAATGTTTTCAACTTTCCCTGCGGCAAGAATAACTCTTCTCTGCTTTCCACCTTAATAGATTACTTTTTTCCCATCTCTCTTGGTTTTCACCAGATTACTGCATTCCTTTCTCTCCCAGCTCATCGGGAACCTATAACCTTCAGATATTTTTCCTCCAGCAATCTCTTCCTTTCCATTGACTCCTTTTTCTCTACTTTCAAATAGCCCATATGCTTAAAACCCTTTGATAAGACTATACTATCCTTTCTAGTTTGGGTCTATAGCTTTTCTACACAACCAGAGTTCTTAAACTAGGACATTGTGCCTCCTGCTACAGTGTCTCAGCTCTCATTCTTTCCTTCATTGTCTGTGAAGTTATTTCTACTTGCCAACTATAACAGAATGTTTGAAAATTATATTTGGAGCTGTAATAATTGAATCCAATGACAATTCTTCTTCATTTCCCTTGTCCTCTCTGTTGCATTTGAGACTTCTCTGTCCCTGCCTCAAAAGACTCCTCTTCGGGCCGGCCGGGTGGTATAGTGGTTAAGTTGGCGCACTCCGCTTGGTGGCCTGGGGTTCGCAGTTTCTGATCCCGGGTGCGGACCTGTGCACTGATTATCAAGCCATGCTGTGGCAGGCGTCCCACATGAAGTAGAGGAAGATGGGCACGGATGTTAGCCCAGGGCCAATCTTCCTGAGCAAAAAGAGGGGGATTGGTAGCGGATGTTAGCTCAGGGCTAATCTTCCTCGTTAAAAAAAAAAAAAAAAAAAAGACTTCTCTTCTTTCTCCCACTATATCCAAATGAGCATGTCCTAAAATTCAGTCCCTGGCCATATGCTTCCCTCTGTACATACTGGCATTTTTACAGTGGTCAAGAAGTATCATAGCTTCTACTACATGTAGCTAAATCAAAAATCTCTGGCTCCAGACTTAAAGTATCTTTTGATCTTTAATCTTCCACTTGAAATTAAAGAGCAAAAACTTATTTAAGGAATATTACAAAGGTTTCTTAACTTGTGCCCTACCCTTCCCCTTACCAATCATTTCTGATTACCAAATCTAGTTTTACTTTCCTTAATTTTGTTCTCCTGTTCAATAATTTTCACTATTTTCTATTTACCATAGGTTACAAGCCTGTACTAGGCAGATTTGCTTCTTAGGCATTGGGAGTTATACTTGAGAGCCAGAAGGCAAAAAACAAAAAAGAGAAAAGAAAAATAATCATAATTACTTTTGAAAATCCCTTAGGAAGAAGCCATGTTAAAGACTGACAGTACACTATGTTCAACTCATCCAATATATTTATTTTTTTTAAATTTCATTTAGTTGTAATAGAGAGAGAGTAAAATTCACATTTTTAAAGTATACAGTTTAATTAGTTTTTAATCAGCACTACAATCAAGATATAGAACATTCTCATTAGCCTAAAAATTTCCCTGTGTCCCTTTGTAGCCAACCCCTCCCTGACACTCACATACTGGCAACCATTGATCTGCTGTCAGGATAGTTTTGACATTTCTGGAATTTTATATAAATGGTATTACACAGTATGGCTTCTCTCACTTAGCATAACTATTTTGAGATTCTTCTATGGTTTTGCACATGTCAGTAGTGGATTCTTTTATATTACTGAGTAGTATTCCGTTGCATAGATATACCACAGTTTTTTAATTCAGTTGCCAGTTGATAGACATTAAGGCTATTCAGCTGTTATGAACAAACCTGCTATGAATGTTCAAATATATATTCATTTCTCTTGAGTAGATGCCTATAAGTGGGATTTTTAGATTATCTAATAAGTATATCTTTAATTTTTATAAGAAACTGCCAAACTGTTTGCCAAAGTGGCTTATTTATCATTTTGCATCATCAACAACAATGTATGAGAATTCCAATTGTTCCGCCTCCTCACCAACACTTGGTCTTGTCAATCCTTTTAATTTTAGTCACTCCAATGGATATGTCATGGTATCTTATTGGAGTTGTAGTTTTCACTTCCAGATAAGTAATGATATTGAACATGCTGTGTTGTGCTTGTTGGTCATCTGTATGCCCACTAAAAGTTTTTTTTTTTGTCTTTTTATTATTCAGTTTTTAGAATTTTTTTATGTAGTGAGGAGACAAGTCCAATATCAGATATGGGTTTTGTAAATATTTTATACCAACCCATTGCTTATCTTTTCATTTACTCTAATAGTGTCTTTCAAAGAGCAGACAATTTTAATTGTGATGAAGTGCAATTTATTTTTTATTTTTTATGATTTGTGTTTTTGGGTCCTATCTAAGAAAATTCTACCTAAGTAAAAGTGACAAAAATTTCTTCCTGTGTTTTCTGTAGAGGTTTTATAGATTTTTCTCTGACATTTAGGCCTGCAATCACTGAATGGTTCATTTTAGTGGATTGTGTGTCAGTGTTCAATTGTCTTCATAGAAATATCCACTCGTTCCAGTTCCATTTGTTGAAAAGACTCATTTCTCCATTAAATTACCATCGTACCTTTGCCAAAATCAACTCACCGTATATAGTTTGGTCTGTTTTGGACGTTCCCTTCTTTTCCAATGATTTATAAGTCTCTCTTTTCTCCAGTACTGCCGAGTCTTGATTACTGTAGTTTCATACTAATCCTCAAAAGATTTACATTTTTGTTCCTATTTTTCAAATTGTTTTGGCTATTATAGGGTCTTCACATTTCCGTGTAAATTTTAGAATCAACTCATCAGGTTCTACAAACAAAACAAAACAACAACCAACAACAACAACAAAACACAACCTGCTGGGGTTTTATTGAGATTGCATTGAATCTATAAATCAACTTTTGGAGATTTGATATCTTACCAATATTGAATCTTCTAATCCATGAACGTAGAATATCCCTCCATTTATTTAAGTCTTTCAAAAATTCTCTCAGGAATTGTTTTAATATTTTAATTTTCAATTTTTCATTAGTAGTATAAGGACTTAGAATTGATTTTTCTATATTGACCTTGTATCCTGAATCTTACTGTACACACTTATTAGGTCTAGTAGCTTCCTCTGTAGATGGGATCATATTGTGTGAAAATAAAAACAGACTTTATCTAGTTCAGACTTTCTAAACAATGTTGAGAAGAAATGGTAAACCTGGACATCCTTTTCTTGTTCCTGATGTTAGGGGGAGTAATGTCATTATTTTGCTGTTAAGAAGGATATTAGCTATAGGATTTTCTTCTTTATCTTGTTTTGTCTTATTTTAATAACTTTTCCCTTTCAAATCGAGGAAGTCCTTTCCTATTCCTGGTTTGCTAGGAGTTACTTTCATGAATTGACTTGAATTTTATTAAACTATTTTTCTGACTTTCTATTGATTGAGAAAATTATGTATTTTTTTTCTTAGTGAATTGTATGAATTGATTTCAATTGTTGAACTAACTTTATTCCTGTGCTAGATAGAACCTACTGGGTCTTGAGGTATTATACTTTATATATAATGTGGGATAAATTTATTTTTGTCAGTTATAGGATTCTAGATTGAGACTTGTTTCCCCTTTCAGTAAAGATGTTACTCCATTGTCTTCTAGCTTGCTTAGTTTCTGACAAGAATTCTTCTTTAACTTATAATCATTGTTCCTCTGTATATGCTGTCTTATTCATCCTGAGGATGCTTTCAAGATTTTCTCCTTATCTTTGGTTTTTAGTAGTTTTACTATGACTTGCCTATTTGTGTTTTTTCTTTTATTTCTCTCTTTTGGAGTTCTCAGAACTTCTCAAATATATGTTTTTTTCCATTATTTTTGGAAAGTTTATATGTATTTTTTTTTATTGATGTTTTAATGGTTTCTAACATTGTGAAATTTTGGGTTGTACATTTTTGTTTGTCCATCACCACATATATGACTCCCTTCACCCCTTGTGCCCACCCCCCACCCCCACTGCCCTGGTAACCACAATCCAGTTTTCTCTGTCCATGTGTTGGTTTATATTCCACATATGAGTGAGATCATACAGTGTTTGTCTTTCTCTTTCTGGCTTATTTCACTTAACATAATACGCTCCAGGCCCATCCATGTTGTTGCAAATGGGACGATTTTGTCTTTTTTTTTATGGCTGAGTAGTATTCCATTGTATACATATACCACATTTTCTTAATCCAGTCATCAGTCGAGGGACACTTAGGTTGCTTCCACTTCTTGGCTATGGTGAATAATGCTGCAATGAACAGAGGGGTGCATAAGCCTCTTTGGATTGTTGATTTCAGGTGCGTTGGATAGATTCCCAGTAGTGGGATGGCTGGATCATAGGGCATCTCTATTTTTAATTCTTTGAGGAATCTCCATACCGTTTTCCATAGAGGCTGCACCAATTTGCATTCCCACCAGCTGTGTATGAGGGTTCCTGTTTCTCCACATCCTCTCCAACATTTGTTGTTTTTTGTCTTGGTGATTATAGCCATTCTAACAGGCGTGAGGTGGTATCTTAGTGTTGTTTTGATTTGCATTTCCCTGATGATTAGTGATGTTGAGCATCTTTTCATGTGCCTATTGGCCATCTGTATATCTTCCTTGGAGAAGTGTCTGTTCATTTCCTCTGCCCATTTTTTGATCGGGTTGTTTGTTTTTTTGTTGTTCAGTTGTGTGAGTTCTTTATATATTATGGAGCTCAACCCCTTGTCAGATGTATGTTTTGCAAATATTCTCTCCCAGCTGGTTGGTTGTTTGTTCATCTTGATTCTGGTTTCATTTGTCTTATAAAAGCTCTTTAATCTGATAAAGTCCCACTTGTTTATTTTTTCTTTAGTTTCCCTAGTCTGGGTAGGCATGTCATCCGAAAAGATTCCTTTAAAACCAATGTCAAATAGTGTGTTGCCTATATTTTCTTCTATGAGTTTTATAGTTTCAGGTCTCACCTTTAGGTCTTTGATCCATTTTGAGTTAATTTTTGTGAATGGCGATAGCACATGGTCCACTTTCATTCTTTTGCATGTGGCTGTCCAGTTTTCCCAACACCATTTATTGAAGAGACTTTCATTTCTCCATTGCATGTTCTTAGCACCTTTGTCGAAAATTAGCTGTCCGTATATGTGTGGTTTTATTTCTGGGCTTTCAATTCTGTTCCATTGATCTGTGTGTCTGTTCTTGTACCAGTGCCATGCTGTTTTGATTACTATTGCTTTGTAGTATGTTTTGAAGTCAGGGATTGTGATGCCTCCTGCTTTGTTCTTTTTTCTTAGGATTTCTTTAGCTATTCGGGGTCTTTTGTTGCCCCATATAAATTTTAGTATTCTTTTTTCTATTTCTGTGAAGAATGTCATTGGGATTCTGATTGGGATTGCATTGAATCTGTAGATTGCTTTAGGTAATATAGACATTTTAACTATGTTTATTCTTCCAATCCACGTGCATGGGATATCTTTCCATTTCTTTATGTCATCGTGGATTTCTTTCAATAATGTCTTGTAGTTCTCATTGTATAGGTCCTTCACCTCCTTGGTAAGGTTTATCCCTGGTTATTTTATTCTTTTTGATGCAATTATAAATGGTATTATCTTTTTGAGCTCTCTTTCTGTTAGTTCATTATTAGCATATATAAATGCAACTGATTTTTGTAGATTGATTTTGTACCCTGTGACTTTGCTGTAGTTGTTAATTGTTTCTAATAGTTTTCCAACAGATTCTTTAGGGTTTTCTATATATACAATCATGTCATCTGCAAATAGTGAGAGTTTCACTTCTTCGTTACCTATTTGGATTCCTTTTATTCCTTTTTCTTGCCTAATTGCTCTGGCCAAAACCTCCAGTACTATGTTGAACAGGAGTGGTGAGAGTGGGCAGCCCTGCCTCGTTCCTGTTCTCAGAGGAATGGCTTTCAGTCTTTCCCCGTTGAGTATGATGTTAGCTGTGGGTTTGTCATATATGGCCTTTATTATGTTGAGGTACTTTCCTTCTATTCCCATTTTATTGAGAGTTTTTATCATAAATGGATGTTGTATCTTGTCAAATGCCTTCTCTGCGTCTATTGAGATGATCATGTGGTTTTTATTCTTTGTTTTGTTGATGTGATGTATCACGTTGATTGATTTGCGGATGTTGAACCATCCCTGCATCCCTGGTATAAATCCCACTTGATCATGGTGTATGATCTTTTTAATGTATTGTTGTATTCGGTTTGCCAATATTTTGTTGAGGATTTTTGCCTCAATGTTCATCAGCGATATTGGCCTCTAATTTTCTTTCTTTGTATTGTCTTTGTCTGGTTTTGGTATCAGGGTGATGTTGGCCTCATAGAATGATTTAGGAAGTGTTCCATCTTCCTCTATTTTTTGGAATAGTTTGAGGAGGATGGGTATTAAATCTTCTTTGAATGTTTGGTAAAATTCACTGGAGAAGCCATCTGGTCCTGGACTTTTATTTTTTGGGAGGTTTTTGATTACTATTTCAATCTCTTTACTTGTTATTGGTCTATTCAGATTCTCCATTTCTTCTTGGTTCAATTTTGGGAGGTTGTATAAGTCTAAGAATTTATCCATTTCTTCTAGATTGTCCAATTTGTTGGCATATAATTTCTCATAGTATTCTCTTATAATCCTCTGTATTTCCATGGTATCCGTTGTAATTTCTCCTCTTTCATTTCTAATTATATTTACTTGAGCCTTTTCTCTTTTTTTCTTAGTAAGCCTGGCTAAGGGTTTGTCTATTTTGTTTATCTTCTTGAAGAACCAACTCTTTGTTTCATTAATCCTTTCTACTGTTTTTTTGGTCTCAATATCATTTATTTCTGCTCTGATTTTTATTATTTCTCTCCTTCTGCTGGCTTTGGGCTTTGTTTGTTCTTCTTTTTCTAGTTCTGTTAGGTGTAATTTAAGGTTGCCTATTAGGGCTTTTTCTTGTTTGTTAAAGTGGGCTTGTATCGCTATGAGTTTCCCTCTCAGGACCGCTTTTGCTGCATCTCATATGGTTTGATATAGTATGTTATCATTTTCGTTTGTTTCCAGATAGTTTTTGATTTCTCCTTTAATTTCATCAATGATCCATTGGTTGTTCAGTAGCATGTTGTTTAATCTCCACATTTTTGTCACATTCCCAGTTTTTTTTTCCTGGTTCATTTCCAGTTTCATAGCCTTATGGTCTGAAAAGATGCTTGTTATGATTTCAATCTTCTTAAATTTATTGAGGCTTGCTTTGTTTCCCAACATATGGTCTATCCTAGAGAATGTTCCATGCGTGCTTGAGAAGAATGTGTAGTCAGCTGTTTTTGGATAGAGTGCTCTGTATATGTCTACTAGGTCCATCTCATCCAGTTATTCATTTAAGTCTACTATTTCTTTATTAACTTTTTGTCTGGATGATCTATCCATTGCTGTAAGTGGGGTGTTAAGATCCCCTACTATTATTGTGTTGTTGTTGATTTCTCCTTTTAGGTTTGTTAATAGTTGCTTTATGTACATTGGTGCTCCTATGTTGGGTGCATATATATTTATAAGTGATATGTCTTCTTGATGTAGTGTCCCTTTTATCATTATATATTTCCCTTCTTTGTCTTTCTTAACCTGTTTTATCTTGAAGTCTACTTTGTCTGATATGAGTATGGCAACACCTGCTTTCTTTTGTTTGCCATTAGCTTGGAGTATTGTCTTCCATCCTTTCACTCTGAGCCTGTGCTTGTCTTTAGTGCTAAGATGTGTTTCTGAAGGCAGCATATTGTTGGGTCTTGCTTTTTAATCCATCCTGCCACTCTGTATCTTTTGATTGGAGAGTTCAATCCATTTACATTTAGGGTAATTATTGAAATATGAGGGCTTAATGTTGCTGTTTTGTCACTTATTTTCTGGTTCTTTTGCATTTCCTTTGTTTCTTGTCCCATTTGTTTTGGACTGCCAATTCAGTTTGGTTGTTCTGTCTTATGATTCTTTTAGTTTTCTCTTTGTTTATCATATGTGGTTTTGCTTTGATTATTTGTTTAGTGGTTACCTTGAGGTTTGGGCAAAAAATCTTGTGTATGAGATAGTCCATTATCTGATAGCCTCCTATTTCCTTATACTAAGTCAATTCAGTCACTTTCCTCTTCCCCTTCTAAGTTGCTCTTGTTATACCTTATTCTATCTTGTGTTGTGGCTGTGTGTTTACAGTGATGAGGTTGAATTTATTTTTGGTGAATTTCTTCCTTTGATCTTTGAGTTTAGTATTTAAGTGGTTGCTAACCTATTCCGGTAAAGATCTACTATTTCTCTGATTTTGTCTACCTACTTTTCTCCTTCCTCCAAGCTTTGTGTTCCCTTTCTCTTCTTTTTTTCAGGCCTGAGGGCCTTCTTGAGTATTTCTTGTAGTGGGGGTCTCGTGGCCATGAACTCCCTTAGCTTTTGTTTATCTGGGAGAGTTACTATTTCTCCATCATATTTGAAGGATACTTTTGCTGGAGAGAGTATTCTTGGCTGAAAGTTTTTGTCTTTCAGTATTTTGAATATATCATTCCAGTCTCTTCTAGCCTGAAAAGTTTCTGTTGAGAGATCCGCTGAGAGCCTGATGGGAGTTCCTTTGTACGTTATTTTTTGTTTTTGTCTAGCTGCCCTTAATATTGTTTCTTTGTCGTTGACCCTGGCTAGCCTTACCACTAGGTGTCGTGGTGAAGGCCTTTGTCTGTTAATATATATAGGTGTCCTGTTGACTTCGCTTACTGGTATTTCCTGCTCCTTCCCCAGATTTGGGAAATCTTCAGCTATTATTTCCTTGAATAGGCTCTCTGTTCCTCTTTCCCTCTCCTCTCCCTCAGGAATACTTATAATTCTTATGTTACATTTTCTAATAGAGTCAGATATTTCTCGGAGTCTTTCTTCATTTCTTTTTAGTCTTAGTTCTCTCTCTTCTTCCATCTGGAGTATATCTGTATTCCTATCCTCTAAAGTACTAATTCTTTCCTCCATATTGTCAGCTCTGTTCTTTAAAGATTCCAGATTCTCCTTTATCTCCTCCATTGTGTTCTTCATCTCCATCAGCACTGATTGGTTTTTCTTTATGATTTCAATCTCTTTTGTGAAGAAACTCCTAATCTCATTGAATTGTTTGTCTGTGTTGTCTCGTATTTCGTTGAGTGTTTTTATGATAGCTATTTTGAAATCTCTGTCATTTAGTTTATGGATTTCTGTGTCTTCGGGGTTGATTTCTGGGTGCTTGTCATTTTGTTTCTGGTCTGGTGATTTCATATGTTCTTGCATTGTGGTTCCTGTGTTGGTTTTGTTTTTCCTCATCCTGGAAGTCTCTGGTTGCAATTTCCACCTGCCGCCACTGTCTGGTGGTAAAGGGCTGTGTAGTCTAAGCCCCCTGCACTCTGCCCCGGTTTTTCTGCTGCGATCCGCAGTTTTGTTTTGTTTTGTTTTTTTCCCCGCTGCGATCCACGGGTCCAGTCCAGTTTGATCAGGTCGGATCGCTAGGTCTGGTCTGGTCGAGCTGCAGACTCCGGGTTGCGGGGAGGGGGGAGCTCTACTCTTTTGCCCTCTGGGTCACTGAGGTGGGAGGCTTCTCGTTTGCCCCTCTTTATCTGCTCTCTGGGGTGCTCAGATGTTGATGGTAGCCCTGTGGCTCCTCTGAGTCCTCTGTGCGGGAGTTTCCCACTGGCTGAGAGAGTCCGAAGAGCCACGGTTTCCAGCCGAGGGCCGCCCCTCCCCCCTCTCTGGGAGCAGCGCGGACCGGGATGGCTGATCTGATGGGGCGGGAGCGGAGTTCTCCTTACCTCTCCCCACTTCCTCCGGGGGCCCAGCACGTTCCGCTCTCAGATGTGCGCCAGTGTGGATCCCTCCGCTCTAGGTTTTCACTGTCTGGGATTCCGTTGTTTGTCTGTGGCTGTTGCTTTTGTTGTATCTTGTGGGGAAAGAATTCACGGGAAAGCTCACTCCGCCATGATGCTGACGTAACTCCTATATGTATTTTAGACTGTTTGATACCATCCTACAGCTTTGGGATGTTCTATTCTGTTTGTTTTTCTATCCTTTTTTCTCTCCATGTTTCAGTCTGGATAACTTCCATTCATCTATCTTCAAGTTCACTGATTCTCTACTGTGTCTAGTCAGCTACTAAGCCTGTCAAGGAAATTTTTAATCTCTGATATCATGTTGTTTACTTCCAGCATTTCCATTGGATTCTTTTCTTTGTGGTTTCCAATTTTATGCAGAAATTTCCTATTTGTTTGTACATGCTCTCCACTTTTCTTTTTTTTACTAAATTCTTCAATATATCAATCATAATTGTTTTAAAGTGTCTGCCTGAGAGTTCCAACATTTGAACAATATGGATTTCTCTGCGTCTGCTTCTATGGGACTTTTTTTTTTTCTTTTTGTATGTCTTGTAATTATTGATTGAATATTACCATTGTGTGGGGAAAAGCAAAGGAGAAACTGTGGTAAATAACATTTATGTCCAGAAATGGTCGCCTCTCTTAAGCAGACCATGAATTTGGGGGTTGAGTCAGTAGTTAGTGGTTGAGCTTGATTTGAGCTTTAGTGACATTTTCAGTGCAACACAGGCTTAAAATTCCTCTATTTTTGAATTGTACCTATGTTGTACTTTGTATGAGTTTTGCAATGCCAGGGGCTTTATCTAAGTGTTCTTGTTCCTCCCTCAGCTTTCAGAAGACTGCACGCCTGTGCCACGGAAGGGGTTGGGGAGGTCTCTGCATTCCTCTGCCTTCCCTGGCAATAGACTACTGTTGCTGGTTACTCATTGCAAGGCTCATAGTAGGAGCCAGGGGAAGGGGAGACTGGGACTTCATAGTTCTACTTCTCCAGCCTCAGTCTGAAGCTGGATCTGTGAACTAAGCCTCAGGACTGGGCCCTTCTCTGTTTTCCTGCCCCTTCCTGAGTGGATCTAGAGTTTTCTACCCTTCCTCCAAGGCAGCTGACCTGTTTCTTGAATCAGTAGGTGTTTCCACAGGCTAGCCTTCTGCCCTTCCCCACAGCAATAGCCCTCTTCTTTATATCATTGCAGAGTCCTGGGATTGAATATGTTTCTTGTTTCTCTCTTAATGGTAAGCAGTTTTTTCCTACTGGCAGTGCTGGTTAGAGGAGGTGGACTTTCCACTCTCAGTGGCAGCTGACCTTGGCCTGGGAGCCAGGGGTGAGAGAATTCCCTGTGCCCTCCCTAAGTGGCAGCCAATCTTCGCCTGGGACTTATGGAAGGGTTTCCTGCCTCTCTCTTATAAACAGATGACTTTTCTTATCCAAGCAGGACCAGGCTTAGATGCTAGAACGGTTCTTGCCCTTCCCCTGGTGGCAGATTTTTTTTTTCTCTTTTCATGCCTATCCTCAAGTAGCAGTTGAGCGCATCTTGTAGAATAGCTGGTATTTGAGCAAGTTCCCCGTGGGCACAGAGCTCCCAG
This sequence comes from Ceratotherium simum simum, assembly GCF_057802395.1. Classification (NCBI taxonomy): domain Eukaryota; kingdom Metazoa; phylum Chordata; class Mammalia; order Perissodactyla; family Rhinocerotidae; genus Ceratotherium; species Ceratotherium simum. Next base: position 38,770,870 of record NC_141924.1, read on the forward strand.
GAATTCAGCTCTCTCGTGGTAGTCTACACTAGTCTTTTAAGAGTTCATTAAAATATGAATTTTTTTACTTCTTACCTACTTTTATGTAGGTTTCCCATGTTCTGCCAATAATTAAACAGTTTGTGTATCCTGTCTTTCCTCAGGTGGTCTTGTCAACCTTGGCAATTTGGTTCATCTTGATGCCTTGTGACCTCAGCTCTGATTGTTAAAGAAAAAATTATGATATTTTAGATCACCTGGTTCGTTCTCATTGTTAGCATGGGAGCAATGTTCTCTTAATACTTAACTATATCACAAGTGGAAGTAGAACTCCTCATCCAATTTATTTTTTTCCAGCAGTGGAATATATTATTCTTGCTTTGGTTGGTTACTAGATAAACCTCTCTGGCCTGTGTTGATGAGTGATAGGAACAAATAATGTAAAATTTTAAACACTAGAATGGGCCTCAGCAAGGGGAGATGTAACACTCTAAGAGGCTTGAGAGAACTGAGGGAACTGACGAAATAGCAGATCCAAACTTCCTTACTTCATCCTCAGGAAATAAGATCCTTGAAAGAAATGGTGGGTATCATTATTCACTTTCTTCTTTCTTTTATTTCTTTCCTTCTTTCTCTCTTTTTACCTATTTCTCTCTCTCTTTTTTTTTTACTTTCCTCCCTCCTTCCCCAATAGCTGAATTCAAGTTAAAAAATGTGCTTAATCTGTAACTCCTCTGTACTTAGCTTAATATTAAAAGTCTTCTAGATAGTGTTTCCATGCTGTGTTCTAGCTTCCCTCTATTCCCAGAGAAGAACTTCTGTGCCAGACAAACTTATGTTCTTGCTATCGTTTTCTCTATGTTTTTGCTTATGAACAGAATGCATTTTCCTATTCATATTTTAACCTTGAATTTTTAAAACCTCTAAATTTTCAATAATTGAATTGCTACCAAAACTTATTTGTATATTTAGCATTTTTAAAATAAAAATCCAACTTTAATCCAATAAGTAAAGTGGGATGATCAATAAAAATAAATTTTAAGTATTGAATGCATTTTCACTGCTCATTTGATCATTTACAATATGCTGAAGCCTCTATCATGTCATTGAGCCTATGCAAATGTAGAACAAAAGTGCTTTCTGTTGAAATTTTTAAATAAAGAGCACCACCTTGTGGGAATATATGCTTATATGAAATGGATGACATAGAAATATTAAAGGAATAATAATTCATGTTTAAAATACTTGTAATTTGTGCTATATTAAATTACTAGTGTAGAATGGAAACATCATATTTTTCCTAAGGAAAATTAAAAGAGAAAGATAGAATTAGAAAATTTTTATTGTGCAAACATACATCAGTTTTTTCATATTTTATGAATCAATAAAAATCCTCTGCAAAATTGTAATTGCTAATGATTCCCTTTATATAAACATTCTTTAAGAACTAATTTTTAGCATAAAATAATAAATGGCATTATAAGGAACTATTAAGATGACCTAATCCAGAAAAGCCTTTAAAAACAAGGAAGGCAAAATTGAAGGAGTGTATTTAGTGTTTACACCAAGTTATGTATAATCAAGAGTGGGCTAGATATGTTTACGGAAACATCATTCCTGTTTGCCTGACTGGCTTTTTGATCAATTGTCAGACATTAGAATATAGTAGCGCTTCGTTGACCTGTACTGGTGAATAGATTATTTAACAAAAGTGAATTTTGTTATCATGATAAAACAATGCATAACATATAATATGCTATTGTCTATTTAAAAAAAATAATCATTTTTCTAGAATCTTCCTATGAGGCATTATCCTTAATTTTTTAACAGCAGATAATTACCGCATCTAGTGTTTCATGGAACTTAATTTGAAAGAAAAGTAACATTTTTATGGATAAAGTGTTGCTGGTTCTTTTAAAAGTTTTACATTGGACATTGTTTCGTCCCAAGTTATTTTCAAAGGTTGGGCTAAAGTTTGTTGATATTCCTCTTACAATGGGGAGCCCACAGCTAGATAGTAGTCGTCCTCCCAAATTTAAAAAGAAAGTAGATTTCATCATCTTGCAAATCAAACACTGTACTTACACTTTAGAACTCTAAATTACCTTACTACTTTTTTTTTTCTTGGTGAGAAAGATTAGCCCTGAGCTAACATCTGTTGCCAATCCTCCTTTTTTTGCTGAGGAAGATTGGCCCTGGGCTAACATCCATGCCTATATTCCTCTACTTTATATGTGTGACGCCTGCCACAACATAGCTTGACAAGCGATGCACGTGTCTGCGCCAGGGATACGAACCTGTGAACCCTGGGCTGCCGAAGCAGAGCATGTGAACTTAACCACTACGCTACTGGGCCGGCCCCTACCTTACTACTTTTTGATAACAAGTCATATCAGTCTTCTGTGTTGAAATTACAGAAGAATAAAATCTGTTCTGATTTTTGTTTTTTTAATCGTTTATTGTTTAAGCATGTAATTTTCTTAAGCCAGGTTTTCCGCACCCTGTTCTAACATGTTTGAACTGGGCAATTATGTCCAATGAGGTTAAGCAATCTGGCTTTGATTCTTCCAGTTTATTGAAATCTTTATTAATTCTAATTCTGTTCGTTGTTCCTTATTTCTCTAACTTTGAGTGATAAATATAATTTGTAAATGTACCTTTGTGTCTTCGTATTCAACAACAGCAAACTATAAAGGGTCAGTTACAAAAATTTGAGCCTTGCTTCTGGTAACCTACGTTCAGGTGATTCCCAATCCAGTGATTCATTCTGATAAGAAACTATGTCCCCATCACATCGTCCAGCCTACATGTCCTTGTCTTTTCTCTGAGAGCTTAGCTCAGATAATCATACCCCCAGAGTTATTGGGCTGTAGCAATATTACCAAATGTAATTAAAATAAATCTTCTACTTGTAGCTATTTTCATTCATAATTTATTGCATCTAATAAAAGTTTGACTCTGAAGAACTGGAAGTCACAGATTTATTGGACTTTGCATGATTTCTAGAAATCATTATACAGGATAATTCATAGAAGCTTTAGGACAGGAGTCTCTGAAAGTAATTTAGTGGTTGAGGGGTCTGATGTTTATCTTTCAGTTTTTAGATAGATGTCTTCCCTATGGTAAATTTATTAGAAAACTATCCTTCAGAGAGATGGCATGTGACAATAAATTATTTTGAATAAATTTCAGATCATAATCCCTGCACTTTTTAGCCAATCTGAATAGAGTGTTGGCTGATAGTATATTATATTTATATAATGACTTTCTAAATAATTTGTGTATATATGTTGCAAGAATCGAATGAATGTGTATAAAGCCCTTAGTACAGTATCTGGCACACAGAAGGAGCTGAATATATTTGCAGTTTTTATTAACATTATTATTTTCAGATGCCCAAGAAAGTCTGGTAGCAAATAGAAGGATCAGAGAGCTGTAAGTATTGTACGGGTGTGAAAACCAAGGCCAGAGAAATACTGTAACCTATATAAATTCTTATACAACTCTGTATAGAAATTGTTCTATAACTGGAGCTAATCTTCATTTTTCTACCTTTTTTTGTTGTATCTCTTTAACTCTTAGTTATATAAGCAATTTTCATATTAGTATTTTCATAATAGGATTTGTGATAAATATGTATTGAAAAAATATGTATTGAAATCCTCTCCAATATTTGAAATAGCAAGCCTAAGGTAACTGCAAAAATGTCCTATCAAAAGGTAAAATATGTCAATGAGTTTAATCAATAAGACATCATTACAAGAAAATAATATGAAAGTGAAATACGTTGTGCAAGTATAAAAGTGGAGGAAGAGGAAGTAGGCCAGTTTGACTACAGCAGAGTTTTCCTGTCAGTAGGCTACATTTTGACGTATAAGAAGACACCCTGACACTTAGTGGTTTAAAACAGTAACAATTTATTTAGCCCATGATTCTATGGGGTGGCAATTTGAGGTGGGCTCTATAGGGCAGTTTTGTTGATGTGGGCTATGCTCAGGTGAGCTTGGCTGGGCTTGTTCATAAGGCTGAGGTCAGTTGCCAGATCAACGGAGCTGGTTTAAGATGGTTCAGCTGGGATGGCTTATCTTGTCTGGTCTCTCATCCTCCAGCAGGTTGGGCCAGATGTGTTCAATAGGCAGCAGTAGCAAAGGTCTCAAAGAGGGAGAGCAGAAGCATGAAAAGTTTCTTGAGGTATTGATTCAGAACGCATATAGCCTCATTTCTGGAGCATTTTGTGGTCCACAGTAAATCACAAGCCAGCCCAGATTCAAGGAGTGGGTATTTCACTTGTTAGTGGGTGGATCCACAAAGAATTGTGGTCACTTTTGTAATCTACCACAACCAGAATTGTAGCACTGGAAATGGAAATAGTACTCTTTTTGTGTTCCTGGACTCAATTCCATTGTGTGTGTGTGTGTGTGTGTGTGTGTGTGTGTGTGTGTGCGCGCATGCATGTGTGGTATTCCTGCTGGTATCTGAGAATTCAACTCAGTTCTGACACTAACTACCTGGAGATAGAATCAGATTCCACAGGTTGAGGGCCCAGTCCCACAAGACTACCCTACCTTCCACTTCACACACCGGTTGCAAGCCTAGGTTGTTGCTTGTACTTCTGCCTGAGTACCTATAAATCAGAGGTTCCCATGACCCCGTCCTCGTGTTCGATTAATTTGCTAGAGTGCCTCACAGAACTCAGGAAACCCCTTTACTTGCTAGATTACAAATTTATTATAAAAGGACATAGCTCAGGAACAGCCAGAAGGAAGAGATGCATAGGGCAAGGCGTGGGGAAAGACTGTAGAGCTTCCATGCCCTCTCCATGCTTGCCGCTCTCCCCGACCTCCGTGTACTCACCAACCCGGAAGCTCTCTGAACCCCATTCTTCTGGGTTTTTATGGAGGCTTCCTTACATACGCATGATTGATTAAATCCTTGGCCTTTGTGACTGAACTCATCCTACAACACTTCTCCCCTTCCTGGAGGTCAGGGGCTGGTACTGAAAGTTCCAACCCTCTAATTTTGTGGTTGGCTTCACTGCAACCAGCTCCCATTCTGAAGTGCTTTCGGGAAGCCACCTCATTAACATAACAAAAGACACCTAGATCACTCTCAACACTTAGGAAATTCTAAGGGTTTGGGGAGCTGTAAACCAGGAACCCTGGACAAAGACCGAATATATATGAAAAATATATTTTGGTCATCTGAATGACCAAATACATATTTTTCACAATATCACAAGTATACAGGGTGAGATAATAACCAATGAGACTTGGAATCAGAGAAATAAATGAAGAAGGGAGAAAAGTCAAGTTAAATTATTTGAACTAAGTGATTTAGTTAATGAGAAGCAACATAAATTATGTGGTTAAAGATTTGCAGTAAGATTGACCTGGGTTAAAAAAGACCATTAAATCTTGCAACCAATTCCCTTTCCTAAAACCTGGCCTTAGGCATGTCATTTATTTTCTTTAAATTTCTATTTGTTTCTTCATTTGCAAAAAACTGGAAGTGATAATAGTTACGTCATTAGGTGATTGGGAGGATTAAATGAAATTATACAAGTAAAGTGCATAACCGTATGCTTGATATGGTAAGGGCTCAAAAAATGTCAGTTTATTATTTGCAGAATTAATATTTTTCTTAGTAGTATTATGAATAGTATCCTGGTTACAACAAAAACGCTTCTCGGAAGGAATACTCATTTGAAAGTAATTCCGTTCTGGACAAGGTTTGATTGCATTGTCAATGGAAATAGTTGCTAGAGCATTGAAAATTTAAAACTAGAGCTTTAGATGGAAATCAGAGATAGAGATGTCCATATAGAGACAATAGATGAAATCAAGGAAATCTGGAGCAAAGATCTGTGCAAGAAAAAGAGCAGGCAGCCAAAACTAATTATTTAGGGGTTTAGAAGATTAGATTATGACTAATTTGGCAAGTTTCATCAAATATATAGGATAAGATGGTATTTTTGTTGTGGTTTGCTTTTCTGGCACTCAATTTTTGCTCAACCTGTTTCCAATCATTACTATCATCACCAACTGTTAGAATCCTATTTCTGTGCAAAGATTTATTTTATACATCCCCTGCTTTTCGTACTTAGTGATCTCAGGCTGAAGTATAGTGTAGGCAAATAATAACAGCTCAAAAAATATTTTAATTGAATAAAAAGAAGATGCAAGATTCATAACATAAGATTCCAAAATTTTATGATAATCCTTCAAATATTACATAAACATTAAATTTACACATAGCTAACCATATATATTTATATATAATCGTGTTCACTTTTGAAAATCATCAATCATAGTGAAGCTTCCCCTAAACTCAAATATTTAAAAAATCACTAATAGCTTTTCCTTATAGTTGAGTATAAACTTAGCATTACCAGGTACAAATGGTAATAACTAATTGCAGTTGATACAGGAAACCATGGATCATCTGGTTCCTTCAAAAGCAATCTTATTTTCATCTTATTAATGGCTCACCACAGGACAGAGTATTGTCCAGATTATCAATAATTTTGGCCTCTATTGCGTAATTGAGTGTTATAATCTTAGTGTGAACTCTTCAGTGAAATATTATATCATTTTCAGTTCTATTCAATAGAGATTTACTTAGCATATATTATGTGAAGGATGTTCTTGTTTATCAATTAAGAAAACATTTATAACCTTTGTGTGAAAACCATATATTTTAACTTAGTTTAAATCCAAAAAAAATGTTTCAGCATTGGTAGAAGATGTTGTGACTGTATAATATATTATTTTTTATTGCTGACTTTAGGAAACTAAATTTTTCGATTGAGTAGACATTCTTTGTCCGTGTGTTTAAGGAGAATGTGTGTGTTTGAGTCATGCTGGAGGTGGGAGGACGTGTGGGTGGTTGTAGTTTATTTTTCTAGGCTGTAGGCAGTATTTTGATATGTTGGGGATATTTCAAGGCCTGGGAGTGAATGTTCTATTGTAGCTTCCATTTTCTTTTTGTCAGAGATGTGCAGAATGTTGTTTTTGTTGCAGGTGGTATTTGGAAATTTGATCCAGGGGAACATGTTTTAAGAAAAAAAAAGTGGGGGAAAATTGATACCAGTCAAACATACTCCTACACTACTCATCTGGTAGTTGTTAGTGCTTTTGTAGTTTTATTTTGTTTCTTCATGAGATAGATACTGAGTGATGAAGAAGATTGTTGGCTTTCATATTTGACGCACTAAGGACTTTGACAATTCCCTTAGTAACAACTGCTTCCCTCAAAGGAGAGAAGAGAAAAGCAACAGGAAACTAGAGAAGAAATATGGGAAGTAGGGTCCAAAATATATTGAAATGGGAAAGAAAATTTAAGACAAAAAAAAGGAAAAACTGAAATCGCTGTCTCTATTTTACCGTATTAAATATGGAGCTCTAAGAAATCCTTGTATAGAGACTCCAAATTTATAAAACGATTATTATACTGCATAGATCTTATGTGGATGAAATCAATTAAGAAAAATGGTTCCAAGATCCATCCTCAGCTCTCTAGTTGTCTCTCTCCATAAAATCATCCAAACTCATGACTCCAAGTATAGCTATAAAAATTATCTATCACTGAAAAGATAAATTTCTCTCTTAACATACAGATATTTCTACTATTTATGACTTATGTTTTCCCTAAGTTCTATATCCACTTTACAGCTTGGAAATCACATAAGCACCTGAAGTACAAATTCAGTATTACATTCATTTTTTTCTCCTGTATTTTATTTTTTAGTAAATGCTTCTATTACAAAGGCAGATTTCTCCAGTTTAAAATCTGGATATCATTTTTGAATCTTTCTTTTTTCAGAACCACTCTTCCATCACCAACTTCTATAAATGTAATCTCCAACTTCCACGAACTCAATCTTCAAAATACATTTCAAACCCAAACTTTTCCTTTTCTTTTCACTGTCACAACCCTGGTCCCAATCACTGCCGCCTCTCAGTTGGATCTCTGCAACAGCCTCCTCATTACATTCCTTATACACAGCTTCACTCCCTCAAATTATTCTCTAAATTCTATACTAGATGGCCCTGTGGCGTGTAAGTCTGATCACAGCATAGCTGCAACGGAGTACTAGAGGAAGTAAGTTGGAGCACAGGAGACGGTAGTCAGTTAGACTCCTGAAGCTGAGCTTTAGAAGATTAAACTGTCACTGAGGATGACAAGATCAAGGTATATCCGTGAGCATGGGTGTCAGAGATGAACTAACAGAGGTGAGGAGACTGAAAAACTGAAAAAGCAGATTGTTGAATGAATTTCCTGTGATTTTTCAAGCCGTTAAGAATGGTGATAGAAATAGGTGGAGACCCTGAAATTCTACCCCCACCCAGAAGTAACGAGGCAGCACCCTCCTTTACCACTGGAGTAGTCAGTGGAGGCCTGCTAAAACATAAGATTTAGATCAGATCTAGGATTTGTAACATAATACTCGAAATGTCCGGGTTTCAATAGGAAATGACTAGCACGCCAAGAACGAGGGAGAGCTCAAACTGAATGAGAAATGCCAATCAACAGACATCAATCCTAAGATGGCACAATTGTTAGAATTACCTGACAAGGGTTTTAAAGCAGCTATCATAACAATGCTTCAATGAGCTACTATAAACATGCTTGAAACAAATGCAAAATAAAGTCTCAGCAAAGAAGCAGAAAGCTTCAGCAAAGTAATAGAAGATATAATGGGACCCAAATGGAACTTTAGAACTGAAAAGAACAGTAACAAAAATAACTCAATGGCTTGGCTCAGCAGCAAAATGGAAAAGGCAGAGGAAAGAATCGTTGAAATTGGAGACAAAAACAATAGAGATCACCTAATCTGAAAAAGAAAGAGTAAATAAACTGAAAAACAAAATAAACAGACTTTCACACACACATGGAACTGAAACAGAATCTCTATCATCCATGTCAACGGAGTCCAAGAAGGAAAGGAGAAAGAGGATGGGCTGGAAAAGTATTCTAAGAAATAATGTCTGAAAAACCCCCATTTTTGAGGAAACCCCAAATAGGATAAATTCAAACAAATCCACACCAAGACACATCATAGTCAAATTTCTGAAAACAAAGACAAAAAAAAAAAAAAGTCTTGAAAACAACTAGAGAGAAAATGAGACATTATCTATAGAAGAAAACCAATTTGAATGCCAGTGGACTTTCATCATAAACCTGAGATGTCAGAGGAAAGTGGTGCAGTATTTTTTAAGTGCTGAAAGAAAAGAACTGTCAACACAGAATCTTATATCCCGTGAAATTATACTTAAAAAATGCAGAGGATAATCAAGACATTCTCAGATAAGAGCAAAATAAGAGCATTTGGCACACATAGACCTACTCTAAAAGAATGTCTCAAGGAAATTCTCTAAACAGCAAGGAAATCATAAAAGAAGGAAACTTGGAACATCGGGAAGGAAGAAAAACATGGAAGGGGCAAAAATGCAGACTTTCCTTCTCCTGTTGAGTTTTCAAAGCTATGTTTAATGGTTGAAACAAAAATTATTACACTGTGTAATGTGTTTCTCAAAACTAATTATGGTGACAACTAATGTCTATGAAAATTATATTATAACGTGCAGCAAGGTCCTTCAAGGAAAAATACTCCACTCTTCTCCACGAGAGGGCAATGCAAAAGCCTCTGGGTGAAGGAACTGATTTTAACCGCGGAGTATTAACGTGTAAGACACAGAAATGACTCAATTTCAGGAAGTTATTAACAGCCTTCCCAGCTCTGGGGAACAGCAAAGTTACAACTGGGTTGGGCCACTTCATTAATTCACCAGAAAGCCAGAAAAACACCCTTTGCTTTTTCTAAAGAATACAGAACAAAAAGCTTTAAATATTTCTTCATTCCACAAAATAAGCTTACAGAAATCATTCTGGTTATATGAAAAATGAGATTAGTTAGTTGCAGCAGGAACATTCAAGGAAAGAATGGAAACTTTTTGCCTTATCCACAATTTTAAACCCTTAGCTATAAAATTCATATTGCAAGCTATAAAAAGATGCCAACCTTCAAACCAATAATTCACATAGAGCAGCCCATGAGAACAAAACCCACCACTGCAAAGATTACAGACATTTCTAGAAATGAAAGAAGCTCCAACTTTTATTTCCATCTATATTTGATGCGGCAGGGCACAAGAACTGCTTTACTGACAAAAACAAATAGTAGCATTTTACTTACACTCCAGGCCATTCCAGAGTGAACACCAGCTTAGCACAAAGAGTACTCTTAAATAGATTTTTTATTTCCAAGCCTTGCCAAAGAGTCCAGCAGAGTTTTAAGTACCTGGTTGTCTCATTTTTGGCATACATTTTGCCGAGCTCCTAATAAAAAATGTAAACAATCTCTCTATTGCCCTCCACCTCGCACACGAAACAAAAATAAAATTACCTTAGATACCATGCTAATGAGAGATTATGGCGAATTTTATCCTCTCCTTCCTTGTTTAATAGTTTCTATTTAGTCTCATTGCCTTCTTATATTTAATTATACAGTTTTCATTTGTATAAATGTGTGATTCTTAGTTTATTACGATTTCTTTTCTTTGCTCATAAAATTCCTCCTGCCTGAAATGCTCTATTCCTATATCTACCACAGCCTTCTCTACTGCAAGCTCCTTTTTAGCTTTCAAGAACCAATTTAAAAGTCACCCCCTCTGGGAAATCTCTGCAGGTGTTTATTTGTTTTTTTGCTGTCCTGCAAAAAAAAGCAAAAAAAAAAAAAAACCTACCCATGATTATAGCACAAATTCTGTTACCTGAGTTCCCAGGTAGTCTCCAGAATATCAGAATATCTTGGATCACATTGTTTTAGAGTTGTTTGCATATCTGCTTCTCCACAAGGTTGCCAGAAACTGAAAGGTGGGGACAATGAGAAATTTACCACCAAATCCCCTCTACGTAACCCAGGACCTAACTCATGATTCCAACTAGTTTATTCAATATTTCCTAAGGGAAAATAAACCTTTTTCTGTCTAATCATCCTGAGCCTTTCAAGAGGTTATTCTTGTATCTTTTTCAAAAAAAGAGAAATCCCAGATGTATTCTAAGTGTATAAGATCGGAAAGTGTTTTCTTTTCCTATAGTTCCATTAAGGCAGAAGGCACTATAATAAAAATAGCAATACTTGCAGATTAGGGAGTCAGGCAAACACCACGTTCATTACTTTTTAGATGTGTGATCATGATCAAAGTTTTTAACCTCTGCAAGATTCAGTTTTTCTCATTAATATATTAACTACTTCAAAAGAGGTGCCATGACTGTAAAATGTGATAAACCAAGTAAACGTAATATTTACAGAGTTTTTCACACAGCGTAAGTAATCGTTGCATTTACTAGCCAGAAGGCAACTGATTCCAGTTAGGTCTCAGTGCCACTGAAAATCAGAGTGGCAAGAGCTTTGATAGAGACCCATCAGTTGTCCAGGGCCCACGTGGCTGGGACCAGAAAAGAAGACTGCAGCATTTCAGAGCAGCGTGGCCCACTTAGGCCCTCAGGGCACAGGAGATGGCCTCTGTAAAAACAGGACTCCTCACACTGGCTTGCTTCTCTCTGCCTCAGACACTAAAAGGGACGGCATTTGCCGCTTGCTTACAGATTTCCTTTCTTATCCCTGTGACAGGGAGAATTTAAACTTATGATGCAATTCCTATTATCAGTTAAAGAAAGGCAATGATAAAGCAAGAGAATGGGAAAGACAGAGAGAGCGGGAATGAAGGAGCAAAGGAATTCAGCCCAATGGAGTGTTTTCCTTTCCATCGAATTATTATATTTTTGTATTGCCTTGATATCTTTGCTAACTATTTTTGCATTTTTAAAAATTTTAGTTCAGTGTGCACTTCAACACTTCTAAATAGGAGATGATAGTATTTTTGTATATATACACATACATATTTATACACATACATACTTACATACATATGTATGTAGTGGGATTCATTATATGTTTTTCAAATAATGGAAGGATGATCTTTAAGAAAAATTAGATAATTTCATCTGGTAGGGTAACACAGTTAGCATTGTGAAATATTTGTAGAATGACTTTGTGTGATATTTGTGATGACTAATGAAAACAAAAAAACAGACGACTGCAGTTTACGAAGTAGTTGATTACCTTCCTTTTATACTGAGAGACTTTCATGGTGTACAAATTACTTGAAATTAGAAAATAGAAACCATTTTCTCACTTCTGTATTCTCTGTCAATGAACTTTTGAGAGTTGTATTTTGATAAGAAATCTACCTTAGCGCTATGTAAAAACACATGGACAAAAGATGATTCTAAGAATGCTAGTTGTGCACGTGAGTAGGGACAGTGTTATTTTAGTGACAAAATGTGTCTGCCACGCTGTGTTGCATGGAATACGTGATGTAAAGAGGCACGTATAAAAGGTATTTCTAAGAGAAAAAAAAGAAATATATTTTAAAACATCTACTATTTGTACATTTTAATGATTTACAACAGTGGAAACATATGGACTAAGGTGCATAATATGTGTTCCAAAGAATGGAGACAAATATTACTCACTCAATACATATTTGACTTGTCCTTGACTTAACGTTACTGCTATTAGTAACTAACATGTACTGAGTAGTTAACCTGTGCCTGATATGTGCCACGTCACTCAGGCATTATGTCATGCCACTAAGTCACCCTACTAACATATAGGGTAAGTACTACGATTACTGCCATTTTATTCATGAATAGGATTGTTTGGAGGTAGAACAGGGCAGAGCCAGAACTGGAAATCAGATCCGTTGAGAATGAAAGCTTTGTTTTTCCTGTTTTATTTTATAAAATTTAATTAATTAATTAATGATTGAAGTATAGTTGACAGACAATATGGTATTAATTTCTGGTGTACAACATAGTGATTTGACACTTATGTATATTGCAAAATGATCACCCTGATAAGACTGGTAACCATCCGTCATAATACAAAGTTGTTACAATACTGTTGACTATGTTCCCTATGCCGTATGTTACATCCCTGTGACTTCTTTATTTTATGACTAGAAATTTGCACCTCTTAATCCCCTTCACCTATTTTGCCCTTCCCCTAACCCCCCTCCCCTGTGGCAACCACCAATTTGTTCGCTGTATCGGAGTCTGTTTCTGTTTTGTTTTGTTTCCTCATTTGTTTTGTCTTTTTTAGACTCCACATATAAGTGAAATCAAAAAGACAACAAATAAAAATTGTTGACGAGGGTGTGGAGAAAAGGGAACCCTTGTGCACTGTGGGTGGGAATGTAAATTGGTTCAACCGCTATAGAAAACAGTGTAGAGGTTCCTCAAAATATTGAAGGCTTTGCTCTTGAACACAGTTCCACACTGCTTAAATGTTCAGGAGCCATTGTAAAGCAATATTGGGATGAATGTGTTTACAGAAGCATAAACACTGAATAGTAGACATTGTGCTAATTATGTTGTACTTAGTTGAGAAGGTATCTTCCATATTTAAGGTTCAACAATTCATGAGTTAGATCTTCTACATTTATTACGGTAAAAATGTTGAAAATGAATGAGAACCTTAGTTTTAAATCTTGCCTTTTGCTTCTGTATTTTTATATAAAAATTTTATAATTTCACACAACTCTGCCAATTGTTTTCTTTCATTTTAACATCATCAGACCTTTGGGTTAGGTGAGGGAGAGGATTAGCCAAATAAATTGGGCTCAGAAAGAATCATTTTCACAAGGCCAGTCATTCATTCAGTAAGAATTTTATTGTAAATATAGGGTCCAGAATTTATACTGACTTGTCAGCATGTTTTTTCACCCAACACTCACAAATTCAATTATATAATCCAAATTTTATATTCACTGCAATAACTATAAGTGTGTGCTTTAGTGTAAATATTGCTAGTAGCATTGAAATCAATATCTAATCATATAAATAAGGTTAAAAAATTCAACAGTCTTTCCATAGCACTGTTTCTACAGGAATGTGACAGAGCCTAGCAGCATTATTTTCTTAAAAAAAGAAAACATTGTGCAATTATACAGAAAACATTTGTTTTTCTGTTTCATGATATGTCTGAAATAGCTATAAGTTGAGCTACAGGAGGACCTTGCTTTTATCTCTGATAGCTAAAGTAGAAGTCTTGGTTTTTGAAGTTTTATGATTTTGCTTTGAGCTACTGAAGTTAGTGATCTAAGAAAGAATGGAGATAATCCATCAGGAAGTCACCAGGATTAGAACATCAGGGTTTCAAAAGAAATTTGATGATGACAGAGTCTAAAGAATAATAATAATATTAAAATATGATAATGGAGATATTTGTCCTTTGTTTGGGTTTCCTAGCACCTGGAACTCTTTTGCTATGCTTGGGGAATTCCTCACCGTATACTATCCTAGATTTATTGAGTTATAATTGACATATAGCATTGTAAAAATTTAAGATGTACAACATAATGATTTGATACATGTATAGATTGTGAAATGATTACCACAATAAGTTTGGTTAACATCCAGCACCTCACATAGTTACAATTTTTTTCTTTGTAGTGAGAACTTTTAAGATCTACTCTCTTAGCAACTTTCAAATATACAATACGGTATTGTTAACTAAAGTCACCATGAGATAAATCTTATAACTGGAAGTTTGTACCTTTTGACCACTTTCACCCATTTCTCCCACTCCCCAGCTCCCACCTCTGGCAACCACCAATCTGTCTCTATATCTATGAATTTGGTTTTTTCAGATTCCACATATAAGTGAGATCATATAGTATTTGTCTTTCACTGTCTGACTTATTTCACTTAGTATAATGCCCTCATGTTTCATCCAGGTTGTTGAAAATAACAGGAGTTCCTTCTTTTTTATGGCTGAATAATATTCCATTGTTTGTATATATTCTTTATCCATTCCTCTGTCAATGGACACTTAGATTGTTTCCATGTCTTGGCTATTGTAAATAATGCTGCAATGAAGGGGTGCAGATATCTCTTTGAGATAGTGATTTCATTTCTGTCAGATATATACCCAGCAGTGAAATTGCTGCATGATAAGATAGTTCTATTTTTAATTTTTTTGAGGAACCTCCATACTGTTTTCCATAGTGGCTATTCCAATTTACATTCTCACCAACAGTGCACAAGGGTTCCCTTTTCTCCACATCCTCGCCAACACTTGTTACCACTTGACTTTTTGATAATAGCCATTTTAACAGGTGTGAGTTGATAGCTCATTGTGGTTTTGACTTACATTTCCCTGATGATTAGTGATGTTGAGTACCTTTTCATGTGCCTGTTGGCCATTTAAATATCTTCTTGGAAAAAATGTCTATTCAAGTCCTTTGCCAATTTTTAAACTGATTATTTGGGTTTTTGTTTTTGTTTTTTTTTGCTATTGAGTTGTAAGAGTTCGTTATCTATTTTGGATATTGACCCCTAATCAGATCTGTGGTTTGTAAATATTTTTTCCCATTCCGTAGATTGCCTTTTCATTTGTTGGCTGTTTCTTTTGGTGTGCAAAAGCTTTTTAGTTTGATGTAGTCCCACTTGTTTATTTTGCTTTTGTTGCTTGTCTTGCCATATATCTCAGGGGGAAGTAGAGCCTACGTGCCGTATAGAAGCCACAAAAATACTGACTTTTTAGGCTCTCATGCGGTTGGGCAGTAGCTGCATTTCCTGGATCTGGCGAGTCTGATGTACGCAACCAGGACTGGAGCTGCGAGCTAGTGATCAAGGAAGCATGTGCACTGGGGAACTGTGCTTGTTTCCTACTGCTGCTGTAACAAATTAGCACAAATTTAGCAGGTTAAAACAACACAAATTTATCATCTTACTTTTCTAGACGTCCGAAGTCTGAAATTGGTCTTAGGGAGCTAAAATCAAAGTGACAGCTGGGCTGTATTCCTTCTGGAGGCTCTAAGGCAGAACCTGTTTTCTTGTCTTTTCCAGCTTCTAGAGTCCACCTGCATTCCTTGGCTCTTGGCGCCTTCCTGTGTCTCCAGGCCAGCAGTGTATCATGTTCAAATCCCTCTCTCACCCTTACACTGCCTCCCTCTTTTAAGGACCTTTGTGGTTACATTTGGGGCCACTGAATGATCCAAGACAATCTTTCTGTCTCAAGATCCTTAAGTTGATCACATCTGTAAAGCCCTTCTGCCACATAAGGCAACGTGTTCACAGATTTCAGAGATAAGGATGTGGATATCTTTGGGGAGCCATTGGTCTGCCTACCACAAGAATCCTTTCTAGTGGCTCACCAGAAGCAGCAATCTTTATTTCTTAGGGGCAGTAGTGACCTAGATCCTCGTGGCAACATTTGGAGCCCAGGGAAGCAGTAAATTCAGTGGCATTCAGTGTTCTGCGACAACAGTGTCTTCATTTGATGGGTCCTGGGGTGGAAGTTTAATGATTGGTGTGGTCCCAGTTACTCCCAAGCCTCCCGTCTTTCTGTGTATTTTCCAAGCCAGGTGCCTCAGTTCTTTTGGTATTCTGTGAGCTATTAAATATCCTTTCCATATATTCCTTTTCTCCTTAAGTTAGTTAGAACCCTGACTGTATGGGAGAGAAGGCAGAGCACAGACCATATAGAGGGTATGGATGAGACAGATGAGGTTTGAAGATGGAAAGTCCAGGCAAAAAAAAACAAAAAAAAAGAAAAAATTGAGAGAGTTTCCAGCTGCTAAAAAGGCTGTTCATTGATTGATTGAATAAATGTAGTGGAGATTAATTAGTTATTTTTATTCTTTAAGGCTTTTCATCTAAAAAACATATTTTAAACAACTCCTAGGTTTTAAGTTGCTAACTAGTTAAATCATTCTATCAAAGCTCATTCAATGTAATTTTATTAAAGTAATTGATACATTATAAAATCAATAAATTTCTTCCTCTATATATGTCCTTAGATCTATGTTACGTAAACATTTACCAAGCTTGTATGATCTAATTTGTGTCAATTTCTTACTGTAATGTGACCACAGAGCTTGTTATACCTTTCTTCTTGGCGTATATCCCTTCTGGAAGAGGTAGAAAGGTCACCTAATTTATTTTACGCAGGGGAGCCTGCTCACCATCTCTCTCTGGTCCTTTTCTTCCATTCTGTTGGCTCTGGGCCACTCCTTGCTATTCCAGCACTGAAAACAACAGACTGTAAACATCATGTGTCATTGTGTCTCTTTCCTTTAAAAAGAACTACCTCTGAAGCTTGAAAATGTGACCAGGAGGCAGCAGCTTCAAAAAAAGACTTAATAGATATTTTGACTTGCATTCTAGAAATCAGGTGGAGAAAGTAAAAAACAGGAATGGAACTGTTGACTGCTAGTTAGTTCTTCCTAATGGGATGGAGGGCACATCTAAAACGGATGTTAATCAAGATCACCTGGCTCAGACTTCTCATTGTACAAATGAGGAAACTGAGGCCTGGAAAGCTTAAATAGCTAGCTCAGAATCAATAAAGTTTTAACAGCTTAATTGCCTGATTGTATTTGTATTATTTCTTAAGTTGTCTTTGAAAATAAAAGTGCTCAGTTTATTAAGTATGTTAGGTAACCAAAAAGAAATCCTTTTCTAATACTAATACTCATTCTTTTTTAATACTAATCTTAGATATTAGAATTATATCCTAAAATTTCTGTCTCCCAGAAATTATATTAAAGATAGCACTAGAACTTCATTTTATGAAATTAAACATTTATATTAGTTTTAAGGATCAATAAATGTTCATGGCTTGAAATTAGTAAGTAACCATAGCAAATCTCCATTTACTTCTTTATAATATTTCTTGAATAATTTTATTGCAGTCTTACTAAATTTTCAGAAATCAAGATTTGGCTTACAATTCACATTGAAGAATATTCATGGAGATTTCATCTTGAACTATTACAAAGTGAATTTTAAGATATTAATAAGCCCTCAAAGCATTTACTAGATAGAAAAAAAATATATATGAAACTTTTTTGTTGTTAGTAGCATCACATATGGCCACAAGAGGGCAATCTATGAAAATAGTTGAAATTCCAAGGAAAACTTCAGTAGCATTTAATATGTAGAAGTTGTTAGGTGGTATCTTTGATCATGAGCTTAGTATTATTGTCAGAATATATAAAACAGCTCCATTTTAACTACATAGATTTAACTTTTTTCCAAACTGGAAAATTAACTAAGACAAATTAAGCTGTACAGTTCTCTTTAGGTTGTGATGTCAACAGCTATGCAATAGATACATCCCATATGTGACACCAGAATAAGATCACATCCTTGTAGTAATGTCTTAAAAAACAGTTGTAATGAACTGTCAATACTGTCCTAGGAGAATGACAGTCTTTCAATGACCAAAATGACTCATTTTAAAGATTGTCATGATTTTGATGACCCTTGCCTAATCACTAATAATGTCACTACCTGCTTTCAAGCACATCACATAAGACTTAAGGCAAAAAAGGATCCCTTATGGATTAAGATCTCTTTTGATAGGTAAAAATAGATTAATTATTAATTTTGTCTCTATTCCTATGACCCAAGGTAATGTTGCATAAAAATAATAACATTTTATAGGATCAAAGAGGAAAAAGTGTTGAGAGGATAAAGAATGATTTGGCATACTGAGTACCCCAAATATTTCATCCCACCCTAAACTCCCACCCCAAAAATCCCCAAAATAATATGTATTGTCTAAAATGTGCGTTCGTTTTTGTTCCTGGGAAAATAATGCAATAGTCTTCCAATTGAATTTCTGGAAGCTGGTGTCCTTTGTGATAGCATCACCTTAATTCCTACCAAGAACATAATGTTCAGCACACAATTCCAGTTTTATTAATTTCATTATTGTTTGCACTACTCTGCCCATTCTACCAGACATACTGCAGGGTGACTCAGAAGCTCAGGAGAGAATTTCTATTTATATCCAACATTGTGTCCATTTGGTTACATGCCTTAATTTTAAAGATTCTATCATTTTTAAATTTAATAAGGATGTAAATATAATACTGGATTAAATATTTTGTAGAATTATGTTTTGGGTAGTGCCTCAGACCATGTAATATAGCCTTAAATTTGAGATTTTATAAGTCAAAATAGGCTACATTATTAGAAAACATCCCTTTGATGTGCAACAGAAGAAGCTGGAAAATAGCTTCTTTTTCAACTCACAGAGAAGAATCCTTTCAGGTAGCTTTAAAGTGCTTTTTGACCTAGAATGAGTCCTCTCCACTACTTTTAATGTTCCTGTAATTAGGTAGGATGTGTAAATTATGTTTACAAATTTGCTATAAATGATGTCAGCATGAGGTGATAATCCAACTTAGAAAAGGAGTAACAAAAACTAGCTTTACATATTCTGCTCTAGAAACTGGATATTTTTATCAACGAAGTAAGGCTCTGTGGTTGGGTTTTGGAATGAAATCTGACAATGATTGCTATTGCTATTGAGAACTATTTGTCCCTCTTTCTGTGACGTGTGTATTTTTCTTCCTATCACAGACACCTGTTATAGCACATAAAAGGATTATGGGGAGTAAAAATAGAAGAGAGGGAAAAAATTTAGGAAATAGCAATAGTCCTTAGGAAAATGCTAGAGAATAGGGGAAATAACATATAAATGAAATCAACAAATCTTTTATTTAATTACCTATAGTGCTAGTTATTTTCAAATAAGATGTCGAAATATAATCGGCTCAAGAACTCTCTCAGGTGTGTATTATTATAGGTAGTTTAGAGCCTTAGAAACCATGACTTTAAAAGTTAAGTATCTTGCCCAGGGACACAGAATAGCCATTACACAAAGCAGCAGAGCCAGGACTCAACGCATGCCATCTGATTTATTGGATGATTACTACTAGATGTATATGTGTGTGTGTATTTTTTTTTTGCTCTTGTCAAAGTTCCTAATGGAAATCACTAAGCTACCAGAAGGCTTTAGATCAACAGATTTCCTGGATATTCGTAATGCCTAACAGAAAGAAGAAGCAGAGAGAGGAAGGATGTAAAAGGAGGAAAACTAGAGTAAAAGGAAGAAAGAGGGATATAATTTGCCAGGATTGGAGGTGGAGAGATTTGGGTTCTGTGTCTGAGAGGCACTAGAGCACAATGAAGAGGGAGCAGCCACTTCTCCTCGCACATGCTCTCACTCATCTGCATTCTATCCTTAACCCTGCTCTACAAGTATGCTGTCAGCTCTTGTGGTCTGTGTACAAGCTGTGTCTCCCCCAGTCACCAGATAAGGCTTCCTCTCAGATGTTACAGCTATGTCAGTCCACTTTGGCCAAATTTCTAAATCTTGTTCGGGCTTCTTTTCAGGCTCTTTGTTTCTTTTTTTCAACTGATAGATTTTTGCTAAGCCTGGCCAAGGAACCAAGGAAGATCATGTCATGACACCACCGTATCAATGACACCAGCCTTGGGTTTTGACACGTAGCCTTCAGCTCTTTTCTATCACACTGAGTTTTCTTGTCTTCTTGGGGTGCCATCCAAAGGGAGTTCAGATGTCAATAATGAATCTCAGTATCTGAAGCATGATTTTTCTCACCAAATTTCGTGTTTCTGGACGTAATTACAGGCTTTGAATTCCTTATTCACAGCTCTTTCCAAGTGCTTAGAACATGTCTGTGCAAATTGGACATACTATAGACAACCTTGGCATATCAGAATTACTGAGATTGATAAGATTAGGTCCCAACCATGACCCTAGTTAAAGTGTGTAAATGCACAAGTTTAGTGACTAGGTATTAATCTGAGTCCAGTTCTCTCTATAGGTTATACACGATTCTCATGAGCTGAAGAGATAGATTTCTGATATTCCGGAAGCCTCCTGCTCTTTATGTAGAGCATAATTATATATGTATAATTAGATTATATACTATATATATTCATAGAAACATATACTGTGTGTGTATACTATATGGTCTTTTTTCTTAGAAAAATAAAATCACAGTTTTATTTACTTTAACGATAGTAGTGTCATGTCCTATACTGTCACAAATTTTTATTTAAACAACCATATTTTTGAGCCAAATCCACCTAGAATGGCTCAAGATAACTCTTTGCAAGACAGTGGTGAGCCTGGGATAAATTCTGGTACCACTTCAGAGAGTCAAACTGATTAATTTATATGAGCAACATCACAGCAACATTATCTCTATGTTTTAACAACTTGAGCTAATATCATTCTGTATGAAATTTGCCTAATTATTCACGTTTTAATAGACTATTTAAATTATTCTGAAATTTTTTTTAATAATATAGTTAATTGCAGGATGGCCCAGCCTCCTTCACTTTTGCAAATTTATATCATATTTCACATATGAAAAGATTTTTTAATTTATATAACCTATAACTTAGAAGTAGTTACTTCTACTATCAAAATTCTGAGAAAGACCAAAACGGGTAAAGGAATATGTCATTGTCTTAATTCTGGTTGCTATCTATGGTAAAATTTAGAAAGGTAAATCTTTAAGATATTTTATCGTCATCCTTATCATGATTAGATATTATATAAAAAATAGTGACCTAGGACAAATGCTAAATCAATGTACAGATTACAGGATTGGCTTTGCCTTGAACCTAAGACATTAATAATTAAGGAATGGGGTATATAGAGATAAGCAAGCACGCATCTACTCTATATTTTCCTGGATTTGCGAGTTGGCATATGATTGTCAACCACTCTAAAAAGTGTATTTTGATGTTAAGTGCTTATAGATGTGAGGATCCATTTTCCAGCCCACCTGTCTCTTCCATCACACCCATTCTTTCCTATTCACCATTTCACGTGGAATCTTTCCCCTTGGCAAGGGGAAGATAAATTAATTACAATAACCAGTCAGTACAAAATAAAATGACAGGTGATTCACTATAAAGAATTTTTGGTATAATGTTCTGATCAAGAAAATAATGAAAATTGTTTTTTGTAGTGTGTGTGTGTGTGTGTGTGTGTATGTGTTTTCTTCTTATGCAGCTATTTAAATATTGCCAAAATGTATCTGCCTTGTTTACAGGAGGTAAAAGAGTACTAAGTGAAATTTGCCTTTTTTAACCTCAATATCACAGTCTTACTTTCATCACATCTTAGGTGGAAAATGATGTGGTTAACACTTCTCTATTCAAAATAGACTCCAAACTCAAAAACATGGTATCTTTAGCTAACACATAAAATTTCCTGGTGTCCTGATTTATGTAACTTGGAATCTAATTAAGTATCCTTGTATAAGTTCTTTTAACTAACATGTATCACTGCATCACACACTGTATATCCTGATGTCTACGTTCTTCATAACAATGCAAAAATATGAATCTTTATAATCATTCGATAAATACTCTTTTACCTCTTTCTGGGCATAGATGATATAGTTGTGAGTAAGAGTTTTTATTCTCATGAGCCTCACAGTCTCACTTTATAGAGGAAGAAACAAAAATATAGACATCTGCCATATTTTATGATTCAAATACCAATATCTTAGTGCTAAAGGTTAATAAGCCATTATCCATGCTCTTTAAGAGAACTGACAGTGAATTGAGAGAGATGAGTATACAAATAATTCTAATGTAAGAAATACAGTTGTAAGTCTTGTAATGAAACTATGAACAGAATGATCTGGGAGTATACAAGAGGAGAAATTATACCACTGTGGCTGGAGGTTTGAATAAAAGAGTGGATAATTATTATATGAACATTTATATTTTTTATTGAATGGATAATTACAACACAGTAATCACAGAAGGATTGATTGCACCTTTTTTTTGGGTGAGGAAGATTGGCCCTGAGCTAACATCTGTTACCAATCTTCTTCTTTTTGCTTGAGGAAGATTGGCCCTGAGCTAACATCCGTGCCAATCTTCCTCTATTTTGTACGTAGGATGCCTCCACAGCACGGCTTGATGAGAAAAGTGTAGGTCCGTGCCGAGGATCTGAACCCGTGAACCCTGGGCCGCTGAAGCAGAATGTGCGAACTTAACCACTATGCCACCAGGCCGGCCCCCTGATTGCACTTTTGATAAACTGAGTTATTCAGGATGCAAGATTTCTTTTCTCTCTCCCATCTTACACGCGCGTGCACACACACACACACACACACACTCTGTCACAGACACTCCTTTTAAGAATTCAAAGTTGAATATTCTATTCTATGGTTCTTTTCACTGGTCTACTTTTTTGTTTTGTTTTGGTTTGTTTTAACCTGCTTTGGCACACTTTTCATCTGAGTTAAAAAAACTAATGCTGCCTAACCATGTTTTAAGGCTTTCTTCCTTCCTCAATCACCCCTGATGATTATAGGCTTAGGAAAAATTAGAAAAATCAGTTCCTTAACTTCTATAGTTTGTTTTGATCACTAAATATTATGTTCCTATTTTCACAAAAATGCAGTGTATTTTCTATAATTTGGGAGTAACTATTGTTTTTTTCTAAAAAGTGAATATAAATTTTCGGGCCTCCTACCTATGCAAGTCTATAATTCTAGTATGTGAACTAGCTTGTTTAAAATGGAAATTTTACTGACCAGTCCAGGGAATGGTGTTTCCACATTGACTTGTGTGTGGTAACTGATGTTCATTCATTCAACCAATATTCACTGAGTTGCTGTTTTATGTGAGGCATTCTTCTAAGCACTGAGTTTACAGCAATGAGCAAAACAAAATTCTCTGCTGTTATAGAACTTACCTAACTCTAGTAGGAGGGAAAAATGAGTTAGTTTCATTCCATGTCAGGTTTTTGAGTTAGTTTTTTTAAGAAAAAGTCCAGAGATGTATCTAGATCATCAGGACATTTGTTCTTCTTTTGAGTATCTGGTTGTAGGAACTGTACCCAGAAACTCATAGGATGCCATTGTGGATATGCTACATATGCCTGCTGAGAACAGGTTGTAGTGGGAGGCTTATACTGTCAAGTAAGTCACTCTGACATCTTTGGCAGGTTACTTAACTGCTCACGTTTGTAAACTAGTAATACATCTTTCAGCCTTAGACAGAAAAAATAATTTCCCAATTCTATATAGTACATGGATAAAGTTAATGATATATCATTTTAGGTCATTATAATTGCCTAAGACTCTCATCGTTTTAATGAGCCTTTATACATACCAGTTTATATTTCTCATGACACTTATTCCTTTTTATCTACTATTTTAAATTAGTTCCATACATTTTGAGCATCTCTATTTTCATTGTTTGAATACCTCCTGAAAGTCTCACATCTCTAAATAAGCTAGAATATTCCTCTTGAGGGACCCCACAAGATTGCTTTCCTAGTCACACTTCCTCTTAGTGCTGGTGGGAAGGCTAATCTCCTATCTGATTAAAATAGATTGATACTGGATGCAGTCATAGGTTCATTATCATTCCTGCTCTTCATTGCAACTTCTTTCTTTCCCAAGGTAGTTGTAGAAGAGCAGTTTCACTATCTTATTTTTGTTTTGTTTTTTAAAAAAACTTTTAAATGTTTCTTTTTACCCCTTTACTTTAGAATTAATGTATTTCTGAAATGGGTAAACCTCACTGTATACATGTATTCTTATTTGCATCTGTTTAATTTTCTTCTAGACTATAAATTTTCTCTCTTTCTCTGAATTATAATTCATTTAGCATTATTGCTAGGTGGCCCTGGTTATCCCTAATGTACTATCTGTAGCTTTGAAGGTTTTACAACTGAGATGTCAGAATCTGAGGGAAAAAAACAAGCATTGATAGGCTGGGCACAATCTATTTTATCAGGTCCATTTTCCCCAGATCTTCCCTGACTGCTTTGAATGCGGTTATTTTCATCTCTAAATGGCTTTATTTTTAAGCTTCTGCCAGTGTGTTATAAGCCATGTTTACCGGGGTTCTAGTGCTGTGTGGGGACTCTGAACAGGCGGGTCTCTGATTCTGTTACCTGTGCCTCAAACAAAGAAATCCCACTTCTCTATGTCTTACGTCTTGCGCTTCCACATATAATTTCATTTAAAATGTATTCTTCTGTTTAGAAAAGAAAATGAAAATTACCTATCACTGGATTATATCAACATTTTACTGGAATGGTCCATACTGTACCCCTGGGCACTGACAAGCAGGACTCCCAGACTATTTTGGGTGTTGGTGTTGAGCCCTGTATCAATTGCAGGTACATATTGTTTGTTTATTATGTTCATGTCCTGATTCTGCATTAAAGTCAGAATAGGAAAATAATGGTGTGGTAATTTGTGACTTCTTTGGTGACCACAGTGGATTGGAGTGATCTGGTTGGCAGGAAGATACCGCCTCCTTTTTCAGTCCACCTGGCTTGCTCTCCAACTTATCAGCTTGGACAAGAGGCTGCCCTCTGCAGATAGGAGAGGCTCTTGCTTCAGGCGGGAACCTCAGAGTGGATGCTTCGATGGTGAAATGCTTGATCCTATGTAATGCTCACTGGCCTCTCTTTTTAGCTCCTTTTGCTGGTCCTTCCACGTGTCACTGGACTCTTTAATATTGGAGTGCTGGAGGGCTCAGTCTTTGGACTTCTCCTCTCCACTCCCTGTATTTACTCCTTTAAGTCTATACACTGAGGACTCCCAAATTTACAGTTCTTGCCAGGACTCTCCACTGAAATCAAGGCTGGTACTTTCAACTACCTGCTTACCCTCTCCATATGAATGTCTAATAGATATCTGAAACTTAACATGTTGGAAACTGAGCTCTGGATAGGCATCCCCATCTTGGTTTATGGCCACTCCATCCTTCCATTTGTGTAGGTAAAATTCTTGGAGTTATGCCTGTCTCCTATTTCCCTCACATCCAAGTCTACTTCTAACTATTTTTAGAGTCCGACTATGTCTCATCACCTCCAGCACCACCACTTTGGTCTGAGTGCCATTGGCCTCTACCTGTGTGCCCTCCTAGCTTGTTTCCTTTGTTCCCCTCTAACCACCCCTCCCCATGCTTTATTCTCAACCCAGAGGCCAGAATGATCCTTTAAAAATGTTGGTCAAGGTTTAATCATGTTGTACCTTCCCTCAAAGCCTTCCAAAGCCTCCCCACCCTGCTTCCCCGTCTTACTAAGAATAAAAGCCAATGCCCAGTTAGTGCCCTGTAACATGCGATACAACCTGGTTTCTCTCTCTGACTTCATCGTCTACTACTCCCTTGCTCATGTACTCAGCTAGGATACATCACCCTCTTTGTTCTTCAGTCACCCTCTAAGCATGCTACCACCTCAACACCTTTGTTTTCCTTCTTCGCTTTGCCTGGAACCCACCTCCTTTGATACCTCTGTGGCTCACTTCCTCACCTCAAGTCTATCTGTTCAAATGTTACTTTCTCATTGAGGCCTTTTCTAGCTACCTTAAAAAAAATACAGCTCTCCTATTCCTCCTTGCTTTTCTCTTTCCCCTCCATAGCACTTATCACCTTCCAACATGCTGCATAAATTCCTTATTTATTCTGTTGAAAGAAAAGCTCCATGAGGAAAGGAATATCTTTTCTCTTTTGTTCACAGTAGAATCCTCAGCAATTCAAACAGCTTTAGGAATTACAAAAAAAAATTGTTAAATGAATAAATGGCCTTTCCTTATGTTCTTTCCTTTAATATCTAAACAATATATCTCCTTTATCATGGCTATCTCAGTACCTTAACATTTCTGAAGATGTCATAGGGGATTTTAAATTTGCCTGTCATTTTCCTGAAACTTCTTATTTCCAATTCATGCTGTAGGCTCAGTTCCAGAGACCTTAGATACTCTCAGTCCCACGCCTACCAGATTCTATCCTCTGCCTGAACTTCTTTAACTCATGCATGGAGGCATCCCCGTCACCTTCCTTCCGTCCCTCAGTAATGCAGGTTTTCACAGATAATTTTGAGATAACGAAGAATATTACATCACCAACAAAAACAGTTTAAAATCAATAGTAGACATAACAGTTCATAAAGTCTCTTGGGCATTCTCTGCCTCAAATTATGTCTTTCTGGCTGTCTCTCACCTTAAGCTTTGGATATTTGTTTATATCTTTATGATTTTAGATTTTATTTATAATCTAATTATCAAAGTACAAAAGTTGGTGCATTAAAACTTAGATATTATGAAAACTATTCATGTAGTCTTGATCCGTTTCTGCAGCTATTTTGGATCCAGAGGAAAAATTTGAACCATATGAACCCTTATTGTTTAGAGCTTTTATGAATAAACTTTTTTCCTTTAAAATGTAAATTATAGATTTAGTTGTGAGATATTTTACTTTTGATATGTTTCTTTTTTATCCTCTTTCAATAAAGAAGTCTATCTTTTTCCATTTATGTAATCATTTATCTCTACTGCTAAGCAGTTTTCTTTTTAAATGGCTAGGGTTATTTTGTTTGTGGCCATAATGAAAATTATATTTTGTATTGTGAATATTAAGTTTTAACTACTAACTAATATATGGATTTTGCAATGTGTTTGCCTTTTATCCCTCCAATAGAAACTCCAGAGTTACCAGAAAAACATATTTAAAATTTGAATTGCAAAAATAATGAATGTCTTACTCAAGCTTCATGTTCTGGAAAAATTTATTTTTTGTCATTCCCAAGAAGGAAATAACAGATTTCTTTAATATCTTGCAGTAAATTCATATCAAGTGAGGATATTAACTAGTCTCATCCACTGTTCAGTGGGCATATTTTTTTAAAAAATCAGGCAATGTCCAGGTAGAAATTTAGAGGATGAGAAAAAAACTGATAATTACATCCTGTGGCGTTTGAGTGGACTGCTTTTTCTGGCTTCTCTGGCCACTTGAGATTGGAAAGTTATGTATCTAACATGCATGATTAACCATGCTTTACATGCCTGTTTCACTAACCCCTTGAGTGTCCTTGTAATCAGGACCAAAGCTCCTAAGAACGGAAGGAGCATTTAGCAATTCAGTTGCCGCTAGCCCATTACCAGAGAGGGACGTTTTGTGTCACTCTGAGTCCAAAGAGAAGAATACACTAGGTAGTATATAAGACAAAAAAATATCAAGCTTCTATGACCATTATTGAATGGTGATTTAGCTCAAAAGAGGCAGTGTGATGATCTTTACAATCTTTGCGTTTTAATTTTTTTTATTGAGTTAAAAGTGGTACATAACATTATATAAGTTTCAGTTGTACAAAATTATAGTTCGACATCTGTATACAGTCCTAAGTGATCACCACCAAAAGTCTAGTTGCCGTCCATCACCGTACAGTTTTTGTAATAATATATACGCAGGGTTTTTAATGATTAAAGGTGTCTTTTAAAAAATAATGCTGTCTTTTGAATTGTTGTATCCTCTGTGCTTAGTACAAAGACTAGAACATTATAGGCAGTCAATTAATAATTGTCAAATTAATATGTGAGTAATCTCATTTTAGAGGTTTGGCGAGTCATTGTTATCTATGTGAGAAGTGCTATGGTCATAAAGCAGAATTGTTAAATATGAAAATATTTCCCGATTATAGAGAAATAGTATATTGTTGATTAAATTTCAATTTTCTTTGCTCCACCTTTTATATTTAATAACCATTAACTGAAGATGATTATTACTTACATTTATTTATTAAATAAATATTTATTAACAACTTTATGCCAAACATGTCCTAAGCACTGAGAATACAGCAGTTAATAAAACAGAAAAAAAGATCTATTCCCTCATAAAAATGAATACATATATTCATTATATATATCATAATATAATTTAATACATATATAACATAAGATATATATCATGTATTCATTATATATATACACACACACACACACCCCTACGCACATACATATACATACATATAGTGAAAGTGCAATGAAGAAAATAAAGCTGATTGAGGGACTAGAGAGTCGCAGTGTGGGAGTGTGGGGGTGGGGCGTACTTTTTACACTCTCTTCAGATAAGGACTTTGAGAAGTGTTGACATTTGGGTAGACCCTTAAATAAGTGATGGAGGGAACCATATGAATATTGGGTGGGCTGGGGAGAGAGCCAGGCAACAAGAAGAGGAATTGCAAATACCAAGGGGAGAACATGCTTCATATGAGATTTGAAATCACAACTCATTAATCCCTTCTTCCCTTGGCGTAGTTCCTGTCCCCGTCACCTGCTCTACTTCTTCCCATTGCACTTACCCAATTCTAACGTACAATAATTTACTCATGTCGGTGGTTTCTGCACTTCTTCCCACTATGGTGGAAGCTCTATAAGGAAGGGGGTTTATCTAATGTGCTCATCAATGTATCCTAAATGCCTAGAATAGCATCCAACTCAAAGCTGGTGCTCAACAGATCTTCACTGTGTTAATTGATATTATGTTCTGGGAACTGCAGGGAGACTGTGTGGCCAGTGGACAATGTGTAAGGGCATGGTGGCGTGAAGTGAGGACAGAGAGAGAGCTAGGGTCAAGTGTTGTATGGCTTTATAGGCCATGGAAAGACTTATTTTTTTCTGCAGTGTGATAGGAAGCTATTGGAGGGTTGAAAGTAGGAGAATGGAATGGTCTGATTCACCTATTTACAGATCCTATAGGCTGCTGTGTGGAGAACACAATCCACATTCTCCAGCAGCTCCCAGTGGAGTGGACAGGCACACCAACATGGTAACTCACCTGTGGCAGACCTTTTAAAGTCTGCAGCTGAAGTACAGACTAGTGGTGCAAGAATAAAAAATTTCATACCTCTGGACTGGTGAGACTTCATAAAAGTGGGTACACTGGGGCTGGATCTAGAATATAAGTAAAAAGAGAATTCTGGGCAACAGAAAACAATTGAGAAAGGGATAAATACAACAGAGTCTGTTGGTGAAAAAAAGAAATTAAGAAATTTTAATTAGAAGGTTTTGATTCTGAGTGACTGAGGGTAACGATGACAATAAGTGCTTTACATACATTACCTCACTTAATTTTCACAGCACCCCAATAAGTTAAAATCTGTTTTAATCCCCATTTCTCAGAGAAGAAAACTGAGGCTCAGAGAAGCTAAGTCAAAGCTTTATTCTTCAAGAGAGTAGAAGCATGGGGATCTGAATTTGGATCTGTTTGACACTAGAGTCCATGTACTGAGTTGGTGATTTAATAATAATACAACCAGAATTCAAAGAAATATCCAGTTCCTTGCATCTAATCAGTTCAATCAAATTAATATTTATTTTGCATGACTGAGGCTGCCAGTGTATATAATGCTGTGCAAGGCATCATTGTCATGTTACTGATTATGTGCCCTTTTGATATTAAAGCAAAGCATTTATAATAAGAATTTCTGCCTTTTTTATGAAATGTTAATATTTACATTCCTTTCATTTATTTACGTGTGGTAAATATAAAGTACAAGACAGATAAATTAAAGAAATTAATATATGCTTATAATTTATCCTGACATCATACACTCTTAATTCTAAGTCTGCTTGCCCTCCTAATCAACAAGCTGCAAAATTGTGACTTGGCCATAATCGTTCAGGTGTCTACATTTCCAGCTAAGAGATTGTGATCTGGGACATTTTTAATAATTCCCTGTCAATATGTTCAAAGTGAAGTTTTGCTGAGGTCATTCCCATCTAAGTGGTGTTTTACCTTTTCATTGTTTACCTGGTTATTAGACTGAAGAATATACTAACACAAAATTGGTCACAAGACTTGGACTTACAAGAGAGGGTCAACATAAAAGATGGAATTTAATGAAGAAAAAGGTGAAAAGATAGACTTCTCAAATGGTAATATTAGCCAGCAAATTTTGAGCATAAGGGTTCACAGGTCAGTCTTTCTCAGTCTCATTCACGTTATGGCACAGATGGAAAAATCTTGACGTTTCTACATCACACTCATGTAGACAGAGGAGGAAGCTCAAGCCTAGAACTGAGTGACTCAGGAGCTCTAGAAGTCCCAGGATTGGACGAGTCACCTGAAGCTGAGAGGCTGGTGTTGAGCACACCTATAACCTATTTGCAGCATACTGGAAAGCTCTGCCCTAGTTAGCTCAAAATGATTCACGATATGACCAAGAAGAGCAAAACACTTTTACCTCTCTTATGTTCAGTTTGACTATAAAATAAAAGAATTGCACTATGTCAGTGGTCCCTTAATTCTGGTTGCACACTGAAAAATACCTAGGAAGCTTTAGAAAAATATTAATTTGGCGTCCTTAAACTAATTAAACCAAGATCACTAGAGGTGAGGCCTAAACATCGGTATTCTTTTAAAGCACCCTAGAGGATTCTATGTGCAGAAGATTCTGCTGTACTAGATGACCCTTGTATATCTCTTGTACATCTCTAACCATCTGGGATTTTTTTGTATGGGTGAGGAAGATTAGCCCTGAGCTAACATCTGTTGCCAATCCTCGTCTTTTTTGCTGAGGAAGACTGGCCCTGGGCTAACATCCATGCCCATCTTCCTCTATTTTTATATGGGAAACCGCCACAGTATGGCTTGATGAGTGGTGCGTAGGTCCGTGCCCGGGATTTGAACCTGCGAACCCTGGGCCACCAAAGCAGAGCACGTGAACTTAGCCACTATGCCACCAGGCCAGCCCCTAACCATCTGAGATTTTAAAGAATGTTAGGAGATAGCAACCAAAGTTTTTAGAGGCCAGTGCATATGTGGATGCTTTAAAAAGAAAATCATAGAAAACTCATAAAAGAGACTGTCCCAGAAAAAAGGTTGTAAGCCATTGCTAATGATGCCTAAGAAGATCCCTGGGTAGACTCTAACTTGCCAGGAAGATCCTCTTTCTCCCTGTGACAAAATTCAAGTATCAATCTCAGACTTTGAGATGAGAGAAAAAGAGATAAGGATAGGTGCAAACACGTGTAAGCTTGTAAGGAAAGAGATTTCATTATAAAACTGTCAACTGTTAATCTATGGAGTGTGAGTGAGCAAGCAGTGGAGACAGGCCTTAAACAGACTGAAGAAAGGTTTATCGAGCTACTATGAAAAGAAAGTGGGAGATGATGAGGGGCCAGGCAGCATAAAGGGCACTGCTGAAGTTCAGGATGGCGAGTTTGATAGTGCATTCATTCTCAGAGGTGCTCCAACAGCACGTGTTAACTCGGGTTGTAGCAGAGAAGCTGGACAATTGGATTAACACAATTCTTTACTAAATGGGTCAAACAGAAGTATATTAGGAAAATAGGGTGATGTGTTGAAGGAAAATGAAGGATGCAATAGACCATGGATTCTTGGTTAGGTATGGAGAGACTGAAAATAAGAATTGGCTGATAAATTGGGAGAAAACTGGGTCAAATGATGTCTATTTTCATGATGTTCCCAAAAAATATATAGTTGAAATAAGAGAATATGAGAATGGGAGAGTGGAGAGTCATTATTCTGGGAATACATTCCCCTTTACTCCATGTGGCAGGACCCCCAATAGAGTAACACTCCTGGCCTCACTTGCACTCCTCCAGGAAGGAATAAATTCCTGGATAAGGGAGTTTGAGAGAATGAACTGGGCATGCGTGGCTTCTCCCTTTTCTCCCTCCTGTTATCAATCTGGGGACCTGCCTGCCTCCAGAGAATATGTATTCTAAACTGCTTTCTGCCATGCTGTAAATTTTGTAGCTTCTCCCAACCCAGTCATACATAGCCAAAGCCTTGAAGATAATGAAGTAAAGTCAACTGATTTGCTTTCATGTCTGAGCTGTGTTCTTTAATATGAGTATATTTTATTATTCTCCCTCTCTCCTTCATGACTGTTTCATGCCATTCCCTCACTTCTCAAACATTCAAGACTCTCTCCCTCAACCTGACTCGCAGCTGATGTCCTTGTTTCCTAAGTTTCTGAGAACTCGGACAAACTCCTGCCACTATAGTTACCAGCATGGAAACCCACATGCTCTGCCTTCCCACCTGTTATCAAAGATAGTGTTCTCTTCCTCTCTAAAGCCAGTCTCTTCTCTTGTAGATTCTATCTCCTCTCATCTACTCAAGGACTTTGATCCAGAATTTTGCCTCTTTCCATCTCTCGTCATCAATTTTTCACCTTCTACTGGAGCCTTTCTCTCAGCACAATGTGTTCTTATTTTTCACTTCCCTCTCCTTATGGTACACTGTCCCATTTCGTTGGGTCCTTTTGCAACAATATGTTTTAAAAGTGTTGTATAAACACACTGTTTCCAGTTTCTCTCCTCCCATTTTATCTCAAACTTACTTTAGTCAGGCTTTTCTCCCAACCCTCCACTGAAGCCAACCTCTACATTGCTAAATCCAGTCACCAGATGTCAGTCTTCATCTTAATTGACCTCTCAGCAACAATTGATCACCTGCTTGATTCATTTTAATCACTGGACTTACAGGACACATCCCTCTCTATGTCTCCCCTATACTTCACTGATTGCTCCTACTCATTCCCCTCTACTCATCTCCCAAGACTCTTATTGTTGGAGTGCCCTGGGGCTTGGACTTAGACCTCTTCTCTTCTCTGTTTGCATTCAGTTCCTGATGACTTCATTCCAGTCTTTTGGTTTTGGTCTGTATACTAATGCAGGCTCCAGATTTGTATATTTAGCTGCCTATGTGACATCTCTATTTAGATGACTAACAGAAAGCTCAAACTCAACATTTGCCAAAACTGAACAACTGAATTTTTTCCAAACCTGCTTCTCTCAGAACCTTCTCTGGCTTAGTTGGTGGCAATTTCGTTCTTCCACTGCTCAGGCCAAAAACTTGAGCAACTGCTCAGGCCAGAGACCTTGCACTTGCCCTGGGTTACTTTCTGTCTTTCACAACCCACATCTGATCCATCAGGAAAATCAGAACACTTTCATGAAATTAAAATAAATAGTTCATCAGATAGCCAGTCACCTAAAAATTCTTTGATGTGTGACATCAATTAATCAATCAGGTATTTATTAACCCCTTTTTCATATTCCATACTGAATTAAAATCAATGGCGGAAAAAGGAGCCACCATGTAATTTTGAGTTTGGTGTGGCTTTGTATCAGGCGGACCTGATTTCAAATGATGTGATTTTCCCACATACCAGCTATGTGATCTCAGACTAGTTGCATAGTTTCTCTAAGAATCAGTTTCCTTATACATAGTTGAGGAATAAATATGTTCTTTAGAGGGTTTTGTAAAAAGGTAACACTATGGCTGGCGTATAATATCATTTAATAAATGGTAATTATTGTGCCAATGTTCTTGCTCTTAATAAAAATAAAACAGGATAGTGATTGGCTTTGTCTTCCAAAGAAAATTCTTGGAAAAAGTAAAAATAAGGAGGAAATAATCTACTTGCTACCATGGCAACAGTGGCAGTAGAGATCTTGAAGAGTAAGAAAGAACATAGTCTAAAGATTGCTTTAGTCTACTCCACAGTTTTCCCTAATATTGCCCTTGTTCCTATATTCTTGCCGTCTCTCTAGTCTTAATTATGGGATTATGAATGGAGTGTCCATCTATATAAATTAATGTTTTTTTAAAAAATTGTGTTATTCTAAGCTAGCCGTGGTAATGTTATCCTAAAAGCCCTTGCATAGAATTGGTTACCATCCTAACTTTTCTCTTCCTCTCATCCTATTAGTTAAATCTATTTCTTCTAGGCTGGTGTAAACAAAGTGTTTAGCATGAAGTGAACTCGATGAAGAGCATCAGAGCATCTGCTTCGTTTTGTTCAAACATACCTTTCTTTTCTTTAATGTAGTATTTCTCCCAATTACTCTGTGACTGTGTGTATGGAGATGAGCTTATCTGTGTGTGGATTTGGGTGGGTAGGTGCATATAAGTGTGCAAAGTGACATGTCTGAACATTTTTAAAAGACCTATTTTCTAGACCAATAGGCAGAATTACTTAATAAAAATAATATAGATTGGTAGTTAGAATATCTAGATTTGTTCATTCTTTTTTTGTTTCTTTGTTTATTCATCAGAAGCTTGCCTATTATGTGCCAAGCAGTGCACTCAGCCCAAAGTTAATATATACCACATAGTAACTGTAAGAATCTGAGAACAAGAGTAAGCATTTTCTAATTCTCAGGACTATTCACCAAGTCAAATGAGACAATAAATTAAAATAGTATCCACAAAAATAGAGAAGCAAAACAGCCAGAGGAAGATGTTTCAAGAACTTCCCAAATATTATTGGGTGCCTACTCTGTGCGAGGCATTGTGCTGGTCCTTGTTAGTGACAGACAAGAAGTTCCATATAAGGCATGATTTTTGCACACTAACGAAGCTCATTTTATCTCAAATTTTAGCCAGAATTATGCTTCATGATTAAAAAAATAAAATCAAAATTCTGTATGAGTGACTGAGAATTCTTTGTACCCTGCTGCAATAATTCCCGTGCAGAGTATCATAGAACATATATGGAAATTGGACAGTAAAAAAGTGGAAAATGTAGATTTATCCTGAGTAGAAGTAGTTTGTTTTGTCACAAATAGCTAGAATTTTACCAATTTCTAATGAAAAGTAAAACAACATTGAAACTGTACTACATAATAGAGCATGTAGGGCATATCCAAGTTTAAGTTCAATATATCATCTTCTGTGTATAGTTCTCATGCCGTAGAATAGGTCCAATATTTCTCAACTAACTCTATTTATATTTATGAAAGTCCGAGTTCACAAACCCATTCAGGTATTACTATAAGAACTTGAACTATGTGGGCATCTGGTGTCCAGAGTGATAGATGAGGAAATGACATTCTGTCCTAGAACTCTGATGTGATTTCTGTAAAACCAGGCTGATGACATATATTTCAGAACATGAGATAAATTTAACAAAATATAATGAAATTATTGAGTTGTAGAATTATAGTTCTAACCAACTAATATTTTTCTGTCAAAGGAGCAAAACAAAACTCAATCTTGAATTTCATACAATTTAAAAGTTTAAGCGTAAAGGTGTTCATGGACTATCATCATAATATACGTAAACATTTGTGAAAAATGTGGCTCAAGCAAAGAGAAACCAAAATGAAAGAGAAGGAATAAAATATGAAAAGAAAATATCATTTAAACATTTTCTAATTTTAGTTCTGAAGACTCTATGTGTATATATATATATTTGTACGTATATACATGCGCATGCACACACCTACGTATGTGCATATATCTAAAACTTTATGAGATTATGTTAAAAATACAACACATTATCATCAAGATGTGGGTTAAAGCCAGATTTAATATTTTTGTCTTGTTATAAATGGAAGCTTGTAAATTTCGATTTCAACAGGCTTATTTATTTATTTTTTCTTTTTCCCATTCTACATGGCTACAAATGTTGTGGATTCTAAAGATTGTCTTGATTTATTTTGGACACCCTCAATGAATGGTTAGTTAGCCAAAGAAATCTCTTGAACTTGGAAGAAAGTCTCTGAGTGAGGAATTAAAAGTTTTTTTCTTGGGATCCTCTAATCCAAGAGCTTACTTGGCACCTGTTGGATGTAGCTTCTCATTGGTGTGTCACAAAATGTAGAGTGTTTCCCCTCAGTTCACCTGCCCTTCATTTTGAGTCTAACTATAACAGGTTTCTGGCAAATAGTCACTCCTCAATAAGGATTTGTTGAATAAATGAGAGAGTGAATGAATGAATGAATGAACCCTACAATCTTGTGCACAGCCAGCTATGAATGTTAGGAAGTAGAAGACTCAGAAGCAGGATATGAAAGTAAACTTAGGGTTTTGACTATCTACACAGTGTCATCTTTGCTGTGTCTTGTAGAACTCATGATATAAAGATAAGGATATAGATATCTAGAGATGCATAAATATGAATATACATTTAGATAGATAGATAGATAGATAGATAGATAGATAGATAGATAGATAGATAGATAGATAGATAGATAATCTAGCTGGCAATATATACTTAACTAGCTCCCATATGCCATCCATATGGATTCACTAGGATGTATTGCCCATCTGGGCTGCAAATTTCACTCCATCTGGCATGACTTCTAACTGAATGCTTGGGTAAAAAATTCTTTGTTATCCTATAGTGCTATGGTGTAAATTGTAGTAATATCTCTCCATCCTCCTCTCTTTCTCCTCCTCCACCTCCTCCTTCTTTCCCTTTTTCTTTCTCTCCTATTCTTTGTCCAATATGTCATTTTTCCCCTGAACATTTATCAGAAACCAACAGAAAATAAGCAGCCCTTTTCAGTGTATTCCTTTAACTCCCCAAGTTATTATCACTCCAGCAAACTTTTGACCTTTTTATCCAATACCCATAAATGAATAAAAGAAAAACTATATTTAATAGCTTATCTTGACACAGAATATATATAACAGTTATTTGTTTAAAAAATTATGTTGAAGGGATATAAAAAACATTTGAGCTGAATCTTCCTGACAGGACATGAAATAGTAGGCTCTAAAGTATTTTTTTGAACTTTTTATAAAACCAAGTTTATAGCATATCTTTCAGAAAGCTTAGGAATAGTTATTCCCAGAGGCAGAAAGGTGTATAACTTTTGGGAATCTTCTTTGTAAGTCTCTTAAAAACAAGTGTCTGGCTTCAGGACTTTTATTTTACCTATTTTTAAGAAAGTGTAATTTAGTCATCCTTTTATTTTTTCATTTTTAGTTCCTTTCTATAAAAATTCAAGTGGTTGAAATAGCTGGTATTAAACTTTCTAGGGCACATATTCTTAATTTACTTCTCTTGGTAAAAGATACATCGTGGGAGATTTTTGGAGGTGAACTGTGTGTAGCAATTGAGATAGATCTATTTATCCTTCATGCGGTAGACATTGCCTGGAAACCAATGACTGCTACCAACAGCACATTAAATTTAATTTCATGTAGTAGTGTTGTACTGTATATTTTTTACTTTCAAATTAGTACTTAAAATAATCTTATTATGAATCAAAAGCAATCAAGCTAAGAGTGAAGTTTCTTGACAAGCCAAAATAATCATGCAAAGCTATTTGGAAAACTAAAGAAAGGTGTCAAAATATGCTAACCAAAAGTATGAAAATATAACTCTACAATTCATGGATCTATTACAAACAAGTATGTTCTAATTTTATTTGACTTCATAGAAATAGAATGTCGACCAGATTAAGTCCCTTTACTAATTTCACTTGAAAAAATGATTATGTGAAAAAAACACATCTAGCACAGTTACCTCTACTGCTCTAAAATGCTTTCAGCTCTGTGTTTCCAAGCATTCCATGCCATCATATCTTTTGACACATTGATCCTTCTCTTTGGAAAGCCTTCAACCGCCTGCTTTTGCCAGGGTCACTCTGATGTATCCCTTGAGTTAGGTGCTTTCAGATGAACTCTCTTAGTCTCCTTTAGATTAAGTTAGTCATTAGCATTTATTAAACTGCACTTCAGTTGTCTTGCTAGTTAACTACCTCTTATTAGTTGATATCTCTCCCACCACATTTAAAATTCCTTGAGGACAGAGATTGTATCTTTTATAATTATGCTGCCAGGTCCTAGAAACAGTACCAAGCCTCCACAGCCACAGTGGACAAGGCAGGATTCTATCCTCTTAGCAGTTTTCAGACCTGTTCACCACCTTCCCTATTGCTACCAGGCAGAGAGAGAAAGTCTCCAAATAGACCTTCAGAACAGTGAAATAATGTCGTTATCATAAGTAGCCTACACAGAAAAAAAATTGGGGGAAAGAATGTATGCTTTGGCAATTTCTGCAACATTTAGAATAAAGCACTGTACTTAAAATAATTATGTTTTAATACTGTTTCTACCTCCTGCCTCTTTCAACATTAATTCATACTGCTTTCCTCCCCTCCCCACAAAAGAAATATGAAGGAAAAAAAAGACTTGTTCTTACTGGTCAAAAAGCTTCAGAATTACTAACTAAAATAGTTTGCTGATTGACGCATATTCAGAAAATATAGGAGATTATGCCAGGAATATGTGATATTATACCAGAAATATTTGATTTATTGGCTCCTCTACAATAATAAGAAGAAATCTAGTAAATTGTCTGGTCTAAATAACATCAGAACCAATTTACACGCAAGCATCAAAGTACATGGAGGTTATATTTGCACCATAATAATCTATTTGGAACACAAATTTTTTCTTTAAAACCTGGATTCCTAAGAAGCTTCAGGTTTGTTTTTAAGACATTATTTCTACTCACACCTCTCTGGGGAGCACGAGTTATGTGGCTCCACTAACCACAGAGGAAGTGTGATCCCCAAATGTATCTACAAGTGGGAAGAAATAAAAATTTTACATACTTCATTGATTACCACAGCTAGTGAGACTATATAGTTATTTTATTTAATTTGACAATCATTTGAATGAATCCCTTTGGGCTAAGAAATCAGAAGAGAAAAAAAGGTTAATTTGAAAAATCAAATAATATGGCTGCTTAAATAAATTATGGAAAAAGAAAATATGATTTTTTTTTCTTTTTTGTGAGGAAGATCAGCCCTGAGCTAACATCCATGCCAATCCTCCTCTTTTTGCTGAGGAAGACTGGCCCTGGGCTAACGTCTGCGCCCATCTTCCTCCGCTCTTATATGGGACACTGCCACAGCACAGCCCGACAAGCGGTTCATCTGTGCGCACCCGGGATCCGAACCCGGGCCGCCAGCAGCGGAGCGAGTGCACTTAACCACTACACCATGCGGCCGGCCCCCGAAAATATGATTTTTTAAGTTAACTTGCAGTGGTAATTAGAGTTATAATTAAGGAGACTAAAAGATTTAGAAAATAATAGGTTATTTATACAGGAGAAAAAATATTTTTAAAAAATAATCATTTGTGCTCAAAAAACAAAAGAATGGGAGCATGTCAGAGGGAAAGAGAAGCCAACCTGAAGGAGCTCCCAGTGACCAAAGCTGGGACAATTTGAGCACCAAAATAAATTATATTGTATTATAACCTAAAGAATAAAACAAATATACCTGAGTCCATACTGATATAAATAAATGATTGAAAAAATAATCAGAGAAGAGGCAAATCTTCTGTATAGAAGAATTCCATTTAATATCTGTATTAGATAAATAGATTAGATCTGTATAGATTAGATACTCCCCTCTCCAGGAGTTAAAGCTTAATTTCACTCCTCCCTAGCACCTCTTTGAGGGTGTACTAGACTTAGTGACTAACTTCCAAAGAAGAGAATATGGAAAGAGAAAAATAGTAACTTTACAGTAGAGAACCTGGCAAACACCACCTTAACCAAGTGATGAAGGTTAACATCACTAGCGATATGTGGATATCATGTGCCCTCAATGCGATGTGATGAGGTCACTTCACTAATATGATGTGATAAGAAGGACACTTCACCTCTGTGATATTCCTTCCCAAAACGCATAGCCCTAGTCTAATTGTGAGGAAAACAACAGACAAAATTAATATGAGCATCAGATCAGGGGAAAGCCTACAGGATATTTGGCCAGTACTTCTTGATAGATCTTGAAAAACAACGAAAAGCTGAGAAGCTGTCACAGACCAGAGGAAACCGGGGAGACGTGGAAACTAAGTAAATGTGGAACCCTGGGTTGGAGCCTAGAAGAGAAAGGGGACAATAATGGAAAAACTAGTGAAATTCAAGTAGAGTCTAGAGTTTAGTTAATAATTATGTACCAATATCAGTTTCTCAGTTTTGACAAATGTATCATAGCAATGTAAGGGGTTAACATTTGGGTGAGGAGTATACAGGAACTCTCTGTACTATCTTTGCAGCTGTTCTATAAATCTAAAATTAATCTTTGATTAAAACTTTGTCTTCTGATTTATTTAGCAGTTTGCTAGGTAAGCAATTATCTATCACATATTTACCAGAATGTAGGAATCCCATCTAAGGAATTCAGAATTTTTTTTCTGCTTCCTCCTCATTAACATTATAAATTTGAATCGTAACTGGAGAATCAAATGTACAAATGGATAATAATTTAGGTTTTAAGAGCTCATCACCATCATGTTCCTTTTACAGGCTTCAAGTTCAAAGCAGGTGGTTCCTGGTTCTTGATTATGTATAACTACGTCATCTTAGATACATTTACAAAGACACCACTTTTGGCTTATTCTCATCTCTGTCCCCCTGAAGTCTCTACCTTTGAACCATGTGTAAATGGAACATTTATTTTTACTTCTAGAAAGTGCAAAATTATCTGAATATGATCTTTTATAAAGACTGAATAATTTGTGTTACAAGACATAGAAAAATGAACATGTTTTGCAACACAACCTACATGTTTACAATTAATATTTTTGGATCTTGAGTCAAAAATCTTCATGTATCTAAAAGATATTTCATTAATTGTTTTCTATATGTGAGAGATAAAGTTCTGATTTTTTTTAAACAAATGCTTTGTACTTTTTAAGGCATTGATTGTGAAACAATGATTTTTTTGACTTAAGATGGGGGAAATAGAATAATGGTTATGCTCCTATCATGATGTTCTTTAGGAGTTCAGAAAAGTAGAAATATTTGGTGCATTTTATTTGATAATATTCTTAGTATTATACAGCCCTACTGAACTGTATGCTTTGTGCCTCAGAGTCCTAGCCAGCTATAATATGCTTTGATCTATAAGTTTGAAAAGTACTCTTTACTTTAAAATAAGGGCTTTGTACAAAAATTTAAAATCTTGTTGAAAAGACTGGAAGTAACAGAGAGATTTGGAAACATACAAAAATCAGAGAGATGGAAGAATAATTTGTTACTAAAAACAGCTTTAAACAGTATATGAAACATGCTTCAGGTTAGTCAGAAGAGGTCCTCTGAATTACACTGTGCACGCTTCCCTGAAATGAAACTGTATGTTATTGGTTAACCAGGATATTTAGCATAATCACTCTGCTAGACTGTGGTGGAGGGAGGTGATTATCACTGAGAACAGATGGGCAGGTCCACAGCACTGCCAGATTCTGCACAAGCTCCATTTATTGTTGGTTCTTGGTTTTTTCCTTATGTGCTTTTAAATTTTTTTTAAACGTTGTGTGTTCTAACGAACTGGCTGCACAAAAGGTTGGTGGCTGATGACCTTTTAGCTGAGATTTCAAACGTAGGAGAAAGATTCAAAATGCTCTCACTGTGTATCTAAGAAGGATGGGGCAGATTTCATTTTACCCTCTAGCCTCCCTCAATGCATGCACGGATTTGTCTGTACGCTAAGCTCTCTGCTCTGCATCTGTAGCTCCTTGTGGATTATATTGTCTCTGTGATCAGAAATGATTTTCTCGGATATGAACACCGTTTCTGGCTCCCCTAAAGTGCATCCTCCTAATGGGACCCGGTTTTATACTTTTCAAGTAAGTGTGCTTTAAATGGCTTCACTACTTAAGAAGTTAATATGTAGTCAAACTTTTAATAAAGGGAAATATAAGGAAAGGAAAACTGCAAAGGGTGAAAGTATTAAAGAGGATGTAAGAAATGGATAATGCGCGTGTCAGTTTAATCTATTTTTTAAATATGAAAGTAAGATGGCATTAGGATTCTTTATGAATTCAGGTAAAATAATAGCGAACACTTACTTTTCACAGGGATTTTAAAATTTGCTACAGTATCATCTTTGAGGGTTTATGAGATGTGTCTCTTGATGTTATTTATGGCTATAATATGGTGAGCATTATGGAGTTACTTTCCTTATATATCACCCAGAGAGAGTAGAATTAAAAGACATTTTATGGAACTTTGCAAACTATGTCCTCTGGGCTCAGAAAAATGTATTGTATTTCATATACATAGCTTAACATAATTCCTGTTATTTAATTTTATTGTGTGTGCAGTATTCAAGCAATCAATACAGGAGGCATGAGTACGACGTTTAGTATTCTTTTCAATTTGAGGTAAAGTAGAAAGTCATTAAGATGGAAGATTTTCTGTGTTATCAAAAAGTCAGAATGATTTATAATGTAAATATAAATGTGAGGTACAAAGCTGTTACCTACTAACTGTATTTCAATTGCTTTGAATAAATCAGTCATCAATCTGGAAAATGGTTAGGTCTAAACTAAATCAGGGTCTATCTCATTTTCGTCCTCAAATTGCAGCTTTCGGTACTAAGGTTTACTTTGTAATTCAGTCATATCATCATTACATGAAAAGGAAAAATGAACCTCTTCTCTCTGTATATTTTACATCATGGGATTATAAACAGCCTGGCATT
Organism: Ceratotherium simum simum; assembly: GCF_057802395.1. Taxonomy (NCBI): domain Eukaryota; kingdom Metazoa; phylum Chordata; class Mammalia; order Perissodactyla; family Rhinocerotidae; genus Ceratotherium; species Ceratotherium simum. The sequence continues at coordinate 38,813,784 of NC_141924.1, forward strand.
TAATTATTTTAGCTATACAGTGATAGTGTTCTAAAAAAAGTAGATATAGAGACCTAAACAATTAATATAGCAGAGGTAGTCAATTCTTTTAAAAAGGGGCTCTGAATAAATGCACACCTGATTTATTAAAGTCTCTTGCCTTTGCAAACTCTAAGCAGTAGATATAATTACTCTCTCTCTCTCGTGCCTTTTTATACTTCTATTTTTAATCCTGTCGCCTCTCCTGCTTTACACTGATGTCTACTGATAGTGCAAGTCTGTGCTGTTACAGAATATATTCGCTTCCCAGTAGAGATCTGCTTATTGTGGCAGTGACTCAAAATGCAAGTGCCCCGGGGCTGTTCTACAGAATTATTACTTTTTTTTTCTTCTCCATGCACTGAGATATAAACACTCTTTACAATATCCTGTAGCTGGCTCTTTGGGGCAGCTTTTGACATTAGGTATTCTACTTCAGTCTCTTAAAGTTTAAGGGTCAGTAGATTCCATATGCGCAGTCATGACACAGGCTTTTTACAATTCCTTTAGTAAAGATCTTGCTGACACCTTTCTTGGCAGGAGATTTTCTTTGAAAACACACTGGAATGATTTTTAACCATTCATTTTCTTGTTGATGTTATAACAGTTCATGTAAAAACTCTAGGATTTGGGGTAAAATAAAATTGTTGGCAAATATGAACCCTATTCTCCTCCATTTTTAATCTCATAAAACGATATTTGATCTTGACATTTATGATAGCAGACAATGTGTGTTTAACTTTTGGTTACTATTGTTTTTGGTTTTGGTGGAAGAGAAGGAAGAAAAAAAGATGGTTTTTAAATCATGAAGGTAAAGGTCTATAAAAGTTGAATCTGCTTTTATTTTCAAAGGACAGAATTAAACATAATTATTTTTCTTGTTTATGTACATTAACCTATTTTGAGGCCATATGTTTTCTTTGGTTGAAATATTGTTATAAGAAATGAAATGCTGTAAAAGTAACACACCCTTTCTCAAAAAAATGTATCTTGTAAAAATGGTTAAATTTTCAAAAGTGGTTCTCATTATGGAATGGCATAAATGCATTTCTGATATGATTCTGCATCAAGGAGTTGAGATTTTAATGCTTACTTTCTTAAAATTATGCTAGCACAAGAGTTAACATATTCAAAAATATTTAAAGTAGTTTAGTATGAATAATTCTGAGTTTCAGTTCCTTCTTCTCATTAAATATTCAAGCTATTCTGTCATTTTTGCCGAAATTGTACGTTATCAAATTTTAAGAGTAAGATTTAGAATGTATTTGACCTGAACAGTTGAAAGGTAAAAAGGCAACGAATAAGAAGTTGAAGGATATTCTAGTTACGAGACTCTCTTTTTCATTGCAGTTTAATTTAGCCAAATAAATTCATACTTCTACACACACATGCAAATACTGTTTTTGTATAGATTATCTAACACTTAATTTCCTCAGCTGTGAGATCTCACTTCTATAGTACTATGAATATATTTGTGTCTGCATTTTTCTATTCAAAAGTGCCTGGACTCTGGAGGATGCCAACACCCAATTTGCACTGTATGTTTAGTGAATTACTTATCACCAAAAATTGAGTTCTAGAGTGTAGTTGCCTAAAATGCCCTTTGACAGACAAAAGTTAAGATTAAATGCTACTGTAGGAAAAGATTAATTATAATATTTGTATACATTAGAACTGTGAACTTATGGGGCTCAAAATATATACAAATGAGAAACCTACTTTAAAACAAAATTAAATGGATATATATATATGAATATATGATATATATATATATGAATGCAGTAAACTCGCTTTAACTGTATGTCTATAAAAATGATATCCCAACGTGATTTCACATTTAGCTCTATTTTTTGCAAATAAGACCATCTATATGTTTTCCTAAACCTCTAGATTGACTAATCATGACTGAATGTGTTAATCTTCCCAGAGGTATTGGTGACCAAGTTGCTACCCCTCATTTCCTAGACATTAAATATCTTCAGCTAGTGGTTTTCAAACTGTGTCTACACAGCCCAAAGGTTTCATGGGAGTTTGTCAGTAGGTGTTAGGGACAGTAGAGAAGAGGAACGCACTCTTTTGAGGCTCTTAATGTCTCCTTATTCTACGTTTACCTGTTTCAGTCTTTGGAGCTCCATGAAAGCTTTCATGAACAACAGTAACAAAGGGTGTGCTACCATCGAAAACAAAACAAAAGGAAGTTTGCAAACTACTCCCTCAAACCAAGGGAATTCATTTCTGACAGAAGCGATTTTATCCATTGAACCCACAGAGGAATTATTTCTGTTTAGAATACATTTCTTAGCCCTTTAATTCTAGCGTTAATAACATTAACTGCCCAGGACTGTGTGTAAGGGTGGCTGGCTGTTGTTCCCTGGTACCCACTGAAAACAAGAGAAAGACCTTTTATCACAAAGTATGGAAACATCGTAATCTGCCATTTCCGTGTTTAAAATATTTTATGTATCCCCTGTCCTTAAAGGGTAAAGTTCATCTGCCTAGCTTGTCAAAAAAAGCCCATCATGATCTGTAGCTCATGCAACATACTGCTTTACTTCTTTTCCAGAAAATTATCTCTATGCTTCTCTTGTCTTTGCCTCCTCACTGAACCTGCCCATTGGAAAATTGTTTTCACTTAAAGACTCGTCTCAAATGCCACCTTCCCTCTGAAGCCTTCTCTCCTTCATCTCGTTCGTGCATGCTGTATGATCCTTTGCCTGTTTCTTCCACTACAGAAGCACTTATTATGCTTTGTTTTAATCCTCGAGAACATTTTTCAATCTGTGCCTAGCACATGAATAATGCCAATATCTGTTTAATAAGCTGCACATATTTGAAAGGTAAATGATTAAAATATGAAAATTCAACACAATAAGGAACAAATTATTTTTTAACTATATAAGCAGTTGGAGAGCATAACAATATAGTATTAGAGAAAATATCTAAACATATAAAAGGTAAATTTGTGTAATACTAAGCCTTTGTGTATCTCTGTTGGCTTCTTCAAAATAGGCAACAGTTAACATGAGGGATCTAGGAAAAGCTTTAATTTTATTGTTTTTAAAATATATTTCTGGGCCGGCCCCGTGGCTTGGTGGTTGAGTGAGCGCGCTCCACTGCTGGCGACCCGGGTTCGGATCCCGGGCTCGCACCGACGCGCTGCTTCTCCGGCCATGCTGAGGCCGCGTCCCACATACAGCAACTAGAAGGATGTGCAGCTATGACAGACAACTATCTACTGGGGCTTTGGGGAAAAATAAATAAATAAAATCTTTAAAAATATATATATATATATATTTCTATGACAGCTAGACAAAACCTTTTTGAGACTTATTTTCTTTATACCTTTTTACTTTTCCTTATTAATTGGAGCTTTTCATATTTTATCAAGAGAACTTTAAAATTTGATTAATATACATTTTCCCATTTAGCAGATAAGATTAGTACTTGAAATATATAGAAGACTAATAGGCAAGCTGGAAATCTCCATTGCATGAAGAATTTCATTCAAAAAGTATTATACTTAGTATCTTTGTGATCAAATGAGGTTGAGGTAATTCTGGCTTTTCAACAAATAACTAGATTTTTTTATATTCTGTCATTTTGGTACCAGCTAGGAGTTCACCATTATTTATCTACTATTTGGAGCACATTTTAACTTCTTACTGTTGATAATTTTAAAATGCATTGGAAATATCTATCAGAATGCTTGTCACACGTTATGTATTTAAAAAAATAAATAAATAAAGGCAAAGTAGGCCCATAGAGATGATAAGAAAGACAGACCCCTTGGCTCCAGGGTTACATAGTAATATAGGCAGATGTCCCAGCTAAATGAGAGAACTGAGGTTTTTCTCTGTTGCCCAATTGCATGCAGTCCCGATTATGAGTGGTAGAGATAATGCAAGAGGTGTTTCAAGCAGGTAGACCAATATGCTCAAAGGTACCTACTGGTGTGTGGGAAAGACAGAGTTTAGTATAACTGGAATATAAGCTGGAGTCAGGAAAAGGCTAAAAGTAAAGTGTGTGAACTCCAGAATATAAAGATAGGTTTGAATGTCAAGTCCAGATCCTCAGGATCTTGGACTTGGGATTTAAGTATTTTCAAGGAGGAGTGACAGGCTTGGATTTGCTGTTTAGTTAGAATACTGGATTGTGCCTTGGCTGGGTGATAGGACTGGGGCAGAAAGCAGTATTCAGTAGCTTTCCAAAAATCCAGATGAATTGTCATGATTTCCCTGCCTTACAGATGAAAAAACTGATGCACATGAAAGTTGTTGATAATGCAGAGACTAAGTCATGTAGTTTCTGTCTGAATCCGGGGGTGTGGAACTCAAAATTCCATGCTCTTTTCCCTGTGTTCTGCTGACTAAAGTGTTGATGATTAAATACAGCAGCAAAAGTATTCCAAGATACATAATTTCTAATCCTGTTGATCAGTTAATTCAGAAACTTACAGAAATTTATCTCCACAACTTCAAAACATTGTACTACAGCCTCATTGGGTTTTAAACTTAAGGTTTTCCTCTAAGTTATATCTCCTCATTTAATCCCTATTGACACAGTTTTCTCCTAGTTGGAAATATGTTTTCATAGTAACCAAATTGCCAACCAACTTACATCCTGGAATTGCACTGAAAGGCAAAAAGGGAAATTGAGGGGAAAAAAATATTTCCTAAATACACACCTTTGTTAATTTAAGAATGCTCTGCATTAGTTAGACTAACCATAGAAATCAATGAATAGCCTCTGGGGCTCCACATCGGAAATCATAACTCTTGCATCTGCAGAAGTTTCTGCCTACTAGAAGTCTGCTAGGCCACACGTTCTATGAGGACAGGCACTGTGTCCTGCTTTCCACTGTTAAATCACTAGCACCAAGCACAGTGTCCAGCACACAGTCAGGATTAGTGAATAGGTATTTAACTGAATTACATATGGAAAAGAAGAATGTATTCTGATTTAGAATGACCACCCATAGGAACAGATAAATGACTGGAAGATTCCCAGGCTGGGGTGCACAAATATATTTCACTTATACCCAGCTAAAATAGCTCTGTATTTCAGGTGTCGCCTGGAGGAGAGGGAAATTGGAAGTTGGGACATGAAGTAGGAAGCTCTTGAGATAAAGCATTTAATGTGCTGAGCACAGTGCCTGGTGATGACTACGAGCTCAAGAAGCAGCAGCAGCTAGAGATGGGGTCTGTAGACCCTGCTAGAGGTGGCAAGGGTATGAGCTAAGAGAAGTTAAGGACGAGCGAATAGTCGTTAAGAGAGAAATTCAAAAGAATGTATTAACTTACTGGATATAGGAGACAAGAGAGGGAAAGGCAAGATTACCTCCAGAATTTCTAGTGAGGGAGAGAGAAATATGGAGGAGGAGCAGCTTTGAAAAATAATACATCGAGTTCAGTTTTGACAGATTGAGTAGACAGTTGGGAACACAGGTTTGGCTCTCAGGAGAGAGATCTGTCTGTGTAGTGGATGTAGATGTGGGAGGCATCTGTCTACAGGGTAGGGAAAGCCGTGGAAGTGGATAAAATGATCTCGGCAGAGAATGAGGAGAAGGGGTGGGTGGGGTGGGGCATGAAATCTTCGAACGCGTTGACTTACCCAGAATTATCATCAGTTTGAGCATGTGCCCTTCATTTATTTTGCAAATACATTTTGGAAGCCTTTTCCTTAACATCCCTCCGTGAATATCACCCCTGAACCTAATTCCAGTTAGATGCTCCTGCCTCTTTATGTGGGTGTTTGCTTTGTTTTCTTAATGCATTTTGGAAGTTAATATTTCCTTTCGACCTCCTCCTTGAATATCATCCCTGAACCTTAATTCAAGTTAAATCCTGTCTTTACACTTCCATAAAGTAATTAATGTATGTCTATTATATTATTATTGTACATTTAGTTTTTCACTGATCTCTCTTCACTACTAGTCTGTGAACTCTTGAAGAGCATAAAATTTATTTTACTTAACTACTCGTATTTGTTTATTGACACTTAGCCTAATGCCTGTCATATAGAAGGTGTGTGTGCTTTTTGAATAAATGAATAAATTCATGTGTAAATTGGAGAATGCCTAAAATTAACTCTCTTGTATTAATTTGTGAGATCATTTGACACACCTTGTTGAGTATCCCCATTATGCTAGACTTTAACAGTGGTGAGCCAAACACATGATTTCCTCACTTGCAAGTCTTAGAGTCACCTTGAAGAAAATTACCCAAAAGTCATAATAGCAGTTATTTGGTTCTCTAGAACAGACAGACAAAAATGCTTTGATTTTAAAGGTATATATAGATATTGTTATAACTTGGGTAATTTCAATTAAATAAATCTATTCCCAAATCCACTTTTAATTCTAATTCACAATTAATTTTTCCATTGTTACCCTTTTGGTTTTTTCTTTTATATTTTCAAAACATTTTACAAGTAATAAGCATTATTCTCAAAAAGTAAAATTGCAAAATAGTTAAGAGCATGCCCTTTGCAATTAAACACATGATTTAAAATTATGTTCCACCATTTACTAGAGTGTGGCTATGACCAAGTGAAATGCTTTCTCTCTATTCACTTTCCTTGACTATTGGAAAAGAGTAAGAGTATGTAATGAAGTTATTATGAATGCTATGTGGATTATTTATGAAATCATGTATAAAGTATTTATTTCCAATAAAAATGGCACTCAATCAAGATTAGCTATTGTTTTAATGATTAATGTACTTTCTAAATAATAGCATAATTTATTCCACATATGATCTTTTTCCTTTTTGGTTATTTGAAATTTTAAAAAAATTAATACTAAGAGAGCACATTCACCGCTTTACTTCACTTTAAATACTTCCTATGTAAGTGATGAGCTTATTAAAATATATTTAATTAACTTTTCAAGATCTTAATTTTATATAAAATACTTTTGTGCTATAGAATCTAAGCTTTCAGAGCATTCATATTAAGTATCCTTTTGAAAGGATGCTTGGATTCCTTTTATAAATACATTTTTTGTATTTTTAAATTGTATTTTGTAAATTGATTTTGAGGTCTACCTTGTATCTTCATTATGACTTCTATTATCATCTCAAGTTTTACACATACACAAATGCAAATTTAAAATCACCAGTTGGTGAAATTAGCTAATTTAGACTATAATTCAAAATATCTGCAAATTAAAAGAGAGTGGCTCATTTTTTATGCTGGGTCCTCCATACAATATATAAAGATTTAAAGTAGTTTACATTATTGAGAGCTGACAAGATTTGATGCTATTACTGGCGGCAGAACTGTCAGAGAATTGCTGAGCATCTCAAAAATAATTAGACATTTTAACAATGCTAAAGAGTGTATAACATTTTTAGAGAATAAGAGAAAATGATACTTGAAGTTATGTCACAAAGGAGAAGTTGGCAAAAGTTAAATGGAAATCTGAGCAACGTCATTAGGAAGAAATGAATATAACCTAGTTCTTGTAGCTTAAATATTCACAATTTTAATTATGTTGGTGGAAAAAATGCAGCAGATTCGTAGAAAACAACATTATACTTAGTTGTTTTCTAGCAAATAAAATCATTGCAAAAGTAACAGTTCTGAACTACAATTCCATGTTACACTGTTATATAGCATACTGTTTCCTTTTATCCTGTATTTTTGTTTTTCTTATTTGGCACATCATAAATCTACTCTTTCTGAGATTACCCATCTTTGAAGTTACATAGGCCTATAGGAAGCCACAGGTATATTTTGATTCATGTCACAAAGAAGCAAAAAGAGAAGCCTTCTTTGAAATACTAAAAGATATAAGCTATCATAAATAAAATATTATAAATTCACTATATTTGAAAAATTATACTTTATTATTTTTAACTATGGTATGTGTTTTAGTACCATTTTGTTTAGATGTTAAAATATTTAATATATAAAAAATCAAATTTTTAACAATAATGTAATACAGTTCAAATATTCGTATACACATTTCTTTCCTTTAGGAAACATTTATTAAGAACTTGCTTTAGACGGGGTCTATATTTTCAAGGAGCAATTGTTGTAATCCATAATAAGTCAAAATAAATATAATAGAAAATTGTGCAAAATACAGTGACATTGTGCTAAAAGAATCAGTTAATTCCAAATGTCTCAACGGGAAAGACTTCAAGAAAGAACATTACTTTTAAAAAATATGGTAAGGAACTTCAAAATAACTCTATTACACAAATATAAGTGAAAAAAATTACTTTTTCAACTCATATATACCAGCCGTGTTCTGACTGCCTAAGGGGCTGTGATCTGTAGAACCATCATAGAGAGAGCTCCACTTTGTCTTTGCCTCGATTTTTAGTTTCCCGCATCTTCTTGCAGTTTCCAAACATACTACGGAACTCAGGCCTCCGTATCTTTAGTTATGCTGTTCCCTGTGCCCATGACGGGTGATGCACACATAGACACACTCATTCAGTACAACATTTTGGTGATGCTGATGACGAAGAGGAAATACTTCTCCTTCAGCTAAGAGGCTCACATCAACAGGGCTGATTCCTGAACTAGCATGGTGTTCTGGAAAGAGCAATGACTGATTTGTTTTACTAAATCTTAAACATCTCTTCCTTAAAAAAAAACAATTCTGCTAGATTCTTTGCATAACAAGAAAGAAAATACATATTTCCTTTGACCCTAAACATGTTTATTGATAGAGGGCAAAGAAAGCTAGAGAAATCAAGAAGGATGAAGTGAAAGGAAGTGCTGAAACATTAGTCTTGGAAGGAAGAATTCTTCATATTCTAAGAAAAAAAGATAAAACGAAGATGGGTGAGGAGATAAAAAGAAACTTATGAGGAAGAATAAAGTTGAGGTGATTCACATCCAATGGCCTTATCCTAATTACTTTACCTAAAGTGGGTGGGACAGTATATTACATGCTTTAACAGAGTGGGAAAGGTTGGAAATAATGGCTATGTTGAGGGAAATAGATATCAAGTAGCAATGAGAGTTGAGCTGGGATTGGAAGCATAGGTTTGTAGCAGTCTTAATAAGTGAATTTCTGTGTTAATCTCCCTAAATGGAAATTGGAATGGGAAGAAATATTAGCAGATACAGCAAAATATCAAGGAAACAAGGATCCTAAGTGCTATGAGGTTAATGTTGAACTGACTGAACAAGGTTCAATCTTTAGGTAATGAACATAAGAAGTAATATTTTTGATTGAAATTATGTTTCAATTTTTAAAAAGGAAAAAAAAAAGAGAAACTCACTGGAAAATTATGCTTTGCTTAATGCTTCTATAATACCATGTTATAGATGTAAATTTCAAGAAAATGTATTTTATTTAGCAGTGTTTCCCAGAACATTCCATCATGCCTGGCACATAGTAAACCCTCCAAAAATATATATGGAATAAATAGATGTTCTTTAATAGTATACGTTTGAAGATTTTTTTTTAACTTCATAAAATATTATAACCGAAATAAAGTTAATATATTTTGCGCTGTTCAGTAATTCTCAAATTTATTTTAATCTTTTGCCTATATCTACTAATAAAGATTAAATGGCAGTACAAAACATATATTTGGGGAAATATGAGCAGATCAAACATTGTGGATAATGAAAGAGGGACAGTCAAAACTCTTTATAAGCTAAACAAAAGGTAGGACAGTTTGTGCCTTTGTGGGGAAAGGTCAATGTACAATCATACATATAAAATGCCACAGACTAGATGATGTCTAGAAAATTATCCTTACTTTTAATATTACATTAATCTAATTTCGTTTAACATAGCCAGTTAGGGTGCCACATTTTCAAAAAATATAGAGAAATCTTTAATATGGAATGCTACAAACATAGTTTATTAAATTAAAAATAGATCTTGAGAAGAAAAGATAAATAAAATTGTGGACATTATATAGCCCAGGGAAAACAATATGGAAGACAAACCCAATCTCTTCCACTCAAAAGAAGGGTTCTCTTTTGATTTGAATACACTATAATTGTTCACCATATGTGGTGAGAAACCTGCAGGAATACATAAATCTGAATAAAAACAGGAGAGGATTCAGTTGGATATAGAAAATGAGTCAATGACTATTGGCGTGATAAAACACTGCAGTGGGCAGCAACCAAAGATATCTCTATGTAATTTGTGTATTGGGGATTGTCGAGAGGAGGCAGGGTACAAAATGCAAGGAGCAGGAGAGGTAGATTTGAGTCTCATATCTGCAACGTGAAATGTGAATATGCAAAATTATTAAATTTCACTGAGATTTAATTTCATTTTTAAGGAATGAGACTGGTAAATACATTTCTCAGGTTTGCTATGAGAAAATACATTTGGAAGAATTTTATACATTTAAAAACACAGTTCAGTTAAGGCTCTTTACAAGAAAGAGAAACTGATTACAGGTACATTCATCAAAACAAAAATGTCATAGAATGATATGGGAAACACTGAAAGAAACCAAAAGAATCAGGATTTTATTGATTCATGCAACCCAGTTTGTGCCAGATTCTATTCTATGCACTGGATAAACAGCAGTGAGCAAGTGAAACACAAAGCTTGTATTCTAGTGGAATGAAACAAATGATAAAATGGGACAATGTATGGTATGCTAGATGGTGATAAATGCTAAGGAGGAATATAGATCACAGAAAGTGGACAAGGAGTATTGGAGCGTGCAGTTTAAACCACGCGGGCAGGGAAGGTGACATGCAGAAGAGGACACGTGAGTGAAGACCTGGGGAATCAGAGCAGCTTGACATCACAGTGCCGTCACCACATGGGTTAGCTCCACCTCCGTCCCTCTACTCAGGATTTAAATTCAAGGGAGAGAAAGTCTGGTTGGCCCAACCTGGACATCATTTAATCATAAATGTGCATGATCTGCTTGTCTTCTGCCTGGCTTTTCCAACCTCTGTGCCAACACTTTTCCACTTGCTGTAATGAGACTGTCATGCTCAACCAGATTTTAGACTTCCTTTAAGACATAAGAAAGTGTCCATTACATCTCTATATTCCTCACAGCTCTAGAACTTCCTTTCTGTGCCATCCTTTCCCTCTTTCTACTTCTTTGCCCCAAAATCTCACTCATTCTTTAGAGTCCAGTGTAATACCTATCTTTTGTGAATGTGTCATAGTCCCCAGTTAGATTCATCCTCCTCTTTATTGAGATCCTAAAAGTGTTGTGCTTACCTCTATCATAATAATTAACACAAATCTAATTTAAGTATGCATATGTTTCCCCATTATCCTATGAGTTCTTTAAGGACACAATGTATATTTGATAGGTGAACGAATTGTGAGTGCTCAATAAATGTCTGAATATATAAAGAATACCTATGATTATCCCAGATCACAAGATGCATTTTGTACAAAGCTTTGTCCTGAGAATATGTTGATTAAACTTGACATTGTGACTATAAAATATGAATTATCCGACAGAAGATAGCTGATTAGCCTCGTTATGGCGTTTGCGTGTGTGTGTGATTGTTAATGTTCTCTTTATTCAGTGGAGAGAAGTTATAATTAAGAAAATAATTTAGTTTTGTAAGGATTTGAAAAGAAAAAATTTAAAAATATTCCTAAATTGTAAATAAATATGTTTATTCATATTTAATGTCCACTAAATGATATTAGGATCTATTCACTTCATGTGAATTCGATATAAAACTTAGATGTTCCATTTCAATCTGTTTGATGCTCTACGTTACCACACTGTAGAAATCAGCTTCAATTTTCTTTCAATGTCTAATATTTTTTCTAAAGCGGTCAGTGTGGAATGCTGCCTCCTCCTTAGTCTATAATGACATAGTAGAGCGGTTTGAAGTCAGACAGACCTGAGTGTTCATCGTCCTCTGTCGCTTACTGCACGGGTGGTATAATCTCTCTCTTCACTTTTTTCATCTGTAAAACGGAGTGGGTAGTAGTATCCACCTCAAAGACCTGTCCTTAAGGTCAAGTGAGGTGCTCACCATAGGGCTCAACATGCAAAAGTGCAAAACAGATGTGCCTACAGCATTATTTTTATTAATATTATTCTTGAAGTATCAAATATTTGAATGAAATACTTTGTTTCTCAAGATTACAGTTGCTTCCTACTGTCAATGAAATTCTCTCTGGGAATTGAACTTGCGCCTTCAGATTTTATGGTGTTGACTGCAGTTCATTTTATCCCTCCCCTCTCCTGGATCAGAGTCCAAGATCCTTAGAATTGCGATAGGGATTCTCAAACTTCAGAATACGTAATTATCCAAAACTGCAGGCTGCCAGGTGCCACCCCCAGAGATGCTTCAGAAAATCTGGTAAGGGCCAAGGAATCATCATTTTTAAACAGAATTCCAAGTGAGGTCTATGCAGAAATGTCACGAATTGGGAAACAGTGGATGGAAGATGGAGTATTCTTAGCACCATAAAAGGTACTTTCTGTTTGAAGGATAACTGATGAGTAGAAGGTTAAATATCCACAAGGCCTTCCTTTAGTTATAAATAATTATTCTGTTCAGGAGAGAGACATGATTTTGATTTGTTGTGATGAAGTCATTTAGTTATTTCTTTCATGGGTCAGTTTTTAACTCCAGTTGATGTATGAATTGTGAGGATTCCAGACTACTGTGCACTCAAATAAGCTAATTACATTGAGGACCAGCCCTTAGTAATGATGACCTTTAGCTTATCCCTCCTTTAGGGCATATGTTTGCCACAGAATTTCCAAATTCAGACTTAATATATTACTGTGTCAAGAATGATATTCATCTGTTGCTAATTAATGATTTATCTGTCACACAGAAACTGTACAAAATGAAACAAAACCTTTAAATTATCCACTACTTTAAATGTGACCAGTTCCATTTTTAAAATTCTGATTTCAAATTAAAGCTTGATTAAAATAATAACTGTTCATTAGAAAAAGGGTATTATGTGGTTGCTATTCCTGGTCTACACAATTCTCAAATATCAAGAATAATCCCTCTTGTGTATTTGAGCATTATCTTTATGCCTTCAGCTGAATCTCAATAATAAGGCCTACGGAGTGTCACTTTGCTTTCATAAAATATCTGTCCTATGTCAAGATATATTTGCAAGTTCAAAATCACATCAAGTTCATAAGAAAATTGTAATGTTGAAACAGTCATCAAGAAAGCACTAGTTTATGATTAGTTGTAAGTTCACTAATGGCTTGTCTCAAGATTTTTTTGAATTCAGCTTTACTGAGAAGAAAATTGGCAGTCCTTCTGATATTGCAAAATAAGCATCGTTATTAAATATATTTTATCTATTATCAAAATCTGCTTTAAAGTACCTGAATTATTAGTGTTATTAATGTCTCCATCTCCTGTACTTTGGGCTATATTTAAGAGGTGCAATTATCACTATGCAGGGATTTTTAATAACCAGCAGGATCAGCCCAGAACAGACAATATTTTCTGAGAGACATCATCGCATGGTTGAAAGAGTGTAAGGTTCAGAATCAGATCAACATATATCCTGCCACTTACTACCTGTGTGGCGTTGGGCAAGTTATTTAACTACTCTCAATTTTAGTTCTCTCACTATAAAATGAAAATAATAAAACCTATCTCACAGGAATTTTATAGAAGATTAGAAAAGAGTAGACTACCAAGTACATAGTAGGCTTTTATAATAAAAATGATGATGATGATAACAGTAAAATGACAATAATATTAATAATACCTGATTTGGTTTCTAGCCTTCAGAATAACCACCAATAATCCTCACCTCCTGAAATTCATGCCTTTGTGTAGACCTCTCCTTCATTAAATTAGAACTGACCCCGTGTGAATAATATATGGTGCCAGTGAAAGTGTGTGCCTTCTGAAATGAGATCATGAAGGCATGGCAGCTTCTGCCTTGCTGTCTTGGAATTGCTCACAAGCCAGCTGCATGCTGTGAGGACGCTCCAGCAGCCCAGTGGAGATGCCCACATGGAGTGGAACTAAGGCCCCTAGCCAGTAGTCGGCACTAACTTGCCACTCATGTGAGTGAAACACTTTGGAAGTGGATCTTCTTGTCTTAGTCAAGCCTTCAGATGACTGCTGCCCAGGCCAACCTCGGACTGCAAATTCATGAGAGGCCCCAAGGTAGAACTACCCAATTGACCCATTCTCCAATTCCTGACTCACAAACACAATGGGAGATAATAAGTAATCATCCGTGTTTTAAGCCATTAAATTTTGGTATTTGTTATGCACCTGCCAAGGTTGAAAGGCAACTTGGTCATCTCTAAGCAAGCTCACGGTAACCTATTCTATCCCTGGATCTCGTTACCCCTGACACAGCCTTTGTAGCCAAACCAACTTGCTCTTTCGCTACCTAATTTATCTTTGCTCCCTACTGTACCTCAGTGCTTTTACTTCATGAGTACTCCAATCTTAGAGCATCAGTTTCACATTAAACTTATTTTGTAGGCCTTTCTTCCTGAAAGGCTTTTCTAAGCTGTTTATACAATACACTTTTAAGTTGCTTGTCAACAGGTACCTTCACTTCTTTTCAGATTCTTTTGACACCTCATCTAGTCTAATCTCATTTTATGGTGGTTAAATGGATATACGTGTGCTCTCTGGCATTTGCCAATGGCTTTTGCTTGATAGGAAAACACGTGACTGAAGGTCACATCTACTTGCTAATACTATGCACAGGACAGGAGCCTTTCATACAGGGGATAACCAGTCCAAAGAGAGAATTTCGAAGAAAGAATAAAAGAAGAAACCCCTTGTAGCTTTTAAAAAATATTTTCCTGTAACTTACAGTTTCCTTCTAAGCAGAGGAATGTTAATTTTAGTAAGCTAGTTAGTTAAAATAATTATTTTATGAAAGACAAGATTTCATGGATAAAATGTCATTTTGTATTGAAAGAATCTGAACCCCTATTAAGGAAATCCACAGATCAGAATAGCCTGGTTAGTAATGCATTTTATTATCCTGACTAAGAAAATTCAACATAACGTTAATTCTCATATTTGAAGTATGATAATGTTTATGTGAAGTTCTAGTCTCTTCAGCTATATTTTAAAACTGTTCATGCCAAGTCTAGGTTGTCAAAAAACAAATGACTGATCTAAAAGTATTTGAAATTGTTTTAGATAAATTGCCAGTCCCCCCCCCGCCCAAAAAATGAACAGGGGAATATTTTCAAAGAATATATATCAGATGAAAGCATAGCAATTAAATGGATTTGTTTTAAAATATGTTTTCAGAAAAATAGTCCCTAAAATATAAGATTTGATTATCTAAAATTTTTCAAAATCTTTGGTTCAGTTCAGCAATAAATACTTCAAGCAGCTTTTATAAAATATGTATATATATTTTATATATATATATAATAATGACATTTATATGATGTTGACAGGAGAGATTTATTTACTTGTGTGTCTGTGATACTATTAAAAGCGTACATAAATGCATTGTAAAAGTAAATCTATTATTATTAATAAACAAAACAAAAAGCATTAATCAAGCACCAGGCTCAAGAAAAATAGTAAAATAGAGGAATTAGACCTTATCTAAGGGGTTAGCAAAGGCTGTTATATTAGATAGGATTAGTTAAGATTAGGTTGAATTTCATATTTTAAAAATCACAAAATAGCATTGGCTAAAACAAGAGAGAAGTTCGTTTCTCTCCCCCGTGTGAGACTCCTGGATACAAGTGGTGCAGCGAGTCCTGCTGCAAGGGAGGCTGGAGGCTGGAGTAGCCGTGTGGCTCATGCCTCAGCCTGGACTGCTCTTCACTCTGCCTCTCCTCCTTCCATCTGGTTAACATCTATTCATCCTTCAAACCTCAGATCTAATGTCATTTTCTCAGGCAAGCTATGGTAGATTCTGCTACTTGCCTCCAAATATCCATTCCTTTCTTCTTCTTTATTAAAAGACTCCCAATTCTTAACTAGGCACGTTTCACATGGCTGCCCCATCCTTTCTTACAGCTAGATGTGGCTATATGACTGAGTTTTCACCTACCAATTTAAGGGGACAGATTGTGTAAAACTTCTAGGAAGCTCTTTAAAAGAGATGTAAGGCACAATTCCCCACTTTCCTCCTTTCTGCTGATTGGAATGTGAAGGTAATTGCTGGAGCTCAAGCAGCTATCTTTGATGATGAGATAGAAGCATATGCTCAAATTGGCAGAAACAAAAAAGAAAGAATATGGGCCTCTGTCAACTTGGAGCTTCAGTAAATAGCCTTGGACCACATATGTCCAGTGGTCTTTTACATGACAGAGCAGTAAACTTCTCTTGTTTCTGTCACTCTTATTTTGTGATTTTTATATGCAACTAAACATTATCCTAACTAACATAGCCTCTCTTGACCCATTAGATGAGGTCAAATTCCTCTGTTTTATATGTTTATGGTACCATATTCTTTTTTTTTATATTAGTTATCACAGTATATAATTATACATTTTTATATACATATATATAGTCTTTTTTTCTTTTTTAATGGAAACTCCAGACTGCAGGGCCCATGTGTGTTTTTGCTCACTTTTGTATCACTGATGCCTATCATGGGTGCTGACCACAAAGTCAATATTTCATAAGTATCTGTTCATAAGGAGTGATCACAAGGTCAATATATATGAACTGAGATTCATAAGCTTAAGTGAGACTTTAAATTTCTCATAAAATACTGTGAATATGATTATTATCCAGGCCCATGTTTACATTGGTTGTCTGTCTAGAGATAGTAATGGTTTGTAACTATCTACTTTGTCATAAGACTTAATTAGTGAGAGGAGTGGTGTGAGAAATACACTCTGGTTTGGTAGGATGATGAAATTCACTGTCCATAGAGTTTCCAGGTGTCTTAATTACCTTTATCTTTACTTTCAGGAACCATTTCCATTGTGGAGATGGGAATATTGAAAAGTAATTATTAAGTATATATTCACAAATCTACAGCAAGATAGAAATGTAACAATCTTAGGGTGATTTTAAAATTGGTGATTTCATAAATATTGCATTTTTAATTTTTGAGGACATCATTTTGAGATGATTATTCTTTAACCTCCTACATTTGAAAAAAAATTTTAAATATGTGTTCATATACATATGCAGTTGTATATATACATATATATATGTATATATCTGTTTTTTCACTTTGTGATAGAGTATTCTTCCAGTTTTCAAAACCAAAAGAAACATCAATTTATTTAGCATTCAAACCAGTTTTAATACAATTCCATGAGAAGAGGAAAAAGTATCAGAATACTTTTGGTTGCATGTCCTCTAACCTCAGGTAACACAAAGCCTTACCACAGCCAACTATGACATTTGGCATATGTAGGAGCAGTGTGAACCACAAAAGGATCAATTAAATTAGGACTTTGTTTCTATAAATGGACATGTGACTCATTGAATGGAAGCCCTCTCAGGAAAGTGGAGGTTTTTTTCCAGGAAAAATAAAAAGTCTATAGGGATGCCATGGTAACTACAGGTAGAAATGCATTTGCACCTATTTTGTTCATGGGAACTGGAAATTCAAAAGGTATTCTAGGGATCATGTTGCTAAAAAGGTAGTTGGTGGGTTGTGCAACTTGTTATCATTGTATTCACTTAGTTTTAATAGAAGGATGCTGCCTTTTATGCCTGGGAAGCCAAACGCAGTGGCATAGAAATAAGAATCACTTGCTCTAATTCTGACCATTTGCTATTTAATGAGATTTCTGTAAGCTTTTTTTTAATGCAAGGAATTTCAAAGTTCTGATGGGCCTTCTGAAACATCAAGAAAAGAGTCAATAATGGTTCATGTAGTTTTAGTCTTTGATATATTCTAATTCTTTAAAAACTGATCATCTATTGCTATTAAATAGAATCTTACATTATCTAGAATTCCCCATTAATTCCCTGATTAAAACAAAAATATATTAGCAAGCAATACATCAACAGATGGTTAGGCGTGGCGTGCAACCTTCTGGCTGCACAGAAGTAGCTGATAAAAGAGGAATTGTGAAAGTTATTTTTCCTGGGTGTCTACAGAAAATGGATAAGCAGCCCATGATAACTATTTTTGTATTGTGATATTAGAAAATGGAACATTAAATGTGCAGTTGAATACCATCTGTCTAGATGCAAGCCAAAATCATGATCACAGATCTGCCATATTAAGTAAGCTCTAATGAGAGGGTGAAAGTCAGAGGTACAATTCCTACTGAGAATGTTTCCAGCCTAGAACAGTGTACAGATTGGATTTGTTTTTTCTGTTAAGATATTAGAATATTTTTAAGTTAGAAAGAAATATTGACCTCTCTAGGACCTTGCGGTCAACCAAAACTTCTTTAACAGCAATAGATATTTTAAAAATAATTTAATAAAGTTAAGGACTATAGTTAACTGCTGTTCCAAAGCAGCATTTTAATTAACAGTTTTGAAGTTCCTGGCCTCAGTGATTGAAACCATGCTGCTCTTTTTCCATCCTCCTTCAGGGAGTTACAAATTCTTAGCGGGGGAGGTGAAGAACGACTTGTGACTGGGGTTAGCAAACCCAACACAAGATCAGAATCAGCAAGTGAAAGCACTGAAATCAGAGGCAGAGAGTGGGATGTGGGATGCAAGTTTACCTGAAAGAACCTAGAAATAGAGAAATTGTTCTCCAGGAACCTAGGAACCTAAGTGTTGACTCTGCTGCTTCCCCTTTGAGGATGCAGTTTTGCTAATGCCAAATGTGTTTCTAGAATCAGAAGAATGCATGTTTGTAAACATTTTTTAAATGGACGTGCATAGATTGTTGGCATTCCAGAATGGTGACAGAAGCTCTAAGTGTAAAACACTTATGCGTTGTTATTAGCAGGGAATTGGCTCTTTTCTCCCGACAGCAGAGAGTGTGATGGCAGTTGTGTACCCACCCTTTAGGGTGTCAGTGGATAAGGAAAAGGCAGGCCAAGAGACACTACTGCGTTGTGTGGTGCCCCTCTTCCATTAAGGTCTGTGACCGTCACCATATAAATTGGGAACTTGTAGCAAGTACACCTGTGCTGTTCCGTCCTACCAATCTACAACACAATCTGAAAATCTCAACTTAGTCATATTTGACATTTGGAACATGACATTTAATTAAACTTATTATTAATTTAATTAATTAATTAATTATCAAACATATTATTGCCTTCTTATGATACCACCCAAACTTTATTAGTTTCCATTATATATTGTATAAGTACCTTTAAATTTAGGTTATGAGTTTTATTAATTTTCCTTTATGTATTTTTAGCATGTGATATGTTAATAATTCACCCTTATTATTTAACAACAAAAAGTAGACTTTTCCAGAAAAAGAGCTTTATTAAGCATTGTCCTTTATTACATGGTGTAATTAGAATTGTAAGAAAATACTTATTTTATAAGTTATCATACAGAAAAATTGGCTTTTTGTGGTATACGGTTTTATGAATTTTAACACATATATGGAATTGTGTAACCACTACCACAATCTAGATACAGAACAGTTTTATCATCCCAGAATTTCCCTCCTGGCTATCACTATCATCATACTCTCCCCCTATCTCTATTTCTTGGCAATCTGATCTGTTCTCCACCACTAAAATTTTACTTTTATCTTTTCAGGGATGTCATATAATTGGAATCATACATAATTTAACCTCGTGAGACTACCTACTTTCACGCAACCTAATACTGTTTGAGAGTCATCCAAGTCGTTGCATGTATTAATAACATGGATGCATGTAAAAGCTCCTTATACACACTTCTGGTGGTACTTTTTTCCTTCCAAATGTGTGCATCTTTTTCCTGTATAAATATACCATGGATCAAATTACAATTTTGATATCTCTTACTATAAACAGCAAACCTTAAACTACCAGGCAAAAAATAATAATAATAATTTGATCTCTATTAACAATAATAATGTGGAAAGAAGATAAGATTTTATTTAAAAATATTTGCCAGAGTCTTTATCAGATGAGCATCTTAAATTAAATTTTAAAAAACATTCTTTTTTTTATGGGTCCTTTCAGCCATTTTTACCCCCAAGTATCAGAGTAGAAACATATACTTAGTGTGTGTTTAATGGGAAGAGTTGGATTTTAACAGAATAGTTTATATTAATGATCAATTAATTTTCATTCTCTAAAGACCTGAAAAGCAGCAATATGGAGGAATGGCAAAAAAAAAAAATCAGCATGTAAGGCAGTAGTTCTCAACCAGAGAAGATTTTGCTCCCCCAGGGGACTTATGATAATGTTTATAGAAATTTTTGTTTTGGGGGAGGAGAGACAAACTCCTAGCATCTAGTGGATAGAAGCCAGGAATATTGTTAAACATCCTACAATGCACACAGCTGTCCCTCACAACAAAGAATAGCCCAAAAAGTCAGTAGTGCCAAGAGTGAGAAACCTTGAATAAGGTATTTTACTCCACAAATGTTACCAATTAATTTTCATCAACATTTTCTAATTCATATACAGAGATTATATTATTTATTATTATGCCAATTTCAGATTATCTAAATTTTGCCACAGATACTTCAACTTTTTGTTATGAAATATTTCAAAAAGCAGTAAAGTTGAAAGAATAGTACTATTAAGAATTGAGGGACTGGCCCGGTGGCGCAAGCAGTTAAGTGTGCGCACTCCGCTGCGGCGGCCCCGGGGTTCACTGGTTCGGATCCCGGGCGTGCACAGACGCACCGCTTGGCAAGCCATGCTGTGGTGGCGTCCCATATAAAGTGGAGGAAGATGGGCACGGGTGTTAGCCCAGGGCCAGTCTTCCTCAGCAAAAAAGGAGAAGGATTGGCAGATGTTAGCACAGGGTTGATCTCCTCACAAAAAAAAAAAGAATTGAATCACCACACCTTGATTCTACAACTGTTAATATTTTGCAATATTTGTTTATATTATCTGTATTTTTTCTTCTTCTGAACAATTTCAAAGTAAATTACACACATAATTGCGCTTCTGCATGAACTCCTAAGAGTAAAACATTCTCTTCTATAACCAAAATCGTATCATATGTAAGAAACTTAACAATAATTCCCCAGTATCATCTAAGACACAGTCCATAATCAAATTTTCCCAGTCTTTCCAGAAATATATTTTATGGCTTTGTTCTCTTTTAAACAAGGATCCAGTCAAGATTCACACATCGCATTTGGTTTTTGTCTCTTTAGCCTCTTTTATTCTCGAATAGTTCCCCAACTTTTTTAGCATCCATTGATCATCCTTGATGATCATATGAAAGTTGCAAAACAGTAATTTTGTAATTCTATCATCCCTTGTATTCATTAACTGGGATACTACTGTAAAGAGGAGCTTTCTCTTATCAGTTGTAGATGAGCTACAGTTCCACCTAAAACAACAGTTACTCTGAATTACCCATAGAGTAAAGAATTAATGAGATAGAAACTTGCAGTGTGCAAATGAGTCTCTCTCTCTCTGTCTCTCACTTCTTGTTACGGACGCCTGCATTTTATCTCTTCGGTACACTAAAATCAATAGATTAATTTTAGTCATCTCTTTCTAATACTCAAGTTATCCCAAATTTTGTCAGTGGGAGCCCCTTCAAGCTGGCCTTTGTGCCTTTTGACATGCCTCAAAGTGCTTATTTATTTTCTGTCACAAAAAAAAGTCGTATTTTAGGCTCACCTTCCCTTCCCTTCTCCAGACCTAAAATCAGCCAGTTCTCCAAAGGATCTTGGTTCCGTTTAGTGGTAAAGGATGTTTAGAATTGAAGATCTAAGCACAAGAAGAGCTCACTGCTAATTTTTAGTGCTCAGTGAGCACAACTTTAGATTGTTGTATGATCCATTTGATATGTACTCAGGAAAGCAATTAGCCCATGATACATACAAATAGAGAAAGTAGCTCCATTTGTTCTTCCCTTCATTAGGTATTTTGGCATGTGCTATGTGGTAGCCACTGTTTTTGGCTTTGAGGATACAAATAAAGTGGCTGTCATGATGAAGCTTGCACTCTGTGGAAAGGAGATTGAAAATCATAAATAAGCAAATATTTAGTATGTCATGTGATGATAAGTGATATGGAAGAAAACAAAGTAGGACGAGGGGTCAGAGTAAAGGGAAGAAGTGGCTGTTTTATAAAGGAGTCCAAGGAGGGGCTTACTGAGAAGGTGACTTGAAAGCCGAGACCTGAGGGAGATGAGAGTGTGAGCCAGGCAGGTAGTGCTGGATGGTGGGAGGGGCAGGGCTGGGAAGAAGGGGAGTGCTCTAGACAGAGGGAGAAGCAAATACAAATCTGGAGTGGAGACTGCTGGATGTGTCCTAAGAAAGCAAGGAGACTGGTGTGGCTAGAGCCAGTGTCCAAAGGCGATTGGACAGAGCTGCAAATCTGGAATGTTCTGAGAGATAGCCTAAAACAGGTTCTCTCTTTAGCTTCCCTGGCTGTCAGGACTCATAATCCAGTATTGGTTTACCACTTTGGCTTAGATAACATAATAGGAGAATATTTTACCTGGAATGTCGCTTCCATATATGAAAGAAGTAGATGGAAGACATTGGATTTCTCTTCTAATAACTTCTTAATATCTATAATGCATCAACAAATATTTTTTCTTGTCATCTTGGACAAAGATGTTCTAGGCCCAGAAATAAAAAAAAAAGAAACAGTTATAGTATTCTGTAAATATTTCTGGAATAACTGAATGAATACATTATTGAATGTATATAATGATCATAAGGTTATAAAACAGCACAGGAACCAGATGATTTTGTTTTACAAACACATATAGGGTGCACACCATTTGCTCTGTCCTAAACACTTCACTTACATGTTAACTAGTTGACCTTTATAATAATCAAGTGTTATTATCAAGAGTAGTGTTATTATCCTATTTTCAGATGAGTAACTTGCTCAAGGTCATACAACTAGTAAGTGGCAGTGCTGGGATTTCAACCCAAGCAGTCTGCTTCTGAGTCCTTGAACCAATACACTAGACTTCCTGTAAGTAAGCTGGGCTGCCATGTTACTAGTGGAAAGGTCAAGCAGGGAGAGGGAGAGTTAGTACTATATATGAATATTTTTTCTTCTAATATTCTGCCTTTAAATGTTTACTAAGTTATTGGAATTTTTTTACTTTATTTTTCTCTACCCCCAATGCCCAGTTCAGTGCTCAGAATACAGCTCAGAAATGTTAAGTGCAGTAATCGATCAAATCCGGGGTGATATGGAAGAATATTCTACAGCTCTTTACCCATGGAATTTTCAATCTTGGAATCATCCTCGACATAGACCTTCTCTAGTTAGGTTCTGCAAATGCTCGTATCACTACTAGTTTATGTAATCATAGCATAGCAAAATGGAAAAACAAATCCTCTATATGAAAAAAATTACAGAAATGTTAGTTCTCTATGTTGAATATAAGGAATGTTCTAGAAGAATTTTTTACTAGAGGGTGCAATTGACACTTGGCCATGTAAATGAAAATAGTTTGTGAATACAGATTTGTAGGGCAATCAAAATCTTAGAAGAATATAAGCCATAAGGGAAACTTACCTTCAGTGAGTTTCAAACTGGCTTTCTATGAAGGGATGATATCTCCTAGTAGACATTGTGGAGCTATTTTTATAATCCGCATTTCAGTTTACTATGTTGTAATTAATACAGACAGTCCCCGATTTATAATGGCTTGATTTATGATTTTTCAACTTTAAGATGATGTGAAAGCAATACACATTCATTAGAAACAGTACTTCAAATTTTGAATTTTGATCTTTTCCCAGGCTAGCGATAAGCAGTAGGACACTCTTGTGATGCTGGGCAGTGGCAGTGAGCCACAGCTCCTGGTCAGCCACACAATCACAAGAGTAAACAACCCATACACTTACCACCATTCTGTATCCACACAACCATTCTGTTTTTCACTTTTAGTACAGTGTTCAATAAATTACATGAGATATTCAACACTTTATTATAAAATAGGCTTGTATTAGATGATTTTGCCCAACTGTAGGCTAATGTAAGTGTTCTGAGCCCCTTTAGGGTAGGCTAGGCTAAGCTATGATTCAGTAGGTTAGGTGTATTAAATTCATTTTTGACTTAGAATATTTTCAACTGACAATGGGTTTACTGGGATGTAACCTCATCGTAAGTTGAGGAAGATCTGTATGTAAGTTTGTACCTTTAAATCACATTAATAAATACAAACTTTTTCTTTAAATGGATGGGACAGAAATTTCTCCCCCTTTTTAACAAAAGTATCTATAATTCATGAATGTTAAAGAATGCATCAATTTTTTTTTAATTTTTTGTTTATTGCAGTAACATTGGTTTATAACATTGTACAAATTTCAGGTGTACATCATTGTACTTCTATTTCTGCATAGATTACATCATGTTCACCACCAAAATACTAATTACAACCCATCACCACACACATGTACCGAATTATCCCTTTCACCCTCCTCCCTCCCCCCTTCCCCTCTGCTAACCACCAATCCAATCTCTGTCCCTATGTGTTTGTTTATTGTTGTTATTATCTACTACTTAATGAAGGAAATCATACGGTATTTGACCTTCTCCCTCTGACTTATTTCACTTTGCATTATACCCTCAATGTCCATCCACGTTGTCACAAATGGCTGGATTTCATCGTTTCTTATGGCTGAGTAGTATTCCATTGTGTGTATATACCACATCTTCTTTATCCATTCATCCCTTGATGGGCACTTAGGTTGCTTCCAAGTCTTGGCTATTGTGAATAACGCATCAATTTTTGAAAACAAAGCAAGATAGCATAAAAGATACACAATAGATGATTTTTAATGAGTCATGCATACTGTATTGGTCTTGTCAAAAATAGCAGCCTCTCTTACTGCTCATAATCCAGCTTCCGTCACCCCGCCCAAGCACATTTCACAATTTGGCAACACAGCGGTTGTCTTTCTCTAAATTTAAGTTGGCGAGAAGTGAAAAAAAAAAAAAAAGATGCTTTAGTATGGACTTTGCAAGGAATCGGTGGGGCCTATGAGTTTTGAAAATTTTAATTTAAATTTTTATCAATATTTGAGGAAAACATACAAACCAATATTGAATGCAATTGTGAAGTTAAAAAAATAGCATCTCTTGTCCTATTTTTACTGGGTTTAGTCAAAACAGTCTTGTCATTTGATAGGTTATTTTTGGCTCCTGATGTTAACCATATAGAAAGTCATCGTATATTTGGGAAATAGGAAGTACTGATGGGCGTAGGTTGGAAACAAAGGGGAGGGGAAGAAGAGCGAACGGTTGCTTTGCTGGGTTTTGAAATAGTTTGAGATGACTAGCTGACCTGTGTCTAGATTTCCTCTTTTTTTGCTGAGGAAGACTGGCCCTGGGCTAACATCCATGCCCATCTTCCTCTACTTTATATGGGATGCCGCCACAGCATGGCTTGACAAGCGGTGCTTCAGTGCACTCCTGGGATCCGAACCGGCAAACCCCGGGCTGCCGCAGCGGAGCGCGCGCACTTAACCGCTTGCGCCACCAGGCCGGCCCCAACTTAATCACTTTTAACCCATAAAAAAGTCAATAAAAAGAAAAATGATAGTGCCTACTTTGTAGGTTTTGCATATTAAATAAAACAGCATATATAAATCTTTTTGCATAATTCTTGTATTCATTAAGGGCCAGTAGGTGGACACTATTGGTGTTATTATTTAATTCCTCCTTAATTCCACAATTAAAATGTTCCAAACATATTCTCTATTCTAATTATATGTTTATTATTTGCTGTTAAATAGAAAATATAGTGCACAATGCTCCACGTACAGTGTGATTCTGTTGTATAAATGTTTTTGAGTGTATGCATTTTAAAAATTCTGGAAGTATACCCTGAAAGATATAACAACCAGTTTTTTTTCTGTACAGTAGGATTTTAAGTGATTTTACATATTGCGAAATATTAAAGGTTTTTCTTTGTCAGAGTAGTAAGATTTTAGGTGATTTTATTTTGTTTTTGCTTATTTGTACATTCAAATTATCTAGACTAAATGTACACTACTTTTTTGCTAGGGAAAATAAAAGTTACATACAATTCTCATTTTAAAATACTATTTTCGGTTTTTACTTGTACAACAGAGCTAATAAATACGGTACGATTTTCTTTCAAATCATGGGAAGTGTAATGCTAGGTATTTATCATATCTTTTGTTTATTAAAGGTAAAAGAATATAACAACTCTGTTATCCCCAGTGCATTCCATTGGTCTAAATAAAATTATTGTGAGCTTGTTTATCATTTGGCTCTGACCTGAATAAATCTGAGAAATTGAATCATGAAAAATGACATGATTTATACAGATCATGTTACCATGTAAGTACGTTTTCAGCAATAGCATTAAAAAAAGCATGATTCAACATGAATGCATATTGATAACCAAATTAAATAGTTAGAATACTGATTTGTATTCAGCAATTCTATTTGAATATCATTATGGAGAAAAGTAGAAAAATACCTAATTTATTTTTGCCTAGACATTGGTTTTCTGTTATGGCCATGTACACATATTTTATTACTTCAAATAAATAATGATAAATCTATATCCTTGTTTAACAAAGGATAATGTTTTGAAAAAATTAAACTGATTTGTTTTAATTTCCCCTATTAAGACTTGGCTCCATTTGTAGCTTCTAACCTCTGATACTGAGTAATGATGTAGAGAATGGGGTAAAGCCTGATCCTCTCTAGCAAGAGGGGAAATGAGAGGAAGGAGGGGCAGGATTAAGCAGGTTAAAGATATATTAGATAAGAGAGAGGAATACAAGGCAGCCAGAAGATTCGACCATAATGGATTCCTATTTGGCGCTCTGAGATGAGACTCCTTCAACTAGGGGGAGAAGGGAATTTGATTTCCCTAGCATGCCTGTTTCCCCTGTGGGATAGACAGACCCACAACTTCTCAGATAAAATCTCTCTGAAATGACATACTGGAGGCAGCTGATTTTAGTATCTGTGGACTTGCAAGTGGGCTAGCCATGGCAAAAAGCAACTTGAGCCAGTGGTAAAGGTGCAAGGAGGACCACTCATCCAGGAAGCTCAATGGAGCTTGAGGCTTAGGTAAGGATAAGCTAGCTGTCAATGGTGACCAAGTTCCAAAAGAAATCCCAAGTTACATTAATACAGACAATTTGTAAATATGAGAAGGGAGACTCACCACCAGACAAACAAGGGGCCATCAAAACATTTCTTACACTACATATATGTGTATAGTTGAGCATATATATACAGCTATGTCTCATAAATATGAGAAAGTATGCATTAAGTGGAACGGCATCATTTGCACATGTATCCTGTGTAAATTCAACTACTCATGTACTGCAACAACAACAACAAAATGGGGAAACAAATAACCATTTAAAAGTTACAGAAGATTCCATGCAATGAGCATATCCCCCCGAGTGAATGTGAGATGGGAAACCTGAACAATTTCTGAAGTCTCTCCTGTGCTTCTCATGGTGTGAGCATCTCATAATGCTCAATGTGATCTTAGTTTTTAAAGGTACTTCTCATACGTTAAAAAGCACATATCGTACTTTTCGTACAACAAAGCTCTTATGGCAGGGCGGGTCAGCCGCCTGGTGCTCTTCACAGTACAAATGATGCGTTCTAACTCCGGAGGGAAACGGCCTCCAGCGGACTTAGTGAGACGGAGTGTGTTGATCTTCAGTGTGAGGCCTCCCTGAGAGATTGTCTAGAGTGGTTTTGAATAAATTGATTTTTGCCTTATGAGTTGACTTGAAAACCTAACCCTCCCCACAGAGAAGAGGTGATGTCTCTATAAACATATATATGTGAAAGGCTTGAGGACAGCAAATTCAGGTCTGCCTTTAGCAACTAGTTTTTTCAAAAAGAAGTAAACAGTTGTAGATTTGTCCTAAAATGAGGTGATCAGATGACAGATTAAGGAAATATTTGTTGCATTATCCATGACATTTTTTGAGGCACCACTTGTAATTTTTTATAAGATATGAAAGGCATTTCTAGGAATCTGATTTCTCTTTCTTGTTTCTTAGGGCAACAGTCTCAGCTTTGTTAAATAACATCCATTTGTGGATTCTTGGGAGTTTAACACTGCCTTTAGGAGTTGGTCTATCATTTTATAATTGGAGTAAAGGAGGGGGTGTGAAAACACATGTAATACTCATCAAAATATTTTTCTTTAGGCTATTGTAAATACTTTCAGAAAGGGATGTGTGCACTTCCCTGTATTGTGCTCAATTTGCACGTCTGTAGAAAGACCATTTGGAGCAGAGCATCCTGGGTTCTAATTCAGTTACGCCCCTATGAATCTGTGTGATTGGAGCAAGTGTCTTCTAGAGAGTCAGTTCCTTCTTTGTAAAATAATGTTTGGACCAAATAGTCTCTGAGTTCCCTCCAGCTTTGAAAGTCTATAGTTCTGTAAGTTTTCTCAGTTCAAATACACTGCCTGTGAAGTGCCATTTGAATGATTAATTTCATGAGTCTTCAATGAAGGTGGATGTTTTCTTTTTGCAGTGTTAATCAGAACTAATAATATCATTCAAAGTAATTGTTTTATGCTTACGTATATTTTACAAAATGAGTGAGTGTAATGTTTTATGCTATTCACACAGAACTCTTTAGAAACCATTTTTGTTTGTTTATTTCCAGTTAAAGGAAAAGAGTTATTTTATTTCCATTTAATGGAAGACAATACTTTTTGTTAATTTTATATATTTGCCTGGAAACAGTAATTTTTGTTAAAGGTATTTTTTGTGTGTGTGCAGAAGATTAGCCCTGAGCTAACATCAGATGCCAATCCTTCTCTTTGTGCCCATCTTCCTCTATTTTATATGGGATGCCACTGCAGCATGGCTTGACAAGCAGTGCATCGGTGTGCGCACGGGATCCAAACCTGTGAACCCTGGGCTGCCAAAGAGGAGAGCATGCACTTAACCACTATGCCACTGGGCAGGCCGCTGTAAAAGGTTTTTAAAATGAGCCCTCTTCCATGATGCCATACTGGAATGCAAATATCTATATTAATGCATTTATCACATTTTATTATAATT
Organism: Ceratotherium simum simum; assembly: GCF_057802395.1. NCBI lineage: Eukaryota > Metazoa > Chordata > Mammalia > Perissodactyla > Rhinocerotidae > Ceratotherium > Ceratotherium simum. The sequence goes on from NC_141924.1 coordinate 38,842,768, forward strand.
ATTTGTGTACTTTTTTCTTTCACAAGTTTAGCGACCATATCTAACTGATTTATACTTTAGCATCTACAGTGGTGCCTGCCAAATGACAATGGTTTAATATCTGTTAAGTGAACAAATTAATGAATAGTTACTGAATAGTGTGTCATACAGAAGCCAAGAGTGGAGACAATTTTAAAGAAAAGAGTCATAAATTGAGTGAAATATTAGACAAATTAGATGTGTACTAAGAAAGGACCACTGGATTCGATTCATTAGATATAAAGCCAGACTGCAATGAATAAAGAGTGAACAAATTAAAACCAAATGGAAGCAGTGAAGTTAGACCACATAAGAAGCATAGTTCTGAAAAGAAAAATCTAAGGCAGTAGAATAGAGATTTTAAATGTATTAAAGGCCTTATTTTTAAATCTTTAATGTGTCATTGGTTATAATGTTTGAAGGTCATGCTGAAAAATCCAGTGGAAATGCTGGGTGGAGGAGGGTACCCCGGACAAGTAGTGGAGCAAAACATAAGAAGAGGTATGGGGCCAGCCCTGTGGCTTAGCAGTTAAGTGCGCACGCTCCGCTACTGGCGGCCCGGGTTCGAACCCGGGCGCGCACCGACGCACCGCTTCTCCGACCATGCTGAGGCCGCGTCCCACATACAGCAACTAGAAGGATGTGCAGCTATGACATACGACTATCTACTGGGGCTTTGCGGGGGAAAAAAGGAGGAGGATTGGTAATAGATGTTAGCTCAGAGCCGGTCTTCCTCAGCAAAAAGAAGAGGATTAGCATGGATGTTAGCTCAGGGCTGATCTTCCTCACAAAAAAAAAAAAAAAGAACAGGTAGAAGAAGATAAAGTAATGACGTAGACACATTGACGCCTTTGGAAAGGAAGAGATGGCTGAGTTCTTTGGAAAAGATAATTTAAAAAGAAAATGAATGCATGAATGGAAAAGAGGGCAAGATAAAGAGATTTACTTTTTTTTTTTTCCCCCAAAGCCCCAGCAGATAGTTGTATGTCATAGCTGCACATCCTTCTAGTTGCTGTATGTGGGACGCGGCCTCAGCATGGCCGGAGAAGCGGTGCGTCGGTGCACGCCCGGGATCCGAACCTGGGCCGCCAGCAGCGGAGCGCGTGCACTTAACCGCTAAGCCACCGGGCCGGCCCAAGAGATTTACTTCTAAATAAGAAAGACTAAATATGGAGGCCATGATTTCTCTTTGTGGACCATGTTCTTTGTCCATTGCCATTAGTAATGACTTGCAAGAATCTCTCTCCTTGCCTCCTACCCTGAAGGGATATTCATATTACCATACTGGAAATCTCCAGAGCAAGTGGTTCTAGTACAGTCAACATGAAGTCTCTTACAAAATGGCTACACACTCTTAAATTATTCCTCAGTGAACTTTATTCAGCTATCACTTTCAGTCCTAACTACACAAGAGTTTTCAATGTTTTTCCCTAATAGTATTTCTCTGTAATTATATGTATAATAAAAAAAAATTATCGATTGGCAATAAAAACAATGGACTAACATTCTCTGAGTTATTTTCATTTTAGATACTGGCTTCATTATTTTTCACTTAAATTATAATTTGTGGTCGAAGACTTATCTATGCAATTAACCTTTGGTTTAGATTAGCATACTTTATTCTTAATAACTGCGTTAAGATTTACTCAATTTTTATATTTCTTTCACTGGGTTTTCATACTTTTCTCTTCATGTCCCCTAAGTTATATTTATTTTTCTGCAATGCTTAGCAACAGACAACCACTGTAAAATTAGGTCTGAAAACATGCAGGCCCATCCTCTTAAGAGATAAGAAAACTTTAGAATGAAGGAACTCTTGTCAATATTAACTTATTAAACGATTTTTGTCTTTGATAATATCTCTGTTTTCTGTCACTAGCAAAAAATGTGAACATGGAGTATTTATCACAATTAAAAGAAATTCTACGCAGAATTCACTGGACATAAAAGCCTGTCACTTAATGTTGGATATTACTGCCTCCGCCTTGGCAGAATGAATTGGCTGTGTCCGTGCTGCTGTTTATCACGTCTCAGATTATAAACCTCAGGTGGAAGCATCCAAAGGGCTGAATGTACTGAGACTCTAATTGTTAGGGATCACGGTAAGCCTCTGGCTTTTTGCAGTGAAATTCAGATGTTTCCGTCCACCAACACCCACTCATTTACAATTGACAAATTACATTTACAAATTTTTAAAATTATGAAGTAAGTTCTACCATAAATACTGCCATATTGGTTAGTATAATATATAAATCCTATTAAAAAGGAGAAAAAACAAAGAAATTATACCCTTGAAAAAGCCTAAATTTTTTGCTTAGAAACAGAATTAGTGCTTTGACTTCTAACTTACAAACAATAGTTATTTCCATTTCAACTAATTACTTGCTTACCTGAGTGCATTTCTTCTAAAAATACTTTTAGCTTAATGTGTCTACATTCACAGTAAAAAGGATCTGAAATTCTCCCAGGGAGAACTCTCAAGTAGAGAGTTTTCCTGTGTAGCATATTATAATTTTCAATTAACCTTCACACTAGAACATTTTCTAGATTTTAGGGAACTTCTTCAAAACATCTGTCCCAACTTAAGAGTACTTATTTAAGATTAATACTGACAGTAGAGGTTTTAAATTGGATAATTGTTGATATTAAAATGTGTGCATGTTTTCTATATCTTCTAGCTTCCAGACATAAAATAGCTAGTTTTTACAAAAGATGCCACAATGCCTGAATTATACTCACCATTCCTGAATTATCACAGCAATTATTTTCACCAAAGTTATTGCTTTTTAATTTATATATGTGGTTGGAAGAAGAGTAAATATCTTTAAAATTGTTTTTCTTTTAACTATAATGTTTGACCATATTTATTCATCTTTAATCATTGAAAAGTCCCCACATGGAACTTGATTTCAATCAGACTGGTGACTTCACACTTGTCAACACAGTGAGGGCCTGTTCCGGACTCTGTGGGTGACCTCTCTGTCCCCTTAGCCCCTGGTTCCCTCTCACATCATCCACTTTCCTGGGCTCTACATCCTCCTCCTCTCACCTCCGCCATATGCATTAGCCCTGATTGTCTCCCCACACACTACTCTCCTTCCCTTAAACTATATGTGTAATCTTCTAATATCTCCCTCAAAAAGTTCATGCAGACATGAAATTAGATAGCATCTGTACAATGATTGACATATTTTAGGTACTCAATAAATACAAACTCTCTCTTTGATGAAGTCCATAAATATCTAAAGGCAGAGATTTTGACTGGACGTTAACTAAACCATGCACGAAAAGCGTGATGTTTCATAATATGTTTCATAATAAATGTTCTTTGAAAAGAAAATGGAGAAGCTTTGGAAAGTGATGGCTTTTACGTAGGAAACAGAAGTTAGTGGCTTGCATCTGTCGTTAATTCCATCAGAACTCTGTTATAATTGAGATACCTGGAATACCTTCAGCAGTGTCTACACATCCATGGTTTTCTCCTAAACCACACTTTATTATTAAGCCATATCTCTCCTGTGCACATCCTCATATCGTAAATAAACCTCCTGTCAAATAAACCTCCTTTAATGAAGTTTGAGTTTAGTTGTGTAGTTGTAAAGTTGTCAGTTGTCCAAAGATTTTATTTTCATATACAATTAACCTGTTTTCTGTGGCAATTTGTATGTTATAGGTTGTCAATTTGGCAACTCTTGGAATGCTCAAAATGCATACCTCATAATTATCAAGTATCTACTCAACACCAAATAGTAACAGTAGTTATCTTTGAATTGCTGCATTTGGGATTTTTTTTTTTTTTTTTGATGAGGAAGATCAGCCATGAGCTAACATCTGTTGCCAGTCTTCCTCTTTTTGCTGAGGAAGATTGGCCCTGAGCTGACATCTATGTGCTTCTTCCTCTGTTTTGTATATGGGTCGCTGCCACAGCGTGGCTTGATGAGTGGTGCATAAGTCTGTGCCTGGGATGATTTTTTTTAAGAGCTGTCTTTTCCATCTTTCACTGCTGTCATTTCTGCATGCAATCTAGTCTGCCTAAAATTGATCTTTTTGAAGCTGCCAGAATTGTCTATCTGCAAAGCAAAACTTGCCGTTTCTCACTTCTCCAATTAAAACCCCTCACCAGCTTCTAATTTTGCTGGAAGAAGACTGTCCATTCTTTCTAACACAGTAAAAGATCCTGGAGGCCGACTCCTGGGGATGCTTTTGGCATCATTTCTTGCTGCTGTCTACCTGGCACTTTACGCTTAGTCAGTTTCCCTGCGCAGTGAAGCCTGTTTCCTGTTCCTGTGTTTTTGCTGAATCTATTCCAGCCTCACCAGGACAACTCTGCTTAACCTTCAACACTTCTTCAGATGTCACCTCTTTATTCATTAATCTAACGAGTGTTTTTTATTAAGTAGCTACTAATTATATGGTGAGAAAAAGTAGAAACAGTTCAGGTGTCTTAGAGCCTCCTGTCTAATGGAGAAGCAAATGTTTATCAAATACTCGAAGAAATGTAAATACAAAGATTCGTAGAAGCTATGAAGGAAAGGAATGAGGTTCAGAGAAATCTCCCCTGAGGAAGTCAAAAACTAAAAGAAAAGTCAGCTTTGGCTAGTTCAAAGGGAGGACAGGCAGTGGAATGGTGGCTGAACAAGCCTGAGGACAGGAGATTTTCCAGCACACCAACAGATCAATTAAGTGTTTTTCTTGGTACTCCCATATTACTGTATGGAAATCTCAATCTCGACACTTATCTCATTAGTTTATTATTTCTACTTGTGCCACCAGAGAGATTACAAGTCTTTTGAAGCATGAATTATGTCTAATTTATTCTTGCTTATTCTATCATAGTTGTCTGACACACAGTAGGCACACAAAACTGTTTTATGAATTATTAGCTATATCCTAATTGAAATGTTATGCCTCAAACTAGTAGGATTAAATTAGCTGCAATATCATAAAGGAAAAGTGGAACACAGGAGACAGCATATTGTGTTCATGTATTTGCTCTTTGCCATCTCATATGATCTATACAGTCTGTGTCTATCTTTCTTCCTGTGTCAGCCACAGTAGAAATATATGCTGTCATCTGAAATGAATCATAGTAATAATTTTGGTATGTTATTAATTGACATTGCATTAAAATAGCTGAGTTATATATAAATAGAAATAAGCAATTAGCTTTTCATTTAGAATCAAAGCTCATTTATTATAATTTGTGCAGAATGTCTTGTTCAAAAAACGTGGTTTGTTGATGTCTGTTCTTTCTAATCTGAAGTTTCAGTAGATTAAATGTGTCATCTATTTCTGGATAGATATGTTTTGTCAAATTTTGTAAATTTAAGCTTCTATGTTCACCAAGAAATAATTCCCATAATAATAGAATCTGAGGCACCTATGCTAGAGCTGAAACTTAGGTCTCTGTGTTTCCAAATATGACCTTCTTTCTCCTATCCTATGCCTTCTCTTGCTTACAAATATAAGGTTACATGATGTTGAAAAATAGTAAAGGCAAATTATTGGCAGGTTTAAACTAAATTAAAATATTTAGAGCTATAAATTTAAGATCTGAAAAAGTCTTCTGTGACAGATAGCCCAGTTCTCTGCCTGACACACAGAAAGCTCTTAATGGATATTTATGGATATTTATTAAATAAGTCAATCTAGTTTTTATTTAAGAAAGAAAGAAGACATTCTGATATATCTCTTAGTTCTTTTCAAAGCATATATAGTTCTCTGCTAATATTTTATAAGAACAATCAAATGGTGAGGTCATGTCAATACTTGTAACTGATATTATGTGATTACATATTGCTTTTCACAAATAATTCTACAGCCAATGCTAAAGGAATTTCTTTTTCTCTCTTTTCCTCTCTCTCCCTCTGTCTCTCTCACTCTCTCTCTCACACACACACATACACACACAGTTTTGTTTTTTAAACAAGTAATGCCAGTACTTTTGACAATATTTTAAACATCTTAACCAGACTACCTATAGTTTCTGTACATTTCAACCATATTTTACGTTTATTGCATTCCAGTCTCTGGTACCTGTATTCCTCAGGATCACAGGTACAGCCCTTTAAATGTCAGTTAAAAAGACACGAACGAGAAAGAAGGCTCACAGCATTTCAGCCTCTGCTAGTGTGAAGCATAAGAATGTGTGTTATATTTTCAGTGGAGGAGGCCACATAGGTCAGCCCACCAATTAGCACTCGACCTTCTTATTCTTGCCGAATGAGTCTGCTGAGAAGGATGTTAATTAATTTGAGCAGATGTATGTCTGGGGAAAAAAATGAGCCAGAAGACTGTACAAGACCTTAGCATCATGAAAAAGCACTGGATAAGAGAAATAAATGAAATGCAAAATCATTTAATAAATATCTTTATAATTTTAAAGAGGTTTATAACATCCCACTTAAATATGAAGATGTTTATCTTTTGATGTTTTTGTGAACTCTTTGATTCAGTAGCACTTGACCTCATTCTTAAGTCTAGAATTACTAAGCCTTACGGAAAAGAGTCTTTCAATGGCATCTTGTGTATAATTTTTAATATATTTATAAAATTCCCTTAGGTTGAAGTCATAATTTCAATCATGCAACAGGAAAACACTAATTTAACTTTGGGATAAAAATTATTTTCCTTCCAAATGAATAAAATGTTGGAGAACCCACAACAGGAGGCAACGACTCCACGGAATTCCAATGTTGCATCATCTTTTCTTGCCCTCTAATTTCCTTACCACCTAGAATATGTGCACGCACACACACAAACACACACACACACATATTGCTGCCACCACGCCCACATTCCTTTTTAAAAAGGGGAACAAGGCTCTTTAACATTTACTTTTGAAACATAGTTAGCTGTTATTACTTACATTTTGTACCAGTTAGAGAATCCTGAAGCTATTCTTGACTCCCTTAGAGAAATAAAGGATGGCATTTTCTCTGTGTGTTTTAAAATTGTTTCAACTAAGTACATCATTTTCAAAAAGTTCAGAATTTTTTAATTTTCAAGACTATTAACTCTGGGATGAATTAAGAAAAGAGATAAAGTTAGCCAATGGCTTTATATTGTAATTCAAGAGCTTATAAAAACAAGTTTTGTGGGGCTGGCCTGGTGGCGTAATGGTTAGGTTCACATGCTCTGCTTCGGTGGCCCAGGGTTCTCTGGTTCGAATCCCAGGCGTGGACGGATGCGCTGCTGGTCAAGCCATGCTGTGGCAGCATCCCACATAGAAAATAGAGGAAGATTGGCAACAGACGTTGGCCAGTCTTCCTCACCAAAAAACTCAAAAAAGTTCTGTGCTTTTTCTAGTGTAGAAGGCACTATATTTTGGCCTTTTTAATACACAACATACTCATCTAGAAATGGCACTAATGCTGCTGTGTGGTATAGAGTGGACTCATGCGTATATTCATCACGTGCATTACAGTGCGTGCTTCCCCAGGACACTTTAGCCCAAGTATAAATTGGCAAGCAGTAACCCATTTTTCACTAGCTCTGCTGCACTTGCCATTGCAGGACTTTAAATACTTAGCATAGGGCCGGCCACATATTCACATAGTCTGCAAGTCTCCAGAGATGTCTCAGGAGTCCTCCTCAGCAAATCCTGTAAGCTGCTGTTGTCCTCGTTGGCTCTCCTGGCTTCTTTGACTGTCCTGGTCTCTTAGATGTGCATTGCTCTACAGCTCTGTGATCACACTAGAATGGACTTGTCTACACTACCACCAAGATACCAGGATGCTATGTTCCATGCAGAACTGTGGGATGCCTTCTCTGGGTGGTGCGATTATTGGTGATTTATTGGTATTTTTTCTGGATTTCCTAGTTATTCTCAGTGAGCTTATATCAAATTATAATTTATATGAAAATATATTTGCATTAGGGTAAAGAAATATTGATCATAGTAACTATGCATCAATCCTCCATCCATTTTAAATACTGATTTAAGGTCCAAGCTCCACAAACTGAGAAATGTAGAAAACATTTGGAAAACCATGAATATGATTCTCTGTATATTTCATTTTAGTCATGAACAAAATCAGGCATTGAAGGCATAGTGAATCATCTGTATCTCCTTGAGAAATGAGCCATGATCTGGCCATCCCAAAAAGCTATATTTGATAAACCTGGTAGAATCTCATTGTTTTAGGGTGATTTGTGTATAAATGGGATATCTTTAAAATGACAAGATAACGACTCAAAAACTCTTTAAACATTATTATTCCTACTATAATGGTAGATTTCAGTCAAGACCACTTGGTTCAGGGAGAACCCCATATAGTTGTGCCATCCTGTGGCTCTGATTTAAGAAGTTCTTTAGTTTATCAAAGTATATACATTTCTTGTCAACAAGAGTGAGTTAGCGTCTACAACATTTTTTTCCATTCTACAATGTATATCTATATATATATATATTTTAAACTATTCTTTTCTGACATTTTCAAATATACATTGTGGATTTTATATTAAAATATTGTTTATTTGCACGCTATGTCAGATAGCGTCAATAAAATGGGCAAAATAATTTTTATTATAATACTGATATTCTCAAATCTAGATAAATTTAGATGTGTCAGATAACTAAATATATGTTCTTACTCCAGTAAAGATTCTTTATTTTATTATTTGAAATAAGTCAAAATATTGTGATAATTTGCTTCTACATATTAATGCTTTAACAAAATTGAATTATGAACTCATTAATATAACAAATTCTTCAGTTAAAGGAGAGCTATGTTAATGACTGCCAAGAAATTCGACTGAGGTACAATTCCATATTCCTACCTGTCAGGTTTTAAAGAACAAAGACAGAAAATTTTTATGCCACATTTTGGCTAATAAGAAAGAAAAACAGGATGCACATTATATTTTGTTTCTACTAGCTATGTGGAGTTCTTAAAAGCACACATGAAACATTTGAACATAATCTTGAAGAATATCACTAAAATTTTTCATCTCTGATGAAGTAAAAGAAAATATCACATGGTGCACCAAACCACATTATGTGGACCAAATAAATAAAATTAGAAGGAAATTGTGAGGTAATTTTAAAATTATGATCCAGGGCCACAGTGTCCTAAGCCCATGACTTGTAACTGGAAACCCACCCTCCTTCAAGGAGCTTCTTGATCCCTTTTCCCATTTGGCTCTTGAGAAATATAATACACTAATCAAATCTCAATGTGTAGGCTTAGTGCATTTATAATTGTTCATATAAATGTTCATACGATTAGGCCGTGGCTTTTCTACAGACACCTTTGCTGAGTGTCAGATGATATAAGAGAAAAAATTTATGGCCAGAGAAGTTGTAAGTACACATTAGCATAAGCATTAAATTCTCTCAAACCATTAATACTTTTAAGTAAATTACCTATTTAGTGACCTAAATGCTATTTGATTTGAGAATGCTCAAAAGTATTTAACACTGAGTAATGTCCTAGACTTCGTGTTTTTCCATGAATTAGCTTAGATAATAGAGAGAGGAAATCACCATACCTATTCACCTATGCAAAGATTAATTTTAATGATAGCTGGTGGAAATTTGCTGGAATAATGCTGCTTCCCAGAACAATTGATAGCCTTTATGATAAGATTTTTGAATAGGAAAGCATTATCTCTAACAATTATATGACTTCTTAAAGTTGACCAATTTTAAAGATCCTTCTCTATTCTGGTAGGCAGAAAAGAAAATATGCAGGAGTTCTAACCAGAGTGAGTTTGACGTTGCATGTTTCTAGCAGAAAAGATTTTAAATATTCTCTTGAGGTTTTGGGATTGGGAGATTTTGAGAATCTATTTTGTGCAAGAAACTGTGCTGATCTGGGAATATCACGATGAATGAAACTAGACCTAATCCCTGCACTCATGGACTTGCAGTCTAGTTGGCTGACAAATATTAATCAAGTAATCACTCTAAGTAATGTACAGCTATAGATCCGGGAAGGTATACAGTTCTATAAAGGCATATAGGAATGACTTTCCTTCAACTTGGGGCAGGGATAGAAAAAGCTTCCAGAGATGAGCATAATTATATTCCTCTTGATGTCAAATCTAGTACTTCATAGTTCTCTAGCAGTCTCTGTAATCACAATTTAGTGGTAAATCTAAATGTGAACAGGGATGGGAACTTTATCAATCAGAGTAATCAGGATTGCAAGAATGCTTGATAGGGTTTACACTGAATTGGTTAGATAATCTTAACTCCATTTTGTGAAAAAGATAACTATTGTGTGTGTATGTAAATTTTGTAATCAAAGAGACCTGATAAACCACTTCTTATTTAATTCTTTCTTTTTCTTTTGACAGTCTCATTGAGGGGGAAAACAAAAAGGTAGGGGCCATCAAGATAATTTAGGTAGTTTGTATAAATATAAAAAATTGTTTTCAGCAGTTTAAGAAATTAAATGCTGCTAGTTGAAACTAAAATTAGATAATCTGCCACATTCTTGCTAATAAATAAAAATGCAAATAAATTCAAGAAGTACAATCCTGATATATATCTTACATTTCAGTTTCTCTTAAATCTATCATGAGTTTCAGTAATAAGGACTCCAACAATGGCTAGCCCTCAGGTTTCATGCTATGTATGGGATTTCTCTCTTAAATTGTTGATTGTCACTGAGAAGGTTTTTGCTTGATATCTTACCAGCCACAAAAGTTAGTGTAGGGGATAGATAAATTGAACCAAAACCACCTCACAAAGCATTCATCAAAAGCTTGCTCAAATTTTCCTGCTTCCGTTTGATGTCAAATCCCACTTCTCCATCTACCTAATCTCACCTTCAGCAACCAGTTTTCACTCATAAGATCACCAACTAAGTCTAATCAATACATCTTACATTTAGTTTGTGAGAAACAGTTCAGAATTTTCTGTCATTTAATATGCATGGAAAATTGTAAGAAATATTCTATAGGTGATCACAAAATCAAAGTGAATCAGGTTTCACAAGGAGCTAGTTTAAAATGATAGGACCTCAATTAGTCCCTCCTGTTATTCATGATAAAACGTGTTATTCATTGAATTAATTTTGGAAAGTAACCACCACACATTTATCAATGAATTAAGTATTGGACTGTCATCACCTCAAAATATTTTGCCTAGTTAGTAAGTTTTCATTATGATGAATAAGTAATGATAAGTGTGACACACTTTCACCAGAAAGTGTGAAAATATAACGTATATATCATTTAGAGTGTTTGGAGATAGTCAGTGAGTGACCTAGGAGCACCCCCGTCCAGCAGTTCCCACATATCAGTGCTAGTCACAGACTAGTGGCATCAGAGTCACTCTTGGACATAAACATGTTTTGGTTTCATGCCAACAACTTCTTATTTAGTTTAGTTAGGGTTAAACTCCAAGGTCTCTATTTTTAAAAACTTTTTGAATTATCCTGATGAGCAGCAAGGTGCAGGAGCCACTGAATTTGAGTGTGTCCTATTACATTTCATCAGGGCAATATTTAAACACCCACAAGAAATGTAAATGTAGTGTATGCATTTCTGAACCTTAAACTGTTTATTCTGTGACATGAGTTGGAATTCTGGATATTTTCTTCTGCTCATTTGCGATTAAAATGCTATTATCTATTTTGAAAAATATCTCAATTCTATCAATTTACTTCTTTACTGATTTTTGCTCTAATCTTATTCTTGTCCTCTATGAAATTAATTGTAATGTTTTGTTTTGCCATCCAAAATATCAGTGAAAAGATTAAATAATAGAGACCTATAACTAAAGAACTATTTATTTTCTCCTGATGAAAGTCTGTCACCATCTGAAAATTATGCCTATTAAGATGTACAGATTATCAGTTCAAAGAATCTCAGATTAGTGAGGCATAATCCCTTTTGGGAAAAATAGGAGAAGAATTAATGCCAATGTTATCCCTTAGTTATAGTTTTCAGGTTTAATGAGATTTCATTTCACTAATAATATATGAAATAATGATTTTATACACATTATTATATATTATAATACACTGTATTACACATCATGTAGTCTAAATTGAAATTATAGTTTAAATACTTTCCACTTTGAAATCATGGAAATAGATTTTTAAATCAATGTCATCTTATGTGCATTTTCACATGTAGTACAGGATATTAGTAGAAAGATTATTTGAAAAAAATTTTCTCAAATACATTAAAAATACTATATCAATCTTTATATCTACATCTATATCTATATCTTTATCAAGATTTTTTCAGAGCTTTTAATCTTCTGATGTATATAGTAAATACCTAAGAGGCAGACATAGAATGTAGTACTTCCAGAATTTATGTGACCACAAAACCCTGTATTTTTAAAGTATTTAGAGGAGTACTCTTTGGGAAATGCTATTTTAAATCCAATAAACTTCCTTAAGATTTGCTTGCAAACCATAAACTGCAATCCTATTCCCCAAAGAACTTTAAAGAAGGGGAAGAACCTTGGTTATTAGAATATCCACCCAGCCGTACCACTGAGAGTCTGAAGTGAACTCATATGGCACCAAACAAGAAAAACCCTGACATACACTTCAAACAGCCTTCAGCTGTTGCGCTAAAAAAATTGTATAGCTTTTTAGTTCGGAAAACATTTCTATTTCCAAGACTAGAACTAGTAACTTCCACTTGATCTACTCCCCTTTCACTTGGACATAATCATTTTCTTCTATAAGACTATTCACTACACCTCAGACAAAACTCTCCTTTGTCACTTAGGAGAATATGAGCACTAAGGAATCAATTCTTTCTCAAATATCTGCTCAGAAGATGTCCTGAACATTTTGTTTCTGGATCTGAGAAAGGGAAAGTAAGGTTTCTATTGGATTTTGGACTATTGGATATAAATCTTAGCCAATTTAGGGGACATATTTTCTTCCATTAAGATGAGAAAATTGGGAGAAGCCATTGTACAGAGAAGGAAAATAAAGATGATTTAGGAAAGATTAGAGAAGAAAGGTGGAAAGAGATGTAGGGACAATTTGGGTTTCTGCTTTCAGTTGTCCCTGAGACCGAGACATATCCCAATCTTTGAGTTCCAGGAGAAACCACATTATCTTGGAAATATATCTATCTCACTTTGTCTTAAGAAAATTTAATTTGGGTTGCTATTATTTTTTATTATATGAGTGCCCAAAATTGTGTCTCCCATCCGACTGCTCAAGTCCTATGAATTTTATCTCCTATGTAGATCTTGACACCACTCATATCGCATCTTCCCCACTGCTGCCATTTTAGTTCAAGCTCATTATTTTTAGTTCAGTTAGTGAAGCACTCTTGTACCTGGTCCTCTGATTCTAGAGTTAGTCTCTTTCAATTTAAGTTGCAATATCTAACATGTAAATTGTATCAGATTGATGGGGTTCGGGGCAGGCCACCCCAAAGTGTGCCACCCTGGTATGTGGATTATTTCGAGCTGAAAATAATCAAGGCTCAGAAGACTCAGGAAGAACCTTTGATTTCCCCCTAATTGCTTAAAAGAATCTAAGCTAGAAGGGCCTGTCACCATGATCACACCAGTATAATATGAACTAGATGTGGTAGACAGGGAGAAACCTAGCAATGCCCATTTGATCCAAGTTCTCTCTTGGGTCCCATTGTCTATAGATGGCCCAGCGACACTTGTTTACCAAATATTAACTCTTTTCCTCTTCTTGTAAATTGCATTCTTTCCCTTTGAAGTCTCAGACCTATATTTTCTTCTCCTTAGTCCATAAAGTTTTGCTTAACTGCTTTTGGAATTCTTAATGCTTATGTGAATTCCCTATGCGCATGTATTAAACTTTGATTTTTTTCCTATTAACCTGCCTTATGTCATTTTAATTATTCAACCAGCTGTAAGAACCAGAAAGGGAAAGGAGAGGGAAATTCTCCCCTCCCCTACAAGATCAATTTCTAACAAAAAAATTGTATCAAATTAATTAACATTCTTCTGTTTTACCACTATCCTTAAGATAACCAAAATCTTAAAATGCCATACAGACCATTCATAATCTGGTACTCAGCTACTTATCCAGCTCTATCTCTTACTGCCTACCCCATCATCGCCATCAAACACATACTCTGTATTTCAGTTATCCACTATTGCTGAACAAAAACTCCAAAACATAGTGGCTTAAAACAATTTATCACTATTTCTCATGATCTGAGAGTTGACTGGATGATTCTTGCTTGAAGTCTCTCGTGGAGTTTCAGTAGGAAAGCAGTTGGGAATGGAGTCATGTGAAATCTCAGATGGCCTGTATATCAAAGATGGCTTCTTCACTCACGTGCAGTGCTCACTCCCCTGTGGCCTTTCTCTTCAGCAGAGTCCAGTGGTGCCTGAAATTCTTGTGTGAAGTCCAGGCTCAGGGCTACAAGAAGCAGGAGACAGAAGTCATTAGGTCACTAAAGGGCTGTGTTTGGACCTGGCACACTATCACTTCTGCCACATTCTATGCATCAAGTACTCACAGGATCTGCCAAGATTCAGGAGGGTGGAGAAATGGAGTCCAGTCCAACTCTTGATGGGGGCAGGGCAAGATAATATTTGAGAAGAGCATGCAGGGATGGGATACACAGTGTAATATGTGAAGCATTTACTTGACCAGAAGGTTTTCTTCTCCATCCCCTCTCCCCTCTTCCATGCTATGTATATGAGACTGTTCAGTCTTCAATCTATAATTTTTGAGATACTGATTAATCTTATTATGTAATTTTACTGTTTAATTATTCTGAAGTTCAGTGATAGCTTTTGTTATATAGCATTATTTTTGTTATTATAATAATGATAAAACAGATATTTCAATTCTTTAAAATTAAATTGGCTATACTGAAACAATTTCTTAGAATTTTTGTCCTCAGCATATTCATCCATACCTCAATGTGGTCATATATAAAAGAGCAAGTTGGGCCAGCCCCGTGGCATAGTGGTTAAAAAAAAAAAGCATGTTGAGTAAGAGAAGAATTAAATTAATTAATCAGGTTATTTTTGTCTGATAAAAAAATAAGGTTATGGAGTATGATCTTATTCTTTTTGAGAAAGGATTTGCAGAGATAAAACTGAGACTGTAGTTAAGGATGTTGCACATATTCAGGAATTGTTTTTCAGGCTAAGATGGGTCAAAAGTCAGTGAGACTCCCATTCCTTGTTCCTGGTTGAGAAGATTGTAGCCTGTGACACACAGGGACGAACCAGTTTGTGGTTGTCTGTTCTATGCTTTCCGTGAGAACAAAGGTGCTGCCTAGACCCAGGATGAGGAATGGGAGACTCTAGGTTGGGGTTGCGGCCTCTAGCTGCTTGGGATACCTTAAAATGAGTGATCAACAGAGTCAAACCCTGATGTTATGGGTCCACGGCACAACATGAAACTCAGGGCCATTATGTGATTCCATTGAACGGTCTCCTAATGACCATCGATAACTGAAGTGAGGAGATCCTGGTATTATGCATCAGGATTCTCCTCTCACTTCTTAAGAGCCAGGTTTTTAAATTACCACAAGTCTACCTAAACTTCAGGGGCTCCAAGAAAGTTCAGGGTTCAGGAAGATGAGATAGGAGAAACATAGCCATTGCTCAAGCAGGGCACCCTCTCTTTGTCTGTTGCTGGCCCTCCCAGCTGTCATCGCTGGTCTAAAAAAAAAGAAAAGAAAAGAAATTTTTGTATACAATTTAAAAAACTATTTGTAAAATAAGAATTTCACAGTTACTCTGCAGAGTAAATTTTATAATACAGAAATAAGTAATTATAAAAATATAACTCTCTAAAAATAGTTTACTTTCTTATGACAATATCTTCCTCTGGATATCATAGTATTGTAGTGAAATGAAGTTAACTAATTATAATAATGCAGCATCTGATAATAAGGTACATTATCAATATTTCATTTTGGATATGAATAAACCCAAAATTGTATTTGTCATTCATGTCTTTATTCAGTTATCCCACAAGTTTTATTGAGCATCTGCTATATACTAAGTCCTATTGTCTGGCCTTGATTTGTTGACAATGCTACTAAGTTCTTACTGTATATTTCTAGCCTGATCATTTCTCAGTCACTGTAATCTGTGTTCACCAGAGTCATGCCAATTAAATTGTTTTGCCATGTTCTTTGACCTTCTACTTGCTAAATCCAATGAATATTTTCAATTTATTTCTTATTTCATCTCACTGCATCATTTCACAATGTTGATAACTTCCTTATTCTTGAATTCTCTCATTAAGATTCTAAGATCAATCATCTGGTTCTTCTAGTTTTCTTCTCAGCCTTCTTCCTACCTTAGACTCTTCTTCTCTAGTCGTTAAATATTGCTTTTCCCCAGGGTTCAGTCCTTAGTCCATTGGTCTTCTCACTTACATGTTCTTTCTTCATGTCTTTATTCGCATATTAGCCTTCATTCCCTCTTATGTACTAATGACATAGCAAAGGCATCTTGACTTTATTTCTAACTTTCAGCTCTACTGAAGAATTAACCCAGGTGTCCCATATGCACAAGATCAGCTCAACTCAACTGCCAAATTAAAAACCACCATTAACTGCCCTAAGACAGCTCTGCAGAGCTACCTCAGCCAGAATCCTTGGGGTCCATTGAAACTGAATTCTGAACAGGAAACTTGTTCCTGTTCAAATTCTCTAAGCGCTGTTTACTTCCACTGTCTGCCTTACTTAGACATTCAAAATACATCACATTAATCCCCTACCTTCTGTCTAATTGCAGCACATCATTCTGTGTATACCCTGTCAAGGATATCCCATTACTATTTTCCCAAATAAATTAGCTCCATACTTTTACAAATGCTCTTTCCTGCGTCTGGAAAGCCTTAACTTCCCGAATGCGTAGCAAATTCTTATCTATCCTTGAAGACTCAGCTCAGATCAAATGTTTCCTTCTATGTGAATCCTCCCGCAGGCCACAGGCTGTATAATTTTTGGATTTTTGCTGCTTCTTAAACACCCCAGCCAGCTCTATTACAGCACTTAGTGCATTTTCTGTAACCTTTGTCACTTGTCGGTTTGCTGACTAGACTGTGAATTTTGAAAGGGCAATGATTTTGTCATTTACTCTCTATCTCCTGTGTCTAGTGCTGATTAATTGGTCTATTTACCTGAGATTAAAGATTTAAAAATTTTACACTAAATTATTTTTTTAGCAAGAAGTTTACAAACTCCTCTCCAGAAGAAAACTGTATTTTCTTTGGAATGGACCTTAATGAGCTTGGTTTTTTATTAAGATAAAACCATCTGAGGCTGCTTTGAGAGAGACAGGGACAAGTATAGTGCTTTATATAATAGGTTAATTGGGATCTGCAGCTGTGGAGAGAAGAACAGGGACCCCAGCAGGAAAATGGTGAGCCGGACAGCAACACATTCACAGTGATGTGGAGGAGTAGTGGCTAAAAAACGCTTCAGAATAAGACTCAGTCAGATGACTCTCATTTATTCTGCTGTTACTATGCATTACTATTATTTATTCTGAGATTACAATTCTTTATTATCTATTAAGCATGCAGATGCATTATGTGGGAGATGTTTTGAGAAAATTTAGGGAAAAGGACCGTGTTCATAATTCAGTGAGACAAGAACTTTAGAGTGAAGAGGTGGTTGAGAATGAACGCTCCTATATATTTAAAAACATCAAGGGAAATGCACTGGACTTCCCATGGGACGTGATATGGGGGTAGCAGTGAATATTACTTAAATCCCAAAATGAAGGGGACATCCGTGGACATCTAGGTCATATTTTATAAAAGCTAAATTTCTATCAATTCCATAGTGTCTCTAATGTGCATCATTAGATATCTTAAAGGTGGATTTTTTTCTTAGAATATACTTTAATTCTCCGCTCGTCAATTTAAAGACTATTTCCAATTATGAATGGTAGCGACTGGTATATTTCCAATAACTCATGTGACTCTTACTCAACGTCATTAAAGAACAGACGGTTCTAGGAAGATAGAGGCAAGCTAGAACTGTATATAAATGAAAGCAACAATAAATATACGTGCCAACGCTCTTCCCAGAGAGGCATGTGTTTCTAAAGGATGCATTTGGGCTGGGACAGATGGGAGAGTGTGATTCACTAGTTGTGTGGAGGCAAGCTATGGCTCCAAGACATCGATTTCTGCTATTTATTTCTCTTGTGGGAAGCTAAGCTTCCTTGTATTCTTGCTAATAAAAAGCTTACCAGCTTTTCAAATCTTTGGAATGACACGAATATATTCTTTGCAAGCTTAGTATTCTAGCTCCATAATAAGCACCTGCACTCTCTTTGTGTAAAATCATAGTATCTCTTGTAACGTTAGTTTGATGACTGCCCTCATGATTCCTAACTGCAGCTACAGGAGTCATGAATTAAATGTTGTCATTGTTTAAAGGAAAGTAAATATTCTAATTCTCTTCCCACTTTTTTAAAGTAAGAATAGTCCTTTGCCCCAAAAATGCAGTAGAGTTCTAGTTCATTTCCTTATTACATTTTTCCTAGGCACTTGTTATTGTAGCTATAATTAGAGATCAGTTATTATTCTTGTTTTTGTGATTAAAATATTAGTCACATGGAATTTACATAGACTGTCAAAGAACCTTACAGCAAATCATGGTGGCCTTGAGCTCAAATCCCTAATTGCCTCTGTTCTTTCTCTAATCCTCTGTGGCCTCTTCAATTAAATGTATCACTGGTCCATTTAAAAAGTTAGTTACCAAGTAACAGTTACCATAAAGTGAAGACTATAGAATTTTGTTTTAGGCTGAGGCTCGGAGGTCGACTTCTGATAGCTGGATTTGACATCATTCAAAAGTGTAATTGATCAATAAGATTTTTGGTAATAATATAGGAATGCAAATGAAACTTATACAATATAACTTAGGTTTCTAGTTAATTTAAAGTAAGCATAATTCCGTAAAGTGAGCACAGTTTCCATAAAAGATAAGTGCAGTTTGTCATGGACAAATAATTTTGCTGCCAACACCAAAATCTAGGTGCTGGAAAATATTATTTCCTTTTCCCTTCCAGCATACCCACCCCCAGCATCTGCCACACTTCTCCCTGCCAGGCTTAGGGCATGATTAGGAGCCGAGAAGTCACAACCTGATAACTCTTTCCATACTGGAGAATAAAACAATCACAGGATCAGAAGCTCCCTGGGGCAGTGGTGCTTGAACTTCCCAGACCCTATAACCCTGACTTATAATAGATCCAGTGCTTTCCAACACGACGCTCTTTTTTACTTCCTAAAGTGAAAGTCATACAAAATATAATTCATCTAAATGTATAATTTTTTAAAGGTCAATATAGTACTCTAACTGAAGTATAGAAGAAAGTTAATGCATAATAAATGGCACGTATTTTAGTATGTAAATGTTCAGGCACGTCCAGACACAATGAATTTATTAGATGCTTTTATTTTTTTATAGGATCTCTGTGAATGTAACAGATGAGGTATGTCATATGGGCTACTTGGGGCAATGGTGGTGGAACTTTCCAAAATGTTTTCAAATAACATAGTCTGGTCGGTATTCTCTTTGCTACTGGGGTGTCATTACCTCTAGGCGCTCTCAGCTGACAGAGCAATTAAATATATGTGCATACTAATCTATATATATCTAGATATGCATAGATAAATAGATGGATAGATAGATAATCTAGAAGGATCTGTATTAGTTTCCTCTACTGCTATAACAAATTGCCACAAGCTGGATGGCAAAAAAAAACCCAGAAATATATTCTCTCACAGTATGGAAGCTAGAAGTCCAAAATTGAGGTGTTGGCAGAGCCACACTCCCTCCCAAGGCTCTGGAGGAGAATCTATTTATGGCCTCTTCCAGCTTTTGGTGATTCTAGGCATTCCTTGGCTTCTGGCCGCATCACTCCGATCTCTGCTTCTGTGGTCACATTGCCGCCTCTTCTACTGTCTCAAAACTCCCTCTGCCTCTCTCTTATAAGGATACACATGATTGCATTTAGGGTACCCCAGGATAAACTAGAATAAACTCCTCTCAAGATTCTTAACTTAATCACATATTTTGCCAAATAAAGTAATATTTTCCCTTTTGAGATGTAAGGTAATATTCATAGGTTCCAGGGATTAGGACAGAAACTTCTTTTTAGGGGTCACTAATCAGCACACTACAATATTCCTCTATATTAAGCTAAGCATGAATTCATACTGATGGCTCTAACCCTAGTTCAGTATCATATTGATTATTCTAGTCTTCTCCCCTTGCTTGTCTGTAACCTCTCATTCCAAGAGAGAAACCTAACTGTCACTATCAGCCATCCATTTACTTAACTGTTCAATTCCGCTATACAGCTATAATGGTTTCAAAATTGTTAACTTGTAGCCTGGAGCAAGTCAACTCTCGAGTAAGTCTTTTTTTTCCCAGAAGCCCGGGAAAAGTGTCTTTTCTTCCCAGAAGGCTGATCACAGATATCCTAAATATTCAAGAAACTAATATTAGTCTTTTGTTTATTGATCGCTTTAAAGACACAATCTGTCTGCTTAATATAAAGGGAATTGTTTGCTGAGCAATAATAACTCTTTTCCCAAGTCTATTTTATTTCCACAAAAGAAAATAAAACCTATTAAATATTGTTATAAGTATTGTAAAGATCACACCGGGAGCCACCAAAACGCATTTACTTTGTTGTGTATTTCTTGGAGTTTATGATTTTCCTCTGGTGCTTGATTTCCTACCACAAAAGACAACTCCTCTCATGGGAGCTTCTTATAGAAACATTAATTTTTACATAAAATGATCTTGCTGTAGTATGGACAGCTGTTGAGGAGGGGCTCATGAGCAGGGTTGTCAGATCTGAATGTGCCGTGACAATTTCCTACAGCTGAATTCATTTGAATAGCACTCATTAAAAAAAGAAAACGCCTGCCAATGAACTGTTTGTAATGCAAGAAAAAAAGTGAAAATGACGTGATCCTCTGTAAGAGAGTAAACTGTTTCGTTCTTATAATAGAAGACTGTTTAGCAATTTAAACAAATGAACTATAGCTACATGTATCCATACTGATAAATTTCAAAAACTTAATGTTAAGTAAAAGACATAAGTTATTTATGCAAATTTTTAAACAGAATGATACTGTATGTTGTTTATGGATACATGCACATGTGTATGTGTATAATATGCAAGAATCTGTGTGGGAATAATATACTCCAACTTCAGGATAGTGGATATCCCTGGAGAAAGAGATAAAGGAGGACTCGATGAGCAGTGCAGGCTTCAACCGTGTCTGTGACATGTATTTTTTTTCTAAAGAGAGATCTAAAGATAATGTGGAAATATGAAACATCTCTAAAATCTTGATAGGTACAGGTTGTATGTCATAGTATTTCTGTATGTTATTTTCATTGAAATGCACCAAAATACCTTAAAATTCTAAACTTAATAATATATGAATATGGAGAATTATTTGAGTACATAAATTTTTGTTTTGAATACTCACAGTTTTTTTCAATAACACAAAGAAATGTATAGACATATGCAATCTACCCTTAAAAATATTTTTTACAGCCTTAAAGAGCTGTATTTTTTTAAAATTAAATAGTTGATCAATTCTCCCTGTCCTAAAGTTCCTTCCTACAATGAGAGAGAATTTATTCCATCTATTTGAACGGCAGCTTAATCTTTGCTGAGTTCTTGGTTTGACAAAACATTGTTACATATGAGAGATGAATCTCAGCCCTCATGGTGAGTTTGCAGGCAAGGTTTTCTAGATGTATATGTGTTTGTTGTTGAACATGAGGTGGTTCTGCGAAATTAAGTCACTTTCCCCAAATTAGTCGTTGGGCTGGTATCAAGCACAGTTCTTTCCCTTCTTAATTGCTAACTCTTGTGATAAATCTTTCTACCTTCCTTAAATATTAAAGAAGCTTTCAAAAGGTCTGTCATGTATTTACCCCCTGATTTGTGCGTTTATTCCCTTGTTATTTGTCATTTTGTTTGTTTGGGTTTTTTTTCTTTTTTTTTTCTTTGGTAAGGCAAGAGTGGGGGTTGGTCTGAAATAGGAATTAAATACAAACATTTACTGGTTCTTTCTCTCTCTCTCTGTTGTGGGAATTCATTTGGGTAAACAAGCTCTTCTTTTGGAATGCTAATTATCACTGGATGGATAAAACCTTAGTTAAATTTTAGTTGCTTTCATCAGATTTAATGGAAAGAAATTAAAGTTAGTGAACTTAACTTGGGAGGATAAAACTTCCTGCAAGCAATCATGCCTAAAAGAAATGGAAAATGAGAAAATAAGGCATGTAAAAGTAGGTAAAAGCACTAATCTAAGTGTAAGTAGCATCTTGTAGCACTAGAGTGTGAGTTTGCTGAGTGACTACTTAGTACTATATCTAGGAGAGTGTCTGGTTCTTCATAGAGGCCCAGTGACAGTTTATTAACATTTAAAAGGAGAAATGCATGTTCTTCCATTTTTACCCCAAATCTAACTGTCCCTCTACGGCAGTGATTTTCAAACTTTAGCATGCATCAGAATCATCTGGAAGAGTTATTAAAACATAGATTGCTGGGCACCACCCTGAAGCTACTGATTCCTTAAGGCCTGGGTAACCAGCCAAAGAATTACATTTCTAACAAATTCCCTTGTAATGTTGTTGATGCTAGTTCGGGGGAAACCGTACTAAATTCTTCTACTTCACTGATTCTTCCTTCTCAATTTCCTTTGCTGATTTTTCTCCTTCTCCAGAGCGCCCGATACTGGACTACCATAGAGCCCGGTCATTGGTCACTTGGTGATTTCATCAGATATCACCCAATCTCAGGGCTTTAAATACCATTTGTTGGCCAAGGACTCTCAAATGTGTATTTCCTGCCCAGATTTCTCTCCTGAACTTCAGACACGTATATCCAAATGCCTACCCAACCTTTCCATTTTTATTTCTAGTAAGAATCTCATGCTTGACATGTCTAAAAATAGAACTTTGCCTTCAAACTGCTCCCCTCAGAGACTTCCCCATCTTAGTTGATGGCTATTAAATTCTTCTCATGGATTAGTGTAAAAATCTTTCAATCATCCTTGATTTCTCTCTTTTACATCTAGAAGTCTGACTACATCTTACCATTTACATTGCTAACACCCTGGTCTGAGCAGTCCTTTCTCATCTGGATTAAGACAATAGTCTTCTAACTCTACACCCAAAACCCTGCTTCTACCCTTGTCCCTCTACAGTCAACATAGAAGTCAGAGTGATGTTAAAACTGTCAGTTCTTGATATATTTGTGCTCAAAACTCTCCAAAGATTCCCCATCTCACTTCAAATAAAACCCCAAATTCTTAAAGTGACCTACAAGAAAAAATTTATGCTCTGACTTCACCTCATACTGTTTTCTCCCTAGTTCACTCCACTCCTCCCTACTGGCCTCCATCCTGTTCCACAAAAATAGGCAGGATTTTATATCTTAGGACCTTTGCATTTGTTGTTTTCTATACCAGAATGCTTTTATGCCTGAAATCCACATGCTTTCCTCCTTCAAGTCTTTGTTCAAATAGCATCTTCTTAATGAGACCTACTGGGATTTCCCAATTTAAAATTGAAACCTCCCTCCCCCTCCCTCACCCTCAGCATTTCCAATCTCCCGGTACCTCCTCTATTATTTTTCCCAAAGCACTTATCATCTTCTCATTATATAAAATACATATTTATTGTATTTCTAAATTTATCTCCATCCCCACCAGAATATAAACCCCAAAATGTTTTGTCCATGGATATATCCAAACATCTAGAATAGCCTGGCCCTCAATAAGAATATGTTTAATGAAGGAATTAATTACTCATTGAGATTCACAACTTCATCTTCTTTGTTTGCCTTTGTTATTGTCATGATAATATCAACATTTACTGCTCATTGTGAACATGCAGTGATTTTGCTATGTATTTATCATCTCTTCTTTTTTAGTATTCAGAACCAACTTTTGAGGTAACTATCATTATGCTTATTTTACAAATGAGGAAACAGGCTGCTTGGGATATAGTAACTTTCCAACACTAGCAGCTAGTGGGGATGACAACATTTGATTCAATAAAATCGGATTGAGGAGTTGTAAGTTTAACCACTATGCTGTGATGCCTGCTGTTCACTCATTGGAACTTGTGCTTATTATCAGATTAGGAACATGGGTGATGTGAGTGTAAGTTTAAGACATGGATCTACTCTGTGTGCTGTCCAAAATCAAACTTTTAATCCTACAAGGTTGTGTGAAAGGTACTAATTAGGGAAAACTCAGTAGGGAAATATCGCATCTGAGAGCCCTCACAGCCAGCCGTCTCTCCCTCACAGCTCTCAAGTTGCTTATTCTGATTCAATGACTGAATATCTGCACAGGCCAGGCACTGTGCCAGGCCCTGGAAAACACTGGTGAGACAAAGAACTCACTCACAGTCTAGGGAAGATGGGATTCTTAAAATACTCTGTGAACTGCACTCTTGTAGAGGTGTGTTGACAATAGAATAAATGGTCTATCAAGAGCATCTAAGTTTACCAGGAGGTGTAGGGAGGCATCTCAGGGATCTGGGTTAGATGAATAAACTGTCCATAAAATGCTGGTGAGAGAGAGAGTGGGAATCCAACTACAGGGCATTGTGGGGTCAGAGGCCCAGAGGAGAGAAAGGGCTGATGTAGTCTGTGATATCTTTGCTTCTGGTTTCTCTCTCTCCCTTCTTTACCTCTTTTTCTTCCTTTATTTCTCTCTTTTTTCTTAAATGTTAGGGAGTAAGGAGTTTGGGGACAGTGTCTGGATTGCCAATGAGGAAGATTTTTGAAAAAAATGGGAAAAGTAAGTTAAATGTTTAAATGCTAGATTTCATCTACTACATAATTGTCCCAGCAGAGATTTTTTTTAACCTTATATTACATCAAATAATTATCCTCTGTTGACGGTTTTCTCTATGACTGTTTCAGGTTAAATTTTTTGTTTCATCTGTAATATACATAAGTGCTTTATTGGAGGATACTTATTTTTAATTCTTCCTCCTTCTGTTTCCCACTTAGGTTTTAGGGCTGTATTGTACAAACAGTATGTGCCCGATAAATTAATATTTACTGATGTAAAACCATAAACTTGTCAGGCGCTGGCAGGAACCATTCATGGCTTTTATAAAATGTTTAACTTTCACATTTAATATATATTATATATTATTAATTGGGTAATCTGCAGCAACCAATTTGTCATTCACATCTTTTTATTATTCCTTAGAAAAATTGAATAATTCATTCTTTTCAAAATAAAATTTTAGAACTTTAAGAGACAGTCTTTATTTTTGATTTTCTGTAATAAAGTCATTGTGGGGGAAACAAGTCATCTTTAGCTGGTATCTAAAATAAGGTTTTGATACTTTTTAGTATAGTACTTGAGTAGTTTGAAAATTATAATTAAGAGCTTTATTTGGAAAGCACGATAACAGTTTTAGATAAAAATTACAGTTTATATGTAATATTAAACATTCATGTGTATGTTAGAGTAAAATTTGGAAATTATGCTGAGCTGGTGAGGATTTCTGTGTTGATAGTTCAGAACAGTTGATACATTTATTTTGTTTCATGTTAATCTTCAGCTAATCTGATATGGAAGTAAATAATAGTTGTCAGCTTTGTTGTGATTATTGATGAATTTTAAGTGCTTTGATAATTAATTCTTATAGTGTATTCTATGCATGCTAAGATGCTGACTATATTTGTAACACTCATATTTTCACTGAAGACTTAGCTTTGATGGTGTGTGAAAATGAATTTGAGGAACAAATTTGAGAATCTGGCTGTGCTTGTCTTTATGACTTGCCTGATTTAATGAAGTGACTAATAATACAGTTTGCTAATGATTTTTCCTAGTTGCTACCTTGCATTTCATTCTGGTTTCACATATGAGAGGTAGATTTGCGCTCAGCTCTAACAAAGGCAGCATGAATGAAAGACTTTTTCAAGTTATAAATCTTTTTTTTTTTTTAATTTTTTGGTTATTGCAGTAACATTGGTTTATAACATTGTAAAAATTTCAGGTGTACATCATTATACTTCTATTTCTGCATAGATTACATCATGTTCACCACCAAAATACTAATTACAACCCATCACCACACACATGTACCGAATTATCCCTTTCACCCTCCTCCCTCCCCCCTTCCCCTCTGGTAACCACCAATCCAATCTCCCCTGTCTTCATTGCAGCGTTATTCACAATAGCCAAGGCTTGGAAGCAACCTAAGTGCCCATCAAGGGACGAATGGATAAAGAAGATGTGGTATATATACACAATGGAATACTACTCAGCCATAAGAAAGGATGAAATCCAGCCATTTGTGACAACATGGATGGACATTGAGGGTATAATGCAAAGTAAAATAAGTCAGAGGGAGAAGGTCAAATACCGTATGATTTCCTTCATTAAGTAGTAGATAATAACAACAATAAACAAACACATAGGGTCAAGTTATAAATCTTATAATAGAACTGAAATTTTCATCCCATTCCTAATATGAAAGAAAATAAAAGTCCTGTAAATTTCCTTATTTTCTGCAATGGATATCTTCTTGTTCTTGAGCCTTCATTTCCTCATATGAAGAAATGTGTGATAGTATCATAGAAGAGACTTCAATCTCTTTTAGTTTTGAATAGTCTGCCTTTTACATAATTATTCAGGATTTTTTTTTGGTGGGGGAGGGGTTCTATCCATGCTCATGAACTTTCTTACTTCCCTCTCTGTCAAGATAGTATCAGGATGGAGAGAGAAATTGTGATATTTTTGTGGTATTGAGTTAGATTTTCCTCACTTCAGTGTCTCATCATGATCTCACGGCATCAGCCGCAGTGAAATTTTACCTTCCAGGAAATTGGACATCATGACCTGGTGTCCACTGAAGTGTGGCTGGTCCCATACTTTCGAGTATCATTCTGGAACCCAGTGCTGATGATGGTAGACCTGGCCTTTGCCTATAGTCAAGAGTTCCCAAACTCTGGGACCATCTCATGCTGAGCAGCCCTCTTGAAATCCACCAGCACTCTCAGAACTTCTGTATATCCTTTGGTGCCTATTGCCCTGAATATTTTAAATATGTAATTCATACTCCAGGCTGGAGTTTGCCAGATCTGCTGAGGCTGCTCCCATGTCTGTTCATCTAAACAGCTTCTTCAATCATTACCTTGTTGTATCATGGTGGCCACAGCACCTGCTAAAACTGGGGCTTCTCTGAGGGCACTGAGGCTTGCCAGGACTATGCAGGAAACTTCCCCAAGATTATCAGTTTCTCCAATCTACCTGAATTGATTCAATCTATCTAAATCTATTTGTATGTCAGTTACTTTATCTGCTCTTTCTTCTGACTTCATGGTCTGTCATTGGTTTGGTTTGGTTCTTGACAGATATAAACTCTACTTTGGTTGTTTCAAGAAAAGATTTTCCTCTCTCTTGAAAGTCTACCTTGCTATGAATTCTTGAGTTATGTTTGAAACTCAAAGTTCAGCAGTGAATTCTTAGTCTTTGGAGTCCCTTCATGGCCTTCTCTAAAGGAATGAAAAGTAACAAGAAACAATTTAGTTTCCAAGAAGAGAAAATATATTGGCAATATTTCAAAACATTGGCCTCCTTCATTGTGTCCCTTCTTTTTTTTTCTTTTTTTTTTGGTGAGGAATATTAGCCCTGAGCTAATATCGTTGCCAATCCTTCTCTTTTTGCTGAGGAAGATTGGCCGTGGGCTAACATCTGTGCCCATCTTTGTCTACTTTATATGTGGGACGCCTGCTACAGCATGGCTTGATAAGCGGTGCATAGGTCCGCGCCCAGGATCCTGAACCTGCAAACCCTGGGCTGCCGAAGCAGAGCACACAAACCCAGCCACTGTGCCACTGGGCTGACCCGTGTCCGTTC
The DNA here is from genome assembly GCF_057802395.1 of Ceratotherium simum simum. Classification (NCBI taxonomy): domain Eukaryota; kingdom Metazoa; phylum Chordata; class Mammalia; order Perissodactyla; family Rhinocerotidae; genus Ceratotherium; species Ceratotherium simum. Next base: position 38,870,619 of record NC_141924.1, read on the forward strand.
TTTTACTTGGTAAAAAGTCCAGCAAGGGAGTGAGGATTGAAAGATAAATATGATATTATTATGCAAGGTCACTAGGATAGGACAATGACCTGAAGCAAGGAAATATGAATTTAGGAATCATTATAATTGAAGAGGATCTTTGTCATAACATTGATAAGTTCTAATTTATGTTTCACACACTTCTCACTATAGGACTATTTCTAATTCAGAGCAATTTTTGCACCCAATTTCATTCCCACCCAAAAATTTTACAAGTTTAAAAGCTCGTGAGTAGTGGGAAATCGCCATGGAAAGTCCGCAACTCAGTATAATCTACCAGCGCTGATTTGCTATAGATTTTGAGGTCTGCTCAGTTGTGCTTTTACATATATGTATATGTATTGGGCCTAAAGAATAGGATAAAAATAGAATAAAGACATACACCATTTGAAGAACATATGTATGAATTTTATAGGCCCTAGAATCATAAATGATCTTTGGAGAAAATGGAGTACCTTTATAGAGTGTCCTTTGATATTAAAATGTTATAACATTATTTATAACAGTGCCATGCTTGAATACCTATAAACATTTTGAACATTCTAACCAGTGCCTTTTTCATTGTGGTTAAACACTGCACTTTATTAAATCCCTTTCTTTAGCCTCGGTAATGGTGACTTGGATATGAAACTGGACCCTACTTTGCTTAGAAGGCTGAGTGCCCCTTCACAGCATTTCACGCCAATGTTCTGATACAAAGATGGAATGTCAGCTAAATTTTGGCCCAAAACTGGATACATGAGAAACACACTATTAATAGAAAGCTCTTAAGTGATATTTGATAAATGGAGACTCCTTATTGGTTTAGAAAAGGAAGCTTTTCCTTCTGTTAGTGAGAAGCTACCTCAGTATGTTGAGAGAGGGAGATGCAAATAAATTTAAAAGCATTTCTAGGCACTCTGCTAAAGAGAAGGAGGTTATGGAATGGTGGAAAAAAGAAACAATAGGCATAGTTCTTGCTTTGATAATAAAATGAGAGTCAAAATAGACTTCATAATATCAAGAACCTAGGTATAATTAATGCCTAAAATTCTGTAAATGGAATAGACTGTATCCAAAAGAGGTGTGCTATTGGTAACTAGATGTTCACGGAGAAGCTAAATAACTTTCTTTTGTAGAGAGAGTAAAAGAAATTATTAACTGCACAGTATGTTATCTGTCTGTTTGATTATTGATTTATTGCGTTTTCCACCCAGTGCTCCTTTGGTTGCAAGCAACCGACCCATGTGAACTACATCAAGAACAGGAAGCATTAATTGTAAAAGTTTGAAGGGCCTCACAAAATCCAAGGATAGGAGCGAAAGGGCTACCTGACTGCATGGCAACTGGCAGGCCCTTGAGAGCTAAGCTGCTCTGACAGCCTCTCAGGGACCGCACCATTCTTATCTCACTTTCCTTTTTTACGTCTGCTGTATCCTCCTCTCTTCTCGAATTGGCTTAGTCATCAGTTTGCACAAGCCTGAAAATATCCACCCCAGAATCGAAGGGTACATAATCTTCCAGCTGTAAAGTCTGTAGCTCATTAGTGACAATCTCAAATCTCTGATTTGATTGGATTAGCTTGTCCGTTAAAACCAGACCACCCAGGTCCGTAAGTTTCTGTCCAGCAAATGTCGTGGCTGCTTTTATTTCGGAAGACTATTTTTGGTCCATAAATTAACTGTGGCCAAAGGTTGTGGTTGGAGAGACAGGATTACATTAAAGATAATGCTGACCTTGTCGGAAACTAAGCAACTCAGTTGCCAGAAAATGTGTCATTACATTTATTTTCTTAATTTTTATCTGCTTAATTAATTCTCAATTATTTTCAGAAGTGATTTCATAAACCTGGGAGTTGATCTCTGAATTTCTTTCTAATTTTCAAATTCTGTTCTCGTTATTTCTTACTAATACTGTTATTATTATAGCCCTTAAATTCATTTCCTTGCCTCCAGTCTTGCTCCATTTCAATGTACCCTCCTGTGTCAGTCTCCTTTTTAAAAAGAAAAATATTCTTCAGAACTTCTCCAGCGTCTTTAGTAGAAAATCTTCTTTCCTTCACATATCCTACAAGGTTCCTGGGAATGTGACCTTCTTCCTTTCTATCTCATATCTTGCCTATTCTCACGTGCCAACATGTCAATCGTCTGATCACTTGCTTGTTGCCAATTATTGTTTTCTTCCTCATCATTAATTTGTTCTGTTTTGTTTTTCTGCAGTTTCACTAAAACTGATTTATTCATGGCCTAGGGAACTCTTCGTTGTTCAAAGTTCCATCCTGACATGAGCTCATCCCGAAAGTCCTTTCTGATCCATTGACGTTGGGTTTTACTTCCCTTTTCTGTGATTTCATGGTACGCTCTAGTTACACTATCGTCATATTTCTACTTTAGTGTTGTTACTTAATTATCTGTCTCTTCTACTATACTATGGTTTTCTGAAGGATGGGGCATTTTTTTTTCATCTCTGCATATGTAGTGCCTACTTGAATTCCAGGTACATTGTAACTAATTACACAATAGGCATTTTTTAATGAATAAATACTATGCTATTTATGCCAATGTGATTTGCTGGCATGGCTTCCATTCACTGGATATAAGAAAATTGAAAAATTTCCTTTAAGAAAAGTGAAGGATATAGTAGGAAAATAATTCAAGTTATTTCTTTGAAATTATTTTTGTATCTTTGACCAAAGAATTATAACTTTTGCACCTTAGATTTCTCACTCATAAAGTGAAGAGCAAGAAATAAATGATCCTCTAATTAGTCCTCAACACCAAAACACTAATATTATAGAAAAATATTGACTTTTTAGTGTTGGTAACATCAATTTTTTGTCACAAATATTCCTGTAATAAATCTAAATTATATCTTAATAATTGTACTCCAGGCTTACTACCCAATTGATATAAGTGAATTTGAAGTACAATAAAACAAAACAAGGAACCAGATAAACAGGTACAAGACTCAAATGTATTTCTCCTGCCCTGACATCCACAGAGTCCTGAACATGTATATCCAGCCGCCTACTTCACAGCTCCACTGGGATATCTAATAGATACCTCAGACATCCTCCAAAGAGAAGTCTTCATTTTCTACTCTCAGAACTTGTTTCTCCTCAGTTTTCTCAATCTCAATAAATAACACCACCATTTACTCAGATTCTCAATGCAAAATTCTAGGATTCATCCTTGATCTCTCCCTTTTCCATATACATCCCTATCTCCCAACTCTCAGTGGACATCAGCAAATTCTATCAGCTTTACTCCCTGATGTCATACATCCAAATATCCTAATTTCCTTCCAGTAGAAGCACTATCAACTCTTAACTGAAATACAAGAGCCTTTTAACTGGCCCCTGTGCTTCCATTCCCCCATCCCGCCCCGCCCCCAGCAACCAAAGCCATCATTGGAAAATGCATGTCGGATCTCATGTCTTCCATGCGTAAAACCCTCCAAAGCTTTCCAGTGTACTTGGAAAAAAACCTCAAAACCTTCAAATCCTCACTCTGGCCTTTATAGCCCTCCCTCCTACACTCACACCTGCTGGAAGTGCTCTGACCCCAGATCTTTGAATCAGTCTTAAATGTCACCTTCTTACTGAAAGCCTCCCTAATCAAGAGTTCAACTCATGTTTCTCTCACCATACTATGACCACTTTCCTTTAATATATATTACTATGTAAAATGATTATGTGCATTCATGTGCTCACTTTTTTTTTTTTTGGTCTCCATTTCCACTCTTCACATGCATCCATGAGGTCTATTTTAATATGTAGAAAATATTTATTAGATGATTACTTTAGTTTTAAGAATTGATATTCAATGGTTTAAAGTTATAAGTGCTAAACTTAGCTCTCTCATTTATAAGCTTTAAATTTTAAATTGTGAATCATATTTTTCTACTCATAATTCTAGCAAATTTTAATAATCACATTACAGGGCTTTTGTTAAATCTATACATTGTCATTTACAAACTTAATACCTTTTTATATTTTGGTCTGCACTCATATAGTTAATGCATTTGAATTCCCTTTTGATGGCTTAAATTGTTTGACAGATAACATCATTCCAAATTGCTTAAATGACTCTTAAAGTTTAATAAATCTATGATATTTAAGTCTAAATTCCCTTAAATATTTTAATACTGCATACAACTTAGTAAGATTTTTACTTAAAATCACAGTTCTAAATCAGCTGACACAGAAAACGAAATAGCCTTGCTCACAATTGTATTCTTAGTGCCTAGAATAATCTTGAAACATAGATAATCCATTTCTATCTCTATGTCTATCTATATCTGTATGTCTATATCAATAATTGGAATGAATTATAAAGTTTTTATTCTCCCTGAAAGGTTATTTCTTCATGGTGGATTATTGGATTGGGTTTTATTTCTCTCATTTGACCTTCCTCCATCTTTTTTCTCTCCCTTCTCCTCAAACTTTTTTGTTTTTTAATATATTACTCAAGATTCTATAATTTTGCAGTATAAAATAAAATGTTAATAATATTAGATTGAAAAAGCAGGAAAATATAAAATCAAGAAAATTAAGATATTACTTCATCACTTGATTCTGGAAAGGTAAATGAAATATGAGCAAATAGGCTCAATTATATTTTTTCATTAGCTAGAGAAATCTATGATGACCTCATTTTTATATTTTATGACTTAAATCTTTATTTAACATAGGAAAGTGTTTACTCTGGTGGGATTTTTTTGTTTAATGTGGTCTATTAAAATAAAAGTACTTCTCATTTTGGCTGTCAGTTTGATCTTTTCTCCCTCTGACACATTGACTCTGATTATCTATGCCTTTCTAGGTTCCAGATGAGTTCTTGTTAGAGTTGAAGAAAATAGTTTCATTAATGAAATATAAATTAAAATGTGTGATTCCTTGCATTTCTTCTTCTAAAACTGGAACTCTAGCTGCAATGCTTTAATTTTGGAAAAATAGTCCAAAATTAGAATATGATACATTTTACTGGTACTGAAAATACAACAATTGTCTCTTTTCATAGCTGTTATTATAAAATACATTTTTTGTACTCATTGGTTTACATATAATTGTAGAGAGCACAATAACTGTTTTATATGTAAAATATAATTTTCTGTTGTTCGTGTGGCTGATTGTGTTTTGTGTGGGTGAGCACTGCAGTCCCATGATGCCGAGAAAAATAAAACTTGGCTTTAGCATGTTTCTCTGCTGCTGATTATAGAGATAATTATTCTGATGTTGATGTGGAAATACTTTTAATGACATTTTTTGTAGATTGTGTTGCTGGTGTAATATTTGTGTTTATTTACTTATTTACAAATTGGTAAACCTAAATTATATTTTGTGGGTGTAGACAATTATAAAGCACTACTGCTTAGGGATTTGAATGGAATGCAGATTCCCTCCCACTGTCAGGAACTCCTTTTATTTCGGCTCATGTCTAGAAGTTGTTTGCCTGCTTCCTCTTATAAATCAGCTCTGTTCCAAACAAGTTCTGTCTCTAGAATATATGAAGTGTGTATGGGTATTTTCCTCAGTAGAAAGCTGATGCTTTATCTAGTTTTATTCTGGAATGTGGAGTCCTGTGCATTTTACCTAGTCTTTTTGTTGAATCTCTGAATTCCTGTTACCCATCTCACTCTCTGGGTTCTTGATCCTTTTCAATCAACCTATCTGCTTCAAGACTGTACCCTGACATATTCTGGCTTCTGAGGGTGGCTGCCCTAATTTTTGCTCACTTGATCAATGGTGTTCTCTCATTCATTTAACAAAAATTATTGTCGACTAAGAGCCAGCCACTATTCTAGGAACTGGGATATTGAAGTGAATAAAATAAATAAAAAACCTTCCCTTGTGGAGCTTACGTTCTAGTGAGAGTGACTGGTGATGAGGATAAATGTATAAATGAAATATATAGTATATCAGAGGATCATTAAGCACTAAAGAGAAAAGTAAAGCAGGAGACGCTGGAGGTATTAGGGAAGGCATATCTGAGAAGGTTACATTTGGACAAGAACTCAAAGGTGGTGAGGAAGAGACTATGCAGACATTTGATAGGGGGTCACTGTGGACCTTGCCAAGGTGAGTTTTGGTCAGGAGGGTTTGAAAGAGAATAGAAAGAGTGGAAGTAAATACCATGTGTAGAGAGAACTTTTTCAAAGAATTTTATTCTAAAGGGAAGCAGAAAAATGCAATGGAAGCCAGTAGTAGATGAAAAGATTAATAGCGTGCTTTTTCAGGGTGGATGAAATTGCAGCATGTTTGTGTGCTGATGGGAATGGTCCAGTGGAAAGAGAAAAGTAATGATGCATCAGATGCCCAATTCTGGCCTCTTGGTCTGTTTCCATGTCTTGCTTATCAGTGCTGACACCTATTAAAATGGGATATTGCGGGCCGGCCCAGTGGCGTCGTGGTTAATTTCTTGCACTCTGTGTCGGCAGCCCAGGGTTCGCAGGTTCGGATCTCAGGCGCGGACCTACGCACAGCTTTTGAAGCCATACTGTGTTGGCATCCCACATAAAAAGTAGAGGAAGATGGGTGCGGATGTTAGCCCAGGGCCAATCTTCCTCAGCAAAAAGAGGAGGATTGCCAACAGATGTTAGATCAGGGCTAATCTTCCTCACCAAAAAAAAAAAGGGGTATTGATTAGCCCAATTCCTACAGACAAAGAAAACACTGTGGTTCAAAAAAATACATCAAGGCACAAACATGTTGATCATATAATTGGCATGGATATTCCAAAATTAATCTTCCTTGTCATCACCATTTTACAGAATTAACTGAATTTCCCACCAGTTTTGCTATTATGCCATAGCCTTCATTCTGATCAAAGGCTAATTTAAATTCTCATGGAAAGAAATCCTTCATTTTAATGGTTAGTTCATACTTCCATTTAGAAGCATAGATACAATTCTGTTATGGGAATTCCAAAATATGAGAATTATATCTATCAATTAAAACAGATATAAATCATATTTAGACAACCTACTCAGAACCATTGGCATATAAGGAGCTAGAGATAAATATCATTAAGAAATCAAATATGTTAAATATTTTAAAATACCTGATTTTTGTTACTTTTGTCTTTGTAACTCAACATTAGGCTAAGAACTGCATTATTTTCTGTTTACATTATCTTATGAAGAATGTATTAACAAAATGTCAAAATTATCAATTCAGTTATTTGACATTCTATAAACAAACATCTAGTTCAATGACTAAACGTTTATATTATACCAAGTCCTAGTAATGCCTTGCGAATAGAGTTTTAGAAACTACCAGTTCAGACTTTAAGTCACAGTAAGAGAATCCCAACTAAAACTGGTTTTGAACCGTGAGGAGATTTACTGATAACTCAAAATCCAAAAATAAGGCAGGATTCAGCACTAGGTGGTACGGTGCTTCAACTATGTCACCCAGAACACAATTTCTTCTGTTTCTCTATTCTGTCCCTTTAGAAATGTCATCTCTCCCCAAACAGGCAAAACTCACAGCCACAAATTAGCTTCCACTAGCAAACAGGGCCACATGCATCCTTACTCACATCTGGCAGGAGACAGGCCACTTCGCAGGTAAGAGATTCACTGAGTTTGCATCCCTAGGACAGAGTCTGAGGCCAAGGAAATGAAAAATGCTGACTCTCAAAGCAGAAATGTTCTCTGATGTTAGGAGTTAAATTAGCTTTTCTCAGACTGCCCAGGATGCATGTAGGATGGGTAAATAATTGTCCTGAAATCTGGATACTTAGAAAGAGAAAAGGAGCCAGGAATGTCCATTGTAAAAAGAATTCCTTGTAAAAAGAATTATTTCTTTTACCGATGACTAGATTTCTTAGACAAGAGTAGTGGAGAAACTTATAGGAATTTTATTGTGGTAAGTATATTATTCAAGTCAAATATAAAATATTTACTGATTGACTGAATTTTATAGATGAGATGTGGTTCCTGCCTTCAGGAAACTTGGAGTCTCACCGGGAAGAAAGACGTGGATGAACCACTGTTGGAGCATGTTAAGTGTTGTAGCGGAGTTAGTACACAGTGCTAGGAGAGCATATATAAAAGATCTATGTTAGTTTTCTAGTGCTGCGTAATAAATTACCACAAATATACCAGCTTAAAACAATATACATTTATCATCCCACAGTTGACTTGTTTCAGGAATCTGGGCACAACTCACAATCCCAGAATTAAGACATCAGTCAGGTCTGAGTCTTCATCTGGAGCTCGGGGCTGGGTGTTTGGAGGGAGTGGGGGTCCTCTTTCAAGCTCACAGGGGAATTGGCAGAATTCAGGCTCTTGTGATTGTAGTACTGAGGCCCTCAGACCCCAGAGGCCACCTATTATTCCCTTCAGGGTCAGCAGGAGAGTCTCTCTCACCTCAAAGGGGGCAAGTCCTTCTTTTAGGGTTTTTCACCTGAATAAGCCAACCCATCTAGGATAATAATACTCTTGATTAACTCGAAATCAACTAATTTGGGACTTTAATTACATATGCAAAATCGCTTCACCTTTGCCATATTCTATTGTCTAGGAGCAAGTCATAGGTCCTCCACATTCAAGGGAGGGGGTATAGGGAAAGTGCATAACAAAGGGAAAAAATATCAGGGTCATGACCCTGTCCCTAGGCTCCATCCACCACAGGAGGCAAATTAACTCTGTCTAAAGGGGGCAGAGGATTATTAAGGAAGGCTTCAAACAATGGGTAAAATGTGCGTTTGGTAATGGAAAATAAATAAGGTATTTTTAGGCAGATAAGGGAGGAAAGGGCATGTAGGTATTGAACTAAAATGAGCAGAAGTATAGAGTTCTAAAACTGAATAAATGTAGAATAGAGAAATAGGTCCAATATGGTTAAATCAAAATGTTGATAAGAAAAAAATGGCTTTAGCTTTGAACATGTATGACTATTTCATAATATGTCATAAAAAGATTAGACTTTTTCTCTATGGACAGTGGAGAATGATCTCAGGCATTTTCACTTCTGTCCATACATCCATGCACTCATCTATCAATAATTACAAAATGGCACTTTGTGCAAGGCACCTCTTAGCTGCCAAGGATATGCGGGTAAATGATACCCTTTCCCTGCCATCAAGGACTTGGGGTCTAGTGAGTAATGAGTTGAGTTTGCTTAGCAACTTGTATAAATGTGACTATGACACAATTATAAATCTGTAGCTTACGTGGTTCAGTCCCAGAGAGACTTTACCATCCAAAGAACACGTTCAGCAACCAAAATGATTTCAAAATAATTTAATTCCTTTACTTATGTATCTTGGAATTGAGAGGGGAACACGAAGTTTGCAACAATATTTCCTAAACTTTCCCAGTTCTTTCTCGCTATCCACTGTCCTCATATACTGCAGCTGCTTCCATCCTTCCCTTTGTAAACCACTTGGAAAAACTCATCACCAGCCCAAGTCTATACACATTCTCCATGTCCTACCCCTCGTCTTGTTCTATTTATACAAAGATATAAAGGAACCAGGTCTAACAAGTTGGAAACCTCCTCATGGGACAAGGTAAAGAAAAAAACTGATTAAACAAAACTAAAGTCTCTTTAGGTGACAGGAAGAGGAGAAAGAGGAACTAGTCATTGTTTAATACATTTAGGTCTGTCAGAAGACTAATAATGAGAGTTTTAATTGTAGGAGAAAAACAAACCAAATGTCATCTGATTAAGACTTTATTAAAAGCATTGCAATGTGACAACAGCTAAAGATGAGAGTTTTGTGGGGAGTAAGATGTTTAAAATTTCAGAGGATAAATTGAAAAAGTTCTGTCAAAGTTTAGTTTGGTTTGGAGAATTATTCACATTTTTGGAAGGTATATGAAAACCTATCTTGCTTTAATCATGGAAGTGGATGTAGGGAGAGCAGTCCTGGGTTTAGCTGCTATTGGTGGGTCAGTTTGGGTTTAGCAAGATGTGTGGGTGGGAAAATTCAGACTAAGCCCTTGCTCAAGATAATGGAAATTTTTCATTTTTTCAGCATCCTTCACATTATAGAGGTAAGCTCTAGGTTCTTGGACAACACAGAGTACAGATACCACCCTCAGACTGGGGAAGGGAAGGCCAGGAAAGACTTCCTCGTAAATAAGAGTTTTACCAAAACAAATAGCATTTTTGAAAGGCATGCAGGTGAGAAAAAGGATGCAGTATTCAAGAATTATAATAATTCAAACGTTCAAATAACAAGAATGTATAAAGCAATGTGCTTAAGTGTCCGTGGATACGAGTAGCAGAAGAGATGGAAGGTAGAGAACATTTGTATTGAAATAAATTTTAAAAACAAAACAAAACTGGAAGATAGGTTTTGGAATGGGTCAACCACTGATGACTAAAACTTCTCACACTGATAAGAATATAGAAGGTGAGCAGTTCTAAGAAGGTATGATTTCTATAAGGGTATTGAGGAGTAAAGAACTATTTACTAACTAGAAAAATGCCAACAAACCCTGTGCCTTTTATAAATAAAGTCATGGAAGACTGTGAGAGAGAGACTGGTTAGCTATTTAGCAGAACTGTTTTCCTTTCCTGCAGGCCACCTGGCTACCGTATATGTACCATCTTCCCTTGCTCTTAGGAGCAGCCATATGACAGATTTATGGCCACTGAAATAGTGGCCACAAAAGCATACAACAATTTCTGGCCTGGCCTGTAAAATTCCCCGGAATCCTCTGACAGATGGGTGTTGAGTCCCCAAGCAAACTAGAAGTAACATGTTGAAGACCACAGAACCTCCATCAGCCTGGGTCCTTGAGTGAGTGTGTGGAGCAAAGTTCCCCAGCTCGCTAATTAGAAAAACTTCTGCTGAGATTTAAGGGTTTCTCTATTAGAGAAGCTACCATTACCTTAACTAATACAGAATATTGTCTCCTGAGTAAGGGCACGGGAGAGTGATGCCTTCTAAATAAAGCTCAAATTCCATCTCAGCAGGCAGGTGGAAAAGCAGTCTGTGAAGAATTAAAGTAAATAAGAGAGTTATTTATCACAGAAAAGGGCTTCTGAGGAAAAATTTGGATGGGAGGGAAGCAAAGTGGAGTGAAATGAAGAGGTGATGTTGCTTTTATAAAGATAAGTCTGCAGGCAAGTGTAGAATGGATTGTAGTGCTGAAATAGCGAGAGCCGGGAGCTAGAAAGCTTGTGTGAGCTCCTGTTCAGACATCTTTCTGTTGTTTACTCAGAGGTGTAGTACTGATTGAGTCAAGTTTTTATATCTAAAGCATTCTGTATGAGAACTTTTAAAACATTTTTTTCAGAGAGCAAATCTTCAAAGAGGTATAATACTCTATGTTAATGTATCACATTTTTCTGAACACATAAAACATATAGAGTTACATCAAATTTTGCTTATATTATATTTTATGTATAGAATCCACACTAGATGGTCAATATATATTTCTAAAAACAAGGTATTTGTGTACATATGAGAGTACTTATTCATTCCTTGGGAAGGTGTAGGCAGTGGAATCAAGAGAAAAATATGGCCTGCAACAAATTATTTTGAAGCAATTAAATAACTAGGTTTAAATATCTTGAATAATAAATGTTTGCAGTCCGGTTCATATTTGTTACATTTTTTTTCTTTCAAATTCACAAATTTAATATTTTCAAAAAGCTATTATAGAACAAATATATGTAAAAAGCCGTATTTTAAATATTTTCCTTTGTTCATCCTAATTTATTCCCTTAGATAAATGTATTCTCTGATTATGTTTGGTTGGAATAAGAACAATTGCAAAAATCAATCCTTGCTCTTATCTTTACATAAGAACCTGCAATGTAAACTTTATAACATAAAATCAGCAGTCCTAGATGTTATTTAACTTCTTCATCACAAAAGAAAATTGATTTGTATTTAAATATGTTCAATGACTTTAACAAAAGCCTGTTAACTTTTCAAAATCTCTCCATTTGGATGACCTGTTACTGTTCAAAATCCTACTTCACTTAAGAAAATAATCATATTCTGCACTTACTATAGACAACACTTACCATTGTGGATCATACAATGCAGATGCTTGCAATATATTGGCTCTTTTCCAAAGAATTAGTGATTAGTAAAGATCAGAATAAACCTCCATCCACTCAATTAGATAACTAATATATCAAATTACCATTTACCAGAGTTACCGTATTAAGCAGCATTTACTAACGGCTGTTATCTAGGGTATGCAAAGGCTCGAAATCCACTGTGATGTTTTGTTAGCGATCATTAGACCACACTTTCTTTTATGTGACTCCTTAAATTTCCAAGAAGTGTCAAGAATACATTGTTTTCCATTAATGCTAATTGTTTAGTTATATTCTATTAAATTCTTCTATGAATATTTAGTACCACTCTATTTTAAAAAATACACTGTAATTTTTGGATTTATGTGATTCTCTAGCATTACATACAAAATAGGGCAGCATATAAATAAAAAGAAGTTTCTCCTATTATCTTTTACAGTACTTTGATAATTTGACACTCCCTCACCTTCCCTCCCTCCCGAAAAGCACTATAATGACTTTCTATTGCAAGTCCAATAGAATCTAGACTCCCTCCCTGGGCTACCAGGCCCTGCATGGTATGACCCCTGCCTACCTGCTCTCTCTCTTCTCTTAACACACTGTCACCCATTCTGTTCCCAGCACGCTGGCTCTTGGAACATACTATGTTTTTCCCTCCAGAAGAAAGTTGTGTGGATGCTTTCTGGAAAGATAATCACCACTTCCTGACTCCCTTCCTCACAGCTATTTTCTTGACTGACTGTTTTCTCTCCTTCAGAACTCAGTCACCTTGTCTGTCTTGTTATTTCTTTTTCTGCCAAACCTGTCAAAGTGCCTGTCACATAGTAGGTGACCCAAAAATATTTGTAGAACAAAGGAAAGAAAGAAGGCAGAAAGGAAAAAGGGAAAGGAAATAACAATTGTCTTTTGCCCTGTTTATTGCATATTGTGTGGAGTTACAAATACATAAACCCAGATAATTCCATTTTAAAACTAATCCATCAAAAATATTATTATGATAAGTTCTAAATAGCATTTGGTGTGATTTGCTTCTACAGCTAAAGACTGTGCAGGTTTTAGGGGCATGTTAATTACACAAGGACTTGAAACATTTCTTTAAGTATACTATTTTATACGATTTGATATACTGTAGATCTCTGGATGGTTCATTATAGTAATGAAAGCAACATTGCTGTAAACAATCAATGTTACATGCATGTAAGTGTACGGATATGGGCTCTCCTATTGCATGCTTATGTAATGTGGTCTCTCTATAATTAGCTAATCAGTTTAAATAGTTTTTACTAATTTAATTTTCTTCTCCATTTCCTATTAATAGATTGTCATGGTTGATTTCCCTGATGTAATTAATAACTGAGGAACTATGGTATGACTGCTGAAAGGCATCATTAAAATGAATCTTTAAATATTTTCAAGGTATTTAATTTCCTTCCTAAAGACAGATTGAAGAGAGTAGAATCAATTTGAAGAGAATAAGAGTTTCAATACGCATTAATATAACCTATAGTTATTTTAATTGACCAATTTAAGAATTCATTCAATTAGTTATCTCATGTATTTTTAATCTTCAAAAATTATATTGTTACTTTAATTGAAGTAATTATCATTAAAAAGGTAGGAAATTTTATAAGGAAAAATAAAAAAGGAAAAATTTCAAAGATATATATTTAAATTTCACAATATATAACAAAAAGAATAGAATACCTTCGCATTTCTTTTATATCATTGACTTTACAAAATGGATTTTTCCATTTACCCTTAATGGGTAGATCAAATAGAATTTTAAGAGTTGCTTCGTCTTAGAAGTACAATTCCATGTGACTCGTTTATTCAACAAAATATTTGAGTACCTATAATGTTTCAGTCAGTGTTCTAGTTAAACTAAGGAATTATTACAAGATAATTATGTTATTAATTTACTCAGTAAATATTTACTGAACTCTTACCACACGCCAGACACTATTGTATTCTGGGGCAATAGCAATGAAAAAAAGAGTCTTTGGCCTCGTGGAAATTATAGTCAAGTAGGAAAAGAGGCAGATAGATAGATAGATAGGTAGATAGATAGATAGATAGATAGATAGATAGATAGATAGGTAGACAGGTGTTATAGAAAATTATAAGGCAGGAAAAGTTGTTTAGAGAGTGCTGGGAAGAGGAGATGCTTGGAAAGGTGAAGGTGTTTGCAAGATTATAATGATAAGGATAAGTTGTAGTATCTAAGATGGATAGCTAGGGATGTGAGGCTGTGAGAAGGAATGAAGAGATGATATGCAGTGGATGTGGGTCTTTCTAGCTTTGGAGAATCACTGAGTTTGGGGAATTTGAGGGAGTAGTTAGAAATATAGAAAATGATATATAGAGAATGAGACGTTTAGTGTTGAGATTATGGGAATTGGGTGTAGCTATTGCTATTAGTGGGACATAGCATGACCTTGAAAGTGGGTGGCTGAGACATAACTGAGGATCAAATCATTGGAAAAGAGATCAAGATTCTTCTGCATGGGTATTGAATCATCAAGAATTCTGACTGGATAAAAGAAAGTGGTGGTGAGCCAGCTGTTAAAATCTTTAAGGAAAGAAGGAAAGTAATTAAATTACATCTTTAAATTAATGCAACAAAGAAAGGTAGCAGGCAGTGTAGTCTGAGAGTTTGGGCTTTAAAACTGAAAGTTTTCAGTCTGGAAATGGCGCTGAAGAGTAAGGACTCCTATACTAGAAATTTCATTGGGCACCTAAGGTACTACCATAACAAACCAATGTTACTGGTTTAGCTGGTGGTTATGGTGGATTGATGCTCAACACCATGTCACCCTCCTTCTAATGGCCCTTGATGAATAGCAGAATGTGGAAAGCTACAACCTACATTTTCAAGACTCTCTTGCAGCCAAGGCTCCCGATGGGATTTAGGTTCAGTCAATCTGATGCCCTCTCAGAAAGCTGTCTTTCTGTGGCTCCTGTTCTGTGGGCTGACAAGCACACCAGGGGAGTGTATGGAGCTTCTGTGGCAGTGTTAACAGAGGTCTCAGCATCTTGGCAGCCACTCTGTGGATGCTGAGAGGCAGGGCGTGTGGCACAGATCTCACAGGTGCAGGCTGTAGCAGGTATGCTGTGGTTCTGGAGCTGCCACTGCTGCTGTTGTTCTCCTCATCATGGCAGTGGTGCCAGAAAGCTGGAGACTTCCTGACTGGAGAAGAGATAACTTTTTTGTTGTTGAGTTGTACGAGTTCTTTATATATTTTAGATATTAGCCCCTTATCAGCTATATGATTTACAAATATTTTTTCCCAGTGTGTGGGTTGTCTTTTTGTTTTGTTGATGGTTTTCTTTGCTGTACAGAAGCTTTTTAGTTTGATGTAGTCCCATTTGTTCATTTGTTTCTTTGGTTTCCCTTGCCTGCTGAGACATGGTGTTCAAAAAGATACTGCTAAGACCGAGGTGGAAGAGTGTACTGCCTATGTTTTCTTCTAGGAGTTTTATGATTTCAGGTCTTACATTCAAATCTTTAATCCACTTTGAGTTAATTTTTGTGTATGGTCTAAGATAATGGTCTACTTTCATTCTTTTGCACTGGGCTGTCCAGTTTTCCCAACACGATTTATTGAAGAGACTTTCCTCTCTCCATTGTAGGTTCTTGACTCCTGTTTTGAAAATTAGCTGACCATAGACGTGTGGATTTATTTCTGGGCTCTCATTTCTGTTCCATTGATCTGTGTGTCTGTTTTTCTGCCAGTACCATGCTGTTTTGATTATTTTATCTTTGTAGGATATTTTGAAACCAGGGAGTGTGATACCTCCAACTTTTTTTTTCTCAACAAACAAATAATCAAATTAAAAAATGAGCGTAGGATCTGAACAGACATTTTTCCAAAGATATCCAGATGGCCAACAAGCACAAGAAAAGATGTTCAACATCACTAATTATTAGGGAAATGCAAATCAAAACTGCAATGAGATATCACCTCACACCCGTCAGTATGGCTATAATTAACCAGACAAGAAATAACAAGTGTTGGAGAGGATGTGGAGAAAAGATAACCCTCATACATTGCTGGTGGGAATGTAAACTAGTGCAGACAATATGGAAAATTATATAGAGATTCCTCAAAAAATTAAAAAGAGAACTACCATATGATCCACCTATTCCACTTCTGGGAATTTATCCAAAGAACCTGAAAGCACTAATTTGAAAAGATATTTGCACCCCTATGTTCATTGCAGCATTATTCACAATAGCCAAGACTTGGAAGCAACCTAAGTGCCCATCAATGGATGAATGGATAAGGAAGACGTGGTATATATGTATACAATGGAATACTACTCAGCCATAAAACGATGAAATCTAGCCTTTTGCAACAACATGGATGGACCTTGAGGGTATTATGCTGAGTGTAATAAGTCAGATGGAGATAGCCAAATACCGTATGATTTCACTCATATGTGGACGATAACAACAACAAACAAACACATAGATATAGAGATTAGACCGGTGGTTACCAGAGGGGAAGCGGGCCAGGGGAAGGGTGAAAGAAGTAAAGGGAACATGTGTATCCTGACAAATGGTAATTAGTCTTTGGGTGGTACACAGAAATTGAAATATAATGATGTACACCTGAAATTTATATAATGTTATATACCAATGTTGCCTCAATAAAAGTAAATTACAAAAAGAGGGGAAGAGATAGCAATTCCCCTCGATCCTTATTCTGTGGGGTAGCTTTAGGATTAGTTACTAAATGTTTAAGCTAAAGTCTGTTTCTTTAGCCCTCCCAGTGATTCATTTAATATGCTGTGACAAATCCACCACCAGCTAGAGTGGATTCTGGTCTCTCTAATAGAACCCTCAGCAATATAGAACAGTCAAAAAGAGCTACATAGAATTCCATATGGTAGAAACACAGAGAGGAGTTAAGAAAAAATGTTACATAAATGATTACATTTAGCTTCTCTTTTGATCATGAAGCCTTCCTTTTGGCTCTGTAGAATGTAAGGGCAATTTATTTAACATGTTTTCCTCCGAGTCTGATGGAATTTCATGTCTGGCATTATCAATATCTTTTGTTAATAATCTAGTTACCCGTGGTACTTTACTAAGTGATGTGACAAGTGATCTACAGATTCCAGGTACATGTCTTTTCTTAATTAACCTTCTAAAACAGTTAACGCAAGAATGGACACATTTATATAAAACAGTTGTCTCACAGTTCTGGATCCTTAAAGTCTCAAATTAAGATGTTGGCAAGGTTGATTCCCTCTGAGAGCTGTGAAGGAGAGTGTGCTCCATGCCTCTTGCCTAATTCCTGGTGGCCTCAGGCATTCCTCGGCTTACAGATAGTATTCCGTGTGTCTTCACATTATCTTCCCTCTGTAAGTGTCTGTCTCTCTGTCCAAATTTCCTGTATTTATAAGGACACAATCATATTGGATTAGGACCCAACAAAATGACCTCATATTAATATGATCATCTGCAAAAATCTTATTTCCAAATAAGGTCATATTCACAGGTACTGGGGGTTAGGACTTCAACATCTTTTGGGGTAACACAATTCAGCCCATAACAACAACCAATTAAAAATATAAATGTCTGATAACTGAAAGGTAAATGTATAGCATAGTTGAAAAATAGAGGCAAAGAAGTTTGTATATTATAAGTAATTTATTAATTTAATCTCAGCAACCATTCTCTCAGGAAATATCATCCCATTTTACCAATGAGTAGACTGTGTCTCTGGATATTTGCATAATTTGGCCAAGTTTAAACAAGCACAAGACAGTACTTGAATTTTGAAATTCTAAAATTATTCTATTTGAAAAAAATCCAATACAATTTTCCACTCTTCTACACTATTTTCTCAAAATAGAAAGGCTACATAAGAATTATAAATCTAGAAAGCATCTTTTCCTTGATTTTCACAATTCTCATAGAAAAATATAATACTGTAAGAACTATTTCAGCCATGAGGCACAGAAAATTTGGTATGTTGGGAATTTAAGATCCTTCCAGGTGCGTGATGCTAGTGTGGTGGAAACTTTGGTATGGGTTTTGGCAAGCGATGATGAGGACTGTCGGAAAGGAGAGAAGGAAGGAGATCCCAGAAATATATCTGGAGTAGAATTTATAAGTCTCAATGATTTATTGCGTGTGTAGTAATGAGAAGAAAGGAGTTTAGAATGACTCCCAGATTTCTGGTTTGAGAAAAGTAGGTCAGTCATAAAAGTATCCACGTGTATACAGAACCATTTTCAAAAAGAGAAGAAATAGAGAAGGTAAGTTTTGAGGATATGGAGCTTGAGGTGACTTTGAAACATCCAGATGATATGCACTAAGGAGTTCAAATATGAGAATCTGAGCTGATGGGAGAAGCCAGTGATAGTCTTCAGAGGACTGGACTGGACATCCGAGTAAACGTTGAATTGCAGCCAGATCCAAACATAAGTAAGAAATCAGAGAAATAGATGATGAAGCTGAAATAATTGTGGCACAATATTTAGAATTCTTTCCTATTTACATTTTTTATTAATTTAATTATGTAAGCACAGTATGTTAATCAATATAAATAATATGCGTTTGGGTTTTTGTATTATTTGCATTCATCAGAGTGTGTTTATATACATATTGGTTAATCCTCAAGGTTTCTGAGAAACAACAGATTTTATCCTACATGTAGGGTTCCTTTTGATTTACCCTTTGCCAACAATTCAGTACATCAAGCTGGTAGGAAAGAGGGGTGTAACTACATTGTAGATTCCATTACTGTTAAGTTAGCATTATCTGTTATTTTTCAAGAAGTTGAAAATACTTTTTGTAATTTATTGTAATGTAATGTAATATACATTACAAATAAAGTATAATTTTAATTGTCAGTTCACTTTTTAGAGTGATTTAAAATTATTTAAAAGCAAATGAATGTTATAAAATTCATGGAGATGTCAGTAATAGGAACATCCCATACATTCTCTCTCACTAAATTCCTTTTAGTTTTCATTTATATGATCTTACAGATTAAAGTTAATAGCAGGAAAGAACACTGAAGGAATGCAAAAAAATGCCTAAGAAGAAAGGCACTAAGAATCTACAAGTGATTTTTCTTATAATAAAAGCATAAGTGACAACTTTAATGGTAAAATGTCATAGAATAACAAATGAGTTAATTTATTTCTACAATCTGTTATCAAGGAAAGGACAGTGGACTGAAGAAAGGAAAAAGGCTAAACCATGCAGCATAGTTTAGTATATTTACTTCAAGAAATGGAAATCAAATTTATTATTGTATAAAAGTAATTCTTTTGAATTTCCAACTGTATCAAAATGTATTATTTAGTTGTATCAGAATAACATGGTACCTCCCTAAAGTTTTTGTTTTTAATTGCCTGGTCTCAATAAAGAGTTTACTTACATGTGAATAAATTATAAGAGAGTGCCTACCTCCAAAGAGATCCTAACTTTGTATGGATCAGATGCTCGTTTAAAAAATTACTTCTATAAGGGTTAAAATAAAATGTCCTAACTTGCAATTAATTCATTTTCTCAGATGATTGCAAAAGAGAAGTTACAGGTATTTGTCATATTTAGGAATCCAGTATTTGAATTACTATCATAAGATGTAAAAGTCAAGGCCTTCATTCTGAGTGTTGCATATCACTTAAATTAGTCTGTTCCTAGGGTAAAAAGAAGGTAACGTATTTTAAATGACAGTGTCAGTAGGTGTGTACATGTGGGTGGGGCTTACAGGAAAGAAGAAATTTTCTGAGTAGGTCTGCTCATCGTGCTGACTCTACGTGAGCAATGAGAGTGAGGTGGTAGGATACAAGGTTAATGTACAATTGCTTTTCTATATATAAACAATGAACTAGTGAAATTTGAAATTAAAACACAAAACCATTCATGTCATCACCCCCTAAAAATTAAATACTTAGGTATAAATTTACGAAAATATGTACAAGATGTATAAGAGGAAAACTACAAAACTCTGATGAATAAAATCAAAGAAGAACTAAATCAATGGACGGATATTTCATGATCATGGATAGAGCCCTCTTATAAATAGTCTAAAATTATTTCAGAATAAACAGTTGAAAAAGTAAATATTTTTTTTAAAAAGCTAAAATTGTAAAAACAAATTTAATAGACACTAAAACACATACACACAATCTATTTCTTTTAATGATTGTATAGTATTCCATTGTGTGAATGTATAATAATGTAGATAATCCTACATGAATAAATAGTCTTTAAGTTTTTTCTAATTTTTTGCTGACAAAATTTGGTACAGTGAACATAGATTTACATACCTTCTAAATAATTTTAAAAGTATGTGGTAGGATAAATTCTTAGAGCAGAATTAAGTCAAAGAGTACCTGCATTTTCAATTTTGATAAATATTACCAAGTTGCTTTCCAAAGAAATATGTGACTTTACATTTCCCTAATAGGATATGTGCCTACTCTGCCAGTCACTTTATAAATGACAACAGTGACATTTATGATCTTATATATGACATCTGTGACACTATGGGGAAACATTGGCTTCCAAATGAGGAAAGTGTATTTCTAGTCACTTAGAATGTACATTCTTTGTTGCCCTCTTGTTTTACTTGGTAAACCCTCTTTTTCTGCCCTTTACTCACTTTTACAAAACAAATTTGGTTTAGTTTTTCAAAATAAAATGTATTCATGTTTTTAAAAATTTCTTTGTAAATTTTCATTGTTTTGAATTTAATCTTACCAAGCCCTTATTTTTCACTGGCAGACACTGACACTGTTTGTCAGTAACTATACAATGGATTTTATGCATCTATTTAAATAATGATAATACTATTCACATATCCCAACAAAAGATGAACCAGGCCATTGACTTTTTGGTGCCTATATTCTATTTTTTTTCCAAGTCTCCACTTTGAAGACGTGAAGGAGTAAGGTACATATACTCTCAAATGTAATTTTCTATTTTGTCAGAAAAAAAGTGTCAAGTCCTTCCCATTAGTTATCAGATTATTTTAGGAAAGGAGTCCTAGTGGTATTTGAAATATGATAAATGCCTGTATAAGCACAAGGTCACAAACATGCTAATGATGAAGGAAAAGAGCAGCTGACCAGAGCTCATAACAGTAAAGGACCGTATGAGGAAGAGAGGTGTGACTGCGAGGTGCCCAGGAACACAAAGTGGGTCATTTCTAATTCGCAAGGTACCGTGGAAAGCTAGGTCCATGTTAAATGTGCTTTTATGCTTAATTAGCCTCTTTGGTAAACCTGCCCTGAATAATTAAAATGTTCTTTGAAAATGTAAGCCTTTTTTGGTTTATTTACCTATTTTTAAGTTTTTTTAAATTAAGTTGACATATATATATAACATTATATAAATTTCAAGTGTACATCGTTATATTCTGACTTCTGCATAGACTATATCATGTTCACCACCAAAAGTCTAGTTTCCATCCATCACTGTACAAATACCCCCCTTTACTCCGTTCACTCTCCTCTCACTCCCCTTCCCCTCTGATAATCGTCTATCTGTTCTCTGTATCTATGTTGGTTTGTGAAATGTAAATAGGTGAAGCCACTGTGGAAAAAAGTATGGAGCTTCCTCAAAAAATTAAAGATAGAACTACCATATGATCCAGCTATTCCACTTCTAGGTATTTATCCAAAGAGCATGAAAATGCTAATTTGAAAAGATACGTGTCTGCCTATGTTAGTTGCAGCATTATTCACAATAACCAAGACTTGGAAACAACCTAAGTGTCCATCAATGGATGAATGGATAAAGAGATGGAATACTGCTCAGCTATAAAAAGATGAAACCTTTTTTGTTTTCTCACCTGAGTACTGTACTTTCTAACTAATTCAGTGTAGCACATCAATAAAATGATTTCACTCCAGCTCTACTCCTGTATCTATACTAATCCATCTGAAAACACTATGCCAGGCAATTTATTCATCCCATAATTACATACTGAGTCTCTACTTTGGGCCAAGCTTTGTACTGGGCACCTGAAAAGGTGAATAAGACACAGAACCTGACCTTGAATGGGTGCCAGTCTAGGGGGAAGTCAGTCAAGGAAACTGGCAATGACACCATTAGAGGCCACTGACATGTGTGTGGAGGAGGGAACCCAGGTCCAACTGGAAGGGACAAGATAGAGAAAGTTTCCTAAAGAAGGTGACAATTGTGGTGAATCTTTAAGGAAGATTCCAAGTTAGATCATGGAAAGCTGTATTCCAGCCTGAGGTACAGCATTATAAAGTCTAGAAAGTAGGGAGTTCAGGGAAGATAAGTAATTTTGTTCGGCTGAGGGCACATACGAGACACTAGTGGGAGATGAGACGGGAGAGGTAGAGATGTGCTGGGCCAACAAGTGTCTTTTGTGTAAATAAGAGGAATTTAGATTTTGTTATGGAGTCACTGGGGAGCCATTATGGGATTTTAAATCAAGGATGATAAGACAACATCTGCTAAGTATCAGGCGCGTTGTTAGCTCACATGCTAACGTTGAGGACACTGCAGAAGAAAGAACTAAAATCAGGCAGAAAAAAAATCACATACGTAGTGCGTCTCAAAAGGCCCTAAGGGATTCAATTTACTATAGTAATCGTAGCTCTTATTTGTTTAGTGCTATATGTTTATGTGTTAAATGCTTTTCATGCCTTGGATCACTTAAGCTGCATGAGAACCCTATGAGGTCTTTACTAGGCTATTATCTTTTTTTTTTAATGAACAAATAAAAACACTTTACTGCCTAATTTTGCAAACCTAAAAGGGGATGCAAGCAGCCCTTCCTTTGAATAAAGAATATCTGTTCCCATAGATGTGCTTGGTCCATCAGGATAGACAATCAGCTCAGCAGTCGGAAATAGTGGGTCCTTAAAGGACTCCTTACCGGGCATCCACCTATAAATATTCATTTGTTAATTTTCATTTTTGCATTGAGCATTAATTAGGTTCCTGTTATTGAACTAGGTGCTGGAGCCATGAAAGTAAACAACACGGTTTTTTCCCCTCATAAAACCTCCAGTATAGAGGAGGGCTTGATGCAGCTTGAGTGTATTTTTATGTATTTGAAGTTAAATTATATGTACATATACTCTTGGCCAGTGCTTTATAAATTAATATTATTCAGGAATATTTTCCTATGCCATCCCAAATTTGCATGGTGGTAAATTGTATTTTAATCAATTTTAATTATTGATATCATTGTATATAAACCTTGATCTTCATCTCTGATTATTTCCTTACAATGATTTCCTGGAGGATATATTACTTACTTAAAAATAACATGGCACAAACCTGTACCAGTTAATACTCCCACCAGCAAAGTGCCCGATAGCAGTGGTGAGAGGGGTTTTTTAATGTTTTTTCAAATGTAAGTGTTATCTCTTGGCATATTGTTGGAAAAAATTCAAAGATAGATCAAAAATGGTCACAACGTTGACCCAGCAGTTTTCAGAATCCTCTTTGATGCCAGGGAGTTTTCTACTTTCATTGGTTTGCTTGAAAATTTTTCAGAATTTTCTATTGCTAACAACACCTACTTTCGGAAAATCTGTCATTTATTTTGCAATGAAAAATCTTACAGTAAGTGGCTTTTTCTTTTGCTAGTAAATTATTGTTGTGGATTTAACAACTACACATCAATCCTACTACCATTTGAAGATTATGGAAGCGATGAAGACGGAAAAGAAGGAAAAAGTGAAAGACAGCTAATTAGAATATTTTAATAGGCACATCAACTTCCTTGGATGAAGCTGGGTTAGTTTTGTGTGGGTGGATGTGTGGCTATGTGAATATGGGTATTCAGACTTGGCTTTCTTTTTATTCTTTCTAGTCATGAATATTTTGTTTGCAATAGCAATTTCTTTGAAGGTTTTTCTTTTATGATGACTATACAAAACTGTACATCATAACTTTAATTTAAAAAACAACAGAAATAGTTATGCGTGAAGACTCTAGGGTTATAGTCTGTGTTTAAATCCCTGCTCTGCCACATAGATTTGTGTACCTTTTCTGTGATCGCTAAAACTGGTATAATCATGAAACTTATTTCATGATGTTGTCTTTAGAATTAAAGGCACAAAATATGTAAAGAGCTTTGAATATCTGGCACCTAATAAGTGATTAATAAATGTTAGTTACATTATATATATTTCTTTTAAAATTCAGTTCAGTAGTCAGTGATTTCATTGTTGCTGTGCTGATAGATTAAAAGTTACATAAGAATCAAATTCAAAAAAACAAATTTGAATTTATATGTAACAATTGGAAAAACTAACATGTAGACAAGTTCGAGGTTCAAATTACCCGGAGTTCTTGAGAAGTGTATATTTCTGTGGGAAGTTATTTTATATATAATATTTACACATACATGCACGTATACATCTACCTTGTGTGTTTATTTGTATGTCTGTTATTAAGGAAATATATAGAATAGCTATTTGAAAAATATTCAGTTTTTGGAGATTCACTTGAGATTTGGAATGTGTGTGAATATAACTTCTGGAATCTGCCAAATGAAGAATATAAGGCATAAGCAGCTAGGTAAGTGAAATAGTCAGGTTGCTGTTTATCTGTGGAATGTGTGCCTTTCTTTTTTCCAGATAGAATATAATGGTTCTGAACTTTTTAAAATGTTCACATTACTTCTGATGAAGAAAGGCAAGGTTGAGTTCTCACAGAAACGATCTTGAGTCCTATGTTGTCAGGGAAAAGGGAGAATATTTTCTTCAAGGGTTGTGCCTGACTTCCTCTCTTGTTCAAGCTAGGTTTTCAGAACTCTGACCTGTCCTGGGTCCACAGAAGCCACGTGTGATTGTGGGAGTGAGTTAGAGGTGACCTGTGGCTTTGCGCTTGGGGCAGAGAGAAACCGAAGACTGAATTTCACACAAGAAGACTATATGCAATTTCATGTTTAAAGAGAAAGTTAGGAATCAAGAGCTATGAAGTGAAGTGTTCTCCAAAGGGGTTAGGTGGAGTGAGCAGGTTCCAAAAGCAAAGCCTGGAAGTATTCCCTGAAGCAATAGGACACGGCAAAGAAGAAGGAACCATCAAGGGCCCAAAGATCCTCGGGAGGACTTTTTACAAATACCTGCAATTAAAAGCTTGTTCACCTTCGCTCTACGCCTGGTATTTGCCCTGATATATGATCTCAGACCAAAGGTGGAAGGAGAGGATGAAGGGACAGGCACTCTTCAGTAGTATAGTTTGAAGGTCTTCCCTCATCAACGGGAGGGCTAAGGTTGAAATCCTTCTTTCTCTTATTTTTCTAACTCATGTGTGATATTTGAAGTTTATGAACTACTGTGGAGGGGTACAACCACGTTTCCACCGTTCACACATCCAAACACCTCATTGGGAATTAAGGGGCAAATGGTTCTGCTTTGGTTTGGACCCCAGTGAACTGGTCTTGTTTCTATTCTTTAAAATGCCTATAAAATATGCTCTTGTTATTTGTAATTCTTTAAGTTTCAAAATGTTACTGCCATAAACATTTTCTCATTTGATCTTTGGAGAAAATACATGATGGACATAGTATTTGTGTTATGAATTTTATTTCAGAGATGAAAAGCGAATATACACAGATGGTAAAGTTAATGCCATACCGCAAAGTTTAATAGTACGTGACTAGAATCCAGATCTAAGGGACTTACGACGTATTTATGTCAGAAGTAGGAGTAAAGGCTCTATAGTATTATTATTTTTTACATCCCTAACACTAAGAAAACCATCAGCATAGGGGTATAAATTTAGGAACGTCCAGGCAAGTGACAGGGCCTCAAATTAAATGTCAGATGATCTCTGCTCTCGTTTTAGACCTGCCCCAGTCTGTGTGAGCTTGGATAGGTCCCTCCACCCTCTCATAGACTGTTCTCCATCTGAAACTGATTACACATTGGGTTTTGAGCAAAGGAGAGACACGTGTGTTATATTTGAAAAGAATCTCTAGCTACGATGCTGAGAGTGGACTGAGAGAGACAAGGTCGAAGCAGATATCAGGATATCAGTTGTAAGGTTATTGCAATAATGCAGAGGAAAGATAAGGATGGCTTGGACCAGCCTGGTTGCTGGAAAGGAAATGAAAAGTGGTTATATTCTGGATATGTTTTGAAAAGTAGAGCCCACAGAATTTCCTAATAGACTGAATGAAATGAAAGACAGAAATCAAGAGTGATTTCAAGTTTTTTGGCCTTGGTGTTATCTAAAGAACTTGGATTATTGAATACCAAAAAGGTACTACAGAAGTACATGTAAAATTTAATTAAAAATATTCCCCAGACATTTAAATAAGAATTTCAGCCTAGATTTCAGCTGTGTGTATTTAGTTTCAAGTTATTGAGATATAGATTGAGGAAAATACTACTTTGGTAGCAATCTATATAAAACAAAATGAGAGTTTTTCTTGATAAACCTACAAGAAAATAATTCACAATGATAAAGATGCAGTTTTCAGTTTAGGTATAATAAAACAACCCAAGTGAAAAAGACCTGAGGGGATTTGTTTGAAAAGAAGATCAATATGAATCAATGATATTGTGTGCTAAAAATGTAATGTAGTTTTAGGCTTATCCATGAGTCGAAGTATAATGTCTAGATAAGCTTTTCTGTCAACCAGCGTTGCTCACCTGAACTACAGGAAAAAAAAAACCCAACTATTTGAGTAACTATTTTTTAAATTCTAAAATGCTGTATAACTACTACCATTCTAGATGCTTAAGAGAGAAGTTGATTCAGCATGTAGATGGGCGCCTTCAGGGCTTCTTTTCTTGTGTAACCATGGTTGAGAAAGACTGGTCTAGATGAGGGCCAGTCACCTGTTTTTGTAAATAAAATTTTATTGGAACACAGCCATACCCATTCATTTACATCTTATCGGTGCTGCTTTTGTGTTGCAACAGTAGAGTTGAGTGGTGGGAAAGAGACTGTATGGCCTGCAAACCCTAGATTATATAGTATCTGGCTCTTGACAAAAAAAGTTTGCCAACCAATTTTCTGGATCAATGAAGATAATATATCTAGTGCAGACCTTCCTGGTTACATAACATCTGAATATTATGTCACCTTTTCCACAAAAGACATTGATAAACATTAGTTTTGAGATAAAGATGAATACTACAGTATAGGACTAGAAAACCTAATATATGTGTTTAATTCACTTCATCAAATAATAATATACTTAGTGTGTATCAAATACTGTATTTGGTTTGGAGTAAAGAAAGAATGAGCCACAATCCCTGTGCTCAATGAACTTATATTCAAATAGAGAAAATACACATGAACAAATGTAATGCTATGTGGCAAGGTCGTTAGAATTACGCGCAAAGTGCTATCTGAACGTAAATTAATCCTGCTGATGGTGTATTGGGGAAAGTTTCATGCAGAGTAGGTGTTTGACCTGGGCTTTAAAGAAAACTTGGAAATTTGACAGGCAGACAAGAAAAAGTATTCTAAGAGACGGACATGCACGAGCAAAGAATAAAAGTTATAAAATATGTGGGATCTATCTTAGTACTTTTGGGCTGCTATAACAAAAATACCATAGACTGGGCGGCTTATAAACACCAGAAATTTATTTCTCACAGTTCTGGAGGCTGAGAAGTCCAAGACCAAGCACAGACAAATTCGGTGGCTGGTGAGACCTGCTTCCTGGTTCATAGACGCAATCTTCTCTCAGTGTCCTCTCCTGATGGAAGGGGGAAGGGAGCTCTCTGGGGTCTCTTTTATAGAAGCACTAGTCCAATTCATAAGGGCTTCACCCTCATGACCTAATCACCTCCAAAGACCCCCACCTCCAAACCCCATCACATTGGAGATGCTTTCAATGTACAAATTTTGGGGGAATGCAAACATTCAGTCTATAACAGTGTCTCTGTTGAAAATTAAATACAAGGAATATTTATAAACCCAGTTTAACTGAGCATATGACCAGTTTCCTCAACCTAGTTCCTTCCACCAGCATGGCAGCATTCTCATGATACCAGCAGCTGCTGGACAACTGATTGGTCCTCCATCCTTACTCTACATCAGGGACATGACAATGTCAAGGTAGCTCTGTTCTGTGTTCTGTGCTTTAGTGAGCCCTGCTCTGGTCCTCCTTTGGTCTCATTCCTCCCACTAGAACGCCTGTTCTTGAGGCCAAAAGGATATACCCAACTAGATCCCCCAATACCCCTTCTAGATCATCTCTGTATACCAGAAACCCTGAAATTCCCTGACCCAAAAACCTGAGCCTGCTTCCAAGGCCTGAATGGACCTCTTCCTTTGCCTACAGACCTCACCTCTGACGTGTGCACCCCTAGAACCATCAAGGCAAAGGGAGGCTGCTTGTAGTGGAGGAGCTTGGAGTTATGGATGAGAAGGTACACTTGTACACCTGTGTCTGACTCCCCTCACTGTGGAACAGAGCTGGTGGTGGTGGGAAAAGGGGGACAGCATCAACCCTCCATTTGTACTCTCTTCATACGCCCTGTGAATGTTACAGGGCAGCCTGCAGCCAGAGTTAGAAAACAGGTACCAGCTGCTGATTAGACAGATCAGACCCACTTGCATAACGAGCAAGAGCCCATCCAAGACACCAAATAAAAATCGTTAAGAAAACTCATGGCTAAAGGGAACAGAATGCCAGATCCCAGCCTTTTGATGAAGTGACAAGATTTTCCATCTCTTTGCAAAGATGAAGCGTAACAGCTACGCTGTCATTACTCTCAACACATTCGAGTGCACCTTCTTTTTAGCATTCTAATAGTTTGGCTCTTTTCTTCTCTTTCCTTTCCATAATCCACTGCCCTCTGAACGTCAAGAATTTATGAGAAAGAAGCTTCAGTGTTGATTAAGACTTTTAAATATTTGAGAAATACCCAATTTATTTATAATTAGTTTATGATTAAATTACTTTTTATGAAACTACATGTAAAAGTATCTCACAACAAATAGTAACTTGCCTCCAGAATATCACTGTCTTTCATCATCCTACTTTAAATATAGTATTATTTTGCTCAAATTGCCTTCTTTTTATCTTTTTAATAAACTACAACAATCCAAAAGATTTTCTTTTTAATGAGTTTTAAACCAAGCATTACTTAGCAGTCTGCCCTAGTTTTCTATACATTATAGATTCTGCTTAAAATAACTTTTTTTGTTGTTTATGTACAGGCATCTGCATGACTATTTAGGCTTTGAGGTCAATTTAAAAAAATGTAGGATTTATAAATAGGGAAAACGAACAATCTACTCAACTTACCCGGGACCAGGAAAATTAATTTCTGTACAATGACTGTAGATTTCACTTCATATTTTACCCATAAGGTTATCAAAAACTGCATAAATGACAAAAACTGTTTGCATCATTTTTGTTTCATTTCTTTATTTAGTAAAGCTTATTCTTTTTACAAAATAACAAAAGAGTAGTCCTGCATATCTAGACTTGGACAGCTAGAATTGCACCAGAAAATTTGATCAGAGTCAGGTTGTAGAGAATTGTGTGTGTCGTGCTAAACCGCTTGATCTTTATCACGTGGACAATGGGAATTTGTCTGGCTTTTTTTTTGGACAGTGTGATGATAAGATTTGAGTTTCAGAGATGTTTTTTTGGAACTTTGAAGGACTGTCTGGAGAGTGAAGATTCTAAAAGACAAGAAACTAGTTAAAAAGCTGTTACTGTAGTCCTTGCCAGAGGAATTGAAGTGGACCAGGGCAGTGGCAGTGGGAGGCAGAGAATAAGAGAAAAAGACAATCAGAGAGAAATGTTGGTTATGGGATGTGAGAATGTTTAGTCTGAAGAACAAAGAACCACACACAGGGTTTCAAAATAATTGAAGAACTCTTGTCTGGTCTCAAAGTGAAATTGAGTTCTCTCTCTCTTAAAATTTCTGTAGGCAGATAACTTTTGATGGAGGCTCTGCTTTCTCCTCGAGGAGACATTCCAAGTAAAGGGAACAGGATAAGTTGTGTTAGATAATAGATGGTGACCCAGTTTTACTAGATCTTAGATATCATTTAGATAATGATGAAAAATCAATTTAGATTAACTTGAATTCAGATTCTCTAAGAGTGAGGCTAAGAAAGAAAGATTGAAAGGTTTGCTCATAATGAGAAAAGGTCATTTGATGTATTTTCTTAAAATTATAAGTCAGATCAGGGCATGGCTTCCATTGACATTGGAATATGGTATTCCACTGGAAAACAGAGAAGTGCTCCCAAAATGTACATCTGTTTTTCTGAGGGAAAATGTTCTCTATTATGTAACTTCCTCTCACCTCCAGGGCTCATATCTGTTCCTCTTCAAAGCCACAATTAATGTCTCTGGCTCTCTGCATCCATGGCTTTCAGTTTCTTGTTCTTTGATCTATCTTAGCAGCAAATAGACAATAGCAGTGTTTGGAGCACCACATATACTTAAGAGCCAATCTTCACCTTGGAAATCACACTACCTTTAG
This sequence comes from Ceratotherium simum simum, assembly GCF_057802395.1. Taxonomy (NCBI): domain Eukaryota; kingdom Metazoa; phylum Chordata; class Mammalia; order Perissodactyla; family Rhinocerotidae; genus Ceratotherium; species Ceratotherium simum. The sequence goes on from NC_141924.1 coordinate 38,901,070, forward strand.
CATATTCTTCTAAAAATTTCATTTAAAAAATAAAAATATTAATGATGAAATTCTAACAATAAATGTAAAGATTTAGAAAAATATGACAACATAATATTAGCTTCTATAAACTGGCTAGTATTATTTAGTAATAATAATTCATGCCTCTAACATCTTCAAAAGCCAACAATGGTGTGTCTATTCATTTATTCAGTCATTTGATAAATATGTTTGAGAACTGTTAGGTGCTGGGTACTTTTCTATGCTCCATAATATAGTGATGCTCAAAATAGAGAAACGTGCTTGTGTCGTGGAGCTTACACAGTGTTCAGGGGGAGTAGACAATAAGCAAAACAATTTAAGCAAATATATAGTATGTTAGATAGTGATAAATATCTTGGTTGAAAATAAAACAAAGACGGGGTGTTGCAAAATTTAAGTAAGGTGGTCAGAGAAAGCCTTGATGAAAAGGGGGCATGGGAATAAAGATTTGACTGAGATGTGGGAGAGACTATCCGGGAAAAGGCAAAGGGAATAGCAAGTACAAAGGCCCTGAGGTGGAAGTATTCCTCACATTTTTGAGCAAAGAGCACAATTCCATTACAGGAGAATGGGTTAGGATAAAAATAATCACAGGAGAGGAATGCAGATAGTGTAAGATGTTGTAGGCAACGGAGATGGCTTTGGCTTTTACTGTGAGTGAGGTAAGAAGCCACTGGAGGATTGTGAGCAGGGGTGGTGGTGCTGGTCTGACTCTGGTGTGAACAGGATTTCCCAGCTACAGTGTCAAAAATAGACTGAAGTAGGGCAACTACTATTATTGGCAGTGGTTTTGACCTCTTCCCTGCAGCAGCTTTATCTGAGATGATCTGATTATGGGAGCAGAGTCAGCAGTACAAGAGTCAAGTCCATGGACAAACAGAAGCAGCAGTTGAGAAATCAGGGACAAATTAACAGATAAAATTCAGAAAAGTCCACAGTTCAAAGATACGGGTCAAACAGCAGGTCGGGATATGAACGTCATTAGCACAAGTGAATGAATATTTGACACTCCAAATGCTATTTAATATAACATAATACCCAAGTAAAATAAAATCTGATTGTTAATTTAAATTATATTTTAAAAACAAATAATTTACTATATTTTTTAGAAATAGAAATTCAACAGCTTCTATTGTATATCAGTGGAGGCACATTGTTAGAGTGACAAGATGTTGGATGCTTTGTGCCAAGGGTAGTGTTGTTTTTGTAGTATGCTCTTTAATCTGGAAGCTATCCAATCTGAAGTGGCTAGGAATTTGGGGAAAATGTGCAAATGAACTCAAAATGAATAAAAGCTCATGGAAATTATTTAATTTGACAAAATTTATAGAGTAAAAAATTTATAGAGTAAAGTTCTAAGCACTTTACTACAAGCATGGGCTGTGCAGGGTAGGGAGGGTGTATACTGCAGTGGCCATGAGGTCAGGTTTTGGGCCAGAGGAACTGGAATTCCAGCCCTGAGAGCTGCCAGCTTTGTGACATTGAGTAAGTAATTTAATCTTTCTGAACCTCAGTTTCTTCAAGAGTAAATGGTGATCACAATATCTACTTTATAGGGCTGATGGAACATTAAATAAAATAATTATATAAAGTGCATAGCAGAGAGCCAAGCAGCTAATAACAACTCAGGTAATGGTGCTCTGTTGCTGCTTTTTGTCTGAGTTTAAGAGTCTACAGATTAGGATAGCAAACGTGACATTTCACAATGTTATGTGTTATGAAATAGATTGATGTAATATACAGATAGACGGTTTGACGTAATTGGGAGGAAGAAAGTACTAAAGGTATCTGGGGGTATCAAGAAAGGTGTCACATAGATAGATGAGGGAGCCAATAAGCTGGATTTTGAAGAATGCATTCGAGTTTCAAGCTGGAGGTCATCATTCATTTATTCGTTCATTCATTGTCAGTCATTTAATTAATACATGTTTATTGTGTGCATGCTATATCCTGAAACTGTACTAGAAACTGAAAATGTAAACTTTTATAGGAAATAATCTGCCCACTCTTTTCCACTATGATGGAAAGAGCAACTCGTAAGAATCCGGTGTTGCACTATGTGAATATGTGTTCCCTAAAGCTGCTGTAAGTTCTATGCCCAAGAGTAGAGCGGAAAGAAGGTAAAGGTTGATTCTATTTGCAGTAATGAGAGAAGGAAAATAAAAAGAAAATCCTGCAAGTATCCATTCCAGGTGCTGTACACACTCACTCAGCCCTTACAACAACCCTCCGAATGAACTATGTTTTCCTCATTTGCCAGATGAGAGAAAACTTAGATTCAGAGATGTTAAGACAACTCTCTTGTCCAGGTCGCTTAACTAGCAAAGGGAAGAACTAGGATTTGAACATGGCCACAGCTAACTTAAGCGGGGGGAAAGGAAGTGCATGTTGCTATGTACCCAAGAGGAAAGGAAACCAGAAATATTTGTGAGCATCTCACAATAGTCCAATTCATATACAATTGAATAGTATTGAATATGAACTTTGTGAAACCCTTGTGTGCTGTGGGTGTTATTGTTCACATCATTTCTGCCTTTCAAAAGAGATCAGAGGCACAGAAATAGCCATTACTGATTATCTCAGGGCAATTATCAAGGCATCTACCCTCCAGGAGAGTGGGATCAAGGTTGGATTTGATTGGTCATCTCAGGAAGATGTGTGGACTCAGGGTGATTTACACATCCAGGTGAGGGAGAGAAAGACCTCTGGTCTTTACCCCTTACTACCTGGCTGACTCTGAAGAATTTTTCTAATTTCACTGAACTCCACTCTCCTCATCTGTAAAATAGGGAAAATAATATTCACCTCATAGGCTTCTCAGATTTAAATGGGATCTGATGGAAAGTGCTCAGCATGGTACATACATGGTGACTCGTCTTCCCTTCTCCCTTTTCTCCTGTTCCTCAACAATATAATTGTTAGTAGCTGAAGCTTTACCTCCAAGGTGGGAATTAAATGAGGAAAGAATGTGGACTTCCCTAGGGCATTACTTTAGACTGTGCCTCTCTGCTCACATGTAGAGTAAAAGAGAGGAGAGAGAGAAAATGAAAGAGAATGAGCATTAATAGCCCCTTTTTTGAGGTTATTGACAATTTTCTTACCTGGATCAAAAGACACAAATAACAGTCAGGGACTCCCTCTAGTTGTTATGGTTGTTGATACTAGAAGATGGAGAGCAGATGTGGAATGGTGCACCCTTCGAAGAGGCATGGTAGAGAGACAGGATGTATGTCCTGGCAGGGAGGATGTTCCATGAGTTCACTGCAGGGGTGGCAGAGCCCACAAAGATTAATGTGGCAGAAGTACTGAAGTTCTTGCTGCAACCTACCTGCTAGCTTATAGTATTGGCGTATGGCCAGCAGGCCAAAAATGCCGACAGAGGAAGAGTATCATAACAATTTTTTTCTTCCATTGCTTAATGCACAATGCTTTTCTTTATCTCACTTGATAAACTGAGAAAAAGAAGACAAACATGCAATTTTTTTTTTTTTTTTTTTTTTTGTGAAGGAGATCAGCCCTGAGCTAACATCCATGCCAATCCTCCTCTTTTGCTGAGGGAGACCGGCCCTGAGCTAACATCTATTGCCAATCCTCCTCCCTTTTTTTCCCTTTTTCCTCCCCAAAGCCCCAGCAGATAGTTGTCTGTCATAGTTGCACATCCTGCTAGTTGCTGTATGTGGGACACTGCCTCAGCATGGCCAGACAAGCGGTTCATCGGTGCGCGCCCGGGATCCGAACCCGGGCCACCAGTAGCAGAGCATGCGCACTTAACCACTAAGCCACAGGGCCGGCCCAAACATGCATTTTTGAATCCCTAAGACTGTACCCCCTGCGAGGTTGCAACAAGAAGGGCACATCATCACCTCTGTGGTATTTTTGCAAAAAATTAATTACCTCAGTGTAATCATGAGAAAATATCAAATAAATCCAAACTGAGGGTTATTCTACCAAATATGTGACCAGTACTCCTCAAAAATATAAAGATAATGGAAGACATGGAAAGGCTGAGAAATTGTCACAGATCAGAGGAGACTAAGAAGGCATGATAACTAAATGCAACATGATATCTTGGTATCTTGGATAGATCCTGGGACAGAATAAGAATATTGTGGAAAAATTTAGGAAATCTGAATACTTTAGTTGATAGTTTTGCATCAATGTTAATTTCGTAGCTTTCATAAATGTTTTACGGTTAGTAAGATGTTAACAGTAGGTGAAGCTGGGTAGAGGGTATATGAGAACTCTCTGTGCTATCTTTGGAACTCTTCTGTAAATTTAAAATTATTTCAAACTAAATTTTAAAAAAATCTCTGTGGCACATATCACAGTGTGCTTTCTTGAGCCACACCAACTTTACATAAATTTGTGAAAACAGCAGCTATTAGGGTTTTTGTTTATTTTATCAGAGTTTGGGATGCTGTGTCCTCCTCCTCATCTGCCTCTTTCCCAAACTAATTTTATTGAAGAGACTGGGAAAAGGAAAATTATGGAAAAAAGGAAATTGAGCACTGCCCATGGAAAGTGAAGGAAACTCTTTAGAACTAGAACTTCAGGTTGTGTTTAAGAGCATCAAAAAAAGACCTAACTATGAGATATGAGGACTTATTTAAATGTAAGACTATCACGAGGGAAGAGAGGAGGCCCTTTTTATAGTTCATCCCTATTAGGTTTTCTTATATAACTCATATGCCAAAAGCATATAAGGAACCTGTGTTCTAATAAAAAGAAAATTAATACAAAGAAGATTAATTTACAGATAATCTTGGGAAGAAAAGATTAAGTCACTAGTCTTATCTAGAAATTCAAAGGCATCTCATTTTTTTAATCCTTAATTTTCAATATTGTGGAGCCAAAAATAATCATGAAATGACCTGAAAATGTGGCCTCAGTGCAATCGCTTCTGTTCTCATTTTTATTAATCACAAAGAACAATCTCTAAGAGGATTATTTCTGTAGTTACAACTGTCATTGGTGAATAAAGCATTTGGTTGTCTCTAGGGAAGTGGGATTGCTGCCAAACAGCTCATATGCATGAGGAGCTAAGCATGGGTTAGGACATATTTTGACCTTTATGATTCAGGACTATTAATTATGACAAATTTTTGTTACTGATTGTTGAAGTAAAAAGAAAATCTGTAACCCCACTCTCCAGGGAGAGGTGCTCCAGTAGGGCTAAAGCCATTTTAAATTCTATTAAGTCAGCTCTATTTGCTCTGAGACATGTCATAGTCAAAAAGAGCAAGCTGTGGTACATCACATATGACACCCACCTTCTCAGATTTATTTTTATGCCTCAAAGCTGCCTCCTTTCTTATAATACTAAACCATCCTTCTAATTTTACTCGTATAAACATAACATCCTCAACATTCCATGATACACATATACTCAGCATAGCCCTTCTGTTTTATATCTCAATGTCGAATTATCCCATACTATCCCAGACGGTTGGATGCTAGAAACATTGGACTCTGATCATGTGCATTAAAGCTCACAAAGTGTGTAGAGTTAAAGGTTATTGATAAACAATAGACTTTTTATCTGAAACATTTGGAAGTAAGTTTCAGATAACATGGTGCCTCACCCCTAAAGACTTAGCATGTCTCTTGTAACAGTGTCTTTCTCCTTTATAACTACAGGACTGCTAACACACCCAATAAATTTCACATGATACATTAGTATCCAAAAAACAATCCATATTCAATCTTCTCCAGTTCTCTGCAAAATATTCTTATTCTTTATAGCTTTTTTATTCAGACCAGAATTTAATCAAGGCTTACACATTGATCCATGATTGGATCTTCCATGAGCTCCATTCCTAAAGTTGATTTGCCTATTGAAGAATCAAGTTGATTCTCCTTTCTCACATCCCATTTCACAAATGCCTATCTCTCTATATACAAAAGAAAGAAGGATGAAAGGAGAAAGGAAAGGAAAGGAAGGAAGGAAGGAAGAAAGGAAGGAAGGAAGGAAGGAAGGAAGGAAGGAAGGAAGGAAGGAAGGAAGGAAAGAAGGAAGGAAGGAAGGAAGGGGCTGAGATGATAATTGATAGAAATTTTATTTCACATGTAAAGCTGTGTAGGGAATAACAACTAACAGTTGAATTATTTCAAGTGAAAATTAAACTTACATCAAACATTTAGGGGTTGTGTTTTCAGGATTGTGTGGTAGCGGAGTATAGTAACTATTTAAGAGGAAATTTAGAGAAAGACTGGTTTCTAAAGTATTTTTTCCTCCTATTCCATAATCAAAACTGTATAATAATTTTCCTCTGTAGTATTTTGATTGCTTTGAACTGGTGCTTTGGAACATGTACCTGCAAACATTCAAATAAACAGAAAACTGGAAATAATGTCCTTGAACATGGGAAAGGTATCTTGAACTTTCCTGTCACCCCCAGAACATTTTGTAAAATACTTTAAAAGATAAATGTATATTATAAATATTTTTATCTATTAATAATTTCTCTCCATATCATTATTAGAATACTGAGCGACTAGGGAACCATTTTTTAAACTTTCTCTAATACTTTGACACTTTGGATACCTGAAAACTCATGAACTACCTGTGTAATTAATAATGCCCATGCTACAGTTTATCATTTTTGTAACTCTTAAAATTAAAATATATTGAGAATATAGTAAACAGTATATCTGATCCAAGAGGTGTTGCGCATTGGTGATCTGGCCTGACTAATTTGTAAAAATAGGACAGGGACTTGTGTATGTGGCTGACCTCTGAGATCTGAAAATCATCATGCTGTGCTCAGTTGTACACCGCTGTTCCATTATTCGTTAGTCATTCGAACACGTTGAGATCCTACTCTGCTCAAACACCTTGTTGTGAAAAAGGTACAGAAATGGAAAAACCACAACTTCTGCCCTGCAGAGTCATGTGGTCTTGCGTGGGAGCTAGACAATTGCACAAATAATGACAGCACTGTTATAGATACTCTAGTCTACGGGAGACCTCGGGACAGATCTCCAAATTCTTTTTGCAGAAGACTTGAAATAAAGGACGTGCCGTCTAAGTCTTAGAGAGCAAGAGGAGTTTTCCAAGTCGACAAGAGCAACATGAGCAGAGGAAACCGGTGGTGCAAAATAAGTAAGGTCACAGTGCCTTAGTTAGACGTTGTAAGCCCGCGGACTTTTGAATGAGTGACAGACTCACTCAAATGCTGTCGGGAGTCAGATTACGCCGAGATTTCAAGCAGAGGAGTTGCAGGATGATAACTGTGATTTTGAAAGATCATTTTGGTGGTGATGTGGAGGGAAAAGGCACTGGGTCCAGGAAGAGTAGCCCAGATAGGAGTCTGGGCAACAGAGAACTCTGATCTTAAGTAAGACAGTGGAGTGGAGAAGGAGAGGGTGGATAGATCCAAGAGATATCAAGAAAGCAGAATGACAAAACATGGTAATCGGATATTGTGACAGAAAGACAGAGAGAAATCTTTGTGTTATTTGCCTCTGTCTCTTTTAATTTGTGTGTTTGTATGTGTGTGTGTTGGTGGTAACTTCAATGAAATCCCTAGTTATGATGGAGCAGGTGGGTATGGCATATGATCTTTAAGAACCAATTGTGTGAAAAGACATACACACCTGTATGCTCATTGCAGCAATATTTACAATACCCAAGATAGGGAAACAGCCTGTGTCCATCGATGGGTGAATGGATAAAGAATATATGGCATAAATATACAATAAAATACTGCCCAGGCATGAAAAAGAAGGAAATCTTGCCATTTGTGACAACATGGATGGATCTTGAGGGCCTTATGCTAAGTGAAATAGGTCAGGCAGAGAAAGACAAATACCGTATGATCTCATTTATATGTGGAATCTAAAAATAAATAAATAAAACGAGCTCATGGATATAAAGAACCGATTGGTGGTTGCCAGAGATGGGATGGGTGAAAAGCATCAAAAGGGTCAAAGTTACAGTTATAAAATACATAAGTCATGGGCATGTAATGTACAACATGGTGACTATAGTTAATAATACTCTTGCATATTTGACAGTTGTTAAATCAGTAGACTAGACTAGACTTGTTGTGGTGATTATTTCAGATTATAAACAAATATTGAATCATTATGTTGTACACCTGAAACTAATATAATGTTATATGTTAATTATACTTCAATTAAAAAGAAACAACAACAGTCCTGAAATGGCAAAACAGCAGATGATGAGAATGATAAGTAGTGGTGTTGGGAGGAAACAGATGACCAAGTGATGCACTTTACTCATTTGCTAGTAAAAATTGGAGTGGATTCTGGCTTGATTTTGGTCATACCCTCTGTATGTGACAAATGTTTCACATTTGTCTGATCCTATTCTCCAAATGCAAATATTTTTAAAAATCTGCAATAATAAAATAACAGGAAAAGGCGATGAAAGGTAGACCATCAAAATCCTCTGATTTATTTTGGGTAATAATATTGCATAAGAGAACGTTTCTTTGGATAAGTGCTGGAATACTCAGCAATGGTTAATGTATTCATAAAGCATTTATATTACATGTCTTTTAAATCAACAGTTTAAGTGTGAAAATGAATAAAAATTTAAATTGAAATGCAAATGTTAATCATAAATTCAGATTATGGAACTCATTACCTTCACATACATTCCAAATTATTTGTGAGTCTGATGTATTTTTTATCTTTTGTCTTCTATGGCCATTTGTATTAATTACTCTTTCTGTCCAGTTCTGTCTAGATCTTTTAAATATCACGCTAGCAGGGCCAGCCCCGTGGCTTAGCGGTTAAGTGCACCCGCTCCTCTGCCGGCAGCCCGGGTTCAGATCCCAGGCACGCACCAATGCACCACTTGTCCAGCCATGCTGAGATGGCGTCCTACATACAGCAACTAGAGAGATGTGCAACTATGACATACAACTGTCTACTGGGGCTTTGGGGAGAAAAGGGGAAAAAAAAAAGGAGGAGGATTGGCAATAGATGTTAGCTCAGGGCCGGTCTTCCTCAGCAAAAGGAGGAGGATTGGCATGGATGTTAGCTCAGGGCTGATCTTCCTCACACACACACACACACACACACACACAATAAATAAATAAATAAATATCAAACAGCTGTCACTATCATGGTATTAGGCCCAAATGTCAGTTTTTTCTTGCCATAGCAGAAATAACTGGAATTGACTATGATAGAATTCTGAGGGTGGACCTGAGAGCATGGGTTAGAAATACCAGCCATGGAAGCTGTTGATGAATGTGACAGTGTTGGTACCTGTGGATTGATGGGGCTTGGGGACATACAGCTTACTCTCAGAATCACCTGTGACATGAGCCTCCCATCCTTAAAGATGTGAGCTGTGCATTTGTTCCCACAATAATAATAATAATAAATAGTTAATACTTAGCAAGTACTTATACTTGTCTAAGCAGTTTACGTGAATAACTTAGTTAAGTCTCACAACCTAATGAGACTGTGTGTTTGGTTCTGTGATTTATCCCTGTTTTACAGATGAATAAGATGAGACACAAAAGGTAAATTTCCTCAGGATTCACAGCTACTAAAGGATGGAGCTGGGACTCTAGCACAAGCAGTTGTCTCCAGAACTGGAGATTTTAAACACTTTGCTACTTTACCTTCCCAGAGGTCACGTTTCTCCCTCATGTAAATAGATCAATGACAGACTCACCCCAACAGATGTTCTAGCACAGCCTCGTCATGGCCAGTTGAGGTTCCAGATGCTTCAAGCTTAACACACCATACTGTGCATGTTCACATGTTTTTTGTCCCGAAAGGAAGCTCCCTAAGACACGGATCACATTATGTTTTGCAAAATATGAATATACGTTGAATAAAAGAACTAATTAATATACACTTTTTTTTAAAGAAATCTGATCCCAGGGTTTTACATGATTCATTATTTGACTATAAAAAGGACATGGAGTTGACTGGCATATGTTTTCAGATTTACTTAGGAATAAGAATTAATATTTAACTAAAAGATGACATAATTCTCTTTTGGTTTCACTTGTATTCCCTCATCAACAAATTGGAGTTGACAGTTATGTAAAGATAATGTATTTAGATATACTTAAAAATGTCATCTACTGTTATTATAATGATTGCTATCAGCCAAGAGTGGATACGAGTACCACTTTTCTCAGCTAAAGACGTCAAGTTACTTTCCTGTTGTTGCTAGTATGAGTTTTGTGGATTAAGCATGGTATACCCATTCATTTTGACATAATCCCTAGCTGATTTAAGGATTCAGCAATTCAGTTTGAAAATATTTGTGTAAATTTATTGAATAGGGTTATCACTAGGAATCTGCAATTTAAAAATTTTGGTATATATTTATCATACACAGGATTTTTCCTAAAGCAATTTGTGCCTGAAAAATGCATTGGTAATATCATTTCTAGAAATGGAATGGTTATTTATCCTTTCTTTGAACTTATATCCTAAAGTTCTCTGCTTTGTATATCAGACTGTGTTATACTGTTTATGTCATAATGAGTGAGAGCAGCAGTACAGTGTAGTGCTTAAACACAGAACCTTTGACATTATTTCCTTAATTAAAAAATATTAGCATTTAAAATTAACAATGCTATTTGTATTTTTTAATGGAAGTTATTTAATAGAGAAAAAATATTAAATTATGCCAAAATGCAAACTTAAAGTGGAGATTTAAAATCTGAGAAGATTAAATATGGTCAAGTGGTTTTCTTGCTAGAGGAAGGGTCTGGTCTACTATGAAATGTGTATTTCCAATTCTAATGGTTATTTATTTTCAAAGTACTGTAAGGAATGTTGCTATTATTCCAACTTATTGAAGTATAATTAAATTAGAAAATATGAATTTGAATACTGTGGAAGCATGATGGCAAATAAAGCCTGTTAAATGTTTGAATGTATCGGACAATATGAAAACATTAATATCTTTGAAAGCTTTCCTTGGCTCCCATAGTCAGCCTTATCCTATCTCCTCCGGAGTGTTCCTATCGCACTTTGCACATACTTTGTTTTTATCATGAGGCCCTGTCTTATTGTATATACCTGTTTATCTGCTTTGTTTTCCCCACTGGATTATCAGCATCACTGTGGTTGAAACTACATCTTATTCAAAAATGTCTAACAGAGCACCGAGCTCAAAACAGTGTGGACTAATTTCTTGAATGTGTCCATTATACCTACCTCCAGAACTTTTGACTTTTACCCTGGTGGCATTTTAGGCCTTTTATTTGGTCTATTATAGGGCAGTAAAATGAAATTAAAATTACTAGAATATAGTGAAATTATTAATAAGCAAATGACCTTTGCCCAGGCAATACCATATTTATTTTTTTCAGTGTCCTTTAAGAATATAGTACCACAAGTGAAACAGGAGGCATTTAAAAGTGATTCCTACCCCAGAGATACTTAAGTTTCTGCACAAGGGCAAGAACTAATTTACTTTTATATGTTCACCAAACCAAAAAAAAAAAAAGAAGAGGGGTAATTCTATTTGAAGTGATTATATTTATAATGCTGTAACTTCCCAAGCATGCAACTAGGAATTTAATTAAACTTGAAATCTACAATTGAAAATATTAGACTTCAGAAATGGAAAAACTGTGTAATATGAAAGATCTTTTCTATTTTGATATTTAAATACTTTATATAACTTTCCCTTATAGTTTTTTATAATAGCTTTATTAAGATATAATTTACATGCCGTAAAATTCACCCTTTTAAAGTGTACACTTCAGTATTCTTTAGCATATTCACAGAGTTGTGCAGTCTTCACCACTAATTTTAGAACATTTTCATAACCCCTCCAAAAAAGTTGTACCCATTAGCTATCATTCTCCATTGCTCTCTCCTCCAAGCACTGGCAACTACTAAACTACTTTCTTAGTCTGTGGATTTGTCTATTCCAGATATTTCATATAATTGAAATCACATAATATATGGTCTTTTGTGACTGACTTCTTTCGCTTACTGTATTTTCAAGATGCACCCCTGTTATAGTATGTATCAATATACTTCATTTCTTTTTACTTCTAAATAATATTCCATTGTATGGATCTACCATCCAATGGAAAAAATTTTGTTTATTCAAAATTTTCCACCAGCTGCACCATTTTGCAATCCCATCAGCAATGATGAATGAGGGTTCTATACAACTTTTTATGATGCACAGTTGAATTGCAGAAGAATTCTATCTCCACTTTTATAGAATAAATTTCTATTTTTATCACAATATAATGTATATCACAGTATCTGGAAAATATCTGTTACTATCTTAGCCTGTAAGCAGAACTTTAGTGCTAGAACCTGTTTTATCCAGCTTTGTGATGCCAGCACAATTTTGACACGTGACAGTCACTGTAAAAATATTGAATAAACAACTGGTGACCTGGATTTATCATTTAATAAAAATGTTTTTCTGACTTTCTTATCATTCTCTATCTGATTGTGAAACAACTCGTCCAATTGAAAGCCTTTCAAATAATTGGAGGTAGCTCTCATCCCCTCCTCTCCTCTCTATATTGAGGGTTTGTTTTTCTTCTTCAGACCAAACTTCCTAATAGAAAGCATTTTCACTGTTGAAATGTGAATTTTTTAGTTGATTGAATTATTTTAAATATAGTTCATATTTTATATGATTTAAACCTAGATTTCTTGTGTTTTTCTTTTATGAATTCATTAATTTTTTATATCACTTTTAATCATGTATCTCACAAACTAGATAACTGGTAGACAAAAAAATTCCCAAGGATAATTCCCTGATGGCTTGAATCATGTTTAATGTTAATTCAGTGTAGGAACTCAACATCTATAAATATTTTATCATGTTCAACTTCTAACTTTCTGTCAATATGGCATACATGAAAGTCTGAAAGACTTTCCCAGTACAAAATTCTAGATAAAATGCAACAAATAGGCCATTGAAAAACCAGCACAGTGTTTTGCGAAGACATGAGCATTCTGAAGACATTTGCTGACCCCAGGAACTAGAAACTTGGGGTTTATGTCAATGGGGTATGTTGGGAGCAGGGGAGACGACAGGCCTTGAACCTAAGAAAGGAAATTGAAACTAAAACGCCTGTATAAATCCAGAACTACTGAAGTGCTACACTCTCAGAGACAGTATAGCCTAGAAGAAATCTACCATTAGCAAAATGATGTTAGGAAGACTATGAATATAAACTTAAGTTAAGGTTTAGGAAAAAACGATGATCACCACAATGCTGCCCTTGAAAAGGATGGGAGTTCAATTTTTTTTTAAATTATATACACTTAAAGCAGTCCCTGCTTTGTAGTGCCTAGTAGAAGGAAAAATATATTCTCTCTGAAGGAAGTTCTTTCAGCCAGAATTTACAGAATTCCTACAGATTAAGATAACCAAATATGAACTTGCAATCACTATGTTAAATCACAAGAACTAAGTTGTCTTGTGCTAGAATCAGAAAAAAAACAGCAAATTCTGTTCTCAAGGATATCAAATATTAGAATTATAATACACATAATATAAAATAAATTTAAAATATTTTTTAAAAACAACTAAAAAGAATGAAATTGGTATGCCATGTTTTAAAATTCATTCCTCAATAGCTTTATCAAGAACAAGATTTAGTTCTGTTTTTTCCTAAAAATGCTTATTAATCTGCATTAAAGTTTTCATTACTAAATGTGAAACGTTTAACATTGTCTTTGTTAGCAAATGTAATCTCTATGAGAGGCCCAGTGTAAGGAGCTGGCCATATAACAGAGGCAAGAATGTCTTAGTTCTGGCCCTCCCAGACTTTACCATCTAGATGCAGAGATGTTTATATTAGATTAGAAGGAAAGCTTCCAGTCTTCTGTCTTATTGGGATCTGAAGATTTACTACCCTAGACTAACAAAAATCAAAGGAACAGTGGTATGAATAATTTAAAATGAGAGACAACGCACCTAAAAATTTCATTAATTTTAAAAGACCATTTTATTTTTACGTATTATGTATCATTGTGTTCTAAACAATGCACATTTCAACATCTGTCAAGAGTCTTCAACCAATCAGGGTCTACTTCTGTATTTACCATTGACTTCACTACCCAAATGATTCTAAGAGTGATCTATTCAAAGCAATAGAGCAAAATTAGCAAACTTATGGCTAATAAGGAGACTAAACCTTTTTCAATACATTGAAAGCAGAGATTTAGAAACAGTAATTTGACTTTTGCTTACTTGTGAACTATAGATACAGGGTTTTAAAAGAACACAATCAAGGGCCGGCCCCGTGGCTTAGTGGTTAAGTGCACGCGCTCTGCTACTGGCGGCCCAGGTTCGGATCCCGGGCATGCACTGACGCACCGCTTCTCCGGCCATGCTGAGGCCGCGTCCCACATACAGCAACTAGAAGGATGTGCAGCTATGACATACAACTATCTACTGGGGCTTTGGGGAAAAAAAAAAGAGGAGGATTGGCAATAGATGTTAGCTCAGAGCCGGTCTTCCTCAGCAAAAAAAGAGGAGGATTAGCACGGATGTTAGCTCAGGGCTGATCTTCCTCACACAAAAAAAATAAATAAATAAATAAAATAAAAGAACACAATCAAAAGACAGTAACTATATTTCAGAGCAATTGAGTTATTATGAAATGGGACTGCATGCTAGTATATATTTACAAGTGTGGAGTTGTTTAAAAGAAAATGTAAAAACTCAACATGAAGGAAGTGTTGAAAATATTCTCTTCCCTGAGTTATAACCTCCTTTTACTTTTTTCCATATAAAATTCTTACTCATGGACTATGTTTTCCTCTTGAAGTATATCATTAAATAAACTATTTTAGGGCTGGCCCCGTGGCTTAGCGGTTGAGTGCGCACGCTCCGCTACTGGCGGCCCGGGTTCGGATCCTGGGCGCGCACCGAGGCACCGCTTCTCCGGCCATGCTGAGGCCGCGTCCCACATACAGCAACTAGAAGGATATGCAACTATGACATACAACTATCTACTGGGGCTTTGGGGGGAAAAAAAAGGAGGAGGATTGGCAATAGATGTTAGCTCAGAGCCGGTCTTCCTCAGCAAAAAGAGGAGGATTAGCATGTATGTTAGCTCAGGGCTGATCTCCCTCACAAAAAAAAAAAAAAAAAACTATTTTAACAGCAAAAGATAAACTGAGAAGAAAGAACATCTAAATATATACTTGGACTGATGGCTATTTTCCATTCTCCCAAACAACATTAGCTTAAGTAAATAAAAAACAAGTCAGGAGTACTATGGACCTCAGTCAAATAAAGTGGCTTGTGTGTGTCGATTTCTCTGCATAATGTGGACAACAGCCAATCATTCTAATACAATTTACACATGTAAACAAATGATAATCTAATTGTTCTGCAGTTGAAGAATTTCCTACATTAGAAGTTTCTAACTTTTTTCTATTTGCAATACTTTATTTTTTGAAGAAGATGTGAGAAACAATGTAAAATTCCAGAACAAGATGAGAAATTGGATTCGTCTTGGATGCCAGTTTGGTTTATTAAGTAGTTGCTGCTTAAAGTGCAGCACTGAGAAATTTTATGAGCCTGCTTCAAGAAAAAAGTGATTATTTCATGTTGTCTCAGGCAAGAGAGGATAGAGTGTCAACACACAGGTTATTTATTTGATGAAGCTGTAGAAAGACAGTATAAGATAGTAAAAATCAATCTGTTATGTACCTGATTATACATTTCGCTCTCTACATGCAATTTAGGCATATGTGTGTTTATGCAGCAACTCAGTATCGATAGGATTTGTTTCATAAATGAGTACATATCTATAGGATAGAGGGAAGTCAGGAGTTTTTCCTAACTTTGGCTAAGTTTTTACAGATTTCTTATGAGCAGTTGAAAAGGTTAAGAATATATGTGAGTGATTTTCCATATATTTTCTTCTTGAAAAATTTACCTTACAAAGTGCTTCCCAAGAAAGCAGAGTCTTCTGAGATTCTTTCTGCTTCTACTGACCAGAGAGATACTCAGATGTCAGAGGCAGTCCCCTGGGAAGAGAAGGGAAAATGGAATATTTCTTATGTCAAGTGTTGTTTTTAATATCTTTTGTTGCTAGGGAAGGGGCATCAAGATGGTTGAAAAGAATAAGAATGGAAAAATTTCCAGTGGCCACAACAAACAAATGCTGTTGAAGTGGAAAGAATTAGTTGCCCATAAGGAGACTGAATAGTTATTAAAAGGAGTGTGCCAGGTTGATAGCACCTTGATTAATTTAGCAAGGTCCATTTCTGGTAACGCCAGAAATTTGGTGTTGTCAATGTCTTTGAGGGGTTGCTAAACTCATAAGAAGGAAGATAAGATTAATAATGTCATTTGCCTGCTTAAATCCCTTCCATGGTGCCCCTTGCCCTTTACCAAAGACCAAAATAATTAACGTAGCTACACTTCACTGCATCCGTACTGAACCGCTTTTTTAAAACAGATTTGTTGAAACATTCACATACCATTTAACTCACCCATTTGAAGTGCAATTCATTGGCTTTTAGTAGATTTTCAGAACTGTGCATCCATCACTATAATCCATTTTAGAACATTTTCATTACCCCCAAAAGAAATCCGACACCCTTTAGCTATCACTTCCCCCAATCTCCCCATCTCTCCTAGCCCTAGCAACCACTAATTTACTTTCTGCTTCTATATATCTGCCTATTCTGGACATTTTATATTAATGGAATTATATAATACATGGTCCTTTGTGACTGACTTTTTTAATTTAGCATAGTATTTTCAAAGTTCATCCATGTTATAGCAAGTATCAAGACTTTGTTTCCTTCATTTCTGCCTAATATTCCATTTTATGTGTATACTACTTTTTTTCATCTATTCTTCATTTGTTGCACATTTAGGTTGTTTTCACGTTTTAGCTATAATGAATAATGCTGCTATGAACGTACATGTACAAGCTTCTGTGTAGACATGTTTTCCATTTTCTTGGGTATATTCCTAGTAGTGGAATTCCCGGATCATGTGATAACTCTATGTTTTACCATTTGAGACACTGCCAGACTGTTTACCAAAGCAGTCTTACCATTTTACATTCCCACCAGCAGCATATGAGGCTTCTCCACATCCTTGCCACCACTTGCTGTTATTTATCTTTTTGATTATAGCCATCCTAGTGGGTGTGAAGTGGTATCTCATTGTGGTTTTGTGTTGCGATTCCCTGATCGTTAATGGTGTTGAACATCTTTTCATTTGTTTATTGGCCATTTGTATATCTTTGGAGAACTGTCTATTCATATTCTTTGTTCATTTTTCAATTGGGTTGTCTTTTTACTATTGGATTGTAACCAGTTATTTATATATTTTAGAAATAAGTCCTTATAAGATACATGATTTGCAAAAACTTTCTCTCATTCTATGGGTTGCCTTTTTACTTTCTGGTTGATTTCATTTGAAGTGCAAAGATATTAATTTTGATGGTGTATCAGTCAACTTGGGCTACCATAACAAAATATCATACACTGCATAGTTTAGATAAATTTATTTTCTCACAGTTCTGGAGGCTGGGAATCTGAGTTCAGGGTGCCAGCACAGCCAAGTCCTCTTCCTGGCTTGCACACAGCTGCTTTCTGGCTGTGTCCTCACATGACAGAGAGAGAGCTCTGGTGTCTCTTCTTCTTATAAGGGCAGTAATCCCATCATGAGGTCCCCACCCTCATCACCTCATCTTAATTTGATTATCTTCCAAAGGCCCTATCTCCAAATACCATCACATTGGGGGTCAGGGCTTAAACATATGAATTTTGGGAACACAGTTCAGGCCATAGCAGGTAGTGTTTAGTTTATCTATTTTTTCTTGTGTTGCTTGAGCTTTTAGTGTCATAGCTAAGAAACCATTGCCTAAGTCAAGATTACGATTTACTCCTATGATTCTTCTAAAAGTGTTATAGTTTTAGTGTACTTAGGTTTTTTTGGACTTTAGGAAGTTGTTCATGCTATTCTCTTGATCTGGAAAATTTTTTACTCGGTATATATTTTGCCTGGCTAACTCTTACTCATTTTTAACTCAAAACTATAACACTTTTAGAAGAATCATAGGAGTAAATCGTAATCTTGACTTAGGCAATGGTTTCTTAGCTATGACACTAAAAGCTCAAGCAACACAAGAAAAAATAGATAAACTAAACACTACCTGCTATGGCCTGAACTGTGTTCCCAAAATTCACATGTCGTCTTAGACGCTCCCTCCATACACATATCCCCTACAGGGGTTAGTTGAACTGTGCCTGTGCATGCTGAGCCCCCTGGATAGAGCCCCATTATAGCATTTATCACATTGTATTGTAATTGCTTCAGCTACCTTTATTTATTATGTCTTTTTCATCATTGTACACGTTATTATGTCTGAAAACATTACAGGATTTAGTACATATTAGGCATTCAATAATATTTTGTGCAGTCAATACAGAAATGATCAAAAGGTTGATTTATTAATTTACAGTGAGAAATAGAATTGTCAGGCAGACCTGGTATCCAAACTGGGCTGACAAGGGCAAGTCTCTTCTCTGTTGGGAACTACGCAGAAAATTCAGTTATTCTAAGAATATTTCTTGGTATCCATGGACTCAGAACATGTTACATTATTTGAATATTTAATGGCACCATGTCATGTTAGTGTGTCCTGACAATTCCAGACCACGCATATACTTGTTTCTACCCCTATTCCCAGACGACAATAATCTTTGAGCCTTAACTCCCTTTCAGAGAAGGAGGGCTTACAAGAGCCCTGCCACTCCTTCTTGTCTATGGCTTGTTTTTCTCTGTTATTCGGTGCCATACCCTCCCCTTTTCACTCACAAATTCTGCTTTAGTTATATATTAACACAACATAATAGGACACAAAGGGTTATTCTCTGAGCCATGTTCCTCTTCTAAATGCTGCATACACTAAAATTCTCCAAGGCAGGACAGTATGTTTTAATATACTTTATAACTTCTATAGCACCTACTAGAGCATTTTAACTCAGTGAATAGCAAACAATGTCGTAGCCTAAATATTTTCGGTTATATAACTCTGTTGCTTGCTAGAGAGACACGACTTAGTTTTGATTTGTTTAGAGTTAGAGATTTGTTGGGCTGTGTTGGGAGATTTAAATATTCAGCTTGAATGCTATTTTGTGTGCCTGGAGTGTTCACCACAGCAGGTGTTACCTAACCAGATGCTAAAGCCTTTTAAATTAATACGCAGCATCTTGTCAAAAATGCCTCCTGCTTTACACTGTCAGAGCTGTTGAAAATTGGCTTTTCCTGCCAACAGAGTTTTCAGTTGGCAGTGACTCAGCCCTGACATGCTTTAGCTACAATGCTTACTGGGCCAGGTGATTTTACTATTGTACTTAGAATGTTGAGTTTTAATAAATTTCCAAATGCTTCAAGCATCAAAGAAGCAAAAATATCTTTTGGATGAAAATAGAGATAAGAGATTCTTTCCCTCTCTTTCCATAAAGATGAGTCAATTCAAGAACAAGATCCTTAGTTGGGTTACAGAACTAGAGCGCTTGGTTCGTTTGTTGGGATTTCTCTTTGATGATCTTCCTCTCTCTTCTTTCCTATATCTGATACCATAAGACCAGGCCTAACGGCTTTCTCTATTTGGGGAAAAGTACCAGGCGAGCTGGAGCAGGTTAAAGGGAAAGCATACTTGGAGTGGGTACTTCAGTCTTGGTTCTAGGCCATTGAGTTTGTCTGTCTTTCTCATTTCAGCAATAGTATGCAGAGGGACAAGATTTGGGAGTTAGAGAAGCTACTCAGACTTAGGATTTGGGAAGCTACTGAAACTTAGAGCCAGAGCCCAAGGGGATGGGAGTCTTCATTCAGCATGGTCCATGCTACTCACCTGGGTCAGCAAATCTATAAAAGGCTTTGGGCTGGAACCCTGGATTCTGGCCAGACTTCTTGTGGACAGCTGGAGTGCTCTCAAATAGCATCTCACAGCAACCAACACGAGGGTTCATGGGAAACTCCTCAGATGTGCTTTATCCTGTCATTTCATTTCAGACTCCAGACAACATCTTGAGAGTTGTGTGAGCCCCAGGGTCGTGGTAGCAGATGCCATCAGAGAGGTGTGGAGGGAATAATAGCAGTAAGGTCAGAGACGTGTGTTCCAGGGGGCTTTTAAGAACAGTTTTATGATGTCAGAAAATTTCCTCATAGTTTCTATCTTTGTAAACATTAACATTATGTTAATATTTTTATAAGAGAACAGAGTATTATTTGATATGTTTTAGGTAATAATAAGCTAATTAATTGATAAGCAAGAATTTACTAAGTATAAAGGAGCAAAAGGCTACAACAAGCGATTTTCTCTTATAAAAACGTGCTGAGTATTTTTACTCTGTCACATTAATGTCAATCATTTTTACCATGCTAGTCCATTAATGATACAATGGGACCCCCTCTTCTTTGATGTTGCTCTTGAGACAAATCCTGCTGTCCCTGGTTAATTATTAGGAGGAATATTAGGATCTTTCCCCAAAATGAGGCAATAATTAACAATAAGATTTATGTAAGTGATTTATTTAAGTCAGTTGTATGATTCTCAAGTTAGAGTTCGGTTACCATTAATTTTAAAAAACTGCATGATTTTTGTATTTCCCGAAAAGTCTAATGAAATATACTATCCTAATATGGAAAATTGGGTCTTGGAAGAAAACAAAATTGTATGTGGATAACTACACATAGTTCAAAAATTGCTGAGTATATAGCATTTGTTGGACATCTACTGTACCAGGACTAATACTAGTCATACTTATACTAATGATCTCTCTTTTTTATTTTCTTTTTTACTTTGACTTTTTTTTTAGAGTAATTTTAGATTCACAGGAAAATTAAGAGGGAAGTACATAGATTTGCCATATATCTCCTGTCCCCACACATGCATAGCCTCCCCCATTATCAACATTCCCCATCAGGTGGTATATTTCCTACAACTGATAAGGCTATGTTTGCACATCAATGCTACCCAAAATCCGTAGTTTGTATTACAATTCCTTCTTGGTATTCTACATTCTAAGGGTTTGGAAAAATATATAATGACATGTCATTATATATATACAAAGCATTTTTACTGCCCTAAGAATCCTCGGTACTCCATCTATTCATCCCAACCCCCTCCAGCTTCAACTTCTGGCAACTACTGATCTATTTACTGTCCCCATAATTTTAACTTTTCAGAGGGTCATGTAGTTGGGATCATACGGTAGGTAGCCTTTTCAGATTGACGTCTTTCACTTAGTCATATGCATTTCAGATTCCTCCATGTCTTTTCATGGCTTGATAGCTCATTTCTTTTTAGTACTGAATAATATTCCATTGTCTGGATAGACCATAGTTTATCTGTTCACCTACTAAAGGACATCTTGGTTGCTTCCAAGTTTTGGCAATTATGAATGAAGCTGCTATAAACATCCATGTGTGGGTTTTCTTTTATGGATATAAGTTTTCAATTTCTTTGGGTAAATACAAAGAAGCATGAGTGCTGGATCATATGAATTAATGATCTCATTTTTACCCACACCAATCTAATAAGAAGGTATTGCTACCTACATTTCTCAGATACACAACTGAGGCTTAAAAAGTCCCCTGCTCTTCGCCCAGATATGAACCCAGCTCTGTTTCTCTCTGAAATCGGGACTGTTTGGACCAAGCCACACACGACTTCCATGAGTAGGCAGAGCATAAGGCCAGCGCACACATGAGGCACAGTGAAAGCACTGCTTAGGGCTCATGATACTTTTAGGGGCCCATGAAAATGTTTCAACTACTTTTGGGGGCAGGGAGGGTGGTGCAGCAGTTAAGTGCACGCACTCCACTGCGGAGGCCCCAGGGTTGGCAGGTTCGGATCCCGGGCGGGCACCGATGCCCGGCTTATCAAGCCATGCTGTGGTGGCGTCCCATATAAAGTAGAGGAAGATGGGCACGGATGTTAGCCCAGGGCCAATCTTTCTCAGTAAAAAGAGGAGGATTGGCATTGGATGTCAGCTCAGGGCTAATCTTCCTCATAAAAAAAAAATGTTTCAACTACTTTTAAAATTAAAAGAGAAAATGAATATAATCCAATCTAGATTATATTTATATGTCAGCACAGTCATGGAATATAGTTTTTAATATTTTTTATGAACGAAGGGGCCCACAAAGACTAAAGTACCTGGGGCCCTCAGAAGTCATGATGCGGTGCTGGCAGAGTAGTCGATTTTTGGATACTGAAGAGCTAAGTTGCTTCTAAATATGTTCCCAACCAATCTATGGTAACATGGCCTGCCCTCCAGGATTCAACAACAAAGACGAATCATCGCTCACAGCAGCCATTAAAGAGCACCTGAAACCTGGGGCAGCTCCGTACTCACGTTGACAGAGTCGGGACAGCAGAACGGGGATGAGATATAAGACGGGCACGCTTCAGTGGGAGTGTCGTCAGTGAGACCTGGTAGGAGCATGACAGGATGGTCAGAGAGCCTGAGGCTGCCTGACAGCACCTGTGTTTGATTCCAACAAATATCCACCTTGTCGATGATGCCAGTTACCTTGATTGGGAGATTTTTGAAAACGAAAGTTACCCAGTACCTCTGCCCACATCTACCGTAGGATGACTCTTGTAGCATGTTTGATTTTAAACAGACTTTAATCTCTCAGGTCACCGTAATGCATTAAAATAACCTTCTATTATGCTGTTTTAGGGAAAAGACAAAATGGTTTTCTTCTTGGAACATGGATACATAAAAAATCAAGGAGGCACAAAATATTATTTGTGGAGAGTTGAACTCTCATTTTCCTTTTAAATTGGGCAGCCTTACTCAACAATTCTGTGAGAACTTGAAGAGGCCAGTTGCGCCCGTCAAGTTGTGTTAGTTATGCAGGTGATTCTACCTTCGAGCTGTCTAGCCCAGGGCTGCCCATGAGACATGGCTATTTCATACAGTAATTTCGGATGACAGCTTTCCCTGAGCTCATGCAAGTCTAGGAGGCAGTTATAAGACCAGAGGTCATTAACACTGCATTTGATTACATAACATAATACAGCAAAAAGAAAAAATATATATATATAGAGAGAGAGAGAGAGAGTGTGATGGGGTATTGATTTTTATTAAATAAATGCTTTGTTGTTTTTCAAACTAAATGATTTCCAAACTAAATTTCTAAAGACTCTGGTGAATTTATAACAATTAATATTCTGAGATATATACGGATATAAAATTTAAGGAATATATTAAGTATTTTTGTTGCTTTGTTTTTGTCTTTCCAATGTAATACTTCTGTCATTAGTATGTTCTAGAAAGTATGTCCTGTGGTATAGGGAAGGAGATATTTCTCTTTATACATGTAAATTTGTATGCAGTTATATCCAAAGAAATACAGATTTAAAATCCAAAGCTTTCCACCAAGTATTACAAATAGAATTGCTAGAAGAATTTTTAATTCTCAAAACAGGAGTCACCAAAATATAGTAAATTGGGGGCACAGCCTAAGGAAGTCATTATAAAAACATTTTGAAGTAGTTAATTTTGTCTATTTAAATGCTAGATGGTCAAGTCAGCATGCTTCCGTGCCATATGCTTTCCTCAGAGCTATTTTTGATTTGCACAAATGTTAGCTGGTTAAAGAATAAACTTAAAAGATGCTTTTCTGTGGTTGGTGAGGGTGTTGGTGAAGCTTAGTGAAGCTGAATTCCAACTCACCCTTTATTTTTTCTCTTCTCTCTCAGACCGGTTTGCACTCATGGTTCTTCAGCCAGTACTTACTCAGATATGTGGCTGCAGAAATAAGGCAATCGTCAGTTCATTAATTAAGTAGCCCACAGATTAGAGAATGCAGGTTTAATTGAAAGGTAAAGAGTGTTAACATTGTAATTATGATGAATAGATTGTCATAGATTGCTCTAGAGATGGCTGCCGGGAGTCAATGACTTGAAATTAAAAGGTCGATTTCCCCTCTTGTCATGCAGCTTCTCCTGACCTGCTCTTCTGAGGTGGTGAGGACTCACCTATTATTAAATCAAGACCTTTCAAACATTTAGTTAAGGAGAAAATCTGTCTTTTTTTCCCCAAATAAACTTCCTCAAGTAAGCACACCATCCTGAAATGAGTCAGGGAAGTTAGCAATCTTTTTCAGTCCTTCTATGTTTAATATGAAATATCAGAAAATGAATTTGAAGATGAACATGTATAAAAATAGAATGTTCTGCGTCAGTCTGAGGATGGGCAGCCTGATAGGCTGTGGTGATTTACTGAGTGGAAAGAGGCGTAAGGAGAAGAGAGGAGGAAGGATGGATAGAAGAAGCTCTGGGTCTATACTCTCTCCCAACCAGGTCACTCCTATCGACTGTAAATTGGCCCTTGTATTTTTCACTTGAGAATAACACCTGCAGGCACCAAAACAAGAGAAGCTTCTTTGCATGAAACTGATTGAGAACAACCCATTGACCTAAAGGCTATTATTTGAAATATTAGCAGCTCAGACACTTGAACTTCCCCAATTGACCCTTAGCTCAGAGGCCAGCACACATGTTGTAACCACTGTTAAGATACAAAGGCAGGTTACCTCCGTTCTGGGATCTAACAAGCCTGGGGAATGTGATACCAGCATTGGCATTGCCATATACTATCATGGACCTTGCTAGAGTTAATCTCTTTTGTTCAAATTTTCTCATCTGTGTTCTGGGACTAATAAGGCTGTCATGGTGAATAGATGATGTAACAGATGTGAAGTTCCTAACAGCATTCCTAGCCTGTAATAAGTGATCAAGGAATGACAGCTCAAGAAGAGGATGAGGCGGGCAGGAGAGAAAAGAGGCAATGCTAAGAACTTAGCTGAAATAGAGGAACTTTAGATTTTATGCAATTTGTAAGACTTGTAACTTAGAATTAGGAGTGCATAGAAATTAGACAACTTGTGTTGGTGTATAAGAAATAACACCTTCAAATTTTTTAAGATACTAACAGGAAAAAGTTATTTTATTTTGCTCTATATTTTTAAGGAACTAATGCTCTACATCCTGGGTTGAATTCGTATTGAGGAGGATTGATACAGCTAGAAAGGATTCACTCCTGAGTAAAAGTAGTTTGAATGGTGAATGCCTAAACCCGCATGATCGTACTGAGAGCAAGGACTTTAACTTACTCCTTTTACTGTCGTCAGCCTAGTGCGTAGAGTAGTGCCCAATACATAGGGAGCACTCTATGAACGTGTGTGTGATGTGCATGGGTACAAGCTAAGAAAGAACAGGACATTCCCTTCAGTCTGAGGGCACTTACACGGCGCTGTGTGTCCTGACAACTATGTACTTGAAAATTCCAAGAAAAAAATGCAGAGCAGGGAAAGTCATTTTGGCCCTCAGGAAAAGTAAGGATTTTGGCAGACTGTGGTTGGGGAACGATATGATTAGTCTGAAAACTTGTCAAATATGGTTTACGACCCCTGTCTGTGATTCAAAGCAAACTCAGCTCTTCCTACAGACTCCTTTGAATTCAGACACGGTGAAGCGTGAATGAAATTTTCTTCTGACATTTATCCTTCACTGCCTTCAGCTTCCGCAAACCTCTGTGTTAAACATGTGTTCTGTTTCTTAACTTTTTTCACTCAAAATTATATTTTTTAAATCTTTCCATGTTGCTGTAAAAAGATCTAGCCTATTCCTTCTGCCCTTTGCACAATGTTCTATCATGTGCCTTCACTATATTTAATTCATCCATTTTCATATAGTTGGAAATCCAAGTTATTCACAATTCTTGGCCACAAAACCAACTTTCCTCAGCATATCTTATATTCTAATGCCTACAGCATATTTCTAAGAGCAAAATACATAGCATACATAACATCCCACATCCATTTGTCTATGGATTTTTTTTCCTGAGAATCTTGTGGAAATACTGTTCTATAGAATACAGTTTCAGGAATGCTAGACTAGAAAAATAACATATGGCTTAAATATGTATTTTCAGTTTGAGAATGAATAAGACTGATATAATATGTCCAATGAACAAATGATAAATCTGAATGCATGAATTATTGGGAACAGTATCACTTTATATACGTGCAATGAAACATAGCAGGCAATAATGCCATTACTGTGTAGAATATAGTATAGTATAATCTTTTAGATATAGACAAAAACACCTGCTACAAAGTAAAAAGGGTATCAGACATGTTATATATGCGCCAGCCCTGGTGATCTAGTGGTGCTCTCACTGCTTCAGCCCAGGTTTGTTTCCAGGTCAGGGAACCACACCACCTGTCTGTCAGTTGTCATATTGTGGTGGCTGCTTGCAGCTGTGATGCTAAAAGCTATGCCACTGGTATTTCAAATACCAGCAAGGTCATCCATGGTGGACAGGTTTCAGTGGAGATTCCAGACTAAGACAGACTAGGAAGAAGGACCTGGCCACCCACTTCCAAAAAAATTGGCTATGAAAACCCTACGAACAGCAGTGGAGCATTGTTTGACATAGAGCCAGAGGGTGAGAGATGGCGCAAAAAGACTGGGCAGGGTTCCGCTCTGCTGTATGCAGGGTGGCTAGGAGTGGGAATCGACTCTAGGGTGCTAACAACAGCAAATATGTTGAGCAAATTCTAATGACCTCACTCAGTAAAAGAAATAACTCTAATTTATTATACCTTTCAAAAATCGTTTTAAAGTCGAAAAGTTTAAGGGAATTGAAACGTTCATTTACTGTTACACCAAGGATTTATTGAGTGTCTACAATTTGTAAGGAACTATGCTAAATCCTGAGGATATAAAAATAAACAAGATAACAACTTTGCATTAAAAGATCATACTGTTTACTTGGGGGAGATGAATACATAATTCAATTACTATAAAAACATTACAGTAAATGCATTGATACGTTTCAGATAAGGTACTATAGAGCATTAACAAGGCAAACTGGTGCCTTTAAACATCAATTAGGTAGGCAGAGAGGACGGAGAAAAATATTCCAGATATAGGAGATAGTATGTGAAAGAAATAGAACAGAACAGAGATGAGAAAATGGAAAGATGGAAATAGAAACAGGAAGAGAAGCCTGTGGTAGATTCAGGGGATAGTCCTTCTTAGAAGGAGGCCGTAGAGAGTCAGAGTCGCCTGTAAATCGACAGTGTCTCTAAGCAAGTAAACTAACATCACTCTGTGTGGGACACTTTGGTGATGGGTTTTGAGTGCTGGTTAGTGATGGAAATCCTTGACGTGTCTCACATGTGAAATCTGAAAGATCTATGAGGTCAAGTGCAACAACTATGTCTAAGTTATCACTGTATCTTCAGCACCTAGCATAGGCTCGGACATGTAGTAGGTGCTCAATAAATGTCATGTCGATGGATGGGTAGTTAGAGGGATGATAAGTTTGTATCAATTGGTAGTCAAGAAATTTGATGATTTTCCATTTTCAGCCAGAAGGAGGCGGTGTGTCAGAAACTAAAGAGTTGGAATCAGGGTGGATTATTTTTAGCTGTGTGACCTTGAGCAAGTTCTTTATTCATGCTAAGCTTCAGTATCCTCATCGGAAAAATAAGGAAGAGATGAAGTAATTCATATAAAATGCTAAGCTCACGGCTCCTGCTCAAAGCGTGGTTGCTATTGTTCAATGAGAAATAAAGCTTAATTGTGAAAGGGCCACATTTTGTATGGTTTGAATTTTAAAAGTTAAAGTCTGTTTAAATTTGATGTGCTTGAAAATAGGGAGCTCTGAAAATTTTTGTGAGCTTGAGAAAGATATAATTTTTACAAAGACCGAAAGGATAAATTAGAAGAGGAAAGCCTGTGGTCAGGAGGAAAAAAACAACCTAACAATCAGTATGAAATAGATTGTCAGGGTTCAAAGCCCAACTATACCATTGACTAAGTGTCTAACTCTGGGTGAATTTCTTAACTTCTCTAGACCTCAGTGAGTTTTGTTTTTTTTTAATATTTTATTTTCTTAGAGCAGTTTTAGGTTCACAGCAAAGTTGAGAGGGAGGTAAAATGATTTCCCATATGCCCTCTGGCCCCACACATGCATAGCCTCCCCTATTTTCAATATCCCCCGCTAGAGTGTACATCTATTACAATTGAGGAACCTACATGGGTACGTCATCACCCAAAATCCACTGTTTACATTATAGTTCACTCTTGGTGCTGTACCTTCTGTGGGTTTGGACAAATATATAATCACGTGTATTCAACATTACTCCATACTGCCCTAAAAGTCCTCTGTGCTCAGTCCATTCATCCCCTCCCCCTTCCAACACTCCTGGCAACCACTTATCTTTTTACTGTCTCCATAGTTTTGATTTTTCCAGAATGTCATACAGTTGGAATCATACAGTATGTAGCCTTTTCAGATTGGCTTCTTCCACTTAGTAATATGCACTTCAGGATCCTCCATGTTTTTTCCTGGCTTGATAGCTCATTTCTTTTTAGCACTGAATAATATTCCATTGTCTGGATGTACCACGGTTTGTTTATTCATTCACCTGCTAAAGGGCATCTTGGTTGCTTCCATGTTTTGGCAATTATGAATGAAGCTGCAATGAATATTTAATGTGCAGGTTTAATGTGTGAGGACATATTTTTCAACTCCTTTGGGTAAATATCAAGGAGTGAGATTGCTGGATTGTATGGTAAGAGTGTTTAGTTTTTATTAGTGAGGTTTTAGTATTTTGTTGCAGGGTTTCATTAGGATTCCTGAGATAATCAATATAAATTGCTTGGCAGAGAGTCTAGCATATCGTAAAGGCTCAATCAATGTTTATTATATTTGCTGTTATTATCTTAGAAAAGATGACGTAAGACTCAGTTCATGTTGACAGTAAGGATGGAGAAGTGGGTACAGAAGAGAGAAATGTCAGAGGAAAAGTGTGAAAACATTGATGATTCACTCCATGTTAGGCAGCTGCACCCACTGCGGTTCCGGGCGTGCAGGGTGTGCTTGTCTAGTACTTGTTGCTCTGCATGAAAGGCATACCCTGCCTTGAGCCTCCCAGTTCCCCACACTCCCTTTGGACTAATTAAGAAGGATCATGTAAAAATTGTAAGTAATGGTTATCTAATTCTTCAGATAAGGAGAAAGAGAACTGCTAAATGCACTCCAAATCTGAGTCAGATAAACCTGATGAACAGCTAAAGTCAAAATGGTGTAGTGGAAAAGCACTAGACAAGCTGTCTGGAGAAGTATGTTCATAGCCTCACTCACTCTCCATGTGCTGTGAGCTCCGTGAATTTGTGCTTATGTCTTAGTAATTCAGTTTCCTCAGCCATAAAATGGGAATGAGACTCCTTTGCTGGTTATTGAGAGAGCAGGATGAGATAATGAATATAAAAGTAGTGCCTGAAATTTGTTAGGAAGTTAATAAATGTAAGACTAATCTTAATACACATGGAGTTGCTAAATAGCTTGCTCAGAATCAGTGCCAAGATGGTAAATAAAAAATGCAAAGTCATCTGTCACGGATAACATCTTGACTAATTTCTGTCCTCGGTTTTGAAGACGTGATTCTTTCAGTTCACTTATACATGATGGTTTCTCTTATTCGCTAAGCATAAGAGCATATTTCTCCATTGTAGAGAGTTTTGATGATAGAAATACATAGAAGGAAGCCAAAAAACAAAATTCAGTCATAATTTCACCACTTGGAGATATCTAATGTTAAAATTCTGAAATACTTCCTTCTGATCTTTTTTCTTTCTGTAGATAGCAGCCTAAACCTCTAGAAAGAGACCAAATATATGTTTTTTTTTAACTAGGATGACATTAAATGCACAGATTTAATTTATTTTTTGTCTTATAATATTCGTGAATATAGGATTACTTTTAAATGCCTATATGTTAATATACAGTGCAGAATCTGTCACTTCTTTTCTCTGTCAAAACTGTGCAGTTTATATGAAGAAAGTTTCATGTTTTATGGAAGTGTTTATTATTTTCTACTTGTTGCTTTTCCATTCTCTATTTAGATAATATACTCAGAGGGTATCAACAACATTTAAGCAGGCAGCAAGCAGGGGAGAAAACATTCATGTGTAATGCCAGCCAAAATGTAACAGTGAACTCGTTCATCTTGACTCTAAGCTCTAAGTCTACTCTGAAGTCTTTGAAGTAGCCACTTGGGCTGAAGCCAGGCAGAGAAACTCAGCAAAATAACTGGTTTGAAGCAAACAAAAATATAAACCCTAAATTTTTCCCAGCTTTGCGTCATCATCATATTCTTTTACTTTTTACTAAATTTGCCTTTGTGGATGTTAGGTTAACCAAACCTATCTCCCTCTTTGTTTTTGATCTTCTGACAGTGCCTTCTCAGCCTGGAGCTCAGTTTTCCCAAGTACTCGAATATTTAAGTATTAATTTTATTACTGAGAATCATTCTAAATCATTTAATGATAATATAGATCTGTTTACTATTTTTTAAAATTGTTCTAAAATAACATTTGTTTATAAGTTAGAGTAGCAGAAGAGTTGAATTAGGTTTCTTCATCTTCTTTTTAAAGTAATTTTTACTGTGTCTAAACTCTCTGCCCACTGGTAAAAATACCCATATCATATAATCTCTGATTGCATTTTGGGGAAAGAAGCCTTTGAAGATTCCTCCAAAATGTCATTTGTCATGTGAAGAAAGGATTACTCCAGAACCCTGAATTTTTTTAGCAACATGATCCATTTTCATTTATGGAAAATAAATACTAACTGAGCATCCACTGTGTCTTAGACACTGAGAGTATAGCAGTGAAGTCAGATGAAGTTCCAGTTCACGTGGAACTTACATTTCAGAAGGAAAGAATGTTCAATGTGTAAATTAATAAGAGAATCTTGGATGATGTTATCAAATCTTAGATGCATTTATTATTTTGTAAGAGACAGGTACATGGTCTTTCTTCCTCTTGTTAACAAATAAATGAACTTCTTAATCTCTAAATAGCACATTTAGCAGGTTTTTTTTGGGTATTGGGGTTGGTATTGGTGGTGTTTTTTGTTTGTTTTTTGATGGTCTAGTATACTAGTCTGAACATTGCTATATAGGAATGGAAGTATGAGATTTTTGGAGTTGTTCACAAAATTGGCCAAATTTAAATCATTCTATATTATCAATATATTATCATACTAATGTTAAGTTCAGTATGATTTATTTGATACATTTTGAAATAGATTTTATGGACTCATCTAAGTAGCATATTATAATAAAATGTGTATGTTAAATATCATGGATTAGCATTTTCTAGACATTGGAATCAATTTAATAAGAGCAATGTATATATATTGGTCAATTAGGTCATTTTTTTCCATTCTTCACATTCAACAGTTTATATTTTTAATTATGTTTATTCCTGGTAAAATACATTTTTTATATCTGGAATATGTTTTCAAATATTTTTATTCTCCTTTCAGGAATTTGCTGCACTGACAAAAGAATTAAATGCCTGCAGGGAACAACTTCTAGAAAAGGAAGAAGAAATTTCTGAACTTAAAGCTGAAAGAAACAACACAAGAGTAAGTATAAAACTGCTTCTACTTGGAATTAGTTCCATATATAGTTCAGCGCCTTATCTCTACAATACTCATAAAAATATAAGCATTTAAGAACTTTTGGAAGACTTCAAGCAGACGCCAACTCCCAGTCTGTTACTTAAAGTAAAGGAGAATATACTACAAAATTCAAAACAGGAAGACAGGAAACCTAAATTATAGTCTCTACTACTAAATCACCATGTTGCCTTAGAAAATGTTCTCATTCCTTCTGGCCTTTGCTTTATTTGAGTTTAGAAAGAAAGGCTGGATTTCAATAGTGAGTTTCAAGCTTTCAAACTGTTGTATTGGAGTAGGAGGGCAATATTTCAGAGGATGGAGATGGGCAACAAAGACAGGTTTGAGAGGGGAGTATGAGTTTCGATTATGGGGCCCTAGGAGGGAGTGGCTTGGCATTTGTTCTCACCTCACCACAGCAAAATATTTAAAAAAAAAGTGTTAAAATATAAAACCATTGGAACAGAACTCTCCTAGTTAAAAGAGGTATTCATTTTCTATTTTAGAAGATTGTTGAGGAGATTTCCAGTTCTGATATTCTGATTTCATGAAACTGAAGGATTTTGCTATATTCTGCTCTTGGAAACCATGTACTCCTTCAGTCTCATGCCATATGACATTAAAGTTCAGAATCTGACCAAAGATGATATATTTTCCAGTTCAGATGAAAAAGTCACTAACTTTTATGAAACATGTAAATCGCCATATTACCCATAAAGAGAGCAATTTCTCTACTGAAGGAATGTAGAGAAAAACCACTTTTGTGTGGATATAGTTCAATTTCAATATGAAGTAGGTGAAAATATTTTAAGTATTAGAGCTGTAGCAGATTAGTGCTGAAAAATAAGCTATAATTAATGGTTTATTCATTTTATGCTTGGTCATAGAGAGCAATGTAAAGAAGCTTCACAGTGAGATTGTACGTCTAGTGAGAGAGACAATTCTGTGCATAATGGTTAAATGATCAAACTCTGTTTGTCTCCTTATTCACCAGGGTCTTATTTTACAGTAAAGAAAGCTCACACAGTGTGCACACAAGGAATGGGTTTTCATTGAGGCTTTGATGACCAGTCACAGGACTCTGCCTCTAATGCGACATAACAAGGGCAGTTTAGATCATTTTATCAGGTGTCAGATGAATTTTTCTGTTTCTTTCACCCTCTGTATATTTTTTCCCACCCTTTATTTTTAACCTGCACTGTTTTTCCGTGCAAATTTAAAGTTTATTTCTGCCATGAGATTTATTCTGTCCTATTTCACTATTTTCTATTTTAATGCTTTAGGCTGCATTCCCTGATGTAGTGCAGTACAGCCAAATGTAGAAGTGGGAGCAGGAAGCTGAAAATGGAGGGAAATGCAAGCCTCTCGGGGGACTTCCAACTAATCTTCATATTTAAAATGAACCAGAAATGCTTTTGTTAGCTGTGAATGTATTTCTCCTTTACACAGACTTTCTTTCTCCAGCCCTGTACTCCTTTCTGTAGACCTATAAGGAAGAAGTTACAGTTACTCCCGTTTTATAGATGAGGCAACTGAGCTCAGAAAAGGGCTTGCCAGAGTCACGCTGTTAACTTGCCCAAAATCACACAGTTAGTAGATAACAGAGAAGGGATTTATAAGCTAAGGCAGTCTGACTCCAGAGCCTATGCTCATTGCCTAAGAGTAGAAGGCTGCAGGATGGAGTGTGTCATTCCTTCTTGATTATGACTAATTTCAGAGAGCTAGGAGATTTGGTGACAGCATCCACACAATTTTCATCATCTTAGACCCCATGAGGTCCAGAAGTACCTGTGGCTAATGCACCTGCAAGTGAGCCTTGGGCAATAGAGGGACAAGGCAAGCTATACTTGAAATACCTATTCAGGAGTCAAAGGAGAACAATACAAATGTTAGGTTCTATTAGGATAATAGAAACTGAAGCCATTGATTTTAAACAGGAATAATAGTTACTTTGAAAACATGAATGAAACTGGAAAACATTTTTCTACCTTTCTTAAAGCAGTGGAGGATTTTTGATGTTGATTATGTCAAGGAGAACAGATTTATGAAACCTTCCTTTTGCAAAGTATTGATTATATAACAACTTCCTAAATTACATAACCACCTCTCACCCTCCCCCACTACCCAAAAAATATCCAGTGCCAAAAATCAGACATATTTTCTCTCTTCCCCCATAGCACCCTATTAAATGTTGCTAAATATAACAGTTTTTATAGATTTATATAATAGTTTCTCCTTCTACATGTTGTGTTTTTCTTCTTGCTATAAACACCTACTTAACAGGTCATGGAGAGAAAGCAATAAGCTAGTATTTCCTTCTCACACCTTAGATTGTGAAAAGTTTAAAGCAGAATTGTGTGTCTTAATTTCCAGGGCTCTGATCAACTTGGGACTCTTTCCACGTTGAGAGTTAACATATGCTCATGAACTGAGAAAAATAACAGAAAAAAACAGCCCAGAAAGAGAACTCATAAGTGGATAGAGTTATTTGTGTTAATTTTGATATCATCAAAAACAATAGATCAGAAAGGGCCCTCCTGTATATTTGAATGAATTACACCTTCTCCCAAATAGAAAATAGAGGTTTCAGAGGGAGTTGAATGAATGAGGTTTATCTAATATATCAAGCAATAATAATGATAGTAATATAATAACTAAAATAAATTGTGTGAAATGTTTTTCTAAATGTTTTACGTGTTTAACTCACTCTATCCTTACAGCAATCCCATTATCTCCATTTAATTGATGGGAAAACTAGCATAGTAAATAACTTGCCTCAGGCCACATGGTTTATAAGTGACACACCAAGGGAATCCACTCCTGGCTTAACCACAGGCTGTGTATTTAAGAAATCATATTCCTATGTCACTCACAAACCATATATGATACAAGGGATTGTGTTTAGGGAAGAACAGAGTTTGTTCAATTTTTTGTTCTTCAGTCCTAATCTGTTCAGTAATTTATTTTGCATCAATTGTGCGTAAAGTAATGTACTGGGTATTTCTTGTGATGTCAGAGCTGAAAGTTGTGGCCATTTGTCACTTTGTCACTACAGAAACACCTAGTCCCCAGGCCCAAAATATGAATGAATGAAAGAAATCAAAGTAATCACTAGAGTTGTTCTTAAACCTAGCTGCCTGAAGAATTAAATTGAGGACATCCAAATAAAATCATCCTAATGTTATTCATGATTGTACAAAAATAGAAATTTCAAAAATTGTAGTGAGTATTTACAGAAACATTCCAATAAGTTTTATTGTTTAATATTTCCACGCTGACAAAAATGTAGGAAAAGTGATTAAATAAAATTTTTTATTCCTAAAACTTCTCTAACCGTACCTAGGCAAGTTATATTTATAGAAAATAACTTATCCTTGCTGTTATTTCAACATACTCAAATTGACTACTAAAATTTACCATGTTTTGGCAGAATTATCTGAACTAATGGAAAGGTAAAGGATGACCAGAAATGTTAACATAGTTACTATCTCTTACTTATCTCTATCAGAATGGAGAATATTTTTTAGTTATTTATTTGTTTTTTGTGAGGAAGATAGGCCCTGAGCTAACATCTGTTGCCAATCTTCCTTTTTTTTTGGCTGAGGAAGATTGGCTCTGAGCTAACATCTGTGGCCATCATCCTCTATTGTGTATGTGGGATGCTGCCACAGCATGGCTTGAGGAGTGGTGCGTCAGTCCACACCTGGGATTTGAACCTGCAAACCCTGGGCCACCAAAGCGGAGCCCACGAACTTAACCACTACGCCACTGGACCAGACCCCAGAGTGGAGAATTTTTGTTGTTGTTTTGGAATTGTTTCAATTTTTGTCGCTGAAGATCTCAAAAGATGGTTTATATTATTGACAGTCTTTTAGAATGTAACTATTATATGTTCAAAAAAGAAGTTATGGTTTCAAGAGCCAGTCTTAATGTCAGCTATAAACAATAAAGCTGTAATTGCATCTCATGGGTCCTAAACTAAAAAACTTAATTGCTTTTAATTCAAATTAAAGATTTAATTTGAAATATTACTTGTTATGCCCTTACTTTTGTTTTGAGCTAAAGGAATTATGTAAGTAAATGTTTAAATAACAATCAGACACTTGCCATTACTAAAGAAAAGCTTCCCATTCTTGACAAACCTCTATCTGCACAAGTTAATAAAATCCCTCCAAATATATTTCCTCAATGAGTAGAAAGTATAATCCAGTTCAGAAAAGGAAGACCCTAGCAGTTGAAAGCAGTGACGATACATGTGTGCGCATGTTTGGGTGCATGTATATATCTTTATGAAAGTGCTGTGACAGGCTCTGACAAATCCGAGTAGACAAAATAGGACATATGCCCTCCCAACAGCTGTTTCAATGTGGGACTCAAGCATGTACCTAAGAAATATAGGGGATTCTAAACAATATTTGAGAGTAAAAGATGTTGAGTGGACTAAGCGTGAAAGCAACCAGTTTGAAGGTTTTCATTTTCAGATGTTAGTGTCGTGTGACCATATTGCTGCAGCTGAATTAGTCTACAGGGCAGAATGTATTTCTACTTGAATGCCATTTGTCACTGAAAATAATTACACAAAAGGTTGTGTTGAATTCAGATCTAATAGGAAGATGTACAGTTTTAGAATTTAGTCCCAATATTCCCAATGATGCAGTATGTGCATACACATATATGATATGATATGTTTGTGTGTATACATATATAGACTGTGTTTTTTTAAGGTGAATTCCAACAGAGCATTAATGGCCATTCGCATAGTTCTTGCAGTCCTTTGCATATACCAAAGAGAGTGCCTTCTGCAAGATTTGTTAAATATTAGACTAAAGCGTGGCTTCCAGCTAAGATGTACAGTTAGTAGATTGTTAGTGGTATCTTAGATAAGTTCCTCTTTATTTTTCATGTATTTTCATTTGTAAGCTTAAAAGCCATAGATACGTGCTAGATTAGAACATATTTGCGACATTCTCCAGTCTAGGTAATTTACATTTATCATTAATTCAATAAGTAAGCATTAAGCATATATTATATATAATATTTTCCTAGGTATTGAGAAGTGTTTTGGGTAAGTTAAATTGTTAAGCCCTTAAGGAGTCTGTTTTATGTCAATAAAAACACATTTGGTTTTATTATTGTATAGATGAGAGTTCTTCATGGCACAACACAGTACAGCTTAGCTGTTTTAATCAAGAAGACGTTAATTAACGCATGCAAGAAATCTCTGAACTGAGCTTCCAGACACAATTTCTAGGACCACATTTCTTAACCTTGTAGGTTTTTCTTATACCCCCAGTCCCAGAAACACGTGGCTTCTGTCACTACCTATGCCAGTAAAAGGGACCCCCCATCCCAGCATGTTTCCTCATCT
This sequence comes from Ceratotherium simum simum, assembly GCF_057802395.1. Classification (NCBI taxonomy): domain Eukaryota; kingdom Metazoa; phylum Chordata; class Mammalia; order Perissodactyla; family Rhinocerotidae; genus Ceratotherium; species Ceratotherium simum. The sequence continues at coordinate 38,937,926 of NC_141924.1, forward strand.
GGCTCCCCTCTGAATCTGTTCCATGCCAGTGGTTCTGGTTGGCTGACTCTTGAGTCACATGTCTGCCACCTAGTGGTAAACATGCCTGAGAAATGTTTCTTGGATCCGATATTGGGAAGGTGGGGTTCAGAATGTGGGGAACTATTAAATAGGAGGGTGTGTTCAAAGATTTTGGGCAACCACAAATGACAAATCTCACTGCAAATCCAGCTTTTATTATACCCTTTTCCATATTAAAATTCTACATAGCAGCAACACTGACATATATCTACCCAACAATACAACTACACTTCTTAGACAAAAACAAAATCACCTTTTCTCAAAAGAGAAGGTCTATAATCTCTAGTCACTGCATCTAGCTACATGTCTAAGGTTCTTCAGGGTGTATACTCTTGCTCTCATTAAATCTCAATCCTATCTTAATATTCTATAATCTATGGAGTAATTTAAATGTTCATTAGCATCAACATACCAAATATAAAATAGAGTAAAAGTTAAAAATATAACAACAGCAAAAGGAGAATAATTTGATATACATTATGTATATGATACAACAAAAAAGAAAAATCCTCTTTTCTCCAACTGGTCAGAGAATTCTAGCTGACAATTATAAATTCCAATTCTAAACCTTGATTCCTAGACCTATGCACATGGACCCGTATATATTCTAAGAGAGAAACTTTACCTTACATCATTAATTCTGAGTATATACTAATTCTGGATGATAGCATCCCAACCTAGCAATGTGTTATCTACCAGCTTGAATTAAAATAGACTCTTCCTTGGGTCATTCAACCATTCTATAGGATCAGCTGCTTCTGTATGATTCAATAGCCTAGTTAAACCACGGCTGGGAGCATCAGTCAATTGCATTACTCTTTTCACTGTAAAATGAGTTTTTTCATCAGAAATAATGTTGTGTATGATAATATGACCATAAGCAAAAATCTAGTAAGATGGTGTTGCTAGTAGAAGCATAGCCATTAGAGAAGGCAAATCCATATCCAGAAAAAGTGTTTATTACAGTGAGAAAAGAGAGCTATTTCTTCCTTGAGGGAGGGGATTTAATGTATCCTGCTTGCTTCAAGGTGATTAGCTGGTCTCCAGGTATATTGTGTCATGTCAGGGGTTCAAGGTTGATGGCTGCAGCTAGTAACTTGGCCATTCAGCTGTGGTGGTAACTCTATCAACCTCGATGATGAGAAGCCCATTTTGTCAGGTCAATGAATAACTTCTATCTCTGAAAATAGTCACATTTTTATACCCATTGAGCAAATGTTGTGGTGTCCAGAGAAATACGCTAATATCCACGAGGCGAATCATTTGTCCACTAGACTATTGAAAGCCTCTACAACAGTGGGTGCCAAAGAATTACTAGCTCAGAGCTAATACCCAAGAAATTTTGGTATTCTCTTTTCCTGAGTACCGTTACCATACTAAATGCTTGCAGGTTTTTTAAGGGAAGATTTTCTTATTATTACTCCATAACAAACCAAAATTTAATGGCACAAACAACATTTTACTATACTCACAGATTCTATGGGTCAGGGATTCAGAAAAGGCACAGTGGTCAAGGCCACGCTCTGCTCCATAATGTTTGGTCTCTCAGCTGGGATGACTTGATGGCTAGTGACAGTGATGTGTTGGTAAATGATTTCTTTTCTCGGGAAAAAAAAACACTGATCTATAGGGTTTGCCAAATTGCGTAGTGTAAATACTCTCACTGTAGCTGATTTCAACCTACTGGCGTGATGTCACTGAATATAGATTTGGGAAAAGTTGCACAGTAGTGAAACATTAGTATTTCTACCGTTCAGATACAATAGAAGTAAACAACCCAAGGAGCATAGACAATAATAAAATATAGTAAAATAGTTAGGAAGTGATACATTTAGAGTGTTTATAATCTTTTAAAATACATTTTATTTAACTATAAGCTTATATAATTTAAGCTTTAACAAAGACAATATTTAACCACCTGCTCACAAAATTTCTGAAAATGAGCAATCAGCTCTTGCTTGTATGGGCCAGCTTTAGCACACCATTCAGAGGAGTGTCTAAAATATCTGGAGGCCGAAAGATCCACTTATGAGATGACTTCTTGACTTTCATATCTGACTCCTGGTCTGTCATGGCTGGAGGACAGGCAGACTCAATTGGGACTTTTCATGCGAGACCCTCTACACGGCCTCTCCGGCACAGTGGTCTCAGAGGAGTCTGACTTTTTATTTGGAGGCTCAGAGGTCTAAGAACAAGTGTTTCAGTGAATTAGATGGAAACTGCATTGCCTTTTAGGACCTAGGCCCAAAAGTCATAAATTGTGACTTCCACCATACTGTTTTGGTCAAAACAGCCGCAGGCCCACCCGGGATCGAGGAGAGGGAACATAGACCTCACCTCTCAATGGCAGGAGTGTAAAAGAAATTGGGCTATTTCTTAAAAATCAACACAGATGATACTGACAGCTACTTGTGGTAGCTCTTATAATATGATATAGTGTAACATAATGTAATATAGTAATATAATAGCAGCTACTTGTGGTATTAGCACAGGGTTTTTCCCTCAAGAATATTTTTCACCTTAATTTAAAGAAATCTCCAACTGTAAAGTTACTCAGGTGTGAGATTTGGAGCCCAAGACACTTATTAGGTGACTTAAGTCAGGATTTAGTCCTCCAGACATGGAGTTTTTATCCTTATTACGGTTATTATTTTATTAAAACAACCTGGTCCTTACTGGTCTGTTAGGGATTCTATGATCAATTACCGTCACCAAAGATCCCAAAGGTCCCAAGGGATCAAACCATCCTGCCTGTTACAGTAACTACACCTACTTTCTCTCAGGTGATTACATACTGTTGCTGAGCCTCTGCCACCGCAGGATTCTATCATCCACAGGGAAATCAGAGTCCGCTTTAGCATCAGCATTTCCCGCTTTTCATTCCTTGTCTATAAAGAACTGCTATTATGGGGATTTTGTAGTTTTGGGGCTCTCTTCCTACTAAAACATTTCTCAATGACTCAGTGAAAATAGTGTCACTTTCATCTCAAAGGAAATAGTTATGGGGTAGGCAAAATTCTCCATTTTAAACTCCGTAAATCTTCATTTCCTTCTTCTACTTTATACCCAACAAATTTCTGGATTCTTATCTTCATTTATTCCATATATGGCCTTATTCTATGCCACCACTGAGTTTATATTTTAGTTAGCCAGTGGAGCAAACAATTACAACCACACCCAGCTGCTGGATATCACAGTTAAATCCAGATTCTCTGATAAATATAGTCGTATTGATGAATTTAACCGGAGAAAAATTTTTGCTCTTTCTTTCCTGTTACAGCACAACTAGCATCTATTTCTACATATATTCCCAGATTTCTGAGATTACAAATTAGCATAATCATACAAATCTTTTGATTTGAAAGCCTCCTCTTCTTAGGTTAGACTTTGTAACTTCTCCCTTGGTGTTCTGGTTAGAAGTCTGGAGGCAAGGAGGGGTGTTTGGGGGTGGGACATGAAGAGCAGAGGCTTTGTTTTGTAAGATAGCTGCTTTAAGTGAAGGCATTACGTGGTCATCAAGACAAACAGGATGGGGCTCATCAGAGAAGCAAGGAGACTCACTGGGATTTGGTGGATCAGGGTGACTGAGACTCATCTGAATCTTTCCACAGGTCATTTTTCTAGTTCTTGGAGTGCCTTTTTATCTTCAGAGTGGTGTCAGGATTTCCACGTGAGACACCTGGTAAGGCTGTGAATTCATCATACATTGTAATTCAGTGACCTCTCCTAGATGAGGCTCTTTATCTTCTTTTTGTTCTGTCTTAGGACCTCAATAAGAAGCTATAATGAGCAGCCGTAGCAACGCCAGGGTTCTCTGTGCCTTGACCTAAAATTTAAAACCTTAAGCTTTTCCCTTTCTTTCTTTAAACTCTTCAGTGCACTTCACCCCATTGTCTTATATTCTTCCTGCCCTTCAAAATGTCTACAGTAGCCATGACTCATCCATCAGAGCCTTGCTTTCAGAGGCACGCATTTCAGGGGAACTCAGGTGATCACTTAAGTAACTATCTCACCTTCATGTGCCATGGAAGACAATGTTCCTTCTTTTGATGTTAATCTAACTATTACTTTGTCAAATCTATCCAATCAGATCCTATATTCCCCTTTGTCTGAGGAGTTCTTACTTATAAACATATCTGTTACAAACTACTGTTTTAAGCAGGGTTCATTTATTCATTCAACAAAAATTTATGAGCATCCACTCTGTGCCAATCTTCTAGGCACTGGAGATACAGCAGTGAACAAAATAGAAATAAACTTCCTTTCCTCATGGACCTTACATCGTTTTTGGGGACACAGACAGTAAACAACGTAAATATATAAAATAAATAGTACATTAGATATGGACAAATATTAAGGAGCAGGAATAAACTGGGAAGGGGATATTTAGTGCAGGAGATGACCAGGAAAAGCCTTGTTGAAAGGTGAGATTTGAGTAAAAACATGAAAGAGATGGTGGAGTGAGATGGTCATGCAGATATCTGAAACAGAATGTTTCAGGCAGAGAAACAGCAAGGCCCTGATGTGCGAGCATGGATGTCTTATATATAAGATATATTAAACAACAAAACAACACGAAACTGCAATGAAGCCAATGCAGGCAGACTGGAATCAGCAAGAAGAATAGGAGGTGAGTTCAGAGAATTTAGATTCCTTTGGTACTTGTAAGAACTTTGGCTTTTATTTGAGCCAGAGGAGAAGACGTTGAGGATTTGAGCAGAGATATGAATGACCTAACTTACATTTTAACTTAAATAGTGTTTTGAGAATAACCTGATGGGACGATGAAAGCAGGAGGACCAGTTAGGAAGTTATGATAGTAATTCAGGGGGAGATATTGGGTCTTGGTCACAGATAGATGTAGAGGCAAGTGGTCAGATTCTGGAAGTTGTAGGAACATCAAAGGAGTGATTTTAGAGACTGAACTCTAAGTTTTAAGATGGATAAGGAGAAAGTGAGGGCATGAGTACAAGAAGAAGCAGTAACAAATTCCTATGAAAAAGAGATGGAGGATGCAAGTATTTTTAGAGTTTGAGCACTTAAATAAGTGAACTAAAATGTAGTGATTTGTGAGTTATCTGATAAAAACTGAAATTTTAGAAGGGTTGCACTTATTGATAACAGTAGAATCTATAGTGAAACCATGATTGTGAGGTACTGAAATAGGGTGGACATTGAGAATTGAGACCATTGGAGTACACAAAGTCTAGAAACTTAGAAGCCAAAATGCTGGAGAAATTATCTAGATGAGTCATACAAATCACCAAGAATTATCACTAGGGTAATATGGGAAAAAATGACAATGATCTAGTTGCTAACATATTTAAGGAACAGTGGAGAGTGACCCAGGGTGTGGCAGATGACTATTAAAAGGAAAGGTAGCTGTAGGTATAACCTGATGACTAGAGTGTCACAGCATTCTTAGCTGCAGATACCAGAATTCGCTCTCTAGCTAGTTTAAGCAGACGGTGGTTTTAAATGGATATTAAGAAAATCTTAGCAAAAACCATCTGTAACCTGAGCTTTCAGGACCAAATTCCAGAACCTCATTGCAAAGCTGGTAAGGGGATTGCTTCTCCTCTTCTGTCTAAAATCATGATTCCTCCGCCACTTCCTTTTGAGCAGAATGGATGCCTTCACCAGCTTATTTATATCGTACGGCTCACTTCTTGCCTGGGCGCATAATTAGTAGAATCTGTGTGGCACCCGACACTGAGAATTGTAGTTTTTGTACTCTGCGGGAAAGGTGGGATTAACAATGTGAGGAACTTGCCCACTGTAAAGCATGTGATCAAAAGATTTAGGTAGTCTCTGATAACAAATGTCCTTATAGCTTCATTATAATACTCATCTTGGGCTCCTTCCCCAGAGGATGACGGTTATATCTTATACGTTTCTGTATCCTACCTATTGCCATGCAATATGAGATGCTCAAATATTGTAAAATTACTGTATAAATCAAGACATCTCTAATTTACGGTTAGAGAATCAGTTTTCATTGTATTATAATGCTTGTTTCTTTATAAGTATATCGTCTACCTGAAACATACATGTATATAACCATGTTGATTCGCTTAAACTTTTAGGAGATCAGGCCAATTAACCATGCCTGCAGATTTAGTTTTGATATAAGCCAGGATGAACGCTGGAACATTTACTTCATTTGTCATTTTTTCTATTCATTCAACAAATATTTATCGCTTACCTACAGATGTCAGAAACTGAGCCAACACTCGAGTAAGAGAAGACCAAGACAAACACGGTGCCTCATGGAGCTCATATTCCAATGAGGAAATAGCATGGAATTTAGTGAAACTATTTTTTAAGAAATTACACATCGTGATATGATATGAAGAAATAAAGCAAGAGACTGAAGCAGAGAATTATGGGGGCTGGGAAGAGGAGAGACCTAGTTTATGTAGAGTAGGGAGAAAATGCTTCATTAGACGCTGATATTTAAACTGAGTCTAAAAGGATGAGAAAGAGCTGGGCAAATGAAGAGTCAAAGCAAGTGAACTCCAGGCAGAGGGTACAGCATATGCAAAGACTTGGCATATTGAGGAACTCAAAGGAGGCTGGTGTGGTTAGAGCATAGTTTGCCAGAGAAAGACTGACACCAGATACTGCTGGAGAAACAGGCAGGGTTAAGCTCATGCAGAGCCCCGTAACTGATATGAAACAGCTTGGATTTAACCAATGCACACATGCATCTGTAGAATTCGAGAGAGTAGAATACCAGGAATATAACCAGAGATTGAGAAATAAAAGGAAACCTCTTTGAAAATATTAATTATGTCATTTTCATACAGAAGAAGTATTAATATTTTGACCCTTAAATATGATCCCTACCTATGGATCTATATACATTTAAGATCTCAGATGTTTGTGTTCTTTTGTGCCATAAGCATGACAACCTTTCTTGACACTTTGAACCACGACTAGTGACAATGAAGGTAGAGAAATTAACTTATTAAGCACTGAAAACGTGATACAAATATGTGACACTGAATCTACCAGTGGCATTGTAAAAAAAAAAAAATTTTTTTGTTACAGTGTAAGCTTTAGGAAATATCCTGAAAAACATTTGTTTTCTTTACTTATTTTCACCTCAATGTCTTATATCTGCTTTTCCCTCTTTTGTTTGAGTGACTTCTGCTTTATTTTGCATGGGCATCATTTGTTAGCCTATGGTTTTCACTATCCTTCGGAAAATCTCTCCTACAAAACTTGATGGTCATGTGTTGTTCTTCACCAGCAAAATTTTTAATTTAACTGATTTTTTAATTTAATTGATAACTTAACCCAGCAGTTTTTTATTTTCTTTTCATGTATCTTTGCTTTTAGCAGCAGAACTCCCTTTTTAAATGAAAACAAAGGTAAAATCTCAATTCATGAAACATTTAAAAGCAAAATTTCTCTGGGAAGTCAGAGTGCAGAGTCTAGAACAGACTTGAACACTGTTCACCGGACTTTCCCCTGATCACTATGACCACCCCAGAGGCTATTCTGGGGAAATGTAGGTTCCAGAGTAGACAGTTTTAAAATTACGTCCTCTAACCTCTTTTCTCAAAATGACTATTACAAATCTTAGTTACTATATTCTAGGTTGTTGCATATGTTTTTCTATCATGTAATCTAAGAATGAATTGTGAATAAAATCATCAGTGATTACCACTATAGCAACATGTGATTGTCACTATAATCATGTTTAAAGCAACATGATTATGCTTATTTCCTTCAATTCAAAATCTTTAAATGACCAAATGTAAATGAAATTAATTTTGACTTTTAATAGTATTCTCCTAACAAAATCATCATGCACTCTACAATCTTCATTAATAATTATCCTATCGGATGACACATTTTATGTTGTGTTCTATTTCTACTGAAACCATACTGAAATTATTAAATTTTCCAAAAAAATGCATAAAATTTGCATTATATTTTTAACTCAGTAACTTGTTATATGATAGAAATGCAATTTACTTCTAAAGTATTTTGGACCTTGGTTTAGACTCAGGTTTGTGCTTCTCTGATGCAGCCTGTAGAATAACCTGAGGTTATCGTTAGGTATGATGGAAACCTGCCATCTTTTAGGTAGAAGTCATTAATAAGTATTAGTGACTTGTATCCGTAAGATAATTACATTTTCTCTTACACCCCGTAGCTGTTACTGGAGCATTTGGAGTGCCTTGTGTCCCGCCATGAAAGATCACTGAGAATGACGGTGGTAAAGCGCCAAGCCCAGTCCCCCTCGGGAGTTTCCAGCGAAGTCGAGGTTCTCAAGGCGCTGAAATCTTTGTTTGAGCACCACAAGGCCTTGGATGAAAAGGTATAGTATTGTGAAAGGATTCCTATAATTTTATATGTCAGTTATACCTCAGTAAAGCTGAAATTAAAAAATAAAATAAACTTTATCTACTAATTTTAAAAACTAAATTAAAAAAATAAACTTTATCTACTAATTTGACAAATTTTAAAAATTTGTCAAAAATCTTTGACAAACGATTTCAAGCTTAACAATGCTTCTGTCAGCAGCGTCAAGCTCCTGGTCTTCATCCATGACTTGTCTGACTCCTGAAGTAAATCAGTTCAGGAGAACACGTGAATTATAGGAAAATCATTTTTTAAAAATGAAACTGGATTATTGTGTGTATATCAGTAATATTCATAACCATGTTTTTTTTAATACCATTGAATCTGAGGCTTATCAAGTTAGACTCCTATTATGGCACATTATGGTCCTAGTCCAGATGGCCATTTGAAATTTAATATTGTTATTCAGCCTCTCTCTCTCTCTCTCCCTCTCTGTCTCTTTCCCCCCCACCCTCCTCTAAAATGCGTGTCTATAGATGCCAACTAACGGACAATTAAACACATCTTGAAGTATAAATTGGATGTACTTCAACCTTTAGAGATTTATATTAGAAGCAGAAAATACTTTTTTAGGTCTCTAATACTTTAGTTCTGAATATACATTTTTAGGAGGCTCTGCATATAACAGCATAAGGTAGTGGTAGAAAAACCTGCTTTAGGTCTTTTCTAAAGTAGCTGTAAGCTTCTCTTAGCTGTTACTTAAATAAGTTCTACTGACATAAATAAGCCAATATGATGATAATATCCTTTGAAGATTAGTAAGCCTCATGACATGATTTCAATTTTGTGAAATTTCAAAGAATGAACTTTTTAAAATTAATAAAGCCTTAGGATTTTGTAGAGTGGGAATTGGGGCACTTCACTGTAAAGTATCTGAGAAGTTGTGAGCATTAATTCAAACCAGGGATTATTAACCAGTTATATCTAGGCTTTGAGCGTGGAGACACTTATGCTTTACTTAATATTTATATACATGTATATTTTTATCATTGGTTTTTCAGATGTTCTTAGAGCAGGGGATTATGTGGAGTGTGTGCATAAAGATAACTATAATTCTATCCTCTAGATTATTAAAAAGAAATTGTGTCTTACTTTTTATTTTAGCCATGAGAGACAACTAGTTTATGAATAATTTTGAATAAAACAGAAATGGACATTATGTAAAGATCTCTGATAAATAAAATATCAACTAATATCAAATAATCATTTAATATGTTTAATGTTTAGTTGCATATTATATTCCCTTTCTTACTACAAAAGTACATTGTCAAGAATTTGCAAGACTTTATATTTATGAAATATCTATTATGCGTCAAACTCCTTGACAGATATTTGGCGCATAATTATAGATAAGACATTCTTCCTACAACTGAGGGGTTCATAGTTAGTGTTGGAAATTCACGTGCCAATAATAGGTAATGCTAGGAAAAGATGTGTACAATGCAATACGGAGTCACAGAGAAAGTTGTGACTAATCTTGCCAGTCCTCTTTTTGCTGAGGAAGACTGGCCCTGGGCTAACATCCACGCCCATCTTCCTCTACTTTATATGGGATGCCACCACAGCATGGCTTGACAAGTGGTACGTCAGTGCACGCCCAGGATCCGAACCTGCGAACCCCAGGCGGCTGAAGCAGAAGGCGCGCACTTAACCACTGCACCACCAGCCGGCCCCTGTGTAAGAGTTTTATAAGCAGAGAAATGAAGATACCCTAAGCAACAGGACCAATATGTAAAATAACCCATGCTATAAGAAAAACATGGCCTGTTCCGAGAAAATTTAACAGTTTTGAATGACTTGAATGAAGGTATCCGAGAATGTGTGATTTTAGATATTCCCTATAAACACTCCCACATCACTTAGTGAGGGGTGCTTTTATGAAAGAATAAATAGAAGGCATTAAACAGTATTTAAGACAAATAACCTGATGGCTGTGAGTACGTTTAAGAAGAAAATGGTTGTTGTACAACTTAGAATCTAGAAATAATTTACTATGTAGAAGTTCAGTGAGCTTAGCATAACTAAATGAAGCATTTTCAACTATGGCCCTAGGAGCTACAATAGTATTTATTAACTCACCAGATGTGCCCTGGACATTGGTGAGTTCAGGGGCAGCTGAACTGATTAGCAACTAAGTAATGCTGAACAGCCTAAGGGAAAAACATTATAAGCTTGGGCTCTGGAGTTGGACAGACCTGAACAAGTGACTTAACTTCTCTAAGCATCTGTTTCCTCTTCTTTGGGACGAGGAGAATAATAGTACCTACCTCACAGAGTTATCACAAGGATTAAATATGATCTGACACATAAAGCTCTTAGCCAGTGCTTAGCATATGGCAAATGCTCAGTGAATGTTAACAAATATTACTATTAACATGAATAAATTTCAGCATTTGACAAAACTTTCAAACTAAGCAAAGATGTTGGTGTCACTGTTGATCCACGTGCTTGTTTTAAATAGCATTTCATTTAGTTATTGAGAGATTAATATGTGCCTAAGTGCCTTCGTAGACAATTTCCCTAACTAAGAATAGCTCTCAGCTTCTCATGGGGATAGGGTGGGGTGGGGAGACAGACCTATAAACAAGTAATTACAATATTCTAATTTAAGTGATATAAGTATTACTTTATAATATACCTAGAAGATCAAAAGAAGATGCAATTAACCATGTCTTGAGGACAAAAAACTACCAACTTTACTATAGAGGGTAAGGTTACACATGAAGAGCTAAATAAAGCATGAAAGATTGAGCATTGCTGTGGACAGTTACAATGACTGACAGTCTTCATTATCGATGTCCTTTTTTATACATCCATGGAGTTGTAGGGTAGAATTTTTACAATTAGCTAAGACCAACAGTAATTTTGACATCATTCTCCAATATGTTTACCAATTCGGTAGCTGGAGGAAATGAAATATACATGTGTTTTGCAACACTCAGATATCATTTACTATTTTTTAAAAAATATATATTGGATATGCACAGGAAATATAACCAAAAAACATAGTAAATAGATGTGCACTCCACATCCACATTTCCATGATCTAATATCATAGGGCCCAAACTTCTGGTCTAAGGAGATTTCCTCACAATGTTTTCTGTTATAGGAATGATAATTCCAAATGAAACCCTGTTGTATCTTAATTTCAATTTGGAATGTATGCTTCATCCCTCTTCATCCTGAAACCCATTTGTCATTTTTAGGGACTTATTCTATTTTAAATCCTCAGGGATAAAATTTCTGTGGCCTTGAAACATCTTTTGGGGAAAAAACTTCTCTTTAATTATTTTTCATACCATTATGAAGAAAATAGATGTAACAGATGAAATTAGAAATAATTTCTAGATGTACATAAATATATTTGGGGAGTTAACACTATAGCTCTATAAATAAGCAGTCAATGTATCTTAAAGACTATGCAGACAATAAATTAATTGAATGTGGTTAAATAGTTACAAGTCAGAAAAAGTTAAGTACAGAGCAAAGGCTACCAATTGTGTATTTACGTTTAGGAAAAAAAGTAAAACTATAATTTTTTCATTGCGTATCAATCATGTCTAGATAACTTCACAAGAACATCAAATCCAATAAGAAAAATGAAAGTAATTATGGCATTCTGCTGGTGCTATGCTCAGAGCAGAGCAAAAAGCTAAAAGGCTGTCAGAAATACTATTTTTTCCTATCACTGGAGTGCCAGCTGCAGACAAGGTAAAATGTTAGGATTCTTTATACTGTAGGAAGGTTACTCTTTTGGATCCTACCCTTTTTCTTTTTACTAACTTGAACAAAGATTAGTGAAAAATGAATTAAATACAAAGAGAATAATGCATTCTCATATAAATAAAGCATTCATATCATAAAAGCACCAAATTTTACATTTATAACATTAATTCAAAATATATTTAGAAATTATTTTTATTTTCTTGTAAAGACAGGTTTATATTCATTACTTTGTGGGTAATATAATCTCAAATTGTAAATGCTATTCTAAATTTATTGAAGGGTGATTCTATTTTCATATTGTTTGATAAGCTTGATGATTTTTACTCCTTGAAGGCTCAATGTAATGAGAATATAAATGCTTAACTTATGGTAAATAGAAAACAGTTTGGAACAATTTCTATGATTTTAAGTTTAGCAAAGAAGGTCAGGAAGATATTTTAACATACAGTATAGCCTGGTTTCAGCCATTCCTTTATGACTTGAACGACTCTTGTAGAAGCGTTGTAATGTATCAGTATGTCTTTTAAAATATGGTATCTTAACCTCTTCATAGCGCTCTAAATGTGATCTGATCAATGTTCTGTATAGTGAGACCATGAACTTATATTTGGACGGTTTCCTATTGTTGTTCTCATCAACCAGGATTCCTAGACCTTTTTCAGAACAGCCATATTTTATACTTGGTATTTTAGGAAGCGGGCATAAAACTTTACATTCATCCCTGTTAAATATCAAGCACACTTACTAAAATCTTTGTTGATATCTGCATTCCACATATCAGCAATCCTCCTCATTTTCATGCCTTCCGAATATTTGCTTCTTTTGCATCTATCCAAGCTGTTCATAAAAAAGTATTCCCCAAGTCAAATCATCAAAGGTTTTCTTCCAAGTAACTCTGGTTCAGTTATTAATCAAAATTAGCTTTATGCATTTTTCATGAACAATTGGATATTTGTCTAACAGTGCTGGTACCTGGCAGTTCATCTGGCACACCTGAATATCATGAAAGACCCTGTGTAATTGTCTTTGACATCAAATGTCTATTTAAGTATGTATTACTAATTATCACAGAATTTGAGCATAACTAAATATAATTGATGTTAAACTCCACTTAGTATTTATTCTTTCTTATTCAACGTATTTCAGGAGTTAGGTGTACCCAGTCACCCAGATATATATCAGCTATCATTATATAACATGAAAATATAATTGAGATTTTTAAAAATTCCTAATAAGATTCTGGATTAATAGGACATTAGTGGTTTTTTGTTTGTTCGCTAATTAGAAAATAATGTTATAACTCCAACTTTAAAATTATGTATATTTTTATATATTTTATATATTTAATCTATATTCCAAGATAAATCTCACTAAAAAAAGAAAAATACCATTTGTTAAAATACATCAATAAGTTAATAAAATTAAAGTTTTTAAAAATATAATTATATATTAAAATACATATTCACTGCACAAGTACTGTAACATTCCCATGGAAAAAATCTATGTTAATTCATAAATAATCAAAAACTCACCATGAATTGCATCTTAAGTTGAAGCTATAAATTTTGTTGATTTTTTCCTACGGAAAATCAAGATGTTGGAATCATTCAGTTTAATTCAGTCAAATTTCTTTCTCTGAATTTTTTTATAAATGTAGTATTTTTTACGTGATAAAAAATATTTATCTTTTTGATAAATGTAATATAGAGCATGTTTATAGATCTGAACATATAATAACCGAAATAAATTTAGAAGTTTTAAGAAAGCAAGAAGTAAAGAAACACTTCTTTGAGTTTCATTTATGTCTGAAACATTTGTAAATCATAATTATTTTCTAACTAAACGTGCAGAGTCTTTGGTTCTACAATATATAATGGCTTAACCTTCAGTATCTGGAAGCCAGTTAGGAATTCCCAGAGTAATTAAATACTTTCCAATCCCTCAATAAAAATGTAGACCTCTAGCTAACACAAAACATATGAGCAATGGACAACATTTTTCAAGTTCTAAGAACCCTTTGCTTTTAGACAAATCATTTTCGAAGTTAGATAGTAAATGCCAAATGAAGACTCACTTATTTTAAAGAGGTAGAGAGAAAGTTTTTTGCCTACATCTCATGCTTAATCAGTGACTGTTTTTCAGATGAATTCATAATATACTTTTGAACTTTGCCTCCATTTACTGTGAAGCAGAATTCAGAACAAGATGGGTCAATCTCCAACCCCGCTGGAAATTCTATCATTGAAACACTAGAACAACTTGCTTACAAGGAAATCCCTTGATACACTGATACCATGAGGTGACAATGTATTCATAGTGTTCATGAGCACTTAGGGCTACAAATATTTTAATAATTTGGCAAATGTGACTGTCTCTAATAATGTTAATAGATTCAGCACAGTTTAATATGTATGGGATGTACATTACTGCACATATTTTGGTTTTTCTTCTAGGTAAGGGAGCGACTGAGGGTTTCTTTAGAAAGAGTCTCTGCACTGGAAGAAGAACTAGCTGCTGCTAATCAGGAGGTAACATACCAAACTTTCTCCTCTTTCGAGGTGCAATATCGTTAACATTATATCCCTTGTCTTTCACATCACTTTTATTAAAACTGTCACAAAAAATAAACTACATTCTGTATATGCCACTGAACAAGGCCTGTTGAAACTAGTTGCCAGAGTTATGTTTTCTGATTTCTGGTGATTCATGTCTGTCACTAGGAGACCAAAGGAGAATCATCAAGAGCTAGCAGCATGTCAACTCGCGAGATGGGATTTAGCGAGACTGCAGTCAGATGCCAGTCCTTTCAAGAAGTAAAACACAGCTACAAAATTGGAAAACATGTCAAATATCTGTTAAACTTAGGAAATGTTACAAATGAAGTTAACCCCTTAGAAGTCTTTATTATTCCTGTTTTCTAAAAGCATTGTGCCCATGTTTAGTGGCATCGTTGAATCCACTTCTTTTGCTCTCATTCATGACTCTAAGAAAGTATTTTATGATTATCTCTGAGATTTAAAGAGTTGTTTTTTGTTTAGAAGATTTTACTTCTTTTTGTTATTACTGCACAAATGAACTTGGGTCATTAGACCAGATATATATATATAACAAATTAAATCTATATAGGCCACTAAAATGGCCCATCTCTCAGATGGGGCCCATCTCGGAGATTAGCCCCATCTCTCTCTCTCTGACATTTATTTACAAGGTTACCTTTTTTCCCAGAAGTTTATTCCAGTAATGTAAATATTGGTATTACTAGTAGTGGACATACTAAAACAATTTAGCAAAGTCTTTCTACTTTTAAATAATTAAAGAAGTGGGAAACTAATATCATTAATTTCAAGTTTTATCAAGGGATTCTTAACAAAATAATATTTACACTCACATTATACACAGGAACAAATACACATTTTCAAACCATGCTAAAAATCTTGTCCCGTACAAACTCCCTTGTTCTTTAAAATAAACTAGGCCAATTAAACGAGCTTATATATGTTTTTGTTTGTTCTAGATTTAACAATTTAAACTTTATACATAATGGCCTTTTAATTACAGGAAGAATGAGTTCCATGTGAATTAAATGCTAGCAGTGCTAAAAGCGTAAATGGTAGCACCACAGTTTAAAAAAATAGAGGAAGCTTTTTGGTGACCAGATCAGCTTAGCAAATGGAAAGTTTAAAAAAAAAGAAAATAGGAAATTAGTACATCTAAGAAAAGAACCTCTGAGATAATGGGTAATGATGGGAAGAACTCAGTCCATTTATGAGAGAGAATAGGTAAATTATCTATAAAGTGAGTGTACTCATTCCTGGAATGTTCAGGAAGAAAGTATTGTGTTTATTAATTTTGCATTTTATCATTGTTAATTGTGATTTTCATGTATGTTTAAGCATATTTTTATTTTGGGTACATCCCTCAAAATATTTTATTGATAAGGGTAAACAAACAATAGGTTTGGCGACTACTAATATAAAAGTCTTGCTTAATATGTCAGTGATAAAGTTTCCATTTGTCTTAAACAAAGGAGTGGTGAGACGACTGGACCAAAGTATTTACGCTGAAATAAAAGTGTTCCTTAAGTTCAAGCAAGGCTCTGAAATTTTGCTCCAGAAATGACAACTGAATAGTTCAATTATATATAAAAGAGGAGAACAACACTTGAGAGAATAAAAGTGGAGGAAAGATTTTTGACTGTTGTCTTTAATATAATTTTAGCCCTCAAATATTCTTGTAGTCTCTTGTAGGTGGTATAGTACATTTGATTGCTTGTACATAGATTAAATAAATTTTAAATCACTGACATTACTTTCCAACTACTACAGCCTTTCTGAATGCTTTTTGTTTTAAGTCACAGATAAGTAAGAGGAAAGTAATTGTGTGTTATTGTTAACTTCAATATATTTTGTTGTTGATTATAATTAATGTCCATGTGGCTTAACCTGAATCCCTATTTAGGAAGTCACAGATCTAGCAAAAAAATAAAAAAATAAAAGTTACTTTTGTTTTCTAATAATAAATTGTTTATGAATAATAAGTCATGCTTTTAAAGAGAGTATCTAGGAAAAGTCAACTTTTACTTCATTATGAAATTTATATTTAAAAATGAACAGTAAAAAAGAAAATCAGAGGACATCTGCACTTTGAATTCTTGATTCTTTGTAGTAACAGCAATAGTTACAAGAAATCTCTTTAAAGTAAGTCATCATGTATTTATGATAACAAGATACATATAGAAACCTGACAAAATAAGTTTAGAAAAATATATACTACTGGCAGCCTTAGAAAGATAAAGTATGGATATTAGAAGAAATAATTGAATAAAATATTTTAGAAAATAAAGAACAAATATTTAGAGAAGAAAAGAAAACTAAGAGCACATTCTTAAGAGCCAAACAAAGATACATAACATAGACAAAAACAATGATGTATTAGAACAAAAGTCCTGCATATGCCTAAATGAGCAAGGGTTGGGGAAAATTTCATGTGATGCTTCAGATTTCAAATTAAAATTAAAATGTATTTACAAGTATTCAAATCTGTTTGTTTCATAAGTTCATATAGCAAGCATGGAGACTGAGAATACCACATTATTAGAATCAGTTTGATTCCTGAGTTTCTTGTGGTGATAATGACAGTTCAGATAGCAAGGAATTCATCCAAACATTTGTAAAAATTATTTCGCTTCCTATATTCAGAAAGGAATGATCAGAGAGCAGTGATTCAGACTACAAGTAATACCTTGATATGTATGCATAAGTGGAGTCTGAAAGGATGATACAGTAGAGTTTATTCTATCATTGTATTATTTTAATAGAGTTTATTCCATCATCTATATAGCATTATTTTCTTTCTGTCTCTGTCTCTGTCTCTCTCTCTTTCTCTCTCCCCTCGTTCCGTTCTCACAGATGGTTTTGGAGTTATCACCCTTTAATATCTTTTCTTTATGTAATCTCCCCCGTGGAGGCCTCATTCATTTCTCATCCATCCAAGGCTTCGACCATTACTTCTGTGGAAAAGAAACCAAAATCTGTAGCTCAAAAGTCATGCTCTTTTCTGAGCTCCACAAAAAATATTTTCAGCATTGCTTTGGCATCTCCACAGGACTTTGCTAATGGTTGTGTAGATTGCTCTCTGCCACAGTTGTCCAGCGGGAGGGGGACGAGAGCATTAAAATCCGGCTCAGAGTTTGCTAATCAAGATGTGCACCAGAGAGACTGTAACCACCTACAGAGGGTAATTTTTCTAATTTACACAAAGGCACCATATGTGCTAGTGGGCCTGGATCTCCACCTAGTTTTTCCAAGTGTTTCCCTAGATTCTCTATGGCACGTTAATGCAATGAAATAAGTAGTCTTGTTAAAAAGAATATAAGATAACTGTATGTTCTGTTCTGGAAAAAGCTCCAAAACATTCTACTATATGAAAAGGAAGACGTTGCATAGAATGATCCCAATTTTGTACAAATACAAGTAATAATAATACATTATTATGGGACTAGAAAAAAGTCTTAGACATAAATACCAAACTGGTATTATTAGTTGTCTCTGGTTTTTGCAAGTATATGTACTATATATTTCTATAGTGTTTGAATTTTTAATACATTTTCATTGTACTTATAAACAAATAAAATAATAAAGATATTTTAGAGTCAGATCATTATCCATTCTAGATTATTCTGTTGATCACTTAACAATAGGTAATATTTACTGAGTGCTTTAAATCTCTAGGCACTGTGCTAAATGTATGTCTATCAGCAGAATAATACTGGAAGTCAGGTACTGCTATTATTTTACAGATGAGCCCAGAGAGGTTATTTCTCCTAGTGTACCACTACTCTCTCCTACTTGAAAACGTGGTTATCTTTGAATTTGTCTTAACTCTCTGCATTTAGGTGGTTCCAATCCATACATTTAATTGTATCCACAATCTACCCCACATTCATTTACTCTCATCTTTTTCCCTATATGTTGGAACCACCATTGTTCAGATCTTCATTAAATCTCACCAGGGATATATTACAATAGGTTTTTATCTGTTCTTGTCTCCTATCCCTTCCTGCTATATAATTCTTCAACGTTAAACCTGCTAAGCAAAGTTCCAATCATATTGATTATGTTTCATAATATTTTCTCTTATGTAATATATATTTCTATGTAATATGCACCATATTAATATATTAATAACATAATAATATGATATATATTTATATAAGTTAATAACATAATGATATATATTTCTAGACCTGTAATATACCTTCGAGAACGTCTTCAAGGGCCTTCACCTAAAAATCCACCTTTAATTCCCACTACCCCTACTGCCCTAACTGAGTCATTCTAAGGTCTTGTTAAATTAGGATATTCATTGTTTTTGAAAGCAACCAACATTTTTCCTGACTCTTAATCTTACTTATGCTAATGTCTCTCTTGGAATGCCTTACAACCCCAATTTACCCATTGAAATCATACTTTCCCATTTAAATTCAAGTTCAGACATCACTTTTTAATGAAATCTTTTATGATTTCTTGCCAATCGTCATTGCTCCTTAGTTTAAATTGCTAAAGCTCATTGCTTCAGAGTTTATTATGACTGAATTAATTATATACCTCTCTAAGCCTAGGTTATTAGGTCCCTGAGAGAGTGGACCACATCTTGCTCACTTGTGTTATTTCACTCAGTACAGTGACATGAGCCTTGTGATCAATATGTATTTGTCAAATCGCATTGTATAGAGTTCATTCTAACCAGTGTGTTCACATTATTCCTTGGCTAGTCCCTTAATAGATAGTTTGAACAACCTTAGGTATAATCAATAAACAGCAATACACTGATCATTTGCATTAAATGATCAAGATATCTGTTCTTTCAGAATATAATTATTGACCAACTACGATGTGCAGAAAATTCTAGGAGTCTCTGACAGAAAGGAGCAGAAAAAATGATAAATGAAACATTGGGCAAGTTTTCTTGTAATTTTCCTCTCTAGTGATGGAGACAGACATACAAACTATAAGTAAGATGTAATTTAGTGCAAAACTAAACAAATGCAAAATAGAGGCCCAAACAAAGTGCAGAAGGGCAGAGAAGAGAAGGATATTTATTCTGAACCAAAGGATCAGAGAAGGCTTCACTCTTGAAAGAACACTATGATTTGGCTTCAAAACTGTGGGACAGCATTTTAGGCTGAGCAGACAGTATTCTTAGCCTGTTTCAAGAAGAGCGGATGAGGTTGTGTTGGTAAGAATCAGGGTGTGAAAAGATGTAGTAGTGGAGGGTGGATTGGTTGACAGGACTCAGATTCTAGAGGACTCTGGATGCCTTGTTCAAAATTTGGAATTCATACTTTGTGAAATGAGAAAGTACTGAAGGTATAGTTTTGTTTTGGTTTTGGGTTTTTTGTTTGTTTGGTTTTCATGGGTTTTTTTTTGTTTTTTTTTGGTAAAGTGAAAACCACTGAAAGTGAATTTTCTTTCCTTTTTGTAAAGTGTGGGGATAGGGTGGAGTAGAGCTGGAAAGTTGGCACAATCTGATATGGCTGACTGACATAATGATCGGATATGTGCTTTTGAACATGACATATCAATTCAACAAACATTTATTGGGCATCTTCTGTTTGCCAGGCATTGTGTTAAGTATTGGGTATAAATATTTTACTAAAACTCAGATATTAATAAAGCAATAGTTCTTCTCTCAAGACTATTATGGGAGATAGATATGGTAAAAAGTAATTGTAATGGGGAGTTATTATTTAATGGGTATGGAGTTTCAGTTTGAGAAGATGAAAAAAATTCTGAAGATGAATGGTGGTGATGGTTGCATAACAATGTGAACGTAGTTATTGCCACTGAACTTTACACTTAAAAACAGTTAAAATGGTAAATCTTATGTACATTTTACCACAATGAAAAAGTAAATAATACAATATGACTAAAGTGAAAATGAAAGTAAGTACAAGGATTAGTAGTATTACAAAAGACAGTCATTAATTGTATGGGCATGAATGAGGAAAAGCAGACAGTATACAAAAATCTTCCTAGAGAAATCCTGCCATATGCAGCAACATGAATGCACTTAAGGGCATTAAGTAAATGAAATAAGTCAGCCACAGAAAGACAAATAATGTAGGATCTCATTTTTATATAGAATCTAAAAACGTGAAGCTCATAGAAACGGTGTAGATAAGTGGTTGCCAGGGGCTGGGGGACCAGGGGAAATGGGAAGATGATGGTCAAAGAATACAAACTTTCACTTATAAAATGAATAGGATTAGGGGATGTAATGTACAACATGGTAACTATAGTTAACAATACTGTACTGTACACTTGAAATTTGCTAAGAGAGTAGATCTCAAGTGTTTTCACCACACTCAAAAAAAACGGTAGTTATGTGAGTTAATGGATGTGTTAGCTAATCTTATTGTGGTAATCATTTCACAATATGTACATATATCAAATGTTCACATTGTATACCTTAAACTTACACAATGTTATTTGTCAATTTTATCTCAATAAAGCTGGAAAAAATATTTAAAAATCTTCCTAGAGGAAAAAAATATATACCTAGAAATTGAAGGGTGACTACAAAGAATTTATCAAATGGATTTGGGAGAAGAAAATGGAAGCAGGCGGGAGTAGATATGGAGCTGGTCAAAGCTGCAAAGATAGGCGAATCTGAGTTAGGGATGGCTAGAGCCTGGGCTTCGTCCTGTAGCCCAGGACGTCCTGTAGCCTACATCACTGTAGACGACAGTAAGCCAACAAAGAAATTTTAAGGAGAGATGAGATATGATCAGATTTTTGTTTTAGCAAATCACTGGTACCTCCAAAAGTTAAAGGTAAAAAATGTATGTGATAATCAACGGCACCATATTTATAGTTCAGATTTGTAAAAATCACTACGATATCTTGAACGAAACAAGGGGCTAGTATCAGAAAATATTGAACTGTGTTGAACAGAGGTACTACCCAATCTGGCGTTTCTTATATTCTTTTAGTAATGGAAAATATAAAGGAAAGAATCAAAACAACATTGTAAATAAATATATATACACGATGAAAATTTGCTGTCATTTTATGTATCCTTGAATAGACCCACAGAGGCAGATTGTATTGTTAATGTTGAATACGTTTTCCAGGCCATTGTCCTAAAAAAGCAAGTCCTGATTATTTAGACACAGAAAATACAAGTCTTTATTTCTTGCAGTGTATTTTTGTTACTGCTTAAAATTGGAAAACCACAAAAAAATGTACAATAAGGGAAGTGCAGAGCAGAATAAATAGATTACACCTTAACAACGTGTTCTCCTTTAGCAGACGCCCATATACCTTTTTAATTATTTAATTAAACCAGACAAAATGGATCATTCAGAAACTACAGTAAAAATTCAATTGACAGACTAATTTTCATTGAATACACAGGTGTGCTTATTTTAAAAGCTTTTCTACGTGATTGCATTACAAAAAAGAACTGGCATGTTTAGTTGTGGGCTGAAATATATTTTGCATATTGCTTTCTTTCTATGTTTGTTTATTCCAACCACTGAATTTACCAACTTTAAATTAGAATTTTCTTAAGGAAATTAGCATTTCATTTTATCTCATCTATATCCAGCCTTATCCCTGAAGTCTAATTTCCTAAGGAAAAATTAAAGAACTTTCATAGGCAAATCAATTATTATCATTCATATTCAGAAGAATATTGGATCAAGATAGTGAGACGAGTGAGGCAGCAAACACATTTTACAGGTTTGTAACACCACGGACCGTGGCCATTGCTTTAAATGCATTATGCTCTTTAATCATCACAACAGTCTTTTGAGCTGGGTTAAGAACCAGTACTCTGTTGAATTCATGGAAGTTATTGGACACTTGGAAAATATTGAATAGATACAGGCAAAGTTAGAACCTACCCTAAAAAGCAAATAAGAGCCTGAAAAGGAGCAATCAGAGATGTGAGACTCGAATGAGTCAAGAGTATTGAAGCAAAATAGAGATAGAGATAGATACAGAGAGAAAGAGAGAGGTTTAAGTGTAAGGATTGGAGGTGATCAACAGTGTCAAATGTTTCACGAAGGCGTGTAAGATTATGTCTAATATGAGGTGATTAGATTTAGAATTAGAAAGTCACTGGAAATGTTTGCAAGACAGTTTCAATAAACTATAATGGAAGGGGAATAGCTGTAATGAAAAGAATTTATGAGTCAATTCGAAGTTTAAAAATGGGAGATGGTGAGTAATACTCTTGAGAAATTTGGCAACAAAGGAGAGGGGAGCTGAATAAGTAGGCAATATTGAGAGACAGCCCATTGAAAATGGTTACAGCCAACAGAAAGAAAGAAGGAAGAAACAGAGGAGAAGGGATTATTGACGAGTAACACAGTAGAGGATTAGCATGGTTTCAAGGTCAATCGCAAGTAGTAGGAGAACGGAATGTGTAATGTTGAGATGAATGAAGATTTTTATTTGGAGAGGAAAGAGGTAGGAATTTTATCAGAAAGATTCTTCTCAAGGAAACAGGGGTCATCTGATAAGGGAGGTGGGGTAATAGTTACTTTTTGTGAGCTTAAGGAGATTGAGAACTAGACAATGTAGAATATAGCAAGGAGCCAATAAGACTAAGCAAGGAAATTTTAGTGTGGGATGGTAGACTCGGAGGGGGTTCTCATTAAGTTACCCCAGCAAATTAAATCAAGCCA
This sequence comes from Ceratotherium simum simum, assembly GCF_057802395.1. Taxonomy (NCBI): domain Eukaryota; kingdom Metazoa; phylum Chordata; class Mammalia; order Perissodactyla; family Rhinocerotidae; genus Ceratotherium; species Ceratotherium simum. Next base: position 38,961,282 of record NC_141924.1, read on the forward strand.
GTTTCTACAGCACTTACCAGCTGAAACAACATGGATCCTACCATGTAGTTCCTTATTTAAATCTGAGGTTATGTTAGTCGTCACAATTTGAAAGAAAGAGATACAAATATGAAGTTAAAGTTGTCTCAGATCATTTTGGCCACATCAAATAAATCCATAGGTGGAATGTTTCTCTAAAACGTGACAGGGCTAATAGCCAGGAAGCTTCTGAAGTCACGAGCAACTCACTATATTTAAATAGTATGAAAGAAATCTAACGGCTGAAGATGATCCAGAAAAGCAGGTGGAAAGTGGGAGAGTTGTTGAGTAGTACTGATTAAAGGAATTTGCTGTGGGGGAACTAATAGCAGTACGTATCTGAAGTTACAGCATCACTTATTTGCAGAATTAATGAAATGACCAAGTCATTTTTCTCTTCAAATTAAAACTGCCATTTCTGTGAGTGGAAAGCTCCAGATGTACAAAAAGAGACCACTGCAAAAAGTTCTTGAGTTAAATTATTTCTGCATCCTAAAATTGATAATTATTTATCTTGGTAGACCCTTTGTCAATTACTCATTTTTTGGTTCTTTTAATTCTATTTCCTTCCCAGTTTTATGAGACAAAAGCAGATTTAATTTTTTATATCTATCACTACCTTTATAAAACAACAACTTTCCAATTTCTTGCATGTTTATGTATACCATGTATCCTATTCAGCTAATTAGCTTATTTTCATCATTAGTAAATGTATGAAACTATTTTCATCGTTAGTGAATTCCCTGACCAACTTAGAATTAACATTCTAATAGAAAGTCAAATACAGGTTTTTTGTTTTGGTAGCATTTGAAGCAAGTCACCATGACTAAACTTACCAGAAAATAGTATTTGTTTAATGACAGGTGTGTTTGCATAAGGTAATGACATCCTAGCAATTCCAATCTTGGATCCCTTGAAGACAATGTAAAGCTCTCTGATGTGATGTTTTCAGCTTACCTGCAAACTGTTGTGAGTTTCCAATAGAATCACTTATTGGGAACCTAGTCTTCATGTTGGAATTTTATCATTTTTGGTTAGAAAATTGTATAGTTCTTAATTGATTTTATTTCGTGGAAGAGTTTAATGATAGTTGAACAATGTCCTCTTTTGCTTTATATTGGTAAACTCAAAGTTTCCTCATTGTCAAACTGGCAGCTAATCACGAAGGCCTACAATTTCTTATTATATCTCCAGATTATCCTGTATGATGATACTGCATTGTAAGGAAAAGTGTAGAAACTGTCAGTTACCCAAGTTATCATCATCAATGAAAACATCTTCTTTCTGTTGATAATTGCACTGTTCCAATACAAAGAATCTTTCCCAAATAAAAGGAGATGAAGATGTCTTATGACAAAGTATGTTAAAACCCAACAATGAAAAGAGAGATGAAGAAATTGCTGTTTGCTGCTTCTGCTACTTTTACTATTTCTGAGACCTGTGTGAAGCAATCGTGAAAAATATAGTTCAAGTTGTCTTTTTTGTATATATCTCATTTGAAGACTGCAAATCTTTTCAGACACTCTTTCCTGTTTTGGTTAGAATCTTTTCTTTGATGAAAGCACAGAATTTGTTTTTCTTGTAATAGAAGAAATGGTTGTTTTATCTTTGCACATGGAGATTATGAACTGCTTTTTTTCTTTTTCTATTAATAACAAGATCATGCTTAATATTAGCACCTTGATCGTAAGCATTATAGATTGACGCATGTTATTTTACCCGTGTGCTTACTAGTGTATTCTTATTAATTTTAAGTGAACAATTTGAGAAAGATTACTTATCTTTTAAAAAATTAAGTGGAATACTGAAATTTTGTGACAGACAAGGTAGGAAGTTAAAAAAAAAGGGAATATTTTATTTGAAGTCAAAAGATTCTGATTTGAGTCCTATATCTATCATTTACTAATTCTGTAACCCCAGGCAATTTATTTAACCTCTCTTCACCTCAATTTTCTCATCTGTGAGATGGAACACTAATAAATTTTAGACTGGCCTATCTCTCAAAGAAGTCATGATGTTTGGATGAGATAATATATAAGGAAGCACTTTGTAAACTTGTACTAAAGTTGTATTGTTATTATTAGGCTGAAAAGGCCAATATCAGCTAGTTATTAGTTGAGTAGGTGAAAACTCTTTTCTGTTGACAATTTAAACTTGATGATAAACAAAGCAACAGTACTTTAGTTTATACCCAGGACTACATCTCCTTTTATTGGATAAACAAATACCTTATTTGTTCATCGGATGATTCAGTAGCACTACATGCATTTTATAAATGGCTTTGCAATTCACTTATTTAAGCAGTGGGTAAAAATAATAGCACCTACAATCTGGGGGCAGATTATTGTGTGCCTGGCACTATACTAAGCACTACACATACCCCCAAACATACGCATACATTTTTCAGTTAATCATCACAATTAGCCTATGAGAAAAGTGTAACTATTACTACCAGCATTTTGCAAAAGAGGAAACTGAGTCCTAGAGGAACTAGTAAATTGTTTTGCATGTTATCACTAGTGAGCAGGAATCCAAAGCCAGGATATTTGACTCCAAATTTGAGTGTTGACCAGTAGCCACTAGAGCATGTTCACCACCCAAAGTCTAATTACCATCCATCAACAGAAATTGAAATATAATGACGTGCACCTGAAATTTACATGATGTTATAGATCAATGCTATCTCAATAAAAATAAAGTCTAGAGTATGCTAAAAAAAAAGTGAATTGAGTAAACCTGATTATTAATAAATGACAAAATCCACACTAATCTCTGACTCATAGTATCTGAGTATACATCCAAGATATTGTTATTTTTATTGCTCCTTAATACCTCAGTTTGTCACTCACTGCTCAAAATTACTCTCATTTTATGCTTTGTGAATCTTTTGTGCTTGTAGTGCCATATTTAAGAAGATTTTGTAATATTTTTCTAAGATTTCATACTGAAGTATATTGGTAAAATTATTCTCAAAAAAAAAAAAACAACTGTAGCCACTAGGCTGCCCTTTCTCTTAATAACAAAATTTCTTTATATATGAAATCTGTGTTTCTAAATCAATAGTTTACCTTCTGCCAGTTATTTAAATTCGTCATCATATCTTCATATTTGTTATATTTCTGTGGATTATTTCAAGGTTCATGGCTTCATTATATTGACAGACAGATAAAACAGGTAACTAAATTAATATGGACTCTGATTTATGTTTTATGCACGACTGAGCTGACGTCCAACCCTGAGTCACCTTGCCTTACTAGGTATTTGCGGAAGAATATTAATCTCCCTGTGTCCATCGTGACCACCTCATAGCAAAGATCCCAGTCCAAACTTGGTTTGGTGCTCAAACCAAGATGTTCAACTATCTTTGCACACTTCTGAGCACGATGGCAGAAATCCTAATGGTTATTGAATTTACCACTGATGTCCATGCCCCCTTGAAATTTAAGGAAGCTCATTCCATTTGTATCAGAATTACTCTCATCACAAGAAGAGGGCATAATCTTACACATACTTCCTGTAACAACCAAAGTAACTCGTTTTATCTGTACACCAACTCAATATAGAACTTCTAAAATATATAGCTGGTTCTGGGGGCCGGCCCAGTGGTGTAGTGGTTAAGTTCATGCACTCCACTTTAGGGCACTGGGGTTCGCAGGTTCTGATCCTGGGCGCAGACCTATGCACTGCTTATCAAGCCATGCTGTGGCAGGTGTCCCACATATAAAATGGAGGAAGATGGGCACAGATGTTAGCCCTCAACAAAAAGAGGAAGTTTGGCAACAAATGTTAGCTGAGGGCTAATCTTCCTCACCAAATAAAAAAAATATATAGCTGATTCTAAATCATAAAATTCCTTTACATAAATTTGCTTTTATTCTTTCTTACTGATAGAGTTTATCACACTTTTTATTGGCTCAATACACACATTCACAATGACTTCTATCTTTGGATTAAAGTGCCTGCCACAGTTGTCACCACTTCTAGCCAGCAAGATCCGGAAGAGGATCAAGAAACATATGAGAATAATTTTTACGAGCATGATAAGAAAGTAGCAAAAATGATTTTTGCTTACATCACTTTGAATAAAACTTGGTGTCACAGTCACTCTAAGCTGTAAAAGAGACCAACAAGTGCAATCTCTATTTGAGGGGCCATATGCAGGAATTCTATTGCTAAAGAGTGGGAGAATGGATCTTAATGTGCAACAACTAGCATCTAGAACATATGGAATATAAAGAATGCTTGGAATTCAATAGTGAATTTAATAATATCATATAAAAATATATGTACAAATATCAGTAGCATTCCCATACCAGCAGTAAATTAAATAGAAATGAGAAGTAACAGTATCAAAATAACAAAAATTGAAGACCATGAAAAATGATTAATCAAAAACATATGCAAGGCTAATAATTTAAGACTTTATATTTAGCAGAAACAACATTCATTCAACATTTATTAAAACAACAATAATAATAACTAATACTTATAGAGTACCTACAACATGAAAGGCCCTCTTCTAAGTGTTGTCTACATTTTAACTCATTTTATCTTCACATTAGTAACCTTTGAGACTTGTATTACAAACATCATCATTTACAGAAAAGGAAATAGAAGCACAGAGAAGGTAAATAACTTAAGTTCACATTGTCAGCAAGTGGTAGAATCAGAATTCTACTTATGTTCATGCCCTTAATCAGTACTCCATATTCTCTACTGGACAGGTACCAAGCACTGTTTTGGGCCTTGGTAGACCCAAGGAAGACCAGTTACTGGAAGACATACCAGTAACCAACTCAAAAGTAACCCCTGCCCTCAAAGAGCATATATTGAAACATAAATTTGAAAATAATTTTAGGTAGTGATAAATTCTATGAAACAAATTACACAGAGCTATGGATAGAGAGTATTGCAAATAGAATGTGCACATATTTTTAAATTTTTTTCTGCGTTCAATCAGTTCGTTCTTTTGTAATATTATTAGTCAATGTCATCATGTCATCTAAAACATTCTGATTTAGACATGACTATAGCAAAGAATATATGAAAAAGTACATTCACTCCATCAAGTAATTGCATTTTCAGGGATCATTTATCCTGTTTCTACTGATTTAAATGACATTAGAAACAATGTGTGAAAGTGAATAAAGAGCATAAGTCTAAAAGTCAGGAAATACAGTTATAGCTCCGACTTTCACTGGGTTCATTTGAACAGTTTTTTTAAAAAAGAGGTGAACGTGAGCCACTATACTGGGGATCAGCAAACTTTTCTGTAAAGGTCCAGCTGGTAAATATTTCAGGCTCTGTGGCCAGATGGTCTCTGTCACTCCTACTCCACCACTGTAGAGTGAAAGCCATCATGGACAATTATATAAACAAATGGAGTTGGCTGTTTTCCAATAAAAATGTATTTAGGGACACTGGAAAATAAATTTCTTATAGTGTCTATGTATCACAAAGTATTATTTTTCTTTAGATTTTTTTTTCAAAGATTCAGAAATGTTTAAACCATTTTTAGCTTGCAGGCCTGACAAAAATAGCCAGGCTGCAGGCTGGAGTGGCTCCTCTTCCCTCGATGGTCACTTGCGTCATGTCCCAGAGGCTCACTCTGCACAGGCTAGGCTGCTGCCTCTGCCCGCACTACAGCAAAAGACAAGGAAACACCCTCTGCACTTGAGGACTTCAAGTGCATTAGTCCCCACTGAAGGGTGTATAGTGGTCACCTGGAAGTATATTAAAATCCAGATTCATTAAAATGGAGTCTGCATTTTTAAGAAGCATCATAGGTGATTTTGATGCAAGTGATTTTGAACTGCCAATAAGAAACTTGACCTAAATATAACACAAATGTAGAACATAGATCTGTTGCCGCACAAAATTGGGGTTCTCCTGTCTGATGTGCATAAAAAAGCCAATTAATTACAGCATTAGCTGTTGGGAAAAGAAATCAGCTTTATTCCATAGGATCGATCTGCAGGGAGACAGGGGGCCTGTGCCTTCAGATCTGTCTCCCCAATTCAGGATTCCAGGCAATATTTAAGAGGTTACGGAGAATAGGCTGGCACGTGGAAACATTGGCTGGACAGGTTTTGATTGGTGGGCTTCAAGCATTAATGGTAAGATTCTAAACATTTATAACAGGTGGTGAAGGAATTTTAACACCAGATCTTCCCAAATGATGGACCTGTTGCTTGATAAGAGGCACACTTTTTAAGTTCTGGTCGTGTCCCAGTCCTTTGGTTCCATGGGGAGGAGAATCTTTGGTTCCTCTGTCATTTCAGGTCAAGATTTCTTCTTCTGTGCATGCTCTGGCTACATGACTTTGCAAATCTCCTGAAAGACAATTTCTTAATTACTCTGTTGATAAGAAGAGGTCAGTTGAACTGGTCCTGGAGGGCCCGAGGTTGCAAAACTCTTAAACTGGAGATTACAAAGCAGTGAGATAAGTATCATAATAGAAATAAGAAAGAGCAAAAGAATATGAAATACTCTGTGAAAAGTGGAGAGTAAGGAGTAGGTAGAAATTAGTGTGGGCACATAGGGGGGAAAGCAGTGGATATAAAACCTTCATTCTATATAGAATATTTAATTGGGTGCTGTGGATATTTTCTGCCCTGGCCGAGAAAAGAAGTCTGAGGACAAGAAAGGAAAGGAGCAAACACACTGCCAACAGGAACTGTAATTCCCTCCCAGGGAATTTACCTTCTCCCTAAGTGGTTCTGCATTTGCTAGCTCTGTGACTATAGGTAGTTTCCTTATCCTCTTTGCCTCAATTAGCTCAACTCTAATAATAGAACTTATAAGGTAGTTGTGAGTTTGAATGAGTTAATATACGTTAAGATCTTAAAATGTGCTTGGCACACAGTATCTTTCAGTTGATATTATTGTTATTGATGGTGATGACGTGACTGTTGTCTTTTTTGCCATGATACTATCCTTGTTTCAAAGATGATTGACTGAGATCCAGGAGGTGGAGTGTGTGTCCCACAGTGGGACTGACTAGGTGGCAATTTGTTGGGGACAGGAAGAGGTTTATCATTCATTCTCTGTAAACTGCATTTTCTTCACCCATAAAAATAAGAATATAAAGACCACATAAGTTCTGGTCCCTTCCCATACTGACATTTTGTAATATGTACACATTTAAAAATCACACTAAAATAAAATTGAAATACTTGCAAATGAATATAGCACATGATTATTACCATTAGAACGCAAGCAAGTGGATTGCTTTAAAAGGAATTGTTCAGAATGATGGGTTTTAGTATGCTTCTTTTGTTATTTCTAAGGAAGGAACTAAATGAATAAATCGTTTATATTGCCCTGGCTTGCTTTTTTATATGCAAGAATGACTAATGGATATTGTTTCTGCCTTTTTCCTTTTCTCAAATACTTTTGAAGCATTTTGAAATGCTTTTCTTTCCTTTAAGACTCTTTCCCTCAGCATGACAGAGCTAAAAAGAATTGTTCCAGGACACAGCCTATAATTTTGTCACTTCGGCAGTGATTGGAAAAAAAAAAAAAACACAGAAAACTCAAGTGTGTACTTACAGTGTTAGCCACGCCTGGCTGAGGAGGTCAAATTTCATGGGGCTGAGAGGGGAATACAGTCCATCTTCAAAGAAATTTATGTTTTCATATACTTGTTTGCCATTTCTATTTTTAAGTGCTATTGAGGTATAATTGATATACAAAAAATGCACCTATTTTAATGTATACATTTTGACGAGTTTGGACATATGCATACCCTCATGACACCATCACCGCAGAATTAAGGTACTAAGCATATCACCTCCAAAAATGTGCTGTGTTCTTTTCGTTTTTATTTCTTTGTCATAAGAACACTTAATATGAGATCTATACTCTCTTAAAAAATGATTAAAGAAAACAATTTAGGTTTCATGAAGGGAAAGTCTTTATTTAACACTTCATGAAGGGAAGTCTCCTATCTGAGAACTATGAAATGAGACAGAAGGCAAGAAGCTTTTATAGGATAAAGAATAAAGAACAAGGAAGAGAAAAACAGAAAATATCTGATTAGCTAGAGCCATATAGTCAATCTTGGTGTGAAAAGGCTCAGGGCTGGCTGGGCTTTGGGGGCCTGGCTGACTGGAGGTACTGTGGTTCTGGTCAAGCGGAGCTTTCACAAGGACACGAAAGTTATCTAAGTTCCCGTTTGCTGACCTGGCTGCCCAGGCAGGGGCGGCTCCATCTTAGGCCTAGAAAGTTATTTCAACACCCCTTAGCACACGTTTTAAAGTGCAGAATACCCTATTGTTAACTCCAGGCACTATGTTGTATAGAAGATCTCTAGAACGTATTCATCTGGCATAACTGAAACTTTATACTCGTTGAACAACAACTCTTCAGTCCTCCCTTCCCCCAACCCCCTGAATACACCAAACCTCTTGTCTGATCTCAGAAGCAAAGCAGGGTCCAGACCTGGTTAGTACTCCTATCAGAGAGGTTAATATTTTATTTGTTTGTTTTTTGGTGAGGAAGAGTAGCCCTGAGCTAACATCTGTTGCCAATCTTCCTCTTTTTGCTGAGAAAGATTGGCCCTGAGCTGACATCTGTGCCCCTCTTCCTCCATTTTATACGTGGGACATTGCCACAGCATAGCTTGATGAGCAGTGCACAGGTCGGCGCCCAGGACCCAAACCCGCAAACTCCGGGCCGCCAGAGAGAAACATGAGAACCTAACCACTGCACCACTGGGCCAGCCTGCAGAGAGGTTAATTTTAACGTGACATTTTTAAAAGATTCAAATATTTGTTGATGGAAATATAGCATGTTTGGCTTATTAAAACACGTTTCTTTCTAAAACATCCAAAAATCTCCGACAGCAGGTGAGCCACACTTGAATAAACAGATGAGAGAGACGTGATTAATATTATGTAGATTCATCTTTATTAATTCAATAATAATATTTGATCAAAGCATTTTAATACTTCTTAGTATAAATAAAGTAACTAAAGTAGAAACTTTTATTCGTGTCAACATATTTCATAAGAAATAAACATTTATCGAGACTTTTGAAGACAGAGACTTATTCACAGAGCACACTTGCTGCTCTGTCAGCTCACCATGCGTGTAGATCCACTGGATGTTTACTTTGCTGTGACTGTTCTCAGTGTAACTCGGTATCTCATTTTTGCTTTTCTATTTTTTTTATTTGGAAGGGCAGGGATAATTAGTGCAGTCAGTTGTCCTTCTGCCCTTAGCTGAAGGCCAAGTCAAATTAGCATATTTTGATACTTCTGACTTGAGAGATAAGAGGCCTGGTGGGAGGGATTGTGGGGAGTATCATGAAGGAAGCCTCCATTCCATGCCAAGAAGTACTTTGTGATAATCAATACTGTTATTAAGTCCTGTCTGCTTTTTTCATTCTGAGACACGTTAAAAGATAAACTGAGGCATAGTAAACATTTTAGGAGTTTATGTGAGGAAAAATCTATTTCAATCCTGCAACACAGAACCCAAAGTGATTAGGAGCCCTCCCGGACAGGAGCCGGGGGAAGGACTTATATAGAGAAATTGCAGAAGCAAAGAAAGGAAATTGTTTGACTGGCTGTAGCTTAAAGCCTGTTTGGTTGGTTGTTGTCGGTTGTCCCTAGCGTATTTCTCAACCTTGAGGCATTTACAGGCTTAGATTTGGTTTGCTTCTGTAGGTCGCCGTACATTAGAGCCGCCTCAGTCTAATGGCCTCCGTGTTTAATTAATTTAGCAGACACCTCGTTTATTTTTTAAATAGGATTCTGCTGTCTTCTCCAGGGAGGGGAGAAGTTATTAGCAATAGCATCTTCCTGGGTGATGGAGATCGTAGTGTGTTTTTTTCATGAAATTGAAAACTTTCAGCTGAATTACTTCCAGCGTTCTCCGCACTCCACACTGAGTTGTTGCAGCTGTCTTACACTTGCTCTCACACATCTTAGTGTCCTTTGTCTACCTCAGTAAATATTTTCTACTCCTCCTCATTTATTTATCTGCTTGTTTATATTTTAAATTGAGGCTGGTTTTCTTGCAATGGTAAATATAATTTGTTCAGAAAGTATTTTCTTACTCCTGAAACTCTTGGGAAACTGTTCAGGACTTCCTTTGCTTTTGTTCTCCGGGTTAATTCTTGTATTTTGCCTCATTAACAGCTTCTTGGTCATTTTTATTACTTTCTTCCATCTTATGTCACTCAGCCTCTAACCTACCACAACAGCAGTCCTTGTGCCTTAACAATGTCCACTAATTCTTCTGTCCCATTTAAGTTGTTTTGTATTTTCTACAGCCATTTATATACTTCTAACGAAAATGAGAGTATTTGATTTTGTTATCATTTTGAATATTAGGGATCTAGTTGAGTAGCGGAAATAAATGAAAATAAAGAGTACTGAGTATCGAAAACTGTAATTCCAATGAGATGAACAGAATAGAGATAATTTACTAGAGAGTTGCAATTTCTATGGGAATTACATGTCAATAACTATGTTAAAAATATAGCTATTGTTGAAATTGCTATTGTTGAAAATTAAAGTTAATGTTGAAAACGAATGTCATAAGCATCTCCTGCAACAACAAATCTAGCTAAGCAACATTTGAAATTTTACTGCTATTGCAACCATCGCCTTAAGTTTAACACTAAAAATAACAGTTTTGCATGCCAGTTATTGTTTTAAGAATGGTGTTTAAAAATCTTAAGTATTGTTTTTAAGTGGATTTTTTTCACCATTAAAGACTGAGTAAGCTTGGATTTTATGGTCATACAAGGTATCCTTATGTTTTTAGTATAAGCAAAATCGGTTCAGATGAAAATTTGAAAATAGCCAAAATTCATGTATTGTATTTTCCATCAAAGGGTCACCAGAAACTTACTGGTGATATGCATTTAAATTTTAGCACCCAGTCAGTTCATCAAATGGAATTCAGAAAGGCTGGTCAGCCAAAGTGAAAGAGGTTAAAAATAAAGGTCTACGGTGTGTTCTCATTCATCTAATAAGTGTTTGTTGACTGAATAGAGATAGTGCAGTGGTAAAAATTCTAAACAACCACAAAGTGAACCCACGCTTCCTACCTCCAAGCTATTTGGTCATTCATTAGGATAAATGGATTTGTTCATTAAACCATTGATTAAATAACTATTTTTTTTAACTTGACGAGAGGCAAATTCTCACAATGCAAACCTCTGATTGTCATCTCAAGACAATTTGATCATTCGTTGGATCAGTTCAGTTTCATAAATTTTCAGAGGCTATCCATGCTCACTGAAAAACATTGAAAATGAATGTTAATGTGAGCTGATCAGACTGCATTAGGCTACGTGAAGTTGATTTACACTGGTTTTAATATGCTTCAGTGATGCTTATCAATCTTATGTTCAAAAACCAGAGGTGGAAAGTGAAATAACGATTGGCTTAGGGTCCTTAATTCTGTTTGAATAAGTGTCTCAATCTTTATGGTTTCCTAATTAATATATAACAGCACAGTCCAAACTAATGTGGCTGGAGAGTTGCTAAGTGTAAATTGTAAATCCCTGCTGTTCTAGTTGCTTTTTTTTGTTTTTTTCATGTTGCAACTTCAGTGTAATCTAAGCATGGAATTCAGCTAAATTAAAATAAGTGTCTGTGTAGAAGCAAATTATGTGTTGGTGTAGTGAGACTTCTCACTCTTGGAATTGTTAATTGAGTTTGGGGTAAAAATAGATGAAAAGAATCTTTGTTAATTAGATATGGGCATTGACTAGAAGTTGTTGTTAAATAGGTAAAGGCAAATATGAATTTAAAAATATCAGAATGAAGATCCCTAGAGGTAGCATGAGGGGTAGACATTATTTATTTTGAAAAGTAGTTAGGAAATTTTCAAGGTAAATTGAAATGCCTGTCCCACATAAGAGTTATAAATAAAAATGATAAATAATGTAAACAGCATGATTTTTATTCCTAGGAATAATTGAAGACGTCTTCTAACTGAGTCTAAATTGTTTTGCCAAATCAAGGCAGGTAAATTCCCGTGTTATCAGACTGCAGAACTGTAGTCCTGAACTAGGTAAATATTTGGATTGTGTATTCAGTGGATCATTTCATTGATTTTCAAAAGGTGTTATAGCATAATGCTTAAAAAAAAGTAAGTTTTGAAGGTATCAGACCTGTATTGGAAACTGGTCTCTGTTGTATGTTTTTCTGTATCACCTCAAATATATTACTTATTTCTTCTATGCTAGTTTCCTCATTTGTAAGATAAAAAAAATAATATCCAATTTATAAAGTTATTAGGAGGATTAAATGAGAAAATACATGTAAATTGCTTCAGAAATGTCCTCCACATTAATATTTTTCAAAAAGATGAAGAAGAGAAAAACCAAATGAAAATTAAATTAACTTACATTGCTTTTCTTTTTCCACTTTAAAAATTCCGTTGGCAGAAATGAATTCCTAGATACCCTTGGAATTCCATTTTTCCATCTAATGTCAATCTACTCTAAATCTGGAACATATAAGCACGGCATGTACTTCAATGCACCTGAATCATATTGTCTATGCTGCAATATACTTATAAACATTTTTTAATATTGTAAGACACAATGAAATTGCCTATTTATGTTTACATAGTATCTCTTGTTGGCTTTTAAGCTGCCCTTCGTGATCCTATTCCCATCCTCCTTTATAGTTGCCTGTGCCTTCTTCTCTGTCTGCCTCCTCACAGGAGACCTGTGAATATCCTACAAGGCTATGTCAGTACTTCTTGTTCTTTTCTGTCTTTGTTTCCCCAGTGAACTCTTCCATACCCCAGTCCAGTGCATGGAAGAATCATGTAATATGAATCATGTAATCATGTAATCTTGAATCATGTAATATGAATGTCAGGAAAGACTTCAAGTTCATGTAGTCTATGTGGATGACTCATTTTCTTCTCCATGTATAAATACTCAGATATTTTCCATCCAATTTTTCCAACTCCCTGTGGATCTTTTCCATTCATGTAGTCTGCTGTCATTCAACATTCCATAAGTATTTCTAGAGTTCCTCCTACTTGTCAGTGTCCTAAGAACTGGGAATAAATAATCGAGCAGATATAGTTTTTGGTCTGAAGGCACCCAGTGTCAAAATGGGAAGTCAGAAAACTAACAACCAATTGTGACAGAGTGATAATTTGTTTGACATGAGTTATTGGAGAATGCTAAGGAGCTATAAAACTTGAATCCCTGGAAGGAGGATGGTCCCAGAACCCATCCCAAAGTGAGTGACATATAAGCTAAGACGTAAAAGATGGCTAAGAGGCAGTCAAGAATGAGGAAGGGTGTGTAGGGAAAAACTTATGTCTACCTCCTGTGTTTTTCCTTTACTCTCACACTACTACCACACTCACAACACTTCTGACACCAGATATGTGAGAGTTTTTCCCCCACCAAGCAACTCACTGCAACACCTACAATTTAACTCAATTCTGATGCTATTTACTTGGAGACAGCATCAAATCCCACAGGTAAAGGGCTCCACAAGACTACCCCACAACACTTCAGATGCCCATCGCAAGTCCAAGTGGTCAACTGTGTTTCTGACTGATTGGCTACAAATCAGAGATTTCCACAACCCCCTCCTTGGGTTGGATTAATTTGCTAGAGCAGCTCACAGAACTCAGGGAAACACTTAGTTAGGTTTACCAGTTTATTAAAGGATATGATAAAGGATACAGATGAACAACCAGATGAAGAGATACATAGGATGAGGTTTGGAGGGTCCTGAGTGCAGGAGCTTCTGTCTCCCTGGATTTTGGGTTCGTCACCCTCCTGGTATGTGGATGTGTTCACCAAACCAGAAGCTCCTTAGCTCTCATACTTTTGGGATTTTTATGGAGGCTTCATCACATAGGCATGATCAATCATTAACTCCATTTCCAGCCTCTCTCTCCTCTCTGGAGAATGAGGGGTGGAGCTGAAAATTCCAAGCTTCTAATCATGGCTTGGTCCTTCTGCTGACCAACCCCCATCCAGGAGCCCACCTGGAGTCACCTCATTAGAACAAAAGATGCTCCTAGTGCTCTGATGACTTAGGAATTTACAAGGGTTTTAGGAGCTCTGTGCCAGAAACTGAGGGCAGAGACCAATATAGATATTTTCTATTATCTCACAAAGGGCAACCCAAATGAATGTAAAAACTCACAGCCAAGATGGCATTTTGTGTGTGTGTGATGCAAGGCCTTCAGTAAGCTAAGGTGTGAAGTATGAATAGGAAGATAAAGTTGAAGAGGCAAATGGAGGTCTCTATCATTGTCATTACATAATGAGTGTTTAACATACATCATATTTGAGTAAGTACTTTACAATACAAATGCACTGAAAGGTAGATATTATTATCCCTCATTTTATAGCATTGGAACATGAACTTGAGAGTAACCTGTACAATGTCATACAACCAATAACACCTAAAAGGGCCAGGACTCATCCTAGGCCTTTTAAGACTATTTAGGGAATGTTATGCTTCTGGGAATCACCTCCCAAATAAACTACTTGAGCGCAATTACTTGTCTCAGGATTTGCTTTCAAGAAATCTCAAACTTGGGGAGAAAGGATAGTATAGATGTAAAGTTTATGTAAAGAAGCAAATTTATATAATGTGCTTAGCACTGTTTTTGGCACACTGTAAGAGCTCAAAAATGATTGCTGTGTTGTTGTTGTTTTACTGCTTCCTTCTTTCTTTTTCTTTTCTTTATTTGCTTGAATGTGATCTCCTTGGAAAAAGGATTTTGTCTGCATTTTTCCCAGCAGTGTCTGACACTTAGAACACTGATCAATGAGTATTTTGCTGAATAAATGGATTAACACGTCTTAAATACTTGAGAAATCCCGAAGTTTGAGAATACAAAGATATTAAACAGATTTTGTTATTTTCTCCCAAATCACATTTCTCTTTAAGAATCATGTTTCTGTGCATTTCCAGATATGCTCAGTTTCCAAGGCATCAACTTTCACTGATATTTTAGCTTTCTTTTGAAGAGGACATTTTACGTCATTTAAAGAACTCATTGAAACGTTGCATCTCAAACTTTTATTTTCGATAATGATTTGCATTTTCCTCACCCTCTGTCTGGAAAGTTCTTCTCCCAGATATCCACATTGCTTCCTCCCTCTCATCTTCAGGTCTGTACTCAGAAATCACCTAATTCCTGATTATACTGCGCCTCCCAGCACCCCTCCTGTGCTTTAATTTTCCCTTTACAATTATCGCTTTTTAAAATGTGCTCTATTTATTTTTGTTTATAGTTTCTCTCCCTCAACAAGAATGAAAGCTCCATTAGGGCAAGAATTTCTGCCCTTTCTCCCCGTTGTATTTTCCTAATGCCTTGTATATCATCAGGGCTCAAAGAGTATTTGTGAAATGAACAAGGAAAACAGTTGTCCAAAGGCAAGAAGACAGGAAAGGGTCTGTTGGAAGACAGGGTAGGACCTCAGAGATAGTTTGGTGAAAAAAAAAAGAAGTGAGAGCTGGGAATTTTCCAGACTGGAAGACTGGCCACCCAGACCATCAGTAGTCCTCTGTACAGAGTCAGAGCTTGTCAGAAACTGATTAAAGCCAAAAACGACCTGACACAGGCAAAAGCAAGACCAAACTTGGAAGATTGGCTTGGAGATATACTGGGTTGGGGAGTGCCTAGAAGCAGTACTGGTCAGGCTGTCAGAAGCTTAAAGAGCAATTAGGAAACACAAATAAGGGTCAAGACAGAGCCATAAGCCAGAGAGCAGGAAGCATACAGATGAGAGTTCAGTTGAAGTACTTCGTTAGTCTCCTGTCATTCTTCCGTCTTCTTCCAGAATCTTTGCCTTGGAAATCTTAAACAACCTATAGCACTGGAGTCACAAAGAACTCGTCCTCTTTTATTCACCTTAAAAGTTTTCTTGGGGGCTGGCCTGGTGGCATAGCGGTGAAGTTCACGTGCACCACTTCAACGGCCCAGGGTTCACAGGTTCGGATCCCATGTGCGCACCGACGCACCACTTGTCAAGCCATGCTGTGGCGGCATTCCATGTAAAGTAGAGGAAGATGGGCAGGGATGTTAGCTCAGAGCCGGTCTTCCTCAGCAAAAAGAGGAGGATTGGCAATGGATGTTAGCTCAGGGCTGCTCTTCTTCACCAAAAAAAAGAAGTTTTCTCCATTGTCTCCTTGGTAAATTCTTAGTCATTCTCCAAAATCTCCACTTAGATGTTGTGCGCACTTTGTTGCCTTCCATGTTGCCTGCTGTATTTGCAAGGACAGAAGACCAGTCCAAAGCATTTTGTGCACAAAAGGGAAATTTTTGGTTCATATTACTGAAATGCTAGGGGTAGAGATGATTTAAGAATGGCTAGAATCAGAGGCAGAAGTGATTCATCGTGGCTCCCTCTCTTCCACCTGCTTTCTCCATGAGGTGGACCTGACGACAAACAGCACCCTGGTCATATCCAACCAGCTTACCTTCCATAGCAGAAAGAGAGACTCTTCCCCCAGACTTCTGCCAGAAACATGTCAAGGAATATGCTGATTGCCTGACTTGGACTGTGTGTCCACCCATTGGCCGTGATCTCTGGCCCCCTGATAGACCGTCCCTCTAGGATAAGAGTAGGAAAGGACAATTACCCAGTGAAAACATGAGATGTTCTTACTAAGAAGAGTATGAAGGGATGCTGGGCGTTTAAAAACGAGCGTCAACAAACACTGGACAGATCATGGTTTATTTATTCATCCATTCATTTTTTAATTCTTTTACTGATTCTTTCAGTAATCCTTTATAAATAGCCTGCTTCATTTTAGGCACTAGGACATATTTAAAATTTATCTGACTTACTAAACAATTGGAGGTTAATTTGTAAACTAAGACTTCAATTTCATATTTAAATATTTTTTCAAAAAAGTACCTTTCACTTCTAAGTAGATTAAATAATGGACAATAGTGTGTAGAATTTTTCAATTTATTGTTACCTTTGTCTTAACATATTTGTGAAGTCTGGATGTTATCTTAGTGGAATGTTGGCGTATAATACTTGAATTTTAAAAATTCATAATAAATTCATAATAAAATTTCATTATATATTTATGGTAATATAATATTATTGTTTTATGCACGAGACAAGATGTTAAGAATGTAATATAAAAATGATTTATCCAGGGACTATCTCATTCTTGTCGTTCCTTTGATGTAATTCATTTCTATGTTAGCTAACATGCAAGAAATGTCTCCAGAGTTTCTCAAGTACTCTAAATCTTTATCATTTTTTATTTCTGACTAAATTAGGTTTACATTCTTTCTTTTTCCATATCCATTCATTATTTAATTCAACACATTTTTGTTGAATACCCTGCACGTAACAATATGATGTGTTGCTTCATGGGAAAATGTTGTTTTCAATAAGGTATTCCTTTGAAAATTATTTTCCCATGAGATATTATTAGGACTTCTGCTAGCTAAATAAACAAGCAAAGTGAGTAAGTAAATAAAGGAATAAATTTTAGACTTTAATGGATGAAAACCGCGCAAAAATCAACAGGGATATATTGTAATAAGTGTTTGATGGCAAGGTACATTCTCTCTGAGGAGTGGGATTTCAGCTGAGTTTTGAAAGCTGGGATTGTGTCAGCTGTGGTCTGAGCTGGCAAAGAATGTTTCAGGCAGGAAGATCATCAAGTTCCTCAGTTCTGGGGAAGAAAGAGCCAGGTATATTTGAGGGACAGAAAGGAGGCCACTGTGGCTGAAGGGATCATGTAAGATATCATAGACCTTATTTAGAAGTTTAAATTGATGCTGAATAAGTTGGGAAAACATTGAAGTTCTTTAGAAAGCTGAGAAGTGACACAATATAACAAGTTTAGAAGATGAATCTGGCTGCTTTGTGGATGATAGATTGTAGATGGGCAAGAATGGGAGTAAGGGAACCAATTATTTGGTGATTGCAGTATACAAGAGAGAAGAGCATTTACATGATTGTTCTTCACTATGTGGTGACATGCCTTTATGAAATGATATGTCATATTTTCAAATGCTGGCGGTCATATGCGAGATCACCTGCTCTCATACACATATCATGGTCATCTGGGCATTGAGGCCATGGCAGGTGGCAGGACAAACACCCAATTTCTTGATGTCTTTTGTTTATTTGATGGTTATTGTTCTGTGTGACATATTGGTCTTATAATTCCAACATATAAGTTTAATACGATTCAGTATTTATTGTGTACCAAATACTATGGGCATTGATATCTGCTAGAACCAATACTGGCTCAATATCTGAGTTCATAATATAATAAAATTTGCCAAGAAATAAATAATTTATGGTGTAAATGTAATGCAAAATATTTTCAATATATGTATAAATAGCAAATATATTTTAAAACACCATTTAAAAAAAGCTAGAGTGCTATTTTCCACTATCTATATTACTAAGATCGCTTAAACTACAACTATCTGAAAATCTTTCTTAATTGAAAATATCATGTCTATAAAATTGAGCTGAAAATTTGCAAGAATTAATTGCCTTCTGTAAATTTTTTTTTGTAAGTTAACTATATTTGGACTAGCAGTGCTAAGAGAATGATCATTAAAATACTGACAATGAGACCAATTTAATTCTAAATGCCCATGATAGTGCCACAAAATTAAGTCCAGTTTATGTATTTGCTTGTTTTAAAATTGCAGATGTGCTATCTCTTTGGGTAAATTGTGTGTATTTAGTCTTCAGTCTTCATTCTTTTCATTTATGTTTCCTTTGTACTTTAAAAATACAGACCAATACAAATTTTATCACATTTCATAAATTAATTTTAAAAGTAATTTCTGAATGAATAACACATGGATCATACCATTGATTTAGATACATTTCCAACTAGGTAGATACCTTTTCCAACTAGAAAATATTTTCTTAAGTAAATTTCACATCCTTGTAAAATTTCTAAATATTATTCAAAATGCCAGTCTAAATTTTAAAAATATTTTTTAAACAATATGAGTTAAATTTGGTGTTTGTTTTCTGATTATTTGTTTGTATTCATTAGTTCTTAACCATATTCAAGTTAATTCATTTTTTTTTACGTTATGCTCTATTTTAGATTTTAAAGGTGTAGTGCTTTTATCTTGCAGATTGTTGCCTTGCGTGAACAGAATGTTCATATACAAAGAAAAATGGCATCAAGTGAGGGATCCACAGAGTCAGAACATCTTGAAGGGATGGAACCTGGCCAGAAAGTCCATGAAAAGGTATGACACATACAACATGCTCTTACGTGGAAATGATGGCTTGCTATATCATTTGAGAGGAATATTAAATATGAAATCCATGTAATAAACATTCTGTATTATTTTTTGATTCGTTGGTCAAAGGTTCATGATGATTTCCCTTTTCATTTATTGTTCTTAAACATTATGTGTAATATATTTGAATTTCTCCTTACTTGCTGTTAACTTGATTCTCTTAAGAATAATTCAATTATATATAATTGAATATATATATAATTAAATAAATCTATCTATATAGACATAGATATATCAATAATATATATCCAGGACTTTTTAAAGTACAATAACAATAATTTTGACTTATAAGTGGTATTGTGTACAGTTGGTGACTAATCTGTGGCTTATCACTGCAAAAGTCTTTTGGAAATTTCTTATTTGACTTGTCCTTTGTGTTTGGGAAGGTTCCAGTCGTGCTCCTGTTAATGATAAATTACATAAAACACTATCTGAAGTCATGGGACTTTTACCATTTTTTGAGGATAGAGTGATTCTCCTTTTGGGTGGGGCTTAGACCCAGGACAAGGAAACCAGCAGTCTGTTTGGCCCCCTTCTGTGTTGAGCCACTTATTTCCAGCACAAGAAGACAGTCAGTTCCTGGTAGATCTGGAATCAGATAGAGATTCCATAAGCATTTGCACATCCTGGGTATGACGCTTAGAAAATCTCCTGAATATTTGCTGTTAACAAGTTATATCTTTGGATGGTTGAGCTCCTTAATCATCAAGACCCCATGAATCAGGTAGCTAAATTGGTGTCATTGTGAATGTCAAGAGGTTTCAAAACATAGAGATTAAGAAGCAAGTGACTGGACCACAACACCAATAGCACTAGACTTCTTACCAGAAAATAAATGGAGCACTTCCTCACTTATCCAGTTGAAACAAATGAAGGGGCTTCTTATGTTTCCTCCTTCAAGTACAAAAGCAAAGGAAACCACGTAAACCAGGCTAATTTCCTGAGACTGCCATCAATTCTGGTGGCTGAGAAGCAAACAGCTCTTCATTTAAGGTGTCACTATTTTAGCCTTTATCCATGTTTTTGTAGAAATCTTAAGCTAAATATTAAAAATAAACTGCAATCTGACAGCTAGATTTCATGAGCTGTATTTCAGATTTGAATAAAAATTATTTCTCTTTCCTTCAGATAAATAAACTGACATTACTTTAGTAAATAAACCATCAAGCTCTTTACAATAAGGTGTTTGCATACAAAACTCAGTTTAGGAAACTAACATGTAATTTTCTATTACTGTTTCATTTTAATTATGTCATTAGTAATATAGTGCTATACTTTTCCTCAGAGAATTATAGAATCATATTGGTTTAGGTATGAAAATGGACTTTATGGTCATCTAGTCTTTTTCTCAGTAGTCTTGAAAATGTTTTATATAACAGTGCTGTATTTATGCTAATCCAGACTGGAATTAAAGAAATATGCCTTTCAAAAGCATAAAGAACTTGAGATCTTGTCTAGTCTCTAACTGTATGATGCTTAAAGCACTCTTCTTGTATTTGTGGGGAGGGGTGATTACTCATACATGTATTTTTTTCAAATATTGTTTCTTTAAGATATAACCCCTAAATATCCAGGCATTATAGAATATAAAACAGTTCATGTCAGATTAATTTTCAGAAACTGGTTACAGAATTAGGATGAGGACCTATGTATAATTGATGTTTGTCTCTATTAGGCCCCACAGATTGGGGTGTATATATGGAGGATGCTGAGCAGTTAGTGACCTAAAGTACTTGTCTTTAATTTTCTTTGCCTTCCAATTCCTGGTGAAAGCATTTCAGCCAGCGTAGAAGAGAAATTCTGTGCCATTGCTAACTCACTCACTCTTTGTTATGAATATACTAAAGATTTTTCAACATTGTAGTTATTGGTTATTTTTTTTTCAATTTCCCAGAATTGAAGTAAGAGTGATTTCCAAATGCTTTGGAATAATGATAATCATGCGCATATCTTCCAATGTGAACTTAAAATATATACAAAATGTATATCATGTATATATTTAAATATTTATATTGTTTTAAATTTAAAAACAAGTGTTTCAATTCATGTTACTCCTGAGATGATTGTAGAACGTACTCCAAAAGTTTTATCTATATCGCATTTATCAGACATTTATTTTTTTTCTCTTGTTGCGAGAACATTTAAGATCTACTGTTAGCAACTTTCGAGTATACAATACAGTATTGTCAACTATAATCACCATGCTGACATTAGATCCCCAGAACTTACCTTCTAACTGCTGACATTTCTTGATAAAATATAAAATAATAGCCTAATTATTATTTTTATCACTTATGTAAGTATTCCTAAATTACACACGTATAACATTAAAAGCATCTTTTCTTTTCAAAATTATCCCCGATAACATGAGTATTTAAAGTATATCAATACCATTAAATAAAACATGTCATAGGATTGTAACTTAAATCCTAACGTTTAATATTTTTATTGAGAACTGTTTACAAAGTATATTCAAACAAAGAAAAAGAGAATATTATTTCGGGGAGTGTCTATGTAATGAAGGTTATCAGTGTAGGTAGACTATAGTATTAGTGTGTAAATTGCAAAGCGGTTTTTTGGGGGAAAAAACACAAAACTATTGTTAGATGCTATGGAACTGTCAGGAAGTGACTTGTGAATCCTAGTCACAAGGATTACCCTTTGTTTAGGGCAGTAAAGTTACTTAAATTACATAGTTGAGGGGTTATTAGCCAACAGGAGCTGTTTTATGTCAGCTGTTTGAGAACTCTGTTGACAAAGTAGTTGATAAAAATTGTCTCATAAAAGCATATTCTGAAATAGGCCTTATTACTCATAGAAAAGTTGTATAATTATTATCAACATTTTAAAAACAAAACATGAAAAAGAAAAGTAAGCTTAACTGAAACAAGTTTAAATGATTCTTTGTGCCATAAATTTCATCAGCTGTTCTAGAAGAACATAAATATTCACAGGATAATATAAATTTTCAGAATGCTTAATTTTACCCCATTAAAGGTTCAAAACTGGTCTCAATAACTTTTTTCCTGTTTGTTTCTAGAAAGGAGTTAATTTGTGAATTTTTTTCAACAAACATGCTATTCTTGTAAAGGAGATAATAATGCTCCTGACTCATATATTCTGTATTTCCAATAATTTTTTTCAGCTGCAAATGTTTGCTAAGTGATGTGGATAAGTAGAACATTAGCCAGTGGTGGAGATCCAGAAGACACAGTCCCTGTAGTAAATTTGCCAAGAAACTAGAGTGAGAAATAAACATGCCTAAATTAATATTGCAAAACATGATAAATAAAATGGGTTGAAAATGATATTAGAGTTTAAAGAAGAAATATATTAATTCTGATTGGGGAGTGTCAGAGAGGCAGCGTGGAATAGTAGACCTGGATTCAAATCCCATCTCTGCGAATTACTAGCTGTGTGACCTTATGCATTAACCTCCCTGAGCATCAGTTGCAGGTCAATAGTCACGCCTAGCTTACAGCTTTGTTGTAAGGAATGGAAGCACTGACTATGCATGACAGAAGTCTTGGCACATTGATTACAAGTAATAAATAGTGTGATTATAATATTTATTAATACTGTCTTTTCATGTTCATGCATTTTTCAATAAATATTTGGTGGCAACCTTATTGAAGGTGCTAGGAAAGAGGTCCTGTTCTATGTGGTCAGGGTGCGTTAATGAACAAGACAGATGAGGGCATAGGCAATAAACAAATACATATAAGAGGGAGTGAATGTGATCAAGGGACAGGTGCAAGCTGGCTGGGGAGCAGATTACATAGAAATGGCAAGGAAGGGCTTTTTTAGGAGGGGGGGTTTGAACTGGGACCTAAAAGATACAAGGAGTCAATCATATGGAAAAGCTTATAGCGTTTTTGAAGCGAAGGAAACACTAAGTGCACACACACCGAGAGTGGGAAAGAGCTTCTGTGGTACATTCTTGGGAACGAAGGATGACAGGGTCACTGGAGCCTAGTGGTCAGGGGAGAGCAGCAGGAGACAGGACAGAGCAGTGAGCAGGGGCCAGCTCACTTCAGTGCTTGTAGGCTCTGGTGAGGAGTCCAGTTCATTCTCAGAGCAGTGAGAAGACATAGCAGTGTTTTAAACATGGAAGCATCTTGATTAAAGACTTTTTTAAAAAATGATTTACACTACAATTTTATATACATTTGTCATTTTTTCACATCAGACTTCTGAAGTAGGTAGAGATTTTCCTTTTCATAATTTTACAGATAATGAAATTGAGGCTCGCTGAGGAAGATGAAATGACTCATTTGCCTGGAGCAGGACCAGAACCCTGGTCTTCTCAGTTCCAGACGACATTACGCTCTCACGTTCCTTTGTGCCGGGATGATTTCTCTAGGTGTTATTGTTGATTTTTAACAATTCATTCTAGCCCAATTTATTTTTTCTGATCATTTATTCTTTCATAATTATACATATTCATTTGTTTTCTAGAGTTGATTATTTGATTCTATTCAAGAGTATGCTTTTTTCTTAATTCTTTAATTTTTCCCACAACTTCTCCTAGTTATTTTTTAGTCTGAACAGATCCTCCAAGCAGTGGCATTCAAAGTTTTTGACCACTGTGAGTATGACTCTTAAACCTGGGCAAGAGTGACCCATGTCCGGGGCCCACGATTTAGTGGTCTTGCTCTGGTCATCTGTGCCCCTCTCTACGGGATGAGGAGTTCATGACACCAAGGGAATTACACACCCATGAACCACAACCATCCCTTCTAGACCATGTGCCAGTTACCTGGAAGCCCAGACTTTCTGACCAAACAGACCTTAGCCTGCCTCCAGGGCCTCTATGGGCTTATGTAATGAATATTATATTATTAAATTAGCTGCACCTTTAAATGTTTGGCTTATGAATATACCATATTTCTATTTAAAAACATTTATAAACATCGTTTATCATAAATGCCGTTCTTTCAAAGACCTCTGCTAAGTTCTAGCTGAAAGCCATCATCCACAGGGATATCTCCAGTGTATAAACTGTATTTTGCCCATTTTTGTATGCCTTCCTCACTACATGTCATCTCCTGCCAACAACTGTTCTTCCAAAAATTCAGTCTTTGTTAACTGTGGCTTGTTTTGCACATTATTGATTAAGCCCCAATTTCTCCTCTCTATCAGAGATAGTTATCTTTTGGGTTTATTTACATCTGAACAGCACTAACAGAATATTTTCTTCTGTGCATTGATCCCATATATTGTGATCTAATTTCTCATCATAACACAATAATAAAGTGTATACTTCTCTTTTATTCTTCTATTAAATTTTCAAGCCATGAAACCAAACAGCGGAATGGGGGGTTTACGGATTTGCTATCTTGGAGTTGGCACACCTCCCAGGAAAGGGAAGGTTCAAGTGTATCCCTAGCTACATGAGGCTGGAGTGGCCTAGAGGTCTATGATTGGGTAGGAAAGGACCCAGAAGAGGCAAGGTTAGGCTGTTCCATGGTTCATCATGTGTTCATGAAGTTATCCCATATCAGTTTTATAGGAGCTGAGCTGGAGAGGAAGCTTATAACCACAAGTCAGGCATCTTCTATATATAATGGCAAAAATAAGATATAAAAATCTTCTAATGTTGTGTGAGAACTCACCAAGTTCAAAACAAATCTCTCTGAATGCAGTGACTGGGTTTTAATGCTTTAACTAGGACCTTACCAGATGAAAGTAAAACTGGAATTGACTCCTCTATCTTTAATAATAGATTCAGCATCCTTTATATTATTAGCCCAGATTTGAAGGAAACAGAATAAATAGATCTTTGCTGAAGTAAGATATTTTAAGACTTTAAAAAGACTGTGCGATTCAAGAGAGTTTGACAGAAAGTTTGTTCGTTTATCTCCACCCTATTGGCATGATTTGAGGGTCTATTTTGTGCTGTGAAATCTGCCCCCTTACAGGGGTGTAGGGAAGAACAAATACTTATCCCTCTATCTGTATTGTTTTGTCTGATCTGTTAAGCCAATCCAGGAAAATTTTTAAGTCTGTCCTTCAGATGTTCCATAATCGACTTAATTTTATTTTTGACTTTGATAGAGTTTATCCACCTTCACATTTCTCACAAAAAATTAGTTCCCCACGAATTTAATGGGTGTTTTACAGAACCCATTCCCCCCAAAAAAGAAAATTCCCAGGACAAGAGTATTAGGAAATATTGTGCTATACAATTTTGAACTGGCATCTTTACTGTAGTATTTATTAGAATTTTTATTTTTTAATATTGTCGAGCTCCAAGGGGGAACACAGTATGTAGTGTTTCCTAAACGTGTATGACCCAAAATCCCATTTATCCGCAGGGGAATTGCACAAGCCAGGATGAGTATTCTGAAGAATATTCCTTAACGCTGGTTCTGGCCTTTTAAAGATAGGCAAACCATTCTTCAAGCCTGTCTGGAAATCTTATTAACAAAGAGCCTACAATGCGAATAAGAACAAGATAAATAACTGGTACAAGGCCTTTTACAGTTTCCAAAAGTGCTGTTATGTAAGTTGTTTTATTGGATCCCTGTAGTAATCCTGTGAGGTTTGTAGAGCAAGGATTACTGGTTCAAAGTCATATAGCTTCTGAACAGAAGGAACTGAGATAAATAGTGTAACAAGTTTACGAATATTAAAAGTGAACTGTGAGTGAAAAAAGACAGCACATAAATTACTTGATTTCATGGATTTCAAAAAGTAAGAGTATTTACTTTAAGCAAAATCTCAAATATGTCCATGTGTCTAAGAGGATGAGAGAGCTTATTAGACTGAGTATGAGTCTTTTAAAAAAATTGAAATAAACCTTAGACAAAGCCAACCTTGTTACACCTGTGTCGATGTCTTCACCTAGTCAAGTATTCTTCTCCAGCAAGTCTTACCAGGCTCTCCTTTGGCATCAATGTTTTCATCTATTCCATTGCCATAACATACAAACTCATTCCAACTTAAAAAATCTTCTCGAGTCAGCCTCTGCCACCAGCTATTGCTTTATTTTCTGCTCCCCTTTGCAGCAAAGCTCTTCACAATGGTTGTCTCTTCACTGTCCCCAGTTGCTTTCTTTGCATTCTTTTACAAATCTATTTCAGTAAGATCTTTGCCCCACCCCTCCATAGAAACCACTCCTGCTACCATCGTCACTAAATGTATATCACTAAATGCAACGACAAATTCTTAGCCCTTACTGCAGTTGATGCCTCAGCAGCATTTGACATACTTGATCACTCTTTCTTCTTCCTTGATAAACTCTTTTCACTTGCATTACAGGAAATCATGCTCCCTTTGTTTTTCTCTGACCTCACCAGTGGCTCTGTTTCAGTCTTCTTTCTTGCATAATATTCTTTCTCCTGACTGCTTAACGTTAGAGTGACCCAGGGCTCAGTCCTTCGTGTCTTCTCTACCTACACACTCTTGGTGATTTCAATCAGTCTCATCACTTTAAATACTATCCATATGCTAATGACTTCCAAATCTTTATACCTCTAGTTCAGACCCTACAACCAAATGCATATATCCAGACACCTATTGAACATCACCACTTCTGTACGTAAAAGACACTGCACACTTAAAATGTCAAAAACTTACCTCTTGACAATAGATTTAATAATAGTAAAAACTTGCTGCATCTGCTCCATCTCAGAGGATGGAAACTTCACCTTTCCAGGCACTCAAGCTAAAGAATTTGGAACCATTTTGCATCCTCCCTGTCTCTCACACCCCACATCTATTTGTTCTACCTTCAAAATATATCCAGAGTCTGACCATTTCTCACCACCTCCACTAACCACTCTAGTCTGAGTCACTATCATCTCTCACCTGGATTATTGTAGTCACCTCCTGCCAAGTCTCTGCTTCTCCCATGGAACCTCTGCAGTCTGTTTTCAACATAACATGAATCAGAGTGATGTTTTAAAACATAAATCTGAACATGTCAATCATCTGCTAAAAACTGCAAATGTTTCCCATTGACACAAGACTCTACATGATTTGGCTTTCCTTATGTTCTGACATCATCTCCAACTCTGCCCCAGCCACACTGGGCTCCTGTTGGCCTTTGACTTGTTCTTCCTTCTGCCTAGAATGCCCTTCTTCAGATATCTGCATGGCTGTCTCCTTCCTCTCCATCAAGCCTTTGTTCAAATGTCATAATGTATTCTAACACGGTAGCATATTTTAACGTATTATAGTATATAATTTATTTGTTTATATTGTCTGTAATTTATTGTCTGTCACCCCAGCTAAAGAATAAGCTCCAAAAGAAGCTTCTTTGTTTTATTCCTGAGGAGGCTCAGGGGCCTAGAACAGCTCCTGGCACGTGGAAGGCTCTTAATAAGTATATGTTCAATAAGTAATACCACACTGTTTTAACTGTTGTTACTTTATAAATCTTAGCTCTTAGAGCTTAATTATAATATCAGCTTTTCAGATCTTATTTTCAAACTCTATTGAAATTTTGATTGGAATTACTTAAGTTAAAATATTAATTTGGGGAGAATAGTCACCTCTATGATAAAATGTCTTACCAACCATAACGTGGCAAATGTCTCCATTTTTTGTGTGTGTATTGTTTTATGTTCTTCAATAAAATTGTTCAACTCTTCACATAGAGGTCTTGCATATTGTTAGATTTATTTCTAGGCACTTAAGGTTTGGTGCTATTTTGATTATTATCTCCTTTTCATGTTTTTTTCCTAATAAATTAACGCTGATATATAAAGATGCTGTTGATTTTTCAGTGTTGATATGGCATCCAGAAAACTTGCTCACCTGTTAGTTCTAAGAGTTTGTTGTGCTCTTGGACTTTTCTAAGTAGTTAGGCAAATAAGAAGTGTTTTATTCTCTCTTCTCTCCCTTCACAATTTTTATTTCTTTATTTCCTATATATTCCTATATTCCTAAGACTTCAATGTTCAATACAATGTTCAAAACTTCAATACGGTGTACAGTAGCATGTGTCAGAGTGGCATACTTGACTTTATAAAGTCTAGCTTTATAAAATTTATAAAGATCAACACTTTAATGATAATGCTACTCAAGTTTTACTGTTAACTGTGTTGCTTGCCATAGTAACCTTTTATCAGGTTTGGAATCACCCTTCTATTACAAGTTTTTTAAGAATTATTATGAAAAATAAGACACATTCATCTCTTAAAGTGGTGGATTTCATTGATAGATATTCTGATGGTAAACTATTTTTCTTTGCCTGCGGATAAAATAATTGATTTTTGTGTTTTAACCATATGCATGCTTCTCTGACAGAAATTAAATTTGAAAAAATAGAAAAAATAAAGCTCTCTTTTGCTTCATATTTATTATTCTTATGTTTCTTACTAATTCTTTACATATATAATAGTTATGATCTGTTTGGGATACAGATAAATTGAGCCCTCTTTTGACCATTTAACTTGAATACAAGAGTACCCAAGGGACCCAATTAACAGTAAATCTGGTAGCACTCTCTTGGGTCCATTCTTACTCTGCTTGAATTATCCAAGAACCCCCAAAACTTAATCAGGTCAAAGAGACCAGTTCCTCTTTTAAACATTTTGTGAAAAGAGAACTGGAAAATGTGATAAGGTAATAAATGAGCAAGCGTTTTTTTAAACTGCCATTGCTTCTTTTGAGTTTTCAAAGTATCGCTTTTGAAAATAGATGGCGCCTCAAAACCAAATGCCATCCATGTACCATTGCAATAACCCGCTGACATCTAGGCGAAATGAAACCATTCCATTACCAATTACTCGCCTGGTTTTGAAGTTCTACCAGCAGTTAGTGACATTCCCTAACAGAGTGGTTCTTCAGGGAGGATTTTCCCTTCTCCAAATTATACCAGTTTGAGCCTGGTTTCACACTTAGGTACCCAAATTCATCAAGAAGACCAAGCCAGGAAGGTCTTCCAGACTCAACCACACACCAAGCTGGAACCATTGGCTGACTCAGGTGCAAGTGCATACTCCTACTTCCCTCGTGGTAGGTTCTTCTAATGAGCTCTTGGAGACCTTTCTGATCCAGTCAGTTGTCTTAGTCTGTAGGAGAATTCAGAATAACATTGAATTTCACAATTGAAAGAAGAGCAGTCTTGTTTTTCCTCTCTCTCCAGAAGTTTCCTTGTATTTATACAAATTATCCTCCCTCTCTTCTCTCTTATATCAAAACAGAGCAGAAAAGACAATTTGTCAAAGTTTTATTAAATATTCTTCCTCTGGGGGAGGGGTGCCTACTTACATTATATTAACATATCTAAAAGGAGGGCTGAGTGATTCTTCTAGAAAGAAAGAAGATCCTCTCCAGTGTTACTTCTTAATTCTATAGCTAAATAAAGAAGCATCTGAAGATTTTCAGTTGAAAACAAAAATAAAAAAACAAAAACAAAAACAGTAACAAAACCCTCACTATCCACACTTCACCTCGTTATATCTTCTAACTATATAGATCATTTAAGAATTGTATAGATGAATGTTTTTCCACGTTAATCATTCAGTATGTTTAGTTTGTGCTGCAATGTGGGAAATAGCTGTTTTTTATACTTCTGAGTGTTATTAACATTGATCATGGGAACATGGAAGAGAAATTCCTCAGGTTTTATCTCGAATTAAGACCTATAAAATAGAGGATATTTCTATCGAGCCACATACATAGGACATAGTGAATGAATTGTATTCTAGTTTAAACATTATGAAAATACAAGAACTTCAAAATAACAGATATTCCTCAGATGAAAATGTTCTTGCTTTTAAATTTAGTGGCAATTGAAAGTGGCTTATAATTTCTGTAGAAATAATAAATTTATTTTATACTTATTAGCAAAACACATTAATCACATTAAACTAAAGAACTGATAAGTAAAGGTCTGTCATCTGGATGTTTTAATTAAATAAAATTATCGGGAATTTACTATGTCATAATGACTTTGCAAATCTCAATGTTGAACAATAAAACTATTAATGAGGAAGTAACTATGAGAAATCATCTGGTCTAGAAATTTTCCAGTTTTTCAATAATTGGTCAATTCTATTATAAGAGATAAAGTCAAGACTTTCCATTTGAAACATTAAATATATTTTTTAAATAATTAGTTGATGCTAGGATAAAGAATACTAATTCCTTGGGTTTATTGTCAC
Organism: Ceratotherium simum simum; assembly: GCF_057802395.1. NCBI lineage: Eukaryota > Metazoa > Chordata > Mammalia > Perissodactyla > Rhinocerotidae > Ceratotherium > Ceratotherium simum. The sequence goes on from NC_141924.1 coordinate 38,991,680, forward strand.
ATTTTTTATTAACATTTATTTCATCAATCATTTTATTATATTTTTACCTTAAACTCTTTCCATTTTTATGCCACACAGTTTTTCAGGTTTGATGACTAAATTAGATACAGTAATTAGTAAAGTGCCTGGATAATGTAGATCTGTGATTCTTAACCCCAACTATCCATTACAATTACTTAGGGAGATTTAAAAACACTCATATGTCTGGACCCCACTCTTGGGTATGGTCTAGAGTGGGATCCATTCTATATTTTTATTCCACTCTCCCAAGGATCCTAATGTATGGTCATGGTTGAGGATAACTGATATGGAGTACAAATATAACTTCTGCTTTATGCTAGGTTCTAGGTTTGTAGGGATTATAATAGATGGTTTATACATAATGAAACAGATTTCAGGAGTCGATGTGGAATTAAAAATAACAGCTGTGAATTCTGTCCTGAAGAATCTTAGATCAAAGAAAAATGTGGTTTCTTGTAGGACAAGATTTGAAATCTGAGGTCAGATCTGATTTTTAAGTGCTAAAAAGCAATATGGAGATTAACAAAAACAGTCTACACAGAATGCCAAAAATGCCCAAAAGTCATAGCCTTGAAGCCTTTGGACTCCCCAGTACTTGAATACTTTCTGATCCTTATGAATTTTGTTAGTTGTTCAGTTGCTTGATTTGGTTTATTCTTTTTTTCCCGCATTATGTTACTCTTGGGCAAGAATCTTCATATTCTGAGCAGCCAACCCAGTGTCCAGCATATAACAGAGAATAAACAGATAGTAGAGCTTTGGAGATTGAATAAATCGACAAATGAAACAACAGGTAGAGATTGAATGAATGGATAAATGAAACAATGAACCAAAAAGAATTAACAAAAAAAGAAAAGAAAGAAAATGGACAAAAGAAGGAAGAAAAGAAGAGAGGGAGAAAGAGAAAAGGAAGAGACTCCTAGGAATATAACACTGGAATCAGAATGCCTGGGTTCAAATCTTAATATTATTACTTTTTAGTAGTGCGACCTTAAGCAAAATACTACACTCTGTGCTTCAATTTTCTTTTCTGTATCTAGTAGGTTGTTATAGGTATTAAAGCGTTTATGCACATATGCACTTGGAACAGTGCCTAACACGTAGTCAGAACTTAATAAATGTTACTAAGTGGAGTAATTGTTACAAACTCAAGATTAGAGCCAGGAAATTTATCAGCTGTTTGCTCTTGGATAAATACGTACTCAATAAATGTTAACTATTATTATTATTTGTCATTATTTGAATGCAAGATACAATGTTATTTGGGGTTTTGGAGGTGAGTCCAAATTTGAAGATTTGAAGTAAAATTAGGAGGGTAATGATCTCTTGAAATGAAAGGAAATATTTCCTAGGACATCAGGTTGGCTGAAGTCTTCCAAAGTCCCTCCTTGGGTCAATGCCTGGTCTAGGATTTACTCATATGCTTCACAAACAGACTTTATTATCGGCCGATGGACTCTCTGACTGATTCTGTTATATACATTTCTTTCACACTAATACCTTGCTGACTTTCATGAAATTTACAATAAACTACCAGCTCTAGTTTTTGTGGTTTTTTTTTTTTTTTTTTACTATTTTTACCTCTATGAATAATTGCCTTGTTCGGATTTGTAGGTTTTTTGGGTTTTTTTTAGTTTTCTATATCTTTAGTACTACATTTCTCTCCCCTCACAGGATGAAATATATTTTATGACTTTCCCATTTTATAGATATTTTCCCATTCCTCCAAAGAGTTATTAGTACTAGATTACTTATGTCAATGATTGCAAATCTTAGTGTAACTTCTTTGACCAGGCAATCAATAATTCATCTCTAACCATAAAATTTCATAGAACTGTTTTCAAAAATGGAATGGAACTGCTCAATATTTACCCCTTAAATGCTGATAAATTTTAAGTATATCTGTGTCTCTAATATCTGAATTTAATTAATAGTGAGATAAATGTCTAATTTTTCATCTGTGGCCTCACCTTGTCCTATTTTCTCTAGAATGATTAATTAACCATGAGAAGTAAAAATGCGTAAGTGAAAAAAGATCTATTTGAAATTCATTAGGAGAGAGTCAAGGACTTATGGTTTAGACATGAAAAACATGGGAAAGGAGGTATCAAAAATGTACAAATCCAGTTTAGAAATATGTTCATAATAAACATTAAATTATCAGCTGCCATGGTGATTACTGTTAACAATACTGTATCGTATATTTGAAAGTTGCTAAGAGAGCAGATCTTAAATATTCTCACTACTAAAGAAAGGAAACTATGTGAGATAATGGGTTTGTTAACTAAATGATTACCTACTAAATGATTACTAAATGATTAACTACTAAATGATTACTAGATTGCTTTATTGTGCTAATCATTTTACAATATATATGTATATCAACTCATCACATCGTATAACTTAAAGTTACACAATGTTGTATGTCAATTACATCTCAATAAATCTGGGGAAAAATTATCATCTGCCAAGTATAATAGCTCCCCGGGAGGATAAAAATATTCATTCTGCATAGGCAGTGTCCATCTAATTCTAAAAACTTATAATTAACATAGCTCCTAAATCCTCTGGAATAGCTTATCAAGAAATATCTTTCCAAGAGGGACATTAATTATTGTTATATTGATATAGCAATTTGAATTCCCTCTGTTCTGTACATTCTATAGGCATTATTTTACCACTTAAAATAAATGTGAAAAATTATTCTTTATTATGTTTAATAAACTGCTATTCTTTGGTAGAATAGAAGAGCAATGTGTAGCCACTAACATGCTCAAAGCAAGCAGTAACCATTAAAGTACCATAAAATACAGAATGAAAATTGTCACATTAGTAATATAACTGTACCATTGTTTTTTAAAATGTTATAGTATTTTTTTAGTAAATAGTAAAGCTGGAAGTAGAATGAAAAAATATTAATGGTGAGGTCATTTAGTTAGATTATCAAATACAAAGAGAAGTGTGTTTCCATTGTTTTCCTGGTAGCAAATGGAAGACCATGTTTAAATTCCTGGCTTCGTCTCATAAGAAGTCAGTATGACTGTGACATGGTGAGACTTCTGGGGCTTCATTCATTGCACCTGGTCTTATATGTAAGCTGCTTATTTCTACCAAATTATTTATTTTAATGTACATTTATAATAATGGTTTTCTAAGTTTACTTCATATTTTTATACCGTAAAGATAAAGCATCTATATAGTGCTTTTAAAACAAGAGAAAAAAAGACTAAGTTCTCTTTTATATTTGCTCTTTATGAAAGCATTTTTTCGTAAATATTATGCAATGATGGCTGAATATATGGTCTTTATATTTCATTTCTTTTTGAATGTTATTGTTTTCCTTAAAAGTCATCTCATTCATTAATGGAAACATTTATTCATTTACTCAACAAATATATATTTGTGGGAGATGCTGCTCTGGTCACTAGAGACACAGAAGTAATCAAAATATTTATTCAGTCCACAAAAACTATAGCATAACAATCACGTGTCAGGCATCATTCTAGATACTTGTGATACACCAAGAAGAAAACGTACAAAGGCTCGTTCCCTCCTGAAGCTTGTAATCTAGCAAGTTGAAGGAGGTTAGCAGACAATAAAAAATAAATATAAGTAAGTAAATCATCTGGTATGTTAGAAGATGATAAATACTATTGAAGAAAAGAAAAAGTAGAGAAACACAGAAGGAGCAGGAGTCTTGGGAAGATGTAGGGGCGGGGACAGTTTGCACTTTCAAATAAGATGGTCAGGGTTGACCTCATTGACATTGTTGAGGTTGCTAGCCATGTGGATTCCCAGGAAGAGAGCATTCCAGGCAGAAGGAAGAACTAAAGCAAAGGTGGTAAAGTGGGAGAGTGATTGACTTATGAGAAGAGCATAGGGTTACCAGTGTGGCTGAAGCAAGAGAACAAATGGGAGGATAGTAGGAGAGAGGTCAGAGAGGTAAGGGCTTGGGGAGAAGGGAAGGGGAGTGGGGAGAGGAAAGTGGTTCTTGCTCAGTGTAAGACTTTTGCTTCTGTACTGCGTAGAATGGAAAACCATTGCAGTGTTTAGAGCAGAAAAGTGACTTGATCTGACTACAATGTAACAAGTTCACCATGGATCACTCTGGCTGGTTTAAGAATGAGCATAAGAGGACATGGTTAGGAGCAAAGAGACCAGTTAGGAGGTTGTTACAGTAATTCAAGTGAGATTAGATGACCCAGACAAGGGCTGTGTTGAGCAGGAAGATCCAGCTGTCAATCCCAGGTGAGGATTCATGTGGAGAATGACAACAATCATAATAATGCCAACCACCAGAAGTAGGAGCCCACAGACCTTGGCCTGCTGCATCTTCTAGGGGTTCGGAGTCACCAGAGGATTGAACACACAAGGGGCTACTTGACACACAAGGAGATCATGAAAACGGGTCCAATTCAGCTATGTTGCAAAGGTAAAGCAAACAAATTTTTCTAATATTCCGCCACTCCTCTGCTCAACACCTTCCTGTGGTGCCCATCTCACTCAGAGTAAAAGTCAAGGTACTACAATGATCTTGAGAACCACATCATCTGCCCATCTACATCCACTCCCTTCCTCTCGCTCATTTCATTCTAGCTACACTGTTCTCCCTAAAATCCTAAACCCACTTGTGTCTCCCAACCTTTGATCTTTTTATTCCAATCGAACAATGCTCTACTCACAGAAAGAAGAGACGCAGCAAGATCAGCAGGTCTCCATAGCCAGGAGGTCCCTCCTGACAGCCAGTGTGGGGCAATGGACTGCATGCACCCCTCTAATGCTGCAGGTGAAGACACATTTCATTCCCAAGAGGGGCAGATATGCTGGAGGGGCTGGCCAGTGCCGTATGACACACACACTTAAGCAATACAAGGGAGTTCTCTGGGTACCTAGAAGAGGGGAAAAGTTTCTCCTAATAAGGAAGACTCTAGGGTCAAGTGACAGCTTAACACCTAGCTTCCATATAGGGGAATGTTCCAAGCCCAGGGCACTGACTGAGCAGTCCTGGAGAGGAGCGGCGGGTAGCAAAATGACTGCTTCCCCAACACATGGCAGCAGTGGAGGTCATGAAAATGGGGAAGATTCAGATATATTGTGGAGGTAAAGTAAAACAAGTTTTTCTAGTAGACTGGATAGGGGATAAGAGAAAAAACGAGGATTCGAGGATGACTCCAAGGTTTTCAACCTGAGAAAATGGAAGGATGGAGTTTTCACCAACTGAGGTGGAGAAAGATGAAGGTGCAACAGATTTGGGGGAGGGGCACAAGAATTTGATTTTGAACATTTTAGGTTTGGTTGGAATGTCTATTTGATATTCAGTAGAAAAATTAGTAACAGTTGAATATATAAGAATATATAGGTTAGGATTAAAGCCTGGGATAGATAGAAAAAATTTTAGGAATATATATTATGGTGAGTGAGACTGATACCAATTCCTCTAGTATAAGCTTGACCCAAATACTGCATGTGACATCTTATACTGAACAATTTTTTATTGTTTGTCTGAAATTCCAAGTTAACTTGGCATCCTGTATTTCATCTGGCAACTCTAGCTGTGGGGAAAGGGGAAGGGAGAATGGATGCTGAGCAGGCAAGCAAAAATTGCCCATTACAGGTAAAGAAAGGCTTTACGCAGATTACCAGGATCAGGAGGAGCAATGAACAGTTTGCCAGCAGATTTTTACATGTTATTTCTCTGTTCAAAAATCTTTGATGACTCTCTGTCATTCTATCTAGGACACAAAGTTCATTCTATTTCATATGAGAAGCTAAGGCCATCTTAATCTATTCTGGCCCTCCCTTTCAAGTGTCACATCCTCCCGTTTCCCCACAGCACATGTCTTCTGCTCTGCACACAGGACAAATTGTATCTCACCTGCAGAGAATGTCTCCCTGCCTCCTTGCTCATGTTGTTTCCCCTTCCTGGAATAACTATCCCCTCTCTTATTTTACTTTACATGTAGTTTCTCATCTTTAAAGACCCAACTCAAAGAGTATCACCAATAGTATCTTCTTTCTGCTCCCATAAAATAAATACGTAAGCAAAACTAACCTTATTATAACCTTGCATTGTGGGGCTTAATAGTTGCTTACTTGTGTGTTACTTCTCTGCTTGATGAGAATTTCCTTGATGTCAGGAATGTATCATCACATTAAAAAAAAAAAATCCTAAAACCTATTACCTTCCACCCGGCATATAGTAGCTGCTCAATAAGTATTTGTTGAATGAATCAAAATATTTATATTTAAAATTTTAACATATGAGCCTTTATTACATTTGAAAATTAATAATTTAAGTATATACTTATACAGTTTAAAAGAAAAAAAAACATTGAAAGTCATAGTAACCTTGGGTTAGGAAATAATTTCTTGGTACAACACCAAAAGCACAAGCCATAAAGGAAAAAAATTGATAAATTATAGTTCATCAAAATTAAAAACACTTGCATTTCAAACAACGCCATCAAGAAAGTGAGAAGATAATCCACAGACTGGGAAGAAATATTTGCAGATCATATATCTGTTAAAGGATTTGTATCCAACATATATGTAAAAAATTCTGAAAACTCAATAATAAAAAAACAAAAAACCCAATTAGTAAATGGGCAAAGAATTTGAATAGACGTTTCCCCAAAGGAGATATACAAATGATAGGCACATGAAAAGATCCTTAACATCTTTAGTCATTAGGAAATGCAAATCAAAAGCACAAGGAGATACCACTTCATACCTACTAGAATGACTGTAATAAAAAGGCAGACAATAACAACTCTTGGTGAGGATGTGGGAAATTGGAACTCTCATCATTGCTGGTGGGAAAGTAAAATGGGGCAACCACTTTGGGAAACAGTTCTTTAAATGTTAACGTAGAATTACCATACGATCCAGCAATTCTACTCCTAGGAATCTACCCAGGAGAATTGAAAACATATGTCCACACGAAGACTTGTACACAAATGTTCATAGCAGCATTATTCATAGCAGCCAAAGGTGGAAACAATCTAAATGTCTATTGCCTGATGAATACATAAATGACATGTAGTGTATCCACAGGATGGAATACTATTCAGCAATAAAAGAAATGAAATATTGATAACATGCTACAACATGAATGAATCTCAAAAGCCTCATGCTCAATGAATAAAGCCAGTCACAAAAGCCTATCCAATCTGTGATTCCATTTATGTGAAAGGCATGGAATAGGTAAATCTATAGTGCAGACAATAGATTAGTAGTGCCTAGAGCTGGGGGTGGGGGTTGGCTGTAAGTGACTGCTAATGGGTATGAGGTTTCTATTTGGGGTGATGAAAATGTTCTCAAATTAGATTACGTTGATAGTTGCACAACTCTTTAAGTATACTAAACTCCATTGACGTTTATCTTTTAAATGGGTGAATTTTATGGTATGTAAATATGGTGTGTAAATCTCAATAAAGCTATTTAAAGTAAGCACTGGGTTTTCCTTTAACTCAGTCATTTGTCATTTAGGTTAAAGTGCCACAATTTATTTTAAAGGTAAGTCTAGATAACAATGATTTGGAACAAAAGTTATATATTCTTTTTCTAAGATAGAAATCACAGTTTTCATATGACTCTGGAATTACAAAAACATATATTAAGCTTACCATAAAATATATTTAAGGTGATTTGAATAAATGAAATATTACACATTTTTTAAACATAAAATATTCACAAACACATCAGAAAAAAATTGAGTTAGAAGATTTTCCCAGAGCTAGTCCCAATTCCAAAGTACTGTAAACACTATGCAGTACACATCTGTTGCTTAAAGGAATTAAAGAGATTAACATTTTAAAAGTGTTTTATTTTAGTTGCCTGATTACTGTTTATATTTAGGTAAATTTTTCTTACCTTGAGTCCATTAAAAAATATGCAGTTTTTAAACAAGATTTTAATGGACCTCAGGTGCACAGAATTGGAACCATCATTTTTTCTAATTAGAAAATTAACATCATTTGGTTGCATTGAACAAATATTTGTCAAATATATATGTATGTGTGTGTATACATATGTATCTATATTCATACACATACATACACTTCATTCTCGGTATTTGCCTATACTGTATAATTTTCTCTTGTTGATTTATATGTTCTGATTAAAGGCAATATGGTAAAGGGTAGATGAACTGAACTGGGAATTCAAAGTTCTGCATTTAATTCAAATCAGCTCTGTGTGATTACCTGAGTCTCAGTTTTTCTAAAGTTCTTTAGGGCTCTAGAATTCTAAATGTAATTTTTCAGTTATATAAAACATTTTTCAAAGAAAAAATTTTTATACAGGTTTTGTAGTTTCTGAAAAATTGCCTTTTTTTTAGTTGACTAGAAAAAGTTCTCAATGTGAGGAGGGGAAAGTCTAATTAAAGCTTAAGCTTGCCTAGTTACTTGTAAATAGTGTGCACAGTTCAAAGATGTTTGCTGTTATGACAAAAACCCTATAATATCATACCTCAGTTATCCCAAATTTGGACGTAACTGACTGGCAATTGGCTCTAGCCTTCTTCCCTAAACCACTTCTCATAGCGGCCCAACGATTATAAACTGGCTTTTCCCAGTTTAAAGTACAGATAGTTGTGTCCTGCATAAAGATCGCTATCAATATTTTTGAGTTTTGTGTCCATAAAAACCATCTAAAAAGTTGGTTTTTCATTAACTTCGCAAAAATACAGCTCTACATTGTATGCGGTATTGCATGCCCCAGGGGAGGGGCATAAATTTGGAAAGGCAGTTCCTTTCCACTAAGAGCAATTCCTAGGAATATCCTCGGCTCTGATCCCTCAGCAGGCAACAATCCCAGCTGTGAAGGGAGTAGACTCTGAAGGAGGATCTGGTCAATGACTGCAGCATCCTCTCTAACATTCCTACGTATTTGTAACATCTCCTACCCGTTTTACTAGATAATTAGAGGTTGGGCAGCTGCAAAACAACAGATCAGTAATATCTTCAAAGTATTAGGTCTGTAGATCCACCACTGGTATCTTTAGACACCATCTTAAGACTGACTCCGTCTTTCTCTGCCCTTGTAATTTAGATTTGCCCAAGTGTCTCCCCATGTATTGGGTTATTGGACTTATAACACTCCTTGCCATTTGTCTGTTTTCCCTTTCTCTCTGTTTTATCTTTCTCACTGCTTTTAGGATGCTTTCTGTTCACCTTTTATACTACAGTCAGTTCTGCTTTAATGTGACATTTACATTCCTAAAAATCATGAGTTATGCAAAATAGTGCAATAAAAAACGTAGGGCTTATAGAGAAAAAAAGAGTTTGCAGCACAACACTAAAAATTTAATCAATGATATAAAAAAGAGATAGAAAACTAATAAAAATGGCAGCACAGTTTTACACATCTTAAATGGTCAAGAATTGCATAAATTCTATGATAAATATGACACCTGACCTTGAACAAGACCTGAAGTTTGCTTAGGGAAGTGGGAGTCAGAAAGTTGTAGCTGTGAGTTATGGTGAAGTGGTGGAAGAAGAGCCATCTGAAATCAGACAGAAAGTTGTAACACAGATGTGGATGGTTTAACTCAAAGCACACAATGAACCGAGGTCTGTGTTAGATGTTTGAGGAATGTGCACGTGGGTGTTTTGTGCATCCCTACGTGGCTTGGTTCAGCTAGGCGTGGTTTTCTGTGTTCAGTCAGGGATTCTCAGGAACGAAATCGTACATAAGAAAACACAAAATTCACATCTGTTCAAATTGCTTCTTAATATATCTATCGTGTTGAAACAAATTCATGTTTTCCAAACAAGCATTATGGCAGAATTGACTGTACTTTCTTTGCTTTTTATCCATATTTTCTTATTTCAACTTGGTTGTGCTTTTTTTCTGTTAGCGCTTATTTTTCCCCGATTGTTGCACTGTCTTCACCACAAAACCTCTCCAGCACAGCTAAGCTGTAGGGTGTGCTTGTGAGGACATGAGTCACCCTGGTTTCTAGGCAGCCCCTTCAGAAAGGGGGAAAATGAATCTCAAAGTATTTCATCCCTTTCAGCCTCCTTCCTGTGGGTTACGTGCACCATGACTTTTACGTTGATAGAAACATAGAAATCAAGACTTATCTATGCTATGCCTTTGTTCCAGCTAGGTCAGAGTTACAGCAGGAATAACCTTCTTTAAAAGAACAATGTTGTGTAAGTTCTTTTTCTGAGGGTCACTGAAAATAAAACTTGCAAATGCACAGAGGATCTTGAATAAAAATAGAAAATATTGCATAGTTTCTGTGTCCTTATCATTTAATAATAATACGCTGTTACATAAATATAATATTGTTTGTTTATAACAAATTTTATATATCATTGATAAAATAATAGCTGCCACTTATTGAATGTTTAGGGTATCCCAGTGTTTCCTGCTAAGCTCTTTCTCTCTCTATATATAGCTTTATAGATGCATATATTAGCTTCTAGTTCAAACGCATCTGTCAACCTGTTTGAAAATTACTGATCTATCTTTATATTTGAATGTCAATTAAGAATTTTCTCAGAAACTTGGTTTTTCTCTAAATTAGTTTTCATCTAAAACTTTTCTAAAACCTCTCTGAGTTCTTATTTCTCAGTGTGAAAGCTGTGTCAATTTCAAGTTCATGATTTTTAAATTAAAGATGAAGAAGACCCTAAGTGCCGTTTCTTTTTCTTTTCCTGCAGCGTTTGTCCAATGGTTCTATAGACTCAACTGATGAAACTAGTCAAATAGTAGAACTACAAGAATTGCTTGAAAAGCAAAACTATGAAATGGCCCAAATGAAAGAACGTTTAGCAGCCCTTTCTTCCCGAGTGGGAGAGGTGGAACAGGAAGCAGAGACGGCGAGAAAGGATCTCATTAAAACAGAAGAAATGAACACTAAATATCAAAGGGACATCAGGGAGGTAGGTGATTCATGGCACTTTCAATCTTTGTTTCTGGAATGCTGCCTCTGAGATGCTTTTTCCATAATTTCCCATAATGGCATATACTCTTTACATCTTCACAAAAGACCATGATTTGGGATGCATTATATTAGTTATGAAACTTGTTGACTAAGGCAAAAATAGTTTACTTCATCAGCGCTTTAAATATGTATGGAAAGAAAGTGGGATATCAAGTCTCAGATAGAGTGATAACTTGCCACGATTTTTAATGAATTTTTAAAAATTTTAAGCTGTTAATTTTAAATAATCCTACATTTGAGTGTGAATAATTAATTGGTATTCTCTCAGCATATGGGGGTATTCAAAGACGTTACTTTAAATTTCCCGTCTTATTTTGGTTTTGTGTCTATGAGTGTGATTGTGTATGTGTGAATGTGGGAACCTTTCTTTCTCTATATATTCAGTTCTTACTAGACTTAACATCACTTCATCTATTTAAAAAAGAGTACTTGAAAGTTACTACAAAAGATACAAGGAGATGTTTTATTTGTGACGTTGCCTGATCATCTTACCGGCTAAGGTGAAACGTTTAGAATCTTTCACTTTCTCACTCTAGTCAATTAAAAAGAAATTATCTCTATTTTCAGAAATTTTGTTTTGTGACTTCTCACCTTTTCCATTTTTATATATTCTTTTAAATCATATATTTTTATCTTTTTTATATCTTTTCTATGTAATTAACCAGTTGTTATTATGAGTTTACTCTATGTATCCAATTCTTTTCTTTCCATTCTCTCTAGATCCCACTTTATCATACTTTATCTCCACCATCCCATCAAAGCTGTTCTCATCCAAGCATTATTCACCTACATGTTGTTGAATTCAGGGCTCACTTCTCAATCCTTTGAAGCACTTGATCCAGTTACCACTTCCAGGAGTACTTCTTCACTTGACTAATAGCACACCACGCTCCCCTGATTTTCACCCATCTTTACTTGCTACCCCCATCTCAGGCCCCTTTATTGGCTCTACTCCTCCCCAACCTTGGAGTGCCTTCCCTTTTCAGCTTACTTCATTCCCCTGGTAAGTTTATGCAGTTTCATGGCTACCAAAACTACCCATTGCCTTATGACTCCCAATTTATATCTGCAGTTTATCCTTGTCTGCTGATTTCCAGATGCCTATATCTAAATCTCTAATGGATATCTCAAAATTAACATATTCAAGACTGTTTTCCTGTTATTCCCCCAAGAAACCAGACTTTCTTGCAGACGTACACATCTCAGCTGATGGCAACTCCACTGTGGTCGCTCAGACCAAAAACCTTGGAGCTGTCCTTGGTACCTGTCCTTCACTCATGCACTGCATTTGATTCAGCCCTAAACTCTATTATATCCAACTTTAAGATATATCCATATGATCCAGCTATTCCACTGCTGGGTATTTATCCAAAGAACTTGAAAACACCAATGTGTAAAGATACACACACCCCTGTGTTCATTGCAGCGTTATTCACAATAGCCAAGACTTGGAAGCAACCTAAGTGCCCATCAAGGGATGAATGGATAACGAAGATGTGGTATATATACACAATGGAATACTACTCAGCCATAAGAAACGATGAAATCCAGCCATTTGTGACAACATGGATGGACATTGAGGGTATTATGCAAAGTGAAATAAGTCAGAGGGAGAAGGTCAAATAATGTATGATCTCACTCATTAAGTAGTAGATAATAACAACAACAAACAAACACATAGAGACAGAGATTGGATTGGTGGTTACCAGAGGGGAAGGGGGGAGGGAGGAGGGTGAAAGGGATAATTCGGCACATGTGTGTGGTGATGGGTTGTAATTAGTATTTGGGTGGTGAACATGATGTAATCTATGCAGAAATAGAAGTACAATGATGTACACCTGAAATTTATACAATGTTATAAACCAATGTTACTGCAATAAACAAAAAATTTTAAAAAAAGATTAAAAAATAAAATAAATATATCCGTAATGTGACCTCTTCTCACAATCTTCAGGGCTCTTTCTTGGTCCACACAACCATCATATCTCACTGGATTATTGCAGTAGTCTCTTGACTCGTTCTCCTACTTCTGCCTTTGGCCCACTTCAGTCTATACAAGACACAGCAGCCTGAGTAGCCTGTTACAATGTAACACAGCTCAAGTTACTTTTCTGCTTAAAAGTCTTCAATGGCTACCTATTCTACTTGCAGTAAAATAAAAGTCCTTGAACTGGCCTAGAAGCCACGTATAATCTCTGCTACCACCCTCCTGACCTCTTGGAACTCAGCTCCTTCTTTCATTTTAGCTCACTCTGTTCAGTTAAGGTGGCCACTAAACAAGCCAGATCTATTCTGTTGCATTTTCTTTTCCCTCTGCCTTTTGCTCAAATGTCTTTGCAGTGAAGTGTTCCCTCACCATGTTATTTACACACTCTCCCTCTTTCATTTTTTTAATCTCACAGCACTTACTACCGTCTGACACAATATATACTTTGCTGATTTACTTGTTTGTCATATGCCTCCCTCTCCACTGTACGTCAAGATTCATGAGGGCTGAAATTTTTTGTTTTGTTTTGTTTTGTTTTGTTCACAGCTCTATTCTAATCACCTACACAACTATTGAGCATATAATAGGCACACAAAAAATCTTTGATGAAAGAAGAGATATTTATAGATGTTTGACAAAACATCAAAAGGCATGGATGAGATTAGAAATGTACTAAAACAATGCCTACTGTCTCAGAAAAAGACAGATGATCCGTGAAGTTGTAGACTGCTCTACCACCACACAGATAGTGATGCTCGTTACACCTTTATATGAATTAATAACTCATAGATACGTCTCTCATCTTCATTCCTGCCCACAAGCCAAACCGAGAGAATTTATAAGGTCAGTAAAGATTTGCCTCTCTTCCTATAGCACTGTTAAGGAACACTAAGATTTCTAGCTAGTAGACCACCAAGGCTAGTTCTTGAGCTTTCGCTCATTTTGTATTTCTTCATCCTCTTAGTCCCAGAGATTTATCTGTTTTCGTTTTATTTAACACTCACCTCCTCTATCCAGTGTCTCATACAGGTAGAGCCCGGTATCTCTAGTTCCCCTTTCTTATTGCCTATGTTAAAAACAAAAAGAAAAAGAAAAAGAAAAATTCTGATGGTCTCTGGATGTAGGTGACAAAAAGCTGTCAGATGGAAAATATCAATCATCTGATGCCAGATGTTCTTTTATTAGGAATCCCTTTAATAGGTAAGATGTTCTGCTTTCACATGGAATTCTTTTAAAGTATAACTATTCTTATCAGCTCTAGAATTTCTATATAGTTGTATTTTAGAAGAGTTTCATGAGAAAGGAATATCTCTCATCATTTACCTTTGAAGGGAGGTTGCGAACACAAATGCTTTCAGAGTCACGCAGGCAATATAAATGGGTCAACCTGTTGCCGGGTGCAACAGTAGGAAGTGATAGAGTTAACAAGACCTAAACAAGGAGCCTATACTCTGCCTTCTTTCCTGGATGCATCACATTTGTGTGTGTGTGTGTGTGTGTGTGTGTGTGTGTGTGTGTATGTATGAAGGACACGGTGAAGGCCAGATAAAATACTTCCAAAAAAATTCAGATCATAAGCCATAGGCCCCTGGCTGTCTGCTGGCAATATCTTGAGGACCAACCATGAAAACTATTGCCTATATAGGTGCATTATATTTAATTTCTCACAACTGTCCTATAGAGGAGGTTCTTGTCATTATCCTCATTTTTCTCAGGTGAGGTAAAGTGACTTATCCAAGGCCTGTGAACTGCCCTCCTCAACACTCCATTCCCCCCACCCTCTAGCCCAGGAAGAAACAGGATCAGCCCGGCTTCAAAACCTGTGCTTCTTCCACTACGAGCAGCTTCCAAAATCAACAAGACGCAATCATTTATTCAGTGACAGCAGCTATCATAAAAAATGCAGCCACACTGTAGTTGCCCCTTAAATAATCAATCTCTTGATCTTTCTTTCCAACAAGCAAAAAGATATGAAAATCATGTACTTTAAAAAGGTATCACTTATGCTTGAAACTCCAGAGTCTGCTTTTATTTTCCTGAATAATAACGTATTCTTGGGCTGTGGTCACACAAAGTCTGCTGGATTGCAAGTTTTCTAGTAGGAAAAAAAGTAAGGTGATTTTTCTTGCTACCCTTATAGCATTGCTAGCACAGTATGATTTATATATTGTATAAACAATAAATATTTGTTGAATTAATTAAGGAAAAAACTAGGGAATAGGAAAAACTGACCAAATAATTAAAAACTGAAATGCATTTTTCTTTGCATGTGAGTACAGTCTAATATATCTAAAATGAATTATATATTTCATTAGTAGTGTCAGGATATATTTTTGTAATTATTCTTTGTCAAGAAATAAATCTACTCCCAATTGGCTTTTGTTTGAAGTTTTGTCTTAGTTGCTCCTTAAATTGACTGTGACCTATTAGGATACAGGACTGGATTAAAGCTAGGCACAGTACACATATTAGAAAACATAGATACAGTAGTTCCCCCTTATGAGTAGTTTTGATTTCCGTGGTTTCAGGTACCTGAGGTCAAACACTGTCTGAAAATATTAAATGGAAAATTCCAAATATAAACAATTCATAAGTTTTAAACTGTGCACCATTCTGAGTAGGTGATGAAATCTCATGCCATCCTGCTTCATCCTGCCCAGGACGTGAATCATCCCCTTGTCCAGCGTATCCACACTGTATATGCAATCCTCCTGTTAGTCAGTAGCCGCCTTGGTTATCAGATGGACTGTTGGTGGTATCGCAGTGCTTGTGTTTGAGTACCCCTTACTTTACTTAATAATGGCCCCCAAAGTGTAAGAGTGGTGATGCTGGCGATTCAGATATGCCAAAGAGAAGCCTAAAGTGCTTCCTTTAAGTGAAAAGGTGAAAGTTCTCAACTTAATGAGAAAAAAAAATCATATGCTGAGGTTGCTAAGAATACAGTAACTTTTATTACAGTATATAGTTATAATTGTTCTATTTTATTATGTTATTGTTGCTAATCTCTCACTGTGCCTAATTATAAATTAAACTTTATCATATGTATGTATGCATAGGAAAAAACATAGTACGTATAGCATTTGGTACTATTCATGGTTTCAGGCATCCATTGGGGGTCTTGGACCATATCCCCAGATGATCAGGGGAAACTGCTGTAATCTCATAACAGAGGGTTAGCTCTTCACTTTTTAATCAAGAAGGCTACTAATCGAGTATTGGATAATAATATCTCATTAAATATATAGATATGCAAAGAATTAGAATTTTCTGTGAGGTATTTAAATTACATTTTGTTTTGTGTAGAAAACCAGCTTATCTTTCCAACTTCCTAGTAAGACCTCTTCAAAAGTTCACTAAGTGATTAAATGAATGAATACCTATCAACTTTGTCTTTTTATTACCCAAAACTTAGAATTATATTTTTCATTTTACTAGATCTAAGTTACTGTAGAGTTATAGTTATTTGATATAGTAAAATCCAGTTTATACATAAACTTGAGGTCAAGAGATAATTGAATCTTTATGCAGTTCTTATCCTTTCTTTAGGCAGCAGTTTTCAGGAACTATAAAAAGCTTCCTTTTTTAGAATATCCAAGTCACACACAGGGAGAAAATATTTCTCTGACTTGTAAATTTAAAATTTATTTTTGGCAACACAGCCTACAGTTAAAAATTGAATCTCTCACATGAATCGCTGAATCAAAAATGCAATACCAAAGTCACATATAATGACTCCTGCATATAATGTATGCCATAGAGTCAGATCAACTAATTACAGGCAAAATAGTAATTCATAATAAAAAGCAGCTATTATTTATCGAGTATGTGTTGTATGTGAGACACCATGCAAAGCACTTAAAATATTACATCACAATGATGTTGTATGGTAGATATTAATATCCCAATCAAAAAAAAGAAGGAATATGAGGTGTAGAAAAGTCGAGCAACATTTACCTGTGATAGCAAAGTTAATAAGTATCAAAAAGTAGGATTTGGATCAAGTATGTGCTACTCCAATGCTCATGTTCTGAAGAAATATGTGTATGCCTTTAACTGAATTTATGGCTATTATAATTTAGTAGTAAGTTTATGTACGTAGGCTAGATTCAGAATTTTCTCTTTGGGCTACAAAATTGTCACAATATTCCCATAGTTCTGTATGAAAATAAAATTAACAGAATATAATACAGTCATGCATCGCTTAACGGGGACACGTTCTAAGAAATGCATCATTAGGTGATTTCATCGTAGTGTGAACATCCTAAAGTACTCACACAAGCCTGGATGGAATGGCCCAGTACACATCTAGGCTATATGGTACTAATCTTCTGGGACCACCATCATACGCGGTCTGTCATTGACTGAAACATTGTTATGCGGCGCATGACTGTATTAACAATTGTAAGCACTCCGAAGGGATCCTCTAAAATTAAAAACTCTACCCTCATTGGGCTAAAAAAAAATGATAAGGTAGAAAAAGATAGAATTTAAAATAAAATCTTTTTAAATAGTAGCTTCTGTTTGGAATGGCTAAAATCTAGAGGTGTGTATATAATGTTTTAAAAAATGTCTGGATAATTTTTGCCAAATTGGTGGATTAATTGAATTTCATACATCTGAACTTTAATACTAACCTAATTAATCAAGTAGTCTTTAATTAGATCTTGAAGGTCAGCAGGACTGAGGTGGACAAAGAAGGCAACAAAAACGCATTCCAGGTGGAAATGAAGTCACAGGGTGTATTAGTTTCTTAGGATGCCTTAACAAATTACCACAAACTGCGTGGCTTAAAACAACAGTAATTCATTCTCTTACAGTTCTAGAGCCTATAGGTCTGAAATCAAGGTGTCAGTAAGGCTGTATTCCCTCTGAAGGCTCTAGTGAAGAATCTTTCTTTGCCTTTTCTAGCTTCTGGTGGTTGCTGGTGATCCTTGGTGTTCTGGGCTGGTGGCAATATAACTACAGTCTCTGCCTCTCTCTTCACATTGCCTTTTTCTCTGTATGTCTCTGTGTCCTCAGCTCTTCCTCTCCTTATAGGAACACCAGTCACTACATTTAAGGCCCACCTTAATCCTGTAGGACCTCATCTTAACTTGATTACATCTGCAAAATCTTATTTGCAAACAAAATCACATTCACAGCTCCAAGGCGGATATGAATTTGGAGGTGGGGGGCACTATTCATCCCAGTACGTAGAGAAGTGTCAGGTCATAGAGCTACTTGTTGTCTAGGCTTTGTAGCTTAGATTTTACATCTGAAGGTGGAGGGGAATGTATAAAGGTGTTTAAGCCAAGAAGCAGTATGATCAGATGGGCATTTGGAATTATCCCTTGGTCAGCAGGGTGGAGAATAAGTAAACAGGAAAAAAGACCAATAGCAAGATGTCAGGTTAGGCTATTAAGTGGGAGTTAGGGTGAAGGAGTTTTCAAGGATGATCCTAAATTTCTGTGGAAAGTAGCGTCATTCCCTAGTCAAGTAATACAAGAAGAAGAGCTGATTTGTGGATGAGCAGGGGGACTAAGGACAACAGGATGAGTTTCATGGTAGGTATATTACTTTTTAATTAATTTTAATTTTTTGTACATACCTAATTTTTCAGTCAAATAATACCAAGAGGGTACAAATCTAAAAACACACATATACACACATACAGAGCCCCCACCCACCTCCCATCTCACTTCCCTGAGATTCTTTTTTTTTTTTTTTTGCTGAGGAAGATTCACCCTGAGCTAACATCTGTTGCCAATCCTCCTCTTTTTGCTTGAGGAAGAGTTGTCTTCAGCCAACATCTGGGCCAATCTTCCTCTATTTTGTATGTGGGTCACCACCACAGCATGGCCGCCGACAAATGGTATAGACTGTGCCTGGGAACCAAACCCAGGCTGCCGAAGCTGAGCACGCTGAACTTAAACCACTCGACCACGGGGCTGGCCCCCTGAGATTCTCAATTTCAATCCTTTTAGTTATTATTTCTGGTATTTTCTCTCTTATTTAAACTTAATCTATGTCTTGCTGTTATAGGAGGATTTTAACTCTCTTATTCTCTTCCTTCTTTTCTCTTCCACCCATCCTTCTGCTCTAGTTATCCCAAAATCACATTCAGTGTCACTATTATTATGACTGCAAATAATTTCTACAACTGATCCAAGTAATAGTTTCCTACGATAGTATTTCCTTTCATTGTACAGCTGTTTTTCCAGGATTTTATTAATTACCTGATATATTAATTTGTTTACTTATTTTTAAAACTGTGGTAAATCTTCCCACCCAATCCGACACTTTGGTATAATTTCAATTCAATTATGGTCAATTTTCAAGCAGATAATTTATCATTCTTATTTTTATTTTCTTTGAATCATCACTTTTTCCTCTGCCCTCCACCTCTGATCTCTACCAGCGTCTTTGTTTCATTGTTTCAGCTCTTGTGGGATTTGCCTCTACTATCAGTTTGAAAATCCAGAAGAAAAAAGTGATCAAGGTCCCTGAAGGAGAAAAAGCATAAAATCCCCAGCACAAATAATAATTAACCTTTGAGAGAAGATGGAACCCCTATTCTAAACTGAAAGCTAGAGGTTAAGGATTTATGTGCATGTGGTTAAATTTCCAAATGGTGGTGAGGAAAGATCAGGAAGTTGAAGGACTTTTGGAAAATTGGAAAAAAAATTATCTACTTTGTGGGTGTGGCAGGATTGGCTCTGGATCCTGGAGGAAAGTAACAAAAGGACCAATTAGGAATGAGTGATCAAAGGAATCTGGATAGTAATGTATGGAAACCACCCCCATCCCCTCAATTTCAGGCTCCTGATGCAAAGGAGCGTCCCACGTTATCAGGAAACCACACCAGGCCAGCGAGGCTGACGTCTCAGCTGACTTTTCCCAACATCTTCTCAACAAAGTAGTTTATCTACGTATCAATAAATTCCCATGTAAGCTGTTAGAAAGATAAAATCATCTCCATATTTTCTATGAATTAGATGATTTAAAAATTATTACTTAAAATATTATTAATGCCATAGTTTTACTCTATTTGCACTGATAATTGGTCTTTCCATAATTATGTGTTTATTGAATTCTATAAATTCTTTTTTAATTGGAATATATATAACAAGGGAAATGGTTAAGTTCCAAAGTTAATTGGTCAATTTATTTGTGAATATGATTCAAATTTACCTTTTTTTTTTTTTGGCCTCCTCTTTTAACCATTGAGTTACTCTTACTTATATGTGAAGAAGTGAAATCAAATTTTTGATTTCTCATGATGGTATTTATTACCCTTATTTGAAGATTGCTTTGCAATTTGGAACTGTAGTCACCATTTTACCATTTTGTGTGTGTATGTGAGGAAGATTAGCCCTGAGCTAACATCCGATGCCAATCCTCCTCTTTTTTGCCGTGGAAGATTGGCCCAGGGCTAACATCTGTGCCCATCTTCCTCTACTTTATATGGGATGCCACCACAACATGGCTTGACAAGCGGTGCATTGGTCCACGCCTGGGATCCGAACCTGCGAACCCTGAGCCACCAAAGCGGAGCGTGCGCACTTAACCACCGCGCCACCGGGCCAGCCCACCATTTTAGGATTTTATGGTTTGCAACTCTACCCATAACTGTGCTTATCTCTACTGTGTAAACAGCTAATTTATCTGCCACTTCTTTCCTAAGAATGCCAGTTCTACAGTAGGCAGTTTCAAAATGTACTCCACTGCATTTTCAGAGAGAGAGCTTTGGTTAACCCAAGATGTAAGAAGAATTAGGATAGACAAGTTGGGAAAACCCACATGAAATCTCGCATCCCTTCCATGGAAAGAAAGGAATGAATATTTACTTCAAGAAAGCAATAGTTTTTATATCTTACCATTTTGTTTAAATAAGGATATATGTTAAACTATCTGAGAATATGATTTGAATTTTTTATTATTTCGATTTTAGGCCATGGCACAGAAGGAAGATATGGAAGAAAGAATCACGACTCTTGAGAAGCGTTACCTCAGTGCTCAGAGAGAATCTACCTCCATACATGACATGAATGATAAACTAGAAAATGAGTTAGCAAATAAAGAGGCCATCCTACGGCAGGTTCAGTATCTCCGTATTGGTTTTGTTCTGGTCCATGTGTGTTTTCTCACCATTCTCACAAAACATGGAGTAAATAAAATAGGGTATTTCTTGGCAATCAAGCATCCTCTAAAATTTAGAATGGAGCTAACTAAACAGATGTGACAAATTTTCTAAACAGAAATTTGTCTTAATAATATAAAAATGGCTAATGTTTATTTTGGATCTAGACATGAAGCAAAAACTTGCTAAACAGTTTACATATATTACCTCACTTAAATCTAACCACCACCTGTGAGGTAAGCATAGTTATTATACTGAGGACACTAAGGTTCAGAGACAGGAACATTTTCTCAAGGTCACACATCTGGTAATTGCCAGAGTCAATAATGGAAGCCTAAGTCTCTTTGGCTCTAGAGCAGGATTGGGCAAACTATGGCCGTGTGCCAAAACTATGGCTTTGTTTTGTAAATAAAGTTTTATTCAAGCATAGCCAGACCCATTCATTTAATCATTGTCTATGACCACTTTTGTGGTACAACAGAACTGAATAGTTGAAACAGAGACTATATGATACACAAAGCCTAAAATATTTACTATCTGGCCCTTCACAGAAAATGTTTGCCAACTCCATCTCTAGAGCCTGGACTCTTAACCATTATCCTCCAGTCCCTCTCCCACTCCAGCCAATACTGTGACTTTCAATATTTTCCTATCGTGATACGTCTGAAGTCTTACTACTGATTTGTATTCCGTTTATCCAAGTTTATACTCACTAGTAAATTCTTTTCTTTTTGCTGCCATTGGTAAGAGCTTTTCTATGTTTTAAATGTGCTGAATTTTATTAAGGAATATGGATAAGTATTATATGAAAACACGAGAACAGTCGTCTCTTTGCACAGTAGGTGTGGTAGTGGTAGCTGATTTTAAGTCTAGAATAACGGCTGAAGCCCGAAGCCCCTGGTGGCTGGTGTTGGCTATCCTAACTGTAACTCTTGAAGTGTCTCTTTTTCCATCCCTGTTTCAGATGGAAGAGAAGAACAGACAGTTACAAGAGCGTCTTGAGCTGGCTGAGCAAAAGTTGCAGCAGACTATGAGAAAAGCTGAGACCTTACCTGAAGTCGAGGCTGAACTGGCTCAGAGAATTGCAGCCCTGACAAAGGTATTGCAATAAAACAATTGGTCAATCTAGATATACTTATAGAAATGACTAGTAATCCAAACAGAATCTATAAAGATTTTCTTTAGGCTTGATGAAAGTTAAGTTTATTTAATCTTTATAGTATTGGTCTGTTATTTAGATGAATTTTTCATATGACATGTATCTTATTCATGTTGACATGAATGACTGCTATATGAACGGGATGATCCCCTTGCCTATTTAAACATTAACAAAAGCAAACTAAATTTCGTGTCTTTATAGTTAATGTTCCATGGTAATATTTGCACATAAGAATAATCACCAAATATAAACAGATAATGATGATATTTAATATGTATATAGATGAGGCATAATAATTTAATAGGCTTAACATAAAATGTTTGGTATTAGAAATGTAGGAAATATCAGAGCAGTTGATTCCTTTCTGACTGTAGTATGAAAAAATTTGTCACAAGTTGGAAGTTAGATTTGTAGAAGTCTAAAGTCTAAAGCCATTAAATAGTCAGAAAGTGGTTTTAATAGTTACAATTTCTTCTGAAACAATTACACTCAATAATAATCTGAAGAATGTTCAAAATTATCTGCTATGCTATGGCCGTTAGATGCTGCAATTATCTGCATATTTTATAACATTGCAACCATTATAATGTTAAAAATGACTATTCTTACCTTTCACAGTTAAATGGAAATGGCATTACTTCAAAGTGTATATGCATGTCACCAGAATAAAAGTCCAGATTTTGTCACTTAAAAGCATGTTTGACTTTTAATATCAATTCAAAAATAGACACACGTTTTAGATGTTCACACAGTCGTTACTATGTGCTAAGTTTTCCACGCCACTGCAGTAAATGAGTAAGATAGACCTGTGAACTGCAAGTTACGCACTCTGGCATTAGAGATTATCCAAAACAATTGATGTAGCAATATAAAAGTAGGCACACATACTTGCTTCCCTGAAAAGATAAATAATTAAAGAGGAACAGCAGACTGATACCTGTTGGTTAAAATAGGGCAGTTCATCAGGTAGTGAAATGCGGACATTTGACCACGTAGAGCAGGATCAGAAAGTACTGGAATAGTTGTTTGTCTATAGAATATTGGAGTAACTGAATAAAACGTTAGTGTTAGTCTCATTAGGGTAATGTTACAATCTGGATCCTTCTATAGTCACAGATTATATCATAAACCCGTCTGGCAATTTTAGAAATGTGTGATTTCTAGGATAAAGATAAGTTTATCATTTAATTTGAGAAATATTCTTTAAACTATATAAAAATGTGCAAATATAGTAGTGGTATTCTATTTTTTCTTGCAAACACATTTTAAATTATTATAATATGAATTAAGATATGTATACTGAGGCTTTTTGTCTGAGGAACGTAAAGAATTTTTATAGAGTTATCGTATTGAATTATGCTATTTTAGAGAGAGTTAGGTGAGTGGCTAAATAATAAAAATAACTTGGGTAAAATTTTAGTGTAAAATGATCATTGGTGGTATCCTGAGAAAAATACCACAAAGTCTGGAACTCTCCCAAAGAAGCACAGTTTAAAATTCAACAGATAATTGCCCCATTTTTAACCTCTAAATATGACTGAAAATAAAACATAATTTCAAATATAATACTTGACTTGTGAGGCTTTAAATTAAATATTCCTAAGAATCCTTATTTAGTATATAAAAAATAACTTGAAATATTTGTCTCATCTTTTTTGCCCTTCATTTTATTCTCTTGGGCTCTTTTTTTTGATACATATATTTACTTGTGCACCCAAAATAATTTCCTCAGTTTAATCTTACTTAATCCTATCCTGCTAAAATTCCACTTCATCTGGACCATTTTGATTTCCTCAAGTAGATTTAGTAGGTGATTTTCAATAGAATTTTATTCTTCTTAAAAAGTATTAAAAATGCTAGAATTCACTCTGCTTCTCTTTTTTACCTCTTTCTTTTCTGGCTGGCTCTATATCAACAAGATTGTTCCAGATATACAGTTTTTAGATGATCGCCGTATTTAATATGTCATACACACTCCTCTAGTGCTGAGATTTTATCCTGAACACACTTCCTCTGCTTGTAAGATTTTTGTAACATTTGAAGATCACTTTTTCATTCATTCTCTCAAGTTTTATGGTGATGATGATCTTGTACTTTTTCTTGTCCTCTGTTCTCAAGACCTTTAGGGACTGTCTCTAGAAATGGCTTTACTTATTTATTTTTTCAATTTCAGTTCATTTTCAATATCTCATTATTTTTTATCATCAGAGTCTTTTTCTGCTTCTTAATATTTTTCACTACTTTAAAGTAAAAAGATTTCTGCTTAGCTGAAACCTAGGCTCCCCTCTCCTACATTTTGAATGGTATTCATAACAATCCCTCAGATATTTTATTTGGGGGTGCCTATATGTATTTTTTTCTACTTTTATTATCTGCTACCTATTTTTTTCTTCTCTTTGGCTCTCCTCTGTTTAACTTTAATTTTTTCTCCATTTCCAAATATATTCATGTTCTTCTCAGAAGCATTTCTGCCTGTAATTTCTTTTAAAATCTTAGCTCATTGAAACTGTCGTGTGTCACATTAAAGAGTGAAATCAAGGTAAACCCTATCATAATCCATCAAGGAGTACAAAAAAAATAGCAGATTATTCTTGTGTGACCCTTGTATTTACACCAGTTGCTTGAACTGCAGTCTTCACAAGGTGAGGATGAACACAAATCAATAGTGGTTGAAAAGGAATCCCAGTGTTTGTTTAGAAATGATGTCTGAATTTATTCTTTGGTTGATAAGACTTTTTCTCTTCTACTATGTGTGTGTGTAGGTGAAGCTCGTTTAAGGCTTTTAGAAAGTCAGAAGTCTTGAATAATGGCTATGGAAAAAACTGAAAATTTGGCTTTGGCAAGACATATACACAATTAACTAATAAAGATTTTAGGCTTCCAATCTTATGATTTATAATGTCTACTTCTTTAATTAAAATGCATATTCTCTCAGCAAGGACATAATTCATCTTGAATTCCATAAGGTATTTCATTCATTTTTAGTACCAATAAAAAATATCAGCAATGACATAGTAGTTTAAACGTGATAGAATTCTTGTTCAATCTCTGAAGTGAATTTTCAGTATTTGGTGTGTTTTCAAATAGTTAAGATGTAAACAAGTAGAAGTTTTAAGGACCTTTGAAAGACCTACTGGACTTCACTTGTATTTTTGAAGAGACAGTTTTGGGAATTGAGATCATCATGCCTTGACTATCTTGAGTCAGTCACCTGATTAACTTTAATACCACTAACTGCCTGTTAAAATGTACTTTTGAGAGATTACAGATGTATTTATGAATTTAGATTATATAATTTTGACCCATTTACTGTATTCTTAATTGAATTTTAAGTTTTAAATGATATTATAAAACCATTTTATGGCATTTGGGGACTATGGGAGCTTTTTGTGTTGCTTCTGCTTGGAAATTTGGGGAAAGAAATTGGTTATTTCTTATTTCTGCATTATTTTCCCCCATTTATGAAATAAGAATATCAGAAGGAAAATCTTACAAAATGTAAATTTTGAGTTATAATTTGCATAAGCACACCAGATTTGAAATGTTAAATGTTTATTTCACAGATTAAAATGGAATTTGTTGCATAAAATAGTACATATGCATATGAACGAATACATGAATAGGTTACTATTTCTTTTCAGGTACTGCATGACATATTTATATATAGTCCTATATTTGCATAAAGTAAGTTTCACTGTTTTAGAATGAACTTATAAAATGTAATAGAAT
Source organism: Ceratotherium simum simum (assembly GCF_057802395.1). Taxonomy (NCBI): domain Eukaryota; kingdom Metazoa; phylum Chordata; class Mammalia; order Perissodactyla; family Rhinocerotidae; genus Ceratotherium; species Ceratotherium simum. The sequence continues at coordinate 39,017,649 of NC_141924.1, forward strand.
ATGCTCTGGAGTTAAATTTTGTAATGTTGACCTAGGGTCGTTTTGATGTTATAGTTACTTAATTTGTAATTATGATTAAAATGTTGATGTAACTTTACATGTAATCTGTGCATAACATACTAATACAATTCAGCTATCAGCAGTGTCACATGTGTTGAATACTCTGCGTCTGTGGTAACCTGACAATCACCTCCAAGACATGTAACTAACCTCGGCACTGGCAAACATTAGCTCACCAAGGCCCGGTGCTGCCTGTGTACTTCAGGGCACTGTTTTGTTTCCATAGCAACAAAGCAATGCAGAAGCAGTTTTGGAGTGGTCCCTAGTGTCCTCCTTAGAGTTCACAATTAAGTTTTCTTGTCCTCACAGTATTATTGTAACCTTGATAATTTGAGGACTTTTAATCATTTTCGTTTAAAATTTCCAATTAAAACTGTATCTGAGAAGAGACGCTAATGTTCTAGACCTACAGCCATAATGTGTATTCAGAAGTCATTTTGTAAGTTTGCCACCTAACTGAGGAAACTCAACCCTGCTTGAGTTGGAGACTACTCGTAATAATTAACCCCGTGGCTTAGGTTTTTCTCTGATTTCTACAAAGTTGAGTTTATAATAAATTTTGTTCCAAATTTATTTCACCTCAGTCATTGCCTTAGCATACTCCTCAACATTGAGACACATTGTTTCCATTATTTTTCAATAATATGAGAAACAAACAAACAAAATACAAAACTTTTAACAATCTATCAGAGACATAGTCTAGTGTTTGGTTTCCCATAATTCCAATTATTACATGACTCTTTCAGGGTTGCTTTAATTCACTCTGTAGTAGTCTTTCATTGCCAGCCATCACTAACCTTCCATACCTTAGGTTGATAGCTTTTTATTTCAGCATATCATTGTTTTTCATTTATAATCATCAACTGCATCATATTCACCAAATATCAGTGTAGTCCTCTCCACATAAAATTCTGTCTATTAAAGTATTGAATTTGCTGTCACACTTTTCTTTTAAGCATTCTGTGCTATGTTCTGTTCAGTGTCAGTGTCTTTAGTTCTGATTTTTCAATTTTGTCCCTCTCCTTTTCCTTGACTTGTTAGTCTGATCCAACCTCTTCTACCTCATCTGATGATTATCAATATGTTATGGAAGCTAAACTACAAGAAATGATCTCCATACGTAGGAAGGTAGTCCTACTGGACTTTACTTTCTATTGCTAAATAGAATCCATCTAAGTTTTTCTTTTCATTTATAAAAATTATGTTACTTTTATTTATTGATAATCGACCATCTGTGCAGTTCAGTGCTTCAGGAGCTTAAGATTGGACAATGGCAGGTTTGTGTTCAAACCATGCACAGTCTGCATGTTACATTTGGCTGATTTCATTGCTCATAAATAACTCCAATGTTTTGCTGATGCTTGGATGTAACAGGCCTTTGTAGCTGACACATTTCAAGCAATGCTGTTCAGCTGCCTGTTTAAAGAAAGTTTATTTTTTGAAAATTACATTTGCAGTTGGTAGTAGCTTGCTTTACATTTTATTTCAATTTATTAAGAGGAAAAGTGTTAACCAAATCTTACATTTCAGGTACATTCTTCATATTTCTTAACAGGCTGAAGAAAGACATGGAAATATTGAAGAACGTATGAGACATCTAGAAGGTCAACTTGAAGAGAAAAATCAAGAACTTCAAAGAGTATGTATATTAAGAACCACCCCCTTCAATCATCAGTTTATGGATTTATATTCTACATACAAGAAATGAATATCTTTCTTGATTATGGTTTATACTTGAATCTTATGGCTATGCCCTGTGCATTTTATTTATTTATTTAATTTTTTTTTGCTGAGGAAGATCAGCCCTGAGCTAACATCTATTGCCAATCTTCCTCCTTTTTCTCCCCAAAGCCCCAGTAGATAGTTGTATGTCATAGTTGCACATTGTTCTAGTTGCTGTATGTGGGACGCGGCCTCAGCATGGCTGGAGAAGTGGTGTGTCAGTGCGCGCCTGGGATCCGAACCCGGGCCGCTAGTAGCGGAGCGCGCACTTAACCGCTAAGCCACAGGGCCGGCCCCGCCTTGTGCATTTTAAAGAAAAAAAATTTCTACCAATTTAATCAAAACAGACATGAAATTAACTCCAATTTTAAAACTAGGAAAATATAAAAACAAACTCAAATACTTTTGTAAATGACTTTTGTCATTTACATACAAATTTATTCATTCTTTTCTTGACTGTAAGGCCAGGCAAAGAGAGAAAATGAATGAGGAGCACAACAAGAGATTATCCGATACTGTGGACAGACTTCTGACTGAATCCAATGAACGCTTACAACTCCACTTAAAGGAAAGAATGGCTGCTCTGGAAGAGAAGGTAAAATGACGGAAGAGTAGAATCACAGGAATGTTCAGCAATGTTCTTATGATCATGTTTGTTTTGTATCCTGCTGCAATAATTGTATTGCTTAGATGATCCATTTACTTTCTTTAATTAAAAAAAATCCTGATACCTTCTTAGAAGTGAATGAATAGTTTCTGTGAAAATGTGTAAGATCAATTTTTAATAAAAAATACTGCATGGTATATAAATCTTGCATAGTAACATAATCATATGAAAGAAATGTATTAAAATGTGTTACACCTTTGTGATGAAAATATTTCATTTATTCTTCTTCGCCTGGGATACAAAATCAAGAGTGATAAGACAAAAAGAAATATTTTGGGGTGTGCAGGGAGGCTTGCTTTGAACTATTCAAATATTTCAAGTAACTGCATCTACTGCTAGTCTAAAAGCCAGTTGTGAGTGAATTTATATCACCAATAGAGAGTTAGTGTCAATCCTACTACAGAGTTGAGGAATGCAATGTTTTCAGCTGCATTGTTTCAAATAAACTCCTTCTGTGCAGTCTACAGTTTCATTCACCATTACATATGTCTCATTGATGGTTGGCAGCTACCAGACCAGCAAGAGTTATGTGAGCTGGATGCCAGTTCCAGAATATACACAAAAGTTGGGGCTGAAACCCAGGTGGACAAATCATTTTGGAAATTTAGATTGAATGCCAATCACTACTTAAGCTAGACATTTTCCCCTGCTCCATACAATAAATCAAAATAGGAAAAATATTTCAATGAAACGTTAAAGTAGTTTGATTAATTTACCCATTAGGAAATCATAGGACATGCCTTCTTCCCGTTCAACTACAAATGCATGACCCCTATGCCAATTACTACAATCTTAGTTCAATTTTACTCCATAAATTTGAAAAGAATGTGTTACTTTAAATCATGCTTTGTAGTACTATAAGAAAAGTATAAAGCTTTTAACAAAGTATTTAAAACAAAAGTATTTACAACAGTAATACTTTTATGGCAACAATTTTTTAAATATCTGTGATGCAACTTACTTCCACATGTTATGACCTGTAACATTAGTATTTTAAATAGCTAAAATTTCATTTTTATCTCTCTAATAATTTAACTATTAGTATAAATTATTAATTCTGTGTTTGAAATAGAAGTCCAGAAATTGAACTTTTAAAAAATATGATCTGATAATTTCTTCTTTCTTCAGATAATAAAGTGAGTTCATCTGAATTTTTTATATCACCTTGGCTAATATTTAGCTCGTTACTCACTTTTTCTCATTGAAGAGTAACCTAATCATTTCAAACTTTAAAAAGGTTGAGAAAAGGCAAAGAAAAATAGCCTGAAAAATAATATTTATTCCATTCGTCAATCCGAGTGTTACGAAATAATATTTCCTATGTAAATTATGTATTTCTCCAAATGTTAAGGTGTTATGTTTGAATATTCTGTTGAAACTTGGTTTCTATGGCAACCAAGAAATAGAAGCACAAGGGAAGAAATCAAAGAAGAAACTTGAGTGATAAAATTAATCTACAGATTTAATTATTGTTTGTTTAACTTATGAATTATTTCTTTGTTTTTTTTTCTTTTATGTAGAATGTTTTAATTCAAGAATCAGAAACATTTAGAAAGAATCTGGAAGAATCTTTACATGATAAGGTATTATGCAAACTTATATTTTGCCCGTTTTTCTATTTCATATTGTGAATGTTTTGTTGTAAAACAAATTTGATAAGAAATAATTTTAGGATGTTATCTTTTTTAAACATTTTAACTTTTATATTACACATACAGAAAAATTTACATATATGAGGAAAGCTTGATGAATTTTTACAAACCAAGCAAATCAACACTCTGGAAGCCCCGCTCTTATTAGCATACAATCACTACTCTTATCCCAAAGGATAACCTCTATCTTGACTTCTAACAGAAAAAAATTGGTTTTGACTTGTTTGGGCTTTATATAAATGGAATAAAAATGTACGCACTAATTTGTGTATAGTTTGAAATATCATTTTAGCGGAAATGTATTAAGTACATATTATGCATAAGAATTATGTGAAGTTACATGTTTGTTCCTAGTTCCCAAGTAGCTGAAAAATCTAATTGAGGAGAGAGAACCCACCTTTGACAAAGCAATGAGTCCCAGAGTAGCAGATGCCAAGTGTCAAATGTGTGACATATATAGTAACATCTACAGGTAGGAGAGATCACTATACATTGCTGCTATAAGGAAGGCTTCAAGGAGGTGGGACTTGACTAGAGCTGTAAGGAAAGGTAGGACTGTGTTGCAATACTTTCAAATACAGAGCATGTGGCATGATCACAGGTGCTTGCGGGGGGGTAAGTAGTGAGTTTGGTATCTTAAATAATAATGGGAATAGCAGTTATTCTTGTTGTAGGATATGTTGTAGAAAAGGCAGATAAGGACTAGATTATGAAATGTTAAAAACTGTAATTGCTAATATGTCTTTTCCTCCTTCATCAGCCTGTAAAATACTTGTTAGCAATTTTGTCTTATTTCATTTCATTTAGCATAGGCAAATGAAATAATATAAAACTACTAACTTAAGAAGTGGTCCATAAATGTGTGTTGAACAAAAGATGGAACGAATGGAAAGAGAGAAGGGAGAGGAAGCAATAGAGGAAAGGAAGGAAGGAAGGGAGGGAGGGCGGGCGGGTGGGGGGGGAGGGAGGGGATGAGATAATAAAGATAAGAAAGAACAATTGTACATTTAACCCTATTGAATGCTACATATTATGATGTTAATTTAAAAAATAACTATTTGGTCCTGCAATCAGGTTGTACACGGTCTTCCAAAGATAGATCTACTAGAGCAATTCAATATGGCACCTAGAAGATAGCATCTAATTCTTTCTGAAATAGAAAGTCTACATGGAGGACATGACATTTCATCAGGCTCCTGAAGGAACATATGATCTTAACAAATAGATAAGAGTAGGGTAGAGGCTGGAGCCTAAGCAATAGCACAGAGAAAACAAAGATGGCTGATTTACTGAATCACCAGAAGTTAGCTGCGACTCATATGTGTTTAAAGAATTAGGTTGTGACCAGATTGCAAATTTTGGACTTGATCCTGTGATGCAATGTTATGTTATCCAAAACTCTGTGTGTTCCTGGCAAGATCCCCAGGACCCACTCCCCTACCACCTATCCAAGCCTTGTAGCTTCAACAATCTGCCTAGGCAGCCTGCAGTACTAATCATTCCGGTTTTTGCATCCTTCTTCATGTCAATCGCTAGAGGAAGCAAATCCCAGGTCATACCTCATTTCTGAATATCATCCCATACAGCTGAATACATTTCCTAATCTAACCGTATTTCCTATAAATCCGCAAATGTCCACTCACTTATCTATAACTCATAGTCCATCATTAGCAAAATCCACTGTGTACTCAACCTCTTCTCTCACTGTTTCTCTTCATCATCTTGATGTCTAAGATTTGAAGTTCCTAGGATTGTCCTTGGATTTCTTCTCTATGTTCATATGAGAAGAAATAGAGAACATATTTCATCTGATCTTATGGATTTAAATACCATCTGTAAATTGAGTACTTCCAAATTTAGATCACCTACTGAATCCTCTCCCCTGAGGGAGTTTATGTATTCAAGAGCCAACTCAATAGCTCTATTTGGACACATAGGCATCTCAAACTTATGAGTCAACCCCCCTTTGCCCCCCAAACACCACCACCTAACCTAACCTAACCTAACGTAACCTAACCACTGTCAGCAGTAGTCTTCTCAGTAAATCGCAACTTCTTTGTCTTAGTTACTCATGTTAAAAATCTTGGAGTTATTCTTGACCCCTTTCTTTATCTCACACCCCACATCTAGTCCAATAGCAAATTCTATTAGTTTTATCTTCAAAATATGACCAAAATCCAGCCATTCTCTCCCCAAAACCAGTGTTGTCCAAGCCATAATTCTCTTGCCTATGTTTTTGGAAGAAAAGTAATAATTTTATTTCTTCCGTGCCTCCCAATCCCTTTCAACAGTCAGTTTCACAGTCGTCAGAATGATCATGTCACTTCTCTGCTCAAATATCCTCCAATCATTTCCTGTCTCACTCAGAGTAAAAGCCAAAGACATTAAAATGGTTTCCGAGGCCTTTCAGGACTGCCCTTCCCAAACCCTGCAACCATACTTTTCTCAATCTATTCCCTGTCTTTCTCCTTAACCTCTCCAATCCAGCCACACTGACCTCCTTCCTTGCCCTCTACCTCATCAAATATACCCCCACTAAGGGGCATTTGCAACTGCTGTTCCTCCTATCTGCCATACCTTTTCCTAAGACATTCCCATTTTTTTTAACTCCCTCCCTTTCTTTAGGTCTTCACTCAAATATCACTTTATTGGAGAGCCCTTCCATGACTCTCCTATTTTCTCCTTCCTACCAACAACCTATGGACCCCATTTGTTTATTGTCTTTTCTACTAGATTGTAAATTATATGAGGGCAGGAAATTTATTAGTTCACTACTATGTCTTAGGGCCTAGCACACAAGAGATACTCAGTGCATATTTGTGGAAATAACAAATTAATTAATAAATACAATAAGAAATTGTAGAATAATTTTAAGCAAAGAATTTATTTGATCATACATATTTTGAAAAATGATACAGAGAGCAGAGGAATGTGTGGAGAAGGGATTGAAGAAAGCACCATCTCTGTGGAAGCTGACATTCAGGAAATAGGTAATAATTTAGGAAATAATTCAGGAAAAAGGTAAAAAGCGTGTAGAGTAGGATGATAGTAGTAAGAATAAAAAGGGCAAATAAGAGAAACATCGCAAAGGCCACACTGACAAAAACGTGTGGTGAGAGAAATGAGTTGAGTAAAATGTCAAGCACTGGCCACGGGGAGGGAGAAAAAAACGGCAATAGAAAATCCAGAAGGACACATTTAGACATTTATAACAAAATAAAAGTTATAATCATGAAAACAAAATTAAGTGCTTACATGAGCATTTAAGTAACGGCTATAAGACCACTCCTCTCTTCATATATTTACAGATCAAACTGATAGTGCCAATCTGAAAAAACTATCAGATCCACAAATACTTGTACCAGTATCAAACTAATAATTTGAACTCATATTAGGTTGTTAACTTTCCTTCATGTAAGTGATAATTTTTCCTTCTCATCCTTTTAATCCAGTCTTTTCTCCTTCACCCCTATGTCCTTCAACCCTCAAGATAGTTGAAATCCTTCACTTACTGAATAAATAAGACTTTTTCTTTGTTTTTGAATTGGCTATGATTTCTACTCTGCATTTTAAAGTAATGTATACATAGCTGTCATGACTTAATATTCCAATATGTTTACAAAAATTTACAATTAGTGAATGCCAGGGAATGTAGGTAGATTTTTATTGATTTCTGCTGTTCACATTTTCATTTCAAGGGGAAAAATCAGGCATATTTTGCTCTCATATCTAATAATCTTTAACAACAGTATATCCATCAGTTTTCTACTTTTAAAAAGCCATTAAGCTTCAGAGCTTGGTTTATCATAATCGAGTGTTGGTATTATTGGCATATGCATATCATCTGAGTAACACTTCTTTGATTTTTAGGAAAGATTAGCAGAAGAAATTGAAAAGCTGAGATCTGAACTTGACCAATTGAAAACGAGAACTGGCTCTTTAATTGAACCTACAATATCAAGGTAACATTAACTTAAAAGCTTATCTATGGTTCACTAAAAATCAATATGAACTTTCTTATGGTTTCATATCTCCTCAAATAAAATAAGTAAGTACCTCCTATTGCTCAGCAGTCATGGCTCTATTTTAACTCCTTACCAATTTGCAGTTTCTGCACTCAAAAATAATTCACTAATTTAGAAATACTTTCTGTAGATATGCAATAAAAATTTAAATTATTACCTTTTATATTCTGCATTTAATTATACAGATAGAAATACATAAAAAGTTCTTAAATGAAGAAATGGCGCTGTACATAAGGAGATTCCATCTCATTCCAGGAAGAGGTGTTATCCCTTTTCTCTATCTGCAGAAATGTTTTCAATGCTTAATGTTAATGAAGAAATATCATTGAGTATGGTCACTTGGCATCTACTTATTTTGTTAAAGTAATTGCAAATAAAGAGGGAGGGAGAAATTGCACATGGTTAAAAATACATTCAATAAATTTAACCATACTCATCTACTTTGGCTCAATAGCTTATCTTAAAAGAAGGAATGAAAAGATTGTTTACTCAACAGACAGATCAATCTATCTCAATAATTCACATATCATTTTCTTTTGTGCTTAAGGCCTTTTATTTAAAGTTGATAAGAAACCCTAGAAGAGTTCACTCATTTGATCATTTATGTGTTAGATAACACAATAATATCAGCTATTTGAAACTTTTACCACCACAGACTTCTGGAAGTCCATTTTTCTTGCTCTTATGCTGATCCTAAGAATGTTAGCTCCACAAGGGCTGGAATTTTTGTCTGCTTTGATTACTACAATCTCAGGACCTAAAATTTAAAAAAAAGAAAAAAACCTGGTATGTAGTATACTCTCAACAGGTATTGTTGAATGAATGAATATCTAGTGAAGTATTTTTCAGATACTCAGATGAAAAATCCAAATTAAAAAAAGAAATCCTAAAGATGCTTCTACTCTCTTCAATGTAAGTATTAATAAAAACAAAATACAGTATTTTGAGTATATCTACCTTCAGTTTAGTATAGGAAACAGTTCTGCAGGCATAAAAACACCCAAAGAACTTTTAAATTTGTAGGTTCTTAAGAAAATTCTGTTTATTTTTCTAAATCTTTTATTGTGATTTATTTATCTGAACTGAATTTATTAATTCAATGACATGCTTTCACATGGTGATGATGATGATGACGAAGAAGGAGAAGGAGAAAAATAGCTGATAGAATATCAACAGAGTAAATAAATAGAACAATCAACAAATTAAATGTATTTTTAAGGGACAAAATGGCCTTTTCGTAGTCTTTTTAACCTTTGGTCTCAGAAATACAGAGTTGTAGAAGTGTTGTCTAAAAGTTCATCGCTGCAGTGAGTCACCATGGGCAACCTAACAATGTGACGTTCATCCACAAAGAAGGATCCTCAGGGAAACTTGGGAACCACATACAGGAAGATTGTAGTAGAAACTACATGCAGCAGGTTGTAGCGGAAACATTAGACCAAGAACAGGAAGACTGACACTCCTAGGTCTCAGACATACAATTGTTAGTTGTTTGATTTTATAAAACTCGTTTTTCTTTAATAAGTTCAAATTTTATACATATTTTTACGTGAATTTATATAAAATAATATTTTTATGACTATCTCACAAGCTTGATTTGCAGATAAAATGACACAAGTGAGCAAGATGTGATTTACTGTTTTGTAAACATCACATCACATTGTGTAAAAATCACATCTTCGGTATAAAGCATTATAGGAATTATTAAGAGAGCTAAACTGATGGAACCTATAATAAGTTACTGAGTAACTGAATATTTATTAAACAGCAAATTATTTATTGAACATCCATGCTTCTGAATGCACATAATTAAAAAAGAAACAATAAATAAAACAGAAGGTGCACGAGAACTTCATCTACTAGTTTTTGATCTCACAGATGAGGAGGTGGGAAAACCTAACGTTAGTGACTATAACTACTAGTGATAAAAACTAATATCCTCTACTAGTATCTCATCTGAGAAAAAAGTAAAAGGAGTTCCAGAGTGGCTAGAGAAGGCCTGATTTGGCTCAAATCTGAAGAAAGGGTAGGATCTGGATAATTGAATTCAATGGAGGTCATTCAGGAAAGCAGAGGGATGGGTAACAATTTTTCTCTGAGAAAATTCATACTTGATTTATCTATGGAAATTCTTTTGTGAGATTATATGTGAGAGTTATGGGAGAGTCAGGAGGGGAAACTACATGGTTCCTTGTCTAAAGGAACCAGTGACTGTATTGTAACTTAGATCTCCAAGCGCCTCTCAAAATGTTGCACACCAAAAATGATTTAAAAATTGAAATGTATGGAAATACTGCCTCTGATTTGTGCTGTTAGAGAACCAGCTCACAGAGTTGAGTAAAAGAAGAGAGGTGAGCAGTAACTGCTTTAGATGAAGTGTGAACAATGGGCTCATCTACAATTGGTGTTGGCTCAGGTCTTTTGTTCTTTCAAGATCAATTAAGCACTTTCTACTTGCAAGACACAGCAGCTTTGGAGATATAGTGGTGATGGTGAAGAATATGTGTTCCAGGTGGAAAATACAGGAATACTAGTTTGAGAACTGTTTTAATAGAAGGAATACTGGGAGCTAGAGTATTATGTGACAATGGGACTTCTAAGTTGAGATTTTAAAAATGCTAGCCGCGTATATGTGTGAAGAGCCTATTTCCAGCAGAAAGAACAGCATGGTTAAAAGGTCAGAAGTGAAAGAAAGTGTGAGTTATTGAAAGAATTGAAAGAAAATCAGTGAAGCTGGATGGAGAGAGTAAGGCAGAGAGTAACTAGAAGTGAGCTGAAAAGTAGGCAGAGCCCAGATTGTAGAGGGCCTTGTAAGGATATCGAAGAGTTTTCAGCAGAACATCAATGGGAGCAGATCTGTGTTTTGTTTCATGTTTTTATAAATGACCTGGACTTGAGAGATAAAGCAACAAGGCAACAGTACTCATAGGATGACGACTTGTAATTTTAGAAACTACTCTGTTGCCCAAAGAGACATTACCTTAAGCAGCCACAGATAAAATGTCCGTAGAATGATCTGAGCTAGATAGTTCAGACCATATTATAATCAATTTCATACATTCATTATCTTGCCTGATATTTATCAAGTGCTTGCTATATGCAAGGAGTACCTCCTTGAGCATACAATGGTGACTAAAATCTGATCTTTGTCTTCATGAAGCTTATACTCTCTGTCAAATAGATAAAGCCTGAGAGTTGTGCCTTTCATTTAGAGTATGGCCTGGTTGGTTAGTTTTTGTATGTGACTAATCCAGAATAAAACCAGTTTGCTTGGTTAAGTCTCAAGTTCGATGCTATAAAAACAATAGCTGGGGGCTGGCCTGGTGGTGTAGTGGTTAAGTTCACACACTCTGCCTCAGTGGTCTGGGGTTCACGGGTTCAGATCCTGGCCACAGACCTACACACTCCTCGGCAAGCCATGCTGTGTCAGCATCCCACCTACAAAATAGAGGAAGATGGGCACAGATGTTGGCTCAGGGCCAAACTTCCTCACCCCAAAAAAACAGCAACAACAACAACAACAGGAAACAGTAGCTATCGTCTATTTGGGGGATGATTCCTTAGTTTTTTTGCTTTGACACCCTATTTGGCAAGACAAGGACTTGCATCAGTTAGGTCAGTGTCTTCTGCTCTTGCAAAAACCCAGACCTCACCTAACCTTTTTAATCTTGCCAAATTTTTAGAAGTGCTTGTCTTGGTACACAAAGAGAAGTAAGGTAAAGAGCATAGTAGATCAGCAAGAGCCCCCAGTTCAAGACAAAACACAGCTTAAAGCATATTTCCTACTGATGCTGGATCATTTTATAGGACAGCATGTCGTCCTTGTTGTTATCATCATTATTGTAGCAATAAACTGAATTTGCTGTAAATCTATATAGTATCTAAATGATGTGCCTGGAGAAGCCTTTACTGCACTTTGATTACAGTGTACTTTATCATGTTTATTGAAAACCAGTGTGATGATATTTTCCAATTGGAATTTTCCAACTCTTTCATCTCTAAGCAGATTTCAGAATCAAATGTGCTTATCAAAGATTTTTCTTTATCTTTTTGGAACAATGTCTTATCAAAAACTGAAAAATTGTTCTTGTGGTTATATACTATTTTATTTTAAAAATGAGATTATTAACCTTAGGTCAATCTGATTTTATGCATTTTGTTGATTTCTTAAATTGAAAAATAGAAAGTTGGAAAACAAATAATTCTGGGACCCCAAAAATTTATGCATTTTTTGGTTAGATTAATGAGGAATATTTTTTAAAAAATACAGTAATAAATAGCAAATATTGGGATATCCACTAAACAGATCAAACTAAATAGATTGCCAGAATTTAAGCCAATGGATCTTAGCTATCAATCTTAACATGTTTCATTGTGTCACCGCATTTGAAATGACAATTAATGAACAGAAAGGCTTTTTTCAGCCTAAAAAGAGAAAATGCACTTGACCTTCAGGAATGGACCTGAGACTGGAATTTCTGACATAAGCCTCTGAAGAGACCTCAAAGAGTCATGACAATTCACAAGTTTTCTTCCTTGAGGTTTATATCCTTGAAAGTTTATGCTATATTGCCAATTAAGCTGTGGATAGTGATTTGCTGGCAAATCTAATTTTTGAGATTGAGTATATTTTGTATTTTTCCTTCTTTCCAGAACACATCTAGACACCTCAGCTGAGCTGCGGTATTCAGTTGGATCTCTAGTGGAGGGTCAGCCTGACTACAGAACAACTAAAGTGATAAGAAGACCAAGGAGAGGCCGCATGGGTGTGCGAAGAGATGAGCCAAAGGTTAAACTTTTTATTTCAAGTCTTTGATGGTTTTAAGTAAATACATTATTCCATTTTGTATAGAATATTAATACTGAGAGAATTCAAAATGATCACATTTTTAATAGTTTCAAGTGTGACATGTCATATTTCTAAAACTATAATTAACATAAAACCTGTACTATGTGCAAGAAGTTTAACTAAGCATTTCCCATGTATTTATGCACATAACCTTGTGAATTGGGTACTGCTTTTATACTAATTTCAGATATGAAAAGATTGAAACTCAAAAATTTTGTGTTCAACTTTACACAGCCAGCAAAGTGATAGAGTCGAAACTTGAGCCTATGTTTGTGGGTTTCAAATCTCATGCTTTTATCCATTATGCTATATTGCCAAACAAATGGATTGTTGGTTTGCTTGGACGCTTAAGCAATGGTAGTCATATTATTAATTAAAATTAGTTAAATATTGTCGTTATAATTACTATTTTAAAAACACTGAGGAAAATGTACATCGACTATTGAAAGTGTTTGTATAGAACTGTTCATGATAAACTGCAGTGCCAGCCTTTCATTCAGTCAATAACTTAAAATGTGTAAGCTCTGCATGTTGAATAAGTACAGAGCTGCATTTTATAGACAATGACTATAGTTCCTTTGTGCCCTAAGCATAGTTTGTTCTCCCCTCCTCCTCCTCAAATCTTAAGTAATTCCTCAGGGCAATATCATGTGGTCCCCCCAAAAGTCATTTTACATTATCACAAGAATGGAAACCAATTTTTTTAAAAGCAGAAAACTCTAGGACCTCTCTCTTACTCCCAACCATCTCCTACATTCAGATCACAGCTTGAAAAACACTAGTCTATTGCTTACTCAGGACTTCGTTCACACGGAGGATTTATTATATTAGTTAAAAAATCATAGCCATGTAAAATAGCATGCCTTGGGCTTAAAAAGTCAAGGAGGCGTTTAAGTGACCAGAGCAGTGGAGATGAAATTAACTTACTTTGCAATATTTTTAATAATAAATTGTTAGAATCTGTGTAAATGAGTATTGAGAGAATACTTGTATAATATGTTGTGTGATAGTATTTGTAGTCTCAGCCTATAATAAGCAAGTGTAGGTAAGACTAATTAGTATAAGAAATGGGAATGCTTGAGTACAAGTGAATAGAGATCATTATATTTGGAAACAAGGAAATATGTTGCAAATATAAATGCTTTAAAGTAATTGTTACTTTGAATTGGGGTTGAACTGGAAATCATGCAGAAGTTTATTATCTTTATTCCTTATTAAAATCTTGATATTTATGCTGACAATTAATACCTGCCATTACTTAAGATGCCAAGGAAGTATTTTATTGAACCAATAAATTAAAATGTTAATAATCACTTCTGCTTTTGCCAGGTAAGCTGTAAAAGCATGTGTGCTTTTTGGTTGTTGTTTCTCAGAATAGTGCTTTGAAAATGAGCAATATGATAAATACTATAATTGTTCATTTACCATTCAGGTGAAATCTCTTGGGGATCATGAGTGGAATAGAACTCAACAAATTGGAGTGCTAAGTAGCCACCCTTTTGAAAGTGACACGGAAATGTCTGATATTGATGATGACGACAGAGAAACAATATTTAGCTCAATGGATCTTCTCTCTCCAAGTGGTCATTCTGATGCCCAGACTCTAGCCATGATGCTTCAGGAACAATTGGATGCCATCAACAAAGAAATCAGGTGAGTTCAATTATTACTGATGGTTTCAAAGGATTAGAAGACTTTGATACTAAAAATGTGATCATCAGATCAGAAGCAGTGGCATCACCTGGGAGCTTGTTAGAACTGTAGAATTGCAGACCTCACCCCACACCTACTCAGTCAGAATGTGCATTTTCACAAGATTCCTAGGATATCTGTATATGATCTGTATAAAATCAAGACAGCCTTTGTAAGGGACGTATACAAACTAATGATATTAAGGCAATATAAAAGAATGAGGTAAAGATAAAATCGATGAATTTTAAAGCACTTTTTAAATTAAAATTTGCTATTTAAATAACATTTTTGGCAATAGGTGTCTTCAAGGTACATTTAACACTGAAGTAAAGGTACTAAATAGCATGCAAATTAATGTGCAGCCAGCTCCTTAAAAGTATTTAGTTAGACACTGGAGTGAAATTAACTATGACTGAATTATTTCAGACTGGATATGAAAAAATGTACTATCACCACCCAGTGGATAATAGATGGTTTCCAAAGAGCAGATAACATTGTAGACTTGACATGGTACAAGTTAACATTTCAAATATTTGGAAATATTGTCACTATGATAATTTCAATTTTAGCTTAATACGTACTTTCTTGAATCCCACTGATATTCAGTCTTTTTCTATCATTACCTTGACTAATCCCCGTGAAAGACCCAACTGTGTCGGGTGGATTTGTTTTTTTTCAAACATCAGGAAACTATTCTTGACCTGTTTTTTCAATTAATAAACAGTGTTTTACTATTTTGAACAATGATTTTGTTTGTTCTTTCTGGCTCTAGCTAAATCTGTTGGCTTCCTAATATGATTCAAATCTACCTGGTTCCATACCGTCATCACCCTATCACACATGGTAATAGTTTCTCATCTGGATACCAACAGTAGTTTCCATCTGGTTTGTTTATAGTGTTTGGGTTCCCAATCTAATCCAACCAACACTGCAGGCAGAGTGGAGTTTTTAAAACCCAAATGTGCTTATGTAATTTCCCATTTTCAAACTCTTCAATTGCTCTTAAGATAAAGATCAAAATCCTTCATATGGTCTGCAATGCCCCACCTGTCTCGACCTTCTCTTGCCATTCACCTGTCCAGCTCTGTGTCCCTTTATACATGACTTTCAGTTCTTCAAATGTTCCCTTGCTCTCTCCTTTGTTATTGCTGTTCCTTTCTTCTGGAACATTCTCCTCAACCCACGGCATTCTACCCTAACACTTCACCTCCTTTACTCTTCACTCACCATGAACAGCTCCACCATCGCTTCTGTTCTTCAGGTCACTTTATTGTCCTTAAGTTCTTTACCTTCACTAGACTGACTGCAAGTTATATAAGAGCAAGAAATGTATCGCCTCACGGTTTTATTTCCAGATCTTAGCACTTTACTTAATAAATAGACAGTGGTTCATAAATACTTGATTACCATAAATAGAAAAAATAATATAGAAGAGTAATTCAAACTGAATAACATTTTCTGATGCTGTGCAGCTCATGGCTTAACTCACTGAATAGATTTGAAATCAAATATATATCTTTGTGATATTTGTTTTTGCCAAAAATATATATACACACCCTCAATAACAACCTATGTCCCTCCAGGGACATTTAGTTTTGTTACATTAGAGTAGAAATTACTAGTAACAATCTTGGTCTAGATGAATGAAGTTGATACCCAAATAACATATTCAAACTACTGTCCCTCAATATTTTTCCTCACTGTCCCCCATAATGTAGATAAATATAGTTGCTGGTTTGTAAGAAATGAAGAACTACATAAAATTCAAATATGTAATAGCATTCAAAAGGAATTTATCTCTGCTTAAGATTTTTCTTCTTTCATGAACTAAATTAACCATTGAAAAAATACCTGTTTTCTGGCTTCTTTATTCTCTCAAAGGGAGAGATCAAATGACTTCAAACTCATTTGCCACTGCAATGTTCATTAATCTGTTCATCTACAGTCAGCTACTATTTTGCCTGCTTTACTTCTGTAGTCTTATTTATTCTTTCATCCTTCTGTATGATTCCTATAGGGAATCCCTCCCCAACATGTTGGGATATTCTCAAGGGACTCTATTTTGTTGCTGTTTTCTTAACTTTCCATTTTTACACCAGGATTTGAAAGATCAACGGGTTGTCATATATTTTTCCAAATAAACAGATGATCTAAGTAACACTGGATTTCCTGTTTGAGTAAACATCCGTCTGCCTCTTACTCAACTTGTTCTTTTAGGTTAGACTCTCCTTTACAATTAATGGAATACCTAGAGTTCATAATTAAAATTCCTTTGTATAGCACAACCATATTGTCTCTCACCAGAAAATTTTTCTGAAGGAATAATTTTCCACCAGGCATTTTAAAAGCATAAAATTCCTTTTTTTTTTTTTTTTTTGAGGAAGTGGCTGTTTTTTTCATTAGAATGTGTTTAAAGCATTAATGATGTTGTACTATACTAGTTGATTAAGCCTTCCTTTGGGTCTCTGATTTGGGGTAAAGTTAAAATGCACCCATGAAAATAAACTCCAAAGTAACAGAATTCATATTCTTTGTGTAAGTGAAAAATTATAATTAGGAGTAAATGTGCCTCAATATTTTTATTGACTTTTTCTTTAGAGCAGTTCACAGCAAAATTGAGGGGAAGGTACAGAGAGTTCCCATATACCCTGGCCTCACACGTGCACCGCCTCCCCCATTATCAACATCCTCCACCACGGTAGTACATTTGTTACAATTGATGAACCTACATTGACATATCATAATCGACCAAAGTCCAGAGTTTACATTAAGGTTTGCTCTTGGTGTTGTACATTTTATGGATTTGGAAAAATGTATAACGACATGTACCCGTCATTATGGTATCATACAGAATATTTTCCCTGTCCTAAAAATCCACTGTGTTCTGCCTATTCATCCCTCTCGCCTCCCAACTCCTGGCAACCACTGATCTTTTTACTGTCTTCATAGTTTTGCCTTTTCCAGAATGTCATATAGTCGGAATCATACAATATATAGCCTTTTCATATTGGTTTCTTTCACTTAGTCATATGCATTTAATGTTCCTCCATGTCTTTTCATGGCTTGATAGCTCACTTCTTTTTAGCACTGAATAATATTCCATTGTCTGGATGTACCACAGTTTGTTTATCCATTCACCTACTGAAGGGCATCTTGGTTGCTTCCAAGTTTTGGAAATTATGAATAAAGCTGCTATAAACATCTATGTGCAGGTTTTTGCATGGACGTAAGTTTTCAACTCCTGTGGGTAAACATCAAGGAGCACGATTACTGGATTATATGATAAGAGTATGTTTAGTTTTGTAAGGAACTGCCAAACTGTCTTCCAAAGTGAATACATAAAAAGAAAACTGCAATGATCACAACTTTGAAGTTAAGGATTATATATCATAGGAGATCACAATAAACCATTTGTAGTTAAGAGGAAAATAGGAGAGGTTTCTGACCCCTTTTTTCAAACAAACTATACTGGTACACAGTTTCATTATAACAATATGGAAAATGTGTATAGATTCAATTTAGAAACTTTACACAACCCAGCTAAAGTTCTTTATTCTTTGTGCCTTTGTAATAACTAATTTATACATATTCTTTTTTTTTTAACAGTTTTATTTATTTATTTATTTATTTATTTTGTGAGGAAGATCAGCCCTGAGCTAACATCCATGCTAATCCTCCTCTTTTTGCTGAGGAAGACCGACTCTGAGCTAACATCTGTTGCCAATCCTCCTCCTTTTTTTTTGTTTTCCCCAAAGCCCCAGTAGATAGTTGTATGTCATATTTGCACACCCTTCTAGTTGCCGTATGTGGGACACAGCCTCAGCATGGCTGGAGAAGCGGTGCGTGGTGCACACCCGGGATCCAAACCCGGGCCGCCAGTAACGGAGCACGTGCACTTAACCGCTAAGGCACGGGGCCGGCCCTATACATATTCTTAAAGCTTCTCTTTATTTAAGGAAAAAGTGTAATGTCTAGTGCTTTGTCTTCTCAAAAGCATTTATAACAACAGTTCTTTTTTTAATTTCATTATCTATCTATCTATCCCCACATTATTAATTGCCTGCTGCTTGTTTAAAAGTAACTTGCCTAAGTAGATATAAATGTCAAAAACGACTCAGGATTTTGTTTGGCCAAATGATAATTGTAAATGACCATTTATTGAAGATTTATCAATTATTCTTTTTCAGTGGATAGGAAGTAAGATTCAATAACTTCGTTGGAATCTGAGTCTCTAAAAGTCTCACTTTTGGACGCCTGAGTTCAAATGTAAGATTAGAATTAGTGGCAGAAATTAGGCAGGCAAGGTTTTAAAAGAGTGTTAGCAAGTGGTATAGTACAGAAAAGCAGAGAGGAATTATGTATCATTTGAAAAGAAAGATTTTCTAAATTTCAGCAAGAAAGTCCTGGAATTTAGTGAAAGTTATCTTGCCTAGAGAGAAAAAGATGGAAATACTAGATTTGATATAAAATGCTCACAGAGTAGTTTTATATTGATTCACTATGTGAATTCCAGTTACCATTAGAGCAGCATATAATAGATCAAAATTAAACTGTACCTTTCAGGCTAATTCAAGAAGAAAAAGAATCGACAGAGTTACGTGCGGAAGAAATCGAGAATAGAGTGGCTAGTGTGAGCCTGGAAGGCCTGAATTTGGCGAGGGTGCACCCAGGTACCTCCATCACTGCCTCGGTTACAGCTTCTTCACTGGCCAGTTCATCTCCCCCCAGTGGACACTCAACGCCGAAGCTCACCCCGCGAAGTCCCGCCAGGGAAATGGACCGGATGGGAGTCATGACACTGGTATGGTGTGGCCAGAGAACCTTTGCCCTCGTTAGGATTGATGGTGAATTAGCTGAAACTTATTGGGTCTTTATTCTAGTCTCAGGACTTTCTGTGTGTCTTATTGTTTCTTTTTCTTTTTTTACCACATCCCTATGTGGTAGGTGCAATTATTAATCGTATTGTGAGATGAGGAAATGTAGCCTGCATAGGCGTAACTTTCTCATGGTCCCATAATAAGTCAATGGAAGAACAGGAATCTAAATATCACATTGGAAATCTGAATAACTTAAACCATGAAGTACATTTTTACTGATGATATCTTGATGAAGTAAATGGGAGTAGGTGGGTTTCTTTTAACACAATAAATTGCAAAAATTATTTAATTGTTTCAATGCACCAACATAGAATGTTATACTTTTATAATATCATGTAATTTTAATAAGAGCCATTAAAAACAATAGCAGCAATTTCCCAATTTTGTTTTAGATTTTCATGTCAATATTTTCACCCTTCTTTATTCTTTATTTCATTTATCTTTTTATTTAGGATTAAAAATTGGAAACCTAAATTAGGAAGTACCTTGAACATAAGTGAGAGAAAATCAAAGTACCCTTTGCTAAAAATAATACAGGAAAACCTCTGGAAAATATGGTTGACATGACTACTGAATGCCATGATGTTTAGTCATTTAATTCTCATGATGACATTTGATAGTCTGAGGCATTATCATAATAGAGAGTAGAGGTAACTGAGCCTTGAGAGTGTGAGTAAATTGCCCTTGCTCAGCACAGCTAGTAAATGGAGCTGGATTTTTCTTCAAATTTGCTAACTCAAAACCGTGTGCTGTCCCTTTTTTTCCGTGATTACCTGGAAATATGTTGAAATGACAACAATAATGAAGATTTAAATATTCTGAACTGTTTATGGAGGTAAAATTCTATGCTTTTGTAATGAATACTAAAACTATATTATTAAAATAATAAAATTCCAATAAAAAATGCAAGTTAGGGAATAGAGATTAATTAAAATGCAAATAGGTCAAATAATAGTTTATACACTGTAAAATCTAGCACAAATATAACAATTCGAGGAGATAATCATACTACAGAAGAATATGAAATATAAAGAGAATTTCTGGTCAGAAAATTGTGAAGCTGCTATAGAAAGTGTCACAATGCCTGTATCTGTGTGTGTGTGTATGTGTGTATAATATCTGTACAAAGAAGTTTAATTCATTTCTAAATGCATCTCTAGATAAATATGTTGCAATAAAGTGTATTGTGACTAAAAAATTGTAAAAATTATATTTATTAGAATTAATTATATAAATGCACATATATGTGCATACTCGCACCTCTAGGGGAAAACTACCTTCTAAATAATTAATTTCTTTTATTTTATCTTCTCAAAATTTTTATTATAGATATAGATTTATGTATCTTTTTCTTTAATTTTGTAATTGAGAATTGAAACAGAAAATTATTTACGTGATGAGGCAATATTTCTCCTATTCAATCTCTTTACAATTATGAGACTTCTAGTCAATAAAGTCTACATACAAGAGAAATGGTGAAATTAAAAAAATAAAGGAAACGTTTACCTCCTTAAGCCATTGAGTCCTCTATTCTGTGCTCATTTCTAGACTTAATATTAGAAATATTTTTAGAATAGACAGCACGGACAATGGCAGTCCAAACAAAGGCCAGCTAACCAGAACTGACCCCACCAGATACAGCACAAACTTTTAGCCAATGTACTCAGATATACTAACCCAATATACTGAGCTACGTTATGATCTGCTTATTTTTGAAATCTAACAACCATCCATCTGATTTTATTAACTAAAAATGATATTATCCCTGGCTTAGTTTCTGCATATGTAACATATGCTACACATATTGATGACCTACTTATATCAAAGCTACAGTAAGAATCTTGTCCACAGAGCATAATTTAGTCAGCATTCAAGGCAAAGAAACTTTGGTTATTTTTGTACTGCTATTATTTCCTTACATTTTTACAACAAAATACTATGTTGTTTTAAGTATTTTCATAAACATTAGTATCATAATCCTTGACAGTGTTATTATTTTTATAATAATAAAATAACATATGTACAATGATTTAGATGTGATGTTTATGTATCTGTGAAAAGGATGCCTCTGCTTTCATGCATTTTCTTGAGCAGTTACTCATAAATAAATCAGTGGTAAATGAACACAATTACACTATAATTAGAGTACTTAAAAAATATTTAGAGCATTTCCTGAGGGTAAAAAAGTATTTAAAATATTCAATATCTGACTGAGCAAAACAAGAAATGAAATCCAGAAAGTCCTTATCACCTAATAAAACTTTCTCATCAAATTCTTATAACTATAGAAAATATTGGAGGAAAAATAATTTTGTTGGATATAAGTCATGTTTGAATATTTAGAGGAAAATTAGAAATTTTAGGAACAGAAAAGCTGAGATTGAAAAAATATTGTATTCATTTGTATTGTATATGTTTATGTGTTTTGCTAACATCTTTATTTGTCCTGATAATAAAGCATACTTGTATTTACTTTTACTTCACTACAAATCCATAAACATAAATAACATGCTAGCCATATCTAATTACAATATTGAATGGAGTAAATCAACCCATTTTCCAATAGCAACAAAAATATAAAGTGTAATGGAATAGTTTAAGAAAAATCTTTTGACTTATGTAAGAAAAATTAACAGAGATATTAAGTGAATACGGTTCATCTGGAATCATAAAGAATTAACTATTTTTTTTTAATTCTGTAAGGGGCATGGACAAGAAAATAGCAGCCCCAGAAACATGTAATAATACTGAGGCCAGAGCTCCCGGCATTTGGGAATAGGGGGTTTGTTAGGATGCCAGGGAGTCGGAGATCCCTCAGGAACAGCGTACGTGCCAAAGGAGGCCCAAGGCTCTGCACAGACAGGGCAAAAGAGAGTGTTTATAAACTCTGTATACTTGCATTGAGTCTTCGTTTACACATAATCTTCTTCATTCTCATCTATATTTTCTTAGGAGGATATAGTCCCATATTTATTTCTGGCTAGCTCACTCCATGTGTGCTTTATATTCCCTAGGGTCCATGTCTCATATCTCATGGATGTACACATGACCCCATCATGAAGAGATGCCCCCACCCCCCATACCATCTAGGAAGTTCCCTCTCTAAAGTAACTCTCAGGATGAGTGTTTTCATAATGGTTAAAAGACATTTATTTAGAAAAGAATAGAATGAAAAAAAAAGATGGCCAGGTTATAGATATTATTTAAACTTGTAAGATTGTCAAATGGTAATCATTAATTAGATCTGTTTTATGTTGTTTTTATTATTGCCAATCACAGCCAAGTGATCTAAGGAAACATCGGAGAAAGGTATTGTAAATATCTTTTATATGGTTACTAGTTGAATATTGTTTTTTCTATGAAAGCTGTAAAATTATATTCCCTCTAGTTCAAGCACTTTATTAACATAAAAAATAAATATTAAAAGTATTTAAGTTTTATTGAATCGTTTAAATATTATCATAAGAGAAAATGCCTCAAAATAAAATTGTTTATGCTTTCTAAGGTAATGAGTATATTATGAGGACTAAATATCCTGGTTTTCCACAGAATATTTAGACTAAGTTGGTAAAATCAAATAGTTTACTCTCAATACTAGAACAATGCTGCTTGTTTTAAAAATGTAGGTTTTACTATTATTCAGGTGTGTGACACCAACAGATCAGAAGACAACTGCCAATAAAGAGGCAGCTTGTTATATTTCCAAAGAGGATGGGGCACATCATGCTATGTAGGGCCAAGGGGAAGCACCAGGGTGGGTGTGGAGGCAGAAAGAGTAGGGGAAAGCATGGGCAGGAGCCTTTATTTTGGTTTTTATGGGAAAGGCAAGGCAAGGCAGGGTAAGCAGGCTCAGGAGTTTGAATAATTTCAGTGGGATCTAGGGTACAGGGGTTATCTCTAGTTGTGTAACACCTGGCCTGGGATGATGAAGGCAGAGGAATATTGCCTCCTGGAGGACAAGAGCCAAATGGAAAAGATGGTTTAGGGTACTGGTCCAGACTGGTCAGTTTGCATATGGAAGGTGCACTCCAGGGAAGTGTTTTACTCTCTCTAAGAATTAGCTAGCCCTGGGAGGGGCATCCTCTCCTGGGTCAGCATAGCCCCAGATGCTAGAGCATCAAGAATACAGAAAATTTGAAAATATAGTGAATACACTGGTTTCCTATTTGGTATGATATCAATAGAATAAATATTGGATATGGGAAATAAAATGGACTTCAGCTCTGATTCACAAAATGACATCTTGTTAGATAATTGAGAACAGCAGAGCTCAGACCTAAAGGATATTAGATAGGAAAGATTTCAAAGATTCAACCTATTACCCAGTGCATAAATACTTTTCAGCATCTTTCATGATGTGGTAGTCAGCCTATGCCCAAACACTTCTGGAACCAGAGAACTTTTTTTCTTTTTAGTTAAGGGAATCTATATTATGCTTACACGGCTTAGACTGAAGGAATTTTTCTTTTCCTGAGCCATCATCTGTCTTTCTATAGCATCTTCTCCTTGATAGTATGAGTTGATTCTCAACTGTCAAATTTACCATGCATAATGTTCTTATTATTTGTCTTTGACTTTCTCCACCACTTCAAAGGATGATACTGGCAATATAGAAAGACATCTGAGTAGATCATATAAAAGAAGTTCAGTGGGTATGAGGAAAAAAAAAGTCACAAAAGAAGATTCTGTACAAAAATGCAGCCTCAGGGAATTCAGGGAGTTAAGAGATGATTGGTAGAAAGGTAGGTCATGGAAAGAAGACCACAAACTTAAAATTGTTATATATCAGAGTAAGGAGTTACATGCATGATTTCTTTTACACTTCAAAAAAAACAGGTTAAAATAAGTATTATCACTTCCATTTTATTGATGAGGAAATTAAATCTTAGAGTGAGTAAGTAATTAGCACGTTATTCAACAAGTAAGAGAAACCAGGATTCGAATCCATCTCTGATTCTGAAGCCTTTCTCCTCCACTTTATTTATATAGTGTGAGTTCTAAGTATTCTTCCAAGGAACGGTCTGTGGATGACATTTTTAAGAGCTGATATTTGAGTTGGCATAGTTTGACTGGCAGTGTGAAGAGAGGAGGGTATTTTATAGGAGGGTGTTTCAGGAAAAAAATCTGGAAGTAGAAATGATCAGGTTTAGCAGAAATAGTCATGGAAAACAACCATAGTTAGATCAGGAAACTGTGAAGACATGAATACTTATTAGGAAGAGTTTGGAAACACGCTTTATGAGTTTAGATGAGATTTGAATTTAGAAAGAGTTTTCTATAGTATTGACATCATGCTGAAAGCAGTTCTTGAAAAAGATTCTTCTGGTGGCACTAGGCTAGTTGAAATGGAGAAAGGAAATCCTATTAAGACACCTGCCTAAACTGTTAAAAGTAATCCAGGCTTGGATGACAAGAGCCCAGACAATTTCATTAAGTTTCCCAATGCATGAGGTCTTTATCATATATGAACCCATTTATGCATAATAGCTTAATGTAGAAACAAGCAAGATGTTGTATAGATGCCATATGAGAACACAGCTTTAAAATTTTTCCTGTAACCATACTGAGAACTTTTTTTCATCAGAACTTCCAGAACCATATATCTTTTAGCTATGCCTTTCACAATCTTTCTCTCTCTATATATGTATTTTAATGCACAGTGATGTTATGAAAAAAAATCCTGCATTGTTGTAAAAAAGTCTCTCTACAATTAACTTGATTGTTGAAAAGTCTTATTTAAATAGAGTTCTATATCTCTATCTCTGACAAAATTTATGGTATCCTAAATTGTTCTAGATTCTGAAATAAATTCTTTCAAGATATCCCTTCTATCCCATCTTCTTCTGGTGTTTTGTATGCTTTTTTCAATTTTCCTGTGAGAGGTAGTGAAATGAAACAATTTGCAAGAATTATGTTCTTACCTTTTATTATTCTCACTTTAAACAGAAAGGTTTTTTTTTTTCTCATAAACTGCAACTTGTTTTATAAAAATCTTGGAACACATTTCATTAGCCTAATCTAAAACACTGTATCTGATAAAGTTATATTTTGCCAACTTCTCTTCTTATCTCAAAAATCTCCTACTTAAAAGATGTCCATGTTATGATAACCTGACTAAGCATATTTTTTAATGAATTAGTTGAAATGTATGTTCAGTAACTTTCTGTAAAGCATTTACTTCTGATATATTGAAATGGATTCCAGGATAGCTTTTTCATAGTCCCTGGATATTGATCTATCGTGTTTATTAACTCTTAACATTTTTGTGTAGTGGGTCCATTTTTTAGCTGGAGTGTCTTCACTTTTAAACAGTTATGATCTCCACACTCTTTAATAATGAGAATTTGTATATGTAAGACTTATGTGCCCCAAGTTTTTTGTTTTGTTTTTGTATTAGAATTACTCAAATAGCTTTGCTTTAATGATTCTCTATTTCCATCACTTTCATTTGAAATTTAGAAAGAGTTCATCTGAATGTATTGTTTTTGATTCTAGATCGCAGTGGTGGAGGAAGATGGTCGGGAGGATAAAGCAACAATTAAATGTGAAACTTCTCCTCCCCCTACCCCTAGAGCCATCAGGATGACCCACACCCTCCCTTCTTCCTACCACAATGAGGCCCGAAGGTATAGCTCTCTCAGCACACTGCACATTCTGTGCTCTCCTTCCGCAAATATTCCTCTCCCTTTCAGTGTTGTCAAAGAGACTGCTTAAAAATTTATATGAAAACTTGATTTGAGCTATAATTCTCTATTAGGACATTGTCCTACTCTCTCTCCCCAATATCACTTGTGAAAAAAACAAATTTCCATATTCTGAGAAAATTTTAGTTTTAAAATTAACTGTATATTTTTTGTCTTGTTACTAGCCAGTATTGATGAGAATAGCTCTTCTATTTTTAGCCGATATTTCCTATTAAAATGGAGTCAGGCTAGAGAAAGGACTTATTAGGAATAGTAACAAAAAAATAAAGGGATTCTAGGACAAGACTATAAATTCGGTTTATAGTGTAGAGGTAATTAGGGTCTAAAAAGTCCATAATTGTGCCTCATGTACTTTTAGCAGACAGGTATGTACACCTCCCTATGGTGCTGGCACTGCCAGCTGTAACAGCTCCTCAGGCAGAAAGTTCTAGAAAGGAGAAAAGCACCTTTGCCAAAATATTAAAGGAAAAGTTAAGTTTACCTGGGGAAATATCCCACTTGTCATAGCAGCTTTTCATACTGTCCTTTCCATCTGCTTGAAAAATTGCACGCGGATCTCTATAATAATTAATGACATAAATAAATCTAAGCATGCAATTTACATCTTCAATGTGTGTCCTTTTACTGTCTTATCAGTTGCAGCATCTCTGGACACATAATGCAACCAAACGTAATGACTTAGTAATTAATACTTTAAGTAAGAATCTATCTTCTGGATAGTATGTGTATATTTGAAAACAGCTTTCTGTGCTGTCAGACATTTAATTCCACTTATTTTGCTTATTTTTAATTTCTAATGTGGAAAAAAAACACAGTTACTCCAGCTTCAAAATACATACTTCCTTCAATTTGCGAACAAAGAGTGAATTATATTGTAACATATGAAAAGCTATTGCTCTGGAGTTTAGCGAATGTGAACTCAGATTAATTAGGATGAATAAGTAAAGTTAAATAATTCATTACAGTATTGTCAAATTAACAGCTGTAGAAAAAAATGTAGAAATATCTATTGAACCTCTCCTATTAATACAGTATCAAATATGTTGACCAGGAATGGAGCTTAGACCAACTGCCCAGAAATCATTTCACCTTATCCTGTACCTGAGAACCAGAAGAAAAAATATCCAGCGATCACTAGGGTATAAGATTTGTTGCTTCTAAATCCCACCCAGATGATTTAAAACTAAATGAATTAGACTCCAAAACTGAGAGAGACAAAGACAGGTAGAGGAAAATCCAGTAAAACCAGGGGCTACAGTAGCCTCTTAAACTTCATTATGGGTTATATTTAAATGTCTTGGGCCGGCCCCGTGGCTTAGCGGTTGGGTGCGCGCGCTCCGCTGCCGGCGACCCGGGTTTGGATCCCGGGCACGCACCGACGCACCGCTTCTCCAGCCATGCTGAGGCCGCGTCCCACACGCAGCGACTGGAAGGATGTGCAGCTATGACATGCAGCTATCTACTGGGGCTTTGGGGTAAAAAAAAGTAAATAAATAAAATTTAAAAAAAAATTATTAAATGTCTTGTCATAGGTTACTATATTTAAGATAACAAAAACAAATAAACTCCAAGACAGAAATAGGTAAATAGTCAAGTACTAAACAATAGAAGGTTGGTTAACATGCAGTTAATAAGCCAATCTATGTTTATTGATTAGTTTGAGACTGTACAAAAAATAAGGGAAAAAATAATTTGGAACCAAAAGAAATTTTTCTAGAGAAAATTTGGAGGCTCAGGGCCCTAAGGCTGAGGAAACCACTCTTCAATATGCTTAAGAATAAAGACAGGAAGAAAGGGAGAA
The DNA here is from genome assembly GCF_057802395.1 of Ceratotherium simum simum. NCBI lineage: Eukaryota > Metazoa > Chordata > Mammalia > Perissodactyla > Rhinocerotidae > Ceratotherium > Ceratotherium simum. The sequence goes on from NC_141924.1 coordinate 39,045,698, forward strand.
AATAACATTCAAAGTCTGCTTGTTCTTCCTTTTGTACCTTTATAAAGGAAACAAGTCTGTGTACCTTGTGGGTGTTGTACCAAAATGAGCAGTTTGCCCTCTTTTGTGTCTTGCAGTAGTTTATCTGCCTCCCTTGAGACAGAAAGCCTTGGGCTTGGCAGTGCCAACAGCAGCCAAGACTCTCTTCACAAAGCCCCCAAGAAGAAAGGAATCAAGTCTTCAATAGGACGCCTGTTTGGTAAAAAAGAGAAGGCTCGACTTGGACAGCTCCGTAAGTGGCCTGTGCTCGACTTCCCACTGCCACTCACTTTAGTCACTTCTGAGTGTCCATCGATTGTTCATTTCACTTCATTTCTCATCTTTTCATTTCTTCTTTTTCCTACTTGACAAGCTTTTTATTTTAATCAGCTTTGTAAATCCAATTTAGCTGAGTAATGCTTGACAAAAGTTAACAAGACTATCGTAAAACTTTCAGTCCTTTTGATTTCTCTGTTAATAACAATAGCTAGAATATATTTAATGCTAACTGTGATAGACACTAGGACCCTCTGAGGCAAGTGTTATTACTGTCATCTTTATTTATTGATGAGTAAACAGTGTCTTAGTAATTCGCAGAATTGAGATAGTCATCCTAGTGCCGATGTTTCAAAACCAGCTTAAAACCGTTAAGTATACTCTATACATGTGTATAAAAAAAGTATACTCTATATATGTGTATAAATTATATACACTTTATATATATGTATAAAAAAGGTGTAAAAAAATTTCTCTGTGAATTTAAAAGCTTTTCTGTTGAAAAAATTGAGAATCCTACGAAAAATCCAAAAGAATTTTTTAAATCACAATAAAGCATTATAATACATAAAGCATAAAATGTCAAGGCCAGGGTTTCTTTGTTTAAAATTATCACAGCTTTCTGCTAACAAACTCTACTACATGTAGGTGAAGGATAGAGGAAGGAATACGGTAATAGAGATTATTAATTATTAATGACTAATTGAATAAAAGTATGGATCAGTACATTTGAAATGACCCTAGGTAAATATATAAACATAGATTTATAGATAGAGACATATATATATATGTAAAATTGTCTGAAACAAAAAGACTCTGTAAAATGTACTCCCTGAAATGATGATAGATATACTTGACATTTTTTGTTGTTGTCTTTCTATATATTTGCTTTTTCTTCTGATATCTCTCTTAATCATCTTGGTTATTAGTGATTGCATCTTTTTTTCCCTCTTTTCCTTCTATTTACCTTAGAACTAGAGTTAAATTATTGGGAAAGGATTTAGCTCTTACCTCCAATGGTAAGTGCTGAACAGAAGGATACCAGAATTTCCTAGCACCCCTTTTGGTTTCTCAAATAAAGGAATGACTATTCACAAGTCATGCCCCAACCCCCAGGCTTAGTCTCCTGCTCTGGCACCAAAAGGATTTCTGAGAATAATATTTATGTTTGCAGATTGTAATATTATTCAAAAATGCCTTTTCCAGCTTCCACAGTGTGAAACCCACACAAAGCATCAGAAGCCATGGGAAATTGATGTGTAGCCAGCTGTGTGATTAAGTGCTATTCAGCTGGAGAATTAAATCCTCTTTGGATTTCTGTTTCTCAGGAGAAGAACCCCTTAGGCTATAAAAAATATCATTGCATAATGAAAGAAGGAAGATGGTTATTTTTTGGATATAAAATGTATAAGCCAAAACGTTGTTTTAAAATTTGTTTTATTTTATTTGACAACTATTTGTATTCTTACCAAATTGTCATTTCCAATATATTATAGTGTAATTCACAGTAGCCTGGATAGTCATTTTAAAATATTTATTTTGGTAACATAGTAATCATTTTATTTATTCCTGTTTCAACATATATGTTCATCTTAGGCTCTATAATTTACTTTTCCCTTTTAAAATATACTTATCTTTTTCACTTAGATTTTTCTATTTTTATTTTATATTTAACTTTGATGAGGAATTACTGAATCGTTAAGAATTTTGCTAACAATAGTCTGTCAAAATGGGAGTATCCTAGATGTAATTTAAAGTCCAGAAAACTAAACAGCCTTCTAGAAACCTGGCCTTTCTTACCCATTTTCAGTGACTATGAGTCTCTATGTCAGAACAGATGAGAAGGGAATCAATTACAATTACATTCTTATCAACTCCATCCAAGTTAGAAACTAGCAATGGTTATTTGGGATCACATAGACTTGGGAAGACTTCAGAATTCTGAGCAATTTTGTTTTACTCCATAGAACAACAGAGATAGAGTATAAACAGAGCCCGAGTCAGCAGCTTGGTAAAGACTGCAATACTGGTGAGGAAGACAAGGGCAAAAATCTATACCTCTGAAGCTATATGAAGCTACATTGAGGTTGCATCAAATCTCCTGGATAAACTAAGAAAAAAAAGATCTTTATTGGAAATAAGACTTGAAGAAATAAGAAGAAAATATAGACACAAATAGGTTTCAGGAAACCATATTTGTACCAGAAGAAAATGGTCCATGGCACCACTGCTACTTTGGTTGAGGGATGTGGACTCAGGTCCCCTTTTGTCCTGGAAGGTGTATCCAGGTTTTGAGGGGAAGATCATGAAGACTTATCAAACCCAGGGGCTACCATGTCATGCTGCTGATACATGCATCAGAAGAAATTAGGGTAGCATCTCTAGTGATTATGTTTTCAATATCTTGATCTGGAAAATTCAGACACAGGAGCACTGACAATATTTTTTCTTCTACCAATAAAAGTAGAAATAGAAGATAAGATAGGATGGCGTGGAAAGTAAGAAGGTAGAGGGAAGATGGTGTCAAAGAACCAAATTTGAAATTTTGGACCGTGTCCTAAGATTTAGAACTCTTATTTGAAGAGTTTAGCTCATAAGGGCAGAGAAACATAAGTTAACCTGAGAGTAGCTATGATAGATGCCTTTAAATGAAATGTGGTGTGGAGAAAGAAAACTGTCTAAATAAAACTAAGAGAATGCTCACGTGGTTCCATCAGAAATGATAAACAACAATGGAGGAATTTTTAGTAACTCACAGAAGAGAATATTTGTAAAGAGGGTGTTGTTTGCCTTATATAACAATCTGAAAAGCTAAGTAATAAGGTAAACTTCAGATAAGAGGGGTCAGTTGATGTAACTACATTGATAACCCCTAAGCACAGAGAATCAAACTCAATATACATATTGTCTATTTTTACAAATGTTTTACTAGCAGAGGCAATATAAATATGGAAACCCCAAAACTCAAAGGAAGCATTACATGGAAAAGCATTTGCTTAAAGGTAACAGAAACCAAACAAAATTATTTTATTTCAGAAGTCTATTATACCATGTTTTCCAAATGGTTGGTGATTACTCACTCAAGTCACAAAAGTATGGAGAAAAGTTGGGTAGTAATAGGAGGTTTCAAGTTTTCAAGTATCTTTTAGAAAATTCATTCTGCTCTTATCAGAGGGTTTGACAGTTCTTGTTCAAAGTATTATTGCCTATAATGTAGGAGCAGGATTTGCAAACTAAAACGTCTACTAGGTGCATCAAGTCATGCACAGCGTATAAAATAAGAGGAGTGATGTAGACTAAAATGAATCAGTGAGCATTTTTCTTCCATTTAAAGCATTCAAATTCAATCTTTAAGTGCTATGCAGGAAAGATAAAACATGTATGAGAGCCAAGTCTACTTGAAGGTCACAATGAATTTGGGGAGGGTGTCTTAGCAGAGGAAGTATTCCTTCTAGCAGACTTGGGGCTCTGGTTTTAGTTTCTCTTTCTCTCTTTCTCTTTGTTTTTTTCATTCGCTCTCTTTCTACATTACAAGTCCCAAGATGAAAAGATGCAGAAACAGGTTGATAATCTCATTGGGAGCATGGAGACAGCAGAGCAAATAAGTACTTCTGCTGACTTCCTGGAGCACAGATCCAGGATGTAATAGCATCCTGTTAAGACTTAGCAGCCCAGTGACCACAGCCTTTTTCCCCTGATTTATGCATCCAGATGCAGTGCATCTCTGATATTTCCATTAATATTTAAACATGCTCAAATCTAATCTATATTTTAAAAGTCCTCACTTGATCCTGCCGTTTTCCCTAGGTATTGACTCATCTTTCCCCTATGCTTAATATCCAAGCTTAAGTGAGTGTCCACAACTACTATTTTTACTTGCTCATCTGTCAGTCACTTTACAACCTACCACAGCCTGACTTCCACACAAACTAATACTAAAATTCCAGAAACAAGTTCAGTCTTAACCAAGATGGAAGACTGGTTAGGACAAGGAAGGCTAGATATTATCAAAGTGATTCAAGAGGAGGTAAGACACTCACAATTGCTTAACAGTGATGTGAACTTAAGGAAGAAGCAATATATCTGAAATAAGAGACCTCCTCCTAAAAACAGATTTTAAAAGATTTTGGTACAAAAGTTGTATCCATAACAAATAATAGATATAAGTGAATAACATAGACACGTAAGAACAGTGTCAAGAACGCCACTAGCCCAAATAAACCAATAATCAGAAAAACTGCCCAGACCAAAAGGGGAATTATAAAATCCTTATTATTTTTTTTGTTTAATAGTTTTAAAATTTAAATAAAATGAGTAAAATGAAGGTTTACCTTGTGTGAACAGAATATACAAATAAGTGGAGCTGTCCAAAAACTCTCATTTTTGCCTCTATCTGCTTACTTGAAGAGAAAGATTTCACTCAAAAAGAAGCATTAACAAGAGGGCATTGAAGCCCAACAGGGTTGAGATTTTGAGGAAAAAAAGAAAAAACCTAGATAATCTAAAGTCATATATTTCTTCCCACTTTGAGTGAACAAGCATAGGTCGAGCCACTGTTGAGTGCACAGTACCAGCCGTGGACTTTAGGAAAATAGCTAAAGCATGGCTGTTGGCATCAAGAAACTTTCAATTTTTTAATATACATATTAAAACATATACAACCATATGCAACCTTTTATGTAACCTTCTATTAAAACGTATACAACCTTTTATTTAAAATAAAACAAACCAAAAACTTCAGTGTATTCCTGGCCCAGAAAAATTTTACTTGCTACATTGTCTGTCCTATCAAGACAAATAGGAACAGGGTTCTGAACCCCAAGATCCATGATTATGCGTCAGTAATTGGAATCCTGACTGACTTGACTTTTAATTTTATCTGAAGGCATTAACCTATTTTGAAGCAAAGCAAATTAAACTGTTAAAAATAGCCGTGCCAGGCAACACTCATTTGTTTCTTTGACAAAGTTACTCAGTAACAGAACAGGAAAGGCAGTGGGCGAGCTGCAACCCATGACATGCCTGTGGACAAGATGTCAACATGGGGCCTGGGTGATGGAAAAATTAGGTGGGATTTATCGCTGGTTGAATAATCCTTCCTAATAGTGCTAATGAGTGGAGTGATGCCACCTTGGATAAGGTTTCCAGTGGCATGATTAGGACTCATTCTGTCCTTGGTCAATACATCCCGCTATCACTTGGACATGAATATTTCAACAGCACAGGTATCTGATTTATGGGTTACTGATATGGATAGGAATTGCAAATGAAAAAATTAGTGTTATTCCTGAAGACTATCCCCAAAAATTGAGATATGGAGGGTCCAAAATATCCCACTCTAAAAGTATAGCTCTTGGGAGCATTTTTTTATAAGAAAAATTTCAAAGTTTCGTGTGACTGTAAAGTCAATATATTAGGCAATAAATGTATGCCATGCATACATTTATTCTTCCCAGGTCTTCAAAGAGCCCTAATGACTATAAAGGAAAAGAACAGAACACATGTGACCAGCCTAGCTGGTGTTAACAATGAATGGTAAGGATCAAAAAAAGAGGCCATTGTCAGGCAATGCAACAGAGGGAACAGAAATCAAAGACAAAGAGACTTTCAAGAATGGAGAATTGATCAAACAGACCCAAATCCAGCAAAGCTGTGAAAAAACAATAAAAAGAGAAAAATATATTAAATTTGAGCAAACAGAATCCCCAATTACAGATATATAAAATGCGTATATTATTGAGTAAAAAAAATAAAAGCTACTTGTAATTTACAAATTTTCTTTAAGTGCATATGAGAAGCAATATATTTCAAAGAGATTGTTTGCATGCTAATTTGCTGTTCCCTTTCCTTTATGATCATCTGCCAGATTGTATTATAATTGTCTGAACTCATTGACCTGCTATAATCAGCATAATGAAGAAAATAATTTCATAGCGAAAAAAACAGCATCCACGTGGCACCAGCATTATTTAGCAAGCACCTTTCTACACATAAAATTTGAGTGGCTGTGCTGGCCTTTACCCAAAAACTTAGATTGTTCCTAGATGCTATGGAACCAACAGATATAACACAAGTTCCACAAAGTATCAATTAGAGATGACTCATGCTCTGCATGGTGAAAGGGCCTTTCTTTGAAGAAAGCAGTCTTTAGCTTCCATTGTGAAGGCACTTATTACACACTCTATGAGCCAGGCACTGTGCCTTGGTGCATCCTCCAGAGAGCTATCAGACTAACAGACATGAAACAATTAAGTAACCGTTTATAAATTCAAGTGTGGTTAAATACAAAATGAATGGTAGAGATTAACACTGAAGGAAAGATGAAGTGACCGATTAGCAGCAGATTATAGTCTTAATTTCTCTGGAGTTAGAGCTCCCTATTTTTTTTGTGTGTGTGTGAGGAAGATCAGCCCTGAGCTAACATCCATGCTAATCCTCCTCTTTTTGCTGAGGAAGACCGGCCTTCCAGTCTCCTTTTTTGTGCAATAACAGGGACCTCTGCTGGGCAAATGGAGAGGCAGAGACCTTGCAATGTGTGTATTGGTCAGAAATTCCTACAGACTTGTACTTCAAGATCCAACATGAAATAAATTATCCTGAATGGAATTTAAAGCCCAGGTGACACAGAGATATTTGCATTCACAATCTAAATGAACAGATATTTCCAACCAGTAGCCCCCATACATCTGGGCTTGTGAGGGTCCTTCCTTAAATTCCTCAGCCTGGGTCTTAGGAAAGCCTCACACTTCACAACACCTTCCTTGAAATTCTCTAAGACCTTCCCTCTGGTGCCTGGGAGAAGCTGGGGCTGCCAATGCCATCTGGGCAGGACACCCTCAGCCAAGACCTGGACCTGTGTGGGTCCAATCATTAGAAGCATTGAAGTTTTCTGTTACCTGTCAGACCCTAGCACCAGCCAGGGAAGGAGTGCCTCCTAAGCAGAGTATCTAATCCAACCAAACCAGGTAGACCTTGGTCCCTGTTTCTCCTCTTCAGGGTGCTCCCTGACTCTCTACTCCATGCTTGGGGTAGACCAGATGCCCTGGGGAGCACATAAACTTAGACTTATGGAGTTGTTCTGGGCCAGTGGCCTGACCCTGGTTCCAGGAGGGTCGTCTGACAAGTGAATCGCTCACTCCTGCTGCTGGCTGGAATAGTAGCATATGAGATGGGATCACTAGATTGTTGCCCCATTGATTTTGAGTTACTCAAAATGTTTAAATAAAAAGAGGTCTGGAAAAAATATATACTTGACTGGGCCCCTCACACCCTAGTAGTGGTCCTGTCTCCAACAATTCCAAGTCCTTGACGACCTCACAAAAGGAACTGTGCCTGAGTGATAAATAGCCCAGAGAACTTCATTGAGGGCAAGGATTTTGGCTTGGGACTTTGCATGTGCAACCACGAGGGGGCCACTGATAAGGTGATAAGCAATTTATTACCTGAGCATCCACTGAATCATGGGATTCAAGCCTTCCATGCCTGAGCGCCTTATGCCGTGAGATGGATGGATTTAATGATGCTCTGTCCGTAGTCCTGATGGACCTGCTGGAGAATGAGTAACCCCTAGCTTTCACAGGCCACTGTTTCTCATCGGGGGCACTCTTCCCATTTTAAGAAGGACAAACTAAAGGATTCTCTTCTCATTGAAGGATGTTTGGAATTCTTGTCCCCTACCTAATACACATCAGTTGCACTTCACAGTCATTGTGACATCTAAAAACGTGCTCCCCTCACCTCAGTAAATACACAAATGTTTACATTCCCGCTGGGGACTGGTACTGTCTCCAGTTGAGAACCACTAGTATATAGCACTGCCCAAAAGAAATATGATGCAAGCCACAAATGTGAGTCACATATGTAATTTTTAATTTTCTAGTAGCAACATTAATAAAAGTAAAAAGAGACTGGTGAGATTAATTTTAATAATTTATTTTATTTAAACCAATATAAAAAATATTATCATTTCAAAATGTAATCAATATAAAATTATTAATTAGATGTCTTATTTTCTTTCTTTTGTACTAAGTTTTCAAAATCCTGTGCATATTTTATACTTACAGCACTTAATTTAGACTAGGCCCATTTCCGGTGCTCAATAGCCACATATGACTAGTGAACAAAATATTGGTATAGATGAATAGATATTCCTAAAGTCCACACAGACACAGGAGCCCACTGATGCCTGGAAAAAAATGAGGCAGACTCTCACCAGATTTAGATAATCATCCATAGAGTAAAAGTGTTCATAAGCTAGTTTGGCTGAGATCACTCTTACAAGTTAGCTGGTCAGGTATGTGGAAAGATGAACCTGGGATTTATGAGGCAGCTGGGTCAATTCTATGAGAGAATGTTCTTCTCATCTAGAAATGTTTTAATTGTTAGGGCTGAAAAAATGCACATAATTAGACTTCTGATCCTGCGTAAGGATACATTCCTACTTGTGATGCTTAAAAATAATTTTACCTACAGTGGCCTTAACTGTCATTTTCTATTGGCATTTTCAAACAGGATGTGGCCACAATTCTTTATTAAATCCTTTATTAGATATTGAAGTACTCAGAGTATTTCCAAGCTCCTCATGCTTTTTATTTTTATATATGAGAAGCAAATTCTAATATCTATATTTTCTGGGTCTAGTTTTGTCTCACAAAATTCTTCTAGTGCTTTCTTTATTTCTCTTCCAGAGCTTTCATTTTTTAAAAAAATGTTCTTTTTCTCTAATTAACATATTGGGTTCTTGAAAAAATTGAAATCGTAATTTAGATGTTCTTCTTTCCTCAGAAGAATAAAAAGCCTTGCTCATCCAACCATGTGATGGTTGAAAATGTCTCATTCTTTATTGAGTGGGTCTACCTCATTAATCTCTATGTTCCCATCTGGACTGATCAAGAATTTTGTAACTTTTAAATAAATCATTCATTTCCATTTACATTTCAAGAGAACAATTTTATTGTTAATTGCAGATTGTGAATAATAATTTATGGATGTACAGTGAGACAAGTATACCGATGAGAAGAATAAAATGAAAATATTCACTCACTGTGCATAATGGAAAATCTCACATTTAAAAATAATCCCCAAAAGTACTTTAGTCAGCTAGTGGATGACTTTCCTAATGACACCAACAATGAAAATCTGTCATAATAAAAAAATTCTTTAAGTACTAATTGCACATGTGCATAATTGAATAAAATAAATTTCAATCCCCAAACTCTGAATTTCTGAATAAGATCTAGACGGTAATCAACGTGTTTTCAATCAAAGAAGACTTTCTTATAATTATCTAGTTCAGTAATAGAGTTATGAGACTATGAGATTAACTTATTTATATCTATGCTCCAGAATTAATAGTATCAAGTATTACATTTTTTTTTTTGAGGAAGATTGGCCCTGAGCTAACATCTGTTGCCAATCTCCCTCCTTTTTTCCTTTTTACTTCCCAAAGCCCCAGTAGATAGTTGTATGTCATAGTTGTACATCCTTTTAGTTGCTCTATGTGGGATGGCGCCTCAGCATGGCTTGATGAGCGGTGCATAGGTCCATGCCCAGGATGCAAACTGGTGAACCCCAGGCCGCCTAAGCAGAACGTGCAAATTTAACTGCTATGCCACCGGACCAGCCCCTATGATTTTTTTCACTAAAATAAATTATGAAAAACAGTAACAAAATTTGTCTCTGGGGCTTTGATAAGATATTTTATCCTGCTAGAGAAACCATGCCTGATCAAGACCTGCAAATGTTAAGTAAGGAAATGTCCATTACAGAGACAGAAGAGTAAAACTTGTCTTTAATAGTTCTTATTTGCTGATATATTGGTGAAATTTCTTGTGTAGTCTTTGTAAGAGTTAGTATCAGCTTAAATCTTTCTACCTATATTGAGCTTAGCTGGAGTTTAAATTTCTTCCATTTAAAAATATACCTTAATCCACTTAAAAATAGTGAGCATTTTTCATTTACCTTGACTTCATGTTTTTCAGATATGGTAAATACCAAAGAGAAAACAGAGCCCAGGATTAAGTTCTAATTTTTCGGTTACAATAGCTAATTTATGAATTGTATGTTTAGGGATCTTGAGCACTATAAAATGTGTAACTCTGTATTTGATGCCCAACATATTTTTTTCTTCCTCCTTTCATTCCAAGGTTACATACATTGTATGTATTCCAAAGCCAATAAAACTGACACCAAACCAAATTATTATTTGTGATCTGTCAGGTAAAAACAATTCTTACCAGGGTCTTTTGAAGAATGACTTAGAATTCTTTCCAGGTATTATTATAAAATTTACAAAACAAAACCTGCCAGAACGTATGAAGTTTTGGAAGTGAGATTTGTACTGAAGGATATAGGAATCAGCCAGGTGAGCAGAAGAGGGTTCTAGAAGCAGGATAGGAAAAGTTTTTAGCAGTCAGCAAACACCTCTCCATTCTCTCAATTTGGAAGTGAAGACACATACCAGAGTTTCTACTCATTGAGCTGTCATTTATCCCATTATATATGAAATATTTCAAATTTTTCATGTTGAAAAAAATCACCCACTACACAGATATTTGCTGTTACTTTCCATATGAAAAATTAAAAAATAGACCTCAAGGCTTGGGGATTATATATTCATGTATTTGTCAGTGCACAAGCCACATGTATTATGTTGCTACTAGGTGTAATCGAATGGTATACCAATAGGTACCTTTTTTTTTCATTCTCTCAGTGTATGTTTATGTATGTACCCATGTCATTTTATGCATGTTGGGTTGGAAATATAAAGACAACTGAAAAAAAGAAAAAAAAATGTGATACTAAACGGTTGCTCAAAGAAACGTTTAAGAACTTAATTTCAGAATTGATACCATGTATCCAACCTAATACGGACAGTTCCTCTTCACAGGAGGCTTCATGGAGACTGAAGCCGCGGCTCAGGAGTCCCTGGGATTAGGCAAACTCGGAACTCAAGCTGAGAAGGACAGAAGACTAAAGAAAAAGTAGGTTTGGAGATTTTTTCCCTCCTTTTTCTAACTTTTATTTACTCTTTATCATTGTTTGTGGAGAATTAAAAAGAGAGTAGTTGGAAACAAAACAATAGAGTGAGGCCAATATTGTCCTGGTATTCCCTGCAACATTCAGTGCCCGAGTTCCCTGGTTTTGACAGGCTATACTTTGAAATGAGTATAAAAATCTTTGGCCTGTAGTGGAAATAAACAGTTTCTCTAAAAGAGCAAAGCATTTATTTTAAAACTCAAGTATATTTAAAATATTTAAGTGTAGCCTCACAAATAGTGTAATATTTTCTTTGATATTCAAGTCTGTACTGAATTGGTGTGATAAAATGTGAGTGGACACCACCCAACTTTGTGTTTCCTCTCACGACAGTTAAAACCTCTCCTCTTAAAAGGGAGTATTTAAAAGGAGAACCTTTCTCAGGCTGATTGAATATGAACTTATTTTAGATTCCCAGCAGACTGTTTTGCATCTGTCAGGAAACTCATAGTGTATCTTTTCATTCACATATAATATGGAACATTTAAATGACTTACAGAAGTGCAAATGTTGAGTCTTAGCAGCTGTTAGAAAGCAAGTGGGTCCATAAATAACATATTTTTAAAATACATAGTAACATTTTCGGTGATGAAACAGCACCTTTAGAACATTTTCTTTAGAAGCCACATAATTTCTCTTTATTCCAGAATCTATTGGTCGGCTACTCCTTTTCCTCCCTCTCAAATGTTTATTACGTTATGATTATAATTTTCATATTTACCTTCTTTCCTATGAAAGAATATTCACTGCTCCACTCATCATTTTGGTAACAGGTATGCTCATGTCATTAAAAGTTTTCAGGCTAATCAATTGACATCATATTTTGCCTTCTCACCTGCTTGGCAGAAGTTTACTACTAATGAGGAAATATGTGCTTACAAGTGGTAGAAGAGCTCGCTAGCCTAATTATCTCATTAATTTTCTACTTCTTGGCCGGCCCTGTGGCTTGGTGGTTAAGTGCGCGCGCTGCGATGCTGGCGGCCCGGGTTCGGATCCCGGGTGCGCATCGAGGCACCACTTCTCTGTCCATCCTGAGGCCGAGTCCCACATACAGCAACTGGAAGGGTGTGCAGCTGTGACATACAACTATCTACTGGGGCTTTGGGGGCAAAAAATAAATAAAATCTTTAAAAAAAAAAAAAAAAATTTTCTACTTCTTAAAATTTGATATGTCCAAATTTAGTGGAAATATTGTGCAGTAAAAAGAAGTGGCCTTGGGAGCATTGTTTCTTGAAGACAACTAAATGCTGAGTCACATTCAATACTAGTGAATATTTCTTCTTTCATTATTGATCACTCAAAAATATAATTAAATATTATCATAGTCTGTTTGAAATAGCTTAATTTTATTTATTCCTATTAAGGAATGTTATATTCAATGTTATGGTTATTTATTGAGAAAAAATTCTTCTAAAAATTTTCTCTTTAATAGATTCTTTAAAATTTATTTCAAGTCTAAAGGACTTTTAATTTTATTTATTTAAAATTACTTCAGGTCTAAACGAATAAGAATAATCAAAACCCAACCTGGCTAATGGACTTGTTTTATTTCCCTTAAGCCTTAATTCTGAGTTTTCCCACAATGAAATGTTTACGAATGATGGCGATCTGACCAGCTGTCACATTGCATATAAGGCTGATACTGAGGAAATGCATCACACACTCCATTGGTTGTCTATGGCACCAAGTTAAATGTCCTTTTCAATGGCTACCAAAGTTAAACATTCCAATTATACAATGATTTTTAAGTAATATATTTAAAGTTAAAATTTAGCTATTATTAATTTTATACACTATTGGAATGATTTAATACTAATTTTATGGAATTATTTTTTAAATCCTAAGTACCCTCACAGGCAAAAACTGATTTTAGTTCTGGACTTTGTTTGAAGTTCTTACTATGCTTGACTTTTGTGCTTTATTTTGTAATATGTTCTGGCAAAATTAAAGATGTGTTAAATAGAATACTTTAATATTAAGAATATTCTATAATACAATAAAGACTAACATTTCTCTGTATGTGTTTCCTATAGAATAATAGTGTTTGGGTTAAAATGAATCCAACAAGGCAAGGTAGAGTTAATTAATAGAAAGACAGAAGTATTTCTCTTATTATCGACTATTCCATAACGAGAACTCTATGAGCATAAATATGCAACCAGTATTCATGAGACTTATGTAAATAAATGCTAACGTTTATTCAGGACTTACATCACACTATGTCTTGGTGTCTAGGTTACCAAAGAGTGAAGTGTCTTTGTTTAATGAGTTTTATAAGATAGACAAGATAAATTATTTTTAAATTACATAGTTTCAGATTTTATTTCTATCAAATTTTGTTATTGTTAATTATTATTAAACATTGATCGCTAGTTCTTGAATTTTCTAAAGTATTTAAAATTTTATTTAAACAATTCTAATTTTCTTTTTTTAAAAGACATCATATCCTCTTTTAAGTGTTCTTCAAGGAATCATACTCTTTTCTGTGTTCAGATTTCATGTTTACTGGACTTCTTTCAAGATGGAAAAAAAAATTCAAGTACATTTTATTGCAAAAATAAAAACAAAATGGAACAACTTCTTTCAGAACGTTGAACACTATAGTTTGTATGTGCATAGTTGCAATGACTGTGGTCTCCTACTAGTTGTTTTTCTGCATTCTATCCACTGACCAACCAAAATGATGTTTCCAGGACAAAGTACTTAGCTTAGACCTATGTTCACTGTCCCAAAGCTCATATCAAAGATTGATTAGTTTCTGTGGGAACCAACAGAACTGGAGAAAAATCTTATTTTCAACTTTACTAAGTTATCAGGTATCTGCAGTTGACAAACTGTGAATTTAAATTTAATTGGAAGAAATCTTCTCTAAAGAAGTTAGTTGTGACACATTTTTAAAACCATATGGGGAAGATACTGTCAGAGAGCAGCATTTGCGACTTCCCAAATTCTTGCAAAGTTCAGAAATTTATAATGTTGGCAATCTCAAACTAAGGTCTAATTTGAGGTACACTTCCCATCCAGCAAATTAAACTTTGTAGATTAGAACAGCTTACTAGATGTGTGTTCCTACTCTATTCTACTTTTACTTTGCTTTCTGGTGCAGGTATTTGTTTTTCTTAGATTTCCAGCTATTGTCCTATGATGAGAAATAGGAAATCAATAATACTGAATCTGCTAGAACACCCACTCTTCAAGAAAATCTTGTCAACCATTACCTTCCTGAGTTGGATATTTTCACGCAGATGTTCTTCTTCCATCAGTACAACACCTACTCTAGGCCCAAAGTCCATCTATTACTGTTTTGCCTGGTTCACTTTTACTTTGCCTTATCTTTCTGTACTTGCCTTTAAAGCTTCAATTCCATAAATTTCTCCAGCAGGTTTATATAGAGTTAATACCTAAAATAATTGTGTCAAACTGAAACTCATCTAGTAATTCTTTGAATACTTCACATTAATTTGTCTGGTCTTCCCCATTAAAATTTGACCAGTTTTTCTGTAGCCTCGTGGTATAGCTCTCCTAATCTTTAAGGATTGAGGCACTTAACTAGTCTCAATATGTGTGTCCATACTAAAATTGTGATTCTCCATAGTTTTCTTGATGTGGGCTCCCTCTGGAGTGTCACTGCTTTTTGAGATCTTGTCCATCATCCTTTGATTTCATTGGTCTCCAAGCACGTTTTCTGGTTTAACATGAACTAAGCATCTTTCCCATTTCTAAGACTCACATTACAAGCAACTAGACCTGAGAACGTCACCTCTTCTCTTTTATACTTGTCACGCTGATCTTCAAGAACTTATTTCCCTTTTTTAGCTCTCCAGGCAGTGTTTTAAGCTAGCCTACAGCTGCTTGCTCAGGACAGTCAATTAAAGCCAACCACACAACTACAAAAAGCAACTGCCTGGCATAATGGAAGCTACTGCAAGGTCAAAAACTTACATTATCTGGCCCATCAAAAACCTCAATTTCTGAATGTCCTTTACCTTCTCAAATTTCACTTAGAGTCTACATGCAAATATTTTAGGACCCAGTAAATAGAAACTCTATTTTTTGCCTAAGTTTGGAATCTATTTGATGATAGACAAAGGATTCAGATAACTAAAGATCAAAATGTCAGCTTTATTACCAATAGAGCTGTTAGAACATGACTAAGGTATATGGCAAAAAGGGGGTTTTCTAAAATCTGAACCCCCAAATTAGATAAACTTATCTGGCACAGAAGAAGCTGGATAGTCACAGGCTTCCAAGGTGCACAAGTATAAGCTTTACCTCTTCTTAAAAATAGCATCTATGATGTTATAATTCCATAAATACATTACTCTAAGATCAAGGACCATGAACTCACAAGGAAGGAAATGAAATTTTATGTCATTAGCATCTTTGCCTAAAGAAGAGTTTTCAAAGTACTAATCTAAAATGTATTTGTATTAATATCTCATCAGATTGCTTAGGTTTTTTTTTTTCTGAAATATATTTAGCTGTCAATTCCCCATATCATCATCTCCAGAAATGAGATGATAGGGTGCGTGGCAAACTTCCTGAGTCCTTAGAAACTTGAAAATATACTTTACACCTAAAATTAAATGATAATTGCCCAAAGTGTAAAACTACTGGTTTAAAATAATTTTCCCTCAGAACTTTGAAGATACTGCTCTTCTTGCTTCCAGTTATCTCTAATGTCAATTGATTGTCACTCTTGGTGTTTCTTTTTTCTTTCTCTCTCTTTGAAAGTTTTAAGATTTTTCTCTTTGTCTTTTGGGGTTCAGAAATGTCATAAGTATGTTTCTAGTCAAATATTTTTTGTTTCATTTTTCTACTTTATACTTCTAATGTGCAGACTTCTTAGACTGGACTGTCTTACATGTATTTTCATTTCCGGACTCAGCTTTGATTCCAGAAGCTTATTTTTACAGAGCCTTATGTGATTAAAGATCAAGTTGCCTGTTTCAGTAGTAATACACCTGTCTAACTCTCACGACAGTCCTCAATAGGTCATGAACATATTAGAATTGACAGAATACCTAGTGAATGGTTACTTATCTCCAGAAATGTAAATTCTGAAATCTTTATCCTAATTTTTTATCTGCTTATGTTTTCCTCCTGCATTTTTAATACTGTATAATTTTTTATTAAAATATTATGCATGCTAAAATGTTCTGTATCTTGAGACTTAAATTGAAATATACCATACGAATATTAATATACTAACATCACTTTCAATCTTTAGTTACAATACAGGTAATATATTATATGTTAGAATTTGCTGTGTTCTCCTGAATGGATATCACTGCTAAATGAATATGGATTTCATATTTGCAATCAATTTTTCAACATCATTAAAATGAAATTAACATTCCAACTCAGCTATCAGCAGCATCCTCCAGAGAAGCAGTTTTATCCTTGGAGCATGGCAGTCACAGTTAATCACTACCAACGAATCTTTATGTTAGAACTTCAAAGACATAAAAGTGAAGCCCTATAGATTTAGTTAATTTATTTCCATTGCAATCCTAAGGGTCTCCTTCAGTGCATAATCGTTAATGTGTTTTGAGAACCCGCACATTAATCTTTGGCATTTGGAGGGTTCAGAGTTTGCATATCTCTAAGCAAAATAAATGTCACTGAAAATATTCATAATTAAAGGTATCACAGATATTCCATAACATTCTTCCATTTAATAAATATTTATTAAGTGCCTGTGTGCCAAGTTAAACTTATAAATGAGTTGTATTCCAGAGGTTAATTCTCAAGACATGTGTTAGAAGCTTTGAATACTTTTTCCCATTTAAGTAATGCTATTTATATGGAAGCTAAATGTCTTTGCTTCCCCCACAAAACTCTATTTTGTAAGCATGCTGTAGGAACCAATTCTGGCTAGATAAATCAAAAAGGGGGAGTCGCTGGTAGGATATTAGAGTATCTCAGAGATTGCAGAAACAACAGAGCTAGGATAACTCCAAAATTTCAACTATAAGAGATTAAGAACTATTTCTCTACAGTGTTGTCCAGAACTCATATTTTCTATTTCACCCCATTCTAAATTGTAAATTCCTAGGTGAAAGCATCTGATTGGCCTAGTGTGGAACAGATATTTGTACTTGGATCAATTAGTTCTAGTCAAGGGTTCATTTAGTACAGACACAGCTACAGGAAAACACTCTGGACAACCAACTCAAAAGGATCTGATAAAGTAGAATATTTCAGAGCCTAAACCCAATGTTGTCAATATTTCTCTGGGAAAACATATTCTAATTTTCTACTTGGCACTCCAGAAGTGTGTCTTCTCTGCGTACACTGAGCTAGACCTATAACTAGCTTGCCATCTGATCATGAATAGTCCTGCTTATCTCCAACTGTGGACAATTGTAAGAATTCCCTGAACCTAAAAAATAATAATGTCCAAAGGCTAAAGGCCAAAATGCGTTGAAATTTGTTAGGAAAAATAAAGCTAAGGAAAATGAAAGTGCTTTTATATTCATATAAATTTAGATATATTTGATCTATTTGAAGGAAGGAAGAGAACACGGAAGGAACAAGGCTGCTGTTTTGAGCCAATGGTGCCATGTTAGTAGATTATAGAGTAAGTAGAACAGAAGCCCTGTATAGTCTCTATATTTTCTGCCCAGGAGAAACATTTTGACCTGGAAAGAGTAAAATAAGAATTAGTAATAGGAAATTAAAACTTAAGATAGTTACATGTACTGGAAGAATGACCTCTTTTTCTAAATAAATCCATATTTGTCTTGATTGAAGTAAATCCTAGATTAACGGAACATACAAATGATAACTTTTTCCTCATTCATTTAAAGCCTAATTATGTCTCAAGAACTGTGTTAGAAACTACTGGTATTCAAATTATACAGTTCCATTCTTCAAAGAGCTTGTAGAGAGACAGACATGGAAACAAATGATTGCACTTAAGTATTTCTGGGCCACGATCGCTTGTGTAAGTCACTGGCCTTGGAACAGAACGAGAAAAGTGCCACAAGCCTAAGGCTACCCAGTGTTCATGCTTAAAACTTGTTCCAAGCTCAAGACTGGTCAGTTCACTGTCAGTTTCCAAAACCAATGTAAAACATTTATGAGATTGTTTGTGAGCAATAAAAAAGGGGATTATTGATAACCAAGAATAAATAGACTTTTTAAAGAATAAGCTGTGCCCTTAAATGTTTCAAACATTTTCTGGATGTGTAGATGAGGAGAAATGCTGTAGAAATATCATTTCTTGAGTTCAGCAAGGCATTTCATTTACTTTTTAAATGATACTTCTCTACATAAGATTGGAACGAGACTAACAGAATGGATTTATAACTGATGGGACCGCTGTAATCCAAGGGGGTGAACAAATGTATTGATGATGACCGAGTGTAACAGAAGGTGGCAGACTCAGCACTTTTACAGGTGATTTAAATAAAATTATCAGATTTGTGGAAGATTGGAGCCAGAGCCACAGTTAAGTTTTTAGATAAATTATTTTGTATAAGGAAGACCTTAAGACCAAAGGAAGACCAAATCGAACAAGATGAACACTGGGCATTGTGTTAATTTCTGGGAAAAATACTTGAAACATTTGTATTCAAACCAGCGTATGTTCTGAGAAACATGACCAGTATAGCAAGATGATACCAAACCTTGTCTTCAAGAAGTACTAGAAATAATGAGGAATGTGTGGCATGTAGACAGCAAAGATCCAGAGGCTGCCAAAAGAAAGAGCAATCGGACTTGTGCTTTATGGCTTTGTGATCAGATCTTGGGCCACAAGTTAGAGGTCGTTACAGGTAAATTTGAGCTGAGTCTGAGTGAGAACTGTTAGCAATCACCGATCTGGGAAGAAAGAATTGACCACCTGGAAAGAGCTTTTCCTCATGATTATGTCCAATATAGATGCGCAAGCATGAGTATGTGGCAGGATTATCGTAGGGGGGTTCAAATTTCAGCTGAGAGGTTGCATTACATGCTCTTTAAATCATCCCTGCTCTGGGATTCTGTGATTCTCTATATAATTCAGAAAACTGGACTCAGGAGAACCTCAGCTTTTTTAAGCATTGCAGTGTCTGACATACTGTAGGTATTCAAAACTTACGTTCTGAATAGTTGAATGCAGGAATAGAAGCCGGGTGGGGAAACAGCTCTAGAGTGAAGAAGAAAACCTAAGAATATGGAACAGGAACTAGGGCAGTAAATTCTACCCAGATGACTAACCAGAAACCTGGACTTCATCTTTGCCTTTGGTCTTCTTTGTCTTTATTCTTCCTCTGTGTACCTCCCTATATTATAACTATCATCTCCCTATACCGTCACTTTCACCTCCCTATACCATCACTATCACCTCCCTATATTATCACTATCACCTCCATATACCATCCCTGTCACCTCCCTATACCATTATCACCTCCCTATACTATTACCTCCCTATACTGTCACTATCGCCTCCCTATACTATCACTTTCACCTCCCTCTACCATCACTATCACCTCCCTATACCATCACTATCACATCTGTATACTATCACTCCATATATAAAATCTCTCAAGCATGTTGATTTCCTTTCTCAGGCCATTATACTAAAATAACTTCCACACTTCCAGTCTTGTCTGCCTGTAATCCATTCTTCACAGTTCAGCAAAAGAGATCTCCCTAAATCATATCTGAACCTGTCTGAAAGCACTCAGTCATTCCCTAGAATCCCTAGGGTAAATTCCAAATGCCTGTTTATAGCCCAGAACTCCCTACATTGTCTGATCCCTATTTATCTCACCAGCTTTATCTCTCTCTACTTCCCATCTTGCATGTTATGGTCTTAATATACTTAATATCTATTTCTTTCTTTTTTTTTTTTATGAGGAAGATCAGCCTTGAGCTAACATCCGTGCTAATCCTCCTCATTTTGCTGAGGAAGACCGGCTCTGAGCTAACATCTATTGCCAATCCTCCTCCTTTTTTCTCCCCCCAAAGCCCCAGTAGATAGTTGTATGTCATAGCTGCACATCCTTCTAGTTGCTGTATGTGGGACGCGTCCTCAGCATGGCCGGAGAAGCGGTGCATCGGTGCACGCCCGGGATCTGAACCCAGGCCGCCAGTAAGCGGAGCGCACACTTAACCGCTAAGCCACAGAGCCGGCCCCTCTATTTCTTATTTATGATTATTCCTAGCTCCTTGTGTGTATATTCTGTTCCATTTTTCTCCTCATATTTTGTATAGTAATGACAATAACTATCTATTTGATATGTAATAAATATTTAATAATCACACTGGGCAGTTACCATACGCTAGGCCCTGTTCTACACATTTTACGTGTATTATCTCTTAATTTTCACAAAGCCTCTGAGGTAGAAATTGCTATTTCCTTCCACACATGAGGAAACAAACCTTTCCAGGCACTGCAGTATACAAAAGTGCAGATCTCCTGAGCCCGGTTTTCCTCTGAATTACTTACGATCTTAGGATACTAAGGCCGTGATTTAAAGAGTGTGCAGTCTAGTCTTTCAGCTGGACCTCGAATACCCTATATAATTTTAAATGGTCTATATACGGAGTCAAAGAAAATCTGTCACTCTTTTTATACTCTGAAAAGAGTAGCATATTTTTTCCCCTAGGGAATAATTAGCTTCTTATCCAACCCCATCCCATCCTTCAAAATGAGCAACAGATATATTTAAACCCAACACATTTTCTAAGAGTGGGAGAGGGAGGTAGTTTTAAAGCACAAGATGTAGCCATGTTATAAAATTGCTTTTTTCTGATATGAGTCCCACATAATATTCCAAAATTTGATATAAGAATAGTAATGATCACTAATAAATAAGTCATGTAAGAAATTTAAAGGTGTGCTTAAATCTGTCTAACGTTATTCATTCCAATAAAACTTACAAAGTCAGTGTCAGGTGACAAGGATAATTTAGTTCTTTTTTTAAAAGAAAAAAATTCTCTAATTAATGTACATTTAAATAAATGTTGGTGTCTTAATCTAGAAAGAATTCTCCACATTTGTTTCCACAAATATAGGGTCTTATATTAGCTCTGTATTGTATTTTTCATCAGGTCCTTGAAGATGTGATTTCTTCCCATAGTTATTTAAACTTAACCATTCATGAAACAAGCTTCTCTTCCTTGTTTCCACATTTCTAAGAAAGGCAGTGATTATCTATATCCTATTGCCAGGATTATATTTAAAAAAATAGTCTATACAAAAATACTTTTCATTAAAAATATATATGTATATTTTATGCATATGTATATAGGAACATACAATTAAATATCTTTATTTCAGATTCCACATAATCAAGATGTTAATTTTGGGCTTGACTGGGTTAGGTTTGCTAGGCAAATGAATAACAAAATCCTTGGAAGAATAAATATTTCTTGACCTCTTTTAAAGTCTCAAATACTTTAGCTATTTGAAGTCAATATTAACTTTAAAGAAAAGTTAGTTCTGAAGTAGTGTGATGAGGAATCATACTTAAAACTTCTAAACCATTTTCTTTCATTTATAAGGATCACTAGAAATGTGCTTGGCTATTTATTTTTATCTGTATCCCATCATCTGTCTTTATATATAAAGCATTTCCTGCCATTAACCTGGGGTGCTCTTATATTCATGTAGATTAACCATTCACAATGTAACCTTTAAGTTTCATGGCTTCCTCACTTTGAATGTCATTCTCTGCTCCCAATCAGACACCTCCTATGGTCATATTCTGAATCTTGTCATCACCCCAAAATCAGTCTTATTCTAAAATGGCTAATTCAAGCATATTGTTCCTTCCTAACCATAGTCTTCTCTTTTCACCTTGCTTTCACCTCTTTTCATCTTCTTCCACTATCATCTTTTTTAAAACTTCTATTCTTTCTCAGTGCATTAGCCCCTTTCTGTCCTCTCCTCTCTCCCTGTTTAACTTAGATTACATGTCCGTTATTTCAACACACTTTACTCCTCTTTCATTTGGTCACATCCATTGTCATAACCACAGCCACCAATTAATTTTCTTTTTCCATGCCTATATTTGGGCACTTCTTTGCTGCTAGAGAAAATTACAGCAGGGGAATTTGGAGCAGCTTCATTTGGGAATTCAGCACTGCCCAGTAATCTCAATATTTTTCTCTCACCAGTCTTCGTTCTACTCTCTGCAACTTTTGTTAGAGACCTCCACTGTCCTCACACCTGCATCTTCTGCAGATGAGTTCACGTTCCACCTTACAGGGAGAGAAAAGAGAAATCACTTGAGTTCACTGAATTATTTGCTGCCAAATACACGCTAACACTTGCCCCCATCCTTCCTTATTACAGAACACCAGGCTACATTCTTCTTACTTATGACCATCCCTTCCCATTTTCTCAGTCATGTTGTGCAGATTTCCTTCTTGCTCATGTACCTTCAATTTCTGCTCTCTTCTGTGTTGTGGCCATCGGCATTTAACCATCTCAAGTTTCACCTACTGGAAGAAATCCTTTCTTCATTCCACTTTTCCACTCCAGTTACTACCCATTGACTCCCCAATCTGGTGTTAGTAATTGGTTTGAAAATATTTCTGAGTCACCAACTTAAACCTTAAGAAGCAGGAGGCAACTTCATTCCACATACAAAGCTCATGTAGTAAATTATTTCTTATGTGAAGTTTTACATCCAAAGTTGAGTAGTTTATAAAGAAGGCCCATTCATTTAGTAAGAGATCTAGAAGATAAAACTAAGACAATGTAAAAGTTTAAGGCTCTCATTTTGGAATATAAGACATATGTTAGCTGGTAAGGCCGTCTTGACGTGTCTGGATGTTTGCTGACGTTCCCAAGGAAAACATTATGCCAATAATGGATTTAATCTTCTTCATCAGATGGTAACTTAGAACATGTTCTTTTCTATGTCAATTAAAAGTTATTTGCCTATTAATAACAGTGGTCTTTAACTGAAGAACATTAATTCTTGACCAAATCTCTCTTGCTATTATCATGACAACTTTGACAATCTGGAGTGGAAAGAAAAAGAATAATGAGGTTATATATGTTACTGTAAATAACTGCATGTAGAACAGAGCATCAATTTTTATAGGAAGAAAAATGAAACACTTTATCCAGACCAGAAAAACTCTGCATATATATGTTACCTCGGACATGAATTTATAATATATTATCACAAAATCTCTCACAGTCATTTATGGCTATAGCTTTTTGTCTTTTGCAGAACATATTTTTTTGAAAGTGATGAGCTGAAGTACTTACTATTCTAAAGTGAGATAGCTGCCCAGTATTGCTCTTAAATTAACTGACTATGGAGGAGAAGAAAGTTCATACAAACTATGAGAAGTCAGACAACTTATATAAATTAATAACAAATATATTAGAACTTTAAGCAATGTTTTTTGAGTGATACCTTTATATGTGTTTCCTGTTTATTTTCATAATTTCTCTTACATTTTATATTGAAGTTATTTTTATTGGTACAAATTTCCTATTTTAAAAAATGATAAGTAAAGATGTTAGGAATATTAATATTCTACTGTGTACAGATTTATTCAACTTGTTTTATTGGAAAGCAAGTCCTAGATAGCTGGTAGGCTGAGGAAGATTATTTGTCTATGTTACGTAATAACTGGACCCAAATACTTTTGGCAACTTTCATGGAAAGCTCAGAAATTGCCTTTTTTTCAGAGCTCATCAAAGAGTTCACAGGTATGTTGACAGGAAAACCATTTTACCCACCTAGAAGCTTTCTCTCTTTGGTCTTAATTTTCTTTCTGTTGCATGTAAGATGTAAAAAATATGCCTTAAATTTCCTAGGACGTTGTGATACCAATTTGTATGGACATTTATGTTTTTGTTTTTGTGAAAATTTAAAGAGCTTGCCACTGCTGTTCCAGAGCTGAGGTCAAAGAATATGCATTTTCCAAAATGACCATTTCACAAAATATGGTTTCACATGGTTTCTCTGAATGAATGTGTTAGAGGAGGCATGTGCAGGGTGTTCCATTGCACGTCAAGCTTTCCTTTATAATGATTGTGCAATAAAACAGGAAACTCTCTGACTTGCCTAATTCCTAAGATAGAATTTCTGCTTCATATTTTGTTATACTGAATACATTTTATGAGTTGTAGTAAAAGTTTTATTTTTCTAAGAATGAGTCTATTATGCTTGTATAGAAAATTTAAAATAATATCCCCATGGCTTTTTGTTGGATTATTTAAATTCCATATTTTCCCAGTGCCTCCACTATATCCAGGGTGCAAATGGGCTACTTCAAACATTATATTTAAATCAATGTTGTTTTTCTAATGATTTCTGGTAATAATGGTGAACCAATCCAGTTCATTTTTTTCCTCAGAGCAACATTTATAAACATGTGTCCAAATAAATGTTTTTATTGAAAGAGGCTGAATTGGCACAAACTCAACATTTATTTTGCCAGTTTAAATAGAGGAGGAGGAAGTACTGTGACAAGTGGAGAAGAGTGATAAAATTCTTTTATGCTTTCTCATGTTCTGATTATTGGCACGTGCATATTTACAAAAATAATGATTATTATTACGGGAATGTACAAATTTCTTCTTGCCCCTTAATTTGGGGCAACCTAATTTGTTGAGGAAATTGAAGATCAGAACCTGCTAGTAATTTTGGCTAACCTCTGTATGAGAACTAGAATCCAGATATTCTGACCCTCAAACCAGTGCTTTCTTCAAGCTGCTGCCTCTCCAGAAGTCATCTGTACTTCTTCTTGAGCTCTGACAGCAGGCTTATAAGGCTGTACGAGAATCTGAGTGCCGTTTAGTAAACTATTGCTCCTATTTGTAAAACAACCCAGGAGTGGCTTGAGGTAGAGAATGTTTTTTAACAAGCTGCCTGATTTTCTCTCGGGGTATACTAGAGGCTGGGAAAATGCGGTCCTGCATGTTTCAGAGTGGCTCATTTTCAAGAGACAGACTTACTGGTCAGCTGTTAGAACTGCCCTCAGCCTGATCATGCTTTTGGACGCAGTGAGTACGTTTGTCACGGTGAAATGGAAAAGGACACCGAGTCTTTCTCGTATCTGAGCTTCTGCACTTCTGAAATGATGCTCTTGTTTTATTCCATGGCTTTCTTTGGATTGAAATGTATCCATTAACATTTGTGTGCTTTTCTTTTCCATCCATCCTTCTCCATCTCATGAAAAGCACATCGGGGTAAGTTGAATCACAGTGGCTGCTGAACATGTTTATTTTCAGCACCATCCTCTGTTGCTTTATCTTGAGTATTTCTCTTTTCAGTTGTAACGCGAGCTGCACTGCCTCTGACCTAAAATGAAAATTGTGAAGTGTATTCATTTCCACACCAAGAAAAGAATCATTGGTTCAGAGAAATGTTCACATTCAAATGAATTATGTCAGCCTTTTAGGCACTTCTGTTTCTTCGGTTCTATAAGACACATGTCAAAGGACGTTCCAGATGTCACTTCCCCTAGTTCTCATCATTCTCTAGGACTCAGTGGGCCTCGTGAGGCTGAAGAAATAGTGCAGGCCACTTGGGTACTTGTGACTGTGCCGCATGACTGGGTCAGCCTGTGCATTCCCCAGCGCTTTGTGGCACTCCACCAGCGCTATAGTCAAGAGACAAACTTATTTGTCGATTACTAGAACTTGCACATAGATGAAAAGAGTTAAATGCTGGGTCTTATCCAGTAGAACTTTTACACATAGATTCCAAAGTTGTCATTGGTTTTGCGTTTTATTTCCATTGTTTCCTGTACTACTGGTTAATTTTTAAAGCTTTAAAAATCTCTACTGCTCAGATTACAGTTTCAAATTTCAAATCCTACTCTTTGAACTAAAATTAAAATATGTTATCTCTTCCTAAAACTAATTGGGCGTCAAAGTAAAACAACTTATGCATAATATTTACTTTAGTGTAAACTTTTGCATTGGTAACATAGTGAGCTATTTAAAACACTTTAGGTGGGGAGAGATATTGCTTTTAAATTTAAAGCAAAAAATTGGGGGAGGGGAAAAAATGGCTCCAATGACATGCAATTATCTAAGAAGCTGTGGAGAGTGTCACTAATTGGTTATGTGAATATTTGATATACCAAAACAAGGCCTTGTGCTTGGTAATATTAGTTCATTAGAATGTTCTATTTTTTTTCCTACTCTAATTTTAAGTTACAATTACTACTGCTAATTATTTAGCAATGCAGTATTTACTTCAGCTAGGATAATTTATATTAAGGAAAGCTCTAGTAAGTGTTCTTAAAAAATGCAAGGCAAGCTATGGTTAGAATACTGTTCACCTATGCTGGCCAAATGCAAGTTGTAAACTCTTACTTTTTTAAAATAATAAACATTCTAACATTGAATTTTTAAAGCATTATTTTCATCTCATCAGGTAATATTGGTCTTCTACTTTCTAATGATTTTTAAATTTCACAAAGAATATAATCCCAAGAAGTGAAACTTCATTTCCCCATCCCTTTTTGAAAGAAATATTGAAAAATAATGAATGCATAATGCATTGTCATTTATAGGTTAAGGAATTGATATAATTGCCTTAATTCTAAAATTCAATTTCTTGTTATCTTGTACAGACTCCTGGAACCTAAACATTTTAGGACCTCAAAATCATTTTCCTAGTACAGTTGCTAAAAGGAGGCTTAGGAGGTTAAAGTGTCAGGACAAGATAGTGCAAACATAGTGAAGACATGGGAAGATTTGAGGTGGAAAGAGCATTGAAGCAGAAGACAAGAGTTTAAGCCCCAACTCTCCTATTTGTTTGCTGCATACCGTTGAGGGACTGACATATTCTCTGCACTTACTAATGTTACTGTCAACTTCCTGCTCCTCAAAAGAGTATGAGAAAATACATATAACTTCAGAAGCATGGGAACTATAGACTTCAAGTCTAAGTTAAAGAGGGCTTAAAATTAGATGAAGCACTAAAGCAATCTAGTCTAAATGGTATCCAAATAACCTGAAAAATTACCAGTGTTTCTCCAGTAAGTCCCCAGTTTATTATCAGCAACTGTCTGGAGAGAGCAGACCACAGTGTCTTGCAAAAGTGAAATTGTTATGTGAAAAGTAATACAAGCCCCTCTGGTTCTCAGTAACAGCATGAGTAAGTCTATTGCTCCATCACATTTGTGCATGTGTGTATGCTTATACCTTTTTAATGGTTTTAAAAGTGATTAAATTCAAAATAAAGTGAGGAAAGAAATTATAGAAATCCCAACTCTAATTCAAAAATAAATTAAATTTCTTTTTTGAGACTATACCTCCCATCTCAGAGCAGCTTGAAGAAGAAAGGTTTCAATCTGAAGGAAATTTCTTTTTAATGCCATCAAATTATTTCACTTCTAAACAACGCAGCATGTGTTCTTGGAATCTAAATAGAACAGTACTTAAATGTGTAACAGATTTTTGTACGCACTTCATGTGAAAATGTGCCATAATAGGACACACAAACATGCATACATTTGCATTTGCACACACACAAAATCACAGTATGCTGCACTTTCAAAATCAAGTCAACCTTGTTAATATTGAATTTGAAACTCTTAATTGTATGGAGCTAAATATGTATATTTAGGCAATCAGTGTTCTGAAGCAACTGATTGGGATTTGTGACATATTTCTGTTTAGAAGAATTATGTTAATTAAGATATACATTTCCAGCCGGCAGAGGTTAAAAAAAATTGGGTGGCACCATATTTTGTTCATATTTCCTGACCAGAATTTAAAACAGTTTCTCAAATATGTAATTTTGATTTTCATAGTATTGATCAACAAGTATAGATTCCTGAATAATAGGATTATAGCCCATTGTCTGGCTAAAATTTGAGGATGTCATATCCTATTTACCCTCCCAACTGTTGAATTTTTATGGAACAAGACACATTTTACAATTAATAATGGTGTGAAGTCTATGTAAATTTACTGCTAGTATTATGTAAGGAAGATTTATTCTCTTTGCTACACTGTTAAGAAGTAAATTCAATTGTCAAATTATTTTGACTTATATTTTATTCTTGGTTCTTATTGAGCCACATATTTATTTCATCTGGTTATATTAATAACTAAATACTTGTCATGTGCCACAGTAAATAAATAAGTCCTAAAGATAAATTCTTCAGCCAGAGAATTACTTTGTATTGCAGTTACACAAAATCGATTGAACTGAAACAAATTACAACAAATTCAGCTTTTCCATCCCAGTTAGATAAATGAGACTAACTTCCTTGCTCAGGCCGAGATACATAACCTGATATTAGCAGGGAATAACAAGAAAAGAAAAGTCATAGCTTTTTCGTTCTCTTATAATGTTGAGCATTCAAATGTGTGACAGTGAGTGTGTAGAGACTATATATATATTAACCAGGAGGTCGGATGAATATATGCCACTTCTAAATATAAATGGACCACAAGAAAAGAAAGCAAAGTGATGACAATCATTTCATTTAATACTAAATGAAGTGGATGCTATTATCCTCCTATCTCAGTTATGAAAAGTTCAGAGAGGTTAATTAGCTAAAGGGTGGGAGTGAAGAGAGCTGACTCTGTGGCCAGATTGTTGGGGCTCAAATTCTGGCTCTGCCACTCACTGGCTCTGTGACTGCAGGCGGCCTCTGTTCTTCAGTGTCCTCACCCGATGGGTGTCAATGTGTATTTTCTTGGATCGTTGTGAAGATTAAATGAGTTAGGATAGTACTTCACACATAGTAAGTGATAAATGCATGTTAGCTATTATTATCTGGAATCCAAACCCTAATTTGTCTACATCCAGAACCTTTACTCTTTCAAACCATGACATTATATCTCAGAAGAATATGAAGTGGTTCGTATGAACAAGAGAGCACATTAGATAAATCTCTATTATAGTACTTACTGTGTTAAATTGTGATACAATTTATTTAATTACATTTAAATTTTTTAAAAATTTTCAATGACAGTTATAATGAGTACAATAACTGGAGTATATACAACTTATACTATTTGTGTAGAGGAGGGAATTCTGCCTGGGAGAGCTCTGGCAATCTTAACAGGAAGGATAAAGCATGAGCTGTGTCTGAAGGATAAGTGTGAGTTTGCCGTAATTATGATGCAAAGAAGGAAGCTCCAGGAAGAAGAAAAAGGCATATACAAAGTCCCGGAGGGTGAAATGGGATGAGGTATTTGGGGAATGACAAGTATTTCGGTACCGATTGAGCAAAAGAAGCTGGGGAGACTGCCAGGAGCAGATCACTAAGGGTCTTTTTAGTCATGCTAAGATATTTGACCTTTACTTTTAGGACAACGAGGAGGTGTTTAAGCAGGCAAGCCTTATAAAAATATTTGTGTTTAGGAAAGTCTCACTGGAAGTTGAAAAAAGGATGGGAGAGAAGGGGTACCAAATGAGAAACAGGGAGGCTCTGGCAGTCTATTGCCATGATGCACAAATGATGAGGGTTTGAACAAAAGCTTTGGTAGTAGTCAGTCAATTTACAAAATATCTTAGATAATGTTAGAGAGTGCACTTTTATCTCATTCTGAGCAGCCAATCTGGCTCACAGCTAAGCAAAGTTCTTATTCCTTTTTAAGGTGCATAAATAGTTGGATGTTAACAAAAACCTAGACTACTTAAAAATCTCCCTATGATCAAGGATCCTAGATGGTTGTCAACACTGAGAGTTTTGTAGATTACAATATAGCAATCATTCCAAAGATATTCTTGGCTAGATCATGCAAATTAAAATGCATGGTGCAGTGGAAGAACAAGCTCATCTCCAGAACTTTAGAGCCTCGAGAGGGAGAAGGGGCCCATGCATATGGCCCTAATCACCAGTCTCTGTGAGTGATGCTGGCGCTCTAAGTTTCCAGATTTTAAAGGATGAAAGAGTCACTAGGATGGACTAGAATGATCACAAATAAAAGGAAGGGTCATGATTTAGGCAAACAGTAAGATTTTGACAGTTGAAGAAGAAGGGAAAGAACTTACCAGCTCTAGAAAATGGTACTTGCAAAGATGGAAATAGTCACGCGCAAGTTATTTGCCAAAGAACAGTGCTATGATAAATGGCTATTTCCTTTGTGTGAGTCACTGTATAATCACATTACATATATTTCCTCATTTAACTCTCATATCAAGCCTCTGAGGTAGGTACTGTTATCAACTTCATTTCTTAGATGAGGAAACTGAGGCACAGAGAGGTAAAGTGACTTGTCTATGGATGCACAGCTGAGAAAGTGAGGCACCAGGAATCAAGCCCAAGCATTCTGACTTTAGAGGCCACTGTATCACCTGCTCTGCTGTGGCGGCAGGTTTTTTCATCGCAGGGTATTGGAAGGGTATGGACTCTAGAGAGAAGGACCAATTAAAAGGCTGAGGAAATAGTAGGCAGTGAAAATAGAAAGTAAAAGAAGATGAAATAGAAAGTGTGAAGGGAAATTGACAGACATTAAATGGAAGGTGACTGGAGTGGCCATCCTGAGTGACAGACGGAATGGTACTGTATGGTATTTAGAGAGTCTTACACAAATTGGCAGTCCCAAAATAGCACCCTAGGCTACATGGTCTGAGAATAAAGTCTCTTTTCACTGACAGAGATGAACCATCACATTGGGAAGAATGTGGGGGAGGAGATTTTACCACCCCAGAGTCTGTGACCTTTTTGAGTAACTAATGAATTTTATTTCTCAGAGTTTAACATTTTATGGAATTTGTTGATTTACAAGTTGTGCTCCCTACTATAAAGTCATGAGAACAGGGCCTTTGTGTGCCCTGGGACTAACCAAGTTGTTAGGCAGTTGGTCATCTGATTTTTTTATAGACCTACTATGTGCCAGGTTTTGTCTTTAGCAAACAAAGAATAAAACCGACCAAATCTCTGATTCAATAAAATGTTAAAGACATTCTAGGCAAGAGTGCTTAGTACTGTGGGGCCTATAAAAGGAAGTAGTAAATATTGCCTCCAGGGCAAGGGAAGGATGGCTTCAGAGAGGAAGTATGTTTGTTGTGTCTTGAAAATCAAGACAAAGAATGGGGAGATAAGACAGGGAGGCAATGGGACATTGTTTAACATGGCAGCAACATACTTACAAAGTGAAGAGAGAGAGCTGAATTCCTCTCCTCGTACTCCACCAATTAGGTCACAATCACAGTAGTTGAAGAGAGACATGAAACCTAAAAAGGAGGAGCCAAACATTTCCATTTGGATTGAGTCATTGACACAAAGTCATACTTGTTTAAATTAGTCTGGATTAGGAGTTAGAAACTACGAGCCTGGCAATGCTCTTGATTTATTTACATTTTTTAGACTTTCTTGATCCTTTATCTAGAAATCCTTTGGTCTAGTTATTAGTAGGGTGCCCATACTTTGTTCCTGTCCTCAGATCAGGCATAGTAAGCACGGACTTCCCTCTGCATGTTTATGTACAGACGTGCAAATTACTCACACACCTGAGTGTTCATCACTTCACATGGAGGGGCTTCCTAACGTGTCGCTTTCAAGGTACAATAACTCATGGGCACCCATGTCAAGAGAGTCTGAGGCCACTGGAGGATCTGGCAGCATTCTTCATTGGAGATGAGAATGTGTTTCTCGAAAATACTCAACAACTCAGAATTTTTTCTGATTCAAAATGACCTTCTCTTACAATTTGTAAGGTAGTCTTTCTTTTTTTTTTTTTAAGTTTCCCACAGGCAATGACAATCCTGTGCCTGAGACTGCCTCTAAAAGGAAGTGCTGCTAATGTCCTCTAAAATCTAGTCTAAAACTTAAAACAAAAATACGTGCCCATAACTATATGATGTATAAGTATATAAATGATGTATAAGTGATCCTCTGGGAAAGGATGATTGACTATTAGATTGCCTGGGGGAAAAAAAACAAAAATGTTTCTTCAGCCTGAATAGAAAGACAGTAATTTTCAGATTCACATTTGTACTAGAGAAAGTGACCATGGTGTCACTTGACTTTTGGAAAGGTTGAATCTGGAGTACAGAGAGAATGCATACCTTTCCCTTTCCACACTTGGACTAGTCAAACAGGGAATACCAGCATATCCAAAATGCCTGTTTGTGCCAAATCACTTTTTTATTTAGCATTTCCTGAGCAGTTCAGGTCCAAAATATCTGATGAGAACAAGCATGCCCCCATACAATTAATGCCACCCTTAATAATCCATTAGCAAATCATCATGTATTAAACTCAGTGATTTCCAATTATTACGGTATTGCCCATAATACTTTATTTTTCTTTATAATGCTTTATTTTTCTACCATTGCTTCTCTCTTAAGCCAATATGCCCAGATATATGTCTCTTATAAATTATGTGTAGTGCAGATTTTTTTTATAATTGAGACGAATTACATGTAATATTGCTTTGAGAATTTCAATGCATTTCTTTACACAGTTGATACTGCCCTTGGGTTAAGGAAAAGCTAGTCTGGAGCCCTGGTGTAATAGCCGGGCATCCACTCTGATCTGGCCTGTTTCTCCACAGCTTCAAATGGGTCAGCTCATGGCCTCTACGGGGAGCTAGCCCTGCCAGCCGTGGACCAAAGGGCGGAATCCACTAGACTTGAGCTCCCTTATTCCATTATCTTTGCACACTCTGACTAAAGTTATTATGTTATGGGAGTTTGTGATTGAAACATAACAAAGAAAACTTTTTCAAGGGCCAGATTGACCAATGATTTCCCAAATGGTTATAGTATTAAATTTTTGTTCTTAAAGAGAATACAACTGTTTGAGCACATTGGATTGCCTCTTAACCAGATTCCTTCAAGGATCCCAAATGAGATCAAACTCTTGGAATCGTCTGGAATCAGTGCTGTTCTGACAAAGTAGCTAAAGAAAAAAAGAAAAAGGACCAAAAAAAAATACATTATGGGACATAATTTACTAAAACAAGAAGCACCTAAATGTAAGCACTGGCTGCCACGTTCAACCTTCACGGCTACTCACTGAGCACCTCTTCTGTGCCTGACCTTTTTCTAGATTCTTCAGATTCACCTCTGAACAGAATATGTGAAAACATGGGTCTTCCTTGAGCTTATTTTCTATTGGGAAATGACGGACTGAGGAGTAAATGACGCTCAGTGTTAGAAGATAAGTGCCATGGAAAAAATAAAGCAAGGAATGGGGATAGGAAACGTCTGGTGGGAGTTATGGGAGGATGAGGAGGAGACATTCAGAGAAGCTGACATTTGAGTAAAGATTTAAAGTCAGTGAGGGAGTAAGCCATGTGGAGATAGAGGGGACGAGCATTCCAGACAGAGGGAACAGCAGTTGCAAAGGTTCTGATGCAGGAAGAGGCCTCGTCTGTTTCCAGGAAACAGCAAGGAGACCGGTGTTGCTGGGTGAGATGGGAGTTGAGTCAGAGTGATAAACTGGATAGAGTGGATCCTGACAGCTGCTTCGTCCTTTATTCTCAGTGAGACAGGGAATAATTAGAGAGTTATGAGCAGAGAAGTTATATTAGCTGACTGAAGTTTTAACAGGCTCACTCCAGCTTGTGTGGTGCATTTTTTATTAGGGTATTAGTCAGAAGTTTCACAATTAAAATGTTCTAACTTTTACAAATGGCTTTTGTACAAATCATATAATTTACTTATGAAAATGTTACATGCTTCCTAGGTATTAAGTGCACATTTACTTGCTTTTTTACTAAATGTAGCAAAAACCAATTATAAATGTATACTTGTTTCTCTCCCTTTAATGCCATTCACCTGTTACATAACTGGAAGTGTTCCTTTCCCTAATGGATATAACATTACAACTCTTAGTATTGCTTTTCAGCTCTATGGAGGCCTGCTCTCAATTTTCTTACACACATTCCACACTCAATCCCGCCTCTGCCCCTCCACTCTTACTGCTTATGCTGCTTGGAACTCCGTCCTCACCTCTTTCCTACCTTCCCTTCAAGGCCAGCTCAGTTACCACAAAACCTTCACCAATTGTTTGCATTGCTGTTAATTCCTTTTCCAAAATCCTCACACTCAGAATGTGCATCTATTTGTGTACATGTTGTACTCTGTTTTCAGATAGTTTCATGTGTTTGCTTTTTCTATCTAACCAGGGATCTCTTAGAAAGCTGGGTCCATGTCTGTATTTCCACAGGGCTCAGCTCCAACAGGTACTCAATAAGTACCTGATGGTTGGTTGTTTGACCCTCAGCCCATTTCTATCAATGTATACATCACAGTGAGACGAGGTCATTCGAGTGTGGTTTGCAATGAAGGAATGTCATTGGCAAGCCTGAATGGGTGATGATAGAGCAAGTCCAGTGAGGAAGCCTCTCTAGTTTTCACTTTGGATCCAGGGCAGCAGTGTTGCTGTTCACTTTTCCAGGTGCTGAATAGCTTACCTGCAGAACTTTCCCAAGCTTTCCTTGCTATCCCCTCAAATAAACAGCAGTTAATTTACATGTCTCTTCAATTGCTATAACTTCAGGTTTTTTGCTTGGCCTTCTTCTCTTTTGCACTGCATTTTTGTTGGTAGCATTTGTTGGGAAAGTTCTCCTGTTGAAAGACATTTTTGATCATATATTTTAACATGGTATAGTCCACCACAATGAGCCATTAATTAATTGATAGTAGAAAATCATCAAATGCTTCATGCGGGAGTTCATATATGATCTTAATGATAGATTCCTAAGCATGAAAGATACACATCCAAATAAAGCAATTAATATACTACATTTTTGTCATTTGTATGTAAGATCAAAGCATACTAAGGAACAGAGAATATATTTTCCAGTATAGTCCTAGCCAGGCATATATCAATTTGAATTTCAATGAAAACACTTGCTATGTCATACTTGCTATGTCAATAATGAATGATCTCAAATTGGTTTTGTAAATAGATCAGTAATAGGGACAATGATTAAAGATGAATTTGTCAAGGCTCTAAACATTTTTTTTATCAGAAACAATCATTTGTTGTCATTGAGGTGTTTCACTTTCATTACAAACAGTAGTGATTATAATGAAAATAAGTGTACTATTGAATTTCACTCCTTACATTGCTTTGTGGTGATGAAAGTCAATTTCTCCTCAAATGAGAAGTAATTTTGTAGTCTAGATGAAGAGATAACTCCTATGATAGCTTCCTGGGCCCAGAAAGTATACAAAAATCAAGCACATCACTTGAATAGGGCTAAAATGACCAAATTTATCTTCTGTCTCTATATATAGGCATTTTCTCTACCACTGAAATAGTAAGAAGAAGCGAGTAAGGCAGACAGAAGGCGCCACATTTTAGATCCCATAATATAATCTTGAATATGTGTATGTGGGTCATTTTCTTGTCAAAGGGATAAGATATTTGCTGATAATATAATTCAGTTTCTTAGTCCATTAACATTTAATGTTTGAATTTTAGTGAACAAATGTTGGGGAAAATTATTTTTAGATGTCAATGTCTCACTCCTAATAAAATCAATGGGTGATTTGCATGTATTACTCAAAGGAAGAAGGAATTCTGTTATCCTGTATTATCTCATCAAAAGCTTGTAAAGGATTAATTTGTTTTAAATATTGTCATTAAAAATAATCACAGCCATCTTTTTCATATTACCTGACTAATAACCTTTGCTATATACTTCAGGCATGAACTTCTAGAAGAAGCTCGGAGAAAGGGATTACCTTTTGCTCAATGGGATGGGCCCACTGTGGTCGCATGGCTAGAGGTAAGAGAATTAAACCAGAAGGCCCTTAAATCAATCACTACTAATTTGATAGTTTTTTTAGAGACAAGTGAAGACAAGTTCCTGAAGTCATAGCTTTCCAGTTGCCCGAAATAGCTCATAAAGGGAGTATTTGCTTCTTTTGGGGACACATGAGTATTTTGATTTTACTCTGATGCTTGCTTATGATTGTGGCAGAAGGAAGCACCCGATAGGATAAAAGAAAGTTTGTCTAAATTCCACCCTTTTCATGTCTAGAGTAAGAAAAGAAATAATTATTGAACCACATTTCTGTTGTTACAAGAAAACATCTATTCCAGTCCGTCAGTCCAGGGTCCTTCCTCATCAGCAGGTTACAGAGGATAACCATCTCCATAGTTAACACTCTGTGTTATCCAAGATATTACTGCCACCTAATTGCATAGAGTACCATTCCTGTGCTTATAGTATAATTCCTGAACCTAATTCTCTAAAGCCTAGAGGCCATCTAGGTTTAGACACTTGGAATGAAGCAAGAGAAGATGTATCCCCGTGTTCTCTTCTATGTCTAAACCGAATGTTTTAATGAAACAAGAACTACATTCGGCATTTCCTGCACAACACAGGGGTCTAGAAAAGTAATACCTGAGCAGGGTGGAGGGGGGCAGGAGCCAACTGGGACAGTGAAGGAAATACATACTTGACCACAAAGGACACCTTCATACCAATTATCGGTAGTGTTCACTGCCCCTTCCATTCAGTTTCCTAATGTTGCCTGCTAGGATATGCCAATGTCAGGGCAAAGAATAAGACAGGCTTTCTTGCCTCGCAGAGGCGATTAGAACCCATTGTTTTAAATGGTTAGGGATTATAAAATCGCCCCCTTCATTATCATATCATATCTGGAGCTAACAAATTAATCAATAAGGAAAAGTAAAACCCATTTTAGTTTAAAATATAGTCTTTTATATATATAAATATAAAAACATGCTTTACGTTTATCTTGGACTGAATGAAAGAAGCCTGTGTCTTGCTTTACTTTATTCTCTCCTACCAGTCAGGGAATTTTTAGCTTGTTAGTGATCAGAGCTGCTTCTTCCAAACATGTCTTTAAAACTACTGTATTTTAAAAATCAGTTATAAGACACAATGTTTAAGAAAGCAGCCCTCAAAACTGATGGTAGTTCCTTGTTCAGTTTCACTCTAATCAAATGAGCCAGAGTTTGACAGTGTTAGCTGCTATTTTGGCAAGTGATGAACAAATCCTTCATTTAAAAAAACAGATTTACTGACATTCAAGGGCCAGGAAATGAAAGGCGGTGAAGTTTGTGCTAATTAAACCTCTCCTGAGCACACAGAAATTGCTCCTAATGTGCTTCCTAAAGTGACTCAAATAATTATAAGAAAGAATAAACAAGATGGATGAGCGGGTGGTCCAATGAACGAGAGCTCTTAATGTCCACCTCCTTTAGCGCCTCCTTGAGCACAAAGCCTGCTATGAGTGATGAGTAGAAGTAAGTCTGATGCTTCACACACCGTTTATCCACTTCAAAACCTTTTTAAAAGTCTAATCAGGGATGACAGTGGTAACAATGTATAGGCAAGCATTTGAGTAATGTTACCAGTGTGGAAATCCAAGCATCTTAGAGGAAAGGAGGTGGAAAATCATTAGGGCCCAATGAAGGTATTTTTAGATGTTTAGTTATTTTGAACAACTTAAGTTTATAAAGTAAGACATCAAGTCCCATCTTCCATCATATCTAATCATGTCTGTCAAGGTAAGGTGAATTACTTGTGCCTAACCTGCTGGAAAATAGTATAAACTCTTCAGTCAGGCACTGTTCTTAGATCTCCTCTCTCTCTTATCTTGGTCACAGCCCACGCCACATGGACTGAAAGGTTTGGCTTTTTGTTTGTTTGACTTTTTCCCCTATAGAGGCAAGTAACCTTTTAATATGGCAGAATTTTTAAAATAAAAGGATATCTGTATTAGTTATCTATTACCATGTAACAAATTATCCCCAAACTTAACATTTATTTTTCCCATGGCTTCTGTGGCTCAGGAATCTGGACATGGCTTAGCTACTGCCTCTATTCAAAGTCTCTCACAAGGCTGCAAGCAAGGTGCCAGCCAGGGCAGTAGTCATCTCAAGGCTTGACCTGGGGAGAATCCACTTCCAAGCTGACTTGTGTAGATCACAGTCATAATGAAGTTCCTTGCGAGCTATTGTCCAGAAACATCTGTTCCTTGACATGTGGGCATCTTCACAGGCTACTCACAACATGACGGCTGGCTTTCCCCATAGCAAGAGCTTAGAGAGGAGAGAGGGGGAGAGGACTAGCAGGAATGAAGCCACAGTCTTTTTGTAACCTAATCTGGAAAGTGACATCCCATCACTTGTATCATAGTCTATCATTTGTTAAAATAAGTCACAGGGTCCAGCCCAAACTCAGAGGAAGAGGACTGCACAGGGCAGGGATATCAGAAGGTGGAGATCATTGAGAGCCCTCTTAGAAGCTGCCTAACACAATTCCTTAGAAACAATAAAGCTGGATCGCTTCCTTTTACAAATGAGCAAAATAAAGCTGACATTTAGAGGAGTTCCATGGCTCACCAATGACAGGGAAGGAATTAGAGCCCAGGCCTTCTGATTCTTGGTCCAGAGCTCTTGGCATTGTATTCTGATGATTTATCGTTTTTCTTTCTCTTACTCTCTCCCTTACTCTCAATGTCTCTCTCCTTTTGCTCAATCTATTCATATCGACAAAGAAAATTTAAAGAACAAGGTTTAAATTGCTCACTTCCGTGTGCCCTGCTTCTTCCTCACAGCTAATGATGGGGGAAAATGGAGAGAATATTCCTTTCTTAAGTCTATTTAATTCAGGTGCTACAGCACAATGCGTGTGAGTTGGCATTTACCCAGTGCTTAAGACGTGTGCCAGACACTGTTCTGTGCTCACGGGTCTAGTGATTCAGTTGTCTTTCCAGAGCCTCACAGCAGAGTTGGAAAATCAGAATCCCTAATTTCTAATGCATTATTCATTTTGTTATTCTCTTTAGCCGAAGTTTTACAGATGTTTATAACTTCAGTCTCTTCCATTAGCACATCATTTCATTCCCCCAAAAGTATATTCATATATAGCATCTAATTAAGTTCACACCACTGTCACACAGTGTAGGTAGGTAGATTGGAAAGGTGGCTTAGCTACACTCCGCCTTTGATGAAAATCTCATGGCTGCAGGTGGCAGAGCTGTCTCTTTCCGTGACAGAATTTCTCTGCACTCAGAATTCCAAAGGAGAATTATAAATTGAAGTCACTAATTAAACAAATGTTGACTGAGCCTTTACCAAATTCGGCTCGTAGCTGTTCTTCTTGTCCCAGGGTGGGATTTGGTGCTGTGCAGCTATTATTTTTATCCCTAATAATGTAAATTAGTTGTTAAATTTCAGACTCTGGAGACTCAATTTCAAATCTTTATTTCCGTCACTGCTTAGCTGGTATTTTTGAATAAATTACTTAATGTCTTTGTGCCTCTATCTCCTCTGGGGAAAATAATAATAGCATCTATCTCATGGGATTGTGGCAATAAATGAGTTCATACATGTAAGGTACTTAAAATAATGCCTAGCACATAAAAGATGCTAAAATGTTAACTATTATTATAATCTGTGTATGTATTTTTTTTTCCCGTCGAACAGCTCTGGTTGGGAATGCCTGCTTGGTACGTGGCAGCCTGCCGAGCCAACGTGAAGAGTGGTGCCATCATGTCTGCTTTATCAGACACTGAGATTCAGAGAGAAATTGGGATCAGCAATCCTCTGCATCGCTTAAAGCTCCGATTAGCAATCCAGGAGATGGTTTCCCTAACAAGTCCTTCAGCTCCTCCAACATCCAGAACTGTGAGTCAATTTGTGCTCCTTCCTTCCCCAGGTGCTGGGCAGACAGCAGAATCTCTAAGTCCACGGGTGAAATTGTGACAGCACACATTTCAATGCCAGCATGAATTATTCTAAAGAAATTTAGCTTGCTCTTCATTAACCTTGTTACTACTTTTAATAGGTTTTCAATTGAGGAGCTGTGATTTTTATGAGACTTGAAAGGCTGCAACCAACATAGACTTTTGAGCTAGACTCTAGATACAGTTTTGATTTTCCTTCCAAGCAACATGACCTCAACTTTACTCTTTTTCAGGATGTTCCTTTTTTTTCCTTTTAATGTAATCCAACATCTCAGGAGATGAGCTGTAGGCATTAGTGCTTTCTGAAGATGCAATGCTTAACTCACTGCTTCTTAAAACAGTTTTCATAATTATGAAAGTACACAGATATTTGATGTTTTATAAATGCCAAGTGAAATACCTTCCTTCAAAATTTGTTTGATTCTCATTTATAAATCCCTATTCCTCTAGTGATTTTTCCCCTGTTCTAATATTAGGAAAGAACAAAATGTCTTTTAAAAGGCATACCAGATGACAAATTGAAACACTAAGAAAAACTCCCAAATAATATTCATTCTTTCTTTAGTCCATTTCTGAATTATAGCTTGTACTGCTAAAGGATATGATTTCTGATGTTAACTGGATTTCTCTGGTCCCATGTCTTATTCAGAATAATAAAATAGGAAAGAATGAGGTAAATTTGAGTAATGGGTAAAAGATAGAAAAGTGATATTACTTTATCACAGGTTTCAGGCACAAAACTAACTTAAGTATAACTTTCTATACAGTTAACTGTCTATACATTGTATAGACAACTGTCTATACAAGAATGTCTATACATTCTAACTGTCTTAAACAGTTTTAGAGAATCTGTTTCATTTTTATTGTATCTACCCTTATATTCCTTCCCAGTATACTAGATTCTAGTGCCAGAAATACAAGGTGAAATTTAAAAGAACTTTTATCTTTCTTGTATAATTCCATTTTAAATTCTCCCTAAATAACATGTAGGAAAAAATGTATAATTTAACAAACTCTTATGTATAACATCTAAAAACGTATATCAATGTTGCGTACTATAGCTGAAGTATTACTGAAGCTAAAAAATAACTCAGAATATGTTTAAAATAAAAACTGAACAAGCCGTTAAAATAGTTACTGTAAACGGAATTCAGATCTGATGACGAGTTTCCTGAATAATGTCCCACTGAGAGAGAAGTATCATGACAGGTTTATATCAATACTCTCCTCCCGAGAGCAAATGCAAACAAAAATATTTAAAATTCCTAATCTTTCAAAATTAAGAGCATTTGAAGTCCCAACTTCAAATTGAAAAAAGAATAGACTTTATTATTTCTATTTAGTATTCTAATCCATTTCTTAATAGAAAATAGAATAATTAAGAACTATTTTTCTAAAAATGTCTAAACTGACATTTTTAGAAAAATGTCAAAAAAATGATCAAAAAAAAGAAGGAACTTAAATCACAAACTATTAAAGGTAAGAGTATACTCAGTTGTTTCAAGAACAGTCAAATGTGAAGAGAGCTTCTGAGACTCTTCATGATCTCGTCTCAGTTCCCCTCAAAGGCTTTATTTCTTCAGGTCAGGATTCCAACAACACGGAACTACTTTCATTTCCTAAACTTGTATCCTCTTGTTTGATTATGAGCTTTTTCAGTTGCTCTTTCCTCTGCCTAGAAATTCTTCCACTCCAGGGGTCACCATCCTTTGCCAATTCATCCTTCACCTAATGATTCCTGAATGTCCTTCCTCTACAAAGCCCCAAAGTCTGGGTCTGCTTCCACTCTTTGTTACCATTCTGTAAACTTATAAAAACCATTTTATAATTTTCTCTTCTTGTTTTATCCCACACGAGGACAAGCAAGGATATTATCAGGTTTTCCATAGTCCCCAGGCCTTAACTCAGTGCCTGGCAAATTGTAGATAGTAAATATTCATCTTAAAAATGGTGATTGTACAAATCACTCTATCCACCATGACAGAGGATATGAGATATGGATGCCCTGACTTCAGAGAGGGAGACTATAGTAAGGGAAGTAAGATGTGTTCACCACTAGGTTTAGTAGGAGATATAACTCCTGAATGTGAGATAGAAGCCAAGTGCTGTGGAATTCAAGGAAGAAAAAATCATTTCTGGTTGAATAAGCTTTCAAAAAAGAATTAACATTTTGAAAGAGAGGTAATATATTGTTAATTATTAAAAATTAATAATTTTTTTCATTATTAACTTTTTGATAGAGACCTTTCTAGTCTATTTCCTTTATCTTCTTATAAAGATTATATCATGTAATATATTATTTTGTACTTTTAAAATTTAGTAATAGAGCATGAACATTTTTCTCATTTTATTTAAACATGCAATTGTAATATCATTTTTAATTGCTGCATACTTCCTTCATGGAAATATTATAATTTATTTAACCAAATCCCTAATATTGGACATTTGCTTATTTAACAATTTTCATTTCATTTACAATACCGTAGTGGATATGTGTATAGTTATATTGTTGAATAAACTGTGGTTATTTCCATAGCAATATTTGTGTATAGGGCATTTATATTCTTACTGCTTTTAAATCTTAATTGCCAAATTGCATCGTGTAGCCTTTTCCCTTCCCTGTTGTCAACACTGATTATCACATTGCTTAAAGTTACATTTTTAAAATTACTAGTAAAGTTAATTTTTTTCATATGCTTATTGATTTAGTATTTAAATAAATTACATATTCATAACCTTTCCCATTTTTCTATAGCATTATAGGAGTATTCATATATTTACTAATGTATAAAAGCTCTTTATTCACAGAGGATATATGCCTTTTGCCATATATTGATGCAATTATGTAAGAGATAAATTGTGTTTATTTGCTTTAAAAATAATCTACTGAGTGCTTTTTCTTTTTTTACTCCATCTACATGGAGGTATTAACTCATTTTTAGCATATTTCAAATATGATTTGCTTTGCAAAAAAAAAAAATGTAAATTTCTAGTAATGAATCCACTACCTAAAGTGAAGATTAAAACATCCTGAAGTCATCACCTAAAATTGTATACTAGGATTCACACTTTGAAAATACAAAAGCAGGTTTGTTTTTTTTTAAAAAAGAAATGTTATCATGTTTCCCAGAACACTGCAATTAGTTTCAATGATACAAGTTTTTCTGTATGTTGAGTTTGGGGGTTTGGGTTCCTAAGTCAGGTGTATCTTGTTCATTCACTCAAGTTCTCAAGAAAAAAAGACAAGGCATTTAGGCTTTTTTTTTTTTTCCCTGAACAGACCTTCTGTCTGATTCTGCCTCCTTCCCTGTCTAGATGAAATGGGCTGGACTACCCACCAAAAGGAGGGCCAGCCCTGATCCTCCAGCTTTCTGTTCCTTCTTACTAAACTACTGTCACTGTAGAAGGCCTCTTTCCTAAAGAATAGGGATGGGGGTATCAGTTAATTTAAATATTTGGTTAAAGAGGGATATCTTAAAGAATAAGTACATTCCTTAAATATTTTATCTTAAGTAAAAATATGTAAATGTTCAGGCACTTGCAAATTTAGATGAAATACCCAAGACTTTTCTTTGAGTACAACTCCAGGGCCTGGAGTTTCCCATGATTTTTCTTTGGTAAACCTCATCTATAAAACTTCTTTAATTTTTCTAGTTTGAGTTTCTTTTTAAAGTGATAACTTGGAGATACTCAGAAAGCTATCTGAGTGCAGAATCCTCCTCCTGGACATTTACAATTTCTTCCCCAGACTTTGACAAAGTTGTATCTCACTGACAGTGTGTTTTAAGGTTTGCCTTTATCTGGTCTTTCCAAATAATTCAACTTTGTGTTCATACTTGAGCCAAATTTCTTTTACTTTTTGTTTCATGTAATATTTAGTTAAATTGCCTAATTAAAAAATAGTGCAGTAGAAATAAATAGACTTGGGAACATGTAATTCAGCAAATTTGAGCAGAAATGTAAGGCATACGATAGACATCAATCAGCACAGTTACTGGGGAAATAGCATTTATTAAACTAGAGATTTGCTTGGGTAGAGATTGCTTAGCAAAATTTCTGATGAAATTGTACTAATAGCCAACATCAGGGGAGTACTTAGGAAGTGTCAGGCCCTGTTTTAAGTATGTTACATGTTATAATTCATTTAAGCCTTGCAACACTGTAAGATAGGTACTTTTATTATATCTGCTTTACCGATGGGAAAAACTGACATGCACAGAAGTGAAGTGACTTGTCTAAGGTCACACTTCCGTGTGGTTTTGCCCCAGAGTCCGTGCTCCTAACAAGGACGCTCTCCTGCCTCCTACACTCTGCCAGTTTTTCTTCTTTTTTACAGCGTTCTTGTAGTCTGCTTTGGTTTCCCTTTTCGTTATTACCGACCTCAGAGCCTCAACCTTTAGTGCAAATAGAGTGAGGTATAATTGTATAAATACTTGTCTTATTATAATGAGAAATATTTCTCATAACGAGAAACATAAATTCAGATAACAGAGAAATGTGGATCTAGGCCATTTTGAATGTGAAAAGTAAATTTCAAGTTAATTTACTTTGTAATTCAATTATAAAGTAAAAACTGCTTCGAAATGACCTAGGTGGTAAGAGAAGTTACTTCCAGCTAGGTAAGGCTTAGGATTATTCTGGGGTCTGGCTGCTTTACTTATTTTATATTTCTGACAGCAAGAGAATTAATTATTTTCCCCTAATCAATTTTATGAGTTATTCCTTAAACTCATTTTCATATTTATTTTTATGTCATGACTCTCTCCTGAATGATTTAATTAGGTAAGTGTTTTAATCCTTACCATCCTTTAGGAATTTTCCTGCTAGTTTTCATTTGCAAATACTG
The DNA here is from genome assembly GCF_057802395.1 of Ceratotherium simum simum. Taxonomy (NCBI): domain Eukaryota; kingdom Metazoa; phylum Chordata; class Mammalia; order Perissodactyla; family Rhinocerotidae; genus Ceratotherium; species Ceratotherium simum. Next base: position 39,090,437 of record NC_141924.1, read on the forward strand.
TCTAATTATTCTGCTCCGTCTGGCCTAAGGTGAGACGAGGCGAGGCCCCTCAAACACAGATGTGAGGAGGCGCTCACTCTCAGGGGCCGACCTTGCACTTGCAGGACCCTGAAAGGGACCGCTTCCTTAATTTCAGCCCCCTTGGCACCTCACTTGCCTCATCCTAGTCCCAGCTCTATATCACAGTATATTATATCACAATTTAAACTTTTCAATATTTTTTCTAGCATGAAGTATGTAGTTTTAGTCCACTCACTAGATACAGGATCTAAAATTTAGAGAAATTTAGGAAATGTCCTAGGGTAGTTACTGAGAAGTGGCCTTGCCAGAACTCAAGCCTCTTGATTATAAGTTGGTAAATTTCCAGATAGTTCAAAATTTTAGAAATCATCTCTTAGATGGTATCATCCACAAAAAATGACTACTGTTTGCCTTCTCCAGCTCACATACCAGGGGTGGCAACATGCACTGCCAAAGGCAGTGAGTAGGTGATTTTCAGTGGCTCTCAGATCATGTGATGCTTGTCCTATATGCTTTTCCAATCTACTTTTTGCACTCTCTTTACCCTCGGACCCAAGGCACCAGTGTCCTTACGTCCTTTGGTTGCTCAAAACCTCTCTCCATTCTCTGAGATATGTTCTTCACCGAAACTCTCATGTTCTAAATCACCACTTTATGACTTAGATGAAAGTTCCATCCCTTAAACTGGTGGTGAAAAGAAAGAAGTCTGAATAATTGACTTTACTACATGTGAGCTTGCTTATAAGATAAACTTGTTAAAACCTCGACTAACATGTAATTGATTGGGTTGTATAGAAGCTATTTTATGGGTTACTTCAAAAGATTCTAGAGCAGGAAGTGTTCCTCACAAGTAAAACTGCAGATGGAAGGTGAACAACTAACATAAAAATTAGGTAAGTTGGCCAACCATACTTTAGAAAATTGCTCCAGACATGCACTCATTTTGCACGTAAAGATACAGATGAAACCATAGCTTCCATCACTTTTGCCTATCCCAGATGATGGTGATAGACTGGCAAATACACAATTGAAGACAGTCTGTGAAAGAGATTACATGTGTGTATTCCAGTCTGAGATAATACTGGTCAAGTTTCTTATAGAAGGAGGGAGATCATTATATGGATTCACTTTCAAAGCAGAGGCTACAGAAATCATTGTAAAATAAGACTAGCTTAAATGAATTTCCTCTCAGGTAGCCATCACTGAAGCTCACTTTGAACAAACGGTACAGCCACTCAGGCAAAGCACTGTGATCACTGGGTGTAAAGTGATGGATGACTGTAAAGTCCTTTTTAGCATAGTACACTCCTCATAAAGTCAAAAACAGCAATTTCTTTTGCTTTCCAAAATGGTTTAATGATTCATATAGTCATATGCAACTTTCTGTTTATAATGAGCACCATTCCCAGAAGATGGGAGTAGAGGAGAGACGCTTTTAATGACATGGAAGTCTCCTGAATTCTAAATATATTTTACAGGTGTGCACAGTTTTGTCTTATATGAAAAAATTCAGATATACTTTAAATTCCAAAACAGTAGGAGAATGAGAATTCTATTCATATATATGATGCCTATCCTTGGGGATTTTTATGCCTATGTGAATTACTCATAACTATGAATATTTACTTCTAAACTCCCTTTTGTTACTCAACTATACATATGAGTAATTCTCCTATATATGAGATTTCTCTTATATCAAATTATATTCATCAATTTAGTTTATATGTAGTTACTTCTTAAATTATATTAAATTGTGTTATTTATAATAGAGGAAAAGTCAAACATGGCGCTATGTGAACAGTAGAAAAGGCCAGAAAGAATTATGGTGGTGGCTTGTCTTGGGGTATCAACTTCACTACTTCCACTTCTTTAAAACTAGACCCTTTCCAAAGCAAGTAACAAGCAAGACATCGGTTGTAAATTCTTTTGTAAATATAGGATTGATGTACTTGGGCAAGCTTGCAATGTTCGTAAAGATTTTCCAGTGAAATGGTGGAATTTGATGGGAAGTGGTTCCCAGTGGCCATTACCATCAACGATATGCCTGATCTATATGTTACTAAGTGGACTTTGGTTTAGAAGTTGCGCATTATTCAATGTATAGAACAAATATCATGAGTTATTTTACTTAGAAAGCAAATGAGACTTCATTATAGAATAGTGCCTGCTAGAGGGAAAATTTCCTTTTATTTCTTGTTCTTCTCTATACTGGAATAGGATGCTGCTGAAGAATTGGGAAACCTACGATAATTTCTGACAGTATTTAGTGAGGCTGGAAAAAATACTTTTTATTAAATAAAACATAGCATTTCACTTCCTTTTCATCTATAAGAATGCAGGGAAACAACATATTTGCTGAACTGTAAAAGGAAAAAATTTGGGAAAAGCTGATATTGGTATTGACAACCAATTTTCTCTTTCTAAGGACATTGAAGAATCAAAATTTTGTGAATGAAATATTGGTAAAAACAGAACAAAGTACATGTGCCTTTGTTTTCTGAAGAAAAAAAATGCATTCTTCTACAGATCAAATTTAATCACTTCTCCATGATTATAAAAAATGGATCCAATAGCCACATACCTTGGAAATGCAAATTTTGATTAAACCTTTTTCCTGATTAAAAACCACAGAAATATCATTTCAAATCTATCCCACATGAGCTTCACAGCATGCCTCTTTCTATTTAATCTTTTTAAGTAGAAGAAAAAGGGAGCTATGAGCAAACCAGCAATGCTGTCTCGTGCATGCTGTAGAGGCAGGAGCGCTGTCGTGTTGCTGTGGTGCCGTTAACTTACAGTGGCGCTGCCTTTCTTCTTTACCACTGCTTCCCTCCCGTGGATCCCACCGCCTCCCTCTGGGCCTCCTCCCTAGCCTTCAGGCAACGTTTGGGTGACCCATGAAGAAATGGAAAACCTTGCAGCTCCAGCAAAAACGGTTAGTCTTTACAGCTTGGTTGAACATGAAGAAAAGTTATTTTGCTACTATTTGGATGAAAAAGCTATTTTGTTTGTGATAGATCTGAGTAATGGGATATGTTTACACAGTGATATGCAATGATAACTGACATTTTTTATTAACGTAGTATTGACGTATTTTACTATAGTTTTATTTTATTGCACTTGGACATTTTTAAATGAAGCAGTGCTAGATTGTCATAATGTGGTTAATATCATAAGAGTTTGTAATATGCAGACAATAATCAAGAATTTAATAAAATTTATTAAATTATTATTATTTATGCATTTTGCAACATTGGAAATTTTTGGTAACAAATTTCACTTAGTGATGGGCATATTCACAGGTAATACATGTTACCAAACCCTATTAAACTTGTAATAGAAAAGTTTAGATTGAATACTTATTTTTAATACAATCATCTAACTTCTTGTGCTTTACCATCTCAGGTACAGAACTTGATCAAAAAAAAAAAAGCACGTGTTTACAGAACTTCTTGGTGACTGAGATTATAATTGTCAGCTCTTAACAATATAATATTATATGGGGCCAGCCCTGTGGCATAGCGGTTAAGTGCGCACGCTCCGCTCTGGCGGCCCGGGTTTCGCAGGCTCGGATCCTGGGCACGCATGGTCGCACCGCTTGTCAAGCCATGCTGTGGCAGCATCCCATATAAAGTAGAGGAAGATGGGCACAGATGTTAGCCCAGGGCTAATCTTCCGCAGGAGAAAAGAGGAGGATTGGCATCGATGTTAGCTCAGGGCTGATCTTCCTCACAAAAAAAATTATAATATTATATATAGTCGTCTTTTCATGTAAAGTAAAAATGTTGGGCATTTTATTCTCAGGAACTTCTTTATAATTTACTGTCCTTTCAGTTTTATTCGTATATGAAAAATTGATTATCTAGAAGTTTATGATGGATAACAATGCCAATGTCATGTACTAATTACATTTCTAGTTTAGTTTTTTGTGTTTGGCTTTTGTCTTGTTTAGTTTTGTTTGTTATTGGCTATTATTGAAATCTTTGTTAGAGGAATATAATTATTTTTTTTCTTTAATTTTACTTTATATAAGATTTTTCCATTGTGTGTATATATATTTATTTACATTTGTGTATTGTATATTTGTATATACATAATCAGAAATTTTTATTATAACTCATTACATTTGGAAAATTACACACTTTTAAGAATTAAAAAAGATTTGGAATAACCAGATCAAATGTATCATGAGAATCCCATGTCATATGTGTGTGAATTTAATTAGAATTAATTAGAAACTGTGGAGTTGCCCTTGAACTGCTAAATTGATTACTGTGGATCTAAGAATCTGTGTATTTATCTGCCTGTGTCATAATTAACATTTTCAATAACAATTTTGCTTCTGCTAGAAAAAATTTTCTGTACTCATTTAAGATTAATTTATGTTTATCTGCTTTATTAATCATTCCTTGCTGCTAACACAGAAAGAATCTGAGGAAGGAAGCTGGGCCCAGGTAGGATATTCATGTGCTTTAAGACAATGTTATTTAGCAGGCTTTGAGGATATAAAGTAACAAGCTGTTGTATGTCATAGTATTATAAATCTTCACTTAAAAGTTTAAGATTAGGCTAATATGTATATTTAAATTTATTACATTTAATACTATATATGTCTGTTTAAATCACCATATTTTGCAAAGAAGATGATTATCATATTATACCTGGCCTCTTTTGAAAGGGTAATTTCCTTTCTTCTTCAAAAGAATGAACCATAACTTAAATTTCTCTGAAATCGCCCCTGAATATATTTAGTCAGGAATCATTCAAGTTGGATATAAGCAGAGGGGAGGATAAAAAAAAAAAACTTATTTGGTTGGGCCGGCCCGGTGGCTTAGCGGTCAAGTGCACGCGCTCTGCTGCTGGCGGCCCGGGTTCGGATCCTGGGCGCGCACCGATGCACGGCTTCTCCGGCCATGCTGAGGCCACGTCCCACATACAGCAACTAGAAGGATGTGCAGCTATGACGTACAACTATCTACTGGGGCTTTGGGGAAGAAAAAAAAGGAGGAGGATTGGCAATAGATGTTAGTTCAGAGCCGGTCTTCCTCAGCAAAAAGAGGAGGATTAGCACAGATGTTAGGTCAGGGCTGATCTCCCTCACAAAAAAAAAAAAAAAAAAACTTATTTGGAATCACTTATCTTTTAAAGTATAATGGAAAGCGTGTGAAGATTGGGGTTGGAAGGACATGTGTCAGCATTGGGACTGTAAGTCAGAGGTCACTCCCGTGTATTGAGATGGCAATATGAGAGAAGCCTCTGTGCCTTGAACGAGGTTATATGTTTGCAAGGAAGCTGTGCATTGTTTCAACATTTCTACATGTTGTATAACTGAAAGAATAAATGTGTTAAATTCAATGTATTTCAAACCTTTTACACTAAGGAAAACTTTGGTAGTTATTACTAGGACCTATAATGAAACATTCAGTAAATTATGTTAGCATTAGGTTTTGACTTTGGTAAGAATTTTATCATTTTTAAGAACACACAAAAGAAGGGAAGCACCTAGATTTTCACTAGAAATACATGTTATAATTACAATTGTGAATTTGTCGTATGATAAAGAACTAAGTAGAAAACACTGTCTATTTATACTCTTTACAAAATTCATGAAGAGTAATAGTCCTTTTGAAAAATTGGGTTAGAGGTGATGGTTGATTTAGATTTCAGTTTTGGCTGTCTGAACAGTGTTTGGTAAGGTAAGTTCATATTGCTATAACAAAGAATTAGATTGTCTCAGTTTTTTAATCATGCTCTGCTTCTTTAAGAATAGAGTCTATATTGATTGATTTCTAGAAAAGACTGGTTCTTTCCATTGATCTTTAGTGGAATACTGCCTGCATGCTTTATTCGGTAACAGCAATGTCCACATTGTCAGCATTCTGTGTTACTCCTTTCTCTATTTGTTTACTGAGGTTTCTATTTTCACATCAAGATTTGCTATTACATTTCACATCAAGATTTGGCGTTGAAATGAAGGAAGTGGTCGAGTAGTAGCTGATGGATAAAAATAAATTAAATTAGGGGCCAGCCCGGTGGTGAAGTGGTTAAGTTCGCCTGCTCCGCTTCTGGCGGCCCGGGGTTCACAGGTTCGGATCCCAGGCGCAGACCGACGTAGAGCTCATCAAGCCATGCTGTGGTGGCGTCCCACATAAAGTAGAGGAAGACGGGCATGGATGTTAGCCCAGGGCCAATCTTCCTCAGCAAAAAGAGGATTGGCAACAGGTGTTAGCTCAGGGCTAATCTTCCTCACAAAAAATAAATTAATTAATTAGTTAATTAAATTAAACTATTCATACAAAGAGAGACTCTAGGCTCAGCATTTGTATTATACCATGAATTCTGATTTCTTTTTAAAATAAATATTTGGATAAAATGTAATTTGCTTTTGAGAATACAAAGTGAATACAATTGTTTCCTATAGGAAAGTACCTTGATACATATACCCAGAGTTCCATTTCATACCGAAGTAAATCAAGTACTTAGAGGCTAAATATTATTTCTGCTTTGTTTCCATACATCACAATAATTAAATATCAGTTAAAATCATAGGTAATATCCTCCAATTACCATCTCATTTTATTGGCTAAGAAACTTGACTGCTATAAAACAATTCTAGTGTCCGGTTTTTCTACAGACCCTGGCATATGGAGATATGAACCACGAGTGGATTGGAAATGAATGGCTTCCCAGCCTGGGGTTACCTCAATACAGAAGCTATTTTATGGAATGCCTGGTAGATGCAAGAATGTTAGATCACCTAACAAAAAAAGATCTCCGTGTCCATTTAAAAATGGTGGATAGTTTCCATCGGTAGGTTTCTTCCAAAGAGTAATTAAAGTGAAACAATAAATGATGTATATATTACTAGAAAAAAAGGAGACGTTTAGGAAATAGAGAATATGTGCTATTTGAAACATTTGTGTACATCTACTTGGCAACCTATTTTCATGCAGCAAATTGCAAGGACTATCTAAATTAGAGCTGTGTGCATATTATGTACCCAAAGTTTACAGAACTATACACGTACAAAAGTCTCATACAGTGTAAATCTTTTTCCCCCATATCTTTAGGAAATTCCATGTTTGTGATTTCTATCTGTGTATGTTTTTATATTAGAAAATTATTTATTAAGAATAAAATTGTCAGTTTCAAATCTATGAATATATGTGGTTATAAATTATATAATTTAGGGATAGACTAGAAAAAAATTTTGAGAAGGAATTTTCTGAAGAACATTTTTGTCTTTTTTGATTTTGTATAAATCTTCTAGTGCTTTTGCTTATTTGTGTGTTGATTTGCAGAAAAATACTGAATGGGTTATGAGACAGCTGTAAGGATACAAGTAAATAAAATACAACCTCTTTTTTCCAGTTGTTTACCATCTAGGGGGTAAAAAAGGCTTATTATAATACCATGTCATAAATGTTATTTTGTAGCATGATATCTTTGTAGGTTATATGAAAAATTCAGTTGAATTATGATTGTTTGTATATAGTTGATTATAATGATAAATTATAAATATAAATCTAGATAATTTTGGCTTGGGAAACTCTATTTGGTCACATCCTGTCTAATATTTAACTAGTGACTGAAGTGAAAATGGTATAAAAATCAGATATGTTGATGACATAAATTTAGGATAAAGAGAGAATAATTGGGGCTCTTCGATTAAACTTATGGAGATATTTTGAATCTTAATACAGTTGTTGACACTGTTGGATTAAATTCAGTAGAGATAAATATAACAACAGTTTTTAAAGACCGTTAAAATGTTGGATGGGGAGTCTATGATTTAAAGGCAGTTCAGGTGAAAAAAGGTGTGATTTATAGTGGACACAAAAATCTCAGTTTTGGTTAATGGCTTGACAGAGCATATTTAGATTGTGTTTATTGGCAGGCAAAATAAAAGTCCTACCATATGGTGAGATGACAATAAGAAACTGTATTAATTTATGGACATTAAAATATTATTAATGGGGCTGGCTGCATAGCCTGGTGGTTAAGTGCGTACGCTCCGCTGCTGGCGGCCTCGGTTCGGATCCCGGGCCCACACCGATGCACCGCTTGTCAGGCTATGCTGTGGTGGCATCCCATATAAAGTGAAGGAAGATGGGCAAGGATGTTAGCCCCAGGCCAGTCTTCCTCAGCGATTAAAAAAAAAAGAGGACAATTGGAATGGATGTTAGCTCAGGGCTGATCTTCCTCACAGACACACACAAAAATCTTATTAATAAAGCAGAAAATGTCTAGTGGAAAGGTTGAAGAAATTAAAGACATTTAGCTTGAATAAGGGAAGACTTTAGATAAGTTTTATGTTTTAATATCATTATATGATGGAAGAATAACGTTTGCTCTGTTGAACGTGTACTTTTCTAGTTCCGATTGGTGTAGATACTAGGGTGAGGGATTTATGTTCAATAGAAAAAACAACTTTGTGTCGCTCTCAATTGCCCTATGGTAGACACACTGTAAGGTAGTGAGGTCCCTGTCACTGAATGTTTAGGCCCTCAAACTGTGTGGTTGCATTAGACTTTTGAATACTAGAAATTCTGATGACACACTTGTGCCTGTTTCCCATTCTTCACTAGATCAACTTTTAATCGCTTTATTATTATAATAGAAAGGATTAATACAATGATCAAGTTTTCTTCTTCATCCTGATGTTGTGCTTAGCTCTGACTTTTACAGCTGGTAGTAACTGACTGCATACTGCATCCCATTGTCTTCACAGCCCCGCTTTCCATCTGACAGACCTTGTAGTAATAATATATATCCACTTTATAGCACAATTTTATATTATATATAAAAACTTGGCAGAAATTTGCCAAGAGGCATTGGTTTTACCTCAAGCTGCCTAATGTCTATGATGGCTATTATATCAGTATTATCTGGTATCCCACTGAATTAATTTGCTGGGGCTACCATAACAAAATACCACAGACGGGAGTGCTTAAACAACAGAAATTTATTTCTGTTGTTTAGTTCTGGAATCTAGAAATCCAAGATCAAGGTGTCAGCAGGATTGGTTTCTTCTCCTCGGCTTGCAGATGGCCACCTTCTCGCTGTATTCTCACGTAGTTTTTCCTGTGTGTGTGCGTTTCCCTGATTTCTCTGTGTCCAAAGTTCCTCTTCTTATAAGGACAGCAGTCAAACTGGATAAAGACCTACTCTAATGGCCTTATTTTAACTTAATTACCTCCTTGAAAACCCTATCTCAAAATATAGTCACATTCTGAAGTACTAGGGGTTAGGACTTCAACATATGAACTTTGGGGAACACAATTCAGCCCATAACACCCACTTAATGCAGATTTCTCCCCATTTTCCTCTGATTCTGAAATATTTGAACTCAACATTGTCATTATTAAAATGCAGGGATTAGAAATGCATCCAGCACTTACGTGTAAACTGGCCAGTGTGTATGACTAAATTTGTGTATATTTCTGAACACTTAAGAAATCACTTAATAATCAATGCTCTTCACTCTCGAAGCCTAGAAATTCTTTGTTCCTGTTACCCTCTTCCACATCCTTTATATCTAATATCACCACGTCTTACGCTTTCTTTCTCTGGTTTTTGGATGTTTTTTTTTTTCATGCTCATGACAATTGTCCTTATTGTGACCCTCATTTTGGCAGCAATGACCCTGTAATTGATTTCCTTGTCCCGTAGGATTACCTATTTTCCCCATCTCCTACTTTGCTACCAGATTATTCTTCCTTAAACCAAAAATTTTTGTTGTCATTTCTTTCTCCTGTGAAAATTGTCCAGTAATTCTCTACCACCTGGATGTATCCACACTACACTGAACACAAGCTTTCCTTAATGTAGCGCCATTCTCCACATGTAATCATGTTCCTTCTGACTTCCCAGCATGGATTTTCAACTCTGAACAGTGTGTCTCCCTGTCACCACACATTTAAAATTTCATTGGCAGTCCTATGTCCGTGGTGCTCCATTTTCTTTAATAACCTTTTCCCTGCTACCTGATTCTTCAAGGATCAGTCAGTTTTCTGCTCGTCCACAATATTCTTTCCACACAGAATTTCAATGTCTGCTGACTTGTTCCTCTCACATACTTTTGTATCACTTAGAGTCGGTGGCTGTTCATTTTGGTGTGTGGTTCTCTATCTTACACTTAACTTATTCATGTTTTTATATTATTTTTCTCCTCAGCTTAAGAAAAGAGTATCCGTTTCTTATAAATTCCTTCCTGTCTCCATAATAGTGACTCTTTAAATTCTTTTCAAATGAATAAAATGTTCATTTGTATGCAAATAATGTTAAATACCTAATGACAGACAAAGACATAGGAATAAACAATGTGATCCACGATTATTTTCAAGACTATGGTTTTCTTATTTTGAAAATAATTTTTTTTACTTTAGAAACATTGTGTGCTTAGAATAACTATACTTTTATTTCCCTCCAATACTAAAGCATTTAATTACAGATGTAATTTATTAACCTGTTGCCCTAATAAGTAATGCATAGTGTTGAATATGCTTAATCAAAGAACATTCTTCATCTGCTGAGTAAATTCAATATATTTTCTTTTTTTAAAAAAATAACAGAACAAGTTTACAGTATGGAATTATGTGCTTAAAACGGTTGAATTATGACAGAAAAGAACTAGAAAGACGACGAGAAGCAAGCCAACATGAAATAAAAGGTAATGTGACTTGCTTTCATATCAAATGCCTTTTCTTTGAGGTTTTTAGCTTTCACTTTTATGAACCTAAAATGCTGTATGTGTCACAACAGTCACTAAGTAACATAAGCATTCAGCCGGAATAGTGTCACCATTTCTTTTTCATTACTTTTCTGATTCAAGCACAGAAAAGGATATCATGACATAATAAGGTAAATATCTCATTTGGGGCATATTCTTGATTTTTTTAAAATTGAGAGTTATACCTCTGAACCTATTAATTATACATTCTGTTTGTCTTAAAGATGCCTCCAAGGAGATATTTTTGTCAAACTTTTAATAGAACGTTCTCATTATGACTCAGAGAAACACGGTATATAATTTATTTTTAGTAGTTTATCTTTGGTTTATATCATTTGAATTTTATTTCAGTGCCCAGAAATTTTATTTTTGTAATACAGTTATAGAGATTAAATAAAGATTTTATGTAGAAATTATATAGGGATTTTCCTCCTATAACTGAGACTACTCCACTTATAATTTTAGCTAGGAATGATTTTAGAAGCATTGCTAATTGCTTCAACCATTTTATGTACAAAAATGTTTGATTTGAATGACAAGACACTGCCTACTACAGATTTATTAGAAAAGTGCTCTGTTTCACAATTAACCTTCTAAATGTTGAGAAGTACCTTTATATATAGGGGAAAGAATGGCTTAAAAGGAACGATATGTTAGATCCTATACTTGTTGGAGACCACTTAATTTTTATTATTCTTGTCGAAGAAAAATTTAATTGTTGGGTATAAGATACAAGTATTTACAGGCCTTTTTTGGTAAAACTCATCAGTCCATTTACGTCTACTTATATTTTTTAAAGGAAAAAAGGCTCCTTAAGGGAAATATAACCGAATAATTTTGAGGAAAATTTTGGATACAAGCAAAATAAACTACTTATCAGTTATATTTCCATTTGCTTTTATTCAAGAGTTGATATTTGGAAGCTTTTCTTCAAATTCAATGGGTGTTTGTACATTAATTGTTCAAAGTTAGGCATGAATCTCTTTGTTTTCATCTTCACTTCCTTTGGGGCTTACTTTAGATATGAAGATAGTACATATTACATATTACCCTCCTCACCCCTGCAAAGTTTAGCACTGTTTAATTCTTTATTTGAGATAATCTGTCTTAGACTTCTATAATTTTCATTTGTGATAAACGATGTTAGAAATTACTTTTATCTTTGGCAGTTCTTGGACAGTACATTAATTCTAGTAGAATTAATTGAATGGGCTTGAATGCATGGGAAGGTGATTGGTTAAAAATATTTTTCTGTATATGGTTCATTGGAGAGTAGATGGACACACAATGGATTTCTTGTAACACTTCATTTGATTCATTACTTAGGAGCAAGAAAGTGTTTTTCCATTATCAAAATTGAGTTGTTTGATTTCCCTTTATGTTAAGGCCCCAGGAAATTGCAAGTTGTTTAAAAAGCATTGTTGTTCAGTTGAATTGAAATTTGGGAATTAATTGTCCAAAGACAGACCCCAGATGGAAGTCTGTGCTTGACCTAACAAAAGATGTTTTAGCACACAAATAGATTTTACCCATGGGATACCACTTTCTAGTTTTCTTTCTGAAGTATTTTTTCCAATTAGATTTTATTATGCTTGGTCTCACCACATGGAATGCTTCATATATAGACAGATGTAAAGGAGAGGAATTGCCCATTTGGCCCTACATCAAATGTTGTATTAGTATTTGGCAATTGCTTGTTAGAGCATGGCTCTGAGGAAAAACGGCCATGATTCCCTGTGATTATACACAGACAACTCCATGTGATAAGTAGCTGTGAGTGAGATCATAAATAGCCCCTGTTTCCTATAACTGATATGATGACATTTACAGGAATAACTCTTGACTATAACTAGGGGTCTCTGTTATTATCTGAAGTGTTAATTAACCTTGACCTTAATAAACAGTTTTCTGAAGTGAGAAAACCATGTGACTATCAAGAATGTACTAACATTTAATTTGTTGCTAGGAAACAGTCAACACTGATCTCTAGCCATTTATTGTTTAGGTCAGGAGGATTCCTACAAAGCTTTCAAGTCAGGGCATCTATTGTGCTTGCAAACAGAATTATAGAAAGAGATCTGATTTACAAAATGAAAAAAAAAAGTATGTTGCTGTTCTAAAGAAGAAAACTTCGAATTAGTGCCTTATTTACTTTCCCTATAAATAAATGGATTATTTTATGTATTTGATAACTCTTTTTTTTTTTTTTTTTTTTTTTTTTTTTTAATTTTTTGTTTATTGCAGTAACATTGGTTTATAACATTGTAAAAATTTCAGGTGTACATCATTGTACTTCTATTTCTGCATGGACTACATCATGTTCACCACCAAAATACTAATTACAACCCATCACCACACACATGTACGAATTATCCCTTTCACCCTCCTCCCTCCCCCTTCCCCTCTGGTAACCACCAATCCAATCTCTGTCCCTATGTGTTTGTTTATTGTTGTTATTATCTACTACTTAATGAAGGAAATCATACGGTATTTGACCTTCTCCCTCTGACTTATTTCACTTTGCATTATACCCTCAATGTCCATCCATGTTGTCACAAATGGCTGGATTTCATCGTTTCTTATGGCTGAGTAGTATTCCATTGCGTATATATACCACAGCCTCTCTATCCATTCGTCCCCCGATGGGCACCTAGGCTGCCTCCAAGTCCTGGCTATCGTGAATAAGGCTGCAATGAACACAGGGGTGCATGTACCTTTGCAAATTGGTGTTTTCAAGTTCTTTGGATAAATACCCAACAGTGGAATAGCTGGATCATATGGTAGTTCTATCGTTGATTTTTTGAGGAATCTCCACACTGTTTTCCACAGTGGCTGCACCAGTTTGCACTCCCACCAGCAGTGTATGAGAGTTCCCTTCTCTCCACAACCTCTCCAACACATGTTGTTTCCTGTCTTGTTAATTATAGCCATTCTGACAGGCGTGAGGTGATATCTCATTGTAGTTTTGATTTGCATTTCCCTGATAGTTAGTGATTTTGAACATCTTTTCATGTGTCTGTTGGCCATCTGTATATCTTCTTTGGAGAAATGTCTGTTCAGGTCTTTTGCCCATTTTTTAATTGGGTTGGTAGTTTTGTTGTTGAGATGCATGAGTTCTTTATATATTTTGAGATTAACCCCTTATCAGATGTATGGTTTGCAAATATCTTCTCCCAATTGTTAGGTTGTCTTTTCGTTTTGTTGATGGTTTCCTTTGCTGTGCAGAAGCTTTTGAGTTTGATGTAGTCCCATTTGTTTATTTTTTCTATTGTTTCTCTTGCCTGGTCAGATGTGGTGTTTGAAAAGATGTTGCTAAGACTGATGTGGAAGAGCGTACTGCCTATGTTTTCTTCTAGAAGTTTCACAGTTTCAGGTCTTACATTCAAGTCTTTAATCCATTTGGAGTTAATTTTTGTGTATGGTGTAAGGTAAGGGTCTACTTTCATTTTTGCATGTGGCTATCCAGTTTTCCCAACACCATTTGTTGAAGAGACTTTCTTTTCCCCATTGTATGTTCTTGGCTCCTTTGTCGAAGATTAGCTGTCCATAGATGTGTGGGTTTATTTCTGGGCTTTCGATTCTATTCCATTGATCTGTGTGTCTGTTTTTGTGCCAGTACCATGCTGTTTTAGTTACTATAGCTTTGTAGTATATTTTGAAATCAGGGAGTGTGATACCTCCAGCTTTGTTCTTTTTCTCAGATTCCTTTAGCTATTAGGGTACTTTTGTTGTACCATATACATTTTAGGATTCTTTGTTCTATTTCTGTGAAAAATGTTGTTGGAACTTTGATAGGGATTGCATTGAATCTATAGATGGCTTTAGGAAGTATGGACATCTTAACTATGTTAATTCTTCCAATCCAAGAGCACGGAATATCTTTCCATTTCTTTGTGTCCTCTTCAATTTCTTTCAGCAATGTTTTATAGTTTTAGGTGTACAGATCTTTCACCTCTTTGGTTAAGTTTATTCCTAGGTATTTTATTCTTTTGTTGCAATTGTAAATGGGATGGTATTCTTAATTTCTCTTTCTGCTACTTCGTTGTTAGTGTACAGAAATGCAACTGATTTTTGTATGTTGATTTTGTATCCTGCAACTTTACCATAGTCGTTTATTACTTCTAAAAGTTTTCTGGTGGATTCTTTAGGGTTTTCTATATATAAAATCATGTCATCTGCAAATAGTGACAGTTTCACTTCTTCCTTTCCAATTTGGATCCCTTTTATTTCTTTCTCTTGCCTGATTGCTCTGGCTAGGACTTCCAATACTATGTTAAATAGGAGTGGTGACAGTGGGCATCCTTGTCTGGTTCCTGTTCTTAGAGGGATAGCTTTCAGTTTTTCACCATTGAGGATGATATTAGCTGTGGGTTTCTCATATATGGTCTTTATTATGTTGAGGTACTTTCCTTCTATACCCATTTGTATTTGATAACTCTTAACTGCAGGTGTGGCAATGGAATTTTTGATGGACATACATTTGCAGAAATATGGTGACTACATACATCTTAGACTATCAAAATATAGATCCAGCTCTAGGAAAGAATAAACACTTCCTAGTCACAAATCCATTTAATGCAAAGAAAACTGAACAGTTTTGTTGTTTTTTGAGGAAAATGTTGTCCCATTAGTTTTTTAAACTGTTGTGTTTAGTGAAAGCAATTGTTGAACTGTTACTGTCAGCCATACATCCCTAACTTTTGAAGTGCAAGTATGGTGTAACCAGTGGTTAGAACTAATCAGCTGCTATTAACAGCAGCTAATTAATATAAGCAAAATATAATACTAATCAACTTACATTCTATTTTCTGAGGTCTAACACCTCAATGGAACAAGCTGAGGAAAACATACACTTTACGACTGACCCAGGGACATCCAGTGAATATATATAATGTAAAATTTCCATATATACTAAAGGCCGTTAAGGAAATCCTTTGCTTTGCTGAAGACATGGGGAAAGAAAGAGCCAAAACTCTGAGGGAGACAATAAATGTTCTACTTCCTGAAGAAATTCATTCTGCTTTGGCTGGAGCAAGAAATAGTAATAAGACTGGGAAGTGGGCATTTTGAGTCTTTCCTCACCTGTTCCTCATTAACTAAATCCAAACAGAGACTTAGGACCTTTCTTTTGAAATAAAATTGTTCAAGCCACAATAGGAGTTAAGTAGAGAGATGTGAGGCAGATATAGCTTCCAGATTTGTATACAAAGCGTTACCATCACCGTGGATTGGCGGAGACAAAGAAAGCACGTGCTAATCTGAGGAACTTTTACTTCTGACTATAATGGAGTACATTGAACCAGACCAATCTTCAACCAAGAACAAGTAGAAAGGCTAGATAAAGCAATAAACAGCTGTTTGAAGGCAGTGGAAACCAACTAAGACACCTAGAACTTGAGAGGCTGTGAGCCTGGAAAAAAGAGCAATGTGTTGAGGTAAGCCTGTCATTCTTGATTGCTTTTCCCTGTCTCACAGAGCAGGGGAGGGAAATTGTAATTTAGAGGTGCCAAAGCTGCCAGGCCCTGAGGAACCAAGATCCTGGAGAAAAAGGAAATAAATAAGCCTGACATTCTACACAACTTTCCTCTCGAGGGATTTTTCCATTATAAAGTTGGGATTCAATAAAATAAGTATATGTCAAATAATGGGGCCAAATGAGGAAAAGAAAAAGGAAAAAACCAGAAAATAGAAACATGTCCACAAGTGACCCTGAATCTTTTTTTTTCAGACATGGACTTTAAAACGGTTGTGATTAATGTGTTAAGAGAATAAGTGACAAAATGGAAAATTTTAATATATAGCTGAAATCAATATGTTAAGAAATGATCAAACAGAAATTTGAAGAAGCAGAAAGGTTAAAACTGAAATTAAGAATTAGATAAGTGGTTTAACAGTAAAAGAGAATTTTAGTGAAATAAAACATAGATCACTTGAAAATATCTGGCCTGAAACATGAAAAGGAACAAAAGGAAGAATGGTACAAAACAGACCATTGGAGACATATTGGACATAGTGAAGAGACTAGTATAGGTGTAACTGGAATCTCAGAATGAGGTAAGAGAGAATGAGAAAGAAGCAATATTTGAAAAGATACTGGTGGAGATTTAAAAAAATAAAATAAATGATTGGAAACAAGCCACAGACTCAAGATACTCTATGAATGCCAAGGAAGAGTAAAAAGAAAAGGGACAAAACATACATATGGTAACATTTTGGTGAGGCTGCTGAAAACCATGACCAACAAAAGACAAAACAAAATATAACAAACAAAAACAACCTTTAGAATCTGCTGGAGGAAACTCCACATTACTTTCAAATGAGCAACATAAGATATCTGACTCCACAACAAAATAATGCCAGAGGAAAATGGAATGACATCCTTAAAATGCTGATTGAGGGGTCAGCCCCGTGGCTTGACGGTTAAGTGCGTGCGCTCCGCTGCTGGCGGCCCGGGTTCAGATCCCGGGCACGCACCAATGCACCGCTTGTCCGGCCATGCTGAGGCAGCGTCCCACATACAGCAACTAGAAGGATGTGCAACTATGACATACAACCATCTACTGGGGCTTTGGGGAGAAAAAGGGGGGGAGAAAAGGAGGATTGGCAATAGATGTTAGCTCAGGGCCAGTCTTCCTCAGCAAAAAGAGGAGGATTGGCATGGATGTTGGCTCAGGGCTGATCTTCCTCACACACACAAAAAATGCTGATTGAAACTAACTTCTTACCAAAAGTCTATAATTATGTGTCCATCAATATTAAAGGCAGAATTCATGCATCTTCAGACAAACAAAATCTGAGAGAATATATCACAAGACAATCCAAAGAGAAAAATATTAGAATGAGTTATTCAGGCAGGAATGATCGTACAGAGAATTTTTAAAATGAAGACAGTATAAGAAGAACTGAAAGAATGTATGGGAAATCTAATAGTAATAATAAAAACAATGGGGTTTCAATTTTGCATAGAATTAAAATACATAACTATAATGCACAAGGCAGGAAGGGAGTTAATGGAATTAAACTGATTGAAGGCCTTTGCATTATCTAGGAATGATAAAACTACTAATTTACAGTAGATTATAAATTAATGATGCACATTATAAGCTCCAAGTGGGACTACTAAAAAAATAATATAAAATGTATAGATAAAAAGCTAATAGAGTGGTAGAATAAAATAATTTTTAAAAGACAATTTTTTAAAAGGCAAGAAAGGAGAGAAAAGGAACAAAAGACAGGTAAGACAAATAGAAAACAAATAGAAAGATGGTCAATTTAAACTCAAATATCTGAGTAATAATACTAACGTGAGTGGACTAACTAATCCAATTAAAAGACAGATGAAAAAATAAGCATTTTTATATTGTTCACATTGTTAAATTTAAGGACATAAAAAGGAGATAAACACATAAATACTAAGGAAAGCTGTTGTGGTTCTTCTAATATCAGAACAGACTTTAAGGCAGAAAACATTACTAGGAATAAAATGAGTATTCTATAATAATAAAAGGGAAGATATGGCAAATTTGTATGCATCTAATATATAGACAAAATATGAAAAGCAAAAACTGACAGATCTAAAAGTAAATATCTTCACAGTCATAGTGGGAGATGCTAAGAATCTCGGAAACTGATAAGACAAGCAGATAAAATAAATTAATAAAGATATAGGAGATTTGAAAGATATGATTAAACATCTGAATCTGATTGACATTTATACTGCTCCACCCAACTTCTGCAGAATACATATTTTTTTCAAGGACACAGATTTTCTTTTTTTACCAATTTTACCACAATTGACTCTATACTGAGACATAGTGCAAATTCCAGAACATACAGATTTATGTCTCAGTATGCACGTAGTGAAATTAAACTAAAAATCAGGAATACAAAATTAGAAAATCTCTAAATATTTGTTGATTAAGCAATACACTTCTAAACAACCCATGAATCAAAGAAGAAATCACAAAGAAATTGGGAAATATTTTGACTGAATGATAATGAAAAGAGATATCAAAACTTGCAGGCTACAGCTAAAGCTGTAGTAGCCCTGACTGCATTTATTAGAAAAGAAGCTACACATTAATTACCTATGTACTCATCTCAAGAAGTTATAAAAAGAACATAAATTAATTTCACAGAAAATGGAAGGAAGGAAATAATAAAAATAAGAGTAGAAGTTACTGTAATAGAAAATATAATAGAGCAAATGAACAAAACCAAAGCTAGTTCTTTGAAAAGACTAATAAAATTGACAATCTCTTACCAAAGTTAAGAAGAAAAAGAAAAAGTACAAATAACCAATATAAGAAATTAAAAGGCAATATAGCCACAAATCCTTTAGATATTAAAATGATTAGAGGATTTTAGGAAAAACTTCATGGCAAAATACTTTGAAAAATTAGGAAGGGACAAATTCCTAGAAAAGATACAAATTACTTAAGAGAAGAATCTTAATAGTTCTATAACTATTTTGAGTCCACAATTTAAAAAGTCTCATACATGGGCTGGCCCCGTGGCTTAGCGGTTAAGTGCGTGCGCTCCGCTGCTGGCGGCCCAGGTTCGATCCCGGGCGCGCACCGACGCCCCGCTTCTCCAGCCATGCTGAGGCTGCGTCCCACATACAGCAACTAGAAGGATGTGCAACTATGACATACAACTATCTACTGGGGCTTTGGGGGGCGGGGGGGAGTCTCATACCGAAAATGTCTTGTCCAGATGGCTTCATGATTGAATTCTTCCAAATATTTAAGGAAAAGAATAACACAAATCTTATACATATTCTTTCAGGGATTAGAAAAAAAGAAAATACTTCCTCCTCATTTTATGAGACCAGCATAACCTTGATAGCCATAACTAATAAGGACACTAAAAAAGGATAATTTCAGACAAACAGAATCCAGAAATAAGTAAAAAGGATAATACGTCATGATCAAGATGATTTAATTCCAGGAATTTTAGGGTTAACACTTGATAATTCACCTATGTAATTGACCATATTAACAGAATATAGGAGAAAAATCAATATTTTCTCAGTAGATTAAGAAAGCCAAGTTATTAAAATTCAATACCTTAGCAAACTAGAAACAGAAAGGAATTTCATTAATCTGATAATGAGTATCTACTAAAAACATATAAACATCTGACTTAATGGTGAGATATTGAGAGCTTTACCACCACTTTTATTCAAGATTAAACTGGAATTTTTAATCAGTGCAATAAGAAAATAAAAACAAATTTTTAAAAAAGATATAAGAATTAGAAAGGATTTATAGAAAATCCAAATAATCTAATGATATGCCATTTGAGTTAATATGTGAATTTATTAGCAAGGTCTGTAGATAAAAATTCAATATGCTAAAAAGAAATGAGCTATCAAACTATGAAAAGACATGGAAGGTCCTTAAATACATATTACTCAATGAAAGAAGCCACTCTGAAAAGTCTACATACTGTTATGATTCCAACTTTTTGGCATTCTGGAAAAGGTAAAACTATGGAGACAGCAAAAAGATCAGTGGTTGCCTACAGTTAGAGGGGAGGGAGAGATGAATACACATAGCACAGGGGATTTTTAGGGCAGTGAAACTGTTCTGTATGATACTATAATGATGGATACATGTCATTATACATTTGTCCAAATCCAGAGAATGGGCAACATCAGGAGTGAACCCTATTGTTAACGCTATTGTTAATTATGCACTTTGTGTCGGTGCAGATTCTTTGACTATAACAAATGTACCACTCTGATGTGGAATTTTATAGTGGGGGAGACTGTGTATGTACAGGGGGCACAGGGTATATGGAAACTCTGTACTTTCTGCTCAGTTTTGCTATGAACTTAAAAATACTCTAAGAAAATAAAGTCTATTTTGAAATTTCAATAGAAATCAACTATATTTCTAGTATACAAGATATTAACAAGGAATATAGTAGCACAATCAAACATCAAATAAAATGAAAGATCTATGAGATTCCTATATATAGAACTAAACAAGTTATTGAGGGAAATTAAATAAAACCTTAAAATGGACCCATAGATTTAATGCAATCTTAATCAAAATCCCAATTAGCTAGGGGAGGGGAGTTGTAAATTGACTATATCAGATACTAAAATGTATATTGAAATTCAAAGACCAAGAATAGGCAAGACAATCTTGAGTAAAAAAATAAAATAAAATCCGAGGACTTTGACTACTATGTATCAAGAATTATTATAAAGCTACAGTAAATAAGACAGAATGATCTTGGTGCAATAGATTAATAGAGCAATGGAATAGAACTGAAAGTCTAGAAACAGACTCACACTTATATGAACACTTGGTTTATGACATAGGTGACACTGTAGTGGTTTTTTAAATATATAGTGCTGAACACTTGGTTTATGACATAGGTGACACTGTAGTGGTTTTTTAAATATATAGTGCTGAATCAATTGGACATTCACTTTTTTTTTTTAAAGAGCTTTGATCCTACCTCCTGCTGTACAAACATTAATTCAAAGTGGAATGTAGATTTAAATATGAAAAGTAAAAAATAAAATGAAATAAAATAAAATTAAGCTTCTAAAATAAAATTAAACTTCTAAAAGTTAACACAGAAATATTTTCATATTCTCTTGAAGTAGGCAGATATTTCTTACACATGACACAAAAAAGCATTAACCCTAAAGGAAGACCGATAAACTGAAATTCATTAAAATTAAGGATTTACAGCCACCAAAAGACAAAATTAAGAGAGCAAAGACAGTTTCAGAGTTGGAAAAGCAATTTACAATATATATCTACCAAAGGACTTATATCTAACCTTACAAATAAATCAGAAAAGGACAGACATATAAAAAATGGACCCAAGACACATATAGGACCATCATAAAAGAGGATTTACAAGGGGCCGGCCCATTGGCACAAGCAGTTAAGTGTGTGCGCTCCCCTGCGGCGGCCGGGGGTTCGCTGGTTCGCATCCCGGGTACGCACCGATGCAGTGCTTGGCAAGCCATGCTGTGGCGGCGTCCCATATAAAGTGGAGGAAGATGGGCACGGATGTTAGCCCAGGGCCAGTCTTCCTCAGCAAAAAAAGAGGAGGATTGGCAGATGTTAGCAAAGGGCTGATCTCCTCACACACACACACAAAAAGAGGATTTCCAAAAGGCCAGTAAATATATACAAAATTCTTAACAAGTAGATATCAGGGAGTTCTAGGTCAAAACTACAATCAGATACCACATGTATAGTTTGCAAGGGCTGCTGTAACAGAGTACCAAAAATGGGGAGGCTTAAACAATGGAAATGTATTGTCTCACAGGTCTGGAGGCTGGATTAAGGTGTCAGCAGAATTGGTTCCTTTTGAGGGCTCGAGGCAATATCAGTTCCATGCCTCTCCCTACCTTCTGATGCTTTACTGGGAATGTTGGTACTCTTTGACCTGTAGAAGCATCACCCCGATCTCTGCCTTCATCTTCACATGGTGTTCTCCTTGTGTGTAAATCTTATTTCCAAATTTCCCCTTTTAAGAAGGAAACCAGTCATATTAGATTAGGACCCATTCTAATAACCTCATTTTTGCTTGATTACTTCCATAAAGACTGTACCTCCAAATAAGGTTATATTCCGAGATAGTGGGGATTAGAACTTCGACATAGGAATTTTGGGGGGACACAATTCAACCCACAACAACACAAGTTTATCATAATGGCCAAAGACAAGCAAATAAAACAAATGTAAAAATGCAAAGTATTGGTAAAGATGCAGATTTTCATACACTGCTACTGAGGTTTAAATTGTGAGAGTGGAATTTATTTAGCAATATATGCTAATGTTAAATGTATGTATAAAGCTTGACTCATCAATTCTATTCCTTGGTATTTACTCAACAGCAGTATGTATATACAACAAAATACATATATAAGAATGTTCAAAGCAGCACTATCCTTAATAATCCACAGTAGAATCCACCCAGATGCCCATCAATGCATAATCATACAATGGGATACTAAATAGAAATGGAAATAAACAAGCTACTGCTATTTGCCGTAACATGGATGAATACCATAATGAGTGAAAGGCACAGACACAAAAGTATATATTGTATGATTTCATTTATATAAAAGCTAAAAAATCAGGCAAAATTAATCTTTGTTAAGGATAGTGACTGAGAAAGGACATAAGGGGACCTCTGTGGAGTTGAGGTATCACTTTATTGCTTTAATGTTATATATAAGAAAACCTAACTTGGTTATAAATAAATGCAGTAGGAAAAATTAATAATGCTTTTGAAAAACTTAAACAATATATAAATACTCTTCCCCCCACCCCCACACAAAATACTACCCTGATTTTTGTAGTTAATTTAAATAGGGGAATATAAACAGTTGAAGTTGAAGAACATTCCTCAAAGTATTCTTTATACTTTTTCTGGAAGAAGTATAAATTTCATTCAGAAAGAAAAAGAAATTAACAGGAAAGCTTTTACTGTAAGTAAATTACAGTCTAATTTCCTTTTTACAGGATTAGAAAAAAATGTTTTAATTTTTTTCTCATTTCCCTGTTTCTTAAAATTCTTTCTTTTCTATGGAACATTCTTGTCCTAACTATTTTACTGATTTTTATGTAGCATTCTATCGACTCATAATGGGAAGAAATGGAAGAAAATCAATGATAAAATATACTTTGATATGTTTTGGTCTAAAAAAGGCATATATGACATTTTTCTCTAAAGATTTTAGTTTTAGAAAATAAAATTCAAAGTGTTTTGTACCTCAATAAAATATTAATTTTCAACCTAAAAGGAAAACCAACTTGTGACTTGACTTAATGCTTGATTTTTGCATTAGTATGTGATTGAAAAATAATAAATTGAAAAATAATAAATTGACAAAATATTGGGATAAGTATCAAACTATGGAGTCCCTGTTCAATCTGACTGTTCTGTTCTCTGGTTTATTGCTTCATGTGAAAAAAAAGTCTCTTCTAGTCTATATGCAGTATTTAAGTAGTGGTTAAAAAACTGATGAGGAACCATATTAAATGCTCATTTTGCTATTTTTACTAAGATCTGTGTATCAAGACACAAAGGAGAAATGTCTCCATCTGGTGGTAAAAACATTAAACTTCAGACAGATTCCCTCTAGGGAATCTTAGAATGGAAACAAGAAACACTTTGAGACACTGCGTTCCATGTGATGCAAGTGCTCTCATTTCAGTGATAATACGCACTCTTAAAATGACCACTTTTTTCTAGGCTAAAGTAGTAAAGGTTAGTTATTAGAACAGTGAATACATGTAACCCAAGGGGACCAAGCGCATTAGGGAGTGAATAAAGAAATCAGCATAAACGCTGACCTGGCCAGCTGCCTGTGGCTCATTTCAGCCAGTAGTTTTGTTTATTATGCAAAATACTGTAGCCTAAAATGATGCACCTCTTTTCCTAGATGTGTTGGTGTGGAGCAATGATCGAGTTATTCGCTGGATACAAGCAATTGGACTTCGAGAATATGCGAATAATATTCTTGAAAGTGGTGTGCATGGCTCACTTATAGCCCTGGATGAGAACTTTGACTACAGCAGCTTAGCTTTATTACTACAGATTCCAACCCAGAACACCCAGGCAAGCCCCTTTGTGCTGTAGTTGCACTGTGTCCTAGTTTATATAACAACAAACTAAACTTGCAGGGGGAAAAAAAGTTGGCTTTGTACTCTTGATTCGTTATGCGAGTTGGCTCAATCTTTGAAATATGTCACTTGGGGCTTTAATTTCAAGCTACTGGATTTCTAGCCAAAACAAAATCACAAAATTAAGCAGGAAGGGATTTAGAGGTTATGTGGTCCAACCTCCCACCTGAATGCCAGATTCCCTTGAACAATATCCCTGACAGATGGCCTTCAGTCTCTGCTCCCTCTGAGAGGCAGTCATTTCTATTTGCATGTCTGAATTAAACGGACACTTAGCATTTGGTATTCCATTGATTCCCAAATCTAGATAATTATTTGAATCACCAGGATTCCTTAAAAATTTAAAATAAAACCTGCAACCTACATAATAGGCCTAAGAAATGAGATATTAAAAGATAAGGCACTGGAATCCTTATTATCTCAAGTTTCACCAAATGATGATCATTGGTCAGGTTTGAGAACTACCTGCATAGACTTGATAAAAATTTGGCAGTCTGACTTCACTTTTTGTTTTTATATATTTCAAAGTTTATATAAAATATTCAGTTGGAATAAAGTAACAAAGTGAGGATAAAGCCCCTTGACCTCAGACATTTATGTGGGGCTCTGTCTCCACTGTCCACAGACTAAAGAAAATTGCCCTACCTTGTATTCATAGCTAAAATTTATGATGTCTCTTAGACATGGAGGACTAAAAACTGAAGACCCCATAAATAAAACAGGGTTTGTAGTGTTTTCTCAGATAAATATAATCTCTATGACTTTTTAAATGAAATGTGACTTCAGTGACAGTAACTTTAATTTGATATCAACAGGCGAGGCAGATTCTTGAAAGGGAATACAATAACCTCCTGGCTCTGGGAACTGAACGGCGACTGGATGAAGTAAGTTCTTATCTCTCACGCAAAAGGGATCTTAGAGAATATGAGTAAAATGGCTTTCAAAGAATAGTGCTCAAAAATTAATCAAATGCTTGTTCTATGGATAGAAATCTAGAATTTTCCCCAGTATTGTTCTTAAATATTAAATTTTATTACTCATTTGATTTTTGGAAATAACTTTATGAATTCATAAATGTTATCATATCAGCAGTTATATTTAGAAGCAATTCAAAAACAGACTTTGGTTCACGAGCTGTAACTGCAAAATAAGGTTGAGTAACATTTTTTAAAACATTATAAGCGATGATAACACTAATCCTGTTAAATTCTGCTTTTTAATAAGGGATGTGCTTATTTCTTAAATATCAGTATATCTTCACAGGAAATTTTAGGATATTAAAATGAAGAGAAAATTTGCTTTGGATCAATGGGAAGCTTTTCATTATTTTAGATATCAATATTGAGTTTTCCTTAAAAACATATGAATAACGTTTTAACAGTCATAGGATTTGAAAGCTATATCTCTATACATAATATATGCATGTTGAAATGATTTGGAAAATAATAAACATGTAAGTAGCTTCCTGAGATGAAGGAATACAAGGGACATTAGCAAACTCGGTGCATTTATAGACACTGTGGACTTTAATAGTCCTTCTGAGTTTTTTACAGGGTCTTTCTGGAAGAAGTAGGAAGGAAACCTGAGTGTGGAGTGGAAAATACAGAGATGCATAATTCTGTATTGCAAAATGCAGCTGTTTCTTGGCTATAAAGAAAAGCTGATTAAAAGTGTTTTGTGAATGAACTCAGAAAATCCTAAAATGAGGCAGTAATTCCACATTCAGATGGGCGGGGCAGATGATCTTGGTGTTACAAAACCCTAGCTGTCCTCTGTGGAGGAGGTTATAGACACATGACCTCTACTGTCTTGACTTCAGCTAATTTCCTATAAATTCATACTCTTGGCCAAACAGGATAATGATTAATATTTTTAAAACCAGTTAATACTTAACTGATTTTAATTTTATAAGTTGTTTGATAATCTTTTTTATCCTTATTCTTAATTGTTGAATCAAAATAAATAATCTGTATAAACCCATATACACTTTTAAATACAATTATTCTCTTTGCTTAAGAGTTGCAAAAGGAATCTTAATAAAAGTTATTAAAGACTTGTCACATTGCTACATTCTAAAATGTGCATTGACCTGAAGGAGCTGTCCAGGTAGAGACACAAGCCTATGTGAGTTACAGTGTTACTTCCTGAAAGGAATAAAGAAGCACAAAGGTTGAAATGGCATGTGACTATCTGCCTTCAAAATATGCTCTTTTCCTTATTATTAACAACACAGCACACGCTTTTATCATTCACACCCTCTAGTCTCTTTCGTCCTAGATTTTTGTTTGTTTCCTTGTTTTTGTTTGTGGGTGTGAACAAAAATAACTAAACAACTTGCCAAGACCCAGAGTGGACTCGTTTCTGGGGCTGATCACATTCAGACTCTACTGAAATAATCTAAGAAGTGCTCATGTGCTTCTACAGCCTTTGACTTCAATTAAGAGGATATCTTTTAACGTTATCTCATGGAAACTTATTCCAGTGACGTCATTCCCGTTAATTTTCTGCAGTAACACTATGTTGAAAGAGCGGAAGTAAGAAATCATGATTTAAATTCTTGACTTACTGGCTTACTTTTGAGCCCTTAACTCATACAATAAAGGAGTTGTATATTCCTACAATGTAGTGATCTGTAGAACTGAAGGATATTTATCTTTATACCACAACTTCTCCAAGATTCAAAAAGTCGGAGAGGCCACAATTGTGAAATTCTGCTTCTTTTCGACACTTATAAACGGTTGGAGGTCTAGGGCAATGTAGAATCCAGCAGTTGAGAAGAGGAATAGCAGACATCTCTTACCCTGTAAAATGACTACCAAATCTAATCAAAATTTAGATATCGATAATAAGGATTCTAAAAGAACAGTGGATATATATAATTACATAAATGATTTTTTCCAGATTGACTATGAATGTTACTTAATTAAATTATCAGTCTATGTTGAAGAATACTTTATAGTTATTTATATATTCATATATATGTACCTTATACTTATATTTTTATATATAATATATTTATATATATTATATAAGGTATATATATACCTTATACTTATATGTTATATATATACACCTTATACTTATTTATAACAATGATAATTTGAGCTGAATATTGTTCTATCATTCTATATGGCAAAATGAAGTCACCTGAGCTAGTAGGGTCAACCACACATACCTAGCTATAACTTCAGGGAATAAACAGTCCTTCCCTAGATAAGAAACTTAGTGATATAAAAAGATTAGATCTATACGGAATGATTAATATTTTCCTTAGAGTTAGATACAAAGAATAATATTAGTTAAATGCTAAATTACATATTGCTGCTTACTAATTAAGATAGAATCAGCAACCAGAACTACGTTTGTAAAACAGCAATCAGAGTTACATTATCCTTTTAGTAGCATCTAAAGAGCACATGTATTTATCAAAAGGTTGGTATCCAGGCTGCACAAGTTTGTCAACAAATTACAAGTTAATTCTGTATTAGCTGAAATCTAACAAATTTAAGTTTCTCACACAGAAACTTGTGTGAGGTTATAATATCTTATATAGCCAGGCTCTATAAATTACAGGTTTCCTGTAACATTTGTCTCCTGTATACATAAAAGCAAAATTCATGTGTTATTCAAGTGTGTGAGTCAAATTCAGTTTACCCAACACTGTTTTTAACTAAGTACATCATCTTATACCATAAAACTAGTTGGCATAAAGTGCAACAAAGTATATCTAATATTCTTTTCAGAAAAACTTTGGGATTTTATTTCAGGTTTTCAAAGATGTTTACTTTTATGGATGACAAACCTTAGATTTGAAATCATAGGAAAATTTTTATAAAAACATTTGTTTCAAATCTCCTTTGCATTCTCTCTGTGGAATCAATAGAACTCTCAAAATAAAGCATAATATTCCAAATTATGGAATATTATTGTTATTATGGAATACTTTACAGACTGAATGTAAATAATCAATGATACATGTTTCTAAGCACACAGTTTTAAGCATGGACTAGTTTACTTGTTTTCATTACATCAAATTATAACTCTGTACTGGCAGAGTGATGACAAGAATTTCAGGCGTGGGTCGACCTGGAGAAGGCAGTTTCCTCCCCGGGAAGTACATGGAATCAGCATGATGCCTGGGTCCTCAGAAACATTACCGGCTGGATTTAGGTTAACCACAACATCTGGGCAGTCAAGGAAAATGACAACGGATGGTACAGTGGTTTTGCATTTCTCCTTATAAAGTAAAAAGCTTGTTCAGCAAATGCTAGTGTCATTCTCTGACCTTGCATTCCTTTCTGAAATGGATTCTTTTCTTGAGTTGGTTTGCTCTGCTTGAAGTTTACTTTGCTTTCATCAGACCAGACTCTTTTGTACACTGCTAATGCATGAACTCATGGCACTTTAGTCACGTTTAAAAATAATTTATATCATCCTAAAAAGGACAATTCTGGCTAATGTCCACATCTAGGAAGAACAATAAGCATTTGCATGATTTGTGTTTCTTTACTCTTCCATTCCCAAAGTAAATAATTTGTTTAGTTCGAGGTTGGATTTGGACTCAAGGTCCTTAGTAAATGGAAATTAACTCCACTGTCACTGTACATGTTTGAATATTACAAGTTTTTTATTTCACCTCAGAAACTCAGACTCATCAAATGTTTTCACCTCTGACCACGGCAGAAGGCCTTAAATAAACAAGCACAACCATGAGAAGAGAATTAAACAAACACAGAACCAACAGTAATTTCCCAATTAGTATTTCCTTCTGTGGACATTAGACTTGTGTTATACACTTCACAAAGGAAAATATGGAGGAGAGACAACTTTGAAATAGTAGTCACAAAGTTACTTCTGTTTTGTAGGCATTAAAAAAAATAGTCCCACTCTCTTTATTAAGACAATCACCTAGAACCATTATTTCTTTTCAAGGTTGCAGCTATCATGGCCCTTAAAATTAGTTCCGATATAAACCATGATCTTTGATCTACATTTCTTCTAAATTGTTAATATTATGCAACATGTTAGCAAAATTCATGAGAAATTTAACATAATTAAGATTAGTGTAGGAGTTCTTCAATACTTGGAGGGGAAAGAAATCCATCATAGTGAATTCTCTAATAGCAATGTTTGCTTCAAAAACAGAAGCACCGTGGGGAGCTGCTCTTGTTACAGATTGCTTCTAAGGAGTAATACACAACAACTCAAAGGCTCAGCTGAATCACAATGGAATAAATTTTCATTAATAACGTGGTCTAGAGAAAAGGAACATGAGTGGCTTATATCTGAGAGAAAGAAGGTCTAATATGTTCAGGATCCCTTTATGCAAGGAAAATAAATCTTTCTCATCTGAAATTTTGTACTCAATCATCCGAGTCCCTCTAAAGCCCTTTTCTCCATTTGCAGTTGCTTCATCAAGACTGCAGAGGTTAGACAACTCCACTGTTCGCACATACTCATGTTGACAAGCCACTCAAAGGAGGCAGCACTGACTTGCTGTGAGTAGTTTTCCTTGGCTGACAAAAAACAAACCACCAAAGAAATGGAATCTACATAGACTAGTAAATATACACGATACTCTGATACGGCCTAGCAGTACACAAGTGAGATAACCCCTCTGAATTGCTAGAGGCTGGAAGAGGAATCCTCATATTGTAACTCAAAGATTTCCTATCACTGTTTGTCTGCTATGGTTTAAGGTCTGACTGTTGCAGGCCTGTCATTATCTTATTACACACCAATGGGTTGCTACCATACTGTTTTGTACATTTTAGTAGCATTTTTATATTGACGCACATAGCATTTTATTGGTGAGAGTTTGGCACTTACAGAATAATACATTTTTAAGTGAGTATTTTATATAGGGGAAGCTGAAATAGGCAGAGAGCAATCTAGTAGGTACACAAATAGTGGCAGAGACCAGAAAAGGATCTGGAGGTGATTTCATATTAAAAACAAAAGTATACCTGAAAATTTTGAACTTTTAGTATGTTGTTTTTCATCAATGTGATTTATATCTGTTGAAAACAAATACGAATTTTAAGTATCTGGGGCTTACAGCATATGAACAAAGTGAAATTACTTGATAAGAATGGCTAACAAGACTAACAAGAAACCTTGATATATAATCATAGAATATAAGGCACTGATTTTTAGAGAAATACTAGTTGATGGAACATATTTCCAAATCCATAGAAAAATGGAGTTTTATTGAAAAACAGTCTTAGTAAAACCATGGTTTCCTAGATTACAAATGTCAAGTGCTCATAAAACTGTTTTTCACCTAAAACTGTGCTTTACCAGAATATTCTGCCATTTTCAATGAATTAATATTTTGGAAAAATACTTTGTATAGCAATATTTAGAACCAAATGTGTGCACAGGGATGAGGAGAGGAAGTGGTTATAGGCAGAGGAACAGCTCATCTTGTGCTGTTTATTCATTGCCTTGAACTAAAAGCTCCACGTAATTTATGGTCGGTCTTTGGGGCCTATTATGGGAGCTGGTATGCTGCCTTATTTGGGTCACTATTTGAAGCTGCTGTTGATAAAACAAAAAGCTTTCAAAAAAGAGATTTAATGTCAGAATGTAAAACTCTAACATTAAAAATTTAATTACGGTATATAATTTGGCATCTAATTAGGCACGATCTAACGTATATAATAATCTGGCTAAATAAGAGGCTTTCCAAACTACTGTTTGTAATAGCCTCTACACATAACATGATAATTTCCCCAGGAACTGACGACTTCACTAATTTACAAATGACTATTTAATATGTTGAGTAGTGCTTGCTTCTTAGCTCTTAACTGATGGATAGAATTACTCTTTTACTATTTGCAATTTGTATTTTGTGCATGGCATTCTAGTTCATATTTCCTAGTTTTTACCAGTAAATGGGATAGTTATTTATTTACAATAAATAATCTAGGACAACCAATTTCTATTTTGATGCAACATTAGCCCTTTTCTCATTAAAATAATTCAGAACATATTATTTATTATTTCTTTTGTGTCAGGAACAATAATTGTGAGCTTTTCCTCAATATATTTACGACTGGAAAGAATCAGTGATGTTACATCACTGACCCAGATTCTTTAAAATGTTATTTTTTTATCATTATGTTTTTGTCATAATTAATGAAAGGTATCTTTTTAAGAGCTCTAAAATATATAAACTAGAATACAAATCTAGTCCATAGAATAGGTCAAATCAACCCAATTTATTAATGAGCAACTGTAAATTTTCAAAAGGATGGCTGACATTTTCTGTGAACACCTTTGTTTATATTTCTGCCATAATTTCCACAAAGTTGAACAAATCTTATTATTAATTGAACTCGCCTGCACAAAATTGGCGAAGAGCAAATGTTAATTACATACAGCTATTAGTTAGACCCTAGATGATATTCTATCCATTATCTCTCAGGACAGCGGTACGCAGGCCGCATGGAGCTGCACCAGGAGTAGCAAAGGAGGATTTCCAGTTCAGGACCTTTCAGTCAACTAACTCTGTCCATTAACTATTTTAGATGTCGTCTTTTCAGTCTACTCTACCTAAAGTGCACTACCATCTAAGAAGACGAGCAGTGAAAACCTTTGTGAAGACTGAATTCTGTGGAAATAACCACAAGTACTGCTTTATTAAGCTGAAAATGTGATTTTGGGGGGAGTCAGATATTAAGTTTGATTAGTTTACTATAATTGTAAGCAAATGCTTAAGTCATTTGAATAAGAAGCATCATCTACATCATAAATTCTGTACAACAGATGCTTTTATGAAATGGAGCCACTTGTTTTTTCATGTTTTATTGTAATATACTAGGCATTTATGTATTACTGTGTATGTATTTCTTTTTAAATGTGTAAGTCTTATGTAAATGGATATAAATATGATTTTTTAAAAAATAAAGTATATGGTTCATGGAGTCTTGAGTGCAAACATTTGACAATTCCAAGTACTGTTTGTATTTTACCATTCCACCATTTTTACAGTTTTTGAATTGTAACAGTCAAATCGATATGTTTCCTGGGAGCATGTTTCGTGCTTCCACACGTTTCTCCTTCAAGTCTGTCAATACTTAAAAGCTGAAAACCTGCCTCTGATCATGTAAAAAAGAATGATTTAACCTGGAACTGGAGCCAAAAATAGACCTTCAAAGGCAATCAGGGATGTCCTATATCTTTAGAAATAGCACTGTGATGGCTTGATCTCCTTTTCAATACAAAACAAAGCCAAACTGTTTACAAGAATCAAAAACAATTATTTAAAAAAATTTATAAAATGACACATTAGCTTCTCTTGTTACCTGTGGACCAAGAAAAAGAAAAAAAAAAAAAACCTTTCCTAAGAACCACACGTTCATTCAAATATCTTGAACCGCCAGCCAGCACTGTTCAGTGACTGTCAACCACTGCAGAGTCCGAGGCTCATTTCCACTGAAAAAACAAAACCCCAGAAACCCTTCCCTTTTGTCAGTCTAAAAGGGCATTAGCCAGACTCACGTCTAATGTTACAAGCTTTTAGCCGAGATGGCCTTGTTGCGACTTCCCTGAAGTCAGTCTTATCAGAGGAAATAAATGAAAGAGAGTGATTAACATATATAGTGTATAAAAGTATAGAAGAGTAATCCTTTCCCTGTGGCTTTATTTGGTGGTGTTATTGTTGTTTATTCTTTGTTTATATGGGAGATTTCAAAGTAAAACCTATTTAATAATACCATTAATCTAACTGCTGATTTTCTGCTGCTTGATCTTATTAAGCGCAAGACCTGTCATTAGTAATTTCTTTTTTGTATTTAATTTGCTATGTTTGCACGTACATTTGTTTTGATGTCTATTTTTGTTTAACAGATTCAGTCAAAAGGTAATGGTAACAGAAACCCTTTCCATTGTCAATAAAAAAAATATACTTCCAGTTCTCTGTTTAAGCTTTGTTTTCTAGTCACATAAAGTTTAACAATTTATTTAAACTATAATGACGATCTTTTTCTAGTGACTCTCAATCAATTTAGCTTCAAAAGTGAGTCGGCCACAAGAGGGAGTACCAAACTTTCTTATAAGAGTGAGTTTAAATTTTCTAAAAATGTCTGAGCAGAAGCAATGGGAAAGAACTTTCTAAGCTCATCTGACCTGGGGATCTTGACTTACAGAAATGAAATATAATATAAAACTATGACTATAATAATATAAACTAGATTTGTATCTACTCTTATACACAACTTAATCCCGTAATGAGTTTCTTCCCTTGAGAAACAATCCAGTAAGAAATAGTAATCATTTATAATAGACCTTAATATACATAGAGAAAAAAAGATCCAGCTACTTGCCTCAAAAAAGCATAAAATACTCTTCAATGTATAAGATAATTTCTGCCAGATTCCAAAATCCATTTAATGGATTAAGCTCAGAATCTTCCTTTTGACCATGTATCAACATTATGAATTTTCACATTTTTAATGATCAGAGCCTTTTCAAATATAATTTTATATAAATAAAACTGCATTTTTAAATTCAAAGCAGGTCTCATTTGTATATATTTAATATATTGTCATGAGCAAAATAATTGGAAAACTTTTCTATAGATTTTAAAAGAAAAATTTTTAGATTTTAATTTTTCCAATGTCTTACAGTAAAAAATTCTATGAAAATACCAAAAGAAGATCATGTAGAATTTATTTCAGCAAATTTAAATATGATTGTATTTTTTGGTAACATTATATTGTTATTTTTAAAGATACATTTAACTCAGAATATTTTAGGTACTATCTAGTGAAAGTGCTTTATGATAAGTATTAAAATAGAAAATGCCTTTTCTTTCCTTTTCCTCCCAACTTTTAAGCAATCTAATGACTCGAGTGTATCTTTCTTGTCCCACTTTTAGTCACATGAAAGTACTCTTACTTTGTACTCTGTACAAAGTACTTTGACTCTACAAAGGAGATACCAAAGAAAGCCACTTCCCCCATCTCACGCACAGTTTTACAATCCCACCAACTAGAAAATAACTCAAGCCTGCTGCTTTCAGATTTGATTACCAGGAAAAATGTGCAAGCGGACCAAAGATGTAACCTTGCACAGTTCTTGCATCTGCCTGAGTTTATACCTTGCAAAAGAACAATGATACATATTTAGCTAAAGAATTTGCCATTTCAAATTAACTGAATCTTATATGAAAAAATAAGGTAATACATTTTAATGCTAAGACATTAAACATGGATTATTTGTTAAGACTACAGTTGTGATAACGGATGAAATGTACCCAATAGAAGAAGAGACAATTCAAGGAAGCCAACAGCTTCAAATTATAAATTGAATGTCTATCTAGTTGGCTTAATTCAGGCTACTAAAATAATTAAAGGGAACAACTAGATAAATACATTTTTTCAGGTGTAACAACCAAGAAACCAATTAAAGCAAATAGGAATTTACTTTGAGAAGCCATTTATTTTATAGCCTACAGTCTAAAAAAGGTAAAATTTCCAGAATGTTTTTATACAGATTGTAAGCAATTTTTATGAAACAAATTTCATGTATCCAGACTATTCTGTTAGAGGAGATTCTCTTAATAATAATGTTCCTGATGGACTGAAAGCTTGAGAAATACTTTGGAACCATCAAAGATTCACTGTACATGGTATATTTTTGTGTTTAAATGTATTCTTTGATAAGTGATGTCATGTAGAACCCTAAGTAAACCAAATATTTAATTATCTGTATCTATTTACTCTGGCTAATCAGCACATTACCATAAGTTTATTAACAAAGATTTATTTTCAATTATTTTTTTAAATGCTCAATAGTTTTATAGAAGTTGAAATGCAAAGATGTGTTTGGACATCACAATATATTTTTTTGTGAGTTATTATTTTAAAATTAGAGATTTCACATAAAAATCTAGATTTTTGGTTTCTCTTAAAAATCAGAGGCTCTTGCAACAGGGGTCCTGTCTCTCCCTGGATCATTGCTGCTGGCACTGACTAGGGGCTGCCCACTCAGACAGAGCAAGCACTCCCCAGTCTTCACCATTCCCTATTGTCCTTCTGATATTCAGGCCAAGTGGCTCAAATTCACTCCAAAAGCTCATTGACATTACATTACTTGCCTAGTCTGTGAAGGCCTGCTGATCTTGAACATAATGTAAAACTTCTACATTTCTTCCTTAAGGGATTTCCTTGTTAGTCTACCCCATTTCTACATCATTTTCTTGTTTCCATAGGAAGCTGGAATCATTAAGTACACAGTCTGAGACATGAGGAGGGGCTCCCAAAAGCCCTCATCTCCATGACAAAGAGACTGGATTAAAGACCTCCAGGCTCTCTGCCAGGCATGCGATTTCCCTTGACTAGGTAACAGATGACCTAAAGGCAGAGCTGTACCCTGACATCCAGCCTCCCCTCAGGACTAGACAGGTCTTCCTACCTAGAAAATGATCTGTCTAGGCGATTACCTAAACTTCCCATTTCATCCATTTCATTTAAAATAACCCTACATGTGGGCATCTCAGGAATATTAGAAAATATTCAGAATTTCTATGAGAAAAATTGTAATTATTTTCTGACTTCAACTTGAGTTTTAAGCTTTGGGTCAAAGCTGTAGATTCTTAATTTCAGGAAATGGCTCTATGTTAGTGTTAACTTCAACTAAAATGTTTTTTCGGGGTACAATTTTTAAAAATCATTCATTAGACATTTTTCTTAAAGTTCTAGACAACTTATAATGAGTCATCATACAGGGTAATAATTCAAAAAACTTCACTCCAATTAAAAAACTATCTCAAATTGACTCAAAAAAAAAAGTCACGATGCCTTCTTCAGTACTTCTTCTATGTGCCCAAAAAGGCTGGGATCTTCAATTGTAGGAGTCACCTGGAAAGGAAATTAGAGTCAGATGAATATGCTCTTCCTTGCACCTCTCCCATTCTCTCTATAATTAAACAATTATATGCAATGTTGTAGTCCCCATTATCTGATTATACTCACGTGGAAATGTTCAAAAATAGGGAACTTTGAACCCAATATTTTAAAATGTGTCTGTCATCTTCCAGAGTAATAAACTGTTTGATGAGCAAAACTATTGGTCCTAGATGGTGCTGTCCCTTATTGGCCTTTCTATGGGGCTCTAAAGAAAGAATTTTTTTTTTTTTTTGCATTTGCTCATACAACTACTCTTTTCTATTCCATCATCTTTTATTAGATCTTGATGATTAAAAATATGTTTATCGATGCATGTATAATGTGCATAGAAATTGAAAGACTACATATGCTTGAATCAGCCCAAAGTTTCCTAAAATAATTTTCACTCAAAACAGGAGAATAATTAGCATAAAATCAATTAGAACTTTTTAAATATCTATAGCCAGCCTCAATTGTTTGCTTTCTCACTCACTAATAGCCATTAATGACTGCTATGAAGGAAAACGTATCTTTAATTTAATAAGATTGAGTTTCTACAAGTTTGTTTGAATTTAACTGACATATTTACTAATAGTAAAATATTTTCACATACTGGTTCTTATAATCAAAGTATATGGTCTTAATTAATTTGTGTTTCTCTCCAAATCCCTCATTCCTACAGAGAGAATGGCTATGCAATTTCCCTTTTAACGTTAAAAAAAAAGTACTATCATGTGTTTTTTAGTGATATAATTCATGCTTAAGAACCATTTTTAAGAGCTTTGTTGATGCCTAAGAAATGGGGAAAAACATTTCAGAATCCTGCATTAGAAATCCTTAATAATTTACCTGATATGGCTTGCCATTGACAAGGGCAGACAGAGTTGAGCGGGGAATTTTGCCAGATCTGGTTTTGGGTAACTGTTTGACAAACACTGCTTTTCGAAAAGCAGCCACGGGGCCAATGGTCTGTCTAACTTGTTTCACAATTTCTTCCAAAGCTTGTTCCTCTGTTGTATTTATACCTAGGGAGAAAGGTCAGATGGTAAGCTCTGAATTACCCTTAGTTAATCATTCAGAGCCCAAGCAGTGAGGAAGGACAAAGATCGCTCACCTTCTCTCAAGACACAGAGCGCTAAAGGGACATGACCTTTCAAAGAATCTTCCTTGCCAACGACAGCACAGTCGGCCACAGAGCCATGGGAAAGGATAGACTGTAATAAGGAAAAGCATTCATTTAGAATATATATGATACATATATCATATGTATATAACTTCAATTGGGAAAAAATATACATGTCAGAAAATTCAAAAGCCCATAGCTGCCTGTGTGAAAATTACTACTAATTCACAATTCACATCATTACTACTAGGGTGGACACTTAGGATCCCCATGAGAGTCACTCACTAAAGGCTGACAGTAATTAAGACAAATTGCTTAGCTTACCTGGAACGTAAGGAAATTGTTTCTTCATCTCCATTGTTTATTAATGAAGTCAGGGAAAATACGCAGTGAATACCACATGTGAACAAATTGCAACAGGCCTCCAAAACAGGCAGCCTCATGGTGACTTGGCTTTAGTGCTGGCTACCATAAGCACCTTCCAGAGGAAGCCAAGGCAGTCCCATGACGAAACAGTGATTTTATTTCTGCCTCTGTTGCTGAGCAATGAAAAGCATTTCTTTTCTTGAGTGACCACCAATCCAGAGAGGAAGAAGAGGCTGGACGTAGAGTGAAGCCCTGATCTAGTCAGCCCTAATCACCACTGTCCAGGAATGATTTTCATATTGTTCACGCTAAGCTCTAAATGCCTTAAAGAGCAAAGCAGCTATCGATCTGGAATCACAAGAACCCAGAGCTGAGTAACCACATGAAATTCAGAAGCTTAGGGTTAAAAAAACATTGCTGCTGTGGTGCGATTTTTAAAAATGAATATGCCAAAAGTCCTCTTCTGAGAGATTAATATATATTTCACTGACTCCAAACCTCTAATGGCTAGAGAAAAGAGTGAGCAAACTTGTAACCAACAGCTCTTGTGGCCATCTTCATTCTTTCTTCTATTCACTCATTCAACAAATAAGTACTAAGTACTTCCTATGTTCCAACCACTGCACTAGGCTCAGTGGTGAGCAAAAATAGGCTGAGCACTGTCTCATGGTGCTTACAGTCAAGTAGGGAAGAGCAATACTAATAAATAATCATGCACATTTATTATGTCTAAATATAAAAGTGGGAAAGAACTTGGGTTTTTATAGGAGAGATACAGCAAAAGCCCCAAACTTAGCAGAAGGATATTGGTCTCAAGGAAGCCTTCCCTTAGGAAATGACAAGGAGCTCAGGTCTAAAGGATGAGTCGACATTGGTTAGGTAAGGAGGAGGGGTGGGACAAAAGCCCTGTGGAGGGACTGGGCATGGGCCATCCAAACCTGAAGGCGACCAGTGAGGCTGGAAAGCAGACAGCAAGAGTGAGAATGGCGCAAGAGGAAATGAAGCTGCAAAGGTAGAGACGGGCTGTGCTAAGGTCTTGCAACGACTGCTTTAGTAGCATTGGGAAGGTAATAAAGCACTTTTAGGAGGAAATGAGGAGATGCAAGATCAGAACGCATTTTTTAATATTTTTTAGAAGAGGTTTAGATTCACAGCAAAATTGAGCAGAAAGAGTTCCCGTATTCCTCCTGCCCCCATATACACACAGCCTCCCTATTATCAAAATCCCTCTGCACAGTGGTATATTTATTACAATCGATGAACGAACGTGGACACATCATTATTACCCTAGTCCACAGTTTACATTAGAGTTCACTTTTGGTGTTGTACATGCTATTGGTTTTATGACATGTATCCACAATTATAGTATTTTAGAGCATAGTTTCACTGCCCTAAAAATGTTCTGTGCTTTGCTTTGCTATTCATCCCTCACTTCCTGCCAAGCCCTGGCAACCAGTGATAAAAGCCTTTTACTGTCTCCAAAGTCCTTTTCCAGAATGTCATATAGTTGGAATCCTACAGTATGTAGCCTTTTCACATTGACTTCTTTCACTTTAGAGTGGATTTTGAAAAACACAAACTTACTTTGGTTTCATTGTGAAGAATAAATAGAGGATTGTTGAAGGTGGGCATCACAGTTTATGCAGGGAAACCACCTGAGAGGCTACTATAGTAGACTAAGGTTATGGTGGTCCGTATAAAGATGCTAGAGTTTCTTTAGAGGAAAAATGGACAAAATTTGATGATAAATTGGATATGGAGCGAGAAGAAGGCAGAGGGTTGGGATGATTCTCTGGTTTTTGGATTGAGCAGTTGGTTAGACAGTGCTGCCATTTTCTAAGCCAGAAAAAGGTAGTGAAGGCTACGCTTGGGAGGAAAGAATCTATATTAAGTCTTGGAGAAATTCCATTGAAGTACATTTCAGACATCCAAGTCGAGGCAGTCGGATCTGAGGAGAGTCTTAATCTGGAGATGCATATTTGAATGTCATTAATGTATAAATGGTAATGAAAGTTACGGACATGAATGAAATTATTTAGCAAGAAAGTAGTGAGGAGAAAAGGTGAAAGCCTTAAGGAACTCCAACATCTAATGGCCATATGAAAAAGGAAAAGCTGACAAACTAAAAAGGCATAGCCAGAGAGGTAGGAGAAAAACCAACAGAATCTGGGACATGCCACATTCAAGTCTCAAACTTTCCATGAAGAATTTTTTTTTCTTTAATGAAGCCAAGTTGAAAATGAGCTTTCCCTTCTCTAAACTCCTAGAAGACTCAATGAACTGCTATGTTTGGTATAAACCCAGTGTACTACTTCACACTGCTCCTAATTAAACATATAAATCAACATTTCTACCATATCCTATTGTTAGCATCCACTTTGAAGTACTCAGTTGTAAGGGTTGCCATCCACTTGGTTTTTGACTCCTACAGTGCTGAGGATAGTATGTGTTAAATAAATGATTTTTGTACAATACGTTTTGTTAGCTTCATTGCTGAGGTAAAGATGACCATACTCTCTTTCCATTATTTGGGCCTGACTAAAAAGTTTCTGCAAAACACATACTATACAGACCATACAACACCATCTTCTCCCACTGCTTCAATTTGACCTCTCAAAATGCTTCCAACAGCTTTCTCATGTTTTAAGGTCTTATTTACTTTTTAGGTCTATATGTTGAGAGTAGAGACAAATTTTACTGCCAGAGATTTGTTCTGGTAGTACAGTCAGTCACCATTCATGGAAGAGAATACTTTGTCTATAGCAGATAGAATATAGACTTAGTAGGCTCAATCCTTTAATTCCAAGTTAGTATTCCTGTAACGAGTAGAGAAAAACACTTTTACCTGGCTACCTAGATTTTTAATTGTCAAAAAAACATTTATTAAACTGTTCACTGG
Source organism: Ceratotherium simum simum (assembly GCF_057802395.1). NCBI lineage: Eukaryota > Metazoa > Chordata > Mammalia > Perissodactyla > Rhinocerotidae > Ceratotherium > Ceratotherium simum. The sequence continues at coordinate 39,131,139 of NC_141924.1, forward strand.
TGCCATAAGCCTCTATACCTGAGTTTTGAAAATGTCAAGGTATCTGTTCAAACCACTGTAAGAAAAAGAAATAAATGTCATCCAAGTATTTTGTTACCTGACCAGTATGACTATAATTTTAACTAAAATGAACATCAAAACTTCTAGTTTTTCATTTTTTCACCTTGTTAATTTAATTTCACCATGCTTCCATCCTCAGTCTTGGTGTTTTTAGAAGTGGATGGGAAAATGTTGACTGGTTTTCTATAAGGGCAGGGAGTATTTTAAAATCAGAAGTAATGCATAACACACATGCCTAGAATATCAGAGTTTCCCATTTTTGCCAACTGTGGATAAATTCTTAAAAATCTGTGAGAGGGCCGGCCCCGTGGCTTAGCGGTTGAGTGCGCAAGCTCCGCTGCTGGCGGCCCGGGGTTCGGATCCCGGGCGCGCACCGACGCACTGCTTCTCCGGCCATGCTGAGGCCGTGTCCCACATACAGCAACTAGAAGGATGTGCAGCTATGACATACAACTATCTACTGGGGCTTTGGGGGAAAAAATAAATAAATAAATAAAATCTTAAAAAAAAAATCTGTGAGAAACATAATCATTTTCCAGAAATCTGTGTCACCTATAAATCAGGTTCATTATTATCATGTATAAAATATTATATTCATCTATCAGTGTTAAAAACATGTCATAAAGGAAGGGAGGCAGCTTTCTATGTTGGCCCCACAAACAATATTTGCATGCCAAATAATGAGTTGAACAACTGAATCATTAAAAAGGCAAGCATCAAAATATGTCTTGGCAACATTTGAGGGACAGTAGCCAACCGAATGTCCCGTGAGGGAAAAAAATCTAAAAGGCACATTCATATATTCTCTCCATATAAAATCCATGATGCATCTGAGCTTAACTGGCATTTAAGTACCCAAAAAAGTGATACAACTTAAAAGGTAATTGTCACCAAAAGTGAGTACATAAATGTTATGATGATAGGCCTGGTAAATGCCTGTCATTCACTTTTACTGGGGTACTGCCATTTTTGTGTAAATTTTAATGGATTTAAAAGGTTTCATGGCTTTAGTGGGATAAATTACACAGGCTTCTCAATTATGTTTTTAAGTATTTTAATTTTAGGAAAATTAGTTGAAATCAAGCAAGGAGCCACTCTGCGGTGGGAGAGTGTCTCGCAGTGGGAAGAAGAGGAATGTTTTTTCATTTCCTCTGACATTGGAGTCATCTAGGAAACTGTCAGACATATTCCACATCTTCATCAATATTCATATCAGTACTCAGGAAAGTATTCAGCAATTTTACAACTATATAAATCCAGTAGTCATTTAATGCTAGGTAGAATCGAAATTGCATAACATCTTTGTTGAATACGCACTTTATGGAAATATATTCAATCTTGAAGAAATTATTCCTAAAATAGCAAACAAAACAGCTAACTTGGAAAATAAACAATGACACTTTGGTCAGAACAACCTTCAAAAGGGCAAATTATATGTGAACACCGCCCTAGGCTTTAAATGCAATATTTTAACATCCAATTTCCAAGTTCCCAAGGACATTGGTAGGATTAACAAACTGAAACTTAAGGTACAAGTGAAAGAATAAAATCAAGGAGCCCAAATTGTTCCCTGGAGATGTTTTTGCATGAAAAGCCCTACCCACAGCAGTGAGAGAGAACTGAGCAAGAAGGAACACATTGATTCCCAGTAATTTTGGTTCACAATACCTAAACTAGCAGATTTCAGACCCACTTTTCTTAAGAACACCTTGAACTTCCACCAAAGTGTCCCAGGTGTCTAGCTAGATGCTAGGCATTCAAAGATTAATCAACTGTTCAAATAGATATGATTGTTACTTAATGATTACAGAAGGCCCTCACATGTGTTGGGATCGGCAAAAATAAGGTCCTCTTAAATTTACTAAAAGCTATTCTAGGACTCTATTTTCTTATGAGGAGAACAGAAAAGAACATAGAGTTTCCTGAAATGTTTTTGATGTAGTAATTTCAATAAATTTCTTTTTGATTTAGTCTTATGTAAGGTAATACACTTGTCAAATTTTACTTTGAAAAACTGGAAAGGCACAGATATTTTCACTATATATGAAAACAACAGTCAGTCTATTTTTAATTTCTACATATGAGACTTCCAGTAGATTAAGACCCTCAAGTCCTATTTCAAAAAGTCAAAATGGAAACCAGCATTCACTGCTGAGAATCCTGCAAAAGCACTTAAATGTAAAGGAAGGTTTGGGCACTTTAATAAAAGCCAGTTACATCATCAGTATAAACATTTCACATACATATTAATTACCAATTTATTAAGCAGTTTTGCTAGGAGCTGGGAAAAAGCCAGTAAAGAAGGTTAGTTCGCAACTCTCTAATAGATTCCAATATAAAGACAACAAACCTGATATGAACTGAGATATTAGTTTCATTATTAGACATAAATATATAATAAAGAGTTAATCATGTAATTCACATAAAAGGAGACTTTCACTTCAAGAAGGCTTGAAGACTGAGAGGAGTCCTGTTATGTGCTGTAAATACTCCGAGACCCAGTGATAAAATTCCTGTTAGATGCCACTGATTCTAGCACATTATTTTCAATTTTGCCATTTTAGCTACCTATCTTCTGCCTGCCTCACTCTGCTTTTTCATATAGTGAGAAAGATGCCAGTAGTAACACATTAAAGCACAATATATAATTAAATAAGTTGGTACTTCTCTTTTCATCCTAAAAATAAAAGAGAGAACTAAGAATTTTGACTGATAATAAGAGTTGTGCATATATAATCTCCATATTTTGATTAGCTATCTGCCAGAAATGCAGGTGAATACTGGAGGTAATTTCCTACAAGCAAGAAATTAAAAGTTCACACAACCAGAACCAGCTTTTGCAGACACACCAAAATACATGAAGCATGAATTTCAATTTCAGCTTATCACAAAATTCAGTCGGTTACAAACAAGATAATATTATAATAGCACAAAAGGTCACATGTTCCAAAATATTATATAAAATTCTTTCCTTTTACTCAATAATATCACATGGATTGTCACTAAAAAAAAATAGCCAACATGACAAGAAGTGTTAAGCTATTAAGTTTGGACTGAAGATAAGTACAACTTTTAGAGAAAGCGACCATCTTTTAATCAGAGGAAGGGGAACTACACTTTGATTCTGCGTACTCTGATCCCACAGCATTATCAGTCATACTACTTTAAACATTTTCTTTCATTTAAACTGCAGTTTGCCCCACTCCATTTAAAGACTATTCTGGGTTTGGTTCTGGAAAAGATGGAATAAATACATTCTACCTTATCACTTCCATTAATCGCAATGAAAAACTCGGGCCTAAAATACAGATCAGAAGACTCTATCAGAGCTATCAGAACTTGAGAGACGACCCGATTGTAGTCCATTGTTTTTTGTTTGTCTGTTTGGAGGGTTTGTTGTTGTTATGGTTTGTTTGTTTGTTTGTTTTGCCTCCTATATATTCTGACCTGGGTGCTAGAATGGCCCAAAACATGGAATGAGTGCAGAGAGAAAAAGCCCAAAGAAATGACGGCTGTGTCTAGCCAGAGGTTCAGGGAAAGGAGCAGAGAGCTGGGAAACAGAATCATTTGGATTTTATCCTCCCTACTCCAAATGAACACCAACAAAGCAACAAAGCAGTGCCCCTCCTCATCCCCACAGAGCTGTTAGAGATCTTGTTGACTCTCCACACCCTACACCAAGTAAATGTCAGCGAAAGAGCTGTGCCCCTTCCCTTCTCCACTACCACTGAGCAGCAGATCCTGTGGGATGGAGCCTGCGGGACTTCCCCACTCTACACCAACATTGCCTAGAAAGATTCAGTGCCATTTACTTTCCCCACCAGCAACCATCCAGTCCCTGAGAGTGGACCCCTCTTGACTTGCCCGCCCTGTACCAGGTGAGTGCTAGCAGAGAGACAAGAGTCAATTCCTCTCCCCAGGGACACTGTGAAAGTAGACTTTGCAGGACTGAACCCTGGTAAGAGTGTGGGGAGGGTAAAGCCCTGACTTCCTACCCAGAAGAAGACTAAGGGAGAGTCTTGGGAGTCAAAAAGTGAAGAGCAGATTGTGGAGAGGAAGGAGCTGCAGAAAGGGATACTTTGAATCTGTGTATGAAGTCCTGTGCCTACCCCGAAGTTGTGTATGCATGAATCCAACCAGAATCAGAACAGAGAAGATTCTGAACACTAAACTCGAATTTTAGATTGGTCTCTGGGAGAGACACAGTAAGATGGACCAGAACAGCACTGCAACGGCTTTGAAAACTTGACGTTAGAATCGCAGTCCACAGAAAGTGGGTGAGGACACGTGGTCTGATCTTAACTGGTTGATCACTTGCTAAAGTAAATAATCACAAGACCACAAATCCAGATGTTTAAACAGGATCCAGAATCTCATAATGTAATATTCAAAATATCCAGGATAAAATCTAAAATTATTGGACATAAAAAAATTAAAAATAATTTTAAAAGAAAGAGTGTAAGAGTTAAGTAAAAACGCAACTGGTACAACTTCATAAGCCCCTGACTACATTCTGTGATTATGGTTCTATGTTAAATGTGCTTATTTGGTGTAATGAAGTAAGAATTGTGTAGAGTAAATCCTTGTTGTTAAAAAAAAATCACTAGACATAAAAAGAATCAGGAAAATCTAATCATCTCTTAAGAAAAAAGACAATAAATAGATGCCAAACCCAAGAGGATCCAAACGTTAGAATTATCAGACACAGATTTCAATGCAGCTATTATAACTTTGGGGGAATAAAACTCTCCTGGATTTCTCATTGCTCATGTAAAAAGCTCTAGCCTCCTGAGAATCTTCAAATATCATGAGAATTCAATCTATAGCTATTTGTCTAGTTAATTGTTCTGATCTGACTGGATAATAAAACTTTTCTAATTTCTCTGGGAGAGCCAAACAATTACAGCCCAGATTAGATCCCTAGGTTAAACTTGCAAGGTGCTGGGGAGGTTATAAGGGTTGAGACACACAGGGCTATCTGGTTCCTGGAGAGATTTTATTTAGGCATCAAAAAGTTGGAGTATGGATTCAGGCCATTATGTTTCCAAGGAGACCCACTGAGGAGGGGTGGAAGATAGCTGTCTCTTTCCTCCTTATAAGCAGAGAAAAATCATTTTCTTTTTCTCTCATCTATGGAGTGTGTGGCTACTTACACAGGAAGATTTCCCACGGGCTTTCATTGGGTCACCCAGAAGTACAACATGGGGTAAGAGGCCTATGACACACTTATGATTAAAAACATCTGTCTTTGGGGGCCGGCCCAGTGGCGTAGCGGTTAAGTGTGCACACTCCGCTGCAGCAGCCCAAGGTTCAGATCCCGAGCACGCACCGATGCACCGCTTGTCAAGCGGTGCTGTGCCGGCATCCCATATAAAGTGGAGAAAGATGGGCATGGATATTAGCCCAGGGCCAGTCTTCCTCAGCAAAAAGAAGGGGATTGGCAGATGTTATCTCAGGGCCGATCCTCCTCACACACAAAAAAAAATCTGTCTTTGACCAGAAGACTTCATTTGCACATTCAGGATAAAATTAACATGGTGAATATTAAAGATGCAACAATAACCATGGCCCAAGAAATATGGGTGAGCACTCTCAGAATGAATGGAAACACAGAAGTTCTTAGCAACGAAACACAAGCTTTAAAAAAAGAACCAAATGACTTAAAAGAAGGGAGAAAAGGGGATATGGGAGGAATTAAAAATAGAAAAGGCAAAAAGAAAAGTAATTATAAACTGGTAGACAAAAATAAAAATATATCAATAATTAATTTAATTGCAAATGGTCTAAAAACACCAGTTAAAAGATAGAGATTGTCAGACTGGATTAAAAAACAAGACTCAGCTATATGCTATCTACAAGAAGTCCAAAGGAAGTATAATGATCCAGAGAGATTAAAAATGAAAGGAGGGAAAAAGACAAATGATTCAAACATTATTCAAAAAAGATGGATTAGCTATATGATTACCACACAAAGTTAACTTCAGAACAAGGGAAATTATCATAGATTTTTAAAAATCAATATATAAAAACAATAATACATTACAACCAAGTGAAGTTTATTCCAGCAATGCAAGGCTGAATAGTTGAAAATCACCATATTAGCAGCCTTAAAAAGAAAAGCCACATAACTGTACCAACAGAGGCAGAAAAAGCATTTGACGAAATTCAACCTTCATTCAAGATAAAAAAAAAAAAACCTCATCAAATTAGGAACAGAAGGAAACACCCTCATTTGAAAAAGGTCATCTACAGAAATACCTACAGGTAACATCATTCTTAACGGTAAGATATTGAATGCTTTTACTTCAAGATCAGGAACGAGACAAGGGTGTCTCCTCTCACTACTCTTATCCAATGTCATATGGAAGTTCTAGCCAGTTCAAGAAAGCAAGAAAAAAAAATAAAAGATGTTCAGATTGGAAAGAAAGCAATAAAACTATCTCTATTCACAGACAACATGATTGTTTATGCAGGAAATCTCAAGGAATCTATAAAAAAAAACTATCAGTTTATAAAAGTCAATAGTATTTTTATTCACTAGCAATAAAAATTTGAAAACCAAAATTAAAAAAAAAATTTTATTTACAATAGCTTTAAAAAAATTAAATAGTTATAAATCTAACAAATCTGTTCAGAATCTGTATCTAAAAAGTGCAAAATGTCAATGAAACATATCAAAAAAGACCTAAGTAAATGAAGAGATATACAAAATTCATGGATTGGAAGATTCAGTATAGTTCAGGTATCAATGTTTTCCAGATGCATCTAAAGATTTAACACAGTCCCAATCAAAATCCATGTAGGATTTATTGTAACTATAGAAAAGTTCATTCTAAAATATATATGGAAAAGTAAAAGAACTAGAACATCCAAAACAATTTGGAAAAAGAATAGCAAATGTGGACACTACTCAGCTTTAAGACAGTCTATAAAGCTACAGTATCAAGACAGAATAGTATTGGTGAAAAGACAGACACATAGATCAATGAAACAGAAGACATACTCTAGAAATAGACCCACTCAAATATTGTCAGCTGATTTTTGACAAGGGCGCAAAGTCAATTCAAAGGAAAAGGGCAGTCTTTGTAACAATTGATGCTTGGAACAATTGGCATCCGTGTTAAAAAAACAATAATCCTCAACCTACATCTTGTACCATATACCAAAAAAAAAAAAAATCAAAATGTAAATGTGAACTGAAATAACATGTAAAACAATAAACTAAATGTAAAATATAAAACTATAAGATCCTTAGGTGAAAACAAAGGAGAAAATATTTATGACCTTGGGTTAGGAAAGAGTTCTTAGATACATCAAAATCATGATCTGTAAAAGAAAAAAAATGGTGAATTAGACTTCATCAATATGAAAAATACTTCTGCTCTGTTAAGGACACTTTTAAGAGATTAAAAAGATCAGCCACAGACTGGAAGAAAGTATTTGCAAATTGCATATCAGACAAAGGACATGTATGCAAAATATCTAAAGAATTCTCAAAACTGAGCAATAAGAAAACAACCCTATTTTTAAAAAATGGGCAGAATATTTTAACAGATATTTTACCAAAGAAGATATATGGATGGCAAATAAGCATGTGAAATGATGCCCAACACCATTAGTCATTACAAAAAAAAGCAAATTAAAAGTACAATGAGATACCATTACACATCTATTAGAATGGTTTAAATAAAGAATAATGACAATTTCATGTGCTGATGAGTATGGGAAGAAAGAGGAAGCCTGAAACACTGCTGGTGGGAATGTAAAAGGGCACAGCCAATCTGAAAAACTGTTTGACAGTTTCTTACAAACCTAAACATACACTTACCATATAACTCAGCAAATGCACTATAGGTGCATTTCACTATCCCAGAGAAATGAAAACTAATTTTTGCACAAACACCTATCCTTGAATGTATATAATAGCATTATTTATACTTGCCTCAAACTAGAAACAATCTAAATATCCTTTAATGAGTGAATGGATACATAAACTGATTGGTATATCCAAACAATGGAATACTACACAGCAACATAAAAGAACAAATTATTGATACACACAACACTTGGATGGATCTTGAATGTATCTTCCTAAATGAAATAACACAGTCTCAAAAGGGTTACCTACTGTATTATTCCATTTATATGACATTCTGGAGAAGGCAAAAACATAGAAATGGAGGAACATCAGTGGTTATCTGGGATGAGGGATGGGGAGGGTCAGAAAACAAAGGTGATGTTATGAGGGAATACTTTGGCAGTGATGATATTTTTCTGTATCCATCTGTGGTGTTGATTATAAGAATCTATACAAGTATAAAAACTCATAGTACTGTACAACAGAAAATGGATTTTTCTCTATGTAAACATAAAAAATTACAAACAGTTTCAAAACTCTTCTGGGGACTTCGTGTAACTTACATTGAAAGAAAATCCTCAGGATTTAAGAGTAGAATAAAATGTTTAAATCTCACACTACTTAAAGACTATATGCAAACCTGGTTATCAAGCAGGAGAAAATCAAGAAGCTAGAGGCAATCAGGTAACAAGTATCAAGAAGCAAATGTATATAGGCTCTCCCATAATAACAAATATATATATGTGTTTAAAATTCCTCACTACTGCCCATGGGGGAAATGTGGAGAATATGAAGATTTACAGGAGAAGAAGTGAGGTGAGAGAGAGACTGTAGTAACCTAGCCTGCCCTTCAAAGCAAGGGGAAGGGTATGGTAATTCTCCAGGTAGAATGACTTCACCTCAATATTGATTTCCATTCAGCTCTGTCCCTACTACCTGGAATAGAAGACCAAAATTTATCAATACCTCTTCAATGGCACCTGCAGAAATCCTGTGACCTGCCACATTTATCACATCATCAACTCGAGACATAACATACACATAGCCCTCTTCATCCATGTAACCAGCATCCATGGTGTCATAATATCCCTGAAAATAAGAATAAATAATGTCTAATTAGCAGGTATTGTTAGGTAATACAATAATTTTTAAGTTTGGTATAATAAAAAATGTGATAGCAATGGATTTCCTGTATGCATTTGACTTTTTTTCATAACTAGACTATGGAATTAAATTACTTTTGGTTTCAATAGCTTACTTAGAATCTCTTTGCTCCTCTAAGAGCCAGGAATAAATTAAAGTGTTCTTATATATGTTCAAGTTAAGTGTTTGAACTTAGAGTTGTAAAGTTTATGAACCCAATTTCTTTTTTTAATGGAGAAGTAATCGCTCAATATTTCCCATATACTTTGGTATTGCAAAGTCATTCTTTGATCGATTTCTTTTTTAATTATGTTAATTTTTAGAAGCTTTAAAGCTCTCTATGAATAATCACAAAATAGAGCACTAGTTTATTAACATGGATTTGGATTGTACTCAAGCTTCAGCGAAATATAATTCTAAGTATGAAATTTAATTTTTAATCAACTCAAAGTAGCAGTGCATCTTCACTGGTCCAGAAGCCACAATAGAATGAAAAATCAAGAAGAATAAGAAGTAGAAAGAAAGAAATATTACTTCCTCTAATGCTTCTGAGTTATCTTGATACCCATGTTTATGAGCATAGGCTTTAGGACAAATCCCAGGTGAGTCACTATTTGTGTTTCTTACTCTTTCTGAGACTCAGTATGCTCATCTGTTAAATAGGATAAAGAACTATCCCTTATAAGACTTCTGTGAAGCATCCATGAGATGGTGTATATGAAGAGGGCAGACCCTGCACATAATGAGCCCTCAATAAGTGGCAGCTCTTTTTGCAATGACTACTGCAATTCCTATCAGAGAGACAACCTAGAGTATAGTTAAAGAGCATGGACTCTGGATCCAGACTATATGGGTTCAAATGTCAGCTCCATCACTTCTAAGCTATGGGCAAGTTACTCAACCCTTCAGTGCCGTGATTAAGTCCTTAGGTTAGAAAACTGGAGGTCAGGGTAACAAGGCAGAGTATAGAGTCATTCCATATGGATTAACCATAAACTGGGGTTTTGAAGATTTCAATGTTACAAGTGATCATGTCAAAATCACACACACATATTATTTGCCACTGTCAGGTTGTAATTAGTCATATCAGTACTCTGATGACATAACTGTGGCCCATCAGGCAGATAGACTAGGCTGCCTGGAGTCAACCATACTGACAAATCTTCCTGCCACAGGCCCTCAGGGGCATGTTTAATCTTGGCTACTGAGGTCGTTTAACTCTGAGATCTCTTTCTAAAGGAAGGTATTTTAATTCTTGTCATTTGTCTAGTTGATTAGGTTAGCTGTCCTTTACCTACAAGTAATAAAGATAATACTTAGACTCGCTTTTTTTTAAATAACATTCTGATCATTCATTCTTTTTTCACTTAGTGCTTAAGGAGGACAAGGTATTTCTCTCAGGGAAAGAAATAGAAGTGAAACAGCACAAAGATGACGGTAGGACCCTGACATGCATCATCAGTAAAGTGCTGTTATAAACACAAAACACATGACCACGGCACAGGGTAACAGGTAAATGACAAAACAGAACACAGGAAGACACGTTTGTTATCCAGGGCACTGGAGGTTGCGCTTTGAGAACACCGCCCTATCATGTATCTGTATTTTAAAATGGGATTTTAAAATAAAAAGCTCAGAGAACATTCAGGAAAGAATGTCAAAAATAAGTAAGGGAATGGAAAAATACAACTTCTGGGAAAGCCAAATGAATTTTGCTCATATAACCAGGAGTCAAGGAGATTAAAGCGTCATCTTGACAGCGTACAATTCTGATCAGGTGCTCTCAGTCTGCAGAGGAATCCAATGGAGGAAATAATGTAAAGAAAAACAAAAAATGTTCTAATTTAACAAAAAAATTCCTGACATCAAGGGAATATTAAATTCCAGGAAAATCTACTAAGAGAAACTGAGAAATTTCTATGTCCAGAAACTGATAAAAATAAACATAAAAATGACTGACTTACACGATTGTGGTTTGTGCATTCTTATTCCTGAGATCTGGAGACTGGTTCAGATAACCCTAAAAAGTTGTTGTGTTATCTATGATTCTAGGTGCAATCTGCTCAGTTTAATAGGGAAGAACTATAGACAAGTACTTAAGATGGTAAAAAAAGTATAATAAAGTTCTTACAGGAAATTTTTCAAAGTATAAATGGTTGAATGCTTCCTGATTCTTCCAGAGTCCTGAGAAAGCCCCAGGCGGTAATGGCAACCTTATGTAAAAACAGAGCAGTTAGAATTATGATGAAAGTGGTAATGAAGACAGATTAACAAGAACTAATGATTTTCCAGTGCAATGAGTAATTACAATTCAAATCCCACACTGAAGTGTAATCCCTAAATCTGCTGGACAGACCATGTCTAACTGAGGCTGAAGTAGTTGACCATGACATAGAGTCATTGAGAGATGACTGTGGTTTCTGAAAAGGCACACACATTTGGCATTCACATAGTTACTAGCAGCGATCGTGGTTTCAATAAGAAGCATAACATTACCTATTACTTACTGAGAACTATCTTTGCACCATAGGCAAATAAATTCCTTTTTTTCCTGAAGTACCAAGGTACCAACTGCCACCTTTGCTTGTCTCTTTGTGTACTGGAATCTCCAATTAAACATCCCATGAACAATTTTATCTTCATAATCAGTGTGTCTTCCTCTCTGGGAATTCCCTCTCACTGCTCCCTCTTCTATTCTTCCTTTTCATGACCACCCTGACCTATGCGATTTCTCACTTATATCAACACATAGAGATACTTGAGAACACAGAATATGAGATAGCATAGATCTCTTCTTTCCAAGAAATTTCCTCTTATATTTCTTTCTTTCCTCCATAGTACCAAACAGTGATATACACATAGCAAGGGCTTAATCTTTATCTGTCTCTATCCATCTACCTATCCATCTACCTATCCATCTACCTATCTATCTATCTATCTATCTATCTATCTATCTATCTATCTATCTAATCTATCCATCTTCTATCTAACCTATAAAGAATAAATAGATAAAGGAATACATTCTCATATCAGTTCCTTGTAGAAAGTGTCACCTAAAAAGAAGAACCACTCAAACTGTTTTCTGGACATGGAAACCTTTTAGTTGCTTTATAGGTTGGAAATTTAGATATTATAAAACATAAGGATGTTTAAAAACTCACCCTCCTGTATTCACACAATAAAAATACTAAGTGAAGCAGTGACTTCACAGGGCTGATGTTGAGAAAATTGAAAACGAGTAGATACGGCTACTACCCACATGAGACAACATCACACACCCTCCACCCCAATATTAGACCTCCGAGGCACTGAATTATATGCTCGCATTCTGTCAGGCAGAAAATACAGTTACAGGTGGGATCAGCAGCCCAGCTGCGATCGCCCATTTCCACCATGTCCAGCCTCACAGGAGGTCCTCCCTCGGCTAGGTCTTCTTTTTGGAATATTTTAAGATGGAGGAAAAATGCTACATCAGCATTTTTAGACCTTACGTAATTACATAAAATGCATGTGAAAGCATTTTGTAATCTGTAATAAAACCTACAGAGATGCTGCTATGTTGCTGCTGTTGCTACTATTACCGTTCATCACTGAACCTGCGGGAAGGCAGCAGGCTGAAGCAGATAATCCCTTCAGGTCCTTTTAACTGATTTTTCTATGTTAATCTTTCTAAATCGCCATGTATATAATTTCACTTTATCAGTTTGTTTTCAGTGTTAATATTTTTAAAAGTGTAAAAATCATTATTAAACATTGAAATAAAATATTAATATGGCAACCACTAAAAATCATTCAATTTAGCAGCATTTTCAGGATGTTGAAGATAAAGAGGTGAAGAGAACACTAAGAGATGACAAATCAAAACCCAATATGCGCCAGAAGAGATAACACTACTGAGTGAAGCCGACTATATGTAAAATAAACAACAACAATAAACCTGATGGAGATACATTCTGCTTGCATGTTAAATAAGAAATAATTTTCAGTTGTTTCCAAGAAATATTTCATGATACATAGTCCTTTCTATCTTTCACGGTGACATTTTTTTAACAGACACGTGGCTATAAGAAAATATCTCCCTACAATACAAAAAATAAAAGGTGTCTGTGATAATAAACAGCAACTGACATTCAGGCTGGATTAGGGACAGCAGACAGTGGTGGGGTCCGAGGCAAATTAGAATGCACATGTCAGGTCTAATGGGAGCCACTGTTTCTTAGTTTCACCTGATTGCTGATCTACAGAAATGCTGTTCCAAATCCTTAAACACATACATCACCCATACTAAGAACTATGCATATAGAAAGACATATTGTTAAACAAGCATCTCTTCCATTTTATCTACCTCAAATCCAAGATTTTGGTCCACACACTGCCTCCTCACAGTAAACAGAGACTCCTAAGCATTTGCATTAATAATCCAATTGAGTTAGTACTTAGTGTTTTGAGTCTGAACTGAGTTTTCTGGCGGCCTAGTATGTACCTAATTCAGTGTGTGTACATGGGACCGAGAGTTAAGCATTTTCTGGTAAAAGTGTTAGTGGAGAGAAAGGGAACATCTTACACTTCCCAGAAGTTGGTTAAGTTTGCAACCTCTATTCTTAAAAAATGATGCCCTGATAATCTGTGTTTTTTCTTGTTCTTGAGAAAAATATGGTACTGGCAATTAGTAACAGATAGATTATATTCTTATAATTAATTAAAGCCTAGAGGATTAAAAGAATAGGTAGTCATCCTCCAGAAGATGATCTGGGAAGAGAGCATGGAATAGGAAGGAGTATTCAAGGCTAGAAACCAGTGTTAAAGAGGATCAAAGAAAGAAGACCATCGAGCAAAACAAACAGAAAATCTGAGATGTACAAGAACTTGGAGAAAGTGTCTGAGGAGTCAACGGGGCAGAGTTTTAACAATGACTGAGTGCTCAATAAGGTGAAATGAAGTGCAAATTTTGTTTGAAGGTGGATTCAACAGAAGTCATGGAACTTAGTAATTAAGACATTTTGAGTATCCTCAGCATTGCCATTTCAGTAGGGTGGAGCGGGTAATATTTAGGCTGACTACAAAGTAAGTTAGTGGAGGCAGTAAGGTTAGACTACACTTTTTAAAAGTTTGTGGGTAACTGGAAGAAGAGACAAAAGTCAGTGGTTTAATGCAGAGAGACAGGCTGATTTCGCATAGGGACGATTTGAGTCGAAGTAGCCAGTGGAGAGAGGATGAAGATACGAAAGTTAGAGAAGAAAACACCAGAGGAATTACTTGATTGTTCTATTTATATATTCATTCATTCACGTACGCATTAACTCATGCATTTATTTCCTTCATTCAATCAATATTCATTGGGTGCTTGGTATTCTTCAGTCACTGTGTTAGAGTTTAACGATACAAAGATATAAACTATGGTCTCAGAGGCATGGAGAGTCTGGCATACTGTGTACTACAAGAAATTTAGAATTTTTTAAAATATGGATAGGGAAAAAGACTCTTGTGAATTATGTCTATTTAATTAAGTTAATGAAATAACGTCAAAATGTAAAAATCTAAGATGTTTGTCAGGCAATTTTACAGCAGGTGGTTAAACCCTGTACTGCCAGGAGCTCTTGAAGGGAAGTTTTTATCCCTAGTTAAGTAGGGCATATGTGGAAATGGCATACGTGTCTGTCCCAAGTCACTTTTGAGATGCCCCCAGAAAACTACTTTATTATCCCCAAGTCTAACTGAAGAGCAGGCTGGAAAGTAAGATACGAAATTGCAACTGCTAATTAGTAGGATAAAATAAGGGAATGCTATTCGCTCTTCACTAATAAAGTCTGGTATCTTTAAAAATTCAGATGTTATTTGAATATTGAAAAGGGACTCTAAAGAAGGAAGCTTGGAAGATGCCATATAATGGTCCTAAAGAAAAGCAGAAAAGAAGAGAGGGTTCCAGAACTGAAAGTATTTGTGATAATATATATATCAATGAAGTAAAACATGTGAGAAGAGAAGCAATAAACTCCAGAAAAACTTAGGTATATATGAGCTAGAGTAGAATTTTTTTTTTGCAGTATTCCAAATTAACACTTTTCTTATTGCTACCTTAATGATTATTCTATATTAAATGCAGGTTTTCCTTCTGGAATAGTGGGTGCACTGGGGCTCTTCTTCTGAAGTTACAGAAAAAGAATACTTTTTTCCTGTAGTTACAATACGTGAAAATACATTGGACTGGCAGATGGAAGGAAAATTTATGAAAATACTAAGAAATATGCTGGTTAATGTCTATACTTATCCTTCAAATCCAAGATCAAATGTTACCATCCTGTGATACCTTCCGCTAATCTTCCAAGCAGAGTGAAAAGGGGAAGTTTTGTTACAAACCATCCAATTGTGAATCCTCTTAGAGAATGTCCTTTACAAAGAAACCATTCTTAAGGGGAAAGAGGAGTAACTGAGGCAGCAATGATACCCCTGTGTGTGGGGGGGGTGGGGGTGAGAGGGAAGTATCAGAGTGCTGAGAAACCCTTATATAGCTAAGGAAAGAAGAGAATGTCCATCACCGTAGAAGGTAACATATTCCTGACCAATCTGAAATGTAAAACTCCTAGATGCCTCCAATCCCAGACAAAGGATGGACCATATTCACTGCTCCGTCAGGATTCCCCATGGTAACAGAAATAAACTGAAGACATAGCTCCTGTCCCTTGAGAATTCTGAAGTTAGATGCCAACTTTGCACTCCCAGTATTTCCTACAGGCTTTTTAGGCTTTACTTGAGATTTTCATATGAAGGTACTTTTTATTTCCCCAGAAGAGACTGATTAGGCCATAATTACTTCTCTCTGGGCAAACGGCTGGGTAATAAATGTGAGTTCTAGCTGTGTAACTACTAATGATGTTTAGGTTCCTGTGTCTTAAATGAGGATAATATCTGTCCCACTGTCTACCTCACAGTGTTGTTGTAAGGCTAATAAAAGATCATACTAAAATCTGGATATGAGATTTAGAAAGGAATGGGATTAAAGTTATATGACATCCTTGGTTTTACGGAAAGGATACTGTTGAAAGCTGTCCTGTCCCTCTCCCAAGATGGCAGCACAGTGACTGAATCACTCCTGCAAAGCTGTAAAGATGTGAACAAACATCATCAAGGACGAAGAGTTCAATATCTGGAGGCCGAGAAATCGACAGGCACCAGAGTGAAAGCCCCTCGGACGAGGCCATACAGCTCCCTCGCACCGCATCACTGCCTGCAGGGCGCGGGCAGGCCGCACGTCCAACAGCAACAATCGGATTTGGTCAGAGAAAACTGTGCGCCCATGAGAGAGGAAGAGCCAGAGACCTATGGCTTTAATAACACTGAGCCTTGTGGTGCCCAGGAAGGCAACTGCAGTTAAAATTTTCTTTCATCCCTGCTCTGTGTTGCCTGGAAATTATTGACTCATAGTTTTATTTCTGCACTTCGGAGCTTGGATGCAATTGCAAGAACACCTTCTAAAATTCATGAACATTTTGTATTCATAGCAATTCAGATATCACAACTTTCTCACTAAATTAACTGCCTGGAGTAAGTTTCAAAATCAAAGGAATTTTCTAACATCCATGCAGACATGTCGTTTTCTCTTTGACTAGAAAGGCAAATCTCATGAATGCAAGTAATCTACGAAAAGTGCTAGATTCATCTTTATTACATCCAAGGGTCTACAGCAGTTTAGAAATCACTAAAATGTCTACCTTCTAGTTAAGGTAGCCCCAGGAGATCAAAGCAGTGATTCTAGAATGCATTAACAGAGGAGTCTGAAAAACTGAAGTGGATCAAGAGTTTTTTTTCAAAATTGCCACATCTCACTATTTCTGATTTGGAGATGAGTCATCTCAATATGATAAAATGAATCATTACATTTAGTACCTTGTAAAGTATGGAAATATGATTGATTAAAGCTTCAGATTTTAAAGAAACTGCCAGAGAAAGATGTTTTCCAATGTTATTTATACTATTCATAACAGATTTTATAGTGAAACAAGAAGCTATAGCTGTACTTACAAAAAGCAAACAAATTTGGGATTAAAACGATGAGTCATTATTTCTTTTATTGACTTACTTTAACATAGTTTGACTCCCACACATTTCAAATATTCCATGCAGATTTTTCCCCCTAATCTCTTTAATCACTACAAGTATAATTAGTGAACATAAATAGCATTAGGGACTATTGTACTTTCAAAGACTATTCTACTTAATTATTATACAAAGTAATTTTTAAAAAAGCATGGGCATGAATAATTGAGAAAAAATGGGCCATCTCTTTGGCTGGTGGTCACTTCCAGCGGTGGCTTTTGGTGTAGGCTCAGTTTTAAGCCCCTCATGGGCCCTATTTATTCTTTTTTTTTTTTTTTTAACTTTATTTATTTATTTTTCCCCCCAAAGCCCCAGTAGATAGTTGTATGTCATAGTTGCACATCCATCTAGTTGCTGTATGTGGGATGCGGCCTCAGCATGGCCGGACAAGTGGTGCGTTGGTGCGCGCCTGGGATCCGAACCCGGACCGCCAGCAGCGGAGCGCACGCACTTAACTGCTAAGCCACGGGGCCGGCCCGACTCTATTTATTCTTATTACTGGTGGCTTCACTCCATATCCATGGAAAGATAATAAAATATAGCAATACATCATACAAACTAGAACTTTTTCTGAAAAAGAAAAGGTTATCATTTTGCTTTGGAAATGATTTGGCAAGAAGCCACATATTTAGCTTCCATTGGTTATTTCTCAGCAATCATTATACATATTCAGGAATCATGGGAAGTGAGAAAATGTGACCTAAAAATTGTTTGCAAATAAAATGAAAAATTTATGAAGACTAAATTGACAATGAAGGTATGATGTTAAATTTTATAGATATTTAACTAAATATGTATTCATTTTGACTATAAATTTCTCAAATTTGGGGATCAATACAATTTCTTAAAATTTAGAATCTTGGATATTTTGTAGACTCTGGACACCAGGTATAATCCCTAATCAAACACCTTTTACAGGCCACCAAGTTGTTCTGGGGGCCTATCTAGCTGGTCTCCAGAAAGGATCCTGCTTTCAGATTGTAGACCTCCTTTAGAATGCGGTCTACATGAAAAGAATGATCATCTCTCAAGTTACACACTATTTGTGTAAAACCACAACAATTTTTAGTAAGTCAAAAAGGTGTGCTTTTTCCTTTCGGTTAACTCAATTAAACATATATTTATTATGTGCTCTTAAAAAGCATTCATTGGTCATTTTCCAATCTGGATGAATGCTGTATCCCCTCAAGGCACACAAAACAGCTATGGACTGACACAAACAAGTCTTATTGATAGATGTTAAATATGGAAACATCCCACGCATACTGCAGGCAGCCGTTGGGACACATGAATAATTCTCAGGCCGATGAGATAGGGTGGAAAAGCTACTGGAGATGTGGCTTTCAATAGGAAATCCTCCTCTCACGGGGAAAAAGGAGTTCCTGAAATAAGGTTTCAAGAACCGTTCTATTAAAAAAAGAGAGATCAAGGGGGCCAGACCAGTGGCATAGCGGTTAAGTTCACATGCTCTGCTTCAGCGGCCCAAGGTTCACAGGTTCAGATCCTGGGTGTGGACCTATGCACTGCTTATCAAGCCATGCTGTGGCAGGCGTCCCACATATAAAGTAGAGGAAGATGGGCACGATGTTAGCCAAGGGCCAATCTTCCTCAGCAAAAAGAGGAGGACTGGCAACGGATGTTAGCTCAGGGCTAATCTTCCTCACCAAAAAAAAAGAAACAGAGATATCTTGGTGGTAACCTTTTTTCCTGATTATTTCTATCTTACCTTTTGAATACAATAATATTATATGTATAATCTTTTCAAATATCTAGTTTCACTATTAACTTAAGGGAGTAATCAAAGTCTACTACGTGCCATAATATATTGTATCCTCAAATAATTTATAATGAAATCTCAGAATCTCAGATCTGTACAATAAAATTCCCTGTTTAGGAATACAGAGGGAAGAAAATCATTCTGAACTGGCAACAATCTAAACCACAGAATACTTTAAAGCAATAGTTGTGTGACTTTCAAGTATTTGAGGTACCACTAATGGCTACAAGAAAAAATTATAGTTTATGTGGGCTATTTGCCATATTTTATTATCTTTGAACAGATACGAGGCAAAGCCACAAATGATTAGAGTGACAGAACTCAGGAGGGGTTTATAACTGTGCTGGGATCAAATGCCACCTCTGGGATCTTGTAAGAGTTGCTTTATGAACTAGATGACTCACTCATAGTTAGGAGATTATATTAAAATGTATGCTGCTGGAGTGATTTTAAAAGCTCTCAAAAACCATGTGCTTCCCTAAGCAAGCTCAACATCCACCCACAATCTTGTTCAGGTTATTGATTTCTTTAGCAAGCCCTCCCACTAACCCCACCAATTTCCCCCAACAGGGCAAATTTCAACCAGCTCTATGTTAACATGGATTGTGATCAGAAAAATGTGACAAGAAATGGTATATTCAATAGTAAAATTTTCCATCTTGCCATCAAGATGTCTTAAAATTTAAACAAAAAAATTAATATAGTGCTTACGTCTTTACTGATAACATAAGAATCTGAGAAGAATTTTATCATGGCAAGAATTTTATCATGGCTTTTATCTCCTCTATTAGCTTTTTGTAAGTTAAAGCATCTCTAACTGAAAAAAGATCCATTCTTTTTAAAATTTCTGTTTATAATTTAATTTTCACAGAATTTAAAATGTTTTACTAACATGAGACAATCTTATACCAATCTCAGAATGCCAAGTAATAAGAATTCTTTTAAATAAATCGGAAAACAAAACTTTACATACAATGTTCTTTACAGCAGCTCATTCTGGTAAATTCTACTACTTAAACCACATCAGTCAAGACACTAATATCATGCTAATCAGTGGAGCTAAAGCAGCCTGTATCATTAAAATGTCGCATACTGTGTGTCCCCCAAACTAATCAGCTTGCATTTTACCTTCCACTAGCACAACAACTTTCAAGTATTGATTTAATCAAAGTAAATTGAAATATTTTCACTTCAAATTTTAGCACGTTTGCCTATCAAATGAACAATGATGAAAATGTTAGCAGGAAATTGTGGTACTTCATGAGTTAGGGACTTTTACATTACGCTACTATTTGACCCAGTAATTACACTTCTAGAAATCTACTCAATAAGACAGTAATTATCAGAAAAGGAAAAAGAACACAAAAAAGGTGTTCAATACAGCATTATTTATAATCATAAATACTCAAACAAGACTAAGAGGCCTAGAATGGGGATAAACATTTTTAAGAGGCAGAGTAAAAGTTAAAACTGTTCATGAGACAGGGTAAAGGAAAAACAGGAACACAGAAGAATAAATCAAATCGCTTCAACAACCTAAAATGCCTGTCAAAAAGTGAAAAGGCATATATACTCCAAAACTAACCGTGTATCGCTGAAGGGTGGGAGTACAGAAAATTTATTTACTTCTTTAAATTTTTGGTACTTAAGTTACTTTTATCACCTCTGCATTACTTGTATAACCAGAAAAAGTCATTAAAAAGATGCAAGATTAATCTTTTTCAAAATCGTATCTAAAATGTTCTGCTGTATGAGGCTTCCGTGTTAAATTACAAGAGCTGGCACCGTGTGTCCTCAAACAACACACCGGCTTGCTCTGCAGCCTCCTCACTAGTAAGAGCACAGCAACCACTTCTCTTCTTAAGATTATATACCAATTCTTGCTCTTTCAAATAGTAGTATTGCAAATTTTGCTTACTTTACCACAATATTTCCTAAACTCCGAGCCTTCAGTTTTTGCATGTTGTCATCCAAAATCATAACTGGAAAGTAAAATATAAATAAACAAATGAAAATTTGAATAAAAATGCATAACCTTAAAGCTTAAACGTTTCAATATTTTCTATATTCATCCCCCAAAACTCTAGCTTAAAAAAGGCATCTTTTAATTCGTGTGACCGTGAACATATATGAATAAGCTAAAATGCTTCACAAAAACTAAAAAGAGTACATGCTTTTGATTCCTAACAAGATCATGAATTTTCCTTCAGAATCTCCCTTTAATAAAGACATTGTATTTCAAACATGCTGGTAATTTCATAATCCATGTTTATATCCATTTAAACATATCCTTCTATTCTATCAAAAACATTAAAAATATGTTCAGCTTTTCAAAAATTAAAGGAAACAAAGTTTAAGATACACCAAAAAATATTTCAAGCAATAAAAATAAAGTATTTAAAAGCCTAGAAAATCTCTTTTTCTCATTTAAGGCTTAATATACACTTATGAGCCTTAAAGGTCAATTTAACCTTCCCAAATAATATCCCAATGCTTTCCGTGCTGTACTGTTGAAATCCCAAAAGATTTTAGAAGCTCAAAGCTTGTATCCACGTTTGGTAACCCTTAGTGCAAACTGGAAATGAGGATATATCATCATGTTTTAAGCTTTAATACATCCTTTATGTGGCTTCATCCATCCAGGTTATTCTACTGAAAGAAGCTATAACAAAAGAAGAACATTGCCCCCAGAAAAAATTAATTGCTCCCTTCTTTATGTTCCCAGAACATTTTGTTTTAAAATTCTATTCTGGGGGCTGGGCCGGTGGCACAAGCTGTTAAGTGCGCGTGCTCCACTGCGGCAGTCCGGGGTTTGCCGGTTCGGATCCCGGGCGTGCAATGACGCACCGCTTGTCAAACCATGCTGTGGCAGTGTCCCAGATAAAGTAGAGGAAGATGGGCGTGGATGTTAGCCCAGGGCCAGTCTTCCTCAGAGAAAAAAGAGGAGGATTGGCAGATGTTAGCTCAGGGCCAATCTTCCGCACACACAAAAAAATTCTATTCTGACAGTTATTAGCAGTGTAGATAGGTCTCTCACTAGACTGTGAGTTCATTAAGGGTGGAGGCCATGCCTAATTCATCTTTGTTTCCCCAAATCCCAGTACAGTGGTCAATTTACTATGTGCCCCTGAGCATGCTCTATTACCCCTTCAATTTCCCTATCTAAAAAGGAGGAGTAATTCCTTTCTCACAGTGTTGGTATAAGAATTACCTGGAAAAAACAAAGCGACAAGCTTGCATAAGGTACTAAATGAATGTGAAACGGTTACATTACATTGCGTGTTTTTCACACAAAAATCGTTTTCTTTCTTTTCCCAAAGGATAGTGATTTTTATTATAATATTGAATGTGACATTATGCTTTTGAATTTCTGCATAACCACAAAACAAATATCATGAGTAATAAAGTCACTATTTCCTTGGTTATAAATACTTTAGTTCTAGTGTTTAATCTGGCTGTCTGTAAGCCAGTGGCTTTCAGACAATGAGAAATTTCTGTACTGAATTTCCATGAGGCATTAAAGCTTGACTCTTTCTTACAACCGGACATAAAAATGGTACTGAAGTACTGAACAGGAAATGTGTTTAACATCTCCCACAGTCATCAGCCCCTAAAAATGGCTTAACACAAAAGCAATTTTTCTGATAAAAGGAGGGATGACAGAACTATTCAAAGGGAGGATTGCACTAAAGCTGGGTTCACCTTTCCATGCCTGAAGAAGTCACTGACTTCACAGAATATTTCTTCCCTTGAAAAATAAATCTTAAATGTCTTTTTATAAATATATCTGCTAGGCTAAACCAAATCATCCATGTTTCCTCAACTGGTCATTGTCCTAGAAGGAAAATACAATATTTTTATGGTACAGAAGCAAAAGACTAATCTTGAAATTTTGTAATTTACATGCAAATAGGAACTATACGTAAGAATCATACTCTGTCCCCCAAAGCTGGGTTTTCCTGATAAATCTATTAAGCCAAATTGTGTGATAACATAACTTTAACTTCTGTGCCTCATTTTCCTTGTCTGTAAAATGAATGTGTAAGTGTAAATCAAATCAGTCCATCTGGCTTCTTTGAAATATTAGTAACACTATTAGCTAAGACAGCTCAGTCTTTCTACTGGCAGGTGCTTACGTTAGCGCTGCATTGTGTTACATCACAACACAGCAACCCTATGAAGTATACAAAATTATCATTCCCACTTAGAAACAAAGAAATCATATGATTGAAAAGTTAAGTGACTTGTATAAGTTATACAACTAGGGAGTAAAGCACAAGGGAAATTATTCCACTATTATAATCACTATCAACAATTAAAAAACAAACATTGAAAAGATATTCTATCTCATTGTCATATACCACCAGCATGAATGAAATGATTTTTTTTTAGAATCCTTACTTTTTATATTTATTTTTAGCCAAAAAGGTTCAAAAGCCTATCATCACTTACTTTAAATGTAGCATATATAATGGAAAAAAATTGCAGCTTTTGTGACAAAAACAAGCAAACAAACAAACTAAATAAAACATACTGGTTTGCACTGTCTTCAGGACCTAACCTGTTATGTTACTTTAGGAAAGTTATTTAGTCTCTCTGGGCACCAGTTAACTCATCTCTAAAATGGTAATAATATGTCAAAATTGAATATACTTCAGCACTAAATGAAATGATGTATGCAAAGTACTCGACACCTAGCAGGTATTCTATACATATGAATTTCACATGCATATCCTTAACACACTTTATAAATAATATTATTTTCTTGGTTATGACAGTCATGTAGATCGTGTTCTTGGAAGTCTACAATCGTACTTTTGATCAAACTGGCTAATAATAAAAATTAAATTCATTTTTAATACAAGGTACTTATTCAATCAAATACTTATTAGGCACCTAGTATGTTTCATGCAATATGATTCACACTAGACAAAGAAAAATAACAAATTTATTAGTATTACATATTTTAAATAATCAGAGTCATTTCTCACCGTTGTATCCTGGAACACTTTTTCCTGCTTGCCCTGGAGGAGGTGTTTTAGAATTACCTAATCCAATGCATGATGCTGTAATCGGAGATCCAGTTTCTGGAGAAAGAAATATTATTTATCATGTAATGCTTCAACCTGAGATCATAATGTTTCCTCACTGAGTGCAATGCCTCCCCTCAGTTTGTCACAGAATTTAATTGGAATAGATGAATAGTACAAATGTATGATTTAAAAATGAAAAAAAATTGAGAAATTTATACCATATGGATAATTTTAAAACATAAGGATATAAATTTAGAATAATTTATATAGTAGTGCTTCCTTTAAAGAAAAGAAAGGCCTGTCTAGTGTTCTCAGTTGTGGATCAGCAGGCATAAAGAACGGAGAATTATGTGTCTGTGAGTTTTACAACACATGTTAAAAACTTAAGGATCTCTGGAAAAGATGCTTTCTCTTAACTCAACTGAAGTTATTTTATCATTCTAAATAACAGCTATGTGCAAAATATTTCTGTTATTTATAGCTCAGTCTCTGGAATAAGTAACCCAAAGATTTTTTAAAATATATGAGAAATATCATACTTATTTTTTAAGTAATACACTAGCCTAGAGACCTTGAATCTAAAGCTGAATTTACCAATGCTTTATCAAATTGCTCTCAATCTGTTGTTCCTGGACCTCTAGAAGGCCCAAAACATAGAAAGAAAGATATTTATGCTATGCTGATTATTTCATCAATACCACAGACTTACCCAAAATTCGCCTGCCTTGATTAACAAAAATGTTAAATTTGTTTTCTCTGCCTCAAGTTGTAACAGTCAGAATAATAGTAGCTATATCAAGATAACCATAAGTTCTGAAAGTGATTATATTTTATGGAGGAATGCATCTGTTACTATTGGTAAATCAAATTTTGAATTAACAGAATCTTATAAATATGAGATTTGTATCTGTGGAGGGGCAGGATAAGAGGGTATTGATAGTGAAAAGTTTCTGGAACTACTGGCTTAATATTATATACACATACATACACATACGTACACCCAAGGGATTAATTGCCAACCCAATCAGATCCAGAGTAACTCAAAATATTAAAAACGTCTATCTTCCTAGGGACTCAGAATGTATTCCTTCCACTATGGTCTCTACCATAATTTATCATACATATATATCACTTTAGAACGATGGGAAGAATTTATTACTGTTCTTTACTTTCCAGAGTAGTTCAGCTATTATTCACATTTTATGGATGGTGGCTCAGCTGGCATTAATAACAAAAGATGGAGTCTTGAACATTAAAACACAGTTCCTAAGTCACAGTCCAGTGCTTAAGGTGCTAAGCCATATGGTCACTGCTGAGGAGAAGTAGCAAGTAACCAGAGCACATTTCTGATGTTTAACACAGAATTCTCAAATATTTTCATATCATGACAAAAAATGGGATGGTATTTTATGACATGGCATTGCAACACCCGTGTCCATTCTGCCTGCAGCATAATCAAAGCACAGGAGGAAATCCACACAGCTGGAAGGGTTAACAGCATTTTTCCGTTCGCCTGTTTAAAACGTCTAAGGGCTCACCTCACTTATCTTTCAAAATTGATGGGAGAGGCAAGAGCAGTGGTGATGA
The DNA here is from genome assembly GCF_057802395.1 of Ceratotherium simum simum. NCBI lineage: Eukaryota > Metazoa > Chordata > Mammalia > Perissodactyla > Rhinocerotidae > Ceratotherium > Ceratotherium simum. Next base: position 39,156,691 of record NC_141924.1, read on the forward strand.
CAGGAAGGAACCCTGTGGAGGGAGGTGCTTAAAGGAAGGTACACAGACAGAACAAGGTGACTACAGGAACAGAAGCTACCAGGACACTTTAGAAAAGGAGATACTCCTTCAAGATGCTTCTGTTCCCACTCCCACCCTGGTGGGAAGCAGCTGCTAAAGAAAATTTGCTATTTTAAAACTACATCTTATCGAGCTTATCAATAGAGTCACTCCAGTCATCTAAGCTCAAACTACATTTCTTAACATCATAAGGTTTCAGCAACGTATCAACAGATAGCTTTAGAACCTACAAATTTACCCACCAACGGCTCTGATACCTGCCGCCTAAAACAAAAACAAAAAACCCACCACAACAAAACTCTAACTGCACCCTGCCTCATCTCATCTCAGGGTGGCTTCTTGTAAAAGATGTCGGCACTCTGTTCTTCCCATAACACTGGGACAAAGGGAGTGTGGGCAGAGAAATTAAGAATAAACCTAGTCTTAATTAAAGACGCAGACAGGGTTAGTGAAGCACTGTCAATATTTACTGCCTAAGCAAGCTGATATTATGCATACTTCCTGAGATTCTTAAGCATCTTTGAATAGTGATTACATATTTATAATCTTTTAACCTTCAGCTGTTTTGTTATAGTTTATGATTGTAAGACAACTATGAAAAGCATATTCTTCTATATGATTATTTTGACTGAATTTTATGGACAGTGAAAAGGATTAAAGGATTATCCATTCAGTTACTTAGCGTAGATAACATAAGTTTATAAACTTTGAACATTAGTAATTTGAGCACCTCATTCACCTTATTTTGATATTCACGTAGGGGATTAGAAAAAGAACTGTTGGTAGTGACATGTGACAAAGGACACAATCAGACACAATGACAGTTCCAAGACCCTAAGCATAATAAGGAGTCACAGTTAGGACAAAAGTGGGATGAGAAAGACCATAATGGCTGTTACAGAAACTTTGGTTTTCTCTCTGTATACTCAACATCCTGAGACCCAAGGACTGACCCTCCTGCACCACCAGCACACACACGTGTGCTGACAAATTCAGGCACATGGACTCTATAGCCATCCTGGCTCTCAAGCTGGTCCATGTACAGAATAGGATTCTGGGTAGAGAAAGCCCCCAGACATGTTCAACCCTTAACCAAACTCCCAAGGACTCCCAAGGCCCCATTTCAAAGATGTTCTAAAAACATCTGCTTCACACTACCCAGGCTATAATTAACTAGCTAGCAGTTATCTAGGGAGACAGGAAATCCAGATGTCACACTGTGGCTGGGAAACAGCAACATTAAACAAACCAGAATTCTCTTTGAAGAAGAGAATTGAATGCTTCATTTGGGGAAATCTTTCCAAAGATACCTAACCTTAGAAACACAGGATGCTGAACAATTCACCAGCATAATTTCTTTAGATAAGCGACAACCAGGAAGACGATGGCAGGGAATCTAAGGTTGTGAAGAATAAGTTACACCAGTACATTTATATTCATACTGCATTAGAAGCTAATACAGACACTTCACTTTTTTTTTTTAGTATCTTTACTACCTCACTCCACCTTATTGCATTAGTGAGTTGTTACCTTAATGAATTTTCCTTAAAACTTCTAACTCTAAAGGAAGAAAAGGAAAGAGAACTAATATACATAATTTTTTCAAATATGAATTGTGCTGTGTACCGTGCTAAGTGCTTTTCCTTTATTTTACTGCATTTAATCCAACTACAAGCCAATAGGAAGAAAAGGGAACATTCTTTTTACAGTGAAAAATACTGAGGCCTGACCTAGAAAATTTAAACCATTTGCCCTGGTTCACATAGTTCTTTCAGAGAAGGAGAAGAATGCAATAGACAAGGGTACCATTTGTGAGCTTCTTATAAAGAACACGGAGGATCAGAAGGCAATAGAAATCAACCAGACTGTCTCAGAGGAAGAAAATCCTTGTGACAGGGCATGAGCCCAGGCTCTCATATTTGCAATGGAAGTAATGGGGTACATATCACTTCTTAGCAAGGATTTATCAAGCAGCTATTATGTATGAGGCACTGTCCTTAGAACTGAGGATAGAGCAATAAACAAAAGTGACCAAAATCCCTACCGTCATGGAGCTCCCATTCTAGTTGGAAAGACAAACAACTAAAAAACATGTAAAAGTAAAATATATGGCATGGTAAAGAGGGATAAGCACTAAGAAAAAAAGGAAAGCATAGACAGGGTGTGAGATGTGATGGTGTGGGATTGCATTTTAGATCGGTTGGCCGGGAAACACCTCCCCAAGAAGGTGACATTTGAGTAAAGACCTGAAAATGAGGGCACATGTCACATACATGTCTAGGGACAAAGAATCCAGGAAGAAGGAACCGTAAGTGCAAAGGTCCTGAGGTATTCTTAGAGTGTCTGAAGAACAGTGAGAAAGCCAGTGTGACTGAAGAGGAATCAATGAGGAAAGTATTCACAGGAAAAAAGCTCAGGGAAGTAGTAGGGAGACAGATCATGTAAACTACTTCGAAGTCCTCGTAAAACCTTAAGCTTTTAGCCTGACTGATGTTGCAGGCTAATGAGGCTTTTGAACATAGAAGTTAATGAATCACAGCAACGCAAATAAAATTTACTACAATATTTGCACATCATTCAGGTTCTATGACCAGGTTTATTTTATTTGGGGTTTCAAGAGAGATGTATGGGAGGAAATGCATGAACAGACAGAAGCTGTATTAGAATAGTTGGTTAATGGTACAGATTCCTGTGGCTTGCTAAACATCAGGAAACAATTCACAAGAGAATTCACTAGATTGACAGTGTGGAAATTAAATAAATAGAAACATCATTAAATTGGACTCAGGAAGCCAAAAGGGGGAGCTCTCACACTCTATGTTGATAGTTGAGCCCAACAGGAAGAAGAAAGACTTCTTCTTGATGGGCAAGAAGCTCAACCAATGAGAGACTGTCACAACTCAGGCAATGAAAAGCCACTACACCTGGAACTCTTTGTTTACAATAGCCCTCCCAACTTCCTCTTCCCCTCTATAAAACAGTTTCTCCTCCCTTGCTGCTTGCTGTACATGGCTCGCCATGGGTGCAGACCCTGAATTGCAATTCTTTGCAGATCTCGAATCAACTCATTTTTGTTGGAGAAATAACTGGCTGTCTCTTTGTGTGAGGTCAACATTTTGGTGGCCTGTACGGGGATCCAGAGAAGACCCCCAAAGACTCCTAGGCTGGTGAGCAAATAGGCACAGTACCCACAAAAGAGCCCACTGAGCTTGCTGCTTTTCTCACCGACCCTGGAGGGGAAGTCTTTTCTCCTGGATCTGAGCTTCGGCCTGATTTGCATTCGAGGCTCTCCAGGCTTTATTTGAGATCTACTTTAAGGCTCTGTTGTTTTCTGGTTAAGGCCTTGTTTGTCTGTGAGTACTTGGATGGCACTTCAGCCAGACTCTTTGAATCAGGCTGTTCCTTTGACTGTGCTGGTCTTTGGTCCGATTCCTTTTGGAACTGGACTGCTTCTACTTGGAACTGTGTTAGCCTTTGGTCTGACTTTCAGACTATTCATTGGAACTGTGCCAGTCCAGCCTTTGGTCAGACTCCCTTGGGAGCAGACTGTCCCCTGGAGCTGTGTCGATCTACCTTTGGTCCGATTCCCTTGGGAACTGGACTTGTTACCCAAAGAAGTCCCTAAAACATTTTCCATGTCTAATGTTTTGTTTTTAAGTTGTGCTTTCTTATAGGAACCAAGGCCGAACATTGCCAGATGGCCAAATCACAGAACCGGTCCAAACCAGAAAGGTCTAAGATGGCAATGGGGTGCCATGTGTGAAAGGAAATGTGTGCAAAAGTGTCATGAGCAAGAAGAGAAGATCTGCGCATGCCCCAAATGCCCCTGCCCCAAGCGATGACACGGAAACACTGCCCCCTTTACATCCCCTAAGAACCCGGCTCGCCTTCCCTTCAAGGAGAAGCTGTTTCAGAGCAGGAGCTCTGCCTCCACCATTCATTGATCAATCAACAAAGTTTCTGCTCTGCTATTCCAAACCCAGTCTCATTCTACTGGCATCAGCGGCTGCGGCCAAAAGGACTCACTTGTGGGTCACTTGTCCCTTAGGGTTCCATAACAGACTGTTCTTTAGAACTGCATTGTTCTTTGCAACTGCGTTGACTCAGCCTTTGGTCTTCTTTACTGCAATTGAACTGTTCTATTAGCACTGGATGGTATTACAAAGGCAGGCAGTTTGAGCTGTTCGAACTGAGTTGCAAGCTGTTTGAGCTGTTTAGGCTGTTTAAGAATTATTCTTTTGCTCTGGAGAAAAACCTCTAAGAAATAGGATCCCAGGTATCTAAATATTTTAAGGGTGCCCCCGACAGGGACCCCAGCCAATTTTACATGTAAAAACGTGGTCATTCCTCATGCACATTTCTAACTAAATGGACCGATTTAACCAAAAGTAATTTAGAATATCAATGGCCATTATGGGGGAACTTGCAAGCTCCCAAACTTACTTTTCTTAAAACTGATTTGGACAACCACAGCTCTGTAATTTCCAAAACTGAATGAAACACCTATTTCGAAGCTTCCAAAGTTATCAGGAGTCTAAAATTGCCTCTTTGCAAAATAAAAGTTAAGAGTAACTGAGGCAAACAAACAATTAAAGAAAGAGAAAATGGCTTCCAAGGCCTCGTGATTCTCTCCTCCAGCGCCATTTTGTTCCTCTTCCCCAGCTTATTTGTTTCAGACACTGCCTCTGGTGCCGTCTTCCTCCTTCCCTTCTATACCATCTACATCTCCTCTGTACCCTCAGTTTCCCCATACTAACATTCTTGCTGACTTCCCCTTTGCTCTGATCCTCTCCCCACTCCCTCTTTCTCTGAACCAATCAGAACCCGTCCCTTTAAAATTAAGCTTCTGAGGATCCAAAGGCTAAATCCTTAATTTCTTACACTCTCTGGACTAAAGCTGAACTGTGAGCCATAGTCAAAGATTTTCCCAAAGTAACCGAGGATCCTCACAGATTTGCTGAGGAATTTAATATCGTCACTCAAACTTATCAACATGGTTTCTCTGACTTATATCAGCTGGTTCATATGCGTGTCAGTGAAGGCCAGGCCCAGCATTGGATGAAAACTGCTAAGTGGGAAAATCCTGAAAAGCCACTAGAATTACAACTAGGAGACCAACCTGCTGACCTGTTGCATGATCAGGCTCAGGCAATCACTAGACGACTTCATCAGGCAATTCCTAGGGCTTTCCCAAAGCCTGTTGATTGGAACAAAATTCAGCCTTCTGCAGAAAAACCTGATGAACCTGTTCATGACTATTACAATTGACTTCAAATTGTTTTTAAAGAAAATTTTGGTCTTCCTTCAGGTGTTGATTCCACCCAGGTAGCTTTTAAATCTATGTTTATTGATGGGCTGAACCAGGACCTTTCCCTTCTAGTAAAAGGACCGGGATGGAATGGGAAACTACGTCCTCTCCAGTTGTGTTAATTTGGCAAACCAACTTTCTTGAACTCTTGATGAGTCACCTAAAAGAAAGACTGCTAAAATTCTTAATCTTCAACTCCAGCAAACGAGGGCCTCTAAATGAAACCAAATTTCTCCTAGTGTCTGTTATTAATGCAAAGAGCCAGGACACTGGAGGAGAGACTTACAAATTTAAGCACTTCAAGAGCCTTCAGCCCTTGAACTAGCCTTTTCAGTGTTCTCCAAACTCTCAATGACGAGGTTCTGAGGAACTTTCTAAAGGGGCTCTTCCCAATCATTTCTCTTAATCAGCTTGGAGAAGCATTTCTCCAGATTGGAGATGAGTCTCTTTCTGTCCTACTGACACTGGAGCCACACTCTTCATGCTCAACCCCACTACTACAAAGCAGCCCCTACCTCGAATACTAAAACAGTTCAAATAAGGGGATTTCTAATAAACCTTAAAAGATTCTTGTCTTGGAACCTATTCTCTTTTGTTTAGGCCCTTTCAGAGACACATACCCTTTTCTCCTTAGCTCCTTCACCCCTATTCATTTATTAGACCAAGACTTCTTGGAAAAGTATCATGCCAGAATTTCTTGTTCTTGAAAGGGGGAAATAATTCTAGAATTTGACAGTAGCCGTCAAAACAGTCAACCAGGTGAATTAAATGACCCTGTGACATCTTTTATTTGCTAGTCTTTGACAGTACTAGAGCTGACTCTGGAAACTGATTATTTGTCCCTATTGAATCAGCTACCACCCTCCTTATGGACAAAATCTCCAACTTATATTGGTAAAATTCACAGTGCACTTCCCATCAAGATTCAAATAGACCCCTCAAAACCTCTCTCCAGAATTAATCAATATCATATAAGTAAAGAAGCCTTTCGTGGTCTAAAGCCCATAATAGAAGATTACAAGGCTCAAGGTCTCATTATCCCTGTACTAGTCCCTGTAATACTCCTATTTTACCTGTGAGAAAACCCAAGGGCCAGGGGTGTAGGTTTGTCCAGGACCTCTGAGCAATACTGTTATCCCTCAACACCCTGTTGTTCGTAACTCTCATACACTACTAACATCTATTCCCACCGGAAGCAAATTCTTTACTGTAATTGATTTATGTGGTGCATTCTTTAGTATTCCAGTTGATGAAGCTAGTCAATACCTTATTGCTTTCACTTGGGAAGGAAAACAATTCACCTGGACAGTAATGCCTCAGGGTTTTACTGAGAGCCCTTCTAATATATCACAAGTCCTAAAGAGTGATCTAGATGATATAAAGTTTTCTAGGGGTTCTACTCTGTTGTAATAAGTCGACAATTTGCTTCTTTGCTCTCCTTCCCAAGCCTCATCACAGGAAGACAACATCCATTTGCTGAAGCTTTTAGCCTTAAAGGGACATAAAGTCACCAAGGGGAAACTGCAGTTTGCCCAAACACAGGTTCCAGATTTAGAACATCTGATATCAGGACGAGGGCTACACCTAGATCCAGATAGGCTTCATGGTGTCCTAAGTTGCCCAAGACCCAAAACTAAGCGCCAGCTGTGAGGTTTTTTCAGGCTAATTGGTTATTGCTGAAATTGGATTTCAGATTTCTCTTATGGCCAAATCTCTGTATGTTTTAGTAAAGAACAACAACCCCAACCCAACTTTATGGGAAGAATCAAATGACATAGCCTTAAAAGCCTTACAGGAGAATTTGATGAAACCATCTGCCCTCAGACATCCCAATTATCAGATTTACTTTTTTCTTTTTGTATATGAAAATGAAAGGAATGCCCTTGGGGTACTCACCCAAAAACATGGGAACCATCATCAACCCATAGGGTATTATGGCCAGCAACTGGACCCTGTGGCACAAGGATACCCCCGTTGCCTAAGAGCCATTACTGCCACTGCCCTTTTGATTAACGCACCAAGAAAATTATTGTGAGATCCCCTTAACCATCTTTGTACCTCTGCAGTAGAAGCCCTCCTGAATTCTCATCACACTCAATATATTTCAGCCAGTCACCTCACTTCCTATGAAATCCACTTGTTAATTGCTCCTCACATAACTCTTTTACATTGTAATAACCTTAACCCTGCTACTCTTCTCCCCTCTGTTACTGACCAAGTCCCTCCAGACTGCTTAACACACAGATCATCTCCTGACTCCTCACGATGACGTGCAGGAAACTCCTTTGGGTAACGCCGACTTCTCATGGTTCACTGATGGTTCTTATCTAAAAAGTGACAATGGGAAATACTGTGCTGGGTAGGCTATTACAAATCCTTTTGATATCGTTGAGGCAGCACCTTTACCTATGGCTACTTTGGCCTAATAGGCTGAATTATACACTTTTACACAGGCTTGTACTTTAGCCAAAGGCAAAACCGCCAACATATTTACTGGTAGTAGATATACTTTCAGAAATGTTGTGGAAGCAATGAAGTTTCCTTACTTCCAGCAGAAATAAAATTAAAAATGCCCCCTATGTTCAGGAATTATTGGATGCTATACTTTTACCTGCTGCTTTAGCTATTATCAAGATCCCAGGGCATTCAAAACTTGACTCTGTGGAGGCTAAAGGAAATCACTTTGCTGACATTTCCACAAGGAATGCAGCCCTTAAAGGAACCAACAATAGCCAAGACTCTGTCATGGTCCAAAGGGATATTTCCCCAAATGACAACTTAGAAAAAGTGGCTAGAGAAGCCCAACAATTGGCCTCAGAAAAAGAAAAATGAGATTGGAAAGTCAACAATAGTTTGATAAAAAGACAAATCTCTGGTTTGGACCAAATAACAACCCAGTCCTACCACACTCTAAAATTCCCACTCCTAACCACTGTAAATGCATTAAACCATTAAAAGAATTGATCCAATTCACAAAAAGAATCGTGCATATAATTACATGCAAACACTCTCCTAGGCTGCAGTTGAAATCAGGTTCTTCCTGTGTGCTTGAGAATCATTTGTATCAGCAGGATCAAACACAGTCCAGTCGTTGACATTTTGTGCTCAGAAAATGTTTGTTGACTGGTAAATACATACTTCTTACATGATTTTAGGCTCCAGTTCCCATTATTAAGATCAGGGGTCTTAAAAAATAAATAGCAAATCACAGAATACAATCCCAAAATGAACCAGAGAGCAGGAGAAATAGAGGACTCAGGAAGAGAAAACACTGTGTTACCATAATAATTTTGTTACAATCTTTTCTTATTCCAAGAATGATATTCAAAGGTCAGTCCTTCAATAAATATTTATTGAATATATTCTACTCACTGAAAGGCATTTCTTTTAGGGGGAAGGGATTGTTAAGGGAGGAAATACATGCCAACCAGAAAGAGAAGCATGTTCAAAGGTTGAAACGTTAGACCATCAAGAGACTGAGTGTAAGTTATTCAGCAGAGCAAAGCTTAAGGGTGGTGGGTGGACTAAGAGAGATAATAAGAGACAAAGTGAGAGAGATGAGCAGAGGCAGCTCATGAAGTGCCTTCTGTGCCACATTAAAGAATTTGGATATTGTTCTGGGAACAATGGGAGACTCAGGGGGTTTAGCAGAGGCGATTTGCTCAGAATTGCATTTTAGAAAAATCTCTTCTGCAAACTGAAGCACTAAACTGAGGATCCCAACCCAGAGCAAGAAGTCCATTAAATGTGGGTGGCCTGATGCAGGTAAGTGGCAGTGAAAGACGAAACCAAATTTGAGTTACACTCAGAATCAAAAAGTCTTGGTGATTGTTTGGACATGGGGAAAGAGCAAGAGAGAGAAGTCCAGGACAATCTCCAGGGTTTGGGCTCACAAATAAAAGATGACACAGAAAGAAGAATAGATGTGAGTGAAGGTTAAGAGGAAGGACATGGGGGCAGGTTCACAAGTCCAGCTCCGTAAATAAGAGCTCCTGCTGCATCTGGAAAGCTGCCATTCGGCCCTCACTGTGGTTCTAGAAACACTACATTTAAGCAATATGGATTTAGAAGTTGGTGGCCCATGCAGAAAGCTGAAATCCTAGAAATAAATCAGTTCCGCAGCCTAGTACCGCTGAGTCATATTAATCACAGCGTCATGATGGGCATAGAAGCAATTTGTAAAGAAACCATTCTCTCCACCTCTGAATCTATACAGTGAGCTATAAATAACTTGAATGACGGTAGCAGAAAGAAAGCAGAAACAGTGAGATGTACACCAAGAAAGAAAATCAATTTAATCTTTGTGTTCACGAGATGGTATGATTACAATTTAAAATACTTAATTCAAAGCAGCCTAAATTTTGCACTGGAAGCAGATTACTAATTCCAGCTGTGAGACACTAGTCTTCTCCTACTCTCTTACGAGCACACTGCCTCTCACTGTGGAGAAACTCATAAATAACCTGTAGTTGAATTAGATAAGAAATGCTGAATTACTAAAGGCATAAGATAAGACAAAAGAAGAGAGGACTCAGGACAACACAGAACAATGAGTTCTGGTTCTAATCTTAACTAGCTGGTTGACTCTGGGAAATTACACTCTCTACGACGACTTTTTCTCATGTATAAATTGAGCTCTTATGTTCCATGTTTTCTTGAGTCTCGATTATCTACAGGCCAGGATGCTAAAATGGCCTTTACATTCATGCAGGGTTATTCACAGAAACGAAAGGAAAGGAAAAATATTTATTGAGTGTTACTATAGGCCAGGAACTGCTGCATTGTTTGCACATATTTCACTTCATTTCAAGCTTTCTACAAACCCATGAGAAAAAGCATGAGCAGAAGATCAAGGACTTGCCCGTGGCTACAGAGTAAGTGATTGAACCAGGATTTAAAGGCCTATTAGGATTCAGCATCACTTTTCACTACCCACATTGCTTTTCCCAAGGAGAATAGTCACCTGTTGTTTTCCAAATGAGAACTGACAGCAAAAGAGGAATTGGAAACTATTTTCTGGGGCCAATAGGCCCACAGCACAGGGGTTTACAAGCAACAGGGGGAAAATCAAATTTCCAGACAGTAAGGTTTGTCAAAAAGGGTTTAGGAACTCTTTTTCTTTTAAAGATCTTTAAAACATGACATATTTTCACCTTTCTAGAGTGGATTAAATGTGACCCTTGCCAAGAGCCAGAGAACGAGAATAGACGATATTTCAAAGACCAGACCAACTTATATTATTAATCGATTTCTCAGTGTTTAGTCTCTTGTCAGAACATTATCACTAATATAATAATGAGCACAAATAGGGATTCTAAAAAGCAATTATGTATATCCAAACTATTTAATGTATAGTAATCATATTCGGAAAAAAACCCAACTTGATGCTCCTTCTGCATTAAGTTGTTATAAAGATGAAAATGTCTGATTCAATGACTCCTATTTGACTTGGGAAATTCATTTTCAGATGGATTAACAGTTCGTAAAGTTATCCACTTTCAAAAAGAAAAAGACTCATCAATGCTGTCTTACATTTGACAGAAGATTATTTCTTCCACAAACCAAATTCACGTAGCTTACCTCCAAGCTCCTGCTTCTCAAATTATCAGTAAAAATCACCTACTTTAAACTAATGAAGACTGCTCTAAATGAGAAAAAATGTTGTTGCCAGGCAACAAAGACGACATCGGGACTTTCTTCTCTCTCACCAGATGTATACTGTCAGCATCACTAGCTGAACACTGCTGAGATGACACTGTGTCTCTATAACTGTTTTTTCCCCAATCACAACTTGTCATGCTAAACTATATAAAATTTCTTTTCCATGAATGAAAAAAAGAGATGAATTTATTTTTGACTATTACATTGAGAAAAACAAAAATAAAGCTGACAGTAGTGATTCATTTGTATTATTGAAGACTCTGCATTCTACTATTTGAAAGTGGCATAGGGTATATCCTGGGCAAAAGCACCGCCAGTCCAGTCCAACTCAGCCCTTTGAGTTCCACAGTGTACATTTCAAGAGTCTAGTTCAATCCACTGTCTTTGAAAATACAGGCCTGTACTTTAATGAAATCCTACCACCATAGCCCAAATTTGATGGACTCAGAAATTATAAAGTAGAACCCAGGAGCAGGGAATGACGAAAAGTAAAAAACTAAAACCTAAGAAAGCAGGATTTGGTTTTACATAGAAATATTTTATTCCAAGATCTGCAGCCAGAGGAACGTTTGCTAGTGGCTATTGGCACCCAAACCACAGAGAACAGGTTTTAAACAATTAAAGATAGAATCCTCAAGGTAAAGTCACCAAAAGGATGCTTTCCTCACTGTCATGTTAGCCACGTAGAGCCTCTTAGGCCTTAGTCCTAGGAAGGCATTTTGCAATCAAATATACAGGATTTTGCATGGGTCACAAGCTAAATATGTTTAAGTTAGAAGAAAGTCATATCTAGCACACAGTTGTAAATGTTAAAAAGAAAAAAAAAAAAGAAAGAAAAAGGCAGAAATAACAACAGTCATAAAGCTACCAATTGTGGAATAAAATGAAATCAGAAAGTCACCTGAGAACAAGATGGACTCTGTGTGGCTAACTGAGACCTGAAAAACAAAAGCAGCCACGATGGGACCAGGGCGCAGTCACATACTCCGAAAAAACCACAGAATGCACTCTTAAGGGTTTGACTCTGCCAAAGTTCCTGATTTTACAAAAGTCCCTAACAGCCACCTGGAACTGTGACCTGCACCAACCAATCAGGACTAAGCAGGCCTGCATCCCTCATTTGCATAAACGGACCTGAGTGGGAACGTAGGCAGAAACTTTTTTTTTAAAAGACAAGCCCCCTTCATTTGTTCTCCCTGATCGGATCATACTTTCAGTTGCTGTGAAGGCTATGTCTCCCCATTTTGCAAAATGAATGAGCAATAAAGCTTTCCTAACTAAATTCTTGTATTCCTGAGATTTTGGTTGACACAATGTTGAATTTCAGAGATGAAGAAAATTCCCTATGACAGACTAAATTTAGGACTACAGACTGACTAGACTAAAATCTCTCTGCAATAAGTATATCAACTCAGACGCATGAAAGTGGAATGTCTGAGAAGGCCAGTGTAACAAAGGAAGAGGATGATCCAGAAAAAAAAGGTGGCTTCAACTTTGATACTTTACCTATGAAATCCTCAAATCCTGGCTAAGCATTTCTCAATTAGTCTACTTAGGGGAAATGAGACAGTACTACATTTGAGCCATACCATTTCCCATGGAGATCTCTGCTTAGGATAATTGTTATTAAACTGTAATTAATTATTCCATTTTGTGGTTTTGATTCTTGTATATAAAATGTATTGCTGTCTTTAAAAAATACGGAGCTAATGGATCTTTTCCAGATAAACCTAAGGATAAAGACTGAATTGGGTTAGCCTAACAAATTTTTGTGGTTAAAACTGTTTTCCCAGTTGTCTGTTCTCAGGAAGTATATCTTATCAAACTGTACAAAAAATAAGGATTATTGTGTCAAGTAGCCTTGACGCATTTTAATAATATGGTATTAGGGTGTGTGTGCTTTTAGGATCAATGATTTTGACTTAAGAATTGGCATGATTGAAGTTTGCTGGAGCCTTTGGGTCCACTTTAAAAAAATCCAGAATTATCAGATTCCTCCTCAAAGGAGGTGGATTTAGACTATATTTAGAATATAGTTACTTCAGAACTGGCAATTGCAATTAAAACTGCAGCAGTTCAATCAAACAGGGAGAGAAATACTGTGATTATTCCAAGATATAAGAACTCAGCAAAGATGGTTTAAGGCAGATAAAGTAAGATCAATAACTTCAATCGTCACCAATGTCTCAATCCATTAGGTGACGACTGTTTTCTCATTGAAATCCCTCCTTAGGGTTTTTTAAATTCTATAAAGAATTTTATTTCCCCACTAAAGTGATGGAAACAAAACCAATAAACACACAACAAAATCACCCAGTGCTGCTCAAGTTGGTGGTCATTACATTGTTTCAATTACTTCATCACTACCTGGCCATAAGGACACTTGAACGCTTTCAACGTGAGCCCCATGTCTTCTGAGGGAACCACACAGATATGTCTGCCAGCAGGTAGAAAGAATCATGAATTCTTTTCATTAAACCCTTTACACCAAGTTGTCCCTTATAAAAGCCATGGCAGAACTTGAGTATTCTGACTTTGTAGTCATGTCTTTAATTAACTGACAGATAGCAAGTGAAAGAATAAAGTGTTTCCACCTACAATTAAATCACATTTTAAGTGGGATGCCAAGCTGTTTGGTTACAATCATTTCTAAACCAGTACCACATCTTACAGTAAACAAGAAGGAAGGAAACGTGGTTGGGGGCGGGGAGCAGAAGGGAGGAGGGAAGGCATGAAAGAAGGAAGGAAATCTCAAAAAGGAATAAGGTCTACTATATTTTGGATTTTAGTAGTTAGTCTCTGAAATTTAAAGAATCTTTTTTTTTTTTTTTACTTGGCCATTCATTTATACGGAAAACAATCCCTTTATAGTCATCTTAAATCAGAAAAAGAAAATTCTTGCAAAGACACCAAGCACTACACTGACAGTTCTTTCTAAAATTGTGCTGTTTGATTTCTGGAAAAGCCACTCTTAGTACTAAAAATGATCTATAACAGTACAGTCTTTTATCTGGCCGTTGTGCACCTGAGGATAACAAAGTTCTGCCTGTTTATTTTTTTGCACATGAATGACCACGTCTTAATGGAATGATTATCTATTCTTTTAATTTCCCCTTTTTAAATTATGATTGTAGTACCTCTGTTTCTTTGTCTCTATGTAAAAAAGAAAATGAAAAATTCAGTCAATAATCCAGATTTTTTCAATCATCTTATGGATAAGTTACTGTGAAGATAAAACATCTGGGGGAATGACAACAATTCATCTTTTAACCAGATTTATGACTCAAATGACGCAACCCTCCTATCTAAACTTAGCAAGACCTATTTCCTTCAGGAGAGCATTAAATGTTTACATTATTACAGTCCGAAATGAGGGCTTAATGCTTCAGTGGTGTTGAACAGCGGCAATTCTTTATTAAAATGCTCCTATGAGGAGTTGATCTGTTCTTGAATTTTGCACAGATTAGTTCTCAATTTAGAATCTTAGGTATTATTTAAATCAGACATCAAACAATGTTGATATTAATGGGTCAAAAGACGATGTTAGTCACTAGAAATCCGTCGTTGCTAATATAAATTTCACTTGTGTAACAAAAACAACATGGGAATAAAATGGATTGACTGTTGAATGCCTTCTTAGAACCCAAGCCACAGGAACTACTCAATTTTTATTCATACATTTTAGTTACTTAACATATCCCTTACTAATTTCAAATTACACAGCAACAGTTTCTAAACAGCTCATTTGTACACATATATTAATGTAATCAGAGAGCAAATTCATAAATTATACATTGTATAGAAGGCTCATAAAAGTGTGTGACTGTATTCAAAAAAATCAATTTCTAAGTCAATAACAAGAAAGAGAGACCTTGTAGAAAACTTGAAATTTGAAATAAAGAAAGTATTCCTTTGACCAAAGCTTAACATTCCCTCAAATGTTATCAGATTTTTACTGGCACACCTCTTGGGGAAGTGCTCCACCATCTAGTTGATATGTAAAACATTAGGAAACTCTAGAAATATTGACTTTTTTTGCCTAAGTGTTAACAATAACCCACAAAGTACTTGCCTTTTTCCTCTCGTGATTTAACATTAATTTAATACCACCTTAAGATAAATTTGACATCACTTTAAGAAAGATGAATGGCTGCAAATGTTAAACTTCAGTATCACTTTGCAATTACTTACCACAGTATACAACTTTGAAAATAATGAATTGATTTCTTCTATGCAAATGAATAAAGATTGTAACTAGATTTTGTTAGTAGCTGACATCTGCATCACCTAGGATGAATTTCTTTTATAAAGTACAAAACTACCTAGCTAGCTAACTCCCTCCCTACCTATCTGGGTGTATGTATTTGTGCACTTTAACTAGACATAATATCAAATGCTATAAAACTGAATGGGGGTTGTGGAAAGAATCAGTTATTATTAGTAGAAATCCACTATGTTTTCCACAGTAACCAGCAGTCATTCAAACCTGATTAAAGTGACAGCACACTGACATAATGTGGTTATTAATTCCCTCTGAACAATACGTTAAAGAAAAATTGCAAATTTACATGAAACTCAGTGCCCACCAGGGACCTCCTGTGCTTGTTTGTCAGGCATCAGTGAGCTTTTTTGCAAGCCTGGTTGCACTAACCACATACATCTGCACAGGCTATTATACACAAAGATGTCAATGAGAAAAAGTAAAAGAATCATAATTTTATTTATTAACATGTTGGTTTCCTTCAACAAGCTTTGGCATAGTCACCTTTAATAGGGAAAAACAAAACCCTTCTGCAAGCATTTGTGTAAGGTCACCGTGTTGGAAACGACCCCTCCATTTTGATCGGGAAAGGAAAATCATCCCAAAGGTGACAAGATATTTCCCTCTTCCTGCCCAGAAAAATAACTGTTAGGACTTTCCTGGTGAAAAGGATGCATCAATGCTATAAATACTCTTCGTTTCAGAGGGATTTTCATTTGTTTTATGTATTTCACACATAGCATTGCTCTTTCTCCAAATTCAGTCTTATTCATTTTTTTTCCTGAATAGTTACAATCTAAATTTAGATAAGAAATTTCTCCCTTAGCAAACCAAACTAGAGAGAATAAAAATTCTCTTTCTGATTTTTGTCTTATTTAAGGAATGTGTATTCTGTTCTGATCATTCGTTTTATATTTCATACTACAAATGAAATAGAAAACTCTTTTTCCAAAAAGCAATATCCAAAAAGATAATATAAAAAGTATAATTTATCAGAATTAAAGAGTTTTAAAATATCAAACAATAAATCTCAATGTTAGTCACTCACTTGATCTTCTAGATTCTAATCATTTTAAAAATCAGATCTAATTTTTGCAAAGAGACTTTATTAATTTTTTAATCCAAATTTGATTCTCTGTCCCAGTGACCCAGAAGATAGGAATCTGAGAACAAAAGGATTGATGTAATTCATTGAACTAAGTGGGACTGAACTGAAATATGTACATGCGAAGGTTCTCATAGCTCACAGCTACTGTCAGTGGGTCAAATGGAAAACCCAACAAAATCCCTCGACTCAGTGAGGAGGAAAAGAGATTCCAGATAATCTACTCACTCTCACATATGCACACAATCATCCCTCAAAAGATGCAGCAGAATTTTTATTTGTACCAAAGTTTATATTCTAGCCACTTTATAGGACAATTTGTTTCCCAAGGATCACTTAGTGGGAAGAAAATAGAGAATAAACAAAATAAGCAAATAAATACATTGCATCTATAATGATAAGTGTTTTGGAGACAAGTACATTTCTCTGCCTTGAATGCTAGATAGAAGAGATCTGATTTTATAGAACACAAGAAGGGAGCCAGAGAACCACAGGAAATCCTATGACAGAAGCAGTGCTTTAAAAAAATACTCTGGGAGCGGTGCGCAGGGTGTACAGGCAAGTGGAAAGAACAGAGATGAGTGATGAGGATAATTTAAATCAGGGCAGGTGATAGTGCAGTCACTACAGCTCAAAAGCAATGGGAATATTAAAGGTGGGATGAACTCACCAGAAACTTCAAAGAAAAATCTGAGATTTAGTGACTTACTGGATATAGGAAACAAAGAGGAGGAGAAGCAAGGGGTCCTCAACACTTTATTCCTAGGGACCAAGAGAATAGTGGCATCAAGGTCATTTACGAAGACGTTATTAACAATAGGACAATCAAAGAATTGCTTATTTCTAATGAAAACAGAACCACCTGAATCCTGAGCTCATGCCTGACGGTCATAGTTCAGAATTTCCTCCAATCCTTGTAGTGGTTTTGAGCATTTCTGCAATATTTACATACATGCTTGGAAAATGCTCACCAGTTTGCCACCAATGGTCCAAGACGGGTACTTTGAAGATCTTTTTAGACCATTCCAGGGTCTCCACATCACATCGTTCTCCAGCCACAAATAATGTTTTGAACCTGAATATAAGAGGGAGAGTAAATTCAATTTATTCCTTGAAAATCAGTCTCAATAATTTCATCTACATTCTTTTAAACACTGTAGAATATAACCTCATTAATTCTGTCAGAAGAAAGCAGTCATATTAGCAGTATATCATACTGTAAAACGGTGAGAGGTATTATTTGTTTTGACTCAAATGTAATCAAATGCACATCACAGCATTCAAAAGTAGAATTCACAGCTACAGCGTCTCAGTTTCGAGAAGAGCAATTCAGTTGATCTTTGTAATATATCTGTCATATTCATCTAATGATCAAAGATAAAAACCTTTTCCTCCTTGGGGCCAGCCCAGTGGCGTAGCAGTTAAGGTCATGTGCTCTGCTTCTGCAGCCCAGGGTTCGCAGGTTCGGATCCCGGGCGCAAACTGATGCACTGTTTGCCAAGCCATGCTGTGGCGGCATTCCATATAAAGTAGAGGAAGATGGGCACGGATCTTAGCCCAGAGCCAATCTTCCTCAGCAAAAAGATGAGGACTGGCAACGGATGTTAGCTCAGGGCTAATCTTCCTCACAAAAAAAAAAAAAAAAACCTTTTCCTCCTTCACATTATCTCTGCTAATTTTAACTCAAAGTTTGATTGCTATATTCTTCTTAAGGCTATACACAAAAATATACTCACAAGTACCAGCTAAAGCAACAAATCTGCTCATAAATTTGATGCACTTGTTCCTTCTCATGAGTTCCTTTGGCAAAGATTACTCTGATTTTATGCATATATTTCCCCTATTCCAAGGACATATATAGGAAAGATAGGTGATTAAAAAGTAAATGCCATTATGGCCTTCCAGGTTAAAGACTCTTATCAAAAGGAATACAAGATTACTAAGAGATGAAGAATCTTTAGCAGGGAGCACCATGCCACAGAATAGGAAGAATGAAATAGAAAAACAGAATTGGTTTCATACTATTGGTGGTTCATTGAGAGAATAACTACTTTTCTTCCATTCGCAATGCCCCCATGACCCGTCTGTCCAAAAAAAAAAGAAAAGGAATGTGTGTATGAAAAGTTAATTCATTATCATCAAAGTAAAAAAACAATCAAACAAAAAATCCTGCCAACTCATCCTGAACAATGTAATATAGCCACAGAAGATTTTTTACCATTCTGTTAATTTATCATATACTCTCATGAAGATTCACGGGGATTCAAATATTGCCACCTTTATGTTCCAACAACATTCAGTTTCTGTCTCTGCTATAAACAGAGATATATAAACATGCTATAACAGAGATATAAACATGTATCTCACTCTACAATTATTTGTTTCTTATCTGTTTCCCACTGTGGACTGTGAGCTCCCTAGGAGCATAAATCCTTATGACCTCAATACCAATCAAAATATATGGAATTTTTAGGTACTTACACTTTTCTAGAAGCTTAGAAAGATGAAGGACAGAGGTGAGCAGCTGACAAAACTGATGCCAGCTTGACAGCTTGATGCATTCTTCCAAGTAAAAGATAAGGCATGTTGGGCCGGCCCTGTGGCTTAGCTGTTAAGTGCGTGCGCTCCGCTACTGGCGGCCCGCGTTTGGATCCCGGGCGCGCACCGACGCACCGCTTCTCTGGCCATGCTGAGGCTGCATCCCACATACAGCAACTAGAAGGATGTGCAACTATGACATACGACTATCTACTGGGGCTTTGGGGAAAAAAAAAGGAGGAGGATTGGCAATAGATGTTAGCTTAGAGCCGGTCTTCCTCAGCAAAAAGAGGAGGATTATCACAGATGTTAGCCCAGGGCTGATCTTCCTCACAAAAAAAAAAAAGATAAGGCATGTTGTTTTGCAAGAGTGTGGAAACTGACAAAGGAACAGTGGCTCCAAGAGAGAAAACTTCTGGCTAATTTGGGAAATTTTAAGTATATAACATAAAAGTGAAAAACTAAAGAGGAACCACTTGGCTTTCATGGACTCAATTAGTAGTCTAGGAGGCTAAGTGGAAACAGTACAGGTTGAGTATAGTACAGAAAAAAGAAGGGATGACAAATCAACACTGAAAGGGCTGTCTGGGGAATCTGGGCAAGAGAAATGGGGAAGCAAGATAGGAATAACCATGATGGAAGAAAAATACCAGTAGAAATAGCAGGGTCACAGACTAGAAGTTACAGAAGAAATAAAAAATTGAGTGAAAGCGAACACCATAGAATCAGAAAAAAGGTATAGTTGGGAGAGAAGGCGATTTCAAATTTCAAGACCCTGAAAATGTGCCTGTTCTGAGGGATGATAGTGCTTGTGGTAGCTGAGAGTATCTAATATTGAAAGACACTAGGGAAAATAAGAGTGTGTTGACAGAAGGATTATCATCAAGATATTAAAAATCATTCAACGATGGTAGCAGTCAAGAGTAGAGAGGAAGTCCATGACTTGTTGAATATAGTTGCTGGAGAGAGCTCTGAAGAGGAGGAGAAGGTGTTAAAAATAGATGGAGTGAAATTCAACCGAAGATTGGAAATTAAACTGATAGAATGATCAAATTCTCATGGGATCAACTTTAACATCCTCCTTAACTTTTATAAATAATGATGACCCAAAGGTATAGTTTAGCCTCAATAGTGGAAAAATAATGAGAGTTTAATTATTCTATGGAAAATCCTGGTTGCAAACTGTTGAAAACGTGTTAATTAATTTTTAAGTATAAATCACTGATAAATGATGTCTATACTTGAAGTGCTACTACCTGAAATTATTCATGATAATTTTCATCTACAGATGAGGCAAGCTTTCTATACACGAAGGTGTCAAAAGAGGCTGTGGTAAATTTGTGTAAAACATTCGATGTAATGTTACTGTTCAACGTGTTTTCTGAGAAAAAAGGATCACCATCTGCTAATATAAATATATTTAAGGAATAAAATTACCTTATTGAAACATGTTATATTTTTCGATGATGTAATTAGATCCATGAGAATTACCTAGATCAGTATTGTCCAATTGAAATATAAAGTGAGCTACAAATGCAAGAAATATATGTAGTTTAAAATTTTCTAGTAGTTGGGCCGGCTCCGTGGCTTGGCGGTTGGGTGCGCGCGCTCTGATGCTGGCGGCCCGGGTTCGGATCCCGGGAGCGCCCCGAGGCACCACTTCTCCATCCAACGCGAGGCCGAGTCCCACGTACAGCAACTAGAAGGATGTGAACCTATGACATACAACTATCTACTGGGGCTTTGGGGGGAAAAAACTGAATAAATAAAATCTTTAAAAAAAAAAAAAAAAAAATTTTCTAGTAGCTACATTCAGAAAAGTAAGAAGAAACACGTTAAAATAATTTAAAAGATATTTTATTAAACCAAATGAAAATATTATCATTTCAATATGTACTAAACATAAATATTACTAGTGAGATATTTTAGTCTTTTTTTATACCTAGTCTCAATGTGAACTAACCACATTTCAAGTGCTCAATAGTCACAAGCAGCTAGTGGCTACCAAATGGGAGAGTGCAGAGGCAGAACACGACTTTCCAAAGAAGCAGCAGAATTCTTACGCTAGCCAGGATGACAAAAAATTTTAATTTAATACTGCAAACACAATTCCTCCACAACATTATGTGGATAATTTCTTTTGACTTGAGTCTCTGTGCACGTACATGTATGAATGTGCAAGTGCCATTAAATGCTGCAAGACAATCTATTACTCACTCTTTCTACAAGACTGTCATCACAACAGCTTTGCAAAATTTGGGGTTTGATTTGGTTTAATAACTTGGCATAGTTTTAGAACTTCAGATAATGGTGCAATGCACTGTCAAAAATAATGATTGAGTAGCTGCCTAGTGGTATATTTTCCAGCTATACATCCAAAATTATCTAGGAGCCGTCTTTTAACAAGGCAAGTTCCAAAGGTAAACTTTAATTTGAATTTTGTGGATCCACACTTGAATAATGTGGATCAATCACTTTGGTGAGTACCCTCTGGAGGTATTCAAATATGCTAGGGCAATATTTAAAACATTAAGAAAAACGAAGAGAGACAGATAAAAACGATGAGAATGGGAGAACAAAAGGGGGCTTTAATAAGATGCAGAGACTAGAAAAAAAAAGTCAGATAATTACTACATATATATTTGCAATTTGAGATAATATTTAGATAATCAAATATGTATTCACTTAGAACTTGTTGAAAATTTGGATCAGCAGTTATCTCATCTGACAGAACTGTTATAGCAGAATGGAACAAATATTAATACATTAACTTATTAAAAATAGGTTAAAGTATAACAAAGATTAGTGTAAAGTTTTAAAGTTTAAAATGAGGTTGACACATCTATGATTTTAGATGCCATGTAAAAACAAGACAAAAAGGTATAAATACCGTATTGTCGATAATCCTATGACTGAAAAATATGAACATACTTTAATTGTATCTTATTCAAACAGTTAGGTTCCAGATATTTTAGAAAACTTCCGTCATTAAGAATACTGTGAATTATAGGGTAAATGAGAAGCAAGAGATGCCATTTGGAGAGGCAGGCCTGGGCCTTGTCAAGAAAGGGCTTGTAGAGCATTCTAAGAAATTTAGGTTTCATCACGAAGGCAGTGAGAAGCTAATTAAAGCCAATTAAAGATTTTAGACAGGAGAGTGGCATAGTGAGGTTTTTGCTTTAGGAAGACGTCATTAGCAGTAATGTGGAGGATGGAAGGAAGAAGGTCAGGCAAGGACCCCAGGGGGCTGGGCTTCGGGAGGCTCCACCCAGAGGTGGAGATGGGGATTATTCAGGAGGTCTGAGCAACAGGATTTATTACTATATACAGTTCACATTTCCTCGAAAATCCTTTAGAAATACGTCGTATGTCAATGGAAGAAGAAAAGCCAACACACAAACAAACAAAAAACCCAAACTCTCAAATACCTAATTCTAAATAAAAGTAAAATTTAAGAGAGCATGATCAGGTGGAAAACACCAGCATCCAGGACAAATTGTAGAAGCAGGAAAGACTGATTGAAAACGTTCCTCATTCCTTGCTTTTGGGCTGCTTCAAAGTGTACTAAATAGATACTTTTGATGACTGACAAATTTAGATTAAGTTAAAAATACCATACTTGCTGTTGTATAATATTGTGGGAAATTTTAAGAACAGAAAGAATACATATGCACACACATATATGTATGTATTAGGTATATTGTTGTACTTTTGCCGTTTATGACTACAGGGAGTTTCAAACACAGTTTTCTTACTAACCAAAAAAGGAGTTATTCTTTGTATTTCACTGAAGGTGTAATCATTTTCTAGAGCATATTGTATTTTTTCTATCTCCTTTCTTCATCAAAAGCACATGTATAATAGAATTTATTAGTCCCAAACTTTTCTTTAAGAGCAGAAATAAATTTCCAATAGTTTTCTCTTTGAAAAAAAAAAGAATATTATGCATTTAGATCACTGTACTAAAATTTATAAAATGATGGTTTTGGATGATTCCAACAGTATAGGCAAAGAACAACCTAAAGGAAGAGTTTTATATACATCAGAGGCCACATTTCCATTATCTGTCAAGCCACAGATTACTTCAAAGAGCTGTGGATGGTCCAAATAGTCATGTGTTTAGTTTATATATAAAACTAAAGATCTAGAATTTCAAAAATATTTATTAATAAATACATAATGTAAAATACTGTCAATTAAAAAATGTTAGCACACAATACAAAATAATTTTTGGCTAATCAAGAGTAATACCTTGCTATCAGCATTTTTGCAAGTTTTAATTAATTTTTAAGCTAAGTAAACTACAGTTAACCTAATTAATTGATTATAATAACAAACCATGCATTAGCATTGAGTTCTTATCTGATGGCAAATTTCAGCATTACATATCTTAAAACTTAGCATTTATTATTATGGTTTTGCATTATAATCCTATTGCTTTTTTTCTTAGGTTTTCAATACATTAGTATCATTATGGTAGCACTCTTCATGCTGACACTAATAAGCAAAACAGAAAGGTATGATATTCCATAAAGAATTGTAAAAGTGAGAGCCAGCCCTGATAAACTAGTGGTTAAAGTTTGGAGCTCTCACCACTTCGGTAGCTTGGGTTCATTTCCTGGTCACAGAACCACACCACTCATCTGTCAGTTGCCATGCTGTGGCAGCAGCTCATATAGAAGAACTAGAAGGACTTACAACTAGAATATACCACTATTCACTGGGGCTTTCGAGAGGAAAAAAAAAAAAAGAGGAAGATTGGCAACTGATGTTAGCTCAAGGCAAATCTTCCCAGCAAGAAAAAAAAAAAAAAAAGAATAGTAAAAGTGATATCTGGCTTCCCTGCAAGTCAGAAAATCCCTTCCACTTCCACTAAAATCACTTTACTATTTATTAAAAGCAGAAGAAAAATTTTGAGATTATTGGTGATTTAGAAAAATGTCAAAGAAGTATAGATGATTCCTCTTCCTAAATATACTAGAAAATAACAATTTTATATTAAAATTCCTGAAACTTACCAAAAGTTATTATTTTTATCAATTACAGACTCCAAATCGTATAATATTAATGAAAATAAATATATTATAA
This sequence comes from Ceratotherium simum simum, assembly GCF_057802395.1. Classification (NCBI taxonomy): domain Eukaryota; kingdom Metazoa; phylum Chordata; class Mammalia; order Perissodactyla; family Rhinocerotidae; genus Ceratotherium; species Ceratotherium simum. The sequence goes on from NC_141924.1 coordinate 39,180,712, forward strand.
ACAAAGATAAGATTTAGGAATAAGACATGACTAATAAAATAATTTAAAATCTTTTAATAAATATTTAATCAAATATTATTTAAATCCTAATTCCTCATAGTAAACAGAACCATGGTATGTTATTTGATTTTTTTATAACCAAATGATTACTGAAGGAAAAAAATCTTAGTATAAATCTTATAATTAAAGATAAATTATAAGATAATTTAAAGATAAAATCACGCCTAAGGGCATGAGTTGTCTTATTTTTTAAAGGACATTTAGTGGCTTACAAAAAAAGAACAGAAACATTTTTCAACATGTAGATTGCTCACTAATGATCTGGCCGTTATTTTACTAATAATGCAAAGAGATAAATGCCCCATATAGAAAAATTCAAAAATAGATTTTTGTTTAAAAAGTACATTTTATAAACATTAAAATTAGCCGTTCATAATAATTAGACTCTCTGGAAGGTAAATTTACCCATATTAATTACATATGTCCTATATCTGCACTGTACAATACGGTAGCTACTAGCCACCTGTGGCTATTCTAAATATAAATTAGTTAAAATTGAAAAAAATTAAAAATACCAATTTCTTCGTCAAGAGTTCAGTAGTGACATGTGGCTAGTACCAACCCTATCATAGAGCTCAGTTTTATTGGATAGTGCTGCCCTATATTACTGTGGACTAATTAAATATATAGGTGATATTCTGGTGATGGTAACACATGGAAAGCTAAATCTACTTCCAAACGTATAACACTACAAAGACAAAACAAAATCATACTATACAATATCCAGAGTAGAAAAAAAAAGGGAGGGGGGTTAATGAGAATGAGAACTATATACCTTTCCCCAATTCTATATAAAATTGAGTACAATTCAAGACTCAAATGAAGTTGAAAATTAAGCAAAAGGGAAACAGAAAAAGGGTAATGTTGTCAAATTAATTTTAGTCCAAAATAGACAGGAAGCTGCATAGAAATGGATAAAAAGCCAAAGATAAATTCTGGTGAAGAATTTTTAGGTAATACAGTGGGAGAAGAAGAAAATTAAAATGAATATTTCTTTCAAGGTCTATAAACTACCAAACAAGTGAAAATTATTCTTCACTTGTGCCAACAGAGGTTAAATAAAAATAGATTATTTCAGTGATGCCTCATCGACTTCTAGTTCACATGACAGAGCATCATTTTTTTTGCCGTCAATGTCCCTGTGGTTGTCTCCATCTTCCCTTCATTCTATTTTCTTCTACTGCCCCCACTAGAAAATTCAAATTACCTTTTGAAAACACTCTCTATCATTTTGTTAGTGTTATTTATCACATGAATTCTGGCTTCTGTTTAAACACAATATCCCATTATAATTATAGTAACTAACTATATAAATTGAACAACGTATTTCATCAGATTTTGTTGCTGCCTGCTCTTTGCATCCCACTCCATTCTCCTTTGAGCATTTTTCCTTTCATGAAAGTCTTTGAATTTCAAGTTCTCTTAGCTTTGTCCATATGAACATTTTTCTATTTTGCCCTCAGTCTTCAATGAAAAATTTTTGGTTTGACAATTCTCTCTCAGCACTCGGAAGATCTTTCGCTAGTGTCATCTGGTATCTATTGGCATCAGCTTGATTTTCCTCTTTGGTGCTCTGCTGATTCTCTCTGGTAGTTCATTGGATGTTTTCTATAGCCTCAATTTATGTTCTGCAATTTCCAAATGATGTGTCCAATGAGAATTTACTTATATTTAACCTGCTTAGTACTTGGACGGCACTTTCCATGTGGGATCCATATCTTTCTTCAATTCTGTAACATTTTCAATTATTGGCTCTTCATCTAACATTTCTTTAACGATTCTTCCATTCTCTTCTGAAATTCTTATTAGATGCATTTGTAGTTTCTCACTCTTCCCTCCAAATCTCTCAACTGTTCTTTCAGATTTTTTACTTCTCTCTCTCCCTGTACTGCATTCTGGCTAATTTCCTCAATATTATTTGTAATTTTTAATAGAATCTTTGATAGTGCCCATCTATTTATTTATTTAGTTTGCACCATCCATTGCATTTTTAAAATTTTTCATACCCATTACATGTTTAATAATTTTACATAAAAGGTATTACTTTATGACTTTGATCATCCTTAACATACTTATTTTAAAATTCGATTTGATTGTATTACAAAATTAATCTCATCTAGAATAAATCCACGTTCTAACTGTTGGTTATATTAGCATTAGAGTTCTTCATGTTTTGAAATTTTATTTTTCAGGCTCTTTTTGAAGAAGAAGTTCTTGTTTTTATCTCTTCCTCCCTCTCCTATGCTCATCTTCTCTGTTCAATAGGTTTGTGGGTGATGTAACTATCTCCCAGAGGATCAATGCCATAATGTTGGTCCAGAATTATTAATCCACAGTGATGCTCAGGATATCATAGATCCTATTCCAGGACAACAGGTGGGCAGTTTGGTTCCATCTCCAGTTGCTGGGCTGTTCTCTGTCTCATTCAGACCCCTAGACCAAAGCTTGCTATAAGGTCACAGTCCCAGAAAACAACTGACAGCCATTATTATCAGCTTCCTTTCCTGAGTGGGAAGTAACACCCCAGCCCATCTTCAAGTACTGAGTGAGCTCTGACTCCACAATCGAAACAGAAGAATACTGAGTCCCTATTACTCTGCCACTGCCTGCTTATACACCTAGCAAGCCTCTGGCTTCAGCCACCCTTACCACTTTGCAAACCTATTTCATTTCCAGTCCATCAGCTTATCTCTGAGGTGCTGCCTTTTCTCTTTTGTAGTATCTCTCTTTACCATGTAATTGGAAAAAAAAGGCTGCATCAAAGTATGAGGAACTATCATATCTTGAACGGAAATCCCAGCACTGAATTTTTTCTAACTTGATTAAGATTGAACTAGAAGATCATGAGAAAAGAAACCACTATGATGTGATGAAAAAGAGCAGTAAATTAAAAAGCAGAATATAATAATAATAGCTAAGACTTAGTCTATGTTAAGAACTGTTCCAAGCACTTTGCATGGATTATGTATCTTTTATTTTCATTATATTCTTGTACTATTATTATTCTTATAGCCCACACACACACAAAGGAACAAAGAGGCTACGTAACTTTCCCCGGGTCATACAGCCAGCAAACAGTAGATTTAACTCCAGAATCAGAATCTTAACTACCATACCGTACTGCCTAGTCCCAGCTTTGCCCCAGAGTAGCTTTGTAATCCTGGGGATGTTATTTCACCTCTCTGTGACAAAGTGTTCTCAACTGTGAAATAAGATGATTACACCAGATGATTTCTAATCTATTTTTCCCAACTCTAGTTGTCTAGGATAAAATGAATTTATAGTTCTGGTCAACTCCCTATTTCAGAGTACACCCTTAAATTTGTTTTGGGAGCTATAATTCTTGGCAAATCTCCAAATTTATTTTAAAACAATCTTTAATGAAATATGTAACACATTTTAAAAAGAAAACTTCATCACTCAAAATGTTCTATAAGAGAAGAGAGAAACAAACTCTGCAAATAAATCATGAGCCTACGTTGATAATATCAAGTGAATGTCAATTCAGTAAGTATGAAATGTCTTGAACACAAATATAAAATTCAAACTGTTGGGGCTGGCCCAGTGGTATACTGGTTAAGTTCTCGTGCTCTGCTTCCTTGGCCCGGGGTACGCAGGTTTGGATCCCAGGCACAGACCTATGCACTGCTCATCAAGCTGTACCATGGTGGCGTCCCACATACAAAACAGAGGAAGATAGGCACAGTTGTTAGCTCAGGGCTAATCTTCATCACCAAAAAAAAAAAAAAAAAAAAATTCAAATTATAGCCATATGAGAAGTCTTGAGTTCTGGTCTTGTTCTGTCTCTAATGGAAATTTAACTTATTTGGACCTCAGTTTCCTTGTTTTTAAAGTGAGAGAGTTGGATTTTTGAGGTCGCTTCTGTTTCTAACAGTCTCTCAGTCCACAAACGAGAATCTATTAAAGTAGTTCAGTGAAGGTATTATTTGAATAGACTAAAAATATATGAAAAGCAAAAGCTGCTTTCATACCATGAATGACAAAAATCCCTGGGTCAAGTTGATTTCCTAATTTACCGCTCGTAGGAAGATGACATCTCTGGTATTTAGTTAAGAGTGTGGGCCCCAGTGAGATTGCCTGATTTAGTTTCTTTCTACAGAGTTACTTAAACTTTCTGGTCCTAATGGTACTCATTTGTAAAATGAGGATAACCCCAATTCCGACTTACTGTGATGATGAAATGCGATAACAAACTTAAACTGCTTATGCCTGACACAGTAGGTGATCAGTAAGTGTGTGCATTTATTAATAGTAGTAATTGGAATAATCAAGGGTGTTTACAGAGTCTGCATTCTTAAATATCTATTAAAAACATATGTGCACATCACCATGAATAACTTAGGTGCCTAAAGACAGAGGGGCACGACCGGGGGAACTTACAGCAATTTCTCTTACACTAACATCTCATACTGCATGTCTATATGTATTAGTTTGAAAAGTGATGATTTAATAGGCATTCAGTATTGTTTGATGCTTTATACATTAGGCAAATTAGAAACAGTCCCTGCCTTCACAGTAAAGGATAATATCTAAAACCTATGTACAAATGGGAAAAGAAGATGATGCAACAAATGAGAGACCTTAGCTTGCTGGTCACACAACTTCACGCCCTGCAACCAGAATGTATTTGTCAGTAAAGAGACAGTGCGAGGAACTACATCACTATTCCTTCCAGACTTCCTGCAATTGTTTTAAGACATGGAGACTCTACATAGCCTAAAATGTTTACCAGAATCTATTTTTCCATCTTTCTGGCTGAAATGGAGGAAACCAAATTGAAACGTAGTAAATGAAGGAACAAATAGAGGGTGAATAGAAATATTATAATGGAAGATTCATTTTATGAACACCCTTTGATTTTAATAAGAGTAAATTTTTATATAAATTCAGATATATTTTTTCATAAAATAAAAACATCAAAGAAAAAGAAACAAAACCACTGACCCTGCCCAAATTGAAAGCTCCTTGCTTACATTTGCAATTAGTGTATGGTATCTATTTTAACTCCTTCTTTGGGCCATAGCAACATAAAATTCATAACATCTGGCACTTAACTTAAAAAATTCAAATGGACTTAATTCAAACCCACTTTTTGACTTGAAAAAACTACAAAATCCTTCTTTTAGTTTATGATAGCAGTGACCTATTTCAAAGAGGTTCAGTAAGAACTGATGCTGGAAATTGCCTTGAAGATACAAATGGCTATAATTACCTTTGAATATACATATAATTAAACTAAAATGAATGTCAATAAACCAGCACAAAAATATGTAAACTACTCAGAGCACATTATTACAAAACAACAGAAAAATAATTTCCTTCGCTCTTTCTATAAAGGTAATTTGGACTATAATTTTCACATTTATCTGTATATATGAAATCAAATAATATTTTCCTTCTATTTAAACCATTGTTTTATTTTCAAAAGACAGTTAGATGCTATTATATATATATGCATAAATGGACTTTAAGTCATAGTCAGCATTTTACCTTAAGAAAAATATAAGCAGGGTAGTTTAAAAAAGAAATATTTTGGTAAGATTTGAACTGAAATAAACATAATATGGTATTAAAACATATCCACAGTATAGTTAAAATTCCAACTATTTCAAAGATATGTTTAGAACAGTCATTCTTAATAACATCAGAATCTTTTCACTCTTTCCATAGAGGTATTGCAGAGCCAGAAAAAATATAACGTTCATTTATTCATTCTGATTGCAGTTTTTAATGTAATTTGCCCTGTGCATCCCCAGTTCACCTTGTCAGAGAGTACTGCTTCCCCAAGGCTGCCCCAGGGTCCTGTTGACGGATTGCTCTAATTGCAGTCGGCGCTGTGAACAAGGCAGCTACTCCATGCTCCGCGAGCACACGGAAATAAGCGCCAGCATCTGGGGTTCCCACAGGCTTCCCCTACAATGAGATTCAGTTAAAATGTCACTGGGTAAAATGTCTCGTATTTCATTGAGAGTTCAATACTTACACATTTAACACAGCAATATTAATAAAATGGTGTTCTCAACATATCTTAGTTTTAAAATATTCCCATGTTCCCATAAATAAAACAAATGCCCAGGCATCAGAGAGGCCATTTGCCCCATTACAGCATACTAGAAGCTTTTCAAATTGCAATTTTTCCTTTCTCAAGCTTTGAAAGATAAGGACATGAAATATATACCACATTCGAATTAATAACATCCAACAGTCTCCTATTTGCCAAGAAATTAAATATGTGGTTTTGTGCATAGACTAAATAAGAAATATAGTTGCTCTGAATTTCTAACTTTAAATTTCTTTTTTCATGATCACTATCAGAAGCAACAATAATAATTCTCAAAATATTTGAGAAGAGAGAAAAATCTGGAGTCACAGTGACTTCTGAGCAATGACCTTTCCAATTAAATGTCGAGTTCCAAGGAATGTAACTTCAGTGAATTAAGAAAAAATCCAATAAGATATCCCAAAATGCATGTTTTCCACAGCATCAAAATGACATTATACATGTTTAGTGGAAAAATCATGCATAAAAGTCTAACAATTTGACAGACTATATAATTCAAAAGGACACAAAGCATTTTTTGATGTTGCCACAAAGTGGAAAATGAGCATGGCATTTAAATAAATCAGTAATTCTGCAAAAATCTGAAGTGACCCATAAAATCTACCTTGGTTCAGCTATATCCTCTCATTCCTCAATCCATTCTCATCACTGCTGCTTCCTGTGTTTCTAAGCAGGGTGCCTAGAATGTTAATATGTTATGTGAAAATATATATATGTATATACATATTTCATAGTCACATCCTTTTGGAAGGGATTGGGATAAACAAAGGAAAAACAGGTTTCTTATTTTAGACCATTTCTTGAAGACTTAACAGTGTTAAAGTACATCAGGAATTTCTAAGAGATGGGTAACTATATGTAACATTTCCTAAACTTCTCTATCCAAATCCCCCATCTGAGCATCCCATGGATCTCATATTCTGGGCAACACTAAGGTAAGGTGAACTAAGGTAAAAAGAGGAAAGAATTTGCTAGTGGCAAACTTAGAGATCTCCCTAAATAGAGAAAAACAAATGAGTGGATGATAAGATGAGGTAGACCATAACCGTCCAATAATTTAGACTCACTATGCATTTCTAGTTGGATCTTTCATAGGGCACTACTTAGTTTTTACTTTTATTTTTTAATGGTTACCCTTAATATTCTTTAAGGTAATTATATTTCCATTTAAAAAAAATAACCTCCTTCTTATATTCGATTACTTTTTCTCTTGCTTTCTTAATACCAAAGAAAGTATTTGTTGCAACTAGAAATTCATTTTTATTATCACAACTACCCCAGAACACTTGATTTCAGTTTATTTCATTAGCACTTCATATGCAGGTCAACGCACAGACATAGTATAAGAAGCTGCCAGATACAATCTGGCAACTCGTGTACATAATTTGACTCACAAAGTTTGAAGCCTTGAGCACAATAGTCTAAAATGAATCAGCAACTTTATTCTTTCTAAACAAGCGAGGTGAACATTTGACTTTCACTTCTTTGACCTGTTTTAGGCACTGATCAGTCCCTGGTCCACGAGACTAATGACTTGGGAAACTTGATCCCACCCACATAAAAATGATTTATTAGCTGACCTTATGCAAGTGACTTGCCCTGTCTATGCTGCCATTTTCTTGCCTGCTAAATAAGAATAAATCACTTTTCCAATATTTCCTCAATAAGCTAAAAGCACTGAGATAATATTTTAAAGTAGTTTGACCTTCACTGAAGAAAGATATTTTATAACCAATTGGAGTTAAATCCACCACAGGGCCAGTGTCATGGGACAATGATAATATGCTCACTAAGGGTGATATTAGTGCCATAATGAAAATGCTATACCGTAATGACTACCTACACAGAGGACATAATTTGATAATTTTACAGTGCCTTCAATTAATTATATCTAATCATAACAGCAATGATAGTTGAAGTATTAGAAATATTAGTTAAAAGCCATACTATACTTTTTATAAATAATATAATACAAAATAATAATAATAATATATAATTATATATATTTATAATTTATATAATTTATATATAAATATATAATATATAATATTTAATTATATTATAGAAATAATATAATATATATTTTCATTATAATAAACTATTCAATACTATATTTTTATAAATAATATAATAATAATATATAATAATATTATAATTATAAACTGTTGCATTCTAACCCTACACCAAACAAATTTCCACCGATGTTAGATCCATTGAGCATAAAAGTCATGATAACATAGCATTACTATTAGGACACTTAAGGAATGATGCCTAAAAATCTCACCATATTCCTTTGTAAGTTACCTGAACTCAGAAAAGTTCAATTGTTTTGCATTTTATTGTCCATTCCCACAAGATCATTCGATGCTATGAATACAATGTTTCACTATTTTATAATTACTTTAATATTTATATATTTTACTTTTTATTTTCTTAAGAACTTCTACTTGACCTCAAATCTTAATTAAACATAAGTTATATCAAAGAAATTGTTCCCCAAAACAGCCTGCTGATTAACACAAACACTAGGTTCCAAATGATGTAAACACTTCAAGTAATATAACGCAGCACAGAACAAGATCTTTCCTCAGAAACCATTGTTCACATACAAACAAGTCATTAGAAAGAGTCATAAGAAATTAGGTAGTGCTGATACATTCATTTATTTAATAAATATGTTTTGAGCATCCACTATGAGGCAGACACTGTTCTAAGATCTTGCTCTAATGGAACTTATATTCTAGTAATTAGGAGGGTATGAGTGTAATAATATTATTAAAAATTACAGAGCAAATGCTGCAAGCTATTTGTGTCTAATAAAAGGAAGGAATACAGTAATAAACATAGGACCCATATGTTCTCAGCACCTATCACCACTCGTAGCTTCAGAGAACTGAAGCAAAGCCTGTAAGCCTCTTTCATTATGAACTCTAAATAAACGTGACTCAGTGGCTTGTTGGTTTTATTGAACGTTCTTCTCTCCTGCCCTCCTGCACATACACGGCCTCATGGGCACACACAGACACACATGCACACATAGGCAATGTAATCCCTTTGCAATGCTTTTTCAAAGTAACACACTTATTATGCTGAGCTGCCTGGAAAAAACAACACTGATTCTAGAACTTGCATATTCAGTAAGGGGCAATAGCCCAAACACTATTCAATTTAAAAATAAAAGATTCTAAGATTGTAGGGATTTTTAACAAACAACATACGGATCAAAAGCAGTAATGCAGCTAAAAGGTAACAATAACTTAAAAATTCTTCGCGACTCAAATCGATGTCGTTACCATTTGCTTTAATTCCCTTCCCCCAAACTAAAGTCTGCAGTGTTGGTTGCTGCCCAGAAAACAGTCAGAAAGCAATGGTGAAGCAGTGATTATAAGCTTTCAGCTGTTATAAATCATGAATTTTTAACATCAGAGATTTACAGAATATCAACCGGTAATATTTATAATGTGGTTAGCAATGGTACAAAGCATAGAAAACAAGACAGTTACCAAATATCTTAAAATTAACTTGCACTTATAATTGCTTACACATGAACTAACTATTGCACACATAAGACTGACTGCTTCCAAAGTGAGAGACATTGGACAGCTGGGAACAAGGGACACTGAGATTTACACCTTTTTCGGTGAGTTTTGAAATACGAACCAAATGATTGTGTAGCCTCTTTTAAAAATGGGCTTTTTCTTCCCTGAAGTCCCTCTCTCAATAACTCACATTATCATGTCCCAATTTTGAAAGCATTACTGCTGCTTTAAAGCTAGATGGGATAATTACCCTATGCCTTAAGACTCTCAAACCTAGGACTTTGTGTTACTATAGCAGATTCCCTTTTCAGGAGTGAAACATATAAATACAATCTGATGACTAAGAATTTATATCAGACCGACTTCCTTGATTATTTGCTAAAGATTTCCTGTCATTCTATTGGCCTCACCGGTGAGGACATGCTTCCATCTTGCCTTCCTTCATCTTATCCATACCACCGTCTAACCCAGTGACTGACCACCCTAAATGTACACTAGAACTTCTTGGGATGTTTTGGAAAGGTACCAATATCTGGTTCCTCACTCCCAGAGATTCTGATCTAATTGGCCTTGAGTTGGACTGAGCATTGTTATGTTTTATGTGTCACCTAGGTGATTCTAATCTGCAGCCAGGGTTGAGAATCAATGCATAGTCCTTAGACACCAAGCACTACCTGAGGTGAGGCTATTTTCCAGTACCCACCTGCCTGGTTGCCCTAGTAGATGAGCCTGGAATTTAACACTAGCCTTGGCAGGTTTTCTCTGTTAGAAATAAATGAACCAATCCAAGTATTGATAAAAGAATATACTGATAACTGAAATCTGATTATAGGGGGCCATATACTGAGAAAATAATTGGGGAGAAATGCCTCATTGTTCCAAATTCTTTATGCCTTGACCTATAAACTAGACTCTAGACTGGACACATATATCATGATTTGTAGGACCTAGCATCCTGAGTACAATGCCCTTTCTCCAAAGATGGAAGGATTAGCCCCAGCTCAGCAGCTCTGTCTTTGTTGCCCAGAGACCTATGAAAGCTATCACTCCCATCTGGGGGTTTAGTTTGGTTGTATCACTACTTGAGAGGATTATATCTTAATCTTTTAGATGAAGGGTTCCTTACCTGAACTTCAGGAGAGTTCATGAATATTCTGAAATTATAAAAGAAATATGTACATGTTTATTTTCCTAGGGAGAGAAGCCAATAGCTTTTACCAGATTCTGGAAGGGAGTCCATAACCAAAAGCTTTCTAAGTATATGAGAGCCTCCCAAAACACGAAAATCTCTTCAAAGATTTTCTGTTCAGCTCTGAGAAACAGCGTGGATAAAGCTAGAATGCAGATGGATAGGTAGATACCATAACATCAGTTCATTTTCCTCTCCACAGAATGGATATCTCCTTAGTACTATCCATTTCTATCAAACGGCTACAAATTGTCTCAAAAAACAAAACCTTGGTGGACAATCTGAGATCCCCAACCACCCTATGTTCTTTTCCCTCCTATTACTTTGATTATATGCAATTGCCATTTTTGTAAGTCAAAATTAGTCAAATTTCAGCTATTTCACATGGTTCAAATTAATACTTTCTGTAAGCTTGCTGTTTTGACAATCTCTCTTCACTGTCTCCCGTGGTGGTACCACAGTCACAATTCCTCAGGCTGGAGTCCTTCCTTTTCTTCAGGTAAGAGCATGCTCTGGCTTCCAGGCCTGAGAAGGTAAGATTTCTCCACGGCTAAAGCTCTAAGGTTCTTTCATACATATTTATATATATTAAAGATGTGTGTATTTATCTATAACTCTATCTAGACTTATATCCCTTTTATACAAACTTTCAGCTATAAGACGAACAAGGTGTGAGCATCCAAGGTATAACATGGTGACTGTAGTTGATAACACTGCACTGTAAAATTGAAATTTGCTAAGAGAGTAGAACTTCAATGTTCTCACCAAAAAAACAAAAAAACAGATAAATATGTGAGGTGATGGATGTGTTAATTAACTAGATAGGAGGAATCTTTTCATAATGTATATGTATATCAAATCATCACAATGCACATTTAAATAGCCTATGATTTTATTTGTCAATTACACCTCAATTAAGTTAAATTTTTTGTGTGTATGTGAGGAAGATTAGCCCTGAGCTAACATCTGTTGCCAATCCTCCTCTTTTTGCTGAGGAAGATTGGCCCAGGGTTAACATCCGTGCCCATCTTCCTCTACTTTATACGTGGGACAGCACCACAGCACGGCTTGATAAGCGGTGCATAGGTCCACACCTGGGATCAGAAGCTGCAAACCCCAGGCCGCCGAAGCAGAGCACATGAACTTAACCACTACATCACCAGGCCAGCCCCCGAAACATTTTCTTTTTATAAATAGAGATCTATTCCTTTTGTTTTGCTTCTTCCCCTGCCTGCTCCCCACAATGAGAGTTGACCATATTGGGCCTTGTGATGAGGCCAGCCCCAGTGAATAAGCCATTGCTTCCACCTGGGTCATGAGAGTCCATCTGTCCCACTACGAAGGTGCTTACCTCGGAAAGCATTTATGCCAAGTAAATGAAGCAGAGCACTAGAACCGGTAATTCTGCAGACCCGGTGCTGAGCTAATTAGGGACTCGGACATATTTACCATTCTCAGTAGTCACAGAGAGCATTTGTCACTAGGATAGTCAGTGGCTCATGGCTTCTAGCAGGACTGCTTTCACTACCCTGAATTCCTCCATGCTGATGTGCAATCATTCTGCTATCCTATATTAGAGGGACAAATTAAGGTTTTTCTAACTCATAGTGAGTACTGAGACTTTGTTATAAGCAGAAAAATTAAACGGCTTCTTGCTTTATTACACTATCAGATTTCTGCCCAGGAAGTGAAGCGTTGCTTTTCCATATGGATACTGCAATTCAAGCTGAGGTTGTACAAAGCCTGGCTCCTCCATACCATCCAACACTCTACCTAAAAACAACCTTAAAATATGCTCATATTTCCCCATGTTATAAAAACAAAACAAACACAAGAAACCTTCCTATGAAATTGTTCTCATAAAGGTGACTAATGACACTCTAATCACCAAAGCTCTCTTCACTTCTTGTCCTACCAGATCTCTCTCTGTAGCTCTTGGCACTGCTGATCCCCCATCTTCTGGAAAACCTCCCCTCCACTGGTCTTCAGAACACTTTGCTTTTCTGATTCTCCAATTACTTCTCCAATTTCTCATTCTCAATGTATACAGCTTCCCTTTCTCTATTTTCACTTCTCTGAGTATCTTGATCAATTTAGGGACTTTATTAACTCTTTACATCTCTAATTCTGAAAGTTTTTCTGAGCTTCAAATCTGACTTCCCACGGTCATGAAATTGTCTGAGTAGCACCTTTAAACTCAACATTACCAAAACCAAAAGTACTGTTTCCTCTCCACAACAATTGTTGCTTCTACTGTAGGACTTCAGTTGATAACTGCCATTATATCAGTTGTTAGATGAAGACATCAGAGCTACTTTAACTTCCTTCTGACCTTATCTCACAAAATCCACCTGACACCCTCACATCCTGCCTTCTCCTTAACGTCCAGATCACTGATGCCCTGGTTCTGGCCATGTAGCCTGCACTATGCAACAGCTTCCCAATCGTTATTCTCTAAATTATGACTAGAGAACACTGCCTTGCAGCCAATGACCCTTGTTTCAAATCCCAGCTCCCCCACTGGTAAAGTTATTTAATGTCTCTCACTTTCAGTTTCTACAGCTGCAAATAAGGACTCAAAATATTTACCCCATGGGTTTGTAGACAGAATTAATTAAGACCCTGTATATAAAGTGCTTAGAAGGGTTGCTGTCACCCACCACTCAATCAATAGTAGCTAATAGTACTATCAATAATAGTAGCTATTATTTTTACTATCTACAAAGTTTTCCCTGTCTACTCTAGTCCTAAACTTCCCTTAAGGGACTAGTGGACAGATTTTTGAGCCAGGGTGGAATCTCAACTCTGCCATTTACAAGCTATGTGACCTAAGGCAACTTATTTAATTTCTTTGATCCTCATTTAGTTCCTTCATCAGAAAATTGCATCAAAATAGGTGCAAGAATTAAATGTAGAGTATTTATCATAGGCAATGGCTCAATGTAGTTTCTGAAAGAATTTTCCTATCTTCTACACAGTGTAAGAAATTTCTTAATTAGGTAGTGTCTTGGTTGGTTTGCTTTCTGTCCTTTATGTTAATCTTAATTCTTTGACTATATTGTCAGCGCTTTCAGGCAAGGGGTGTGTCTGATACTTATTCTGTTTCCCTATCAACCCCTAGCAAGATGTTGAGCTCACAATAGGCACCAATAAATGCTGTGGATGGAGCTATGATAAGAGCTGCACTTGCTGGCTCCAACATAAAACAGGCACACACAGAGAAACACAAACTCAAAATTAAATATCTTTGAACAACTAGTCATGTGAGAAATCTAAAAGATGCTGGCATCAGCTTTACAATCTTTTCTAATTGAGAAGATCAAATTAAATAGCCTGACTCGGAGTAATAACCGAGTCATCATTTTTCTCATTCCATACATATCTAAAAGCACATTGCTGGTACACTAGATAAAAAAAAGAGAAAGAAATCATTTTCCATCACATGTGAGGAGAAAAAAAGACTATGATGTTCTCCAACTGAGTGCAATCGTTATGAACACTACACTACTAGTCTTAAAAGGAAGCTTGAAAGAAGCAAATCTCTGTCCTTGAAAAAGGGACAACCAAGTTAGAGAAAACAGGTTAACATAGGTGAAAATGCAAAATTCTTGCAAAGCAAAGATAACTCTATACATGCAAGTAACAATTACATTGTTAAAATGAAGCCTAGGAGGGGCTAAGAATTCAGAAGGTCCACATGTGGAAAATACATCATAGGATATCTTCATGGAGATTACAGATCCGGCACAGCCCAGAGGAAGATGACACAAGCACTGAAGATACACTGGGGATGATTTAACAAGAGTGTTCAATACAAAAGTAATTTGATAGCAGTTCAAAGTAGTATCCTCAATATTATCAAACATGAGACTATCATACTGGGAAATGGCTTAAAGTTTTGATCCACATACATAAAGAGAAAATAATTTCTCATATTTTACATAGAATAGTAAATATGTGTACATACTGTCATTTTACTACATATACACACATATATGTCATGATATTTCTTTGAAACTTATTTCACATACATTATCTTATTTGATTCCTATACAAATATAGGACAGTATAGAGCTCATTTTCCCACAAATCATTCTATAAAGAAAGAAAAGATAGGGGTATCTAAACTCGTCCTTCTTCCTATGAATTCAAGAAAAGAGCATTCAATAAGAGATTATCAAGCTGAATATTCTGAAGTTTTCAAAGACTTTTATGTACACAGTTGAAAAACTGGTAACGATAAAGCCCATCAAAAAAGGGAAGTGAAAGGTTATAAATGTTTGGATAATGGTGAACCATGAAACGTACTGTTTTATTTGCAGATGAAAGGCTTCAAGGCCACTCTTATTTCACTCACAAGTTCTA
Organism: Ceratotherium simum simum; assembly: GCF_057802395.1. NCBI lineage: Eukaryota > Metazoa > Chordata > Mammalia > Perissodactyla > Rhinocerotidae > Ceratotherium > Ceratotherium simum. Next base: position 39,195,947 of record NC_141924.1, read on the forward strand.
CTCTGAAAGGACAGATCCTTTAGCGGGGAGACCACTGGGTTATTTTCCACATCTGCTGCTCATTCTTCAAAGTTGGAAGTAGCAGGATGAACACATCCCTGTATGCTGATTCCTCTGCCTGGTGCTTAGAAGAGAATTAATGAGCTCCAAAGGGAGCTGCCTCTAGTGCTCAGATGACTGCTGCCGAGTTGTGAGGACAAACAGACTTTGAAAGAAGAAATGTGGAGTATGTGAAAATTCAAGCATTACAATGGCTGGGCTGCATGAGAATGAATGGTCGGTATTTATATTGTAAAATTTTATTCTGGCAAAGAATAATTCATATTTTTGAATAAAAACAGGAGCTTATAATATCCAGCATTTATTGTACTATTATACCAGCTTTTCTAAGGGCTTTTCATGGATTAACCAATTTAATGCCATATAAGAAAAGGTACTATTAATACTGATATTTACAGATGAGAAAACCGAGGCTGAGAGCAGTTAAGTAACTTGTCTGAGGCCAAACAACTGATATGTAGAAGTTTCAAGAACCACACTATGGAAGTCTTAACTGCTACGCTTCCTCTTAAACAACAAAATTTTTCACTAATTTAGAATGAAACCTTTCTTCAGTAAAAGCATTTGAAAAGTCAGCATCACTCACTATGAAAAGAAATTGGAATAAATTCCAGAGTTAAAAAATTAAAACATGTTACTGAATAATATATTTACTCTAGAAAAAGAAAAATAGCTGACTTGGAGAAGATTCAGAGAAGTACAGAACTGGAGCAACAAGTGTCAACCCTCTAGTTTTAAGGATGAAGAAATGGACTCCTGAAGAGGTTGAATTAATCTGCCCAAGGTCATGTAGGTAAAGTCAGAGCAAAGTAAATGACACAGATATTCATATTTCCAGTCCAGTGACCATGCTTCTACATCACAATTCAGAATCTTAAATCCTCTACTTCCTCTAACTAGTTTATTGCCTGAGAAGGCAGAATGTAGTACATACCTTCCAAGTTAATTGTTAAATTATTAACAGACAACCATCTGCCCTGGTTAACCTAGTAAGCACACCGAAGAGTTTATTGAAATGGTTTGCTGCTATGAAGTATACAACTCGTGAAATGCAAACAAATGCAAAATGAGACCAAACTTTCATTCCTTGAGGACTTTCAAAGAGATTGTTATTACATAAAAATGACAACTGCCATATCAAGATCAAGTATACCAACCAATTCATGATTTAGTGAATACCTAATATTTTGTTCTAGCATAATAACTTACCCAAGGAATAGTAAGCTAATTTTTTTTTAAGTAAAATCCATTTTGTTTTGTGTTATTTTCATATACAAGCAGTTTACATAATTTTCCCTCAGCTTTATTGAGGTATCATTGACAAATAAAAATTGTGTGTATTTAAGGTGTACAACTTGATGTTTTGATATATGTATACATTATGAAATAATCACCACAATCAAGCTAATTAATATATTCATCAACTCACATAGTTACCATTTTCTTTCTTTTCTTTTTTTTTTTTTATGGTGAGAACACTTATGAGATCTACTCTCTTAGCAAATTTCAAGTATACAACACAGTATTGTTAACTACAGTCACACTGCTGTACATTAGATCTCCAGAACTTATTCATCTTGAAAAACTGAAACTTTGTAACCCTTGGCCAAGCTCTTTCCACCCAAAAGCAGAAAAATACATGTTCTTCTCAAGTGCACACAAAACATTCTCCAGGATAGATCACATGGTAGGTCATAAAACAGTCTTAACAAACTTAAGAAAATACAAGTCATTCCAAGTGTCTTTTCTGACCACAGTGGAATGAAACTAGAAATCAGTAATAGTAAGAAAATAGGAAAATTCACAAATATATGGAAACTAAGCAACATACTCTTGAACAACAATTGGGTCAATAGGAAATCAAAAGAGAATTTAAAAAGTATCTGGAGACAAATGAAAATGAAAATACAACATATCAAAACAAAACTTATGAGATGCAACAAAAGCAATATTAAGATATAAATTTATAGTGATAAATGCTGACATTAAAAAAAAAGGAAAGATCTCAAATGAACAAACTACTTTATACTTCAAGGAACTAGAAAAAGAACAGCTAAGCCCCAAGTTAGCAGAAGGGAGGAAATAATAAAGACTAGAGTAGAAATAAATCAAATAGAGAATAGAAAAATAGAAAAAACAAAAACTAAGAGCTGGTTTTTTGAGAAGAAAAAATAGACAAACTCTTAGCTTGATTAACTAGGAAAAAAAGAGATAAAATCAGCAATGAAAGAGGAGACAATATAACGGATGTCTCAGAAATAAAAAGGATCATGAAAGAGTATCATGGCGAGATGTTTGTCAAATAAGCTGATTTCTTGCTTAGACATACCATTGCCATTGCAGAAGCCTGGGTTCCACTATATTATGTAAGTGAAATGTGTGTACAAGACACACATTTGTACGTTATACCCAAGCAAAAATAAGGAGAAAGGCAGGGCCCAGGAAGATTTGTTTGCCCTTGAGAAGAAGTGTTAGGTTTTGATTCTGCAGATGACAGGCTTGTGGAAAAAGGTGGCAAATAGAAAATAGAAGAGAGGTTAGAAAACACATCTGAGTATAACTGCCATTTACTGTTTGTTTCATTCCTCTTCTTTGATGAAACTGCTGTACAAAATATGGCCTTGTCCATATGTTGTTGGGGTTAGGTCTGCTGGAATCAGTGCTCCATCAATAAAGTAAATTTATGAGAAGGTACTGTTTGTTTTCTTCCTCTCAAAAATAATGACTGAATTATTTGGAATTGGTTTGGATATATACATATATTTTTTTGCTGATAAAGTTTCACCCTGAGCTAACATCTGTGCCAATCTTCCTCTATTTTTTCTGTGGGTCGCAGCCACAGCATGGCCACTGAGTGGTGTGGTCTGCACCCGGGAACCAAACCCAGGCTGCCGGAGTGGAGGGCGCCAAACTTAACCACTAGGCCACGGGGCCGGCCCTGGTTTGCATATTTTGACAGTCAGTTCATTTTGGCTTCTAGAATTGCATATTTTAAATATGTCCAGGTCAATGAATTAAAGTAAATCTTTGCTTATTAAAAAATATAACCTATTAAGTTGTTCATGAAGTTCTGGGGTAAAGAGAAAATTAGGAGGATTACTTACTCCTCTCTCAGAGAATAAAGTCTTTACTTCCAAATCAAGTTATTTTTTTTTCTGATATCTTCATTCAGGCATTTATTTAACAAATATTTATTGAGAACCAAATACGTGTCAAGAACAAGGCTAGAAGCTGAGAATTGATGGTGAGCAAACACTAAGATGATTCCTTCCCTCTCAGAGTTTAGAGCCAAGAGGGGCAAATAAACAAATCAAAGGAGCCTATAAACTAAAGTGAAAGTGCAACTGTGACACGAGCCAGGAAGGAAAAACGCAAGGTGTTTGAGAGAGACCACGATAAGCAGATTCAACCTCATCAACATGGTCAAGAAGGGCTTCCCTCAGGAAGTGAGACTTAAGCTGAGATCTAAAGGATAAGAGGAATATATTTCAAGCAACAAATGGGCAAATTCCTGTAGCAGGAATGAGCACAAGAGTAACTTCAGGAAAACAGGAGCGTGTTGTGCCTTAGAAGGGAAGACAGTGATTAAGACGGAGCAAACGATCAACACTTTCAAATGTTGAGAAACTAAATACAATCAGGAGTGAAAATGCCCATTGGCGTTTGGAAAACTAGGGAAATTATCAAAAACTGTTATTATGGAATGATGGTGACAGAGGCCAATTGGAGAGGATGGCAGAGTAAGTTCCAGGTTAGAAAATGGAGCTATTGGGTGCAGCTGAGCCCTCAAAGATGAAGAGAGAGTGTTGTAACTGCAAGGGGATAATGGAATTACGGATTTTTGTGAGGTTTTTTGGTTGCTGTTTGTTTGTTTTAATGACAGAAACAAGACTGTGTTAAAAATTTGTAAATTATCTGGAAGTTAAAGCCAAAGCAGACAACCAAGATTTCCAATATATTTTCACCCTGTAGATGTAGAGCTAGCTATATGTCCTCTACGGCAGAAAAGAAAATGTTATTTAAATATCCATTGTATGCTTTCATGTCGAAACAGAGATTGTTTCAAGTGGATACTCTTACGTATCTAGAAGTTAAACTGAATATCCAACTTAGTCATAACCACTTTTGAGTTTTTTTCAGCCGATGTAGTTATTGATTTGTATTAAATTTCAGAATATAAAATTTTTTTATCTTTGTTGAGAAAAAAGGATTCATTCATTATTCATTTATAAGATGTCATGAACCATTTGCAGTCAATAAAAGAGATATGTTTTATGAACTGGTTGCTGTCCTCGAGATGATCTGGGCACACAATGAACTGCAAATCTCTGAGTACTTCAGAACATCAATTTTTGTTGAATCAAAATTCATCGTTAAGTAAAAATATCATCACAGACACCAATTCACTATCTACCTTATATTATAGTTTTGAAATGCTATAATTCATTAAGAATGAAAATAACACTTTGGTCATACTGAGCTGTATATGATTTTATTTCTCTTTAGAAAAGGTAATCCTATGAGAAGTACGTGAATGATCTGCTCAATTATTCTGTTCACTATACAAAGAATGTATTTTTTATTATCTAATGGAAGATTTTAGCTTCTTAAATAAAAAATACTAGTAATACTGAAACAAAATAATACTAAATATTAATTTGATAATCCACCTAAAATTGAGGCACAAAAGTAGAACAATTATTTTGTGGAGGTTAATAAACATTTTTTCACTTGCTGGCCTAGTGACAAGTCAGGATTCTTTTTTAGTTTAGTTTAGTTATAATTAATCAAACAAGCAAGTTTTTTCCTTGCATTTTGCATGCCCAAGTTGTCAATTAATCCTCTTAGAAACGGTTCATTTACACAACAAATTTTACCTACTTTCTGGAAGGCACTGTGCCAGGTGCTCCGGGGGTACAGAAATGATAAACATCCCCCGGCCTCAAAGAGTTTACAGTATCACAGCACTATATCTGCAGGATCAGAGGAATCTGGATGGTATAATGGAAGTATAAAGACACTTCAATCAGCCTGAGGAAAGCAAAGAAAATATCAGAGAGGAGGTAATATTTAAGTTGATCCCTTAAGAAAAAGGAACACTCTGCCACATGATCTGAACAAAAGTGGAATTTTAGTAGAGGGAACAACTTAATCACTGGCAGTTCTGTTCACATAAGTGCCAGTATGACAGGATTATTAGCTAGGAAGCTGAGTCAGAGGCCAGGAATCAAAGACAAGACTTTAAACGTAGGCAAGGCCCAGATGATTACGGATCATTCGTATCATGCAAATGAGTTCGAATTATATTCTTTACGAGACAGGAGTTCTCTGAAGGCTTTTATTTTTAATTTTTTAATTAAACTTTTTATATGAGATCATTGTAGATTCACATACAATTATAAGAAATAATACAGAGACATGCCATCTACCCTTTACCCAGTTTTCCCAGTGGTCACGTCTTGCAAAACTATAGTTTAACATCACAATCTGGATATAGTCAAGATACAGAACAGTTCCATCTCCACAAGAATCCCTCATGTTGCCCTTTTATGGCCACAGGTGTTCATTGCTACTGTATAGAAATGCAATCGACATTTGTGTGTTTATCTTATAGCCTGAGATCTGGTTGAACTCACTTATTAACGATGGTGTTTTTAATATGTTCTACAATTTTCTACATAGATAACCATGCCATCCGCAAATAAAGACAGTTTTATTTCTTCCTTTCTGATGTTTTTGTTTTTGTTTCCATAAATTGCCTTATCGAAGTGGCTGGAACTTCCAGAACTGTGTTGAATAGAGTGGTGTAAGTGGACATCCTTGCCATGTTCTCAGACATACGAGGAAGGATTAAGGCTTTTATCATCAAGTATTGGCCATTGGCCATTCCTTTAGGAGAGGCCTACTAGTGACAAATTCTCTTAAGTTTTTCTTCACCTTGAGAATGTCTTTATTTCTCCTTTATTCCTGAAGTATATTTTGGATGCATATAGGATTCTGGATTGACAGTTCCTTTCTTCCCCACTTGAAAAATGTTGTGTCACTTCTCTCTGGACTCCTAGTTTCCACTGAAAAATCCTCTGTCATTCAAATGGTTTTTTCCCTATAGATAAGGTTACTCTCACTATTTTCAAGATTATTTTATTTTTTTGTCTTTAGTTTTTATAAGTTTGATTAAGATATTTTTCGTGTGTGTGGATTTCTTTAGATTAATCCTGTTTGGGCGTTTGTTCAGTTTCTTGAATCTATAAATGTATATCTTTGGCCAAATTTGAGAAGTTAAGTTTTCAGAAGTTTTCCAGTATGTTTTTGAGTACTTTTTCAGCCCCACTCTCTTTGTCCTCTCCTTTCACGACTCTGATATCACAAATGCTGGGTCTTTTCTTATCATTCCACATATCCCTGAGGCTCTGTTAATTTTTCTTTTCATTCAATTTTCTTTCTGTTATTTAGATTGGGTAATTTCTATTATTCCTTCTTCCAGTTCACTGACTCTTTCCTTTGTCCCCTCCATTCTGGTATTGAGCTCATCCACTGAATTTTTATTTTGTTTATTATAATTTTCAGTTCTAAAATTTCAATATGGTTGTATTTTATAGCTTCTATATCATTGCTGAAACTTTCTATTTCTTTACCGTGACTTTCTATTTTTTCACTGTGACTTTCTATTTTTTCATTTGTTTCAAGAATGTTCATAATCACTGTTGAAGCATTTTTATCATAACTGCTTTAACATCTTTGTCAGATAATTCTAACATCTCTGTCATCTCAGTGTTAGAGGTGGGGCTAGAAATCCAAGTTCCTCATTTGGCCTCCATTGATACCCAATTGGGAGAGTGCTCCTCATTACTGCTTGGTGGGTTCCAGTTCCAAGAGGAGGCTTCTACTCATACCTCCTCGGCTAGGTGAGGTAGGAGTTCTCTGTTACTGCTCCCAACATGGCCTCCACTGACACCACAGGAAGAGACAGGTGGCCTTGTTATTGATGGTGAAAGTCCTGACTCTCTACTAGGCCTCCAGTGACCCCCACCTCAATGGGGAGTGGGAGGGCTACCTCATTACTGATGGGCGGGGTGTAAGTCCAGGCTCCTTCTGTGCTCTCCACTGTCACTGCAGGCTCAGGAGTCCTCATTACCACCTGGCAGGGATGAATGTCTCGGCTCCCTAGTTGGTCTTCTCTGACACCACCCCTGTGGGAAGAGGAAGGGTTCTGGCTTCTCCTTACAGTCAACAAATTTGGCAGTCTAAGCTGCCCACTCAGCCTTTGCTGTTGGGGTTGGGGGATGAGACCATAGATTTTTCTGTGGTATTTGCCTGGAGTAGAGCCATCTAAAAGTTTTATGTCTTGCTTAGGCTGCCCCTTTCTCCTCCCTTGGCTTGACAGATCAGGTGTTTTTTGGGGTTTTTTTGTCTGCGATTGTTGGCATTTTTAGGCTGCCAGCTTCTTCAGCAAAAAGTCCAGGATATATGAGGGGAAAATAAAACCCAGGGTCTAACCACATGTTCTTCCTTGCTTCCTAAAGGCCCTAAAGCCAGTTTTCCTTCTCTCCACCTTTCAGTCTTCTTATGTTTGTTTTAAAGATAATGCCTAAGATTTTAGTTCTACTTAGAGGGAGGAACAGAAAAAAGTATGTCATCTCCATCTTCTTGAAAGCAGAACCCAACTCTTTGAGAGATCTTAAGCAACAAAGTTCTATGTTGGCCTTTTTATTTAGACAGATAACTGTAAGTGAGGAAAGCTCAGAAATTAGGCTTAGGATAGAGATGGCCTAGAAGGGAGTGACACTAAAGGCAGGAGCATTTGTTAGAAAGTGCTCTAGACTGAGTATATGATGATAATCTGAAATGAGCAACTGGAATGCACAGGCACAAATCAGACCAGATGCTCAAAGAGAGAATGGACACCAATCAACACGACATACTTGTGCATACCAACTGAATATCAGCCTTGAATATATGGCAGGAGGCATGGAAAAGACAGGACATTTTGGAGCAATAATAAAACATAGATTCAACAGAATGCAATGACCAACCGAGTATGATATATAAGGATAACGAAGTTAGAATCACTCCCAGATTCTTAGTTTGGATGACTGAGTGGATGCAGGTAATATTAACAAAACTGCAGAGTACATGGAAAGAAATGTGTTTTGTGGGTAACGGTGAAAATATTGAGTTCAATTCATGTCATCTTGAGCATAAAGTGCATATGGACCATCTGAAGATGTCTAACAAATGAGTTAGGTGCTCAGCAGCAAGGTCAGATACAGAAAGGAGGAGTTAGCAGCCTTGGTTTAATTAGTAATACTCAAATCCTACTGCATGGAGAATATCCAGGAAATATAAGCAGAACGAGAAAAGAGGGCTAAGAATAAGACGCAACTAAACCCCAATGTTTAGGACCGAAGTAAGAGAAACCTAAGAGAGGAAAGGAGAGAGGAAAAGGAGGACAAGCCGCCAGGGAGGTAGGAAGAGAAGAGAGGAGTCCAGTTCAATTTAGTTCCATGAGCATTTCTTGAGTGCTTTGTGTATGTTATGTGCTGTGCTGGGGAACTGGCTTTGAGGATCTCACGTTCTACTAGATATAAACAGATCATTTCTGTACAGTATGGTCTGCTCAGTGACAGACATATGCTCAGGGGGCAATGGAATCATGGAAAGAGGTACCGAACACAGCCGAAGACTGTGAGAGGAAATTTCAAGTGATGACAACATCTAAGCAGAGTCTTCAAGGATAGTAGGAATTAACTAGGTAAGGAAAGACAGAGGGAAAGTCATGCCAGGCAAAAGAAATGGCCTGAATAATAGCAAAAGGGCATGGAACTCAAGAGAGGAGAGAGAATCCTGCAGGGAGCAGTCAGCAGGGTTGATGCCACTGAGAGAGAAAATAAAATCAGATTGATAAGGGCCCTTTGACTGTGTCACTTATGAAGTCACTGTTGACCCCTGCTATAGTAGCTTCTATGAAGTGACATGGACAGAAATTGGACTACAGTGGGATGAAGAATAATTGGAAGAATATGAAGTTCAGACAGCATGAGCAGGGTATTTTTTCAAGGAATTTAGTGGAGAAGAAAATAAAGATGGGCTAGGTAGAAGTGGGCAAAGGTCTAAAAGGCTTTGTTTTCTGATCAGAGAAAACTGAAGATGTTTACAAGTTGTAGGAAAGAAACAAGAGTGCAAAGAAAAGGTATAAAAATGTAGCTTACTTCATTCACTCTTTCACACAACAAATATTCATAGGGCTTCTACATTGTTCCTGAGCACATCATCCCAAGATAAAAACAAACCACCAAGCCTCTTTTATGGTGTTAAAACCATGTTTTAAATAAACTTAAGAAATAATAAAAGGCCAATGGTAAATGCACAAAAATTTTATGTACTTCAGTTCTAAAGGCAGCTTAATACTTGTAAACATAAATACTTATAAATATAATGGCACCTTCAGCTCTGTCACATTTATGTTGTAATATCACAATTCATTAGAAGCATGCAGTGTTGAAGTCTATTTTGATTACTTCAAGGGGAATGATTATTTTAATAAAAACATTTAATAAAAACATTCTATCACAAGGACTTCAGTATAGAACAGCTTTGTCAAGATTATTTTATGTTTTAATTATTACAAACACCACAATGTATATTAAGTCTGCAAAGTACAAATGCAAAGTACAAAAGACGTGGAGTAGTGTGTGAGGCGTTAATACTTGGGTCAAAGTCTGCCTCAATATCTCTGAGCATTCAGAGACAGAAAACCAGCCAGGTAAAATGAAGGAACACTATGTCTTTAAATGGTGACTGGGACTAGCAGACTTCCATGAAGATAGAAAATAGTCTCCAAATTTTTCAGAATAATAGAGTTGCAGAATTTTAAGATTGTAAAGAACCTTGATGTCATCTAATACTATTGTACACACCCCACATATGAAATTCCCTTCTTCACATTTCTTGCCTGATATTGAGAGAGTTTAAGTGAAAGAGAGCCTTCTATGTAGAGTTGCCTATTCTACTACTGGATAGTTAAATTGGTCTCTGATTATTCCCAGAATACAGGTCCCTGGAACTCTACATTATTACACTTCTTCCTTTATATGTGGCAAATCTTTAAATATAAAAAGATACTTGACATATATGCACACTAAATATAATATTTTTCAGACTAATCATCTACAATTTCATCCTTTTCTTATATGACATTATTTTCATGCTAGTTCCCTTCTTCCAGATGCTTTCTAATAAGTTAATGATTTTTTCCTCCTCCCCATTAAACTGAACTCAAATTTCCAAATGTTAAAGAATAAAATAAAATTATAACAGTGCATATGGTATTTTTTTTAAAGCAATCCTAGCAACCCCTATGTTTGAACCATGGATAATTATAATACACAGGGATTTGATTACATAAACTGCAACCAACTCAAGTTCCCCTTACTTCATTTCTGCAACTATTTTTAATATAAATATGACTGTAAAGATTTCTGTATTTTCTAGTCTTGTGCATTTTGTCCCAAAAGTCCAAGATAATTTGGAATACTGATTTAATAAACTATCATTTTGCTGTCCCTCTAAAATTTTGATCTCCTACAAATCTGATAGGTATGTATTCTAAGTATTCAGATAAGGCATTGATAAAATTAAATAGAATAAACATATGAGCAGAATTTTCTAGTATACACACAAAAATCTTATTCCTAGACATTAATCCATGCAACAGAACGTTAAAGTAGTTATTTATTCAGCCACAAATCTGGTCAGTCTATGATTCTCTCCCTTATACATATAGCTATCATCAGAAACCACCAAAAATATCTAGCTAAAATCAAGACACCATACATTTGGAAATCCATTAATCCTATAAGAACACAAAAAGGCAAATCTATGTTGTTTTATGATAACAATTTTTTTTCTAAAACTCTTAAATCAGTATCAGTTTGATAATATTTTCTAGAAATCTGTTAGGGATAGACATCAAGCTTGAGGTTGTATTTTTATATTTTTCAGAATATAATTTTTATGGCTTTGTTCAACACAATTTAAATAGCTGGCTATTATTTTTATATATCTCTCTTTTGAAATCATATATTTATCTGGAAGAAGAGACAAAAATCTAAATTTTTGCCCCATCCAAAGTTTTCTGTTACGACTTAGGACTACTTCTCAAAAAATTTCAGTAAAATAAATATTATTTATATGTGGTATTAATTTTATTTTATTACCTCATATAAAACTGTTGTGTTCCCATGCAGAAGAGGTCCATAACAGATATAGGAATGTCCGACAACCCAGCCTAAGTCAGAAGCTGCCCACCATACCTAGAAAATCAGAAGATAATAAAATGCATATACCTCAATCAGAGAAATGTCATGTAAAATGAATTTAAAACCATGATTACCTCTCCAGGCTTAAGTCCATATATAGAAGACATTGTCCAGTTTAACATTACGGCATATCCCCCCGTGGGCCTAACCACACCCTAAAAAAGAGAAAAAATGAAGCTAAAATCAATAAACAACATGTTAAAAGATTCTCTGTCTTCATACTAACCACCTAAAAAAAGTTCCTTTTTATAATATTTTATATTCTATAAGCTACAAATCACTCTGCCTTTCATATAATTGTATCTGAATCACTTTTTCTTTGGCTCCTCCAATAATAAACACAGAATAAATTGTCCACATCAGTCCATTTGTAGAATCCATTCTCACAGATCATTCTTGACCTTCTAGAGAAAACTTATGATTTCACAGAATGACATACAGCAAAAACATTTTCCTGTGGTAACATAAATAATCAACATTACATTTTCAGACATATTTCCAGAACAGAAATGGAAACTCTCAATTCAAGTGCACAGAAAGGTCAATGGTAACTGTGTACATAAAACATAGACTAACATAAGGATGTCTATTCCTTAATATTATTAAATAATAATAGGATGCTGAGAGGAAACAAAGCCATATTCTAACCTAGTCTCATTACGATGCTACCCTGGGAATCACACTACCACAGGATTAGAGCTGAGCAATTCTTTAATGATGAATCCTGGAACTCTGAGGAATCAACCCTGATGAGTTGGATCTAGGCTGAGAGATTTGCCTTATATTACATTTTAGGCAAAAGTAGGGATCATTACATCACAGTACTACAGTTTTCGTGAATCAGTTTCTAGCAGCTATCCTCCACTGAACCGAACATATTCAACTCTTTGTTGTTGTTAGTGCCCTGAGTGGATCCCAACTCCTAGCAACCCTGTGTACGGCACAGCGGAACCCTGCCTGGTCTTTTTGTACCGTCCGCTCACCTTCTGGCGCTGTTATCAGACAATGCTCCGGTGCTATTCATAGGGTTTTCATGGCCAATTTTTTTGGAACTGGGTGCCCAGGTCCTTCTTCCTAGTCTGTCTTGGTCTGGAAGCTCTGCTGAAACCTGTCCACCATGGGTGACCCTGCTGGTATTCGAAATACTGGTGGCATGGCTTTCAGCATCACAGCAACACGCAGCCACCACAGTATGACAACTGACAGACGGGTGGTGCAGTTCCCCGACCGGGACACAAACCCAGACCACAGCCACTACAGCACTGAATCTGAACCACTAGACCACGGTTCAACCATAACACAAGATTAATATTTGAAAACTGGGCACAAGGGTCACCATAAATAAGAACTGATGGTAAATTTAATCAAGAATTTCATTTATTACTTCACTATAAACATTAATCATCATTGGCTAAAAAAGAGTTAACAATGTGAATATTCAGAGCGAGGAGAATGCTTGCTAAGAAATATGTTATATTTCACTCACATATATTTTGAAGCATCTTTTAGTAATTATAATTGCCCTGTGCAGAAAATAATTATTTTACCTAAAAGGGCAAACATAGTCCTAATTAACAAATATGCTACTAGCTGTACCTTTTGGCATAGCTCTGCAACTGTAACACAAAGACATGAAGCAGGAAAATAAAAAAGAAACCAACTTTCCATTAGTTACTAAAATTGCTGCTCTCTTCAGGTACCGCTAAGAAAACAGAGGTATCAAGCTGTGGAACACATTTCATCTGCCAGCAGCAACACCTGGTCTCTTGGCAAATATCACACACAGCTTTGTTGGCATTTGACAGCTATTTTCTAGGTTGTATGACACGGTTAGCACACAGCTGGCTCTCTTGATCACCTTGGGAGTAACAGAAATCATAAGCCCCTGCCGGCAAGTCTCACACATGCATTTTCCCATGTAAATGGAGCAGCTCCTTCCCCAGTATATTCTGCACTATCTTCCATGTACTTTGCTAATTAGTTTGTTTTACTGAGAAGGCCTTTTCCTACGGTTCAACACCCTGATGAAATTAATATTAATCAACTTGTAAACACTCTTTTCTAAAACTTTTTATTCATTTTGTACAGGAGAAAAAAATGAATTTTTTTTCATAGACAATATGTTATTCATATATTATTATAACTGGGTAAATTTTTAAATTATATGGTACAGCGGGTAAGATGAACCAACTGAAAGTAATAAAAAGGAATAAAAGGCTAGGGAGAACATAAATGAGTATTAATTCATTTGTAAAACTTAGAAGATAATTTAAAGGATGGGTTATCAAATTTCTATTTACCTCTCAAGTGGACACTTCCTTAAAGAATATTTACCAATGTTGCTTTGTCTGTAAAATGATAGATACTTAAATCCATTTGACCCCCAAAAAGTGAGATTTAAAAATGAGACCAGGCATGAAAAAAATTTTTAAATTATAGAGGCTAAAATTTAATATCTTATTAATAAAATTATTTCCTTAGTTCCAGCAATTATTGCTTTTTATTTTTCCCTGTGCTAATACCACCCAAAAGGCAGAAATGTCAAAGTAATTAGAGGTTACCATCAAAGATTCTCATTAAAAACAATTAAAATGGAACTAAAGGAAAGAGAAAAGCCATAATGTCTGTTTTTCATTGGTCTTTGATAGCCATTTATTTTTATTTATTTTTTTTAATTATTATTATTTTTTTGGTGAGGAAGATAGACCATGAGCTAACATCCCTTGCCAATTCTCCTCTTTTTGCTGAGGAAGATTAGCCCTGAGCTAACATCTGTGCCCATCTTCCTCTATTTTGTATGTGGGATGCCGCCACGTCATGGCTTGATGAGCGTTGCATATGTCCATGCCTAGCATTCGAAACTGCAAACCCCAGGCCACCAAAGCAGAGCACACAAACTTAACCACTATGTCCCTGGGCTGGCTCCCACTTATTTTTTATTTTTCTAAAGGATGAGTATAAAAATTTTCATCAAGCATCATTTTACCATTCATTAATCTAAACTCTAGATCTGAAATTTGGTCTTGCCTGCACAAAATATTCAGATGATAGCTTTCAATTTTCTGAGTATTTGCTATGGCATAGAAAAAGAAGTGCATAATTTCATATTCTGCATGTAGATCTTTCATAAGAAGTTTAAAAGTAAAAAAAATTGAAAGATTAAGTTTAAAAAGAGAGTTTATTATAAGATTAATACATGACTAAAATTAAGATAATAAAGCATTTTTTTGTTTCTTCTTTGTAATCATATTTTCCAGGTAATGATAATTAAAATGCAAAAGATAAACCTTGTTCAGCCTCTGAAAACACATAAATCATGCTCAAAAAAATATATCATTATATTCTAAGTATGCAAAATTAATCAGAAACTAAAAATGGTATTTTAAAGTATATTTGAAATCTTGAACATGAGGTAAAAATACTTATTCAACATCAATGCTTACCCCTAAAACACAAGCAAGCTACATTTTACTCTTTTGAATCTGTTATCACTTTCTTTACATACTTATACTCTATCTACCTTAAATGTAAAGACATTAGATGACCTGGGATATTCTCAAAAAGCCCTGTAACCTGCCAATATACCGCTCTGGTTTTTGTAGGATCAGCCATAATCCTTAAAGTCTTCTAGAGAACTTGAAAGACATTCAGGTGGGAATAATACTCCGTGCCCCAAATAAAGACTGGAAAGTGAATTCTATCTCAGAAATAGGAAAGGAGACAACATAAAGGTGCTCATAAAAATTAAAAAAAAAAAAACACTTTTAATGTATATAGGTATTTAAAAAAATTCAATCCATACAAGTAAAATTAAAAGCTGATAATTAATCACCCAGAAATGGGACCACAGTTATCACAGATGTTCTTTATGATTTCCAGCTTAATGAGCTGCCTTTGAAGACAGGAAAGCCACAAAATATCACAAACGGGGTCATTAAAGGAAAACAGAAAACACGTCGGTATCAAGTCTGCATATCAAGTGTGGACGGTTTTGGTTGCCACAACTTAAGAAAAATATAGTTGGAATCATATGGGTTGTAGCGGAAGGGTAAGGAAGATTGAAGTGTGAGGTAAGATTCTTTTAATTGAACTATAGAATTCTGAAATGCAGATCTCAAAATACTCAAGTGAATCAAGTTTGAAGTACATGACAAAAGTTCATACTTTCTAAGTTGAGCCCCTCTATCATCGTACTCTGTAATATAGGCTTATACAAGACAAATATACATATTTACATACATAAAATGTGTTTATTCACACATACAGATGTAAATAGACATGTGTATGTGTCTAGATGTATGTATATATATGTATATGCTTATGTATGTATGTATATGTATTTTATACACACACAAACATACATATTTCAATTCACCCTGACAAGTCGGGAAAAAAACAAAACAAGAAGAAACAGGAAATAAATATTTTACCTGAAGAAAAGAAATCCATCACTAAATGATAATTGGAGTCAGTGAGTTGAAAAATAAAAGGCATGGTTCTGATTACTTAAAGAAATCCAACACATTGACAACATTCTTGTTCTGATAGCGGCTTTACAGAAGATATCCCCTCTTTCTAGAATGAGCCTCCACCTCCTTCCTGAACCTGGCTCTCTCCTACCTCATTACACAATACTTAAAGACATTGTGAAAGTGCACCTCTTCTGGAAGCTGTCCGATCCCACTTTGTGTTAAACATCTCTCCTGGCCTCTTGCACAGCCCCTGCCTGCCACCTCCTCCGAGCACTGACAGCCCGGCCTGGTGCCGTGTCTCCTCCAGCACTCCGAGTGCTGTGAGGAGAATGCCTTTATACCCGCAGCACAGTGTCTGGCATAGAATAGGCATTCCATACATTTGTTGACATTACGTGAGTGAATAGTAGAGTGAATAAGCACATGTATGAAAAATATAATTCCTTTTCGAAATACTCTTCCTGGTTCAGGAGAAACCCTTGAAACTTGCAGAACTTAGTGAATCATGTTAAGAGAAATGGAATGGTTCCATTTGGGATATTTCATCAAACACAAAATCTCTTGCTACAGGCTTTCAGATGACTCTGAAGCTGCCTCTGTGGAGGATATTTTAGCAGCAGTATAATTTTTTATTGATCTGAACAACTGTGAGATAAGGGGCAAACGTGTAGCAAGTCAGCATTTTATCTGCAAGAATTATACCACAGATAAAAAAAAAGTTCACTGCTTTTTCTATTTGACTTTTTTTTTCCTAGGGTAACATGTAGGAATAAAAGTGATGTAAGTTGTGTAAATGTACATCAGGACACAAGGCCTTATCACCACCTTTCCATCATGCCTTCCTTCCAATCCGTTGCTTTTGGTTTCTTTTACCCTTTTCCTGTGGCACTGGACTTGTTTTGTTTTTGTTTTTGGTTATCACCATCCCTCCATGATATCAAGCTAGAAGAAGACAAATATTACCATCACTAAATCCCCCACTCCCAAAAGGACACCCTGTCCAGACGAGGGATTCTTCTATTGTGTAGTGCTTTGAAGTATCTTGAATACAGGCACCCAAACCAAACAGGATAGAAGCCCACAACAAGACAGAAATGCATGCAGAGCAGCACAGCGGTGGTTGTGGAATATTTGCTGCAGCTAACAGATTAACCTGTCACACAGCAACCTGACAAATCCAGGGTTGGCAGATAAGAGATGCAAATATGCCCTAAATATATCTGCAAATTCTAACCAAAGAACAGATTGTCTTATGTGTGTCTTATATATGTCTATGAGAAACGAGCATTTTTAAGAGAATATTTTCATGCACTCACAACATTACTTTTCCTCATGAAGATCAAAGATCGAGAAAACAAACTATAATGATGACATAAAATTTATATTTAAATGCTTCATAAATGCATGTGTGCTCATCTTTCCTGAACTTCTATTCTGGGAATCCCAATATTAAAATTTCAGATCCCATTAATCCTGATTATACTTACCAAAAATGAAGTGAGGATCTTATGAATAAAGAGGAGTCTGGGAACTAACTGGAGAAGTAAGAGATTCTGAGGATTTACCATGGCCCAATTTTAAGGTTAGTGACAGCAGATTCAAAGATGTATGAAATATATTCTAAGACCTTAGAGAACATGCAATGTTATGAAGGTAAGAAAATAAAAACTAATATGTATAACGTAGGATAGATAAGTGACATAAAGGTTTGTTGGCAATGTATAATTTCAATGCAATTGAAATTCTAAAGTCCACAAGACGGATGAGAGAAGTATTTCCGAGGGACCTTGAGAGACACTACCTTCTTTTGCCATTCTGCATGTCCTACTTTGCAAAACCTACTCACTCTCATGATTTAAAGACCAGACCTCTACACTGATGACCCACAAGTGTCTATCGCCAAACCCAGATGTACTTCTTGGACCCACATCTTCACCTCCAACTATTGACTAGGCATCTCCATGTTCATGTCCCAAAGACACATCATACTCAGGATGTTCAAAAACTTCCAGTTTCCCCAGTCCTAAACCATCCTCCTGTGTTTCTATTGCAGTAAATAATCAAAACCATCCTCCTGTGTTCTTGGGTTCAAAGTTTTGGACTTCTCCTCTGCTTCACTCCTATCCTTGAACCAAATCTGATCCCTCTCTATTAAAAGCTCTGTCCTAAGTAAAGTCCTAAACTAACTGAACAGCGTGAAAACTAATCTCCTTGCTTCTATTGTGTATACTTGCCTATCTTCCCAACATAATGTTGCAAGAGGTACCTTCCTTCATATTTTCCTCTCCTGCTTAAGAAGCATTGTGCTCTCCATCCCTTACATACAGAATATAAACTAAACTTCTTGGCTAAATTTTAGGAGTTTGGCCCCTGCCTATATATCTGGCCATTTCTCTTCTTCACTTGCTTCATATGCACTAGCCATCCTGGAACCTTCTGTAACTCACTCTTGCCTCTGCTTATGCTGACCCTCTCTGCCTGGAATGCCCTCCTCCCCGAGATGTCACACTGTGAAGAAGTTCTATTCATCCTTCAAATGTCACCTTACCAAGAGCTTTCCCTGACATTCCCTGATAGAACAGCACTCCTACTCTCCCCATCACTCCGTCCCCTTACTCTGCTTTTTTTTTCTGCATGACACTGATCACCTACTACATAGCTCTTTACTTGTTTAGTGCCTGTGCCCTGGCTATAGAATGTAGACTTCTAAAAAGAGAGCCAGACACGTATTTGGTGCTCAGTAATATTTGTTAAATTAATTCAATTTAATCCTTCAGATACCATTCAATCTCATCTCTTCCTCAGGAGAGAGAGAAAGAGCATTGCCCTTTCAGAGCAAGATCACCGTCTACCTTGCATTACCTGTGTTCCTATATATTTTAACCCCACTAGATTGAAGAGATTGTGGTTTACTCATATTTTTATCTCTTTCAACATAGAATGAACACTCAATACAGGTATATTGAATTGAGCTGATTCCAATGGGAATAGAGCTCTCTGCAAACAATTAAAGCCTTCTGCAATCTATTGAAATAGATTATCTTCAGGATGGTACATTAGGAGGAAAATGAGAGTGACTGAAACTGCAAACGATCTTCACTTTGGGCATCTAGGAATCCAGAAGAGACTTTCTGGACCCAGAAAAACCTGGAATAGCTAGGATCCTTCCTTATTTGGAACCACCAATTTTCAAATTTAATGCTCTGTATATTACTTTTATTTCTACGACACTGGCTGCATCAGTTTTGAGTTGCTGACAAACTCTTCTGTTCCTCCCGCACAGCCACAGTGCATTTCAGAGGGATTTAAAATCTTGAGGTAACACAAATGTTTTTATAAGATTCCTTCAGGCTTTTCAGGAGTTAAAGTGATTTTTTTGTTTTGGGTTTTTTTAATTATTATTTGGTTAGGTTATACTAAGTTTTCAGGGTCATGGCTTTACTCTCATGCTGATACTTTTAGATTGAAGTATAACTTGCTGAGTCTCTTTTTATTTTACAGCCAAACGTTCAGTTGGACTCCATGTGGCTGCTGCATAATGCAGAATTGCAAAAAGTAGAGGGTGAGGACTGTGTCCAGCACATCATTTGGACTGCTTAAACAAGTCTTAGATTCTTCAATATGAAGGAATATTTATTTTTCAGATGACCAGAGTTGTTAAAAAAATCATTAGGCTTTGATTCCACAATGACACAAACATCTTTATGTATATGCATTTGTTTATTTACACACTCAAACAAAAACTTGCTGAAAACCAACTACATGCAAAGCACAACGGTAGACAAAAAGGTAATAAAACATGGTCCCTGTCCTCAGAGAAAATATAATTCCCTACCAAATGTTTTCTTTCTCACAAGCAAGTGAGTTTTATATGGAACATCTTAGTTTTTCTTTTTTAAATCTAATCTAATAGAACCACTATTTTAAGATTATTAACAGATGATGTTTTCAGAATTTTGATGCTAGAGAGATTTAATATTAATAAAGAGGTCACTGCCCTCCAGGATGTGAGTGATTGTGAAAGTCCCTTTCCCCACTAACATTCTTTGATTCAATGAATATTGAACCTCTAATAAAGATGAATAGGAAGATGATATTACAAGCCTTTATGAAGTTGTATGAAGAAACAGTATTATTTAGAGACACCAGGCCAAGGTGGTTTTTGTTTGTTATCTGACACCTTCATAAATATTGATGCTTTTAACTTTGTTTTGTGAAAACATCTTTCATGGTAAGCAAATTTAAAAATCCTAGAGTGTCTCCAGTGCTGCAAATCAAATGGTTCAACACTCTGGGTAAACTGCCTATTGTTCAAACTGTCTAAGCCAATTCTCAAACTTGCATTTATAACAAAGAACTGAATTCCCCTAGATCAAAAATCAATTCCATACTGTATGAAAGTTATACTTCAATTTAAAAAATAAAGATATTTCATTTAAAAAATATTTTTATAAAATTTTATTAAACCAACTGATAGTCAATCAAATATCAATTAATTTAATTTTAATAGCTTACTAAAGCAACTGTATATTACTGGTATATGTGAAGACTTTGGAAGAAATTGGGGCAAAGCATTTTACATTAAATATAATTATTATTTTTCTACATATATAAACTTAGTATTTCTTTAAGATATAAAGTACCTAAGTCTAAACCTCAAGCTACAGTCTGCAAACATTTTTGGTCAGTAATCAAATATTCTCAGTATAAAAGAAATCTGCTGCTATAGATAGTTATCCCTAAGAGAGAGAATACCTTTGGCAAGCCTGTTGTTCCAGATGTGTAAAGAATATACAGCGGATGTTCTGAAAGAACAGGAACACAATCATGTGACTGTGCTTTCGCCATCTCTTCATCCCAATCAAGGTCACGACCGGGAGTCAAGGGAATCATCTCCTACACAACAAAAATATAGGCATACGCACTGAACAGAGGAGATTAAATCAAGAGAAGAGTGAAGAGTGGCTAAATCTATATTAGTCTGAGCATTTGAAAATCTAGGCTTATATAGCACTAAATATCAGGTTTATGACTAAATATCTCAGAACCATGAGTTAAGATAAATGTTCATAAAAAGTCCAACAGTTTGATGTTGACTTCAACTGAACTGACAAAAGAACATGTTTTATTCAAATCTTGGGATATCCTTAAGAAATTCAATGTGATGCAGTCATGTTTTCATCAACTGTCAGAGCTTAACTAACAGAGGTTCATGCTTCCATAAATGTACGTATACTATTAACTTTATAAACTAATTTCTATTTTTTGAACCTATTTTTTTTACTTTGGAAGTACTGTCTTCACAATGAGATGTCAACTAACGCATTAAAATTTCTCTTGATACAAGGGCCATTTAGGAGTAACACTGTGGCCATCTTTCCAAATAAGAAAAAATTAGATT
This sequence comes from Ceratotherium simum simum, assembly GCF_057802395.1. NCBI lineage: Eukaryota > Metazoa > Chordata > Mammalia > Perissodactyla > Rhinocerotidae > Ceratotherium > Ceratotherium simum. The sequence continues at coordinate 39,217,198 of NC_141924.1, forward strand.
ATTTTCAGGAGTGGAAGAGAAATATACTTTTGCTTTTTCACGAAAAAAAATCAGTTTCGAAAGTTAATGAGAGTATGTGACATATCTAAAATGCTATCCAAATTTTCCTCTTCTAGGTCATTGATTAATATGGTAGAAATGTTTGTTTTCTTTTTTGTTCCTAGAACCAAGCTCCATGTTGTAAACCTTATGGTAACAGAGTCATGAGTTAGACAGATCTACATTATATGAAGTTAGGTAGAAACCTCTTTAATAATAGTGCCAATGAAATAGCCAGATAGGTGCAGAGCAAGGAAATGGCTTATGAAAAAAAATTACTTTAATGTACTTTCTATAATCTATTTAAGTAGAGTTAAGACCCAGTACATGTCTAGTCATTTTCTGAAATGTTAACTCAAGATAACACATTAGAATGTTGACAGTTGGTGAAGTTGTTAGTATAGGCACAAGGTAAGGCTACACATTCCTCAGTGAAAGTTAGTAGATCCACCACCTAGAGAGTGTATGTAACCACTCATTTCATCAAGGTGATCCCTGAGCTATGCCCAGAGATCCAAGGATTTAGCAAAGCCAGGCCATTTCCACTTTTCAGGTTCCTTAATATATTAATCAGGTTGTAAAAAATGGTCATCTATTTAAATAGGTACATTTATAAATTAACATTTCAATATAATATCACGAATACAATGCCTATAATGAATAAACACACTGATAGATAACAATCTTAATTGACCTTCAAGAAGGTGAGGTTTTAGGCCCGGTGGCTTCTCCAGCCTCACTCTGATAGGTCTTGGATGTCATTTAGATAAATAAAAATAGTTAACTGTGACCAAATTGCATATTTCCATTTGTTTTTATGCATCAGATAAACACAACTAATTTCAAATTATCAAGTCTCTGATATCACAATTACAGACTTACAAAAAAAATCATCACACTGCATAATGAAAAATGTCAATTGAGTGATCACAAAAATAATTACAGATCAAATGAAATGAGGACTTGAATGAATGGTTGTTCTTCAGAAATACAGGCATGTGTAAAGAAGATTTGACGAAGGGAAGAGAGAGAAAAAAATCAACATGAGCTTTTACATGCATACATTTACTTCTATAGACATGTCTTTCCTAGTTATCATTCTTAAAAGGCAATCCTAGGGGCCGGCCCAGTGGCTTAGCGGTTAAGTGCGTGCACTCCAATGCTGGCGGCCCGGGTTCGGATCCTGCCAGCCATGCTGAGGCCACGTCCCACATACAGCAACTAGAAGGATGTGCAGCTATGACATACAACTATCTACTGGGGCTTTGGGGGGAAAATAAATAAATAAATAAAATCTTTAAAAAAAAGGCAATCCTGGGAGAGCAGCAGAGGTGACTGAGGGACATTCCTTTGACTCTGTCATTGCTTGCCTGAGGCTTAGGAGTGGCAACCAAGTTTTTACCTCTTCTGGCAAAAAACAATCCTGGTTAATGAGAGGCACTACCAAGCCTCATAATTTGTGTCTCTCTAAACTCAAAGCAAAGCCAGTCCACTGGGCTTAATTACTTCCTAAACAGCAGGTCTAACATGAAGGACAAGAGTCATCCAAAGGCCTCATCTAAAATAAAGATAAGGCAAAGTAGAGGGAAGGGTCTCAAGAAAAAGGGAGAGGGAGAGAAAGTGAGCCAGTTATGGGAGGAGGGGCAGTGAATCTCTTACCTATTAAGAGAGAGAAGAGAGCTGCATTAGGAAAATCTGAACCGGAAGCATTAATATCCATATCCAGTGTGTTTACAAAGTAAAAGAAATAACATATATCTTGTTGGTTAAAAGTCATGAAACCAGAGTTCAAATCCTGGCTCCACTGTTTATTAGCTGTGACTTTGGGCTATGACCTCTCCATGACTCAGTTTCTTCATCTATTAGAAAGGGCCAGTAATAGCATCTATGTCATTGGTTTGTGAGAACTGAATAAGAAGTATCTGAAAGTACTTAGCATTGGGCCTAGTGTAAGTTCTTTATAAATTCTACATGAATTCACACATGTGTGAATAGTACAAACATACTCACATAAACACTTGTGTGTGTGTGTCCCTGCCCTTCCTCTGACCTTCTTACCCAAAACCTTCTTTATTGCTGACTTTACATTCCCTGATTTAAAAGGGCCTTTTTAAAAAATATGCTTGAGGTCATCTGAAAGAAACTTAAAATTCTTCTTCAATACAGTGAGAATATTAAAATCATTGAGTGCCGCAGGTCATGAACCACAGACTACTAAAACTTTACACAGGAATTTAATGTAGTAATGGGAATTGCTAGGTGGTAATCAAAATGACAGTTTTAATGCTCACTGTTTTTATATCTTGTCATTTAAGCATTTTCTGCAGATAACCTCTCAAGTGTGCTACAAAATTATATACATGAGTTTTGCACTCTTATACTTTTTCTTCTGCAAAAAAATTTTAATCTGCTAGAAACCCAAGTGGATTCCATTATAAATAGCTGGAGACTTGCTTGGATGTAGAAATAAGGTGATCATTAGGTCAAATTTACTAGGAAAAGCATTTTAAAATATATTCATTGATGTATTATATTGCTTTTTCTTCTTTCATGGATCACAGAATACTTTACGTTTCGAATATTCATATTTTGTTTTCCTGAAAATATTTTTTACTTCTGGACTGAATACCTTTCTAAAATTTTTAGAAGACATTTTACATACAAATTAATCACACTTCACCACAAGGCAGGATGGCTGGGGGTTTAAGCGTGCAGTCAATGTGTGAATGTGCATGCATTCAGATCATGACCCTGACCCTTACTAGCTGGGCAAGTTACTTACCTCTCTGTTTATTGGATTCCTCTTATTTAAAATAGGAATAATGCTATCTCCTAGCTCATAGAGTTATCAGGAAGATTTTAAAAATTATCCACTAGTGGAGTGTCTTAAAAATCATACAGTAAGCAGTCTAAGTGTTTGATAGTATTAATATTATTGTCACAATTTAAATTAATAATTGACACTACCACAGACTGTACATAGAATCCAATTCATTAAGATGGATGTTTCTGTGTTTCAATCTTTTTGTTTTAAGCTAGTTTTTCATAAAGACAAAAAATATCATTCAAATCCTTTTTTTGCCAAAAATAATGACATTCAGGAAGTATATTTAATGGTTTATAAACCAAGCGTTTCTTTCAAATGGTCAAAACTAGAATCATCCTTAGCACATCACCATAAGCAAGAACTAAACTCAATATTGAGATTACCATTTTTGGACGATTATAAATGAGAATTTTATTTGGTTTGTGTTGTCCTATTCTCAGCGCCTCTTCTATAAGTGGTACGTATTCTACCCTCCTTCCAGGTTCAATGCCAAATGATGCTGTAACAACCAACTTGGGCTATAATGAAAAAAAAATAATTGAGTAAACTTAACAATCTTAATTAAGGTAATCACAATATTTCAGGTGCAGACTGGCAATTTAACATTTCTTTAGAATGATTCTGTTCTCTATTGAATAAATGGCCTGAAAATCAATAAACCCTTTTTAAATGTTATAGGCTTTAACCCTAACCACTTCCACGTAAATTTCACTTACCTGTTCAAAATTGCACACTCGATGTTTTTGGCTAATAAGGATGAGCTGTTAAAAAATACTTTCCAAAGAATTCATGAAGGAGGTAGATCTGCCATGAACCAGAGAAATGCAGAGGCCCCTGTAACAGCTGGTTGTTGCTGCAGTTGTAGCATTTCTTAGCTGGGCAGGGCCAGCCCGGTGGCCATCAGAAAGCATTTCTAATTTTTTTTACATAAGCATCTATGCTTAAATGCCTCAAGAGACCACACAAGGAAGGGACTCAAATCTCCCATAATTCTTTTATGATTCTTTTCTCATTCTAAATACATATTCATTTTCACCAAATATTATATTTGTAATTTTGTCATATTTTTCTTAAAAGGGCCCCCAGATGATTTAAGTGTCAAGCCCCACAGAGCCTGAACCTGTCCCTCTCCCTAAGGCACACTTGGCACTCTTTACCGACAACTTCCTAGTCATTCTTCAAGACAAACGCAGATGTAGCCTAACGGTGTCCCCTAGAGGTTAATCTCCTTGCTGGGAACATTCTGGGCAGGCCTCAGATGTCTCACTGGAGTCAAAATATTCCTTCATCCCCACCACTGCACAGCTCTCCAAGGCCAAATTTGGATCCCACTTATCTCTGTGTTTCCTATGCCTGATACAGTGCTTGCCATACCATAAGCTCTCAATGAGTATGTGTGGAACTGAACCAAAATTCTCATTAATTTGTAGAATAAACATGTTTTCATTCTTTAAGTACACAGTTTTTTCACCAAGAAATCCAAAGCAAAGGAGACAGATGATAAATTATTCAGGAGACAGGTAATCAATCCAAGACAGTGCATCTATTCCTGAATTCTGATTTCTGGTTACAGTACATTTCATCTAGGGAAGGTTTATATTATGCCAATATATGCATATATAGTACTTTCTGCTTTTTGAATATCACTTAATATTCATGGCGCTGCGGCTCAGTGCAGTTACAAAGCTTGCCCCAGGTTACAAGTGGTGGAATCAGAAAGAGAGCCAATTCTGTCTGATTACAGAACCTTTCTCTTTCCACAATATCAAGCTGCATTTTAAAAGAAAAAAATGGAATGAAAAATAAGTCTTGTTTCCTTTTATTATATTTTTAAAGGTCAGACATTCAAATATAATTCACATTTTAATATCTGTAATACTTACAAAAATAACTCTAGATAATATTCTCCAAGTTTAGAATTCTGAGTAAATGAAAGTAAGTTATATATCAAATTAAAAACATATATAGAATATATCAAAACTTCAATAATTTAATAAAGTCGAAATTGGATTCTTCCTCTAGAAAAATAATCCTTTTCCCTTTTCTATTAATAGAATTATTGGAGGTTTTATTTGGTCTAGACTGACTTTTTAGGATACATTTTTCCTATCTTTATCTGTTAAAATAAAACTTTTTCTTCAGCCTATTTATTTGAAAATCATGACATCAAAATCATTCCTGATTTCAATTATTAATTCTATCCAAATATCTCAGATATGTGTCTCTCTCTTCAACTTCTGGCCTTTAATCTGACCTGCCCAAAGGTCTCGCCCATAAGAATATGCACTGATTGCCTAAAGTCCGTAACAAGATTATGTATGTGATTGTGTGTGTGTGTGTGTGTGTGTGTGTGTGTGTGTTAGGAATGAAAACTCCTCCAGTGGTGTAGCGTAAGTTTTATAAATCTTTATTTTTTTTATATATATCAATTTTCCCACATCGTATAAAATTTTTAAAAGAGGAAATAATACATCTCATACCTTTATCCAAGTAGTGTTTATGATTTCTGTAGCTAAAAACCTGGAGTCTATAGCTTCGTCAGAGAAGTCCCCAACTGCCCACTGATTTGCAGGTCAATGACTGATTGCTATTTCCCCTAGATTTTCCTTCAAAAGCACTAACTCAACATATTTAAAAGAGAGGAAAAAAAAAGAAGGAATCCAGCTGGTTAGTCCACAAACCAGCGTCCCAGTTCTAATAACTGATCTATTACCAGATGAAGTCAGAAATGTAAAACCGCACTCTATGCCCAGCACTCAGGGGACCCTCAACGTATGTTAGTTCCCTTCCTTGTTAAGAATGTCTCATCCCAGGCTTGTAAAGCTCTAAAGGGCAACCATCTCTTACTCCTGTAACGACCTTCCTTCCTTAATCTTCCCGCTACTATTCCTCTCCTGCACGTCGCCCACTGCTTCACAAACTGACCACCTGCCAAAGGTTCTTATTCCAGCCTCTAGCCTCTCGCCTACTCACATCATATTGCAAGACTTGCCTCCTCTTAACATTGCACAAAACATGACACTCATCTGCTCAACACCTTTGACTGGTCCAGGTCTACAGGATCCAGTTCAGATGAAAACTGCCTTTGCAAGTTCACCTTCTCTCCCTCTTCAGTCGCATGGGTCTATTTGCTGTCCTCCAAATGCACTTCACCCTTTTCTGCCTCTGACGCTAGACTCATATTCTTTTTCTCTCCTTTTGGGTTCCACGATATCATTCTCTCAATGAGCTGAATCTTAGCCAAGATAACTCTCACCTCTTTCAGAAAGCCTCCTTCGGCCACCCCAACTAAAAGCAATCACTCCTTCTTCTAAATCAGGGGTCTGCAAACTACGGTTGAGAGCGAAAACCTGCCCACAGCAAGTTTCTGCAAAGTTTTCCTGGGATACTGCCATGCCCTTCGTTTATGCAGTATCTAAGGCTGCTTTCCGCTACAACAGCACAGCTGAGTATTTGCAACAGAGACCATGCAACCCGCAATACCTATATCTGGTAACTCACAGAAAAAAGTTTGTTGATCTCCACTCTAATTCATAGAAGAACAATAGCTAACCTTTTGTAAATGAGTACTACATGCCAGGCACTGTGTTAAGTGTTTTAAATTGAATATCTCAGTGAAAGTTCACAACAGCTTTATCAAGTTTGTTATTTTAGTACCCCATTTAATTATGTAACTCCACCCCTCCCTGACACCCCTTCTTAAGGACTGTGCTATACCACCATTCCAGGAAGTATGTAGATTATAAACTAGCTATGTGTACCATCCATTTGATAAGTATCATTTATTACCCAGTTCCAAGATTAGTATCAGGCACATAGTGGAAGCCTAATAAATATATGTTGAATGAATAAGTTATTAGTTATTTTTCTTGTGTGTCTTATACACCCAAATATATGGCAAGCTAACTTGAAAGGCATGCACCCTATCTTATATTTTATATTCCTCACAGCATTCAGCAAGATGTCTTTCACACACGGACTGACTCAATAATAAACTTTTGGTTAATCAATATATGCCAAAGAAAAAGTACACTTGAAGTATCCCATTCGAAAGGAGGATCTAAGAAGCACAGCTCGCTCCTGGATGATTCACCCACAGATAAATATGGCTGTACTATTTGACTTCTCCAAATAAAGCACTTACCTTTGCATGATCAATGCGACTACTTAGTTCTTTGGATGCAAATCCCCCAAATATGAGACTGTGGATGGCTCCTATCCTTGCACAGGCCAACATGGTGTACATCGCCTGCGGGATCATGGGCATGTAGATAACCACTGTGTCGCCTTTCCCGACACCATGCTTGACCAAAACACCAGCCAGCTTAGAGACCTATAATAAAATCACTAGATTAGCAAACTGTTTTCTGTGTTATTTCACTAAACTTCTAAGTTAGGCAGTAATGCAAGAAGGTGATCACCCTCCTGGTGGTGGATTAAAAAAGCCAGAGTAACATGCATTTGACAATGATGGTAAGAGTTTAGATAGTGACAATAATAACAGACATCTGTATTATAATAATTGACTACAAACCAACTTACTATTATTACGCCATATGAACTTCACGGCTTAACTTTGCTTAATTGTTCATTTAACAACATATTTACTGAGAAACTATCATGAGCCAGACATTGTATTTAGAGCTGAGAACACAACATTGAAAAACAAGGACACAGACATGCCCCTGTGGAGCTTTTATTCCAAAGGGTGTATCTGCCAAGTGAACAGAAAGATAAAATAATTAGAATTTAAATATATATTGGTTTAACTGTTGAAGGAAATAAACATGTATTAAGAAAGAAAATATATATATATATATGTATATATATATATGGGGTCGGCCCGGTGCCGCAGTCAGGGGTTTGCAGGTTCAGATCCCGGGCGTGCAGCGATGCTAAGGCTTGTCAAGCCATGCTGTGGCGGCGTCCCATATAAAGTAGAGGAAGATGGGCACAGATGTTAGCCCAGGGCCAGTCTTCCTCAGCAAAAAAGAGGAGGATTGGCAACAGATGTTGGCTCAGGGCCAATCTTCCTCAGCAAAAAGAGGAGGATAGGCAACAGATGTTGGCTCAGGGCTAACCTTCCTCACAGAAAAACAAAAAAGAAAGAAAATATATCATTATACACTTATAACGTAAATAAGAAATATTCTATTATTATTATTCCTATTTTAAAGATAAGGTAACTAAGGCTCAGAGATAATAAATAGCTAACCTGAGGTCAGAGAGCTAGTAAATAGTGTAGCCAGGATACCATCACAGGTCTTTTGACCTCATATTCTTTGCCCTTTCTACTGCCTCAAGTCAATTATTTTTTCTTTATAGTTTTTTATACTACTTATATAGAATAATTATTATAGATAATACAATAAAAAAGTCACAAAGTGACTGTCCTCGACATCGAGACAAAACATACAAACTTCTTTTTACTTTTAACATGTGTTTTGGAGACCAAACATACAAATATCTCTTTCCTCTTTACATGTGTTTTTGCAATTTTTAGTAATAAAGACAAAATAGATCATAAGCCCACACATGATATAATTTGTTACAAGAAACTCCTTTGTGGACAATTATAGCAGGCTGTGGGAAGTACGCCCACACCTAGGTGAATAAGAAGTTCAAAATTCTTCCATTTAAAAAAATACAGGGCCGGCCTGGTGGTGTAGCAGTTAAGTGCGCGTGCTCCGCTGTGGTGGCCCGGGGTTCGCTGGTTCAGATCCCGGGCGTGCACCAACGCACTGCTTGTCAAGCCATGCTGTGGTGGCGTCCCATATAAAGTGGAGGAAGATGGGCACGGATGTTAGCCCAGGGCCAGTCTTCCTCAGCAAAAAAAGGAGGATTGGCAGATGTTAGCTCAGGGCTGATCTTCCTCACAAAAAAATATATAAAAATAAAAAAAATACATATTGAGTACTTGTATATGCCAGACATCGTTTTCTGATATATCAGTAAACAAAACAAGACAAAGATCTCTATCCTCAGAGTACTTACGTTTTAGCAGAGGAAATACTTACAATAAACAAAATACGTAAATTATGTATTATATTAAAAGATACTCAGTGCTATGGGGGGTGGGTAGAGCAAAGTAGAGGGGATTGGGGACCTGAAGTGCAGGGGATGTGATTCTGAAAGGGACAATCAGGGTAGACCTCACTAAGAAAGTGACATTTTAGCAAAGACATGTAGAAGGTTGGGAATACGTGGATATCTGTGAGGATACCATTTAGGCAGAGAGAACACCAGCACAACGGTGTGAGGGGATCACGTGTGATGCAATAGAGGAAGAGCAAGGAGACCAGGGGAGCTGAATAGAAAGAAGACACGAGAAAGTGGTCACAGATCAGGTCAGAGAGCGAAAGGAAGGGCCTGCAGGGGTCACGTGGGCAATTGGAAAGACCACAGCCTGCCTTTGTAAGTGACTGTTCAAAATAAGGTACAGAGGAGGCCTGGGAGAAGGCATCAGGCCACACGGCTATTTGTAGTTCCTTTCATTTCACTCTGCCTCTCTCACTTTTTGAACAAGTTCAAAGGATTCTGAATCCTGATCATTCTTCCTTTTTCTCTTTTTTTACTTCCTCTGTGCAGATGGGGAAAGATGTGGTCAAGGTTAAGGGCTCTGGTGAAAGACAGAAAGTAACAAACAACTATCTCAGCATTTTATTCTCCCCTATACTGCAAACTATAACTTAGTGCTATTTTTTAAGAACTCAAAGCCAACCAGCAGAAAGTTACAAGAAAGACACATCAAAGTAATATAAATCATGAACTTAAATTCTATATGGAACTCAAGAACCAAGATAAACACTGGAAAGTTATATCCAAACATCTCCACGTGCAGTCCCTGCAGAAAGCAGCCGTGCTGTGATCACATTACTGGGTGTCCCCCTGAACTACAGCACTGGGAGAGACCAACGAGAAGGGCTTGTCTTATTTACAGCTATAACCTCAGCATCTTGAATAGTGTCTGTTGTCGAATAAAAATAATCTTCAACCAAGCCCCAATCTAGCAATGATTCAGTAACTTTACATTCCAGTCTCTCTTCACAAGGTTGCTGGAAGATGCCCAACACTTTCCTGTCCTCTGAAAGAAATGAAACCAATAAATTCAAGAGCTTTTTCCTTTTGAGAAAGATCTCAAAATGGCCAAATGTGACCCAAGATGTATTTAAGTTGGAACCATATCACATCTTAAAAAAAAATGAGCCAACATATTAAAATTAGTAGGTTTCATATACAAATCAGATTTCCAGGTTCTCTAGAAAAATTGGAAGGTCTAGCAACACTGGGCCTGTGTTCTTGAATGACAACAATCAATTGAACCTGATGATCAACTGCTTGGTTTGCCAGAGAACTTGCCATTCCCTGGTGCTACTTATCAGAGCTTGCATTTTTCTTTCCATTCTGAGTTTAAAATATATTCTTTTATATCCTGTTTATTTTATGTTATGTGCTTACACAATAGTTCTGTAACCATAGAAGTGTGATATATACCAATAATTGATTTTTCTCCCACCCACTTCTCCCATTTATATTATCTGCTTGGCTCCTGTAGGCATGTGAGTTGTTAACCACTGCCCTGAAGACAACCTTCAATCAAATTAGGCTGCATTAGGTCTTTAGAACCACTAGATGGCGATCACTTGGCCTCGTTAACCTTGTTTCTTGCAGCTACTCCTCAATGTTTTGATAATTGTCTTAACCACACCAGAAAAAGTTTCACGTGATCAAGAGAGAAAATTTCAGTACTTTCCAGGGCTAAATGTCACTCCAATAAAATTTTCCATTGTAACTTGTAAATTAAAATAATAATTATATATTTATATATATGAAAATATGTTTCTGGTGAGACTTCTAATAGACTTATGGAAAACAATATTAGTTCATAGCAACAAAAGGACATTGATTTAATATGAAAATATTTGAGAATGTTTCATTAAAAAGTATTCCTTTTTAATATTAAATCTAGAGTTGGTTAGTATGGGAGCCACAGTACAGAATACTTAATTGTCTTGTCTCAGATGCAAATAAATCATTTTGAAGATAAGTGCAGGCAACAGTGAGCAACAGGAGGAACAATCTAGAAATCTGAATCACCTAAGAGTCCATAATCACTCAAATAAAGTGATTTAAACTATGAAACTTCAACATAAAGGGCAATTTGATTATTGCTATTTCAGGGTTCACCTTGTTTTTATTGACTTTCAGATAGAAAATTATCAAAGAGAAGGAAAATAGATATTATTTTTATTCAACGTTATAGTCTTATCCTACCATAGATGACTGAGTGTAGGCTTATAATTTCTATTTTTATCCAAAGAGAAACTATTTAACGTATATCTCATATAACCTATAGTTTTCAACTGAATAAAAAGTTAAATAATGTGCCATTCACCCAATCCATATTCATCCTTGTACCTTCTTAAAATTGTGTTCTATCAACAACTTAATAGTTCCATATCAGGTGAACACCACTAAAATTGGTTTTCATTCTGATGTCAAAGGCAACACATAACCCAACAATCATGGTCAAGCCATGCTCTGCTCGCATGAGGGTAACTCATCTGTGAAGGAAGCCTGAAGAAACAAAACACACGTATATATTCATTCAGATACAACACTGTTTGCTTCTTCCCACTAGAGATTATATGGATTAGTCATTATTTTGGTACTAATTTAAAGCTATTTTAATATATAAGTATCCTGTCACTAATTCAATTTATATAGTATCTCCTTGTATCCTATACTGAGCAAGTCTGTAGATGCAAAAATGAAAAAGACATGGTCCTTAAAGCAAAGAAATTAGGAGTCTAGCAAAAAATAACATACATAAAGTTTATGGTTATACATGTACATACATAAACACTATATACATATTTAATATGTAGGTATAACATACACAGTATGTTACATTATCAGAAATGATAAAATAAGAAAATGCAACAACAGATATTTATGTAATGTAAAATAGTATATACATATATTTGGTTTATATATAACATATATTTGGTTTAGACACAAGTAAAAACATTAACTTTTAGAATTATAAAATGAAAACATATTAGCATAAATACTGAAAAAGAATTTAATAAAATTTCTATATATTCATTCTGGAAAATCTTATTTAAAAGCAGTCTGTAGGTTAGTATAATTTCATGACCAAATGCCCATGACACAAATATAAACATTAGCCAAAACTGATCAAAGACTATGTTCTATAGAGTAAACTTAGTACTTGCTTCACAAATAGCAAGTTTGTCCATCTAAAGAAAATCACATTTGTATGACAAAGATAGTGCTGGTATCCAAATTACAGTAAAAAGATAACAATCATGGGCAACCTCAGGGCCATGTCAAAGAAAATTATAGGAAAAAGAAGATAAAACATTTTCAAGCTGCAATGATGTTACACTGCAAACCCTAGTCTAATCAATCACAGAAAATATAACTAATTTAAAAACCAATTATAATAGCTGAGGAAACGGTTTACTAAAATTGGGAATAAATGACCTGTTCTTCAGAATATATGAAATTTCCCTTAGAAAGAGATGATTACCTAAAACATGATTCACATATTAAGTGAATCATGCATTCATTCACACGCCACGCATCATACACACAAGTTTTTGGTTTTTTTCACTCGTACACACATAGAGAGCCACCAAAAAGATAAAAATTTATCTCTAATGAATAGTTTATTCTTTCGGCCATGTGCCTACTATGCATCCAGGTAAATACCTATGAAAAGAATCAGTAATACTAAAACTACTTAACATCTGAAATGATACTAAAACTGTCTTTTTTGAAAGGGAATCTTTCAGGAATGTAAATATTTTCATATAATGTGACTTTTTAAAATAGTGACAATTTATTGGATATGACGTTGAGATAATTTTCATTTAAATACCACACTATGCTTTGTTGTTGTTATTAGTGTCCTCGAGTTGATTCCGACTCCTAGTAACCCTGTGGACAGCAGAGCAGAACCCTGCCTGGTCTTAAATTTTACGTCATCCTCTCACATTTCGGTGTTATGTCAGACAATGCTCCACTGCTGTTCATAAGGTTTTCATGGCCAATTTCTTCAGAAGTGGGTGCCAAGGTCTTTCTTGTCTGTCTAGTCTGTCTAGTCTGTCTTGGTCTAGAAGATCTGCTGAAATCTCTCCACCATGGGTGACCCTGCTGGTATTTGAAATCCTGGTGGCATAGCTTTCGGCATCACAGTAACCTGCAGCCTCCACAGTATGACAACAAACAGACGGGTGGTGTGGTTCCCTGACCAGGAAACGAACCTAGGCTGCAGTGGTGAATCTTAACCACTAGACCATGAGGGCTGGCTTATGATACTATACTAAATCAATTTAATTATGATAGGCCTTTAATAGCAGGAAAGTAGAAGTGATGTTATCAAAAGAGAAATCTTTCCTCAAGATAAAAGTGTACCATTTATATTCAAGACTAAAATTTCTTATTACTATCTAAAATAGACGAATATATATTTCATGTTTAAAAATGGAATCCTATTAAGTTTTAGAAGAAAAGTTATAAAATCTTATGTTCAAAACACTTATCTGACAGTGGACTAGAAAACATTTACTAACACATTTCTTCTCAAAAAATTTTCTCCAAATGAAGGAGTAAACAACATTACTCAGAATAATTATTTTTCTCATTTCTATTTTCTTCACAAGTGGGTTTCAATCAATATTTGGTCATTTTAAGACTGTGTATTTGCAAGCAAAGTGAAATGGACAATTATGTAATCCATTTAGATCAGCCTCAAAATAACTACAATTTCAATAATCTGTGTGCTTTCAAGACTAATGTGGTTTTCAGACCATATTTCACAGAAAATTAGTTCAATCCTATATTTCTCTATGCGTATGTGCTCATAGACTTGAAAAGGAATAGCTTTTCCATTTCTTTAATATTCATATGTTGTGATTTACAAGTAGATCATCAGAATTCATCAAATCTTGAAAAGGACACCTTATTAATTTTAAAATAGTACTTCTATTTAACAGTGAGGTCATTGTTGACAGAGGAAATAATCCTACATCAAGGAGAAGTCCAAGGTCTAAAAGAATGGAAAATATAATTGATGCCTACCATTAACACATGACATGGCTACTGTGCGTGTAATAAAAAGGAAAGGAAGTATATAGAAAAGAATAATTAAGGATTGCCTCCACTTTTTACCATTTTAACATCTTTCCACTCTAGGCATTAATGGCCAAGGAATAATGACTTCCTCCTGCTTTTACTCATTCGATAGTTTCTGCCAAAGTTACTAATCCTCATGGCATTTGGCACTTGGATCAGGCATTTGCCTGAGAAAGCAAAGGCATTCAGAATAGATAGAGCAAGAATTCAGGGTGAAGTGGGTTGTGAGATGGGCTGGAAAGGTATAAAGAGACTCAGTATCACATATCATTTAGAGCCTTGTTAAGCTCTGTTAAGTTTAGACTTCTCCAAAAACAATGTGTAATAATTCATAAGTGTTTAGTTTTCTTTAGAAGTAGGCACATCCCATATGCCTATAATGCAATGATTATTGCATGAACTAGGTTTGTAACAATGGGATAAAAATAAATGAAAGATTGAGAAATACTTGGTGTAGACTGTATAGGAATTGGTGATTGATGGATGCAGGGAAGCAGTGCGAGGAAGGAAAGGTTATAACAGGCACAGCTGTTTGGTTTTAGTAACTGGCTGGAAAGTGATGCCATTCACAGAGTTGGAAAACAGGAGGAAAAGTGGGTGTCAACATGTTTAAATATGAGATGCTAGTGGGACAACCAAGAGTAGATATCTACTCAGCAGTCCTACACATGATCTGAATGTCAGGAGAAGGATGTGGGCTGGTGATGCAGAATTGGGAATAACTAGTGGCGTCATTGGGAGGAAACATCATCTATGCGGCAACAGAGGCCGCTGAAGCAGATGTAATCACCCACGGGGGGTGTGTAAAGTGAAAAGAGAAGGTGGCCTAGAGGAGGTAGACAGTGAAGTGATGGACAGAGAAAGCAGCACCTAACAAGGAGAGTTAGAATGAGAGAAGGAGAGTTAAAATGCCGAGCAAGGTAGAAGAAAACAAGGGCAGGATGGTATGGCAGAAGTGAGTGCACACAGAGAGTGGTCAAGAATACTAGATGTGATGAAAAGATGAAGTAAAATATTGAATGTCCATCAGAATTAACAATAAGAGCATATTAATTCCCCTCACTAAGGCAATTTCAGAGGCAGTAGCATATTTTTGAGGATTTGGGAAAAACGTGTGATAAGGAAGTAGGAGAAGGCAAATACAGACAATTACTTAAAAGTTGACCTGTGAAGGAAAACAGGAAACTAGCCAGTAGCAGAAAGATTTAAGCATGGTTTTAAGAGAAAGAGCCAGCAGTGACACAGGTATGAGAGGATAACAGCAAGAACCCTAAAAAGAGTTGAAGGAATAACTTCAGGGTACCAAAGGACTGGCCTCCACTGTAAAGCGAGGGAAAGAGAAAACAAGGGGTGTGGATACTGGCGAGTCTGTAGGTCGGGTGCTGGAAAGTATTCATCAGGGTTCCTGGGTTTGAATCAGTGTTCCCTGCTAAGCTTGAGGCATGGAGGTGGGAAGGTCAAAAGGTTAAAATAACTTTTGAGAGCAGAAGACAAAACTTATTAAAGAAATGCTAAAGAAAAAGAATAAAATGCAGCATTGAAGTCCCAATGGATACTGGAGACCAAGCATTCATAGTAAACTCATATTTGTAGTTATGTGCTTTTTCCCCAACAGGATTCAACATATTAGATACAGGAATGAAGACAGTAAAGAATTGGATTGATCCAGGTCTAGAGTTCTGCCACGGAGGTAAGAAGGAACCACAATGTGCAAGACAGGTGAGGATATTAGCGAGAGTTGTACCTTTAAACTGAAGAATCTAATCAGGCTAGCGGAGAGGTGAAAACTGAGAGACCCTTAGGTAGTGACTACACACAGTCAAAACCACTTAAAACTATGGTATTTAAATGGATATTGTGTCTAAAAACGCAAACTGTCTGAAAATGTGGTTTTGTTGCATTGTATAAGAATACCAGAGGTTTAAAACAGACACTCTGAAAGTTATGAGCCCCAATTCACATATGTTCTTTACCCTTTCCCCACCTTCCATCTACCAAAAAAGCCAAACTCGAGGGCTCCCTCATGCATCTGTTCCAGCTGATCCTCACCATGTCCTCCTTTTGTCCTTAGGAAATCACGTCTATGATGTCCCCCTTCCCTCCACTGTTCACCCCACTGGTCAGCTTCTCCCACCTCAGGCAATCCCTTTCTCACAGACCACTGCTACTTGCCTTCTCCACGCTAACAGCAGCCTCTATAACTCTTGAAAATGCTCAGAAAGACCTCTCAAAACTTCCTCATTGGTCTCTATCTCCATACTTTCTTCTAACTGAACCTGCTTTTCTTTAGCACCAGTATTTCCAATAATCTTAAATTTGTATTCATTTTATTTCCCTCCGTTAATTATGAGTATTGCAAGAATATTGACTCTATTATTTTTCACTGCTGGTGTGCTGTATTTCAGCTATATTATGTGTTTAGCAGTTTGGTGGCTAAATTGGAATCCAAGCACCACTCAGCAAAGTACCATTCATAGAAATATATGGAGAAATACAGTACAAATTCCAATTAAAGAATTCTCAAATGAATTTTTAAAACATAGCTTAATTCAAAGTTGATTACTTTCTGTGTGCTTCCTAGAGTGCTTCTAAAGAAAATATTCCAAATCCTGAAGCAAGTTTTATTACATTTTTAAAAATGTAACCCACCTGGACTAAAATGAAACAGAAAATTCAACTATTAGAGAAGTCATTTTTCACAATTTTGCATTCACATATCTTTATATAGATATTCTAAAAAATCTAGCATAATGTGGTGTTAACATACAAATTTTTCAAAATTTATGTTTAAAAAGGTACAGAATCTACTATACTCTATTAATAAAGAACATTCAATACAAATTTATGTAAGTCATCTAGATATGGCTATATTCCTTCAATGAACATAAAGGCTGAGACAGTAATTATTGCCCTACATATTTGTTTATACAGTAATAAACATGCAAAATGTGAAAAAGAGTTATTTTAAAACAATTACTGTGTGGCTGCTATAAACACCACATTAAACGGCTAATAGAGAATATTTTTTTAAAAGTAACGTTAACTCATGCTGTCAATTAAAGCCAGATTCCTTTCTCTTGATCTAATAAACTGTTTAATATATGTTTCTCAAACTGGGGTCTGTGGAGAGAGTGTCAGGGTCCACGAGTTCTCTATGAGAATTTTTCAACTTTGGGTTTTAATTTTGATGACAATTTTAAAAAATTAGTAGAGTATATTCTGGATTATTTGAGCACTCACGCAATTTCACTATATTTATTTGTATTTGTTTTTATAATCTCATACATATTATGTAAAGGCCAGATGATGCCATGGTGCGTGGTATAATAAAAGGCTTTATGGAAGTTCAAGTGCCACCATGTGACAAGAGAACTGAGGCATCACAGGGAACATGTGCCCAACTCAAGGGACCCAGAGGCACAGCACTCAGTACCATACGCACTTGGCAATCAGTCATGCAGTTCAGCAAACATCACTCACGATGTGAAATTCCATATTGTCCATTTGAGCTTGACTGACATTGTAGACTTGTTTTTATCCTGTTTATAAATCAGATATGGCTTTATATATGTATTAAGAGGATACATATGTAAAAAGATGATATATGTATGTAAAAAGAGGATACTAAGTAGCCTAGTTTTAATTATACATAAAAATAAAAATAATTTGTTAATTCAAAGAGTATGTCAGAATGTTTTTTCTTTATAAAGTGCTTGTACATTTCACAATTTTGAGAATAAAATAGTTTCTTTGATTTTTTTTTTTCTTATAAAGAAAGGCAAATATAAAAGGTGCAAGAAACGTCAACAGGAAACTTGCATCATTTAGATCAATTCTGCACTGATTGTTTAATCAAAGTTTTAATTAAACAAACACCCCAGCATTCTTACAGACAGTACATAAAACATGACAACTGCACTTTCCAGCATCAGGCTATGTTCCTGTTAACCTTTACGGTTTTGTTTGTCAATACATCCTCCAAGTCAATCGATATACACGAAGGCTCATAGAGAACTTGCTAAATACCCCAGGAGTGGTACAAGGACATGAGATCACTGCAATAGTTGGATCTATTTCAATAGCATTAACATCACTCAAGAAAAAGAGCCATACATAGTTTTAAACAATGAAAAAATCACAAACGTAATGCATACAATAGTAACTAATAAACAAAGCAAACATAGATCATCACACACATCAAGAATTTACCATAAATATGAGAAAAATCCAAATTTCCCATAAAAGCTATATATGATCAAGTTAACATAATTCAGCTTTGCAATGCAAACAAAATTATTTTAAATCAAGTGTGGCACGAGAAAACGAACAATCAATTTCCCCAAGATCTCTAATCGTGACAATAATCGTGACAATGAACGCAACTTCCCGTTGATTTATTCTAATTTATTTTACTTAGCTATTGCAAAGTGCACAAATATGAGCATGAAACTTCCAAACGAATTAAAAGAATGTTAACAGTAGCATTTTTCATATCTACATATTTATTGATTTCAAAAAGTCTTATATGAAAAATATTTTTTCATACACTCCAAATAAGATTCTAACCACTTTATTTGCATCACTGAAGTCACTCAATGTCTTCAACTTATGTTAATTAGCTTTATTCTCTACTTCCTATGAAAACTGTACCAGGTCCAATGATTTCATAGTTTCATATATTAATTATTCAAGGTCAGAACCTGAAAGGTGTTGATGCGTTCAGCTGTCCTAAAGTTGCTGACTTACGTACCAGCTGCAGGTGCCAGTCAACAGAGGTGCCAGTCAACAGAGAAAAGAAGGATTGCTACCAATTCCTCACACTTCCACTTGTAGGAACATTTGTTTTCTTTTTCTATTCTGTTCCTCCCTGAATTTAACCACTGCCTGTCTCCCTCCTTGACTCTTTGACAATCTACTTTGTTCCCCATTTAATTCATCTTGTAGACCTAGACTTTAGGCCAGCAAAGGCAGTCAGTTTTCTCTTCGGGGTGCACGCCTTCCTCACTGATGATGTCAGATCCAACTCGAGGATGTGTCTGCTGCAGACCTTTGGAGACACCTGTAGGGAGACCACCTATGTGCGGGACACATATTTCTGTCTTTGTTTCATAACCTCGCTAATGCATCACTTCCACAGCAAAGCCTTCTCCCACCTGCTAGGGCCAGGTTGGCCCCCTCTTCCTCTGTGCTACAAATGCACAAAGCTTTATTGTTATTTTATCACACAATTGGTTTTGTGTTTTTCTCACCAGACAAACTATGAACTCTGAATTCAGGAACCATGTCTTATTCATCTTTCTGACTCCATTGCCTAACACAGTAAATGACACACAATAAGCATTCAATATAGGTGTGAGGAATACATCACCAAAGTTGTCCTCCTTCTCCATCTCTAGCCACCTAAGAGACTTTATTTTCAGCTATTATTTGCTTCCCTGAACTCTTTATTTATGACATTAACAGGTTACAATTATTTACGTATAAGATCTGGTATTGCTTTTGCCTATGAAATGAAAGAGTATTTGTAGTAGAAACTCCTAATTGCCCATCCAAATCCATCCAGCTACACTACATTTTCCAGCCTTCCTTGCAGCTGATCAACAATTGGGATGTGTGGGGAAGTCAGGTATGACATTACTGGGTACGGGCCTTAAAACATAGCATGTCTGATCCCCCACATCCTCTTCCACCGTCCCAAGGTGCCTCTGCCTCAGCTTCAATGACACAAATGAGGGCAATAAACCAGAGGATGAAAGGGCAATAAGATTTTATCTAGGTCATGCCAACCTGAACCTCATCATCTTCTGATGAGAAATGCATTTTTTGTATTTTTAAACCACTATTTATTGGGTATTTTTGTTTTAGCAGCTTAGCCTTCAACCTAAAATTAAAGAGAATTTTTTTTTTTTGAAAAACAATATATCAATTTTCAGGCAGATTCTTAATGGTGAAAATCATCCAAATAGGTTTTTTATGTAATATAACTAAAAGAAAGAAAACTAAAACACTTATGACACTTTTCTAGCATTCTACTTGAAAATTATACAGAAACCTTCCCTTGGAGTGCTACACAAAAACATCTCAAAAGATGGGGAGTAAGCAGGGCATTTACAGGTGGCTGCTCTTGAATAGGATGAATTAGAATTTTTTCAAACCCAGTAGATGTAGCCAGAGATCCAAGATAAGACACATATGTGGAATAGCATCCAGAATCCTATGGCACAAACCATATCCTATCCTTTAACTGCCCACATGCAAGCAAATGCTGCTATTGCTAAGAAGATGTTAGCTAAGTGGCGCCTATTCATTTCTCTCCTGGACCATTTGTCATCTCCTGGTTTCCAATCTTGCCCACCAGAGTCTCTTCTTCAGAGAAGCCCAAGTGATTCCTTTAACAATATGGAGCTTCCCACCACATTTTGAATAAAATATAATCTTTACCATGGTCTGCAAGATCCTACATAATCTGACTCCTGTATACTCCCTCAACTTCACCATCTACCACTCTCCTCTCATCACCCGCCTCCTGGCTCTCCCCAATGGCCCAAGTCTATTCTCAATTCAGGGCATCTTCCTGATGTGATTTTCACTCAAATGTTTGCATGGTGCTCTCCCAGTCTTTATTTGGGTCTATGTCACTGGTCATCTCCTCAGTGACCAGTAGTTTTCCCTGACAAACCTATCTAAAATGGCAGCCCAAGTCACTCTCTGCCTCATATTTTTCTTCACTTATATTGTATTATTCTTTCATTTACATTGTATTATCTTTTCATTCATAACATACCTCCCCAATTAGCATGAAATTTTCCTGCAAGCAAAGACTATATCATTCCCTATTGTAATCACGGTGTCCACAGTAGTGCCAAATATATGTGAGGTGTCCTAAAAGTATATTTTGAATAACTAACTAAATTTAGTTCAATCATCGTTCCAGTCCAAGAAAATAAATTCAAAGCAAATAGTCTACTGATTTTGTTGGGTTAACTTTCAAAAAGGTCAGACTTTAACCACCCTGAAGATAAGACAAATCATCCAATAAGAACCTAACAATGAATGATAAAAATAAATTCATTAAGCAAATGTAAGAATAAAAACCATGGACCACATTTCCAGGTTTCCAAAATGGCCAAGTAAGGCAAATGTTTTAAGCAGAGCTTTAGATGAGGCAGGATACAAACCTTCACAGCCAGACAACGCACTAAAACAAGGAAGATTTTCACCCTATTAAAAAGTAAAAATTCTCCAATGTAAAAAATAATCACAATGTGGAGGAGACAAGTGATATTTTTGGAAATAATTATTTCTCTTAGACAAGGATTAGATGTTTCTTTACTTTCTAATGAATGAGTTCTTGAATGTTCTATTCATGAACTCACTCAGTATATAAAATGGGCTTATGCTATGAGGCCTGTATTAGGCACTGTATAGATAAAAATAAATAACTAAAACATTACCGCTAACCTCATGGAGGTTTTACTCTGGTCAGGAGGTCTACTAACAAGCAGGTACACTAATAATGTAGGTAACTACTAAGTAATATAAAAAGCAAAACTGGACAAGTGATGGAGAAAGGCATGAGTAAAGTGTTCTAGACTTCAAAGCATGGTGGAATAACTTCTGGCATGGGGGAAGTGAAAAGAAGTGAGTTTACACCTCAAATAGTAATCCTGATTTCAAAACAATATAATCTCTCTAAAAATCTGACAGAGAAAATTCAAATGGGTTGCTTGTACTGTTGCTATTTTGGGTTCATGTAAAAATTATCTTTAGACATTTTTAGTTGTGAATACATGGCTCTAAACATGGCAAAAATGAAGCCAAGAAGTACTACAATGTTATTTTCTCATTTAATCTATTCCTTCCTATGTTATCTATTAAATTGGTCTAATCCTTATTTTCTTTATAAGGAGTACTCTCGGAATCTAACTTTAACTTTATTAAGTTTAAAAGTTATTCAAGGGCCGGCTCCGTGGCTTAGCGGTTAAGTGCGCGCGCTCTGATGCTGGCGGCCCGGGTTCGGATCCTGGGAGCGCCCCGAGGCACCACTTCTCTGTCCAACGCGAGGCCGAGTCCCACGTACAGCAACTAGAAGGATGTGAACCTATGACATACAACTATCTACTGGGGCTTTGGGGGGAAAAAACTGAATAAATAAAATCTTTAAAAGTTATTCAAAACAAAGTTCCAGTCACAATTTTGATGAAAATTTAAATCAGTAGTTGGTATCTACTCATCTTTAATTTCAAATAAAATACAAGTGTTTCTGCTAAGATATATTATACAACTTTGCATTATACAAAATAGCTCACAAAAATAACGAAGGTTATGGGAAAATAAGGTTGAGTCAGACCACTCAAAATCAATGTAACTAGAGTCTTTTCACGTTAATAAAAGTACTAACACAGCACCATCTTCAGTAGACATTTACAGTCTTTACGCTGGGGCTCACGCTTCCTGCTTTAAGATAGTCTACTGGAAGACATTTGCTTCCAAATTTCCTTCCAAAAGATGACTAGTCGAGACTAGTAGAGTGTAGACTTTATCACTAATTATTTTTAAAACAGGGGAGAATGTCTTCTCAGCTTTAGATTCTTAAAACCACTTAATTTATCAACACTTGCACTAAAGGATCTTCATCATTTTTTTCTTAAGGTTTTGAGATATTGATAAAGTATTCTCTAATTGTGAGAAAGTCTCTAAAAGCTTGCTAACATGGTAACAATCCAATAGAAAAATGAATGAGCAAAAGATTTGAATGGGCGCTTCAGAAAAGCAGAACAACAAATGGGCAATAAGCACAGAGAAAGGAGCTCAACTTCATTAGTCATTAGGAAAAAGCAAACTAAAACCACAATGCAATATCATTACACATTCACCAGAAAGGCCAAAACTAAAAAGACTTGGGAGTCTCAATACTAAGTGTTGACAACTGGCATTCTCATATACCACAAGTGGGAACGTAAACTGGTACAACCACTCTGGAAAATTGTTTGGCACAAGTACACATCCCATGAACCAGCCATCTCGCTCCTAAGCACATCCCCAATACAAATGCATACATATTGTCACCAAAATTTACGTACAAACATATTTATAGCAGCATTATTTATAATAGCGCAAAATTAGTCATTACCCAAATGACCAAATCACAACCTCTTGCAATGAAATGAAATATTAACAAAAAGTAGAACAAAAAAAGCCAGACATAAAAGAGTACATTCTATTATTCAGTTTGCACAAAGTTCAAAAGCAGGTAAACCTCATCATTGTGTTTAGATGTCTGGATACAATCATGTGAGGGCTGGCAGAGAAATGACTCGAGGGAGGCATAATAAGGACTTCTAAGGGATGGGGAACATTCCGTCTCCGGTTACACGACAGATCTAGTGATACGGGTATGTTCTATCTGTGAAAATCTAACAAGCTTTATACTTATGATCTATGCACTAATCTGGATGTATATTACATTTCAATAAAAGTTTTAAAAAATTGCATGCTAGGAAAAACATACATGAACCACAGTAAATTCAATCTCATACTAACATTAGTCACCTATTTACCAAACATGGAAAACATAATTTACCTTACAGAGATACATTTTTTAGCAGAGCTGACTGTAACACAAATGAAGTTTTTATTGCTTATTTTGGAAGTTTAAGGAAAGAAAACTGATCAGACGCACTGTTGTATCTTTTCCCCTCAAAAAGCAACCAGTGGAAGGACTGAATTTCTGTATCACCTGGTTTTTGCATTTTAGGTTTTCACTTAAGGAAATACCAGTGATGTGACAGACAAAGGAATATCATATTATCTTACCCTGACACATTTCTGAGAAGATGAAATTCACACTTCGAAGACAGCATCCTAAAGGGCAGAGGTTAGAAGGAGGACTTCTCATGGGACAGGGCCCTTGATTTCAGTGAAATTTCCCCCTCTAAATTATTTAACCTTCATAATTACAACCACTGCCATAATTATATTTCAAAAGTTACCTTTGGTAAAGATAATAGACACTTTCAGTTTGAATTACATCAGGAAAATTTAGCACACACTGGGTTTCATCAATTTTCCCTGCATACATTTGTTCATGAAAATTTCTCCAATGCCCTTCAGGGGTCACATTCTTATTTAGCAAATAAATACATAAAAATTCTTAATTGTTTAAAAAAACAAACAAACTTACCACACACAGAGGTAAATCAAAAATATAATTAGAAATGGAGAAAATAAATTCAATGTAGGAATTTCTAAAAATGATAAACACTATATATAATATATACATATACATACAAACATAAAGTCTCACGCACACCCCTTTATTTCTCTGAGGTTTGATATAACTACTAACTTGAAAAGAGCTAAGAAGAAAGGGACACAAAAAACACACACATGTCTCCTGGAATGCAGATCTTCTGAGTTGTAAGTGTGGGAAATTCAAGGAGAAAATATCCATCTTGAGCTACAAAGCCAAATATAAATAAGCTAAAATTCTTTACAGATAGTAAGAAGTTAGAATTTACTCAGAAAGAAGATCAAGTTCTATAAGTGATGCAATTTAAAGACAAGTTCCTGCAATAAAGGAAGTGAGAGTCACTTAGAAATTTCAAATGGTATTTCATTCATTCACTCCTCATCATTCAACAGGTGTTTACTATGTACCAGTCACTGTTCTGTGAAGAAAACAAAAAGTCCTGCCCTCATGGAACTTACATTCAAGCAGAGGAAACAACACTAAAGAAGATAGATAAATAAAATATAAAGAATGGTCCTGAGCAATAAATGGCTCAATTTGAAAAAAGAAAGAAAAGAGAAGTTTAAAGCTGTGTAGATGGGAATATTTGTATTTAATACGGCCAGAGAAGACCTCCCTGAGAAAACATCCAGGCGCCATGAACCATAAGATATCCGAAAGAAAAACGCTTTGGAGCAGAGGGAAGGCGAGTACAAAGCTCTCAGGTGGGAGTGGAGCAAGTCGGGAGTGTGGACGGCAAGAGGCAGAGTGGGCTGGGTGTGTGCAGCAGTGCAGTGGGGCTGGGGAGGAGGTCACAGGAGCCAGATCTCGCAGAACCACAGGTCACAGGGAGGACTGGCTTTTGTTCTTTCTTCCCACTGCCCTCAGGGTAAAGTACAAATCCCCATGTGGCACTTTGAGTCCTCTGAGTCTGGCTCATGGGAGCCTAACTCCCTACCCCCTTGTGCTGCACTTCATGTGAAGCCACGTGGAGGCACTAGATTCTCTCTTCCTAGACTCTCTCTTCCCTCAGTAGCCTTGCACGTACTATTCCTTCTGTCTGCAGCACACTCCTTCTCCCCACTGTTTTTCCCTTCCCACTTTTGGTCATTTGGGCTAATCTTAGGCACCGATTCTTCCAGAGAGCCTTCCTGTGCCCTACAGCTGAGTCGGGTGCCTTCCCATGTGTTTCCACAGAATATAACACCACCCGCCTAGTAACCTTTACTATGTTTCCATGGTTTCATTAGCTCCTTAAAAATAGAGAATGGGTCCATTTACCTTATATTCCTTGTTCCTAACAGGGTTTGGCACGCAAAATAAATAATTGTTGAATGAATGATGAATCTTAAACCAGGCTCAAATCTCTCTACAAAAATCTTAATAAAGAGCTATTTAGGGCCAGCCCCGTGGCTTAGAGGTTAAGTGTGCACGCTGCGCTACTGGCGGCCTGGGTTCGGATCCCAGGTGCACACTGGCTCACCGCTTGTCCGGCCATGCTGAGGCGGCGTCCCACATACAGCAACTAGAAGGATGTGCAACTATGACATACAACTATCTACTGAGGCTTTGGGGAGAATAAGGGGAAAAAAATAAAATAAAATATCAGATCCACATAATAGACGACAGTTTTAGAAAAGCTCTACTTCTGAATCATTCTGTAAAATCTTCAGATCCTTCATGTCCCTGAAACACTTTAGCCTAAAAGCGTTGGTTCACTAATTAAATAAGAAGCGCCAACTAACTTAATCAAGTTTTACCTAGCCAGAAACTGCCAGCAGAAATGAGACAGGTGAGATTAAAACAAGTACAAAGGCATTCTTTTTGTTTGCTCTCAATGGCATTACCCATTCAATGTTTCTTTCTCTGTCTTCTCTACTTAATAAAAGAAAGGCCACAGGGAACCAGGAGCAGGTAATCAAAGTGGAGCACAATGCCTCCCTCTTTCCTAACAGTTCTTCCTTTAGTACTTGAGAGAAGAAAAGCCTGGGGAATCAGACGCTGTCAGCAGGTGAGAGAAACAGACCTTTTAAGTACTTTGATGTCAAGCTAAACTGAAATCAATGAACCAGTACAAACCTCAAAAGGGTCAAAGAGTCTAGGCTCAATATTAGAAAATCAAGATGTGTTCACAGAAAAGCTTCTGAACAAAATGTGTGTGTATTTGTCACATACAGTCATATAACTAAAAAAAAACAATGGAAAATGAGGATAGCAGCAACCATTATTTAACTCTTCTTATTTTAAATTTCTCTAAAGCTTTTTCTTTGACTCTGATGTTTGGTTATATATCAAATTCAATTTGTTGATATGGTCGATATTTATATAATATATAAATAAGCTTCCTAATCTGTATACCAATTAAGATTCACCAGTCTCTTAGGCCTTTATATCAATTAAATAAGACTGTGGCAATATGCCCAAAACATATGAACAAGTATTTAATCACAGACTAAACCTCATCTAAAAGCTGAAAATGGAAACCTAAAATAAAGCACAGAGTAGAACAAGTTGTTAGGAAACTTATGTTATCTCTTATAAGAAAACGTGGCCTCAGATGAATGACAAGGTCATTTGGTGACTGAGTGCCTTCCCTCTCCAGCGCCGATGTAAGCTCTGTCTCTGTGTAATTCATTCTGAAAATACACAGTTCCCACTTACAGACCAATACCCAACAGTATATTTGCGGCATTATTTTGTTTTGTTCTGTCTTGGGCTGCCCAGCATTCGACCTCCCTTCTTATTAGACTGGAATTCCCTTAGCAGGAGTCCTAGAGGGAGGCAGGGCCCCAATTCCTTCCATAAAATCAAAAGAGGACAAGACATTTCCTCCCAGCTGCCTGGTACTTTAAGCAGGTAGCCTAAATTTGGCCAACTAGATGCTCCTACTCTGTCAATCCAGAAGGAGAATGATTCAAGTCAGCAGGTCCAGTTACTAGAGAATTTGCGGGTTCTCCTTAATTCTTCATTGATACCCCCTCCCTCTGGGGATGTGCCATTTTTCTGAGCCTGGTTCTTCAGTCCTCCCTTTTCTTAAATTCCTCTTGCATTTAAATTAACTGAAGCTGGGATTTGTTGCCACAACCAGACTGATACCCAGCCTGAGCAAAACTGGCTTAAGCTTTCTCTCTCGATTGTTTGCAAGAATTTAGGATCTGGGAATTCATTGTTTTATCTCAGTTGCCTTGCTTGAAATCTCTTAGAAGACCAAACAGGAACACTGTTGATGCAAAAGGATATAATTTCAGACAGTCAGGGAGAGTTGACCAAACTTTCTAAAAATCTAATGGATTTAACCCTAAATAGGCCAAAAAAGCAAAAGAAGAGAATGTGATTCAAAAAGCCTTAACTTAAAAGCAAATGCTTCCAAACCCCAGTACAAGAGACTGCTCGACCAGTTGTTCTCAACTAGTGGCGATTTGGCACACAGGGGACATTTAGCAACATCTGGAGACGTTTTTGGTTCACAGCTAGGGGAGGGGTACTACTGGTATGTAATGCGTAGAGACCAGAAATGCTGCTAAACAACTACAATGTACATAACAGCACCCCACAACAAAGAATTCTCTGGCTTAAAATGTCAGTAGTGTCAAGGTTGAGAAACCCTGCCCCAAACTACTATTTCCCTTTAAATCTTTTTTTTTTCCTTTTTTTTTTCCCCCAAAGCCCCAGTAGATTGTTGTATGTCATAGTTGCACATCCTTCTAGTTGCTGTATGTGGGACACGGCCTCAGCATGGCCGGAGAAGCAGTGTGTCGGTGTGCACCCGGGATCCGAACCCGGGCCGCCAGCAGCGGAGCGCATGCACTTAACCGCTAAGCCACGGGGCCGGCCCTAAATCTTATATAAATAAAAGTTCCAAAGAGCAAGGATAACTCTCCCACAGCCCACAATACCCAAATACTTTTATAATTACTTCTGCAACCTCATTTCTACCCTAATGTTAAAAGAAGAAAATCTCATAACTCATCTGTCAATATCATGATTCACCTAAGAACCTCACAGAAGGGAAAGAACTAAAAAAAAGCAAATAAGGGAAAGGAACCAGCATGTGCAAAAAGCTGTGAAAAACCAGAAGTGCCTGAGGGCATGACAGGTCACCCAGGGTGAAAAGGAGGCGTGTTCATGGCCAAGAAGGTCAGGAAATGAAGGTCGCTCGGAGGGTGCTGTGATCAGACTCCAAAATGTCTTATACATCACAGGAGCCCAGATTTTACTCTCTGAATAACAGTAATTTTTAAGGAAAAGTTTAAGTAGTTGTTTCTTAGGAAGAAAATTCTGTTGTCACTTTAGGTGACAATCCAACATGAACAGAGCCTGGTAATGGGCAAGTTAGGAGACTATAGTCATGCACCACATAACGATGTTTCGATCAACAATGGACCCTACAGACAACGGTGGTCCCATAATATTAGTACCACATAGCCTAGGTGTGTAGTAGGCTATACCATCTAGGTTTGTCTAAATATATCCTATGATGTTCGCACAACAACGAAATTGCCTAACAACACACTTCTCAGAATGTTCCCCATCGTTAAGTGATGTGTGACCTCGTTAAACGGCTGTACTTCAGTAATACAAGAGCTGAAAAGTGGCTGGACTAAGGTGATGGGAATGAGGAAGGAAAGCAAAGGCCAGAGGATTTAAACATATTCTTAGAGATTTGCTAACCTCTCGCTCTAAAAGGAGTATCTCCCAGTACTGTAAAATATCTAAGGGATAAAAACACTTTAAACGAGTTAACACACCTCTATTTCCAGTGTGCACCAAAAGAAAGTACTGTAACATGTCAATGAATTACGTGAATTAAAAGTTACGCAATGGGAATGCATGCTATTTAAGTAATTCCTGTATGATCTCCAAACAGCACACATTTGGAGAGTTGACAATATTACCTGCTCCAGGGCTTCTGTATACGTAATCGCTGTTTTAGTGTTTGTGACAGGACTGTCATAGATGATAGCAATCTTATCTCCTTCACCATTTTCAATGTGACGATCAATGGCATTGTAACAAATGTTAAGCATTCCTTCCACAAACCTGAAAAATAATTGGAAAGTAAAAGTGAATGACTTTTTTCAAAATATAATGCTGCTTAACTATATTCTTATATTTCTAGTTTGGCAGAACTGCCCTTAAAACAGGGTTTCCCTGTGTATGTTATGCCAGGTAATGATGGTTGTAAACTACATATTTATGATGGTACAGAGTAACATTTTTATTTTAATAAACGTGTATTTATTTTCATGTATATTAGAAAAAAATTCAAGGTGACAACTTTGTGGATTTTATTGCTTAGGATGAAACTAGAGGATAGAGTACCAAAATAATCTACTTTACATGAATGAAATGAATTGTATATAAGTGCAGCACAGACGCATTAGGCTGAAAGGGCAAATGGTACATATATAACTGCAGTTTGGGTACCTGCTGTAAAAAGACAAACAGTGGAAAATCAATTCTTTGAAAGAGCTATATACATGTTTTTGTTTCAGTTAAATGTCATGCCTCCAATTCCATAAAGAATAGATAAAATCTTCTCTGCATACATGAAATGCTTCATAATTTGAATAAAGAATGGACACACACATAAAATTTTAATTTAAAAAAGCCTTTGCAATTCAGTACTCTTCATCTCTTAATTGATCAATGCCTTCCTTTGAAAATAAAGACAAAATATAGATAGCTGGAGATAATTTTTAAGGAAATATAGCTCATTTTTCTCAAAGAAAAAGCTTCACATTTGCCCTGTCCCTTTTTTTTTTAGGAGGAGGGGATTAGAATAAAATATACAGTACAGTGGGCCGGCCCCGTGGCTTAGCGGTTAAGTGCGTGCGCTCCGATGCAGGTTGCCTGGGTTCGGATCCCGGACGCGCACAGACGCACTGCTTCTCCGGCCATGCTGAGGCCACGTCCCACATACAGCAACTAGAAGAATGTGCAACTATGACTTACAACTATCGCTTGGGGCTTTAGGGGAAAAATAAAAAAAAAAATATACAGTACAGTAATAGTCCATTTGTCCCCATATCAGACTAGCAAATATCATAACGATGCAAAATAACAGGAAAAAAATATTGAAGCAACAAGAAGAAGTCCTTTTAAATAGCTGAGTATCACCTTCAGGTCTTCACTCAAAGAGCTGTGCGTGAAATGGAGCAGGGAATTAAGAACAGCTATAGATACAGTGGCAGCACTAAGAAATAACAGACACAGAAGGCAGCAAGAGGAGGGATCATTTAATCAGGATCAAACGACCCTACACACTTCAATAACACTGAATATGACTACAGCACAGCACAAGAAGTCATTAACATAACGATCCTGAATTGCCAAGTGTGATAGATTTGATATTTGTTCAAAACTATTCTTTCTTCCCCTCGCCTCTACTTCCATCAAAAATACTGAAGTCTTTTCCCCTCGCCCCCACCTCCATGAGCGGAGGATACGTCCCTTGATTTGGGGCTCATCCATGTGATTTGCTTTGTCTAATCAGCAGACAGGATGCAGGCGGAGGCTTGAAGGCACTTGCACGACTAGGCTTGCTCTCCTGCACTCTACCTTCTCCAGGAGAAGCAGCTCTGGACATTACTGCGGCCTCCTCCTCAGCCTGGCACCCAGAACAAATACTTGCAGGTGGGAGTAGAACCCAAAAGAAGCACGGAGCCCAACCAGCCAGATACATGCCTTGGAGCAATGTTTCCAGTTATGCCCATCCTAGATCAGCTAATCCCACGACAGCCTACAGATACATGGAAATAACTGCTGAATATCTTATAATTCAGAGATTTTTAGGGTCACTTGATATGCTGCGTCATTGTGGCCATAATTAACTAACAGTCCAAGAAAAAGGCAAAGTTTTCTCAACATTCTGTGGCAGAAACAAGGAAAGATGTTTTATACAATTTTTCCACAAAACATTTATTTGTAATTTTTTGTTTTTGCTTTTGCTTCTGAAAAGCACACATTTCAGACCCATGGAAGATTGACTTGCTGGAACACTTCTTGATGACATCATTATTCTCCTTCCCTTTATCTACAACTTCTCTACCACTGTTTGTGCTCAATACTTAATTATGCTCATAACATTTCACCAAGAAGGGGCCCTCTCAATTCCAAAGACTCATGGAGGATTCGCTTTACGGTTTGCCTTATTGTACTCCTACCTCTTTGCTTGCTCTTTCTCAATATCTGTTGGAAGAGGTCATCAAAAGGACATGAACACTGGTTGACTCATGAGCTGGACCTGGGCAATCAGAAGCTCCTCACCTCCTCCCCTGTCCTTGGAATGTGCACCCCGTCTACTATTCCCATACTAGCAACTGTTTCAAGGACGCAGCCTTCAGAGTGAGGTGTTGTTGAGACCATCTGGAATGAATCTGTGACTTAATCCAGTTAAGACCTCCATATAAACTTTTAAGATTCTAGTGGGTGGGTATGGAGATCTACTTGTCTTGTGGCTGCTGAAGACATGCCTCGGATATAAGTTCCCTTGTCTATGAAACCTGCCACCTACTAATCTGGAGTGATCTGCCTCTTTCTTTGGTCTCTCCTGGCCCTTCAGGTACTGGGGCCAGTTTGCGAACCAACAATATCTTTCATGGAATCTTTCTTTGCCAAATCTTTAATTTACTGTGATCTCTTAAACTCTATATCCATCCCTTTGCTCACTCTACGTACATTCCCTGGGTGATCTATACACTCGCACGGTTTCAATCTCCGTCTTCAGCTCCAGCCCCATCTCCTTTCTTACCCTTACAGCCAATAGCGTGCAGGACATCTCTACTTGGAAAGAATAATATGTCCAAAGCTATAATCATTTTCAGCCCACATCCAACCCACAGCCCCATCCCAACTGCAAACTTGCTCCTCCTCCTGTTTTCCACATTAAAGGAAGCACCTTTTACCCAGTGCAGTGTTTAGAAACCCGAAGCTAGATTTGATCCCTCATTCTCTACCATCAGTTATATGTTACGTCTGTCTCTGTAATTGTTTGGTTCTCTCATTGATAACCTGCATTACAAGTACTGCTTCCTAATTAATCTCCTTGCGCTAGGCCTTACACCATCTTCTCAAGTCATCTTCCTATGCTACTAGAATGTCCTTCCTCAATGTAAATATTAGCATATCAAATGGTGCTCAAAATCATTTAATACTTTTCCATAAAGTTCGGGATAAAAACCGTATATCTTTAGATGACACGCAAAACTCATTCACCTACTCAGGTTTATTTCCCCTCATCCAATTTCTCACATTCAGCTATACTGAGTTAGAAAATTTACAATTCCTTGAATTCAGTCAGCAGCTATTTCTGTGGCTGTCCTTCACCTTTATCACCAACCTCTTCCCAAGCAGCGCTCAAGCCCAGCGCACATATCTCTATCATAGTACTTATCACATTGCATTAACTTACTTACGTTTCCTTCATTATACAATAATCTAAGAGCAGTTGTTCTTTGTGCCGTAGAGTCAATTCTGACTCCTAGCGACCCTGTGGACAGCAGAGTGGAACCCTGCCTGGTCTTTTTGCCCCATCCTCTCACTTTCCGGCACTATATCAGACAATGCTCCACGGCTATTCATAGGGTTTTCACGGCCAATTTTTTCAGAACTGGGTGGCCAGGTCCTTCTTCCTAGTCTGTCTGAGTCTGGAAGCTCCACTGAAACCTGTCACCATGAGTGACCCTGCTGGATTTGAAATCCCAGTGGCATAGCTTTCAGCATCACAGCAGCACACAGCCGCCACAGTATGAGAACCCACAGATGGGTGGTGTGGTTCCCTGACGGGGAAACAAGCCCTGGCAGAGAGCAACGAATCTTAACCACTAGACCACCAGGGCTGGCTACCTGAGAGCAGAGACTATGTCATATTCTCCTTGTAGCCTTAAGATCTACTATAGCAGTTCTCATATATTAGGCACTCAGTAAATATTTGATAAATGAATGAATGAAAATATTAGTAAAATTGCAAGAAACACTGAATTTAGGATCCAGGTAGAGTTGCTAGGGTAGTTTTTACTACCTTGTTTTAAAGCTGAGAGCAAAAAATATTGAAAAAGAATAATGCCAGGACATTTGTCTACGAATTGGATAAAGCCATACCTGCAACCCAAGTCTTTAGGCATCTAGACTGGTGTTCTAGTCCACAACATCATATTAATTCATTCATTTACAAATAATATAGTTTTTTCTATCCTCAAGTTCACTGATTCTTTCCTCTGTGGTCTCCATTCTGCTGTTGAGCCAATTTAGTGAGTTTTTATTTTGGTTATTGTAATTTTCAGTTCTAAAATTTCCATTTGGTTTTTCTTCACATCTTTCATTTTTTTGCTGAAGCTTTCTATTTCTTTATTGAGACTTTTTTAAAAAAATTGTTTCAGGGCTGGTCCAATGGTGTAGTGGTTAAGTTCACGTGCTCTGCTTCAGCAGTTTGGGGTTCACAGGTTCAGATCCCGAGTGGGGACTTAGACACTGCTCATCAAGCCATGCTGTAGCAGCGTCCTGTATACAAAGTAGAGGAAGACTGGCACAGATGGTAGCTCTGGGACCATCTTCCTCACCAAAAAAAATTTGTTTCAAGTATGTTCATAGTTGCTAGTTGAAGCATTTTTATGATGGCTGCTTTAAAATCCTTGTCAGCCCACTAACCTTCCATGACACCATTCTGGCTGAGAGAGGGAGGGTACCTCATCACTGCTCCCCATGTGGCCTCCACTGACACTGACAGGCAGAGGAGCCTCCTTACCGCCTTATCTTAGCCAGAATTAAAGTTTCAGCTCCCCATATAACCTTCTCTGACACCACCGGGGCAGGTGGCGCTGTTTGGGGCACTTTGTTACAGCCTGGCAAGAGGAGCAGTCTAGAGTCTCCATCAGGTTTTTACTGGTGAGAATGGGATTGGAGCCACAGTTTTTTCTGCAGTGTTTGGCTGGATCTAAGTATCTTCTGTCTTGCTAGGCTGCCCTTCTTCTGTTTTTGTTTTGTCCAGAGAGAGAAGGTTTCTGTTGAGGCTGCTTTTTTTTTTCCTGTACCCATTGACATTTCTGGGTTGCCAGCTTCTGCAGCACTCAGCCTAGGATATATGAGGCAAAGAGAAAACCCAAGGAACTCATTGCCATGTCATCCTTCATGTCCCAAAGTTCCTAGCTGGTTTGGTTTCTTCCATCTACCTTTCAGAATCTTCTGATGTGTGTTTTATATATAATGTCCGAGGTTTTTAGCTGTATTTAACAGGATGAATAGGGAGAAGAGCATTTTCTCCATGTTGTCCTGAAACCAGAAGTCTCTAAGTAATATTTATTGACCCCTTACTCTAGTCCAATATTTCCTATGTATTTACTCATTTAATCAAAAAACAACCTTACCCTATGAGGTAGGTACTATTATAAACCCCATTTTACATATGAGGAAACTCATCTGACAGTAACTCGCTCAAGGCAGCCTGATTATAGAACCAAGCCCTTAAATATCATACAACACTATCTCTACAGGCAATACTCAAAGAACTTTAGATTTTTTTCAATTGTTTGCAAACTTGGGAGAGTTTAATATTTAAATTACCAACATCTTAAGGTTTTCTTTTTTAAGGGTACCCTTAAAGGAATTTAAAGAATTTTAAGATTTCCCTTTGGGGTAGACAGGAAAAAAATTCAAATAGAGGGAAAGGCCTGCAAACAGTGTTAAGAGACAATTGTTGTGGGAGTTAACAAATTGGCATGGTTCCAGAGGCATTTACAGGTAATGAATATACCAATATAAATTGGCTAAATTTAAAGACTGGTTTACTGTAGATGAATAGACCAAGTGACCTGCAAGGTACCTCCCAGCTCAAAGATTTGATTACTCTATTATGACAAGATTCTTGTTTCATTTTAAATCAAATCATTTCAGTAAAGGTCAATCGAATGTCTTCTATGTGCTGTATTTTCACTGTCACTTTTAAATTCATGGGCAGGTTTTAAATGGTTTGTCTTCCCAGATTATTAAAATAATAACGCTCACTGTAAGAAAACTGAGAAAATACACTTTGGAGTATTTTCTTTTATTTTTTCTATATGCAAATATTTTGTCTCTATGTTTCAGATTGCATTATGAGCTTTTTCCAAGGGCCTGAAAAATTCTCAAAAAACACGTTTAATGATGGCATACTATTCCATTCAATGGCTATTCAATAATAAAGTTAATCCCGCATTGTTGCAAATTGCTTTCACAACATTGTCATTGTTTTAAATGATTCTGGGATGACCTTTCATGTAGAGAAATATTAGTCACATTGTTTTTTATTACATTTGCAGGCCAGATTCCTACAATCAAACACACACACATACACTAAAATCAAATAATTAAATTGCTTTCTGTAAATATTGAATCAATTTATATTACCATCATTCAGCATTACTTGAAAGATCATTTCATCACACTCCTCTAAACACAGATTATTCTCAATCTCCTTCAATTTGAGAAGTGACAAATAGTTTTAATTTTGGTTTCTTTGATTACTAGTGTTAAGTACAACGTCTTACCTATTTTTAAAAGCTCTTTATATAGGACATTGAACTTAAGTCTGACATCATTACAAATTATTTTCTCAGTTTATTCACTAATTTTAATTCATGTAGTTTCCTGACATAAAAATATTTTAAATTTGTATGTAGTCAAATAAACTCATTATTTACTTTGGAATCTTTTGTATGTTATATGTATATTAATGTTATGCAAGCAAGATAATTCATACTACTCTCTTCTGATTTCATTTTCTATATGGATTTCTTCAATGTGCCAATAATTTATTCATATATGTATATATGTAGTATTATGTACTACATATATTCTATATTGCACACATGTATGATGTGTGTGTGTGTATATATACTATGATGAGGCAGTAAAATTATATTTGTTTATTTATCATTAGTCCGTTTTCCAAGCATCATTTTTTGATTAATCCTTACTGTCATTATTCGTTTGTGATGCTTCATTCTTCCCATTTGTCTTCGGAAGGGCCTCTGTAAAGAAGAAAGCTCCTGAAATTCCTTCTAGACTTCTTCTTATACACAATTTTCTATTTTCCCTTGCCTTTTCCTCATTAACCTCTGCTAGTTTACATCTAACATAAAAACTTGGACTCAGCTCTTTGGAGGGAATCTTGCTGGAATTTGATTTCTTCTATTCTTCACCTTAGCCTCCTCTGAATCTTCTGTCTTTCCTAATATCTGACTTTAGCCCATCCTGTATTTCACTTTGGCCTTGTTCATCAAATGAGTTAGACTGGAGTGTGTACTTGGCCCACACACTGGACTAAGTCAATGAATGTGGGTGGATGTCTGAAGGATTTTTAACAGGTCGGGAGACTGACAAGTTCCATGGTCTGGATCTCTGGGTCCCAGAAGAAGCTAGCGGCAAATATTCACATGGTTCTTCTGTTCTCATCAATTCCCATCACCACCAACCTTCCCTTCGTTGAGAGCTAAAATTTTGTTATTTTGGCATATATTTATTAAATTGATTTCAAACATTATAAAAGGAAATAAAACTCTGATACTCAAAATTAAAAATGACTTCTTTCAGAGGGTGAAATTGGTATCATTTACTCTGAATCTGATTACCCAACTATGGAAAGTTGAATTGGTAAAGTCTAAAATGTTCCTCTCAATTCCAGCGCTCCCTCCTAATTCCAAGAATAATACTTAATGTACTTTCAACAATGTGGCCCATGAAACTCTTTCACAACTGCCATATTTCAATTTGCATGAAATAAATGTTGAAAGCTTCCTCTGGCAAAACCATATTTAGTAGTCACAATGTTGCAACCTTCTCTGTACTCTCAGCTACTAATTACTGTACTCTGTATATATTCATTATTAAACAACTGGAAAGTCCAACTTATAATTTACCTTCTAATATGAGCTTCCTTCCTTGGATCATATTACAATTTCCTTCCTTGATGACCTCCTATTTGGATCTTCATTTCATCACAGTTTCAGAAAAAAACAAAAACAAACCTCAAGCTCTTTTTCAAAAGTTAAATAAAACCAAGGCCAACATATTGAAAATGATTCAAAGATGATGGATACATTTGATTATCTACATACTAAAATACCAAATCTTATGTACTAAAATAGTGTTGAATATTTAACTTTTATAAGAAATAATTCATTATTTTATAAGCAAACTTTGATAGATTACAACCCCAATATTAACTATCAATAATGATTTTCTCTTCAAAAGCTTTTCTATTCAACAAATTTAACAATAATTTGTTGTTGATTAGATCTGAGACTGTGAAGAAAGGGAAAAAAATATAACTGGGAAGATGTTCTCCACTCTAAAAAGCAGATAAAATATAACTGGGAAGATGTTCTCCACTCTAAAAAGCAGAGTGATTTTCAATAACTTTTACAAAAGGCAAAATGTGGCAAATTTCCTGATAGAGGTATAAACTAAGTATGATGCAAGCGTAGAGCAAAAAAGAGATTAATTCCAACTAAGGGAAGGTGGTAAGGAGCTGGTGAATGTTGAAAGGAGTACAGTAGAGTGTAAACACCTGGGCTTTAAGGTCAAAAGACCAGAGTTCAAATCTCAGATGTGTCATTTACTAGATGCGTGACTTCAGGCAAATTAACATTTAACAATTAACATTAACATTAACAATTAACAGGCCTTTCTCCCTTCATCTATAAAACCAGGAAAATAAAATAAAAACCAACAGCGTAGCACTTTGTACCAAGACAGTACTATGAGCTAAATTTAACACAAATTAATGCATTTAGCTCTCATAACAACTCTGCGTGTATACTAATATCATCCTCATTTTACAGATGAGGAAACTGAGGTATAGAGAGGTCAAGTGGCCTACCCGAGGTCCACACTGGTGCGTGACCAGCTGGGATTGGATGTCAGGCAGCCAGGCTCTGAGTCACAACCACCATTCTGTATTGATGAGCTAATGTGAGACTATTCTATACTTTCCAGGAGCACAATTTCAGATACATTTCATTGACTCCTTTCAATAACCCTATCAGGTGATTACTATTATTACACATATTTACAAATGAGGAAATTGGCTTAGATTAGTTATGAAAGCACAGTTGTGTGGCAATGGGTACAATGGGCTGGAGCAGGACACAAGTGGAGCGTGACTGTTTAAGATTTTTTGCAATAACTAAGTGTTGTGGTGATACCAATGGAAAGGAGGGAGGGACTTGAGAAATATGAAAGACTGAAAAAGGAAAATTTTAGAGAAAAACAGGATGAGAATGAAAAGAGTGTATATCTGGCCCACCACCTGTTTGTGTAAATAAAGTTTTATTGAAACACAGCCACACTCAATTGTTAATATATTCTCTGTGGCTGCTTTTGCTTGACAGCAGCAGAATTGAGTGGTTGCAATGAAACCTACCTGGCCTGCAAAGCCAAAAATATTTACTATTTGGCCCCTTAAAGAAAAACTTTGCCAATCCTTGCTCTAGAGAAGCCTTGTCCCATAGAAATTTCTGTCATGATGGAAATGTTCTATATCTCCACTAGTCAATAGGGTAGCCACTAGCCACAGGTGGCTGGCTAAATTTAAATTTAAATTAATTAAAAGTAAATAAAATTTAAAATTTAGTTCCTCAATCACACTAGCCACTTTACAAATGCTCAATAGCCACATTTGGCTAATGTGACTACGGACAGCGCAGTGGTAGGGAATTTCAAGGAGATAGAGGTGGTCCCCAGAGTCAAATACTAAAGAGAGATCAAATAAAGTAGGGACTTCAAATCAATCCACTGAATTAAGCAACAAATAGATACTGATGATCTTTGGGAAAGCAATTTGGGTAGATGAGGACTGAGGCCACCTTGCAGTGGATGCAAGAGTAGAGGGGCAAGGAGGACCAGGGTATACACAACATATCCTGTATCTTTAGGATACAAAGAGAAGGGGGATGTTCTGACTTCTCTTTAGCTCATGCAAATCTTTCAGTTGGCTTTTATTAAAAGAGAAGGATGAAAAGTGAAGGTAGCTGAGGGGAGAGGGATTGAAAATTAATGGAAATATTGTTTACTTTTTAATGACAATGGCAAGTGAGACAAGTACAAAAATAGGACAAAGTCCGGGTTCTGTTTTGGAAGTGCAAGTGCATTAGTGCTGCTGAAATAAGAGATGTGTGTTTGGGGTGGGAGCATAACATGATAAGGGAAGAAAGATCAGTGCAAGCCTTGTCTTAAAAGCCTTGAACGCTTTATTAAGGAAAGGGAGGCCATTAAAGGGTTTTGAGCAGGGGGATGCCCTACTCAAAAATGGATTTCAGGTCAGACTTGAGAGGTAAAGGAGAAAATAGAATCAGTTAAAATCCATCGACTAGCCTAAGAAGTCACTGTAAGTAACGAAAACATCGGGGAGGGGGGACTATTGTAGAAACAAATCAAAGGAACTAGAAGTAGGAGGAAAGGCGCTATCCAAAAAAAATGAGGTTTTTATCATCTGTGGGTGTCAAGTTGATGTTCTCTGTAAGGTATACCTGGAACAAGAAAGAAAAAGAAACAGTTCTGAAGTAGGAGCAGGAACTAACATTTTGTTAATCACCAACAATATGCCAGCTTCTGAGTTTGGTAATTTATATACACCAAAGCATTGAATCCACACACTATCCCTTAAGAAAGAAAATTTTATTTCCATTTTACACAGGAGAAATGAAGCTCAGAGAGGTCCAATAACTTCCTAGAATTATAACTAACAGTGCAGACTGGAACCCAGTGCTTTCTGACTCCAAGGAAAATGTGATGAATTTCCAATTTTACATATCTGTGTGATTTGAGTAATTCTTGTACCCTCGCTAGATGCTGTTTCCTACGGGCAGAGACCTTGTGCTAGCTCATTAATGGCACACAGCAAATGCTCAATAATTATTTTTAAATAAATGCCTACAAATATAAATGAATGTGAATTGAAGTAATACACTTCTGATACATTAACACAAATAAGGAAAAGAGTCTCATGAGATGAACGCTCAGCAAAAACAACAACTAGCTCAAAAGACAACTATTGCACACAGATTTTTAAGAGGGGATCATATTGCCTTATTTACACAGTGACATCCC
This sequence comes from Ceratotherium simum simum, assembly GCF_057802395.1. NCBI lineage: Eukaryota > Metazoa > Chordata > Mammalia > Perissodactyla > Rhinocerotidae > Ceratotherium > Ceratotherium simum. The sequence continues at coordinate 39,257,541 of NC_141924.1, forward strand.
ATCTAAATTACAGATACTTGGCCTTGAGCAGTATCAACGGACTGTTCCAGGAAACCCTCCAAATTGGGGAATTGCTTACTTGGGGCAGCATAATAACCTCATGTTAATTTAACCTCTAGGGATATTGTTTTTGTAAAAGTACTTGGAAAACAAGTACTCTATAGGACAATTATTTTAACAGAAACCTAACACAGAGAGACATTTTTTACCGATCCTTTACACCTGAATACATACACTCAGAACCTGGTCCCATTCCACCAGCTCGACGCACAGATTGCCCCCTCTCGACATGAAAGGAAAGCCCAGACAGAGGCACCCATGCCAGATCGTTTCTGATTAAAACTGAGTGAATTGCCAACGGTGAGAAACGCAGCCAACAGGAAAAAGAATAGAAAGAAACACTTTCAAGAAATCAATACCCGTTATCTGAACTGAATCCACTGTCAATGAAGAGAAAAGGCATGAATGAATGATCTTAAAGAGCTTTGGGTAGTGAGTCATGCCTGAGTTAAATTCAAAGCAGAAGGTAAGGACACCATTTTATCTTGTTTGCTTTATTTTTAGTCTAGAGGAAATGCAGGAAAAACAGAATTGAAGCAAAAGGAAATAGGATTTGGTTTAATATTAAAAAAGGAAAATATTAAATGATAATCAAATTAATAGTAAAGGTCAAATGTAAAAGATAAGATCAAAATACATGTACATTTCAAAGCATAAATTTATTAAAATTTAAATGTAATCCTAAATAAACATAAACTTAAAAGTACATTTTAAAGAAAAGTAAACTTTATCAGTCAGCCCTTTTCAAGAGAACACTTAGGACACTCTTAGGAACAATGGTCCTCCATCAACCAACTCGAGAACAAGTCATGATGAGCTCATAAGGAACCAAACTCCAAACCAGAGGAGGTTCCTAGAAAACCAGACCTACAGACCAGGATTCCCACAGAGCCCCAAGCAGGTAACCGCAAAACCTCAGAACTATTCAGGGAACCAGGAGGGGGCAGAATGGGAGCTGTGCTCTCCAATGTCAACTGGCACTTTTTGGAGGGAAGAGAAGATGCCTCTCAGCATTTAATACTGATGAGAACAGTGATGAAGTGATGGAGAAAAAACAAAAAGGAAAGGGAGAGAGGGAGGAAGGAGAAGAAAGAGCTGCCCCAGCACCATGCAGGGGAGCAAGAGGCCAATTTGTTGACGTGCTGTTATCTTACTCTGGTTAAGAAGAAATGGGAAGAAGAGAGGGGAGAAATAGGTAAGGATTGAAACTCATGTGCTCTAAACCCGAGGACCTCAGGACTATATATTTTTTCTATTTTCATATTACATCTTCATCTTAGCTATCCATGTCTTTCTCTTTAAGGCTATAACTTATGCAGAATGACACACTACAATGTTCTAATGAAACTCTCCTCTACAGCTGAGGCTCCCAGAAACCAGACACCACATTCATTAAGTCATTCTGCACAACGCTTAGCTCACATCCACAGAGAGACGTTTAATACAAGCTCTTATTAAAGACGAAGAATACAATCAATCATTGTAGCAAGTCTAAGAAGAAATGTTTCTTCCCATTGAGCCTTATAAATTATTCTGAGATTATTTCTATAAAGACTACGCAATTGGGGGAGATACACAAGGGCGTCAATTTGTTTGTTTTATTGCTTAAAATAAAAAGATCTGAAGCAAATGTGACACAACGTTAAGATTTTACAAAGCCCAGTGTTCAGTGTCCACTAAACTATTACTTTTATTTATTCTCTAATATTTCATAATGGAAAAAGCTGTGGGACCTTATTCACAATATTTATTAATCTTTTTGAAGAAAATTTTTGACAATATATATCAGAAAGTATATAATTTCTCTTCAACTCAGAAATCTAAGAATTTATCAGCAGAAAGGAAGGAAAGAAAAAAAGAAACATAGAGACAGACAGACAGATGGGCAGACAGACAGAGACAGAGAGAGAAATCTTTGGAATGTTGTGTCCAAAGATGCAAGTCTATCTGCCTGTTCATAATAGCAAATAAAGAGAAACCACCTAAATAGCATCATGAAGGGATTGTGAAATAAATAACTTTACATTCAGCCAATAATGTTAAAATATTCTGCATACATTAAAAGTCATGGAATAGAAGAATAGAGGAATGGAAAAATCAAACTTAGTACAAGTGGAAAAATGAGCTATCAAATAGTACGGACAAAAATAGAGACCCAGAGAGTCAAACAGACTGACAGACACAGACTACAGATTTTTTAAAATGTGCATGACACATACACATGCAAAACATATGAGTGTGTGCAAGAACTGGTGAATCCAAATAAAGTTTGTAGTCTAGTTAATTGTATTGTGCCAATGTCAACTTTGGTTTGGGTAATGTACTATAGTCACATAAGATGTTACCACTCGGGGAAGCTGAGTGATGGGTACAAACAACCTCTCTATACTATTTTTGCAACTTCTTTTGAGTCTATAATTACTCCAAAGTAAAAATTTAAAAAGAAAAAAAATAAAAGACTCAAGGGAAATATACCAAATATACCAAGATATATACTGAGAATGTATTTAGATATTGAACTACAGTTGATTTTCCACCTATTTTGGCTTTCCTAAGTTTATCTAATTAAAACTTAAAGTAATACTACTTCTTTGTGGAAAAAAACATAAACCTAAATTCCCATCAGAATTATTTTTGAATAAAAAATTGTCAGTGAAAAGTAATTCAAACCAAGGTCTCCGACCTATGCCTTGTGACTTATAAAACCTCTGCTTTTTTAATTAAACCACACTACGTCTCATCCCACTTCCCACCTTCACCTCTCACCCAAACAACCTCACCCACAGACACAAACACAACACAGACATATCTGCGGAGATAAATCTAATTTAACTAACTAGATACCATTGAGTATAACTTAAAATGTTAAAGTAGAAAAATTTTTATTATGCCTTTTTTCCCTAGTCTTATCCTCAAAATAATCTGAGAACAACACCATGTTAATGCTGCTTAAATAGTTATGATAGATATGTAATCACAGGTTAGCATAAGTTAGCATAAGGGAAGCCATCTTATAGAAGGGAATCATATGGGAGCTGTAAATAACCCTGATCCACAAGGCACCCCTTTGTTGAGTCTGCAATGCTTTAGTTTACATGTAGCCTGGATAAGTCCACACCTGCTTGTGAACAATACGCATGCTCTGCTACTTTCTCAGCCTTAGCTTACACATAGACCTCCTTATTGTGATAAGACAGTAACTTTTTGTCCTTTAAGTTTTCCCAGGAATGTTATGACCTTCAGAAAGGAGCCCCTATGCTGGTATCCATCGCCAGTGACAAGAAAAAGGGATGATCCGGCGTCTCAAGGACTACAACACCAGATGGTCACATTCCGGACCCTCCCCCTTTCAGCCCTTTTTCCCTATATAACTGCTTCAAAAGTTTGTAGATTTAAGATGGTTCTTTATGGACACTAGTCCGCCATCTTCCCCCTTGCTAGCAAGCTGTAATAATAATAAAAGACCCTTTCTCTCTTACCACCTTACCTCTGGACTATTGGCTTGTCTCTGAGGCGAGGAGAGGACCCCTATTTGGCAGTGACAGTCACAACTACATCTTTGCTCTATCCTTGCCAATTCCCCCACTATCTACATATCACATTAATAGATAAAACATTTTCCATTAACATTTCGATAATCTGAAATTCGAATACAGCGCAGCATCTCAATTATCCAAGAGTTCATTATCTAGTTGGTGTTAACCATTATTTCCCTTTGTTTTCTTTTTTGTTACTTGTCTTTTTCTCACCTTCCTGTGTGTTAGTACCTCTAGCAGAAAATGAGAGGCTGCACAAAGGGATAAAATTAAAATTGGTTGATTCTTTTATCTATTAAAGGATTCATTAGTTATAAAATGGCCACTGTTCACCAAAATGTGAGGCTGTATGCTCTAGTTATTAACACCTCAACAGTCAAAGGCAATTCAGAATAAAGTTGATTGTAAAATAAAATGAATTTTATTACTCATATTTTCAGAAAATAATAACTAGATAATCCATATCACTCATGATTACTCTTCTTCTATTACACAGGAAAGTGAAAGCTATCTCATTACAAGCAAAAACACTTTTTTCCTTCAAAGTATGAAATTGTTCTTCAATGTGATACTCTATCTGGACTCTCATTCAGCACCTGGAAAAGTGCCTGACTTGTAGAAGGCATTCAATAAACATTTGCTGAAGGAACAAGAGAAAGAAGGAAAGAATGAATGAAGGAACAAATGAGTTAATGAATGAATAGATTCTGGAGCCAAAAAAAACTCCACTTTTATAAATATAACAGGCCAAGAAACATATATGTGTGTATATACATGTATATATGAAACTGGCTTGTTTTTAAATCTGTAACACTCGTATTACGAGGATAAAATAGGATTAGATGGAGAGGAAATATGACACAGTGAGAAGCTGATACGCTCTAAAGTCTAGATACACTCTAAAATCTAACAGATCTGGTTTTTCATCCCAGATCTGCCACCTGCATGCCAAGTAAACATGAGCAAATTACTTAACCTCCCCTAAATTCTTCTTTAAACACATACGTTCTTGAGAAGTTAAAGAACTGCGGTAAGGAGTATTATTGTTGTTATTATTACCATAATAATACGTTTTTAAGTATACTGTAACACTTTAACATATACTCACAAATCACACACGTGCACATACACACTCCTACAAATACACACATATAGAGTAAAATCATCTTTTAGGATTTAAGAGACTTTGATTTAAGCATATTATTATTTCCATCAAATACAGTCTTTGAAATAACTAAATATTTAACAAGAAAAAGAAAATCTTCCTAATCAAAGGTTGTTTTTACTAACTATAAATTTAAAAATTAATCTCTCTATAAATTAATAAAGATAGAGAAAATTCCATCAAATTAGATCTACTAAGCCTGTAATTACAAATCACATTTCAAACAGCTCTTGAAATATTCAGGTGAAATAATGAGATATTTATAGTAGATATATGTAGAAATCTTGAGCAGTCTGGAACCAACATTTTAAAATAATAAAACCAGTTTTATATTTTTCAAAAATTCAAGGTTTTAACAGATCAAGACTGCCTTTTACTCCAAATAACACAAATATTAAGATTTTTATCATCATTTGTGGTAATACCAGAAATGTGTCCTAAGGGAAATAATATTTTTTATGTTATCTGATTGGTATCACTTTTTTTCCTTTTTATTTAAATTGTGGTATAACTGACATATGACATTATATTAGTTTCAGGTGTACAACATAACGATTCGGTATTTGTATTCATTGCAAAATGATCACCACAATAAGTCTGGTTAGCATCCGTCACCATACATAGTTACAAAATTTTTTTTTCTTTTTTTTCCTCGTAATGAGAACTTTTAAGATTTACTCTCTCAGCAACTTTCAAATATGCAATACAGTATTATTAACTACAGTCACCATGCTGTGCATTACATCCCCATGACTTATTTATTTTATAATTGGAAGTTTGTACCTTTTGACCCCCTTGACCCATTCCGCCCACCCTCCACCCCCTGCCTCTGGCAACCACCAATCTGTTCTCTGTATCTATGAGCCTGTTTTTTTGTTTTGTTTTGTTTTGTTTTTTAGATTCCACATATAAGTGAGATTGCTACTGAACCAAGTGGGCTCGCTTCCTGGTGAGTTAAATAAGACTCTACACCAGTGGAAGTTGTCTCACAAAGTAAAGTGTATTTGCAGCAAATAGGAGGCCATGGGGAATCACTTCCAAAGTCATGGCGTCCCCAAACAAAGGAAAGCAGGAACTTTTATTTGGTTGGGGAATGAATATTCAAAAGGGAGAGGCAGGAATTCGCTTGCACAGGCTCAGTTGGAGAACATGCTTCCACATAATGAGGCCTAAGCTCCTCCCAGAGAGATCTTTGCATTAAAGATAAGGCAAAGGTCATGGGCATAGCTCTTGTGGTGAGGCTTGGTCAGTTTCAGGATGGTTGGTGGTTACATCTCCTTAACATACAAAAGGAAAAGAAACAACTTGGAAAAACAGTTAACTGCTTCCAAACCCACCCTTGAGTTTCTCAAGGCACCTAGTCGGTGACAAGATCATATGGCATTTGTCTTTCTTTTATCACTTTTAACCAATGATTTTTATTTGGTTAATAAAATTTGGCTTATTTGGTTAACATATTTACTAAAAATGACTAAAATATGACAATCTGGTAGCATGATATTTATCCAACTCTTAAATCTGAAATTCTTGGAATCCATTATGTTCCAGAGACTTTTCTGCTCCATCCTCACACGGGTACATGGTCTGTACCACATAACCAAGTATTTCCCTCCTTGCAGTATGTGTGTCTTTGGCTTGATGACCAGATGCTGACTGTAAAATATTGTCTACTACAACTTAAAGATAAATGAGCTAAAGAGGAGCAAAGGGAGCCAACTGCCTCACAATGAAACTTAGACCCATGAAGACAAGAAAATTTCAAACCCTTTGGTGCCTTGATAGAAAGAAGATTCATTTTGGGTTCTAATGCGATGAACGATTCGTATAATATCTACCTGCAATTTATACAGGAACCCAGACTTAAGAGATGGATTAAGAAGGTTAATCTGCATGTGTTGAAGTTTTTAAAACCAGTTCAATTGATACACACAAGGTCAGGTGCATTCCACTGCAAAGATAACAAAGGTGACTGAGACTTGACCCCTGCCCTTCTATTACCTAGTCCTATTTGCTAAATTACTGTTAAGAGCAAAGTATCAGTGGAATGTGAGCTTATATAGTGAGTGTAGAGTGACAAAATGGAGATAAGGATAGAGCATTCTTTGCCAAACTGGCTTAAAGGGAACTAAGATTCAAGGTGACATGCTTTTTAGGAAAGAACCATTTGTCAAGAAGACATGTGCGAACTGACTCTGGGAAAATAGAGAAGATTTACATTCCTCTAAAATGAGAGGAGAGAAGACACGTAGAAACCCCAATGACAAATGAAGAGAAGTTACATCTCTCATTAATATTTTTAGAATTCGAACATCATTCTCATTCTTTCATACCCTCCAGGTCTTGACATCTAAACAGTCATATGACCACCAGACAGAAGTTAAAGTGTAGTTACAACCTGTGAAGGAACTTTTGGGACCCCTCTCCCTGGTCTAACAAGTGAATCTAGCAAGTGAGCCGCACAGGCTTCAATCAGTACAGAAATTCATGCTGTAGTGCGAAGCAGCCACGCAGGCCATCCTAAGCCTCTGTGAGAACAACACTGCAACCCCACACTTCATGACTAAAGACACCAGCTGGACAGATCCACAACAGAAAAAGATAAAGGGTACCTCCCTCTCACATTTCCCAGCTGCATTTCTTAGAGATTGAGGGAAAAAGAAACAACCTTGGTTCTTGCCTCCCTCCACACACAGATAACACCAACATTACAAGCCTTATTTGATGTATAACCAAAAGGCTCTTGTTTATGTTATCTTCGAGGTATATGACTGTTAGATGTGTAAGCCCTTTCTTGCACATACCCTGCTTTGTTAAAAAAAAGTACATAAACTGCACTCAGATCTGCAGACCTCGGAGCAGTTCTTCAGAATTCTCTGTTGGACTGTTTACCAGGACTTGAGTTCCTCGCTTTGATTATCAAACTCCTTCATTTAACCTTTACCTAGACTCTTTACTTTAGTCGATAAACTCATTACAGAAATTGAGCTCTACAGTATAACCCAATTTTGGGGGTTAAAAATTAAGTCCACCACTATACAAGTCACTTAATCTTTCTGTCCTTCAGTTTACAGTTATAAAAATGCATTATAACTATACCTAGCTCATAAGGTGTTGGGAGGATTCAGAGAATGCATTTGTAGTCTTAGCGTAAGGCCTGACCCACAGCAAGTGCTCAATAATTAGTAACTGCTATTATTTTGCCATGGGTGTTATTACTGTAGTTATTATTATCATTATCGTTATTGAGAGACAATACATCAGCTTTAAAGAAAGGAACAGCTCAGTCATGAGCTAAAAAATAATCACAAGTGAGTTTCCTTCTCAATCTATTACAAACTCTCCAAATATCCCAAGTCTTATTGTGGCTACCCCCTAAACACTCAAAGGAAGCATTTAACATTTTTAAATCATTTGTTCCCTAAAGTTTGGCAACCTCTATGCAATAACACAGGTAAGTGAGAGAGCCCACAACTGACTGTCCTTGTATTGGATTTCAAAAAATGGGATATTCATATTTAGAACTAAGAGAGCTGTATGCAGTATGAGTCCTAAGAAATTCATCTCTGCACTTAACATATGCCATTTATCATATGCCAAAGTCTGTCCACCTGCACTAGGATTGAGATGAAAAACAATGAAAGAAAAGCAGGAAAAAAGACTACACATAAATGCATAACAAAGTAAATAAAATCAACAACTTCCATAATTACAAACATACAAGTCCTAGTATTTTATTTTACTGAGAGGTTGGAGGAAAGAAAAATTTTCAGAGATTCATAATTAGATGAATTAATTAGCCTATTTATCACCATGTTCTCATAAAAATAATATTAAAGCATACTGCAAGCAATGAATAATGCGGTCATTACAGATTTTCCTTAAGCCAGAAAACCAACAGAGCATTTTTTTAAGAAAGGAGATTAATGTTGCTTTCTACCATCCAGGAAACATTTCTAAAGTAGGTAACAATTAATATAAAGCCTCCCTCCCGCCACCTTTCAGACTGTTGCATACATTTTAATTATTTTATATATAAAATTTAGTTTATTTTTTCAAAGAGCATCAATCTATTATTTCATATCTAAAATGGGTATTTTCCAAATGTTTCTGAGATCTAGATCCAGATTTTTAAAATTACTTTTTGTGATTTCAGTGGACAAAGGGTAAGAAAAGAAAGAAAAACTAAATTAACTGAGACTACCATTATAGAAAGAATATATTGCTGTATTAGATAAGAGTACAGATGCTAAATTCAGACCGCCTGGGTTCAAATCCTAGATCTGCTACTTACTAGTTTTATAAATTTAGGCAAGTTTCTGAAACTGTCTGTATCTCCATTTCCACACCCACTAAATGAGAATAAATCCTGACCCTACCTCACAGAGTTGTTATAAATACTAAATAAATTAAAGCACTTAGTATGATCTCTGGCTCATAGCATGGATACAATAAAGCTAATCTGTTTTTACTACATGCTAGACACTATTTATGTCCATTAGCCTACTTAATCATTCCAACAATCCTATAAAGTTATTATTATTTCCCTCTCACTCAATAAGGACAGGCTGGATCACACTACAGTAACAACCATAAACTCTCAGTAACTTGCAAAAGAAATGTTTATTTCTCACTCATGCAACTTCACTGTGGGTTCAAGTGGACTCCCCAAAGCATTGTCATCTACCCATTTTTGCTCAGTAACCAGACTACTTCCGTCCTACATGTGCTTCCACAATGGCTGTGACAGACCAGAGAGAGCTAAGGATTGAAGCACTATACAAAGCTCCACCCTAGGTGACACACCTCACTCCTCTTCCTGCATTAGCCAAGGCTAATCTCATCACCACGCCCATGTGGGGAAATCCCATCCTCCTGTGCGCTCTGGACTAGAGGAGAACAGATACTGCTGAACAATAATACCCATCATAATCCACATTTTGTAATTTCCCCATTTCATAATTATTTGGGGCAAGGTACTGATCAAAGAGTGGAGCCAAAGTTTTAATCCAGAAATCAGTTTGTTTTCTCCACCAATAAGGATCCTCAACTTCTTTTTCTCCTACCCACAAAAATTGGGTATCTGACAACTTCCCGTTAGTAACAGTGGCAAACTTCACTCAGCCTCGATTAAGAGGGGAGAGCTGGGAGGAAGCAAAGTCAGGGCATCTGTGGTTTAGAAAAGCACTTAACTCTCCATTGAGAATCCATGAAACTCCATGAAATAAGAAAAAGTGCGGAGAGAAAGCAAAGTGAAATTAGTGCAAACGTCGACTTTTCTAAGTTCCAATGCTTTAGCTCACAGTTATTGAGCAAACAGTCAAGAATACTGATTTTATGTCCCTTTGGCTACTAAATTTTTTTATCATTGAATCATACTAAATTTTTTTACAAGTATCTATATTGGTCATTGTCTACAGTAGATACTGAGCATTCTGTCTTTTTTCTTAATCTTCCCAAATTTCTTTTACTTAACTGATGTATCCACTTAGGAGAGACATCATGAAGGATTATACTTAGCAAATGTTGTTACTCTAACATCAAAACCTAAGGAGAAGGTATTCCTATCGTCCAGAGTTAGCGCATAAGTCAGAGACCTACAGACTTTAGTTGCTTTTCCCCACTTAGAGCAATTCATATTTTAAATCAGTAAAATTCACTATTTACCTAAAAGTCATAATAAATTAAACTCCACCCTCCTCTAACTTAGTATTTGAAAGAGCTTCTTTCTTTGGCTATTCTAAGACTCTGAACTAGATAGTTTCAAATTTGAAATTCTTAAACTTCAATTTTCCTAGATATTATAAGAAAAGTAGGTCTCCTTCTGTGCACTGTCGCTTACCCCATTTGGTGATAACATCAGCAAAAGCAAATACAATTAATATCTTTCATAAGAAAAGTTTTCTATCCAACTAGTGTAGATAAAGGATTGGAGTTCCACACTCAGAAGTGCTTCATAAAACTGTAATTTAGAGTTATTAAATTCATGTGTATTATCACAAAGATTCATTAGCCTCCCACACATTTCTCTTGCAAATGTCACACCACAATGGAAAGCAATGATCTCCCTCATGGAGTTGCCGCTTGTTGCTTAGGAAAATGGAAATTCTTTAAAAAAAAAAAAAGCAGCAAATAACTTCAATCACTAAATTTTTTTTCTCAACTAATAGTACATGGCATGAACGAAGGAAAAGTAAGCCATCTTCCAGGAGGTGCTAAGAGTTTAGATTTTCCCCACACCTGCTAGTCGATCAGTCACAGCAGATTGAATTTCCATTGTTCATTGATTGTGCCATTTGTCAGGCAATCCATCCTTGCTTATGTAATTGCAGGATTCCTGTAGTTCACTCTGTTCTGTCCTGAAGGTTCAGTCACATGACAGCCTGAGAAAAGCAGATACAGCACAGCACCAAGCTGCTGACCTTCAGAATATAAAATGAGGGCCGTCTCTTAAAATTGGTCTTTCTTGATGAGGTTATTTTGAAGGACTGTATTTCTAACAGGCCATTTTTCATGCTAACTATGTACCCTCTTAAAATATTTTTTGTATTTATAAAAAATGATAATTTGAATTCTAAATATACCTGTACTGTACACAATATTATGGATGAATTCATTTCATTTAGAGTTTGTCAAAAGGGGACAAATTTTTCATCTTTAGATAAAACTCTCACCTTCAAACCAAAATTAAATATAATTTTAATAAAATCTGATAAATATGAAGGAAATTTCAGAGAATCTTAACAAGATTTTTTTTTTTAAGGCTGAATTTCCCAAACAGTTTAGTGTGGCTGACCAATCGTTTGCCAAAGAAGCAAAATCAGTAGAGGAATTAAATTACTTTCTAGTTACATAAAATACACATTATATTTTCCTTATTTGTTTTGCTTTGAAACAACGTCAAACTCATAGAAACACTGCAAGCACAAGTTAAAGAACTTTTTTTCCCTGTGAACCACTTACTGACAGGATGCCTGATATCCCCGGGATAACTGAACAAATCAATAAATATTAATTCTTTCAACCCTTTTCAATTCTCTCCTGACCTTCCCTGTCAAATTCACAATCAAGTGTTTAGATACTTAGCTAAATAGAATCACTGCAATATATAACAAGAGCATAGGGAGCTGCTGAGTAGCTCTTTATTCCATCTTTTAGACTTTTCCATCTTGTTTCTTCCATGAACTTCTAGTATCTAAAGAAAAAAAAGATAGGAAACTACACAAAGTTCAACTTGCAAAAACAGGGAGTCCTGGTGATGAGGAATAGGTTTCAAAATAAGCAAAATTCCCTTCATTCCTATTTCACGGATTTCTTCACTTCTGCCTTCAAACATGGGTTTGTCCTAAAGGGGGAAGAGGGGAAAGTAAAGACAGTGAGGAAACTTCCACATAACCCAGGTACCTCCACACGCTGTCAGCCTGTCTCCCTTCCTGTCACCGTCACATATCTCCATGGAACGTTTTTGCCTACCATCACTTCACTCTGTAACGCACTGTTCTGGCTTTGGCCTTCATCTCTCCATTGACATCACATTATAAAAAGTCACTGAAGATTTCTGAGTCAAAACTGCTATCTTTCAAGCCTCAATAGCCTCAAAACATCTCTAGAGCCCTTGACTACTATTGACTTGCCCTATTTTTATCTCTTGTCTCCCTCATATTCCAGGACACTAAAATATCCTGCCCTTCCTTCTCCTACTTCTTTGAACAAGCCTCATCCATTCTCACAGGTTTTTTTTCCTTCAACTTGTCTCTAAAGTTCAGTTCCTAGTAGTTTGCTCTTCCCTTCTCTCTCTCTTTTTCTCCCCCAATTTAATATTGCCCAGGCTTGAACTCTCACCTCTTTGCAATTTATAGTCAAATCTGTAATTCTACATCAAGCTCTCTCCCAGTTTTCAAACGATCATCTTTAATTTCACAATTCCTCCACTTGGATATCTGACTCAAATTCTTGCAGTTACCATAACATCTTTTCTTCCCTAAACTCCACTGCAAGGCAGTCACTATGTCTAACTTAGCCTGGGACAGCAGCTCCTCAGTTCCAGCCAAGCGTTGCCATGCAAGTATGCTGACCCATTGCTGACAGATATTCTGCTTTTTCTCAAAAGAAGCCCAAAAAATGAATTGTTAAAGGAAATTTAGATTTTGAGATGAAATCTTCCCATGTTTAAATACTGACAACTACTTAAGAAAACAAACATACAAACCCCAGCATCTGGGTCAAACAAAACCTATCTGCAGGCCTACAGTCAGATTGTGACTTGTAGCCTAAGGAGTGAACGCAACTGCCTTAGCTTACTACTCCAGCCTTCTACAGCCAGCCTGAAACAACCTTCTGAATTTGAGTACTACTAACTCAAAATAACCACTACAAGCCAACCGGTCTACTAAACTATCCTCCAAGCACGCTCAGTTCTTTCTCACCTCTTTCTCTCTGTCATGCTTGTTCCCCACACAAAAATGTTTTTCTTCCTCTCTAAGTCCTACTTTAAGATCCAGTTCAAATGCTACCATTTCTCTGAAAACTTCCTGGACCACATTAGCTTATGGGAATATCTCTTCCATATTCCAAAGACATTAATACCTAGTACTGTGTGTCAGGCACAGTCCTAGACATTTTACAAGTTCCTGTGTTCTCCTCACCCCCATTTAATCCTAAGAAATTGATATTATCATTAGTCTCATTTTGCAAATGAAGATATTAAAGCTTGCTCAAGGTAAGTGGCAGAGCTGGGGTTGAACTCAAACTTATCTTGTTCTAGTGCAGAAAGAAGAGTGGAAAATTCATGTTTTGGTCATCCATTATGTGACATGTGTCATGTGCCAGGAAAAAATTTTAAAATCCTTAACATAACTCACAAGACCCTTCACAATATAGCTCTCGTCTTCCCTTTCTTCATCATTTCCCTGTCATTCCTTAAGCACCAGCCTCATTAGCCTTCTTTCAGTTTCTAGAATTTACTGAGCTACTTCATACCTCATGAGCTTTGCATATGCTGTTTTCTTTGCCTGGAATGTTCCTCCCCACTTCTCACGTCTAATCCCTATTCACTGTGATCGCAGTTTAAACATCATTTTCTCAAGACCCCTTCCATGATCCTTCTGTAGAAGACTATGTTAAATCCCCCATTAACCACTGCATTTCTTAGCATCTAATGTAACTCTAAATAAATGGTTTTGTAATGATTTAATGTACTTCTATCTCCCCTGCTGCCGTGTGGTGAGTTCCTTCAGTATCTCCTTCATCATTTTCTCTGTACTATACACACAGTGAGTGAATGATTGATGCTTTTAACTTTTATGAGCCATTTTAAGACTTGGAGGGATTATACAACTTTTATCTCATAGCTAGTAAGTAACTGAGATCTTGCACATTGAAAAATCTACACTATTTCCCTTATAGAAATGCTAACCAAGCTGAAATCATTTTCTAATAATCTGCATTCAGTTGGAGTCTTTTCCTTTTCAGCTTATAGTCACTATTAATACATATTAAATTCTAAATCAAATAGTATGACTCTCAAATCAAATAGATAGACTCTCAATGAGAGCCTTATCATTGAATGTTGTTTACATAAAAATAAAACTAAAATGGAATTGCAATGCTTCCACAGAAAGGGATAAACTAATGACCCAGGCAGAAGAATCAACCACAATGTGTAACACAAAAGTGAATTGCCTAATCCTTCAGAGAGTGGTGGCTAGATTTCAATTTCAGGATAGGCAGCTGGATGTCTAATTCAACAGGAAAAAATAACCAAAACATTCATTCTGTTGTTCCAGGATTAGCGAAATTACTTGGAGTTCTGATGGCTTCATCTCTGATTGCAGTCCTCCACTGAAGTCTCTATAGTGGAGACTTCATGACCCCAAAAGCCAGGTGTCAACAACGTAAATCAACCACTAACCTGTGAGGAAACGCGTTTATTCACAAGTTCCTAAAGCACCTACATGTAATTGGGATTTGTTTTCCAAAGATCTCAGGGATTGCAGTACCAGATATGTATTTTACAGGGCTGTTCACTACAATGGAAAGTCCCTTCAGTATATCACCCTTAGAAATTTCTATCCCATGTTCATACTACTGCATATGTAAACTACTAGTGGGTAGTTTATGCCATTGTGAAAGCGAATACACATTACTATTTATGTGCTAGGGCTTCTGATAGGCCTGTAGTTTTGGAGGGGATTTTTCTTTCATGAAAAACAAAAAGACAAGCTTATAATGAAGAAGGAGAATCTCTCTTGCCTCTGGGAAGCCAAAGGGCATCTGAGATCTTGACTACACGTATGTCAGCTCCCTCTGGGAGAGAACAATTGGCTGTGGCAATCCGTCCTCATTTTACTTAAGGACTTGGCTTTCAACAGCTCCCTTCCCCAGATCCCAGCTTCAAAGAAAATAAGCAAAGCTCCTTCACATCAATTGTGCCTGTAACCACTTACCACTTCCCAAAGACAAAATCACAAAATCATCAGATCTATGTACCCTGTTATTTGACTATCATTTTTAAAACTTATATATCAGCTCTGTCCTAGACCCTACAGAGGTAAAGAGAAAAAAAAAAAAAGACATTGACCCAGCCCGAGTTTAGCTTTGTAGAAAATTGTTAACCAATGAGGAGTATCTGCAAATAGGTATCCAACACAGTAATGGATTCAAACTGAAATGACTTATTGAATGAAGTTTAAGATTAGATGTATGGTCTCACCAGCTCTACTTCCCTCCCCAGCCCTGCTCTGCCGACCAAATTTCTCAGTAAGATTGAATCACACTGCTGAAATAATAAATACAGCCTCAAAGACTTATCTCTTATTCACTTTGATCTTTTGGGCTGATAAAACAGGTATGGCCACATGATTCCAAGAGTTCAAAAGTTCAAAGATGAAGAATTCAGATACAGTATTACCAAATGTCGGTAATCTACAATGTACTGAATTTTTTTTTTTTTTTTTTTTGTGAGGAGGACCAGCCCTGAGCTAACATCCAATGCCAATCCTCCTCTTTTTTGCCGAGGAAGACCGGCCCTGTGCTAACATCCATGCCCATATTCCTCCACTTTATATGGGACACCGCCACAGCATGGCTTAACAAGTGGTGTGTCGGTGCGCACCCGGGATCCAAACCGGTGAACCCCGGGCCGCCGCAGCAGAACGTGCGCACTTAACCGCTTGCGCCACCGGGCTGGCCCTACAATGTACTGAATTTTTAAAAATACAAGGAACCTTTGGCAAAAATTCTCAAATGAAATAACATTTTATGCACACAATTTTAGAAAGTTTAGGCAAGCACCTAGAGATTAAGAAGAAAAAAGTTAGAAAATCGCTAGGTCTTAAATGTCTATTTGATGGGCACTTTGACTTCCAATTCTCTGCACTCCCCTGGGCCCTCGCAGACCCCAGCTAAGCCTCTAGAAATCTGTCCTTTTCCTTCCATTGCCACTGCCACCGCTCTGTGTCTGGCCCTCATTGGTTTTTACTTGGAATATCCCAGTAACTTCTTAGTTGAGTTCTCTCCACATGATTTTATGGGAGGGATGGTCACATAAATAATTTCAATACCATACTTCATGACAGATATGTGGACACAGAACTTTAAGAATATACTTTTAGGAGAGGCAATAGCCTCTGTGTTTTGGTCTGAGAAACACTAGGAGGGTTTCCTGCTCCTAAAATAGTTGTAGTATGCGAGTGCAAAGATAGCTATTCTTTCTCTAACTTTTATAGGGTCTATTTCACTCAAGACATGGTCTTAATCCTTTACTCAATTAATCCTCGTACTATTTCCACAATTAGTTATGAGAAAAATGAATCACAGAGAGATTAAGTAACTTGCCTGTGAACATACAGCCAGTGACTGGGACAGCCAGACTCAAACTCAGTATTCTGGCCCAGAGACCATGCTCTTAATCATCATGACTCCCAAACAGCAGGGGCCACACACATACTCACTGGTATATACCTAGTGCTTGGGTCCCTGCCAGGCACGTAAAAGCGGGTCAGTCAAACACTACTGAAAAAACGGAACCAGAAGAGAAAAGGTGCTTAGATTCTAAAGGGAAAACCATGTAAACAATTCCAAAGAATTAGGAGAGGACAAGGCATGATGGGGACACAGAACAGGCTCTGGTTTACTTGCCCTTCTCCATTCCAGGTTCTCTGCTCTCAACAGGAGACATTTTTCAAGTACAAACCTGACCACATCATGCCTCCATCTGACTGCTAGGAACTTGGAAATGAGAATGGGAAACCCCATTGCAATGTTTCTCAAACTTTTACAGGAAACATCTCTCCCTCATGGCTGGCAGATGAGAGCAACCACACTCTTAAGGGCTAGGCACATAGCCCAAAGAGCAGCCACAACGCTGAGTTCTCACAGACTGAGTGCCTCACACTTAATATTTCGGCAAGTTTGGCCTTTATTCTACAATGTATCCCTGTTTGTGTGAAAATAATGTTTATAATTACTTATAATTGCAACTCTAGGAGAAAAAAAACTTTATTCCTACCATGATTTCTAGCACCACCTGGCCTGTATGTGCATTCTTTCTGGGTACCCCATGGTGTAGCTTCATATACACGGCTATGATCTAATCCAAGCTACTTGGCATGACACATAAATCCCTTCCCAACCCAGCCCCTGACTCGGCAGCCCCTCCCCCACCTCTCCAGCCACCACAATTATTCACAACCACACTAACGATCAAATTTCAACCTGTTTTCCACCTGAAGGTCTTTAATAATTAGGTCCTCGTCGACTTTCAGAAGATATCCATCCTTCCAAACCCTACTTAGGTAAGATTTTATTGAAGTCTTTCCTCAACCCTCTTCCTCCCCTCAGTGTGTGGATACTCAGCAATACCTCCCTAGTTCATTACACTGCTTGTATTTGTTTACGTCAGTCTCCCATACTAGACCCCGTTCTGTCCCTGGGGAAAAGCCCTTGTCTTAGTCCGCACAACATCCCCAGTGCCAACCTGAGCCCTGGCATACTGGGAAATCTCTGGTCTATACGAAATTGGGCTCGCAATTGGTAACCGAATCCCTCAAGAGAAAGCAAAAGAGCTGACTACGAAATTGAAATTAAACACAAACTGAAAGATCTGAGCATATCTCCAGCCTCGATTTTCTTTCCTAATAGAAGTCCAGGTTCCCGGTGCAGGGGACGTCGAGCCGTGGTGCCCAAGAAGTTAACAGAGCTCTGGGCTGGCGAATGAGTCACTCACCAGCTGGTGGAAGGCGGGTGTCTGTTCTCTAGCGTTTTGGTCCAGGGCTTGTACCAGCTGATCTGCTCGGCGGCTTTGCCCCAGAACCTCTCGGGGTCGGCCACCGAGGCCGCGAAGTGGGTCTTGTACTCGCAGCCGCCCGAGGACAGCGCCCTGCAGCCCCGGCCCCCGAGCGCGCCCCGCGGGCCGGGGGCCACGTAAGCCCGGCGGGCCGGGCCGGCTCCCCGGGCCGAAGAGGACCCTGGCCCGGGACCCCCGAGGCCCCCGGCGCCGGTGACTTTGCGACATTGCAACCAAGACGGCTTCATCGCCGCCGCTGCCCCCCCCGCGCAGCTGCGCTGCCCGCGGTCCCGGAGTGCGCTGCTCAGGCGACAGCTGGGGCACGCGCGACTTTCTGGGGCCCGAGGGGAGCAGGCGAGAGGCGGGAGCAAATTCCGAGGTGAGCCCGGATCCCAGGAGTTTGGAAGCCCAGACTCACACTAGAGTCGCCAGGAAAAACCGACCTGGAGCCCGGGGGAAGCAACAGGCTGGAGTGGGGGCCGGGGGCGGGGTGGGGTCACAGCGTCCCCGCGGGGATGGGTGCGGCGCTGCAAGACGTCCAGCCCCTCCGTGCGCTGCCAACCGCGCGGCTTTCCCAGGAAAAGCGCCCTCAAACCGCAGAACGTCCTCCCTTCTCCGACACACAAGTACCCCCAGAATGAGGCCGACGGACCCAACTCACTCAGTTTTCAAACAAACAAGTTGTGCGCTGCTGGTCCGGCTTAGTCTTTGGAGAGTGAGGGGGTGGAGGCGGCATCGCCTCTGGTCCACAGCGGACACCAGCAACCCTGGGCTTTGCGGCAGGGCCCCTGAAGTGTTAGTTTTATTTATTTGTTTTCTTAACTCAGCTCAATGGTTATTAAAAACACAAGCGGCTCCAGGGCAAGGATTGCTCCAGGATTTCCTGACAGCTGAGAGGGTAGGAGGAGTGGAAAGAGGTTGCGCCAGGCGAATTGGGAAGTGCTTCGTGGGGGTGATTGACAGGGCACTGGGGAAGGTAACCCAACTGGGATGGGGATTCACCTGCTGACTGGATCCCCACAGGATCTAGAAGCAGAAAGCTGAACCGACTTGTGGCATTTCCTCCCTTCCAATTTGCCTCTTTGGAGTTTCTGTGGCCCTTTTTCTGATGAGCCAAAAAAAAAAAAAAAAAAACCCACAAGAGAGCAAAAAGGAAGAGGTAAGTCAGTCAAGATGAAATGAATCAAATAAAGAAGCAGCTGTGGAAAATTAAACGGGAACGGCAGTGTAAATTTCTATGTGAGTTTAGCATTCTCCAAGCTCCTTCACTATTTCACGGCAGAGTGAAACTCCGATGCGCTCTTCTGCCTTAACGTCATGCCAAACACATTGCGTTTTTGTGCGACAGTATTTGCAGTTTTAAATGTAAAGATGTGTATTCCCAAATCCAAGGTGAGAAATAGTGGAATGCCCCTGATCCTGGGAAGGATAGGCAACTTGAGAAGCTGGTAAAAAGATTATTCTGCAGGAAAAGAATAATGTGGATTGAAAGGTTAAACAGAACAGAGATAAATCTACTGCAAAACAAAGAAAATCTCTTTAAATGACCACCTCAGCTATTTCAACTGGCAAACAAGGCACTAGACTTTTTCCTGAACCTGCAGCCTACTTTGTCAAAGGCCTCCAGTCAAATGATTTCCTGTAGCAAAAGACACTTGTCACCACTTGAATCCAGAGAAGGTTACAAAGCCATTTCACCTCCCGGCCCCTCCCTTTCCTCTGCCCAGTAGCTTAACGCTGCTCTCTGGTGTACGAGGTCTTCTGACCCCACATTATCCCCTATTTTATTGCAATGATATCCTCTTCAGTCGTTGGTTTGACAAATATGTGAGCACCTACACTGCAAGGTGTGGTTTGTTGGGGGAGACTTGAAGGAAGGAAGCAGACATATTGGCAGCTACTGTGTGTACACGTTGTGCTCACACTTTCAAATATGTTAGCTCCTGTGATTCTCAAAGGAGTAGTAAGTGGGAACTACAATCCCCATGTTTACAAACGGAGCTTAGAATTAAGTTAACTTGCTCAAGGCCATGCAGCTACCAAGCAAAACAGTTAGGATTTACACCTTGACTCTCAGAGCTTGGCAGCCCATGCACCATGAAGGACACGTGTGCCATAATACGCATCACCGCCCCTTCAAGGGGGTGGGCTCACTCAGGGACAGTCCACCCCAGTCCTGTCGCTTACCCCAGTGTACTATACAAATAGTATCATTTTCTCCCTGTGCACGACTTGAATAAGAATAGAATTAAAAGAGAAAAAAGATACAGGAATCCGACAACTTAATTTTTCCCACTTTACAGTTTTTGCCTAGGATCAGTCATCCCTAGTACAGGCTAACCTTTTTTACCAGAGAGAGTAAAAGTGATTAAAGAGTACACAATATAAAGATAATTGTAGATTACCCTGGTGGTGTATTTGGCTGGCCACGCAATTCATATTTTCTCTTCAATTTGTTCAGTCAAATGTCTAACTTTGGGTAACTACTAGAGCTACTAAGTTTTTGCTAATGACAAAAACAAAAATATTCCTATACATCTAATTTCTGGGATATTACGAAAACTTGGCAAGTTCACGAAGAAGCATCTGCACAAAGTACTTTTTCTCTGCAGAGGTGCGTGCTGAGCTGAAATTTGAGCCTGCAGAAACATAGCAGATTTATTCTGATTTAGCAAAGGGTTTCCGGAAAAATATGCTGATATTCATGGCTTAAAAAATATTTTTATAACTTCTGAGGTGATATAGTGCAAAACTCCTGTTTTGAAACTTTCTTCCTTTTGTCCACAAAGTAATTGCGATAAAGGCAAGGAGAAAAAGGTGAAAGAATTGTTTTAAAATAAATAACTTTCCAATGGATGGGAAGACACTCTACAATTCCAGTTCATTCTAGCAACCAAATAAAACATGAGATTCATCCCAGCTTTATTTTTATTTCTGGAAAAAAAAAACCCTAAAAATGATTTCTAGTTAATAAAAGTATTTAGTTGCTGCTATTTGAGCAAAACTAGAGGGGAATAACCTAGGCAAATATTTTCAATCATTTTTTTGAAGTTCTTGTTTTGTTTTGGTTTTTCTCTGCATAGCAATTTACCATTAAGGAAAAGATACCTTATCAATGCAGTTGTGGTGGAAAATCCAATAAAAATCAATAATATTTAATCAGATCACCAAAATCCTTCAGAGATCATTTTGATTCTTCTGTACAGGTAACTCCTAAGAAATCATCCTGTTTCTGTTTCATATTCCCAAACTAAAACCACTTTGTGGAACTCAAATTTTTTGTGTGTGTGTGTGAGGAAGATCAGCCCTGAGCTAACATCCGTGCTAATCCTCCTCTTTTTTGCTGAGGAAGACCGGCCCTGAGCTAACATCTATTGCCAATCCTCCTCCTTTTTTTCCCCCAAAGCCCTAGTAGATAGTTATATGTCATAGCTGCACATCCTTCTAGTTGCTGTATGTGGGACGCGGCCTCAGCATGGCTGGAGAAGCGGTGCGTTGGTGCCGGCCCAGGATCCGAACCCCGGGCCGCCAGTAGTGGAGCGCGCGCACTTAACCGCTAAGCCACCGGGCCGGCCCTCAAATATTTTTAATAATACTTTGAATTTATAAGAAATGATCTTACTATCAGGGAATAAATGATGAAATAGAAAAGAGATATCTTCGGTACTAATCTTTTTCATAAAATGTAGTTGATTAGGTAACATTACTTTAGGTTGCCATTTTGTATGTGTTTGTGTTGGGAGAATATAAAATTAAACTTGGAAATGAAACTTAAGGCCAGTTTACCAAAACAAGAGCTGCTCTTATGTAACCAGGAAGTGGGCAATAATTTTTGGGTTTCCAAGACAACACAGGGATTTCAACTGAAGTACTGTTTTAAAACTGAAGGAAATATAGGTACAAAGAAATGACTGACTTTAGGCAGATCATGAAACCAGATGTCTCATTTATTTATTGGAAGCACTGTAGATAAGAAAACTAAATACAGAATACATGTTGGGCATTTGGACACGTTTTTCCAACCATTGTTCTGAATGATGAGACACTTAGATGACTCTTGTGATACCTTTATATTTTACCTGTTGACATAAATTCCTACCTGTTTTTAGAGTTGAACAACTAAATAGAACAGCCTGCTTAGGACATTTGTTTTAAAAGAGATTTTTGTAAATTTTATCAACAGCTCCAGTGTGTATTCAGAATTTCCAGTGAAGCTATTTTGTGTGTAAAAAGGATTTCAATTGACATCTCTTTGTCATTTCCTTGTACTTGCATTTTTGTTTAATTCAGATACTCCTATACCTTGGTGTGAATATAAAGTTTATTTTTTATATCTATATACTTATAACTCTATGTGAATATAGAGTTTATTTCTGTACAATCTTATATTGCTTATTCCCATTGAAACTTGTATCAGCCTAGTATAAACTAACTCATCATATTTGAAAGAGCAAGAAAACTGTTATTGGTTATTTTATTTTATTTTTTGTCATTTTCTGTATTGTTGTTTTATAACTACAAACTTCAAGTAATTTTACTGGGCTCTGCCAGACTATTCTAACTACTGGAGTCTCCCCCTTGTATCTCGGCTTAAGAGCTCTGACAACACCAGGAGGCAGTAAAAAGGTTTAGGGTTTTTGATAGATGATTACACCTGCAAAACTAACTATAATAGTGTGTGTATGCTTGTGTGTAAAATGACTAATTTCTTCTGTCTTCTTCTTTAACGTCTCTAAAGTCCATTTTTTCATCACTTCTCCAATGAGTTAATATAATAGCCTGCTAACCCAACTTCCTTTCTCCAGGTTCGCCTGCCTCCTATCGCTCAATTAATCAGCAAGTATTTACTGAGTGCCTCTCACCACGCTCAGCAGGATTCCAGGAACACAAAGAATTATTTATAAATGACTAAGAATTTGTCTCTGTTCTCAGGTAGCTCCCAGTCTAGTCAGGAGGAAAACAATTCAACAAGTACCATATAGTTTTTTACTCATTTTAGAGGTAGATGAAAAAGCAATAGTGGAGGACCAAAGAAGAGAATGGAAAACTGTATTCAAGGCAAAAGTAATCATTCCAAAACATAAATCAACTGTATCACTCTCTTATCCAAAATCTGTTAATGGCTTCCCACTGCCCATAGTGAAGAGTCCAACGCGTTTAGCACAGACATGTGGTTTTCACTTGGTGTCTATACTGCTTCCCTAGAGGGCATTTGGAAGTGAGTAGTGTATTCGTATTTACGGCTGTCTAATAAATTATCTTCTAATTTAGCAGCTTAAAACAACAAATGTTTATTATCTCATATGAGCTTCTATGGATCAGTCCGAGCTAGATGAGTGATTGAGTGCTGTGTGTGTGTGTGTGTGTGCTTGTATCTGTGTGCATGTGTGTGTGTGAAAGAGAGAGAGAGAGACCAAGACAGACTTCACTATCTTTTATAACCCAATCTCAGAAGGGCATTTTATCACTTCTGCTTTATGCTATTGGTCACACAGACAAACTCTGCTACAATGTGGGAGAAGACTATACAAGGGTGTGAATAGCAAGAATTTAGATGATTGAGGGCCACCCTGGAGGCTGGCTACCAAGAGTAAGGATACTTTTGATTTGTCATATTGACTGGAGATTGCTATTAGCATGGGCAAAGACCAAAGATATTAAAGTCTTGTACAAGAAAGAATTGTAGCCCCTCACTAAATTGCCAACGGTGTTGCCAAATAGCTCTTCTACACTGTGTACTCTACCTTTTCCCGGATGCACACACACACCTGGCTCTATCTGTACCTGGCTTCTTGCAATTCCCCATAAAATCCTATTCCCTCTGATCTCCACAATTCCTCCTTCTGGCTGCAGTGCCTTCCTCACCTGGCAACCTTTCACACTTCCTCTTTAGGATTTAGTACAAATATCTTCATCTCCTGGATGCATTTCCTGATCACATTAAGCAGATGAGCCCTTGCCTTTTCTCTGCCCTATTCATGTCTTTGTTACAGCACTTATTAAGCTGCTGTAATTACCCTTACCAACCCTTCTTCCCCAGGAGACTGTGAGCCCCTGAAGGAATGTGTTTTATAATCTTAGTTTAATCTCAGGGTCCCCATACCTTACACAGTCCCCGCACATAGCAAACACTTCTTAATACAAGTTAGTTGAATGAATGACCAAATTAGTGGTATGCGGTCTGTGTTTGTGTGCATGTGTGTACAACAATGGTGTCACTTAAGAGAGAATTGCAGAACATAAAAGCTTGAGTACAACTCATCTGCTCTGTTTCAACCCAGACTCTGTTTTGTTCCATTTGTTTCCTACTAAAGTGCAAATTTGCCTTCACGTCTCATGTTTTTTAAAATAAATGTTTTATATCTTTGCCAAAGGATAACCAAAGTTATTTTCATAGATCATATCTATAAATTTCAGGGAGCACTACCTAATTAATACACTCATCTTTCAGAAAATGTTCATCATAGAGTATGTAGAGTCCTATATAAGTCAAGAAAGAATAATCCTGTTTTAGTGCATTTAATGATGTTTAAGTGTTGAAATCGAAGAGTTAATACAAATTCTAAATATGATATGTTATAGCCAATAGAATTTATTAAACTGAATCTGCAAGAATAGGATAAAAGTTGACTATCCTATTTGGTGTTTTTACAAGCACCAAATGGGCTAAATTATGGGCAAGAACAATCTGAAGCTATGAAAACTGAAGCTTAGTATTCTAAAAGAGTTAATGCAATATCCAAATGCATTAAACTAAGGAGTAGCTTATTACCTGAAGCACCTATGCTATTTAGGAATAATTTAGTAGCCTCGTAGGGCTTGGAGTTTTGCTGTTGGTGTTAGATTCCAGATTTGACTATTTTCCTGAATTTCTAGTTAAGAAAGATTCAGCCTGCCAGTCATGATCGTACCCTGACTGACTTCCATCAGACCTTCCAGATATTGAGTGGCTTCTTGGACCTTCACCTGCTCCACAACTCCTCTGATACCCTGCTTGGAGATATGACTAGTTCAATGTATACTCATTCATTCAGGTAGCCTTTTTAGCAAAGAGCTATTAAATGTCAACTATATGTCAGGCATATATGTAGACAAAGGTAGAGAAGGCAAACACTTTTTGCTAGAACTTATAATGTTTAATTTCTAGTGGGCAAATATAGAAAATAATAACCTAGCACATTATAATACAATAAATAAATATTATTTTAGATAAGGATGTGGGCTATGAAAAAAATAAAACATGTAAAGGGCGAATGAGTAACTTCTCTTAAGAGGTGATATTTAACCTAAGACCTGAATTATAGGAAGGAATTGCCATGTGACTATCTAGGGGAGGAGAACTTTAGATAGAGGGACAGAGACAGCAACAAGTTCAAGGTCTCTGTGGTTGGAGCAAGCGTGACATGTATGGGAGTTAGAAAATTAGCAAGTAATGTTGGGGCACGTTCAAAGGTTGAGAAATGCAGTATGAGAGACAGGAGGAGCTACATCATGAAGGACTTTATAGGCTATGACATGGAGTTTAGATTTTGCTCAAAATGTGTTTGAGAGCAATTAGATGGGTTTCAAAAACAGAAGTGATATCTGACTTATGCTGAGAAAATTTTGAGGTTTCAACTCTATTGTGGTCTGTGCCATAACCATTAGCTCCTGAATCTGACATCTCTGACAAAAGATCTTCCAAGTAGCTCAAGGGAGAAGTGGCTTGGGTTTGCTAGTGGTGCGTTATCTCTCCCATCTACAATGTTTACATTTCATGGGCCTTCAATGCTGAGTCCCACCTTGACTCAAGTTCTGGAAGCCCTTTCTCTTAGACTCTATATTCTAGTTTTACCTGTTGGCTAGATAGGCACTTAATTCTTCAATCATTTTCAGCCTTTGCTAGCTCCCTTTCAGGTCCATATTAGAGAGCTATAAGGAAACTTCACCCTTCCCCCACCGCCCTAAAAAAAAAACAAAAAACAAAAAACTGAACAAACAAAAAAACTCAAAAAACTTCAACATTTCAAACCCCATTCTGAGTTTCTTAAGACTGAAAAATAGTTGAGCGGATTAGGCCTCCCCAAAACAATACAATTTTAATATGGCCAAGTAATACCAAATAGCCCTTACTCGTTCACTGTCATAACTGATCATTGTTTTATAAACTAGAGTAGACTCAATGGCTATTCTAGACCTAGGACAGCCAGCCTGCTTAAGAAAGTTCTTAACCTCCTAACCTTAGATAAAAGATCAGTCACTTTAAAGATATTCCTCAGCCCTTTCCTCAAAATGTCCTCCTTGATATCATCAAAACATTGCTTTTTCCATATAAGTTCTCTGTAATGGGAAAACATTAAAAATAAACAAAAGAGCCACCTGTATAAATAACTATAGAAGAGGCAGAAGCTCAGGTAAGTGAATGCCTCCTTTATACTTCATCTTCCTGGGATTAGATGCTTTAGAAACTGAACTAAACTTTACCTCTGTATTTGAGCAACACTGTTTTGAATGACACTTAGACCACAATCAATATTTGAATTAAAAATTTAGCTTAAAAAAACACAAAATTTTATTAAATATTAACATTTATTCTTTTCATGGTGAGATAAGCAATGATAGAAAAGTGACTAACGTTTGCCCCTATAGACTTCTTTATTATCTCCCATATGTGCAATGCTCATTGATTTTGACAGTGCTACATGTGGTAGCACTCTATGAGACTCTATAGATAGAAGATAAATTTAAGCTTCAACATTGTAAATGCATTTGTGGTAATTAAAAGACCAAAGTTGCAATTAAGATATATAACAAAATTCTGAAATTTCTATGAAAGCCAAAATAATTATATAGAGCAAAGCAAATTCTTTTATGGTAAAAACTAAATTAAATCTATCCTAGGGATTCGGCTATGTTGTATATAACTAGTAACCAAATTTTATTTGTGCTTGTTATGATAACCCCAAAATTGACTTATTTCTCCACAAATATTATTAGAAAATAACATTTAAGTGACTTATTGTAAGGTACCTGTAAATTAATTCAAAAGAAAGAATCATGTGAATGTTTAACTAGAACTGCTGCAATTTTACTTCTGGTAATTTGATCAAGATTTTGTGCAAGATTTTGATCTAAGAGACTTGGGTTTTGTAGGCAAAACTCTTCCTCCAACTCTCAAAAATACACTTAATCAGCTTAGGTTAGAAAGAGAACAATCAGTAAGCTTGCAAAGAAAAGGATACAACCCACCTCAAATTTTTCTTTGGAGATGGAACATAGGTTAAAAAAAGTAACGATCATCTCATGCAATCAAAACAGATTTATTAAGAACAAAAGAACATAACTATTTTAACTCTACTTTAAACTTACCTGTAACCTCTCCTCTTATTACAAAAAAGAACCCAGTCGCCTTTTAACCACACCTCAACAAAATGTTGAGGTGCACACTTTGAAAATACATCTGGTCAAAACATATGTGGCAACACTGATAATGAACATGTGTAGCTAACATTTATCCAAGAGGAGAGAGAAATAGAGAAAGGAAACTTAAGAACATGTAAAAATTTCATGTTTTTTTCCACTCACAACAATAAACTTTGATGTGGGCCAAATAAGTTGTAAATCCCAGATCATCAAAAACAAAGAAGTAAATATAATAGGGAGAACCAGGGAGAATTTATTTTAATATAAAGGTTAGGAGCTCAGGCTCTTGAGTCAGACAGTGCTTGATTCTGGTCCTTGCTGTGTCTATTATTAGCTGTGTGATTTGGGGCAAGTCTCTTATCCCAAGACTAAGTTTCTTCATGTGTAAAATGGGAAAAATACTGGGGAGCTTAAGTCAGATAATGCAAATAAACGACTTGGTGCAGTGCTTAATTCATAGTTGATACTAAATGGATGGTTATTTCCATTCATTCATTCAATAGATATGTATCAGGCCCCAGGTATATGACATGCACTCTATTGGCTAATAGGAATACAATGGGAGAAAGAGTCTTGTTATCATGGAAGTTATAGTTTAGTAGGAAGGAGAGAAAATTAAATAATCAATTATAACAAAGTGCTGTGGGAGTATGAGAGCACATGTCATTCTTGAAAAGGGTGGAGGAGGGACATAAGCCGGAGAAGGCAGCTTGGAGGAGATGATTTTTAAGCTTGGAAATGCCTGAATAGACAGGGAGGGAATGGGAAAGAAACAAGGTAGAATAGTGTTCCAGACAGAGGAAACAGCATGTGAAAATGGCTTTAATTGTATTCAGAGATCAGATGGGCATATGCTTTTCTCATGTTCATCTCTTGCCATTTTCATATGCTGTGACCTCTGTCTGGAACACACTTCTGCCTCTTTGTCCTCTCCCTGCCCCATCCCTCCTCACCCATACACAGTACTTGCTAATGGTCAAGTGAAGACGTGGTCAGAAGTTATAAAGTCATGTTAGTGCCTTTTAAGCCACATAAAGTTATATGGAATTTATCTTCAGGGCCACAGGAAGTCGTGAAGGTTTGTAAATGCATGTGCACGTGTACGTGCATGTGCGTGTGTGTGTGAGACAATGTTGTTTCCTGGAGGGTAATATTCCCCATTGCATTTTACTTGGACAGCATCAATCTATCTTGAGGAAAGGAGAAATGGGTCTTCCCGGGCTGCTGGGAAAAGAGACCCACAGATGGAACTGTCCAGAAGCTGCAAGTAATAGCATTAATTTCAGTTGCAGAGAACCCCATGGTCAGTCTGAAAACCGTATCTGCTGTGATACGAGACTGTTTGATATGTGCAACAAGGCGGGAAACTGAACCCAGCAGAGTAGAAAAGTATAAATATGCAGAACGTGCACTCCAAAAGATAGAGCAATGGCAGTGGTGACAATAGAAGCATGACTGTACACTGAGAAAACTCACAGAGCTCTTTATGCCAAATTATGACCCAAGAACTTGACCATGTGGGTCAGACAGAAGAGAGATTGGGAAAATAATTTGATTTGCCTATTGCATTCCAAATTCCTCAATCTGATTTACAATGCCTCCTCATCTATCCTCTCTTTATCTCCCATTCCTCATCTCTTACTACATCCCCAAGTTGCCCCCTGGACTTTCAGTTTCTTTATGCCTGGTTCTCAGCCCCCTCTGCTTATGCACATTGTTTCATTTTGCTAGACCATTCTTTTCTTACTTGCTTTCGCAATTCCTCTTCAGCCTTCAGATCTCTCCTTGTCTATTGCTTCTTCCAGGAAGCCTTTTCTAAGTGTAGCAGGAGCCTCTGCTTATGTCCTTCCACTGGCATAGCATTTACCACACTTGACTCTCTGCCCCAATAAACTATATAACTTGTGAGGGGAAGGGTCTGGCTTACCTTCTATCCGTGATAGCCTGCATAGTGCTGTTACATAGTAGGTATTTAATAAATGTTTGTTGGAGACTATCTGATTTGCCAGTTGACTTTACGAGTGACTGAGTGAATGAATAAGACAAAAAAACATGAAAAACCAAAGATCAAAACAACAAACAACCTCAAAAGCACACATAAAAGAAAGAAAGGAGAGCAGGACACTGTCGACGCTTTACCCATAGTGTTATTAAGAGTTTACTGCTCATTATTATTATCTTTTAAGTCTCACAAAACCGTGCTAAATTGATATCATTATCCCTGCTTTATAGGCAAGGAGTTTAAGCCTCAGAAAAATTAATGTCTTGCTGAAGGCTAAACTGATAGTACATAGAAAAGATTGGATTAGAACCAAATCAGAAATTGTAAGATTTTGAAATAGAGAGTAAAGTGCAAATACAAAAATATTTTTAGTGTTGTAAAACATAGATTACTGGATAGAGTCACTTGTATTGATATTTAAAGTGAAACAAATATGGTCACCTTAGACGTTAGTATCAACTATGCTGATGTCCAGTAGTTTTAGCGACATGATATAATAATTGCATTTTTTTAAACTATGAATAGGATTTTTTTCTTTTTTTTCCCCTTCTCCCCAAAGAGCCAGTGCATAGTTGCATATCCTAGTTGTAAGCCCTTCTAGTTCTTCTTTGTGAGCTGCTGCCACAGCATGGCAACTGACAGACAGGTGGTGTGGTTCCACAACCAGGAAACAAACCCAGGCTGCTGAAGCAGTGAGAGTGTGAAACCTTAACCATTAGACTTCCAGAGCTGGCTCTACACTTTTTTTCTTTTTAGAAATTTTATTTTATTTTTTTTGATGAGGGAGATTAGTATGTGGGACGCTACCATGGCATGGCTTGATGAGCGGTGCATCGGTCCACGCCAGGGATTCGAACCTGCAAGCCCCAGGCGGCTGAAGCAGAGCACGTGCACTTAACCACTGCACCACCAGGTCGGCCTACATTTTTTTTTAATGATTGAAAATATGTGGGTAAACGTATCGTGGCCTAACTAGTATTTGATCTTGGGTAAAACATACGCTTTTCTACTTGGGATATGTGGTCATAATTTATTTCACTGTGGGAAAACTGAGAGTTGAAAATTCAGCTCCATGTATTCTGGATCTGCTGATAAACAAACATCAACATTTTTGACCAGCAGCATTTGCTTAATTTCTCTGGGAGCAAGAATATTATTAGGAGTGGAAATAAAATAATTTAAATCTCAAATATCTGTAATGCAGCATCAATTAAAATAAATTAGAGGTGACACTCCCCAAGCTTGAGTAACTAGAATTTTGAGAGAATAAGAAACTTAAAGAAGTTCTTAATATGAGTGTTTTGAAAATACAAAGCAGTGGGCCAGGCTTTAACATCTAGTAAATAATAGAATAGAGGCTGAAGAATATTTACAAGACACTAAGTCACTAATTTGAAGACACTAAGATATAACATGAGCAAGGTTTCGGTGATGTTCCTTTCTTGTTAAATCTTGTCATCATAAGATTTATATCTTATCACCCATAAGTGCAGTAATTTGTTTACAAGATCCCCTGTGAGATTTTAGTTTTATGATTCTTATTTTTATTATTAACCTTGAGATTTTGATGCTTGTTTATTTGTGTAGAAAATTGTACTTAATTTTTGTGGATTTTTTTAAGGAAATTGGATTTAAAAGCATTCAAACTTAACCTGCTGGTGATTACTTAATTGATTTTGTTATAATTAACTCAATTTCTTTATAATAGAATTAGATCAATATATATACAAGATTGTTCAGAGTCTCATGGTTTTAGGAATCAATGAATTGAAATCAATTATGATTAAATAAAAGCAGTGTGTGAATGTAAGAGAAACATTTGTAAAAGTAATGTCATTACCACATCAGCAAGAATCTGTGAATTTAATCAAGTCTCCTTAATTTCTGTAGAGGATAGGCAGAGCCCAGTCACTTATTGACCAATATCTATATTCTCTTCCTTTCTGTTGCACTGCTAGACTACATTTCCAGCCCCTTGTGAGGTGGGGCCAAGAGTCTAAGTTCTGGCCTATTAATGGGGGCCTGAATGATGTGCGCTCTCTGAGCCTGGCCCCTAAACCCTTGGATAAGATACTCCAGATCCTTTTTCCTACCTGTCTGCTATCTGGCTGCAGAAAATCCTGTGGAAGACTCCAAGACCTTAGAAGGTGGTGGAGCTACATGACAGGAACCTAGGTCCCTGGTGAACCATAAAGAACAGAGTCTACCACTTCCTGGGTTGAACGTGATATGAATGAGAAATAAATCTCTATTGCGTTAAGCTATTGAGATTTAGGGATAGTTTGTTACAGTAGATCGTCTAACCTGAATAATACAGAGGATATGAGGAAAACCCCAAACTTGTCTCATGTTTTTCTCTCTTAAATACCAACCAACATGCTCAACCTTGTTGTATATTAAATTATCATTAATTGTGTTCCAATTGGTCTAAATAAAGGTGGCTTTGATCTGGATATTGCTAGCAAATCTATTTATTAATTCTTTCCAGCACTGTCACAATAAGAAATGTGAGTCTAAATTAGAAATATGCAGTGCTTACCACAGAGCCAAAATATTCTCCCTTTTCCTCACAAAACACTAAAATGCTTTTGTTAATGCTTAGTAGTATTTTCTTCTCCCACATGCGCCATAGTTTCTACTAAGATATTTCTAGTGGACAATTTCCTATTAGTAGAAAAAGAACAATTTGAGCTTCCAGAGAGTCTGATTTAATGAAAATCTATATTGGTAGTTAAAACCCATTTTACCAAATCTTATCATGAAATATCATTCCAATTAAAGTTAATCCTCATCTTATTTCATATTATAAAATGAATATACTTTCTGCTATTTAAAAAATCAAAATTATATATAGTCTAGCTACCAGACTGATTAGTTTTTAGCAATATAAAGTTTCTCATTCTTTAAATGCACAGAAAAAGTTTGATCATGATGGCTGACAAAAGTAGCACAATTATTTCTGAAGTATTGTGCATTATTTTTATTTAATTATATCCAGAACCCAAATGTCAGAATGAGAAGGTGTCTCTATTATTCTGAAACAGCATTTTTGGCTTACTGATTTTATGGGTGAATGAAATATTTCTCTTAATTCAGCCTAAGAGGAAGTGAGCATTTTACATTATATTTCTCATTTTACAGATGTTAAAATTGAGATTCAGAAACAGAAGGTAACTTGCCCAAGGATCCGCAGCTAATGAGTGGGGGAGCTGCAATTTGACCCAGACGAGATTGGCTCTGATGGTCTGAGCTCTTAACGACTAAGTTAGGTAACCAGAATTTCCTGAGAACTTGCAGATTGTTGAGAATATATCTGTGGGTCCCTAAGGGTCTATGGACCCAAGATTGAGAAATACTACAATTAACTACTAAACACAGTCTTATTATGTTATATCTTGGTCTAATAAAACCATAAACACAAATTTACATAGAAATTACAAGGCAATTGTACAATAATAAAGGAATCTATCAGATAATTTAAAACGTGTATACAAACATGCATATCTCTCTCTCTATTCACTATTCATCTTATTACTGGAATCTGGACTTGGTTGGGTACAAATGGAGAGTACAAGTTTTCTCAAAGCACTGCTTTTACAGTACTCTTTGGAGCAGTCTTTAAACCTAGGTATGCAAACTGCTATCACACCAAGACTTTAAAAGGAATAAGGAGCAGGGATAGTTTAAAGAGTATCAATGTCCATATACTCAATTTCGTATGTGTTCTTTCCTAAGACTGATCTAGCTAAGAGTAAATCTGTGGAAGAGACTTGAAGGCAGGTTCCACCTTCCATCTCCCTCTCCCTATCTCTTCTATCCTGCTTCACAGAAGAAAGACACACACCTCAAAAATCTCCCCAGACATCAAAGTGACTTCAAAATACTGATGTAAGAAAACAAATCACTGTCAATGAATAACCAAGGAAATATAAACCACCTTAGGACTTGTGTCTTTCCCTGTTGTTTAGATACTTCTGCTAAAGGTGAAAAACTGACATTTAAAATGGATTGGTATTGGGCGGGCCCCGTGGCTTAGCGGTTAAGTGTGCGTGCTCCGCTGCTGGCGGCCCGGGTTCGGATCCCGGGTGCTCACCGACGCGCTGCTTCTCCGGCCATGCTGAGGCCGCGTCCCACATACAGCAACTAGAAGGATGTGCAGCTATGATATACAGCTATCTAGTGGGGCTTTGGGGGGAAAAAAGAAATAAATAAAATCTTTAAAATGGATTGGTATTGATAATTGTTGTTTAAAGACCTCACCTCTTCCCTCTTCCCGCTATTGTCACCGAATGAATCAATTTTGAGGGAGTTCCACAAGAGCAAAGCAAATAACATACAGGTAAGAAATATTAAATATTGAAAACAGCTTTTTAATATATTTAAATATAAGTAGTTCCTTTCAGCTTTTCTCAACACTCATCCTTGGAACATATTAGCTGGAAAGAGATACTTTGAAGAGTTGAAACTGTATAGGTTAATGAAGTAGATCTTTTCAATATAATTAGAATTTTTTGAGAACACCAAAATTTTCAAGATACACTGGATAAAACCCATATATAAAATTTTTATGATTTCTTTCAGATTTGGTATGTATTATTCAACAAGGTAGTTAAAACCTATTTTATCAAGTCATATCATGAAATATTTATTCTAATTATTTAATCCTCTTCTTATTTCATCTTATAAAATGACTATATTTTCTACTTTTTATTAACAAAAAATAAAAGTATGTGCTAGTTTCCAGACTGGTTAGTTTTTGGCAATAGAGAAGTTTCTCTTTATAGATACAAAAAGGTTTGATCATGATGGCTAGTAAAATTAATAGAGATTTTTCTGATTTTATACATTATTTTAATTTAATTATTCCCAATGACCAAGCATCAGAGTTTGATACATGTATGTACACACATTTAACAAGGAAATATTTCTGGGTAAATAAATGATTTATGATCTGAGCTATGTATTACATCGCATTATTAGAATAAATGTGATGAGAAATAGCACAATTCATTTATAATTTTGTTTTATAGATTATTATAAAATTGTACAAATTAATCTTGTCGTGATTAAGAGGACTCTATCTTATAAGGTCTATACTATATTTCTCAGTGTTTTTTGTAATATTTTTCAAAATGAGTATTAACAGGCTTATTTGAATAGAAAAATAAAGTTAGACTTTCCTTGTCAGAAAGTATTTTTGATAATAGCTTTTTGGTTTGACAATAACTAACTTTACCAATTAAATTGCATGGTAATTAAATTTAGCTAAATCTGCAGCTCCAGAGATTTTACAAAGTCTAGCTAAAGCACATGGCAAGATAAAAACATATTATCAAAAATACTATATTGGCAAATATGTGTTGAAATTGAGAATATTCTTTTTTTCCAAGGCTTTCTGAGTATATGGAGGGGCAGTTTTAATTTAAGAGATAAGAGAACAAACCCGAGTGAGATTACCTGAATTCAAGTCCTGGCTTCACCTCTTTCTAGCCAAGCGATATTAGGCAAATGACTTAACCTCTTTGTGCTTCAGTTTCCAACTTTAAAATGGGACATCAGCAGGACCTATTCATAAGATTGTGATGAGGACTGAATGGTTAACAGTTAGGTTAAATTGTATGAAATTTCTGTGTTCAGCCATTTTTGACCTATAAAGACAACAATTTCGTATGGTTCAACCTAATATAGAAAGTTCTTAGAACAAACAAATAGTGCCTGGCACATGGTGAAGACAATACTGTACGCCTTAGCTCTTATTCAGTTAAGCTAGATGGCTTTAGTGAGAGTAACAG
This sequence comes from Ceratotherium simum simum, assembly GCF_057802395.1. NCBI lineage: Eukaryota > Metazoa > Chordata > Mammalia > Perissodactyla > Rhinocerotidae > Ceratotherium > Ceratotherium simum. Next base: position 39,292,780 of record NC_141924.1, read on the forward strand.
TTACAGACCATAGTTGCTTGATAAGTCTTGGTAAAGCCATTTGAGGGAATACTTTCCAGAAATAGATAAAGTAAATGGCTTTGACTACTAGGTAATAAATCCTTTTGCAAGTCAGTGGTTTTCAAATTCTTTGCTTTTGACAAAATTGAAGGAAAACCTAATTGAGCTACAAGTAAATAAGTTATTAACAATAATTTTTTATGATAGATTGCTATGTTATTTTTTACTTATAATATAGAATTCAAATAATTGAGTGATATTTATATTAAAAATACTGTCATTCCTATCAATATATTTATGAAAGCATATTTTTGGCCTACTCAACTATAAAAATGAAAAATAGAAATAGAATTGATCCTAAACTTGTTGCATTCTAACATTAAGTAATATTCATCTCTGCATATATTAATTAATATTTTAAAATAATTTAATCTCAGTAAGATATTCATTTCTAATATTTTATTTTATTTTTCTAATAAAATTTTACTTTTTGTTATTTCGGATAACATTTATAGAATAGATTGTTTTGATGAATTGCATATTATATTGAAATAACCCAAAGTAGAAAAAATATATATTAAATCTATAATTATAGGAAATTTTTAGTAAATCAAATTCAATTTATATCCATAATATAGTTCTCTTATCTCTGAACAGACAGGCATAAATCAACAAGTATGCTGCATAAGAAAACATTCAACTGGAGAATAAGATACTAGTGTTGACTTCTGATTTCTGGAGGTGCCACTTCTTGAGGCCTTCTCTGTCAGATTTGGCAAGCACCGTTTCTCCACTCTTAAGGCAAAGAAGTGAAATCCCACAGTTTCTTCCCTGGGTCAATAATTTACAACTTGGATAAATTGTGGCTCTCCCTGTTCCCTACGGTTCTGCTTAAATGGACTTGGGGTTGGGATAGAGACTAGGACAATGATCAAGACTGGCTGAGCTATTTGTTTGCCTTTTATCAGCCACCAGGGAGATTATGGCCTCTTAATTATTTTTAGCTTTCTTTAGAATGTAGGGAATCAATGGCCCTTTATTCTCAGTCTAGGATTTTTAATTTTTTGAACTTAAGACTATTAACAAGAAAATTGTTATTCAGCACACACACAGAGAATGAAGCACAGATTTTAAAAATTGTATAGTGAAGTTATTGTTAAAACCTCAGAATACATCCCCAGATCCAGGGGACCACAGACCCCAACTTGAGGTTCTATAAGCACTATGCTTTCTAGCTTTTAGGCAGGTGCCATCTAAATCCAAGACAGCCTGTGAACTGGAGATGACATCAGTACCACGGAATAAGTCTACTCTACTCTTTATAAAACAAATTTCACTGACATCCATTTAAAAAATCAAAATAGATATGCCAATTTCTAAATTATCTGTCATTTTATTTAGAAATTTCAGGAAAAATCGTGAAATAAAATTAAGGTTATTACAATCAGCATTATAAGTTAAAATTAAAAACAACTTTTAGTACTTTAGTATCAATCAATCAATTCTTTAAAACTTTATTACAGAATTAATATACCAAAACTAGAAGAGAAGAAAAAGCACACAAAGAGAAATACAATAATTATCCCAATGGAATTTTACGTATATATATATATATATATTTTTTTTTTTTTTTTTTTTGCTGAGGAAGATTTGCCCTGAGCTAACACCTGTGCCAATCTTCCTCTATTTTGTATGTGGGTCACCACCACAGCATGGCCCAAACCCGGGCAGCTGAAGCAGAGTGTGCCAAACTTAATCACTAGGCCACAAAGCCAGCCCCTGGAATTATATTTTTATAGGGAATTTGACAATCTCGATCAAAAGACTATTGCCCCAGTATCCAGATATGTTCTAAAACTAATTATCTAACATTGCTTCTTTTTGTTTGTTTGTTTTTGGTCACCATTCTCTAATTTATCACTGACCTAATCAAGTTAATGTCATTGGACGCTGGGAATAGACTCCAATACATGAAAACAAATGAATTTCAGAGACACATCTCAGTCCTCTATAGTGTAGATATAACAGAGACAAAGTGTCAATATACTCAGCCCAGGAAATATTAGTAAGAATGAAATGACAGAGAACAGTTTGGGAATACATCAAGAAACCTAGAGAGTTCCCAAGGGAATGCTCACTAATCTTGCAGTTTTCAACTCATACTACATTATCCTCTCAGGGTACTATTATTTAGGGTTGGTTGAATCTCACATGTGGAAAGACAGCAGATTCTAAAGTTTATGTGTGACTTTTCCTATATATCTAAACCAATGACTAAATATAAAAACCATTCAAGACAATACCTCTATTTGTTAACATAATAGTATTGCCCAAGAGCATAACATATTATTTTCCACATGTCATTTTCTCATTGATAATAACATCTAATTTATTCAGTGGTCAGTCTTTTGGTAACTTCAACATCTGTAACAAATCTGAGAACCCGATAGTAAGTGGAAAAATTTTGACCCATTGAAATACCTGGTATTCTAAAATTTGTGCATCTTGTCTGTTGGCTTGATCCTTGATTCAACATTAGTTATAATGAATGCACATTTGCAGCAGTTTGGTGTCTTATTTCTCTGCCCACATCAAATTAGAAAGAGAAGAGCAGAAAGCTTCCTTTGAGAATTCATGTACTCATTCCACAAATATTTTTTTAAAACTTCCATGTGCTCAGCACTACACTGACAAACTAAATTGTTACATAAGAACTAAGTAGCAGAAAGGGAGGAGATAGAAAAACAACCATACTAAAGTCAAGCATAAGATTGATGGTCATAAAAATGACTCTACATTGTTAAAAGAAGAGGTAAATTATACTTGGTATTTTCTGCTTATGAAAGCAAGTAGGTAAATGTGTTTATTTTAGTAAGGTTTTTACTTTATGTTATTTTCATCTTAGTAGGATTGTAGTTTGAAATACATATTATTAAAAATGCTATCTTTGATACTTAAAGGAACAATTTGTCTGAAATGCATTTATTGAAGCAGCGTATTCCACAACAGCAGCAGGTATATGGCAAGAACAACAGGGAGTGCCTCACTGTTTCTTTAGAAGTTTTTAGAATTTATTCTCATAAAAATTTTCATTTCTAAAGGCCAGAACAGTAATTTAATAAGCTCAAGATTAATCATGATTACATTCTGTCTCAGAATATAGACACTGTGTAATAAGGTACAGCTAAATTCCCTGGAGAAACCACAGTGGTTATTTTCAATTGGCTATTTCTATTAGATACAGAAATAGTACTGAGAAGCTTTGAAAATTTAATAGTCTGTGTCCTCCCTAGAGGACTAAGCAGTAGATTGAAATGAAATGTTATGCTGTATTTCAAAATAGAATATTGTGAATAATATACACAAATTACTATCAGTGGTCATTCAGAAAAACAATCAAACATTGCCTGTGTTAAACCAGCCATGTAGAATGGCATGGGTTCATAAGTTCAAGGGCTTCATAAAATACTGCTGTGGGCAAGTAAACATCTAAATCAAAACTGAAAATACAACTCTCAGGTCTACTGCGTAATGTATTTTCCAGTCTGAGTTACATATAGCATTATCACATTCTGTGATCGTATAAAATGCACAGATTCCAAAAATAAACACAAATGGTCACCTGCAATCAAGTTATTAACAGCTCAGTGAAATTCAATTTTGCTAAAAACCAAAATTGGCAGTCTCCTGCCTGATCTCCTACAGATGTTCTTTCTTCCCTGTACAATATGTCTATTGTTTATCCTAACAACATACATCAATGCCAATGATTACCAAAAATGGCTATGCATGATCATCCATATATTTTGAAATGTAAAACTAACAGTTGTTTCTGAGCAAATGTTTTATGTTTTACTTGTCACTTACTGATTTCTAGGCTTTTCCCAGAAATGGCATTTTTGAGTGAATAATCCTACATTGTTATTGTTATGTTTCTATAAAAGCATTCTGATAATTGTTCTTAGCACCTCATTATATGTAATTAGAGTTATAAGTGCAAATGAAATCAAAATAAAAATTCTACTGGATGTTTGATTCATCCATTTGTAAAGCAATTGAATGAAATGAAAACCTGCCATCTGTTCTGTCTATTGAAAATCCAGGTGTTTGTAAGATGGCCCTTTGTAGCCTTTTGATACTTACTGTGATTTCCAGAGGAAATATATTAAGATAATTTTCGATAGTACTTCTCAAAATATTTTGGACTCTCAGGAACTTTATGGATTTATGATTCTTGATATGTATCAGGTTTTCTTTCCATTATTTACTTCTCTAATACAAACCCATGGCATTGTTTTGAATAATTAAAATAACATTTAGCTTATTTTCTTGAATGCTAAAAAGAAATTAAAGAAAAATCTGCTTCCCTGGGCACAATCACTGAAATCTCAAAAGAAGAGTCTTTAAATGTACTACAATTGGGAAAAATAGAGCTTTTTAAATAGTAATATTGTATAAAATCACTAGATGGCACCTCCTAGTCCCTGCAGAAAATTTCTGTTCTCTTGGTAGACAAAACATTTAAAAGAACAAAAAAAATTATACTGTACCAAAAAGGAGGTGTTTCCAAGTACTAACTGCTTACTTTTGTATTGTACTTTTCTCATGTAAGTTAGTCTCTTGCTTCCATTTTTACTGATATAAAAAACAAAAACCAATATGTACTCCCTATGTAAACTTGTAAGATTTATGGACAAGGATAGGCCTAGAAGCAAACACTATAACTCTGTTCTTGACATTTGTCTCCAAGGACATAAAGTCCAGGGTGTATGTCAAGTATCTGACTGAAGCTCATAATATGATAACAATACTTCTGATTCAAAACTGAACTTTGCTACAAGAGGCACAGCCCAAATTAAATGTGCAATGTCTACACTGAGCTTTGCTGAGCCTCTGGCTTCCCTCCGAGAACCTCAAGCTGTGGTTTACAAACAGTTTTCTTGTGGAATGCGCTCTGAAATAGCAAACGGATTTTAACTTCTCTCTTACCTTGGGGCTTTGTTTACTTTCCTAACTGGAGAAGCAGCAGGATATAAAGAAAGAATGCCAGAAGAGTCTACCAGCTAGAACTGTTTCCCAAGCCCTCTTCTGAAGAAAAATATTGTTGTGTTGTAGAAATAACTGATGAAACAAAGATAAATGTTTTCATTTATCTGCTTGTTTGAGATGGCCCAGAGCGTGTCCTATTCTGAGGTGTTTGGTGAATCTCTCAAAAGGAAATATGGATAAAAATAGTATAAACAGTTATTTTACCCCAGCGTATGTATTTTGTTGATTTCTTATCAATATTTGTATTCAAACAAATATACTTTGGGAAATATTGACCTGGTAGAAGGTAATGTTAATCATCTCTTTTAGAAAATCAATTATAAAAATTTCAGCAATATCATTAATGATGTAATTTTTTTGTTCCAAGTGTGATATCAGTGAATGAGCAGATTTGGAATATTTTTCTATTCCAATTTCTATTGAAATATATTGTCTTCCATTTTAGGTGTGATGCATATCATCATGTATTTTCTCAAAGAGAAGTGTTTATACATTTGAAAATACCTGAGTAAGTGAGTGAATTATTCACATTTTATATAAGATGTGTTGATGCAAATTGCGACATGGCACAATTGCTCAAATAGATATTTTAAAAATTTCCTACTGGGAGCTGGCCCCATGGTGTGGTGGTTAAGTTCGGCGTGCTCTGCTTTGGCAGCCCAGGTTTGCAGGTTTGGATCCTGGGCACGGACTTACACCACTTGTCAGCCGTGCTGTGGTAGCGACCCATGTACAAAATAGAGGAAGACTGGCACAGATGTCAGCTCAGGACTAATCTTCCTCAAGCAAAAAAAGAGGAAAATTGGCAACAGATGTTAGCTCAGGACTAGTCTTCCTCAGCAAAGAAAAGAAAAATTCTTGCTGAATCATGCCAAATGTTAAAGTATGAACACATTAATGGGACTACCTAAATTAATTTACCTCCCTGTTTTAAGGAAATTCCAGCTCTGGGAGGTAAAATAATATGTTCAAGTTTGAGTATTAGGGGAGAAAAAGCAAAGGTTAAGAGAAAACAATAATAAACAAACATAATACCTGTGGCATAAAAATGAGACAAGTTTATTTCTCTCTCCTATTCAGGGAGTGCAAAGGTTTCCAGCCCAGGCTCATGTCTTGTTGCCATGCTGTAAAGGGCTCCCATTCCCAAGGGTACCTCGTGGTCCCCGATAGCTGCTGGAGGTTCAGCATTTGGGTGCTCATTCTAAGAAGCAAGAAGGGAGAGAGATGAAAAGGACTCTCTTTAACAGCATTTTCTGAAAGTTGCACACCCTATCTTCCTTAAATCCATTAGCTAGAATTTACATATATGATCAAACCTAAAGGCAAGGAAGCCACATGCCCAGCTAAAAATTGAGAAGAAAGTGAGAATAGTGATTAGGAGATAATTAGCAGCCTCCGCCACTCAGGAAGCTAGTTAGGGCAGAACTTGAGAGTTAATTTAGCTCTTTAGAATTCCTGTCCATTTTTTCTTTACCACATTTCCACTTATTATGTGAATGTACTCAGGTTCTCCATTATTAAATTCTTCAAGCCCTACTTCAAGTCTCCCCTACTTCACGAAGCTTTTCCTAACTACCACACCTCAGAAAGATGATTTATCTCGCTGATTTTTGATGTATTCAGTCTATACCACAAGGTCTGGGTTGTTTGTTTTGCAGCCACTTTCATTTGTACGCAACCTTTCTCCAACTGAATTGCAAGTTTCAGGAGTCCAGGGAGCATGAATTTACTACAGGGTTGTGGCTGGCCCTAGTTTTTGATTTGCTGGATCCAATGTCCTTTGAGTCCTCATCCTAGTTTACTGGGTGTAGTAACCTTGTTGACCACTGTTGATTACAAAAACTCATCCCACCCCTTGGCTCCTGTGGCACAACACACCAACTCTTTTTATGAGTGCCAACTAACGTGATAGTGTTAGAACACTGTGTACCCACAATCCACAGAGGAAATCTGGAACTTTGACCCCCTTCAGTGATCACTTGTAGGATATTTTAATACTGTCCAAGTTTGCGGACTGTTTTCTTACAGACTAGATCTAGTTTGTGGAGATATTTTGCTTGGTTCATATAAAGTCATTGAAAGAGTGATCTAGTTGCCAACATTTAAAAATCAGGACATGTCATGTTAAAATTAGATTTTCTTGAAAATTCAAAGATCTGGCAACATTGGGTCAACATTCCCACATGCTATTAACAGACTTGAGCTGAGTAGCTGCCATCCCTTGTGGAACAGACAATGCTATGTGTTCCCTAAATTGCATTCCTTTTTTTCCTGAGCGCACAACTAAAATACATTTAGGTATAAATAAAAAATTAAGTATGGCTGTTTGATTGAGTCCAACCCATCAAATACAGTTAAAAGTGATGTATATAATTTTGAGGAAAGGCTGCTGAAAAAATTGTCCACATGATACTCAATGCTCACTTTCTTATGGTGTATGTCAGATTGATGAAGAGGACATAGTTGGAAGACTTCAAGACCATAAGAGATGATGGGGCACTGCATGGAAGGAGCCTGGATCCCTGAACTATAATATGGAGCAAGTTCTTGTGCTAATCTTCACTCTAACATAAGCAATAAATAAACCTTTATTGTGTTAAACCACTGGGATTTGGGGATTGTCTGTTACAACAGTTAACTTAATCTGACTAATACTTTAGATAGGTAGGCAGTCTAGTTCATCATGATCTCCAATAATGATCCCCAATTTACCTTCCTAATTCCTGTAAGGAGTTGACTTTTTGGTTCAAAGGATATATCTAGAGTAGTCATAGAGTAAATCTTTAGGATCAAATTTAAAAGGAATTTGACAAACTGAAGGATTTAAAAACCAGTTTCCCAAGGCGGGGATTACTTGTCATAAAAAGAACAGTTGAAGGAATTATGGATGTACAGCTTGGAAATGTAAGATTTGGAAGATATTTTAAGCAATCTCCAAATATTTGAAAGGGTTTATGCAGTCGGGAATTGAATTTGCTCTGCGTAACTCTGGAAGGCATAATTAGGACCAACTGGATCAAAATAGAAACTGAAAAACCATCCTTCCAGGGTGTTGTAGAGACTATTCTTATATTGGCTTAAAAGTTTGAACTAGAAGACCCCTGAATTCCAGAAAAATTCCTAGATTTTATTAAGTTGGTGCTATAAAAATTACTCATTTTATATATGAGTGTAAATACCTATTAATGGCTCTGATTTCCTTAAAATATTACAATTTTTGTTTTGTTTTCATTTAGTTTTTATTGTTACAGTGAGCTTATGATGCTTTGTTTTTACAAAGTGTGCTTCAGCTGTGTTACAGATTGATTTGCTTATTATGAATGTGAAAGGAAATTGCCTTGGTAAAGTAATTAGTTATCAATAGGTCCTAATAATACTAGCATCTTTACTTGTGTAGTTCCTAACATTGAAGATAAAAGCGTGAGCTCTCATGTTTCTTTGTATGAACCCTCTCAAAGAGGTCCAATGACAATTCAATTTATAGTTATCTTTAAATTTCATATGATTTTTTACAAAATTCTAGTTAATGTTAATATCATTAAAATATATTTAAATTACTTTCCTAAAATAATTCCTTTATCTGAAAACATCGAGTATTTTCTATATTTCTGTCCTGCTCTGAGATTTTCGATCTATATGACCTAATTTGAAACTAAAATGTGAGCGATACAGCTGAAGTCACCTGGCTTCCCCTTCCCCAATCCTATTCCCTCTTTCTCTTTCCAGAAATAACCATTAGCCTAAAGTTGGAATTTATCTTTCCCATGCATATTTTAAAATTATTATTACATAAGCAAGTATCAATATGTTATATTTTATTGATTTGCCTGCTATAAAAACTTATATATGCACCACACAGAATGCAATTTTCTTTTTCTTATTTAACATTATATTTTATTTTCAAAAAATCAAATGCATTTCTGTTAAATATTTTACTCATTTTTCCCTTTAAGCATTTAAACAATTAATTAATTTGTGGAATAGCTAACCCATTCACATGGTTCCAAAGTCAATAAGCATAAAACACTATAGAGTTAAAAGTCTCCCTCCCACCTCTGTACTTTAGCCACTCTTTCCACCCACCTCAGTCCCCCGAAATAGGTACCCATGGTTACTAGTTTCTTGTGTATCCTTCCAGAAGTGTTTTAAATGCATAAATAAATGTTAGTGTGCTATGCACTATTCTGTACATTGCTTTTTTTACTTCATAATATATTGATTATCTTTTCTTATCAGTGCATAAAGAGCATCATTATCCTGTCTTAGTGTAGCATCGTTTCATTTTATGAATGAACATTCACATATTTAACTACTATTTTATTGACATACATTTGGATTGTCTCTATTTTTTAGTAATTACAAATAATGCAGCAATATATGACACATATGCATAATTTTACACATATGACTTATGTTCCTTATCTATTACAGCATAACAAATTAGCAGCTTAAATTGACAAATATTTATTATCTCACATTTTCTGTGGGTCAAGAATTCAGGCACAGTTTAGCTAGATTCTTCTGCCTCAGTAAGTCTCACAGGCTGTAATCAGAGATTGGCCAGGTCTGTGTCTTCATCTGAAAGCTTGACTGGGAGGAAGATCTGCTTTCAAGTTCACTCACATGGCTGTTGTCAAGATTCAGTTCCTTAGAGACTTTTAGACTGAGGTCCTCAGTTCCTCAAGGACTGTTGGCTGGAGGCCCTCCTTACTTGCTTGCCAGATGGGCCTCTCCGTGTTGTAAGAGAGCAGCTGGCAACACGGCAGCTTGCTTCTTCCAGAGCAACGGCTCTATGAGAGAGATGATGCAATGTAAATAGAGAGCTACAAAGAATAAGAAATGAAATAATGAAACCACATGCGTCTGTCGGTTTGTGTGTACGGAGGGAGAGCCCTCCAGGGGAGGAGGAAGTAGAGGGAAGCAATGGGGCCACAGATGGGCTGGAGAAGTGAACACTCCAACAGCCAACAGATGCTCACTGGAAAGCACTGTGAGACAATACCACCAGAACTGACGGTGGGGGGAGTTTTGGCATGTTCCAAATGTAGATAAATGCAAGGGCTTGCTTTAAGTAAGCCTAAAGGAGTGGGGACATTCTAGTCCTAACAAGCTTGAAATTGACCTGCCAAGGTCAACTTCCAGGGCAGGGCGTCAGGGAGCAACTGTTGGGAAGAGAATCCAAATTTAGCATGACATAGGAAACAGAGAGGAAGGAAAGGCGGTGTCCAGGTAAAGGTGGGGAAGAGAGCAGAGCCAGGAATAACAGGAAGCAACAGGGAGCAACAGGAGAAGGAGCTCTGAGAAATTAGAGAACATGTCTGAATCAAGGTTCCCTTTAAAAGTTCAGGAAAACTAATTTCACGCAAAAATGAGCAAGAGAAAAATGTTAAGGTGGAATCCCATAGGTAAAAAGAGAATAAAGAACAAAAGAGGATCCACACAATAAAAGGACCTCAGAAAAGACATGCTCTAGATAGGTGATAGATACATGATAGATGATAGACAGACAGACAGATGGATAGATGGTAGAAAAGCAAATATTAAAACCATACCCACTATTTCAAAATGAGCTAAAAGGTATCAAGAAAATTTCATAGGAAGTAAATACTTAAAAACACCACATAAATTGGGGCCGGCCCAGTGGTGTAGCAGTTAAGTGCGCGCGCTCGTCTTTGGCGGCCTGCGAGGATTCCCAGGTTTGGATCCCAGGCGCGCGCTGACGCACTGCTTGTCAAGCCATGCTGTCAAGCCATGCTGTGGCGGTGTCCCATATAAAGTGGAGGAAGATGGGCACAGATGTTAGTCCAGGGCCAATCTTCCTTGCTTCGGATGTTAGCTCAGGGCTGATCTTCCTCACAAAAAAAAAAAACACATAAAATCAGACTTAGAAAAACTCAGAAAGAGGATAACAGAATTCAAAAAACAATCAGATTTTATTTTTTAAATGTTCTTATAAATATTTTGTGCCTGTAACTTGGAACACATTTGCTAGAATTCACTGAAGTGTATGCCTAGATGTGGAATTGCTTCATCAAAGTGTGTACACATCTTCAAATTCATTAAATATTGCCAAATTGCTATCTAAAATGGTTGTGGTAGTTTATATTCATCCCAATATTTTAGGAGAATCAACAATTCTACATATATTTATCCACCTTTTTATTGTCAGACTGTTCCAATTTTGCCAACCTATTGGGTGTGAAACGGCATCAAAATATTATTTACATTTTTATCTCTGTGATTACTAATGAGGTTTAGCATTTTTATATGTTTTTTTGTATATTTTCTCTGAATTCTGAATTATCTGCTCACGTCTTTTATTTTCTTCTGAGTTTTTTTCTTATTGATTAGTAATAATAACTTTATTCTGAAAACCAGTACTCTGTTATATGCATTTTAAGTATCTTTTTTTAAGTTTAAGATACGTCTTTTTAGTTTTCAGTATCTCTTTTTGAGACAAAACTTGTTTTTTTTTTCTGTTTTTTTTTTTGGTGAGGAAGATTAGCCCTGAGCTAACATCTGTTGCCAATCCCCCTCTTTTTGCTGGGGAAGATTGGCCCTGAGCTAACATCCATGCCCATCTTCCTCAACTTTATATGTGGGACACCTGCCACAGCATGGCTTGATAAGCGGTGTGTAGGTCCACACTCAGGATCCAAACCTGTGAACCCCGGGCTGCTGAAGCAGAGCACACAAACTTAACCACTATGCCACTGGGCTAGCCCCCTTGTTACTTTAATGTAATGTATATTTCAACAAGTTTATACAAGTAGCTTGTGGTGGTATGTTTTTGTGAGTTTTTTTCTCTACTGTCCCCATAAGAAAAATAAATGTCCAATATATTCTTTAACATTTTATAAAGTTTTACTTTTACATTTGAGCCTTTAATTCATGTGGAATAAATTTCAGGTATGATGTGAAGTATGGTTCTAATCATTTATTTTTGCAATATCAATAAGCACATTGAAACCAGTTTTTTGCTAATATAAACGATGCTGCAACTGGCCTCCTGTGCACACGAGCACATTTTCTCCATGAAACTTCATCTAGAAGGGGAGGTACTGAGGTGAAGAGCATGCTCATTTTCGTACTCACTAGCTATTGCCAAATTATTCTTCTAAAGGAATGTTCAAATTGACACTATCACCAAAGTATGAGTTCTACTTCCCTATGAGTGTCATCAAACATTATTTTGAGCCAATCTGATGAGTGTTAATGGTTCTATCAGTAGCCATTTTATAAAGTTTTTTTTTTCTTTCAATTTGTTTACTTGAGATATATTACACAACTACTTGTTCAAAGTGGACGGTCTATTTTCTGAGTTTGCGTGATTTGTGAATCCCAGCTTATGTCTTTCAGGGTGATAAGCAAATATCCCCAAAGAATGTATCAATGATTTCTTCCCCCCATTGTTACCTTGTATGTAAGACACTGTCTTAAAGGTGATCAAGACAAAGGAATTTACAGTTCTTTATTTGAATTTTCTCATCTCTCGGAGTTTAAATATTCATAATACTATCTTCTATCTGGATGAGCACTTGACAATTTTAAAAAGTTCTAACATGCATTTCAACAAACATTTAAAACTCAGATTAGAATTTCTCACGACTAAACATAATAAAAGTAGTAAGATGTTCTTTTTTGTGCCAATGAGTCACATTCAGTTTCTTAGTTACCTATTATTTTATGTTTCATCAAAAATGCTTGCATATTTATATCAATTTTCTGTTTACCCCTTAGATTATTCATGCCTGAGTGGAGTGTCAGCTGCAGAAACAGGAGGTTTAATGAGTTTCATGGGGATACCTCATTCCAAGAACAAAAACTGGAAACAGAATAGAACGCGAGTGCCTGCATATTAATACGGCCCCTCGTTAGAACGGATCTCAGGAGCACAAGATGATAGATGTCCCTACACCATATCCATCTCCTGCAGAGGGGCCTTTACCTCCAATTTGGTTTTCTTTGTATAAGTTAACCTCCTGCAAACACTGCACTAATGTTAAATATATAAACGACAAATACCCAAGGGGGAGGTGACCCTTACTCTACGCTGAATACTGCCTTACCCAGCACCTCTCAGGTTTTATTTTAGACTGTTGCTTTGTTCTGCTGCTCTTTTCCCTTCTTTTTTTTTTAAAGAACTATTGTTGTTTGTAATAGAAACGGATGCCATAAAAATAAACATTTCACTTATTAGCATTCTTCACATCCTTTTTCTTTGAAAGAGAGCCTTAATTTACTTTGGTGAAGATAATGCATTATAAAGCACCTTTCTTACATATTTAATATATGCTATGTAGCACTAGTCTATTGGGACAGCAAGCAAAGTTAATTTAAAAGAGTGAAATTTAAAGTTGATCAATGAGGTGCATGAAAAATGGAGAATTAAGGCAATTAACTGTACTTTTCAGATTAAAAATTCATTCATATATATATATAAAGAAAAAGAGAAAGATTTTGGATCTGTAAAATTTAGATAATTATTTTGTGTATAGTTTCTGTGTGTGTGTGTGTATACAGTAAAATACACAGAATTATCATCTTGACATTCTAATGGTCATGAAAAATTTGGTCTTACATTTTACAGTAAAAATTAAACAAAGACTTCCAAAGAACCCTACATTTCTTAAGCCGGGTGAAGTTTTTGAAGCAGTATTTTCCAATGGTAGTTAGCAGGATTTCATTAACTTGTCTGAAACATAGGGGAAAACGTTGTTTGATTTAGTTTTAAACCTTGCTTTGAACTATATTCAACACTTTCATATGGATAGTCTCTAAATTTCCCAATTTCCTCAGATTTCAAAGAGAATAAATTTCAGTCATTAAAGTGGAAAGTGCTGATTCCTCTATACATAAAAGAATGCTCTGATGTGGTGCTCAGGTGACAGTGAGGAGGGAGACAGGCAAGAGGGACAAATGAGAATGAACATTAATGATTATGTAAGGCATTTATGTATATTATTTATATTATTATTGTGGTTGATGCTCTCTCTTGTAATCTACTCATTTATTTTATTAAAAAAAGTATTCTTGGGGCCAGCCTGGTGGCATAGTGGTTAAGTTCAGCGTGCTCCACTTCAGTGGCCTGGGTTCACGGTTTTGGATCCTGGGCACAGACCTGCACCGCTCATCAAGCCATGCTGTGGCAGCGACACACATGCAAGGTAGAGGAGGGTAGGCACGGCTGTTAGCTCAGGGACAATCTTCCTCAACAACAACAACAAAAGAGTATTCTTCTTCCTTTTTGGCAAATGACCTGAGAGAAGTTAGCAACTTGCTTAATTTGCATGGTTAGTAAGTGTCAGAGTCAGAATTTGAACACTGTAGTCTGTATGACTACAAATTCAATATTTTATCCAACACACCATGCAACAAAGGGAAGTAAACAGGGAATTTTGACTAAGTATCATAAGATGTGCAAAGATGTCCAATAAAAGAATAAGTTTGCTGCTAGTGCTCTTCTGTGTTGTAGAGAATGAATGCCTATGTTGCCAACACCATTTATCTAAGGAACTCAATTGCTTGGAGAATTTACAAATATTAGATACTACTAATAACTGGCCCTATAGTGACATAGAATTTATAAAAATATTTTATATGATTTAGATATCATTTATTGATATCATTTATTGATATCAATTTATAGATATCATTTATTGATATCTAAATCATGGTTCTATTATCACATTTCATCTGTTCAACAAACCAGTGAGGGAAGAATTATTAACCAATTTTTATAGACGATACTGAGGTTCAAAGACATCAATGTCACAGAATCCTTTAGGGATTTATCACAATTAATCAAAGGTCTCCAAAATTCTAATCTCCTAAACGCATACTTTTCCCCCTATTCCAAGAGGACTGTTCAATGCATCAAAGGTAGAGGAAACTCAAGAGCCCAACAATGATTCCAAGTTAGAGAAATGGAATAATAATTTGACTGTTCATGCTCACAAAATTCCTTTTTTATACAGAGTAACCCAAGTATTTGGATTATAAAACATCTATAATTTTATTTATTTATTTTTTCCCCAAAGCCTCAGTAGATAGTTGTATGTCATAGTTGCACATCCTGCTAGTTGCTGTATGTGGGACGCGGCCTCAGCATGGCCAGAGAAGCGGTGCATCGGTGTGCGCCCGGGATCCGAACCCGGGCCGCCAGCAGCGGAGTGCGCGCACTTGACCGCTAAGCCACGGGGCCGGCCCAAAACATCTAACTAATTATCTCAATCCTTTCTTTCACTTTACCCAAAGAAATTAAATGAAAAAAATAAACCTCACTATGAAAATTTTTTTAATTATATGAAGAAACAATAAAGAAACACTTTAAATGTCCTTGAATGTGATGATAGCAATTGCTACACTGTTTTCAATCATCATTTAGGAAGGTCGTCCATCTTAATGGTTGAGCACTGTGGCTCTGGAGTTCTGACTTCCAGAATCCGAATTCCAGTTCTAGAACTTATTTCCTTAGGCAATGACATAGCATTTCTGAATCTAAAGAATTTTCCCCATGTGTGGACTGGGGGTAATAATACACCTACGAGTCATTTAGGATGCTTGATTATAAGTTTCACAAAACTACTCAAAGCAAACTTAAATAACCAAAATGCATTAGCCCATGTAAATTAAGAGTTCAAGGGTTTCAAGATGCTTTGATCATAGCCCTGGCTCTGGAAAAACCGTTTGTCTAAGGTTTTGTGCCAGTGTTGGTTCACTTCAGTTTAGCAGTAGTTGTGATCCTCCCATCTCACACTGGTCCCTGCAGACTAAGAGAGCTCTGTTCTCACAACTGTTCTGTACAAGCCCTTCAAGTTTCATCTGGATTTAATTAACTAGAGGTCCATGACTACTCTTTAAAATTGTTTCTATAGCAATAGGAACAGGAAGACGTGCTCTTATTGGTTTAAGTCAATGTGTTGATTTGGAGGTGGGCTCAGTGTTGAATAGACTGCATAGCAACTTCACAGTGAGGAAAGGGACAGGAGTGGTGGCCAGTATGCCCAAATCAATGTCCCCTGCAGCCTGCCTTACAGGGGGGTTCTAGAGTGAAAGAAGTAATCTATGTAGTGCACCCAGCAGAGCTTCTGACACACAGTAAAAGATACATAAACGCTAGATAATATTCTCCTTCTAATGTTTTTTACTTTATTTTCATTTCTTTTGATGATTTTATTAGCAGACACTTTAAAACATAGAAGGCAAGGTTATACACAGTATCTTAGAAATAATTTTTCTAGGATACGATTTAGCATAACTGAATTAGATTGTTGTTGTTGTATGTGCTGAATTTGACTTGTACAGAGAGCCAGATCATATATCTTGATTCAAACAACTCTTTGCTCTCATTCTCCTTCATTTTTTTTCTTTTTTGTGAGGAAGATTAGCCCTGTGCTAATATCTGCCAATCCTCCTCTTTTTTTGCTGAGGAAGACTGGCCCTGGGCTAACATCCGTGCCCATCTTCCTCCACTTTATATGGGACGCCGCGACAGCATGGCTTGCCAAGCGCTGTGTCGGGTGCGCACCCAGGATCCGAACCGGCGAACCCCGGTCCGCCCGCAACGGAGCACACACACTTAACCGCTTGCGCCACCGGGCCGGCCCCCCTCCTTCATTTGTTTCCATGAAAAATATTTATAAATTAAATTAATCATTCAGCAATGGTTGATTTGGCAATAAAAACTACAGTAATTTCATTAACTAGTCCACTGAGTCTCAAGCTGCATGTATTCATGATACGCTTTCAAAAGCACCAATTTGGGCTGAATATTTAAAGGGATTAAAAGAAAACGGGTGATTTTTTAAAAGCACATTCAGAAAATTGAAGGGAAGAAAACTCCTTATGACAGTCATTCAACTCTCCTCTCAGAACCGAGCCACTGTGTAGTTGTATTTTCCACTCTGGCCACGCTCTCGTGAACTTGCAAGGCAAAGTTTTCACATGTTCTCATAAACATGGCATTTCTCTTTTCTTCACCTTCTCTTTACCCTCACCTCTTTTTTTTATTGTAAAAGATTCACCAAAGCCAGCTTTCCATGATGACAAAAATAGCTAAAATGTATTGAGTACCCGTTCTTTCCCAGAGACTATTTTAAGTATTTTATATGCATTAATTCTTTTAATCCTCAAAATGGTGACATTTCTTGTGAAGGATTGTTTTGGTCCTTTATTTAGTAGCACGTATTATTGTGAACCCTTGAGTATGTCTATGTTTTATAGCAATCTGTCCTTCAAGGAGTTATTTTTATAGTTTGAATAAATCACTATAAGAAAGAATGCTTGTTTGTCATCCCCCAGCACACACACACACACACACCCCTGCTATGTGGTAAGTTTAGAGCTCTTTAGCCAGCATGAGTCTCCATGCACAGGAGCCCCACAGCTCCCCAGTTTACAGCTTCGGATTCATGTACACACAAAGACTGCCTACCGGTCTCAGAATCATAGTTTCAAGTTCCTGGAAGAGAGAATCTGATTGGCCCAGCTAGGGTTAAATGTCCATAAATGATTCACTTGGCCATATCCAGGAGGAAGAATCTTATAGTTAAGAAGAAAAAGAAGAATGAGAAGGAGGAGGAAGAAGGAGAAGGGGAAAGATGAGGAGAAGAGGAGGAAGAGGAGGAGGAGGAAGAGGAAGAAGAGGAAGAGGAAGGAGGAGGAGAAGGAGAAACGGAGGAGGAGGAGGAGAGGAAGGAGGAGGAGGAGGAGGAGAGGAGGAGAAGGATAAAATAGACTGATCAGTTTTTGCTATTAGTAACAAGGTCCCGGGGCCAGCCTGGTGGCGTAGTGGTTAAGTTCGTGTGCTCCACTTTGGCTGCCCCGGGGTTCACAGGTTCCGATCCCAGGCACAGGCCTATACACCATTCATCAAGCATTCACCATGCTGTGGTGGCATCCCACATACAAAAAAAACAGAGGAAGATTGGCACAGATGTTAGCTCAGTGACAATCTTCTTCAAGCAAAAAGACGAAAATTGGCAACAGATGTTAGCTCAGGGCCAATCTTCCTCACCAAAAAAAGAAGAAGAGGAAGTTCCCTGATAAAAGGAAGCAACATTTTATCAGTGCTTAGTGGGTTGGAGGGAAATGGGACGTATAGAGATCAGCAAGGGCTGGACAAAGGAAAAGCAAAGATACTTTACAGAGACAGTTCTTTAGCTTTACGTCTAAGGGTTTGAGCAAGTGCTTTAGTGATGGGAAATTTATGAATTATTTATAGTTACTTGTGTTTAACTGCATAGCGTACTTGGTTTGAGTGTAGTGAGTTGAATCATTCTCATTCAGTTTCTCATAATATGAGTCAAAAAAACCTTCCTAATATTATTATAGTTATAACAGAAAGGGGACTTCCATCAGCAATTATAATTAAGATTCTTAGAGAGGGCAAACCACATAAGTAGCAAGCCTTATAGAATGCTGCGGTAAGAAGACATTGCTGTCTGGAAGTATTCTGCCATCATACTCATTCTTTTAAAACATGTTCTTTCTACAAGCTAAGAAGTGAAAGAGAATATAAAAACTAAACAAAACAAAAAACAACTAAGGACTCATACTCAGAAATGCAATAATCAATTCCCTGGACACGATGTCTGTAGAAGTCTCTTCACAACCCTTCATAGAGAGTAACTTTCACATAACTGAGTTTTGTGGTCAGAAGCTGTCCATGAACTTCCTCTCCTCCTGGCATGTCTGACATTTCTTGCCACCATCCTGAAGAATACCATGGTTTTCTTTGTTAACATGAAGAACCACAGATTTTCTTTCAAGAAACTAGGTAATTAATATCTGTAATGTCCATTGTGAATATTAACATGTAGAATAACAGAAAGAATTTTTTGTTGTTAGTGCTGTCGAGCTGATTCCGACTCCTAGTGACCCTGTGTACAGCAAAGTGGAACCCTGCTGGTCTTTTCATGACATCCTCTCCCTTCAGGTGCTATATCAGACAATGCCCTGCTGCTGTTCATAGGATTTTCATGACCAATTTTTTCAGAAGTGGTGGCTAAGTCCTTCTTGTTAAAAAGAAAGAATGAGACCCCCACATTATCAATTCAAACTTAACCTCAAATCGAGGATCTGAACCGTATCTTATATCCAGGTTCTTTTAAAGAGGAAAGTTGTAAAAAGACATTTGGTAGTATCAGTCTTTTAATTTTAACAATTCCAGTTTCTGTGCAATGATACCTCATTACAATTTTAATTTGCATTTCCCTGAGGACTAATGATGCTGAACATGTTTTAATATTTTTTGGCCACCTGAATCTCCTCTCTTTTTTCCTTTTCCCATTTATAAAATTGAGATCTATGTTTTTCTTATTGATTGATTTTCTTAATCTTATTAATGAGTTAGCTATTGAATAGGATATATATTCTGGAGACAAGTTCTCTTATGGATGTAGGTGAGACAATTATCTTGTTCCAGTCAATGACTTGTATTTTCACTCTCATGTGACCTTTGTGGAATAGATATTCTTAATTTTATAAAAACCAATTTATCAATCTTTTCTTTTATGGTTTGCTTTTCAGGAATCTTCGCATATCTCAAGCACATGAACATCTTCTCCTATATTTTATTCTGGAAACTTTATTATTTTACCTTTTATATTTATGTCTATGACCCATCTTAAATTAATTTTTATGGGTCAAGATTAATGTTATTACTCATTAATATCCAACTGACCCAGCATCATTTATTGAAAAGACCATCTTTGTACAACAAACTCCAGTGTCGTTCTTATTACAAAACTGGTTAACACATATGTGTGAATCCATCTCTGAACTTTTTATTGTGTTTCATTACTCTATATGTCTATCCTTGTGCCAATACCACATCTTCACAATTACTGTAGCTTTATAACGTGTTGATATCTAGTAATATAAGTAATCCAGCTTTACTCTTCTTTAAGACTTCTTTGAGGGGCCGGCCCTGTGGTGTAGTGGTTAAGTGTGCGCACTCGGCTGCCGGCGGCCTGGGTTCAGATCCCGGGCACGCACCGACGCACTGCTTGTCAGGCCATGCTGTGGCGGTGTCCCATATAAAGTGGCAGAAGATAGGCACAGATGTTAGCCCAGGGCCAGTCTTCCTCAGCAAAAAGAGGAGGATTGGCATGGATGTTAGCTCAGGGCTATCTTCCTCAAAAAAAAAAAAGATTTACTTGACTCATATAAATCCTGTGCATTATCTTATAAATTTTAGAATTAGCTAGTTAATTTTCATTTTTAAAAAAGCTGCTGGGATTTTGTTTAATAATTTTGATTAATTTGGGTGGGGTTCAAAATCTTTAGTGTTTTAGTTTTCAGTTGCTGCATAACAAATTACCACAAATGTAGAGAATTAAAACAACACTTATTAATTATCTTATTTTCCATAGTCAGAAGTCTGGGCTTGTTTTATCTGGGTTTTCTGCCCAAGGCCAGTGCTCACAAGGCTGCGGTCAAACTGTTGGTGGGGTTTGGGGTCTGATCTGAGGCTCAGGTATCCTCTCCGAACATTTGTTCCTTTTCTGTTGTTGTTGCATAGGTCACTTTATTTGACCAATTATTGTAACAATTATGGTAGCATCACAGTTTGACTAAGTCCTGCTCCAGACATAAAATAAATGGGAGAGTGGGGAAGGGACATGGGGCAAAAGAGGAGACGTGCAGAGACAGCTAAATAATCCAAGAGAGCAGGAAAAATGGGGGAAAGGAAATTACAGCAAGAGGAAATGTGTAAGCCCTGGAGAAGGCAGCCTGGCAAGAGTGCCCTAAATTAAACACTTCTAGCAGGTAAAACCTGGTTGAGATTTTTCAAATCTGCTTTGGTTAAGTCAACGCTGGAAGAGGGAGCAGCTAACTATCCAGCATAAGATAGACAAGTCAGATACCTTCTAAGATTGTTGGGAGAAGAAGGCAGTAAAGGCTTGTCAGCTGAGGGATGGAGATGCGGGGAAGAAGGGAGAACCAGACTCCTGCTGGCCCTCCCTTACCCCAGCCTCATTCTTAGGAGTGAGCAAGGCAGGTGGGCAATGTATTACAGTGTGATTCTGACCAAAAGTTTTATCAACATTGGCTTTCCCCCTTGGGTTAGTCCTGGCCCAAGTTCAGGCATCCCTAATCCAGCTGGCTCCTCGATAGCACAGTTCGTCCAGATGAGAAACTGGCCCCAGGTCCCAGTCAGCTCAAAGACGAATTTCACCTGGGTCTCCTAGGCTGGGACTGAGATTTTCTCCTTGATTCCTTGGATGCTACTGAAGCCCTGAGGCTGGAGGTAGACAGGGCTGAATTGATAGATGCCAGCTGTGAGGTTCATATAGTGTCGGCTCTCTGTGTTGCCAGTACAAGTACCTGGGGGACAATATTGACCACCAGGAAGATGGACTGCATGATCTGGTGGAACAACTGATAGCCCAAGACGTGGTCATCAGAGGGGCTGAGGGGCAGGGGTCAAAGGCACTCAACGCACAGAAGTGGACACAGTCATCAGCCACAGCGTTCTTGACGAGCTCTAGGATCTCCTGGACTGTCTGGGCAGGGTGAATCTGGAAGCTGATTGTGGCCTGGATCATTGGGGGGATGACATTCACCTTGACCCCTGCATTAAATATAGTGTGTGCCATGGTGGTCCTTGCCAGCTCATTGGTTGTGTGATTTCTCCCCATTTACCAGAGGCCTGGGTCTCTCCCTATTTTAGATCTGCCTCAGGGGCCCTCAGAAGTGAGGAATCAGTATTTGTTCCTTGACTATGTAGAACTCCTGGCAGCTTGCTTCTTCAAGGCTAGGAAAAGAGAGAGTCTCTGACTTCTTCCTTCTCTGCTGTCTGAACCCTTTTCAAAGGGCTCATGTGATTAGTCAGGCCCACCCAGGATAATCAGCCTTTCTCTTAACTTCAACTAATTAGGGACTTGATTTCCCCAAAATCCCTTCACCGATGTCATATTCTACGGGTTAGAGGCAAGTTAAAGGTCCTGCCCATAGTCAAGAAGGGGAGATTATACAAGAGTGTGAATCATTAGGGCTCCTTTTAAAATTCTGCATAGTACAAAATAGTGAGTCTTTCAGTCCAGGAACATGATACTCTCTCTATTTATTTGTGCTACTTTAAACTTCTCTCAGTCTTTTTTTTTTTTTTTTTTAATTTTTTGTTTATTGCAGTAAGATTGGTTTATAACATTGTAAAAATTTCAGGTGTACCTCATTATACTTCTATTTCTGCATAGATTACATCATGTTCACCACCAAAATACTAATTACAACCCATCACCACATACATGTACCGAATTATCCTTTTCACCTTCCTTCCTCCCCCCTTCCCCTCTGGTAACCACCAATCCAATCTCTGTCCCTATGTGTTTGTTTATTGTTGTTATTATCTACTACTTAATGAAGGAAATCATACGGTATTTGACCTTCTCCCTCTGACTTATTTCACTTTGCATTATACCCTCAATGTCCATCCATGTTGTCACAAATGGCTGGATTTCATCGTTTCTTATGGCTGAGTAGTATTCCATTGTGTATATATACCACAGCTTCTTTATCCATTCGTCCCTTGATGGGCACTTAGGTTGCTTCCAAGTCTTGGCTATTGTGAATAACGCTGCAATGAACACAGGGGTGCATGTACCTTTACAAATTGGTGTTTTCAAGTTCTTTGGATAAATACCCAGCAGTGGAATAGCTGGATCATATGGTAGTTCTATCCTTGATTTTTTGAGGAATCTCCATACTGTTTTCCATAGTGGTTGCACCAATTTGCACTCCCACCAGCAGTGTATGAGAGTTCCCTTCTCTCCACATCCTCTCCAACACATGTTGTTTCCTGTCTTGTTAATTATAGCCATTCTGACGGGCGTGAGGTGATATCTCATTGTGGTTTTGATTTACATTTCCCTGATAGTTAGTGATTTTGAACATCTTTTCATGTTTCTGTTGACCATCTGTATATCTTCTTTGGAGAAATGTCTGTTCAGGTCTTTTGCCCATTTTTTAATTGGGTTGGTAGTTTTTTTGTTGTTGAGATGCATGAGTTCTTTATATATTTTGGAGATTAAGCCCTTATCAGAAGTATGGTTTACAAATATCTTCTCCCAATTATTAGGTTGTCTTTTCGTTTTGTTGATGGTTTCCTTTGCTGTGCAGA
The DNA here is from genome assembly GCF_057802395.1 of Ceratotherium simum simum. Classification (NCBI taxonomy): domain Eukaryota; kingdom Metazoa; phylum Chordata; class Mammalia; order Perissodactyla; family Rhinocerotidae; genus Ceratotherium; species Ceratotherium simum. The sequence continues at coordinate 39,315,956 of NC_141924.1, forward strand.
AGCTTTTTAGTTTGATGTAGTCCCATTTCTTTATTTTTTCTATTGTTTCTCTTGCCCGGTCAGACGTGGTGTTTGAAAAGATGTTGATAAGACCGATGTCGAAGAGCGTACTGCCTATGTTTTCTTCTAGAAGTTTCACAGTTTCAGGTCTTACATTCAAGTCTTTAATCCATTTGGAGTTAATTTTTGTGTATGGTGTAAGGTAAGGGTCTACTTTCATTTTTTTGCATGTGGCTATCCAGTTTTCCCAACACCATTTGTTGAAGAGACTCTTTCCCCATTGTATGTTCTTGGCTCCTTTGTCAAAGATTAGCTGTCCATAGATGTGTGGGTTTATTTCTGGGCTTTCGATTCTATTCCATTGATCTGTGTGTCTGTTTTTGTGCCAGTACCATGCTGTTTTGGTTACTATAGCTTTATAGTATATTTTGAAATCAGGGAGTGTGATACCTCCAGCTTTGTTCTTTTTTCTCAGGATTCCTTTAGCTATTTGGGGTCTTTTGTTGTTCCATAAACTTCTCTCAGTCTTATTCTGTAGTTTACATCTAGAGGCTTAGCACATCTAGTGGAAGATTTATTCCTAGGTTTTAGATTTTTTTGTGTCATTATAAATAGTATTTTAGTGTTATTTTCCAATTCCTGTTTTCAGCATATAGAAATAAAATTTACTTTTGTGTGTTAACTTTGAATCTAGCAACCTTGCCAGATGTACACAGTAGTTTCTACTAGTTTATCTGTAAATATTACTAGATTTTATATATACATAATCATGTAATCTGTTTTCCTTTTTGTCCCCAAACTTTATACTTTTTTCATGCTTTTTGCGCTGGACAAAACCTATAGTACAAAGTTTAATAGAAGTGGTTATAGTGGCATTCTTGTCTTGTTCCCAACCTAAGGGAAAATGTTAAATATTTCACCACTAAGTATGATGTTAACTATGGTTTTCTTTGTAAATATCCTTTACTCAATTGAGGAAGCTTCCTTCTACCTCAATTTGTGAAAAGGTTTTTTTTTCTTCATCATTAATGAGTGTTGAATACTGTCAAATGATTTTTCTGCATCTATTGATATGATTATACTATTTTTATTCTTTTAAAGTGGTTAATTATACTGATAACTTTTCTAACATTCCATCAATCCTGCTTTCCTAAAATAAATCACTCCTCATCATGATTAACACATCACATATTTTATATATTACTTTATTTGACTTGCTAATTTTTATTTAAGGGTTTTGCTTACATGCCATGAGAAATATTGGCCTGTAATTTTCTTTCTTATATTGTCCTTGTCAGGTTTTAGTATTAGATTTATTCTGGCCTCATAAAATGCCTTGGGAAGTATTCCCTTTTTTTATATGCCAAGGAAGTTTTTCATTTTTGATTAACATTATTTCTTCCTTATATATTTAGAAGAATTCACCAGTAAAAGCTAGAGTTTCATTTTTTTTGTGAAGACTTTAAGTTACAGATTCAATTTTTTCGATAGGTATAGGACTATTTAGATACTATTTTTTATGTCACTTTTGGTAAATTGTCTTTCTTAAGGAATTTTCCTGTCGTTTATCCTGTCTTCCCTCTGTGTTACTCGTACAGTAGTCTCACTACAGGCTTCCAGAATCCCCAACCTTACTCAACTACCAATGAGAGAGTAAGTTAATTATTGACAAAAATTCTTTTGAAGCTGTTAGGTAAGTTTACTAATTATAAATTATTGATATATTTGACAATTGTCCATATCTTTCTCATAACCAATCAACAATAACCAACAATCAAGTAAAGAGTTTTTTGTTTGTATTTTGTCTTTTAAATAAATTTTTTATAAAAGTTTTTTGTTTTTATAAATTTTGCTAGTGAAGTCTCAGTAACCGAAGTGAGAGAGCTAGTAAAACGTTTGAAAGGTTCGAAAACTCTTTTTTGCATGTTATTCCACCCACTGCAATATAGTCACCAATTAGTCATCTAAACATCCACTCAATAAGTCATCCACGTGGCATAATGTGGATATGCTTCATAATAAAAATTAAAATGAGTTTTTCCATGTCTTCGTAATGTCAAAACATCCTAAGATAATGTGAAAAATCCAAGTAACCACCTGGATTTTGTTAGCTTGCACCTAAAATATACGATTTTTGACTATTATGTCCTTTATATGGATATATATATATATTTTTGTGTGTGTGTGTGTGTGTGTGAGGAAGATCAGCCCTGAGCTAACATCCATGCTAATCCTCCTCTTTTTGCTGAGGAAGGCCGGCTCTGAGCTAACATCTATTGCCAATCCTCCTCCTTTTTTTTAATTCCCCAAAGCCCCAGTAGATAGTTGTATGTCATAGCTGCACATCCTTCTAGTTGCTGTATGTGGGATGCGGCCTCAGCATGGCTGGAGAAGCAGTGTGTTGGTGCACGCCGGAATCTGAACCCGGGCCGCCAGTAGCGGAGAGTCCGTACTTAACCGCTAAGCCACGGGGCCGGCCCTATGGATATATATTTTTAAGTAATTCTGAAGACATTTCAATATAGGAGTACTAAGATGTTAGCAAACATACCTGAATTTTGGGTAATATGGAATTTGTTACAATATAATTAAACAATGCTTATATGAAATACATATAAGTGTTTAAATATTTTTAAAAGATATTGGGAATAATTCATTAACTTGTGAAATGGCTTATTTTATGTCTTAGATAGCTTTTACCTATTACCATCACTTAGAATTATACCAAAATTTTACTCACTTGAAACTAGCCTTAGAAATACTATATCATCTTCTTGTCTAATCAACAAAGGAGATATTTATTTTTATCAAGTATAAAGAAATAAAGTTTTCACTTCACACTATTCTATCAAGTGACGGAAAAAACAAGCAAATAAAAATTGTCTGCTTGATTTTGTTTGTTGGTTGATTGGTATTTTCATTCTCTTGCTTTGTTTTGGGTCCTCTTGGAGGGATGTAGGAAGGAGGGATCCAATGGAGGGCACGCATTCTCAAACAAGGACAGCCTTCTATAAATATAACTCGAATATTCGGAGATAGGTGTCACATCTTGATAAGCATTCCAGTGTTTCACACCCCAGATATAAAGTGTTGGCTCTGAAGCCCGACAGATGGTTGCCCCTCTTCTGCTTTTTGGTGCTTTCCCCTCTCTCTGACTGGATAGGTTACTGCTGATGCTCAATTGACCTGACAAATGCTCTTTCATCTTACTGCCAAATATCCCTTTGATGGCCTCTCTCTGGCCCTGAATCCTGCATGATCCATAACTTTAAACTTGTAAATCATTTTTTTTATGCCTACATGAGTATGAATTTGTGCCTAAAACTTAAAAGGAAATAGATGCGTAAGCATTACAGAGGTACAAATATATGACCAGCTGTTCCTGTAGGTATCTGCTGGGTGGTCTGATGGAAGAGAACTTTGCTTAAACATACTGTAACATTGAGATTTCATCACTTAGGTGTTCACTCCTCTGGGTTCTCAGTATTACAATGCATGTATTTCTCACTGGGTAGGGTTGAGACAGAAGAGGGACAGGACTCTGCCCCTCACCCTTAACCATCAGGTCTGCCACCTCCCAGCCCAGCTATTTTCGAAGTCAAGATAAGCAACCTTCCAACAGCAAACCTTCCCCCAAGCAGTCGACCCAGCTCCCCTGTGGGCACAAAGCCTCGAGATGACCACTATATGACCTTCCTGGGGCGGCGGTAGCGAACAACACTGCCCTGTTAGACCTACTAGGTGGGCACAGGGGCTGCAACCCAGAAGGAGCACGCACAGCCACACCACCAGGAAGAGGGAAGCGGAACGCCTCTGGAGGCGGAGAATCGTGACACCAGTCCACTTCCCTCACACCATAAAAGACTCAGGACGGCTCCCTTTGGAGAGCCAGCCTGAGAGCCTCTTCTGTGCTGTCTCCCTTGTGCACGAGCATAAGCCCCAATAAAACCTTGTCTGAGATTTTGGTTGGGCCTCTTGTCAATTTCTATTACACAGAGAGCCTAAGAACCTAGGGTCAGTATCAGAGTCATACCTTAAACTGCTGACCACTTGCCCTATAGGGAAGAGTCGGTTGAAAACTAGTCTCAGTATTATTGGGGAAAAAGAACAGCTGCCAAAGTTAGAAAAGACAACAGGATAATGAAAGGAGGAGGCCAGCATGAAGATTAAATGTTTGGGTAGCAGGAAGGTGTCAACCTATAGATTCTTCACAGATTTGCCTATGATTGATTCTGTAAATATATATTTATTTTACAAGTGGGATCAACTGAAAAACAGATAATCTGATCAAAGTTAAAGATTATATTTTTAATCCTTTCATACGGTTTTTTAAATGCAGAGAAGAGTTATATCTCATTTCTGCTATATTTGGAAGGGTTTTCAGTTAAACAAATCTCTCTTCTATGTGCATAAAAGATTTTTTTTCTAAACACAAAAGATGTGTACAAACTGAGATTAAGCTATGGGAAATAAAAAGACAAGATGCATAGCTTATTTTCTGGCAAACCCTTTGCATTTTCCGTTAAGCTGTTGTTACCTAGTTTCAGAATTCTTTGTCAATCTAATATTGGTATCCTGGAAGTTCAGAGCTGATAAAGACTATGTAATTTACACCCCTCATTTCCCAGGTGACGAACAAAGATCTCCTAAATGCCAGTGGTTCAGAGGTGCTTCCACAGCCATTGTCTCCCTACATATTCATTTTTATTTATAATTGTTTAAGGAATGGAACCAATACCTGTAAGAAAATAATGTTCGGATTAGTTAGCATATTGAAGTAATTTTGGAATAAGTCCTTTAGACAAGACACATTGTTTTACTAGTAATAGGTTATTTTGTTCAAAAACTGAGTAGCTATTTTGCTTATTTTCATGTCATGTGAAGATACTGCAATAACATTATCAATATTAAAGGCACACAAATTAATATGAAATCTAGTAAAAGTTCTCCCTTGGCTAAGCACAGTTATCATAAATAACACACACATCATTTGAAATTTCCATTTTAAAAAAGCATAAACCCAACTTAAAGTGAGAAATATCAACAAAAGTCTATGTTTTAATTAGAGTTCAAATTACTTGCACTTTAAAGCATGGAAGTGTACTGAAAATCCTTCTTTTAAATTCATATGGTGTTTTTAATTTTATGCAGCACTTTAAGTACCGGGTGTCCTGCAGCGCTGGCATCCTCTATTCATTAAGTGAATTATTTTGAACAAAGAACTGACTCCTTGAAATGCACATTGTTGTATTTCACTAAACGAATGTCTAAGTAGATCAAGAAAAAAAATTTCAATTTTTCTGAATTGGAGACTATTTTAGTGCTACACAATAGAGAACTGAAAACCAGCTTACTCATTTGGAATTTTAGAAGTTATAGTAAGTAAAAATTACCTGGGGGAAATATCATATAGTACATAGACTTAGATGTTTGAAATTATTAGATCTATAAAATTGTTAGATCTGTAAAATTTAAGTAGTTATAAGAATGTTTAATTCATTAGAGATACTCTGTCTAGAGTGATTTTCTCTCTCCTTCCAAATTCAGAAAGTGAGATACTATGGGAAAAATAAAATAAATTAAATGAAATACTATTGAAAAAAAAATACCTGACCACTCTTCTTTCAGATTAGCTGTATTTTGGTTATTATTTCCTATTCTCATTGAAAATTGTGGGACCACATTTTGAGAATCACTGGTTTGAACCACTTGACCCTTCTCTACTTTTCTTCAATTCTGTTCCAATTGCCTCCATTTCTAAAGTTTCCTTTGGTCATGCTGGTTGAGAGTCTTCCCCTCTTCTGAACAATATATTATTCTGATACATGGAATATATATTTTATCATCTGCTATTATTTTGAGCCAAATAAAATTGCCATTTGAATAATCAAACCATTAAAATCTTGACAATTGCATGTAATTCAGATGAACATATGCCAAGCGCTTTGTGCATGCTTTCAAATGTGTGATTCATTTAATTTCCTCAATGTAATCATTGCACACTACATTTTCTTGTATGTTATGAAACACATATCATTTTCCCATCTAACTTGTAAACTACCGGGGAAAAGGACTGTCACATTTTTTGTTCTTAATGAAGAAGAACACAAAAAAATTTTTGTTGAAAAAATGAGTGAGCAAATGAAAGTAGCAGTAGGGAAGGAGCAAATACAGTCATTGCATCAACAAATCCACTTGTAACATTTTGTAGCCAGAACTTCTTGTATAAAACATAGTTAGACGAGAGAGTGATATAAAATTTCTTCAATATATGATATGTATTTTTTAATCCAGAAGCATAAATATTCATTCATTCATTTATTCATTCATTCAATAGTAGGTGGTCTGTGCCTACTATGTGTGGACATCATCCTACAGGTATGAGAGACAAAAATAAAAATATCAAATATTTATTGAGTTCTTGTATGCCAGGCACCATTCTAAATGTTTTACACATTTTAACTTATTTAGTGCTCACAAGAAACCTATGAAATATTATCCACAGTTAACACATGGTGAAAATGAGACACAGAGAAGTGAAGTAACTTGTTTAAGGATACATAGCTCATAAATGATAGAGGTGGGCTTCAAACAGTGCAGTGTAGTCTGTAGTTCATTCCCTTAACCACTGTCTAGTACTGCTTCTCAAGACAAAATCTGGATACAAACCCCACTACACTCTGAGGCCAGAAGTCATTTGTGTTGTTTTCACCTCCACATCCTGAGCACCCAGGCCAATGCCTGCTACCTTTTTATGTGCAACGTAGCTGTTGTTGAATAAACCAATGAATGTTCAAGAATTCCTCTAGAAAAGTGACATGGTGAGATAAAATCTGTAATAGAGACATGAAAAAAAGTATTGTGGAAGTCTCAGTATGCAGGACCTATCCTTGTCTGATAGAATTAGGACAAGCTTTATGAGTAAAGTGAGCAGTGTTTAAAAGGTATTAGTGATAAGAGTGTTGCTGGTGTAGAAAACAGCATTTGCAGAAGCTCTGAGTCTTGAACTGAGTTAGGTTCTACTGCTGGGTGTTCGTAGAATACACTGGAGATGAGAGAACTGTAAAGTTCCCCTGGGATGGGACTGTGAAGTGTGATGTATCTCGATCTCAGGAGATTGCATTTAGTCCTATGGGTAATGGGAAGCCAGCAGGCTTGTTTTCTTTCTTCTCTTCTCTCTTTCTGTTTGAATCTACTTTTTAAAAGTGTTTCAATTCATTCGTGGGGTTTTTTGTTGCTGTGGTTGCTCCCAACTATATCTCAGCTAGATTTAGTGAAATATCAGTCTTTAAAACAGTAAGTTTCAGGGCCAGCCCCGTGGCTTAGCAGTTAAGTGCGCACGCTCAGCTGCTGGCGGCCCGGGTTCAGATCCCGGGCGTGCACCGATGCACCGCTTCTCTGGCCATGCTGAGGCTGTGTCCCACATACAGCAACTAGAAGGACGTGCAACTATGACGTACAACTATCTCCCGCGGCTTTGGGGAAAAAAAGGAGGAGGATTGGCAATAGATGTTAGCTCAGAGCCGGTCTTCCTCAGCAAAAAGAGGAGGATTGGCGTGGATGTTAGCTTAGGGCTGATCTTCCTCACACACGAAAAAAAACAGTAAGTTTCAGATTTTAAAACAATGTAGCTAAGTATTAAACCAAGCCTCCACAAGGTCAAGGAGAATGACCAGTAGTTTTACTGTCTGTTAGAACAGAAATAAACACTTTCAGAGGAGGATAACAGAATGCACAGTTTCTACAACTTTCCCACACAACGTCTAATGTGTAATAAAAAGTCCTAGACTTCAAAGAAGCAGGAAAATGTGATTCATTGTCAAGAAATTTTTAAAAAAATAGTCAATAGAAAAGCCCCTGAGATGGCCAAGATATTGGAAACAGTAGACAAGGGCTTCAAAGAAGCTATTATAAATATGTTCAATGAGCTTAACAGAAGATTGGACACAACAGAAGAAAGTGTCAGTGAACTTGAACATAGATCAATTGAAATTATCCAATCTGAAGATAGCAGAAAAATAGTAAAACAATGAACAGACTCACAGTGAACTGTGATAAATACTAAGTGGTCTGACATACATGTGAATGGAATTCTAGAAAGACAAGAGACAGAGAATAAGGCAGAAAATATTGGGAGAAATTTTTCACAAATTTGGTGAATAACAAGAAGTTCAGCTAACTCCATGCAGGATAAATATGAAGAAAGACATCAAGGGACACCCAAATCAAAGCACAAATGAATATTAAGGACAAAGAGTGTACCTTAAGTAGCAAGAGGGGAAAAAAATGTATATTACCTTCAGGGGAAGAGCACTTATGAGTTAAGTAGACTGATTTCTCATTAGAAAAAAATGAAGAAAAGGGAATGACATCTTTAATGTGCTAAAAGAAATCAGAATTCTATGTCCAGAAAAAATAGTCTTTAGCAATAAGGACAAAATAAAGACATTTGTTAGATAAGCCAAAACTGAGATAATTCATCCCAGAGATCTGCACTACTAGAATGCTGAAGACTTGAGATTATAAAATGCAATTGGACAGACTGTTCTTGCTCTTTTATGTATTCTCCCATTGCATGTCACACTGCCTTACAGAAAGTATGTGCTCAATAAATAATATTTTAAAAATCCATGTTTGTAATTAACTAACAAATAAAAAGTTGTTTTGGACCAATTATATGAACTATCAATACTTCATTCTCCAACTTTACTTTTGCAATTTTTGCTTTCCTAGTCCACTTCTGTTTTTCCTGGCATTTGAGGATTTTGACTTAGCTGTACTCTCCAGATATATTACAAAAATTAGGTCACAATTTAGAGAGGGAATGAGACTTATTGTATCCAAACAGAAGTTCTGAATAACCAACATTTTCCTTGAAAGATTTACAGTTTCGTTTTATTACTGACTGATGCACCCAAGTAATTGCCTTTTGTTTAGAGACATTATGCACTAATTATCATGCTATAACATATTTAGATATCCCTATCTTTACTTTCTAGACACAGTACAATTTGACAAGTATTAGCTTACATTGTGCTGGGATATACTTTAAGCTATGGCCTGCAAGAAAGAATTATGGGAAAGATTCTCTGGCTGTGTGTTTTTTTGCCAGGACAAATATTTATTATAGCCCTAAACCTTCTAGTCTGTATTTTAATTATCTTAATTTCCAAAACTAGAATACAAACTCCTCATGAATAGAAGAGAAGTTTGTTCTTCGGGCAATCCTTTGGTGCAGTGGTTTCTCCCTAGGAGCTCAGCAGCACAGCTACCGGTCAATGAGAGAAAGATTAATGAATTTTATAAATAATAGAATCACTATTTGGGTGTACAGTTTTCTAACTTCTAGTTGTTCCAAAGTTGATATTAAAGAAATTGGTTTGCTGCAAAATCTAATAATTTGTATGGTGTTGACCTCATAGCCAAACACCACAAGGTTATCTGCACTTCCTCTGTGTTCTTTCTCTCAAGCCCACATTCTGCTTCCTGCATTCCATGGAAACCCCATATATCGAGGTCACAGTGATTTCCATCTTATTGAACGCAGTGACTTTCTGTCTTTATCATATTCCAACTCTTAGTATCAACAACACCCAACTTGATATTGAAACGTTTTTCTCTAAGTTTCTGTGATACCACATTTGCCTCATTTTCCTCCTATTCCATCAGCTGTACCTTTTTGCTTATTTGTTGAAATGGTTGTATTTTTTTCTATAATACATTGATGATAAGATATCAATATATTTCCTAATATTAATAGATCCTTGAATTTCTGTGAATAACTCTGTGTAGTTGTAGAGGGTTATTAATTTATTGTGATTTTTAAATCAATTCCAAAGGTTTTTTTTATTCTACATATTCATAAGCAGGTTTGCATAAAGTGAGAGAGATCTTTAATATGTTTTGATCTCAGAAATATGTTAACTTTGAAAATGATAGAAAAAAACTTTCCATTTTTCTATCCTGTGGTAGTTTATATAGTGTTAATTGTATCTGTAATAAAATCATTAAGGGAAGAATGCCTTTTTTTTTATGCTAAACATTTTTTTCTTTTTTTTTTATTGAGGTCACGTTGGTTTATAACATTGTATAAATTTCAGGTATACGTCATTGTATTTCGACTTCTGTATAGACTGCATCATGTTCACCACCAAAAGTCTAGTTCCCATCCATCATGGTACACATGTGCACTTTACCCCTTTGGCCCTCCCCTCACCTCCGTTCCCCTCTGGTAACCACCAGTCTGTCCTTATCTATGTGTTTGTTTGTTTATCTTCCACATATGAGTGAAATCATATAGTAATTATCTTTCTCTGTCTGACTTATTTCTCTTAGCATAATACCCTCAAGGTCCATCCATGTTGTTGCAAATGGAAAGATTTCACCTTTTTGATGGCTGAGTAGTATTCCATTGTGTGTGTATATATGTATATGTATATATATATATGTGTGTGTTTTGATCTCAGAAATATGTTAACTTTGAAAATGATAGAGAAAACTTTCCATTTTTCTATCATATATATATATGATATATATGATATCATCTATACATATATATATATATATATACACCACATCTTTATCCATTCATCCATTGATGGGCACGTGGTTACTTCCAAGTCTTGGCTATTGTGAATAATGCTGCAAAGAACACAGGGGTGCATAGATCTTTCTGAAGTAGTGTTTTTGTGTTCTTTGGAAAGATACCCAGAAGTAGAATAGCTGGATCATATGGTAGTTCTATTTTTAATTTTTGAGGAATCTCCATAATGTTGGGAAGAATTCTTTAATGAATTTAATAAGTTCTTTAATAAATTTTACAATATATTTTCATTTTCTCCATGGTAATTAGTTTATTCAGAATTTGCTTTTTCACTTCTGGAGTCAATATTGGTAATTTTTCAGGAAATTACCTGTTTCAATAATATTTTCAAATTCATTAGTAGGTCTGTGAAAAGTAGTCTCCTAAAACTAATTAATATTTCTTATTTTATCTCCTGTTTTTATGTTTAAAATTATTTTTTTCCCTTATTACATTTGTCAGAGAGTTTATATTCTATTTTACCACACCTCCTCCCTCTCCACACACGTGCAAAAAACAATCATATAAAAAAAATGGAAGTCACAATTTTTGGAATTATGTTTCTCTATTAAAATTTTATAAATTACCAACTTTTTGCTTTGATCTCATTTACTTCTATTCTTGTACTTTGTGTAAACTATTTTTGTCCCTTCTGTAGTTTTGACTATTTATTAATTCCTTCTTCTTTCTTTCTAAAATAATGCCCTCTTTGAAGCATGTGACTCTACCTCTGAGTATATGTTGGGCTGTATCCCACAAGTTCTCATTTTTATTTTCTTTATATCTAAAAATTTTATTAATGCAGACTTTATTTTCTATTGAACAGTTACTTTGGGAATTTTTTCTAAATTAAGGTTTTAAATTCTTACTCTAGGGGCCAGCCCGGTGGTGTAGCAGTTAAGATCTCGTGCTCCGCTTTGAGGGCCGGGGTTGGCAGGTTCGGATCCGGGTGTGCACCGACCCACCACTTGTCAAGCCTGCTGTGGCAGTGTCCCATGTAAGGTAGAGGAAGATGGGCATGGATGTTAGCCCAGGGCCAATCTTCCTCAGCAAAAAGAGGAGGATTAGCATTGGATGTTAGCTCAGGGCTAATCTTCCTCCCAAATAAATAAATAAATTCTTACTCCATGTAGGGCCCTCCCCTTCTGAGATTATTTCCTGTCAATATCTGATACTCGCCAGTCAGAACTCCCCATTTGTCCCTGACTGCCTGTGCCCAGGAGCTTCTCCTGCAGATTCCACAGGTCTTATATGCTTTTGTTATACGTACATACAGTTTCCAGAATTTCCATGTTTCTTAGTTTGGCAGAATATATAGTTTGTGAATTTCCCCTTCCTCCTCTCCATTCTCCTTGAAGCTTTGTGTGGTTTCTAGGAGAGCAACAGGAAGATAACTAAGTCATTGCTACTTTTTTTTGGAGACTGAATTTGTAAAATATTTATAGTGACTTAATAAATCTGCTATGGCAGAAAGGCTCTTTTCTTTCTGCTAAAGTCTCTGCTCATTGAATATATGAATGTACCTTTTATAGCATCTCATCACTAAATGTTAATGTTAAATTAAACTTTTTCATCAACTAATCTAACTTTAAGTTAATTAATGTTCAGGCATCCTGTGTCTTCTCAAAGAATGTGTGATTAACATTTTAAAAGCTAAATTGAGTTTATGCCTAGGGAATTGTACCAACAGTGGTAGCTGGATTACAAGGTATTTTATAGGATAATGATAAAAATAAAATGAATCCAAAGAAAACACAGTGAGCTATTTGAATATCTTCAATGTTTAGAAAACTAAGTAAATCACTAGAATAGTCTAGTTTTTTTATCATAGACTTATTAATTATTCATACGACCCAGTGAATTATTCTGTGATTTCTTTTATGAGTTTGATCTGAATAATTTGTATGTATGATATGATCAAATCAAAATTTCTGTCTTGGACACCTTTAGCTTTTGAATATAAAATGAAAAGCTATCCAAATTTTTAAAAATGAGGAAAGGGATTAATATCTATTAGTGTAAGTTTTAAATTATCTCTTAATAAAAAGAAGTATTGTCAAGTTCCTAACTTGCATGTTTTTGGTAATAGGCTTTAAATAATGATCGATACACAAGATTCACTCTTATCCAAGCTATGCATAGGCCTTCTACATGTAAGCTTATTATTCATCACAGATGCGTAGTCTCTCCTCCAGCTAACAAAGCTGTCTCTAAAAATTCTAGTGGTAGATTTATATTAATGAGAACTAACCTGTCTCATAATATTATACTGCATGCATATTTCAAACTATCATATATCATTACCTTTAAAAGTCGTTACCTTCTGCTTGGTTAACTTCTAACACTATTTTCATTACAGTTTTGAACATAGCATATTGTATGTTCTTTACACTCTTATTTCACAGTTTTAATTCCAATCTTCCTTTGTTATTTGATTAATAGTTTACAGGCGCTGTATAGAATTTGCTTCTGAGACTAAACTGAATACTTCTGTCAAAAGTACTACAACAGCATTGTGGCTATTGTATCAATAGTTTCTATGAGACCTACATTAATACAGTTTACATAGTTCGCCTCCGGTCACACGAACCCATATCTTTTTTAATAACTTAATTGTGATATCTACAAAGTTTGATCCTTCTTTTCTTTCAGGTCTTAACTCAAATGTTATGTTCTTGGCAAGGCTCTCCCTAGCCATCCGATTTAAAAATATACCTCCAATATCTCCTACCCCTAACCTGATTTATTTTGCTCCATAGCGTTTATCATCTCTGATGTTTTACATTTTTCTTATTTATTTGTTTATGATCTGCCTCCCCTCTCTGGAATTGAAGCTTCATGATGTTGGGGATGTTATATGCACTTGTTCATGCACTAGTCACTGCTACTAGAATAGTTCCTGGAATATAGTAGATTCTCAATAGATACCTGTTGAATAAACAAAAAACAAAACCCAGAATGATATAGACACTATAGAAGAAGATATACAGAGTGTCAGGGTGTTACAGGAAGCAATGGAGAATGTTTTTGAGTAAAAAAATTTTTGATTATATATTGATTAATATTCTTGGTAAGATTTGCCCAAAAAAGTCTGTTTATATGAGTTTCTGTGCTCCCTCATAATATGTATACAGTTGTATAGAGCCATAATATTTGGCAGAATCTTGAGATAGAAAATAGAAATGAAGTTTCCAGTACTCTGGGCTCATGTGTACAATGAAGATATTACATGATGAGCTGAGCATGTGCTATGAGGGGTGGAAATATAGTAGAAGCTAGAAAACTGAATCAGATAAGCTAGTGATAGGTGGCTTCTCCATTTCCTCTCAGATACCGTGTCTCATTCAGTCATCCTCATTGTGACTTGCTTCTCACTGCCAAGTCACTACCGTGACTTGAGCTTCTCACTCAAGCTTCTCTGCTTGAAAAATATAAGACAGCTCTGCCTCTACTGATTTTTTCCCAACTTCTGGCATGCATAGTACTCTGGGAAACAAAGCCCCCCGATATAGTTGGTTCCTCTACTATGTAAGGTGCTCCTCAGTGTCTACTGAAGCAAAGTGTTCTATAACTGACTAGGTAGGGGCATCAACACTAAAGCAGCTGGAATCATAGCTCATTTCTGTGCTAGTGCCTGATGCAGATGAATAAATTAGCCATATGCCAGGTGGAGATAAGTCACTTAGCTGACTGATTACACGAAATCACTTCCAATATAATCAGCTGGGACACATTTACCAAAATGGTATTTCAAATCATTATAAGGAAGTTGAATTAATTACCTAGTTACATGGCTTAATATTATGCATTCAGTAAGTGGTCATAGTAGGCACTTAATAAAAATGTTAATTATGGAGGGAAAAAATAGAACAAATAAAATCATAGCTGATTTTTTTTGTAATGTTAGACTTATCTTTATATTATGACTCTGGAATATTGTCCTAATCATAAACTCCATTAGTTATCAATGAATGTTTTTGATTAGCCTAAAATCTGTACTGCAGTATCAGCTGGAAAATTAGAAAAAAGAGATTGCAACCTATAACATTCAGCACCTGAATCTCCTTGTGTCATTCTCCATTTAGAGTCAATCAAAATTAGATTACAACTCATTTCTAAATTTCCCTAGTTTTCAGTTGTTATGTGTCTGCCAACCTCTGGATCCCAATTCAGCTGTGCTGTGTCCTGCATACATTCCTCTTGACTAAAAAGTATTATTGGTTGGTTGATGAGGTTTTACACAGTCCCTTGATCCCACACAGTTCACTGTCTTGCTATTTTCACATTTCATTACATAGAGAAAATGAAACATGGGAAAGATTGGGGCATAGTATATATCATTTTTCTAACATTTGAAACTGATGACATGACAAATGGCAATAAAAATACATTTTAAATCCTACTATAGTGACATTGAAATCAATGTAAATGGTGAGTTCTGTGACTGTCTTTCTCTTCTATTAAAAATAAATCATGACTACTACTGCCTTGAAACCGTGACAAAGATTTTTCAAGCTTTCTTAAAGCTGTTCTCAGAACTAAATGATTCCTTTTCTTAAGGACTTTAGGACTCTGACAACATCAAAACTAAAAGTATAAAGAGTTGATGGAGGCTTTTCTTTACCACTTCAAAATAATTCAGTCAGAGAAGGCTCTAAAATTTCACTCCTGGCCCAGAAAAAAAACCCTTCCAAACTATTAACACTGGCTACCATGGGAAGGATTATGACTTTTTTTTTTTTTGACTTGTTAAAAGCAGAAATATTATTTTTTGAAATTTAAAATATTTAACAACATAAATTTGATCACAAAAAATTATAAATTCTCACTTCAAAGAAGTTAGTAAGCCCTTAGTTGTTACTGAGCACATTTATGAAGGTCCATAAATTCGTTTGCCATAAACAAGAAAATGCACTTATTCCACTGTATTTATTTCTTGGGTGTTTTTGTGTAGACAGTTGACTTCTCTATCCTACTGCCTATTATCCTACCATCTGTTATCCTATCACTCATCTTATTTGGGAAGAATTCCCTTGATTCAAGTGAAGAGAAAGTTCTATCTTCTCCTACAGAAGCTGAAGGATCCAGATATCACCTCTCCCTGACCCCCTAGAGTGCCAGCTCATGATACTGGACCAGTGAACTTCAGCTCTGACCTCGAGTCTGCAAGGACGCAAGTAGAGTTGAAGACTTGAGCGTGGCAGTATTGAGAGTCTTGCAGAGGTACCAAGAGTGGTACGCTTAGCATGAACTTGACTCTATTCCCTGATTCCTAACCTTTCAGTGTCTGCTTATTTACTAAGAATGATTCTCCAGCTTTCCTATACATTCTTGAACTAATCATTATTCATTCAGGAAAATAATTTCTTCTTAAGTTCTCCAGAGTTGGTGTTGTTGCTTATGACAAAAGCTCCGGTGAATAAATTGGTATTTGGGAATAGACTGTAGACAGCAGATGCTTAGAGAAATGAGGATTCTTGGATTGGTTATGGCCTAAAGAGTGCTGAAGGGGAATGAAAACCTCCTGTTACTATCAACAGGTGGAAATCTGGCAATGAAGGTATGCAAGGTGTGAGGAATTTAAGACTGTATGATGGGGTGGCTACTTATAATCATACTGGAAAGCTTAATGAAAGAGAAAGAGAATAAAACCTGTGCTGTCCTTTATGATAGCCACTAGCCCCACATGGCTAAATAAACCCTGGATATTAAATACTTAGTGCTTAAAAAAAAAAGAATGTAAAATATCGCATTATTAATTTTTATGCTGTTTACATGTTGAAATTATAATATTTTGGGTATATTGGGTTAAATAAAATATAAAAATTAATTTCTTCTGTTTATTTTTACTTTATAAAATGTGGCTACTAGAGAATTTTAAATTACATAAGACTCACATTTGTGGCTCACAAGTTATGGCATTAGCTGAGAAAGAGTGAGGACACAATAGGGTGATTATATGGGTGAGGTTCTAGAGGATGTAGAATACCCTTGTTCTCCAATCCCATTAAACTTCTCTTGCCAGATAAACGAACCCCTTCCCATTTGATCAAAACACTATAACTCCGTTCCACGAGAGTGTTAGGTAGACAATTAAGCCAATTTCTTTCATATCCAACGGTTCATCCTTCATGGTCTCCAGGCTTCCAATTAGAACCATATATCAACATGGTTCCTATAGCTCAAAGAATTTCAGAACTTTGATATTTATGTCTGTAAATGCGTGGGAGCATGAGTGAAAATAGATTTTAAGAGTGCTCAACAAAAGAAGGAGTAATATAATTTGAAATTGGGATGAAGATATCAATACGAACACACCCCCCCAGAGATTCCTGATTCAGGGTGCTAGCTCAATCAGCCTACGTGGGTCCAATTATTTGCTTCCCTAAAGTGACTTGTGACTAGTTACCTACATAACTTTCCCAGAGCTTTCAGGGAATCGTACAGAGAGCCCAGTTAATTCGTAGTATCCCACTCTACCACTGCAGTCTGCCAGGAAGAAAGTTTATTGCCGTCAGAAAGTCAGTGGAATTCTGACTAAAGTCTACCTCTTGGTTGACCCAACTGAAGCCTAATTCATAGTGATTTTATTTCACAATTCCTGAGGTTATTCTGTAAATTTCATTTCTACTAAAATTAACCAGAGTCCATTTCTATTGCTTGCAACAGAAGGCACTCACTGGCTGATGTAGATTTATGGAACTTAGTAATATCTTCCATTTATTGGAAAGGGTACTGATGTTGATAAGAATACACCTATCTTTAATTTCAGTTTTGAAACTAAATAACTGTCTGCTTTTGAGCACCTACCTTCTTCACTTGTAAAATTAGAATATTTGACTATCATTTGTGTTGCTTCTAAACCTAAAATTCTTTTTTTTTTTTTTTAATTTTATTTATTTTTTCCCCCCAAAGCCCCAGTAGATAGTTGTATGTCATAGCTGCACATCCTTCCAGTTGCTGTATGTGGGATGCGGCCCCAGCATGGCCGGAGAAGCGGTGCGCTCCCGGGATCTGAACCCGGGCTGCCAGCAGCGGAGCGCGTGCACTTAACCGCTAAGCCACGGGGCTGGCCCTAAACCTAAAATTCTTGATTCTTTACACTATAACTGAATCTACATGAAGTGTCTCCAAACTAAATTTATACTTAACCCAAAGGTTTGACAGCTCCCACCCTAAATATTCATGTGTCAACAGAATTAGAATTATTGACAAAGTCTGCTCTAAACCTGAGGTTTTTTATTTTCCTGCTCTGTGATATATCCACCACAGTTCTAAAACACGAAACTACATTCACTAGTTTATCTCCTGAAAAAGCGCTCCTCCATATTTTTCTTAACCATACGGCTATAGCTTTTAATTGTTAATTTACAAAAATTACAACTAAGCCAAATTCTTTAGTCTACAATATAACATAATCTCCAGGCCAAAGAGGAAAACAAATATAAAAAGAATAATTTTACAAATATATTACAATTGTGGTAAGTGCCACAAAGTTTAATAGGGGGCTATGAGAACATATAACGAGGCACCTGGCAGATAACTGCCTCTAAGAGAAGCAATATAATTTTCAGAAGTATGCTAAAGGTGGAATCTGGATCACATTAAGACTGGCAGCTGTTGGATACTACGCTGTTCTCCAGCTGATGTGTTTAATGCAGAGCAAACTGAAGCACAGTGTAATGTGTGGTGTGTCAGCATGCTGACATCAGAATGCTTTATTAAGCCTCTTTTCCTCTCGGAGTTCTGGAGCCTGAAACCTCAAAGAGCTTGGATCCAGGTTTCCTCCTCTCACCAGCCCAAAATAGGTATTCACGTCACTTGAGAAAGAGTCATGAAAAGGCAAATAAATGCCTTCTGGTTGCTTCAAACATCAAGGTATCTGCAAAACTCTACCTTACATATATGCAGCCTTTCTTCTCCTGGTTAGTTCCATTTTCTTTTAAACTAAGAGAATAAAAGTTTCCACCTGCAGGAAATAAATCCAGATTTCTCCTTGAGAAGCAGAGTCCCATAAAAATCCACTATCCACAAAGCAAAAAGTAGATTTTCTTTCAGGCTAGTGTCCTCATTTTCTTTGCCACTTTAGTTTAATTTAGGTCCTGAGCATGAGTTTATTTTCACAGAGATATTTATAGAGAGAAGAAAAAAAGAGAGAGAAGTTTAAATTTGAATTTCTCCAATGCCTTCAAGATGTCAAGGCTCTCTCCAAGAAACACGAATGCATTTCCTATGTAGTGACAGTTTCCTAAACATGATAGGGAGCTGGTGGCTGGGTGCCAGCCTCTGGCGTGAGTAGGCTAGGTTATTATTTATACTGTCACCTACGTGGGGAAATCACCTCATCACCTAGGCCTCAACTTTCCGGTCTGTAAAACGTGGGCATAAGAAGATTCTGGGGAGGATTAGATGAAATATGTTCATGAAGCTTTTGGTACAGTGCCTGGCCAATATGTGCTCAATAAGTGTTAGCTATTAACACAGCCATCATCAGTATTTTTCACAAATAGCCAATACCAGAATAGCAGTGGAAGTTGGGGGCCACCGAAAGATAGATGAAGGAGCATATTCATGTCACACTGGTGGCCTCTGAAATCACTGTAATTTATATAAAACCTGTGCTCATCTACGTGATTTATTTTAACCACTTTTATTGACTATGCATCTTTGGATTAACCTTTATTCATTACATTACAAAGCAGCACATTGCAAAGTTTAAGAGTAAGGTCTCTGGAGTCAGAATGCCTGGATTCAAGTGCAGTCTGCCATTTTTGAGCTATGCCATGTCAGGCAAGTTACCTCTTTGAGTTTCTGGTTCTTTTTCTTGTTATTGGTTTTTTTGCAGGAAAGGATTCAGCCTGAGCTAACATCTGTTGTCAATCTTCCTCTTTTTTTTTTCCTTCTCCCTAAAGCCCCAGTGCATGGTTGTATATCCTAGTTGTAAGTCCTTCTACGTGAGCCACCGCCACAGCATGGCAACTGACAGACAGATGGTGTGGTTCCACGACTAGGAAACGAACCCAGGCCACCGAAGTGGTGAGAGTGCCACACTTTAACCACTAGGCCATCGGGCTTGTCTTCTGAGCCTCCGTTTTTACAACTTTAAAATAGGGGCAATAATAGTGCCTGCCTCCCTGAGTTGTTGTGAAGATGGAATGAGATAAGATATGAGCCTAGCACAAGGTAAGCATTCAAGAAATGTTAGCTCAATATAATTATGTTATAGGGTATCATAGGTTTTTGATGTTCTTCCCCCCAAATCAATAGTGTTCTCTCATTTCTTATACTGTAAAGCCTGTTTAAGGATTTTTCTCAGTGTGGTAAGAGGTGATCACATTTTCATCGAAAAAGTTTAGGCTAAAACAAGCAATGTTGCCAAATCTCAGTTTTCAGGGTTTATTTAAGCAATTCCATGTTATCAGTCAGGGTTTGATCAAAAAAATAAAGAAACTACTCTGGTATTTCAAGCAGGAAGAAATTTAATACAGTGACTTAAAAATACGTAGGAAGGGTTGGAGGAGCAACGATTGTGGACAGCACTGACTGCTACTCAGTTTTATCACCAGCCACGAGAGGATTAGGAAGTTCCAGGAAGCACAGAAAACTTCCATTAATGATCTCAGCTCGCCATTGCACCAGATGAACATTTCCAGAGGACGTGAAGGGGCTGCAAAGCACACATCTGTTGAAGCCCATGAGGTCTCCTTACTGGATGAAGAATAATGGTTTCTGCTTCTTTCAAATTTTGTGGCCTCTGCTTGGTGGACTCTAAACCAGAAACCTGCTGGCAAGGGATTCTGAGAAATATATTTCCTAGACTTCCAGTCACTGTGATATGAAGACAGCAAGAAAAAGAAATAAAGGTGAGTGCTGCTTGCTCTCAAAAAAATTATATGCAGCACAGTCACTCCTTTTGCCATTCACTATCCATACAGACCCTCCTACCTATATTTAAATTTAAAAACAACAGTAAAAATAACAAAATTCTTAAATCTAACATATAGCAATTATTTCTTATTTAAATACAGGTGTGTTCACTCTTTCCCTATAAAGAAAAGATCCCAAATTCCATTAGTTACTTTATCTAAATTGAGGTGATGTTACTTATCCTTCTGGTCTGGTCACAACCCTTTTTTTGATAAACTTTAACCTAAACAATAAATTATAAAGTTATCCACCACCAAATACTTTATATAAAATAGTAGGAGAGAGGAAAAAATGATATAGGTTAATATACACAAATATATTCATATCAAATCAAGCAAGAAAGTGTGTCTGGGCGCTACAGTGATTTCTGCACCTGGATTGGAACCAATAATTAATATTAATAACTTCCTTTTTCTAGTGACTCTTCTATGTCACCTTGTTCTCAGTTGGTGCTTTAGCTGCTTGTAGTTCTTCATCTGGTATGGTACCCTAAACCTTAGTGGTCCCACGTGCTTTTGGTTGCTATAGTCCTCTATTAATGTCTCCCACCATAGATGGAGGCAGTAAGAGTTTCCCAGAGTAGGCTAGGTTATTATTAGGTTATTAGGACTCCCAGAGAATCCCTTCTACTTCACACACCACCCCACTGTGTAGCAGTGACCTTATTTTTCCTTAATAATCAAGACCGTTTACTCCAAACTGTTCAGTAAACTCCTTCTTTGCCTGTTGGTTTATTGGCAATCTCAACTTCTAGTTTCACAGAAATATCATTTTGTCCAATGGTAGTAGCATTCCTCCCTTAGGAATAAGGAAATCAAAGTTGGTAGGACAGGAATTGGGACATTAGTAATGAGATGAGCCCCACCACTTATTCCCTTAGTTCCAGACCCATGTGTTCTCATTATACTTCTAGGTAATTGGATAACTGATGAGACCAGTGAATCCCATGAGTATTAGTTTATTCCCTCACTTATGGCACAGTAAATGACTTCCTTGGTCAGAAACAATGTTTGGGATCCTATGACAGTAAGTCCAAGGCAAAAAATAGCCTTTTGCTTCTGGCAAAAGTTTATGGGACTAGGAAGCAAAATCCATATCCACAGTGTCTATTCCACAGAGCTCAAATTGTTTGCTTAGTAGGATATAAAAATTCACTGTTATCAATATGCCACCAAGTAACTGGATGGTCCTAGGGAACGGGGCCATACGGGGGACTCAGCCTTCATCTCAGCCCTTGACAGAGTGGGTACTCAGCAACAGTGCTCACTGGCCAGATTAGCCTTGGAGAGAGTACACCCATATGGCTTAACTTTTGCATAGCTTCCATCTGAACTGCCTTGGACACTTTGTTCTTGAATTCACTGAGCAAACCTTGGAGCGGCTGTTGAAAGAGACTGATCAACATCTACAGGTCAGGTCATCTTGACTACTTGATTAATTATTTAGAGTCTCCTCTGCAGTATATGCCCTTTGGTGAGGCAGTGTGTATATGGGATGCAAATATTCTCAACTCACTAATGACATAAGAGGTCTCTTCTGCTGATTTTCCATTTACCTCCTTCTCTGAATTCCTTGTCACTAATGCTCCAGTCATGTTCCTTGCATGTTCATCACTTTTAAGTAAATCCATTGAGATTATCTATTAATTGGTATATATCCACATATCTGGTAATTTCCATTACCAGCAAAGCGAAACACTAAATGTACTGC
Organism: Ceratotherium simum simum; assembly: GCF_057802395.1. Taxonomy (NCBI): domain Eukaryota; kingdom Metazoa; phylum Chordata; class Mammalia; order Perissodactyla; family Rhinocerotidae; genus Ceratotherium; species Ceratotherium simum. The sequence continues at coordinate 39,338,175 of NC_141924.1, forward strand.
TCAAGATTCTGCCCACTAGGAAGATTATCTCTTTTCCGCTGTTTTCCAGGACCCCAATTGGTGGAGTTGTTATGCTATAGTTGTATAGTTCTGACTGGTTGCAAATCTCCATTTATGTGTAAACCAACCTTGAAATTTTTCTTTCTTATACAATTGGTTATAAGAAACCGCCCCCTGGGGTCACAGGTATAGGCCGAGGGAGAGGTGGCAATGTGGTTGCCTACGGAATCTAAAGAGGTCTTTTTCTCAATGGTAGGGCAGTGCAAGGTGTAGCAACTTATCTTTCACTTTGGAGGGAATACGTTAACATGACATGGGCCACTGGCACTTTAGAAACTTCACTGAGGTAGCAGGTCCCGGAATTTTCATGGCGATAACTTCCCAACTTCTGGCACATTATGTGTCATACCAACGCATTTAGGATATTCGTTAGTTCTCAACAACCAGATTCAAAGAGGATGTCATCAGTGTAGTAAACCCAAAACCCTGTGGGCTGGAGAGATGATTAAGATTCCCGTGGAGAGTCCCTGTGGAGAGGTAGAAAACTGAAATAACCCTGGTAGGTGAAAGAAAACTGCTACTAGAAATCTTTTTTAACGGATTTAACTTCAAAGACTGGCTATAGATTTTTCATTTGTGTGAATTAGTGCTTTAGAAAAACTTAAAATTAAAGAAAGAAATGGTGAAAAGAAAAACATCTTCGGGGCCGGCCCGGTGGCGCAAGTGGTTAAGTGCCTGCGTTCCGCTGTGGCGGCCAAGGGTTCGCCGGTTCGGATCCCGGCCACTCACCGACACACCGCTTGTCAAGTCATGCTGTGGCGGCGTCCCATATAAAGTAGAGCAAGACGGGCATGGATGTTATCCCAGGGCCAGTCTTCCTCAGCCAAAAAAGAGGAGGATTGGCAGATGTTAGCTCAGGGCCGATCTTCCTCACACACACACAAAAAATCTTCATATCTAACAAGCAGATTTCTAAAACAAAGCAGATGACTAAAAGTGATATCTAAGACTATGAGTGTTATGTAAAAAGAACAATAATCATGAAAAATGGCCAGAGGTAGCCAGATGGGATCATAGGATGCAAAAGCAAGAACTTAAAAATGAATTTTAGAGAGATAATGAAAATGAGGCATGAGTACAGATAAGGCAAAGAAAAAAAGAGCAGTGATTATATAGAATGCTAGGGCAACCTGTTCATGAGTTATTCTTTCTACAGGGATTACTTTTCTTTTTAAATTATCAACTATGAAACGGAAAATATCTCCAGTGGTGAAGGCATTTATGACTGGTATATGAGAAAAATAACATTTTGCTACAGTGCCAATGCCAGGAAAATCATAGATTTTATTTGAAGTTTAAACGTGCCCAGTGTTTATCTTTATGCAGATACTTAAAACTCGAATATGCTGAATCATTGTTTTTATTTTCTTAGTTGCTTTTGTTATGAAAAAAGTTTAAGTATTTCTCTTGAATAATTCAATATTATTCTCTCCTGGTAAAGTTAGTCACCTTCATGCTACTGTTAGAAATTAGAATGACATTACTGGTTTCTTTGCTTCAACTGAAACATGATATATACAAAAACACATTTTCCCCAAATTTCTTCTAATTTGACATTATTTAATAATTCTTTTAGCTTTTAAGTTTCACATTTTATTACCTTTATTTTATGGTGATGTACATATAATTTTTAAAAATCAGAATATATTTCCAGATTCGTTAATTTCACCGAGTCTAAAGTATTAGCATTACACATTCTTAACATCACAATACTGGAGGGGAATTCAGAAAGAAGCATCATTAGAACTATGTATTAGGCATCCACTGTGTATTAGGATTGACGCTATGTTGACTACAGTATGAAACATAAATGCTCATTGCCATCTGGTAATTTATAATCTAATTTATAAACCACATCAAATCCCTTCTCATTTTATACACCTGTGAATATACTTCTAAGTATTTGTCAACATAAGGGGATAAATGGGTAGCATTCTATTTTCAGGTTCTTGTTTTTTCAGATTTTAACTCTATTATTTTTTAAATAACAGTGTCATAGATATATAATTCACATACCATAAGATTAAACCATTTGAAGCGTACAATTCAATAGTTTTTAGCATATTCACTACCATCTAATTTTAGAACATTTTATCACCCCCAAAAGAAACGCCATAGCAATTATTACTCATTCCTCCTTTACCTCAGTCCTTAGAAATCACCATCTACTCTCCGTCTCTATGGATTTGCCTATTTTGTACATTTCATATAAATGGAATCATAAGATATGTAGCCTTTTTTGTCTAGTTTCATTCACTTACAATGATATTTTCAAGATTCATCCATGTTGTAGCATGTATCAGTACTTAATCTTTTTATAGATGAATAGAACTTTATGGATATACCATATTTATTTACTCATTCATCAGTGGATTGATATTTAGATTGTTTTCACAGCTTGGCTATTATGAATAACGCTGCCATAAACATTCATATACATGTTTTTGTATGGACACATGTTTTCAGTTATCTTGAGTATATACCTAAGAATGGAATTGCTGTGTTGTATGGTAACTCTGTTTAACTTGTTGAGAAAATGCCAAACTGATTTGCAAAGTGGTTGCACAATTTTACAACCCCTTATGTAATGTATGAGGGTCCCTATTTCTCCACAACCTAACCAACACGTGGTGTTATCTGTCTGTTTTGTTTTAGCCTTCCTAGTGTGTATGAAATGATATGTCATTGTGGTTTTGATTTGCATTTCCCCGATGACTAATGATGTTGAGCCTCTTTTCTTGTATATGTCTTTTAACTTGTTTACCTTCTTTGAAGATAATGTTTGTTCAAATCTTTTGTCCATTTTTAAATTAGATCATTTACCTTTTTAGTGTTGAATTGTAAAGAGTTTTTTGTGTATTCTGGATACAAGTCTGTTTTCAGATATATGATTTGCAAATATTTTCTTCCACTCTTTGAGCGGTCATTTTACTTTATTGATACTGTCTTTTGAATTCGGAAGTTTTTGATTTGATGAAGATGAATTTATCTATTTTTGCTTGTGCTTTTGGTGTCATATTTAAGAAACCATTGCCTAATCCAAAATCATGAAGATTTACTCTTTTGTGTTCTTCCAAGAGTTTTATAGTTTTAGCTATTACATTTAGGTCTCTGATCTATTTTGAGTTAATTTTTGTATATGGTGTGAGGCAGAGGTTCAGTTTCTTCTTGTGCATTGGAAATCCACTTTTCCCCGCACTATTTGTTGAAAAGACTATCCTAGTTGTTGATGACCCCAACTAGCATTTCTATTTTCTTGTTACTCATATACAAATATATATTTAAATAACAGTATAAATAAATATACTGAAAGTAAACATATCAATATAAATAAATTCCTTTCTTTTTTCACAAAATAAAAAAAATCCAGGCTAAAAATTTTATAAATGTCTTTCTTGCACTTAGCATGTCCTTATCTGGATTAGTATAAAACTTATTTTCAATTATTATCTCTGATTGCTGGTAACTGAGCACCATTCCTGAATAGTTCTCTTCTCTGTTTCTCTTGCCAACAGGATTATGGCCTAGATTTACCAATGAAAGGCACTCATGTGAGCAGTGGAAAGCCTTGCTGGATCAACGGTGGGATATATGTGAGCTTTAGCAGATGTGAAATTTTGCAATAGCCTCTGAAGGTTCCCCTGCAAATTATGTGCCTTGGGGCTACAGGCAGCTATAAACACATATAGTAGTAGATCCCTACATTTCCTGAAATCGCCTGAGTCTCAGAAAGCTAGGAGTGAACTCTTCCAACATACCCCAATGGTTTTCCATTTCTAATTCATTGCATTAAATCTCTTCCTTCTGGGATTCCTTAGAGTAGTTTTTGTTTTTTCTTTTTTGAAACTTAACTGATATATTTATGTTGGAGGATATGCCACACACATATTTTGAAGTAGTGTGGAATCAAAACTGTATCTACACATTTAAGATATATATATATATATATATATATTTTTTTTTTTTTTTGGTGAGGAAGATTGGCCCTGAGCTAACATCCATTTCTAATCTTCTTCTTTTTGCTGAGGAAGATTGTCACTGAGCTAACATCTGTGCCAATCTTCCTCTATTTTATATGTGGGATGCTGCCACAGCATGGCTTGATGAGCAGTGTATAGGTCTGTGCTGGGGATCCAAACCTGTGAACCCCGGCCCACTTCAGCGGAGCACGCAAACTTAACCACTACACCACCGGGCCAGCCCCTTAAAAGATATTTTTAAACATTAGCTATTATTTATTTATTTTTTTGTGTGTGAGGAGGACCAGCCCTGAGCTAACATCCGATGCCAATCCTCTCCTTTTTTCTTGAGGAAGATTGGCCCTAGGCTAACATCCATGCCCGTCTTCCTCCACTTTATATGGGACACCACCACAGCATGGCTTGACAAGTGGTGCATCGGTGTGCACCCGGGATCCGAACTTGCAAACTCCAGGCTGCCGCAGCAGAGCACGCATATCTAACCGCTGCGCCAGCGGGCCGGCCCCAAACATCAACTATTATTAAAAGCCTTCTTATGCTGCCATCTCCCTTGCCTTGGTATTGCTGTAGCTTCATCTGGGATATCTACAAAAGAGGGACAGTTTCTTTTTTTTTTTGTTTTGCAGTAACATTGGTTTATAACAGTGTATAAATTTCAGGTGTACACCATTATACTTCTATTTCTGCATAGATTACATCATGTCCACCAGCCAAATACTAATTATAATCCGTCACCACACACATGTGCCCAATCATCCCTTTCACCCTTCACCCTCCTTACTTCCCCTCTGGTCACCACCAATCCAATCTCTGTCTCTATGTGTTTGTTTGTTGTTGTTTTTATCTTCTACTTATGAGAGAGATCATACAATATTTGACCTTCTCCCTCTGACTTATTTCACTTAGCATAATACCCTCAAGGTCCATCCATGTTGTCACAAAAAGCTGAATTTCATCATTTCTTATGGCTGAGTAGTATTCCATTGTGTATATATACCACATCTTCTTTATCCATTCATCCCTTGATGGGTACCTGGGTTGCTTCCAAGTCTTGGCTATTGTGAATAACGCTGCAATGAACACAGGGGTGCATGTATCTTTACGCATTGGTGTTTTCATGTTCTTTGGATAAATACCCAGCAGTGGAATAGCTGGATCATATGGTAGTTCTATCCTTGATTTTTTGAGGAATCTCCATACTGTTTTCCATAGTGGCTGCACCAGTTTGCCCTCCCACCAGCAGTGTATGAGAGTGAGGGAGAGTTTCTCACTCATACTCCTTGCTGAGGTCACCACCTTAATGCCTGCAGCATAATGGGCTCCACTTCCTGTTTTTTGAAAAACCATAGCCCACAAAATTGTCTTCCTGCTTTCACCAGATGTCTCCTCATGGACAATATGTGGGACCTTCTCTGATTTCATAAGAGAGGGCTGAGTCTTTGTGGGAGTGCATGGAGAGAAGAAAGTCATAGTTTCTATTTTTTACGTTGGAAAAAGAGTTCCCAGAGTGTTATTTTCTGATCATTTTGTTTTCAACCAGTTGTCCAATTCCTCCTTTTATAATATATTCTGGTACTATAACAGAGGCATGTAGATAAATAGTTTGATAGAGATGTTGATAGCTGTAAATACACATGTAAAGACTACCATTTTCTGAGAACCAACTATGAACTAGACACTGTATGATACATTTTACATAATAGTAAGAGTTAACATTCTTTAGTGCATACTATGTTCAAGGCACTATGCTAAGGAGTTTATAATCACTATCTTATTAAATCATTAAATAATTCTACGAGGTGGTTACTGTTATCATTTCCATTTTACTATGAAAAAGCATACTCAGAAAAGGTTAAATAATATTCCCACAGTCTCAGAGTTACTAGGTAGTAGAGCTGAGTGTCAAACCCATGTCTGTGTGGCCCTGAAACCCATATTTTTTACACCAGTCAATTCTGTGACCTATATTTGTGATGATACTAAAGAAGTTTATAGCTTCCTTCTGTATTATTCCAATCCACCCTCCATTACCACAGGGTTTTTTTTCTTTTTCATAAGCAAATAATACAGTCACCGCTTGCTCATAATCCTTCAATGGTTTCCTATCACCTACACCATGCAATCTATACTTTTTAGTGTGGCTTAAAAGGCACTTTGTGATTTGACCCCTCGAACCTACTGAGTCTTAGTTCCCTCTACTTCCTCCAAACTTTATCTTTTCCTAACATGTTTTTCCCTCTGCCTGGAATGCTTATATGACTTGGCAAACTCCTAATCATTCTTGAAGTCTTGCGTCCAAACCTCTCCATCTGTGAGGTTCTATTGATTTGATTTCTTCAGGAAGACATGGACAGAACTTCACCTCTCCTGTCATTGTTTCTTGCAGATTTGTGCTAGCAAAGTACGCCTCTATCAAAAGTGTGCTGTGAAAATTAAACATTGTCCTTGTGAAAGACTCAATGGAATTCGTAGCACACAGGAAATGCTCATTAAAATGTTATTTACTTTTTTATTGTTATTACTAAGCATTATCCAAATACATAAAATTAGAACATTTTAATTTTATTTATTTTTATTATAGCTTTCCATTTTTGATTGTTCAACCTTTTACTTATTTTTTTTTTGTGAGGAAGATCAGCCCTGAGCTAACATCCATGCTAATCCTTTTCTTTTTGCTGAGGAAGAATGGCTCTGAGCAAACGTCTATTGCCAATCCTCCTCCTTTTCTTCCCCAAGGCCCCAGTAGATAGTTGTATGTCATAGTTGCACATCCTCCTAGTTGCTGCATGTGGGACGTGGCCTCAGCATGGCCGGAGAAGCGGTGCATCCGTGAGCGCCCGGGATCCGAACCCGGGCCGCCAGCAGCGGAGCGCGCGCACTTAACTGCCAAGCCACGGGGCCGGCCCCTGATTGTTTAACCTTTTATATTGTAAATTCTTTTACATAGGGTTTGTGCTTATGACCAGAGAAAATCCTGGGAATATTCTGGGCAAGGTTTGTTGGCTACTATTTACCTGCTGCTGAGACAGTCTAGTTGGTCACCAAACCAAATCTGAAAAAGCTTTTAGGCCCCAAAATGACAATAATTTGTTATAACAATATACGTTTGGTTTGTATTTAAATAAATATGATTGAAAAGAATGGAAGTGAGCCGGCTGAGCATCTCTGGTGACGACAGAGAAGAATCACAGTTTCAGTTGCTCAGCTACCTTAAAAGGTGGTGGTGCTAGGCCTCCTTTCAGGGGCCTGCTCGTGGCTGCCACGATGTACTGATGAAAATATCATTTCTTCACTGACAGGAACGACGATACAGTGGGGACTCACAGACTATTAAGATAGACTTCTAATTCCTATTCCTTCTGTTAGAGGAGCTCAGGCACTGTGCCCTCAGCGATGGCCAGCAATAAAGTGGCCTCGTTCATAAACCGAAAGTGAGCTTATGTGAATGTGTCGTGTCATTACCCTAAAACATGAAAGAACCCGAGACAGACACGGAGTCAGGTCTACGGCCTGAATAACGTCCTCAGGCATTACTAATGCATTATCCTTTTATTTTTATAACCACAAATTCTTGGCAATATTCTTGTTCTACACTAGACGTTGGGTGAAAGATAAACGGAAAGAAAGAAAAAGAATGAGAGAGAGAGAGTGGAGAAGGAAGGAAGGGAGGGAGGAAAGGAGGAAAGAAAGAAGTAGAAAGAAAAGGACAAAAAAAAAGGAAAGGAAGCAAAAGGAAGGGAGGGTTGGAGGTGACATTGCTTTCTTTTACTGACTACTCCATACCCATTTTTCATTTTCCTGTTGCCTGTACCTCTGGATTGTTTTCTGCTAAAAAGTTTTTTCTCCACACTTTTTTGTATTATGCTACCTTGCTGCAGCCAGTTTCTGTTGTAACTCTTCTTCTATACTCAGACAAAACTAAAGCTTTCCTGGATGGACAAGGAGAAGGTATATCCTCTTAAAGTTAGGAAAGCTTAAAGTTAGTGACTTGCTTGGGTCCATTAAATGTGAGCAGCGGTAATGAGCGTCTCTTTGGGATAGAAGCATTTCAGTGTGGAGAGCAAACCTTTCCTGCTCTCCATCCCTGCCAAGGCAAATAGGGAAACATTATGTTGAAATAGTGACTTCACTTGTAAGCTAGCAGAAAGTCTTTCAGTTTGGATCCTTGCGTCACCATGATATGCACAGCTCTCAAGTAACCTGTGTTCACATATAACATAAATAAGTGGTAAACGTTATTTCAAGAGACTAAGATTTTGGCTTTGTTTACTACTGCAACATAACCTTGCATATTCTGAATAACACAAATACACATTTTCTTTATACACATGGACCTGAAACAGACAGCAGTTCTCTCAGTCCAATGAAAGATTCCATTATATCAGCTAGACCACAGAGAAAAGGAACTTCCTAGACACATATTTCTTTCTTTCTTTTTTTTTTTTGGTGAGGAAGATCAGCCCTGAGCTAATGTCCAATGCCAATCCTCCTCTCTTTTTGCTGAGGAAGACTGGCCCTGGGCTAACATCCGTGCCCATCTTCCTCTACTTTATATGGGACGCTGCCACAGCATGGCCTGACAAGCGGTGCGTTGGTGCGCAGCCGGGATCCGAACCTGAGAACCCTGGGCTGCCACAGTGGAGTGCGCGCACTTAACTACTGCGCCACAGGGCTGGCCTCAAGACACATATTTCTTTCTCATAAGGTCGATCACTAGGGCTATACAGGTCATTGGCTACACTGAGTTTCAGTCTGACCTTACAGTATTATTGGTCAATCTCTCAGTATCTTGGCAGAAATTCTTCAACATCTAAACTTGTGAATGAAAAGAAAGAACTTCCAGGCTGTACGCCCCATGTGAAGCGGTAACAGAAAAATCTCTGGCTTACAATGGATGGCTGCCACAAGTAGAACAGCCACTATTTCCATCTATTTTAACTTTTATCCTGACAAAAGATGGATTCTAATGACTCAAACAATTCTTTCCCAGTCTAGCACCCTTCTTACAAATAAGTTCTATTATCCAAAATAAGTGCTATCAATCGAATTTTGTTTGGTTCATTGTATTCCTAATTTGACTCAGTTCCAGACTAACTCCTAAAATCTGATACAGTCCAGAGTTCCTTTGGTTTCTGTTTTATGGTACTAAAGATTAGCTGGAGTTCCTCAGAGATTTTAAGAAATGTAGGAGGTTAGATTGTTCTAGTTTCCCTTTTCTCGTTTCAGGGGAATCAAGGGTGTGAAAGGAGCAGGACTGTTTCATTATTTCCCAGGGATGTGTCTATCATTCTAAACTAAATTAAACACAACAGCCTGACAATAATAATTACTCTCCTGAAGAGGAAACTCTTACAAACCTTAGCATTCTTCATTTATTTATTCATTGAACAAATACTTACTTTATGATGATAATGGTTCAGACAGTTTCTGTGTGCTGGGGACCCTGCGCTCATGGGGACACCAGATAATAAGCAGGAAACCAAATGAACTAGAAAATGTCAGGTGGTGATAAGGGCTACACGTAACATTAAACAGAGTGAAGGGCTATGCGATGCCTGGAGAGTGGGTCACTGTAGGTTGGGTGGTCCGGGGAGACTCCTTACCTTATGAGTGTGATTTAGCACTCCTAGCGTGTTCTTCTGGGTGAGCTCACACTGCACAAGGTGCTGTGCAAAACAAAAACAAAAGTATCAGAAGACAGAAATTGCCCTCAAAGGCCTGAGTGAGTTTGGGAAGAACGATGACCAAGTTGACTCCAGAGAACCTGATCAACTCTCTCTGTTGTGCCACTCACACCACCCCCTCTTCCAGCATTCAGGCCTGGTCCAAACCTAATCAAAACGGTTTCCATCAGAACAAGACGAGTTTATGAATGTGGTGAATCACACTGCCATCGGACTCTGAGCGACTTTGAGCGACGCTCCAGGCATGGAGACGTGTAAAGCCAATTCACTTCAGATCTGAAAATATCATCAGAATTACATTCACTAAACACCCTCATTTTTATCACAGCGCTTTTATTAACAGATGTGAAAAGGAGAATTATTCGTATCAAAACTAAATTTTAAAAAGAGTCAATGAGAAGAATTCAAGGACCTTGTAGTACCAAAGATACTTTGTTCTGTATTGACAGCAAATGAAACAGTCATTTAGAAAAACTAATAGTGCGTGGCTTAAGTGGTCAACAAGACTTAATGCACAGTGGATTTGAGTCTTTCATTGGCATCTAGGAGGGCAATTACTGAGCCTCAGTGCACAGAAAGCTAACAATCCTCCCTCTGGGCTTTCCACACATGCTAATGCAGAGGATGACCCTCCATAAGCTAGACAGTGGCTTAGCTGATGTGGGAGATCAAGATTTGGCCACCCTGAAATCTATCTCTTTACCTTGGTTGTTTTCTCTAGGGACATTTGACCTCCCCCACTAACTGCCTAAAGAATTTGACATGGTGGCTCCTTCCTGGAACAGATCTATCATGATGGCTATAAAGATAATGTAGGATGGAGATTACAATAGGAAAGGCACCAACAAGCCCCTCTTATCAGAAGTTCTGTCTCTCTGGCCACATTCTCTGGATGACCCTGCGAGGAGTTGCCAGACAATCATTTACATTTATAAGGGAAATCTCCATTTGTAAAGGTATCTCCCTCTCTGTTTTGGGAAGAGAGGGGGATGGCCTCATTTCTAGAGGCTTATCAATGTGGAAGTTGAGGCCTTAAAGCTGCATAATAACCTTACTCTTGTTTACTGTGCTTTAGTGGTAATCTCCTGTGACTGACTCCCCCCACCCCCAACATCCTCCTTTGTCATTGGCTGAACATGGTATTTAAGACGAGAATTTCTGCTATTGTGTTGAGAAACGCAGTGTCCCTGCTTTCTCCCATGTATACATGTTATTAAACTTGGTATTATTTTCTCTTCCTAACCTGTCTTGTTGATTATTTGGCCAGCCATAAGAACCTTAAGGGAAAGGGCAGAGGGAGATTCTCCCTCTTCCCCCGACACTGGCATCCATAGTCTGAAGGAGGAAAGGAAAAAGTAACCAAGGTTTATTCAGTGCTTTTGATGACTACTCAATGTACTAGATACTTGACATGAATTTCCTCATTCCAGGTGGCTGCCCTTGCATTTTTCATTGAAATACTTCACCAGGGCATCAACTTCCGCCCTTCTATACTCTCTTCAGTTATGTTCAAGCCATTCTGCAGCGTGTACTGGCACACAGTCATGGAAGCTCCACAACTGCAGTCAGAGGTCGTCAGCACAGGGGAGCAGTGTGCATAGCCCCACAAGAGGAGCAAATACAAGGCTAAAGGTGCATATTCACAAAATCTCCTTCTGGAAACTATATGCAGGAGATGGAGAATCCTATGCTGTAACCATATTCAAATGATACATACATAACCTCATTCATTAAAAAAAGAATAGAAAAGAAAAGAACAAAAGTAAAAAAGTATTCTATCATCTTGCCTCTGATTTTTTTTTAAAAGCTTTTAATATGGTAAGATCAGCAAAGAAAAGATAATGTCAATACTGGGAAGAGATGAAGGGAAGAGCCAAACACTAGAGCACAGATTGAGAGCCTCTGTGGTATATGCCCTTAGGCTAGGACATAAATGAACCATTCCCCGAGGGTGGCCTCACAAGGCAGACTGTCTATTAAGGCAAGGTTTAGAGACTATCTTACTTATTGTCTCGGTTTTTGTTGTTTCTTTTTGTAACTAAAGCATATTGGACATTTTTCCCCCCATATTTTCATTTGAAACAAGGTTATAAAAGTGATCTGAATTGTATATTAGCCATTTCACATCCTCATGAAATCTCTCAATATGACACATTTGAAAGTGAGTGATTATGTGAGGTATGTTTAGAATAGTAAAGCCATACCGAGAAATGTGAATTGCATTTTTGACATTTATCCATAAATAAATTACTCAAGTATTCATGCATAAGTAGAAACTGTTAATTTTCTTCATGTGCTGGTTATTGACCAAAATTGTATTAATATTTAGATGCACATCATTCAGGCATTATTTTCTTATGTGGAGTATATCTCCAGAAATAAAATATGATCCTCTAAGGTAATTGAAAAAACACTACATTTTACAATAATCAGATAAAGTCTAATGTGATAAATATTGCCTTTAAAACACCTGGGAAACCATAATTTCTAAAAACATATTGTATACTAAGCAAGATTTTATTTTTCAGGACTTTGAAGCTACAAATCAATTTATGCTTGTTTCTATTCATTTAACCAATAAGGTTAACAATAGTTCCCTCATTTCCCTATTGCCAAGGAGGTGATAATAACAATCCCCCTGTATCTCATAGGTGCTTAGGAAGATAAATGGGATAATATATATATATATGCGCATGCTTTGGGCTACTTGAAAGAGTAAAATTTTATATTTATATATAAATATAAAACTATTAAAATTTAAATGAAGCTAACATTAATTGTTGTTGAGGAAATATAGAATGAACATTTTACAAGATTTTTTACTTTAATTCAAATAAAATTTCATAAATTACTCACTATATTTTCATTAAAGGAATCTGATTTACCACATCCTCTGATTCAGATGATTCAGAATAACTGCTATTGATTTTTTTTCCTCTTGATGTCATTACTTTTGATCGCTCTAGTAGGTCCTCAGGGGCCAGCACTCACTGGAGTATTTTCAGGTCTGTTGAGCCTAAACTCCGAGAAACACATCTACACCTTCCTACCCACCCACGTTACAACTATAAACAGTTAAGTCAATGGCTATCTAGAGTTAACAGTATATTCTTCACAATTTCTAAAAGCCATTGTGTTGTTATCTTCAATCTTAATTGTGCTATTTTCAATCCATCATTTTACCTATAAATAGAGTAGAGTAATGAGGCAAGTTATCAGTGACAACAGATAATCAATCCATTGATCCCTCCAGCAGAATAAGCAGTTGTGTGCACTGGGGACAGTCATGGGGATTGTAAAAATGAGGCCATAACTGGGTTGAATTTATTATTTCTATGGCTTCAGTATATTATTGGAAGGGAGTCCCAGCTGGGCTCTCCAACCCCCCAGTTAAATTATGGCTATTCATGGTTTTAAGGTCATCACCAGTCAGAAAATGAATGTAGATTAATACAGGGAATTGAATTTAATTCTCATTACTCTGGAGAAATAGCACTGGGAATGGATGCTATGCCTGATAGTCTAATAGATCCTTCTTCTGCGCTCCCAACGCACCTTGCCTACAGAAATATTTTCAGTTGGACAAATAAATAAGCCAGACAATGGCATGTATCCTTTAGTAGACCAGAAAGCATGGATTGTGCACTTTTACTCCCAACAACTAGAGTGGTGGCTGGAATGGAACAGAAGTAGTGTAAAATTTGCTTATATGAGTGAATGAATGGCTTGAAAAAATACTCATTAACCATTTAGATCTCAATTTGGAAAAATGTTACTCTTGTATTCTGAGGTCAGGTAAAATTAGAAAAAGAGACTTGGAAAGGAACTTGGAGAAAATGGTGGAATTCCAATAGCCCTTTAAAGCAGAGATTGCTGTGTTGGGGAAGGGGGAACACCTTATTAGGCTGTTCAGTTACACACAAACAAAGCTAGTGCTCTGCCTCCTGTTCTTCATTCTTGAGGGAAACTGGGGCTTTTATTTGGACCTTTTTAATCAGCGCTCTATTTCTGAATTCTTGTTCTTTCCATTGTCCAAAATGTCATTCTCTCTCTCACTCTCTTTTTTTTAATATGGTTACAGCTGGATGCCCTGCAATCGCAAAGTATTTGCTTTTGTAAAGACTGTGTGTTCTTCTTTGGGAAGTTATTCATAAAATAAAAAAAGCTGAGTCTCAGACACTTAAGGTCCTGAGTATCTGACCTTTAACCAGGAATTAAATTGTGGGCGCAGCACTTTAGAGGGATCCACAAATCACAAACACTGGTCAGGGCCCAGGACAGGCTCCTTCATATCTCTTGCCCCGCGTCTTTGAAGCAAAGGCAACTGCTGTTAGTAGGTGTGGAAGTTTATGTGTTGTGCTGCTGCTGAAGTTTGAAACTGACCCTACTTCCAAAGATAGGGATGATATGAGTGGTGAAGAGTGGTGAAAGGTAAGAGAAAAGACAAATTAACTGACTTGTCAAATTCCTTCTCTTAGGTGTGCAACAGAGTCTTGCCAAACAAAGTACCATTTCCCTGTTGTACTGGATGTCCATATTCTTGTACCCTGCTCCAATTTGCCATTTCAGAAGTACTTTCAAATTGTGCAATATTTGTGACAGTCGCTAATGGAGGCTGAAAAACATTTTATAATATAAAACAATTCATATTTCTCTTAAAGTTGAGTATAGGTTGGTCTATACCTACACTGTCCAATATGGTAGCCGCTAGCCAATGTAGCCACTGAATACTTGAAATGAGGTTGTTCCAAAGTGCTGTAGGTATAAAGTAAATACTGGATTTCAAAGACTTAGTATGAAACAAAAGAATGTAATATGTCTTAATAGTGTTTTATATTGATTATATGTTGAAATGACATTGTTTTTGGATATGTTGGGTAAAACTAAATACATTATTAAAATTAATTTCACCTTTTATTTTTAATTTTTTAATTGTGGCAACTAGAAAATTCATAATGATATATGTGGCTCACATTACATTTTTATTAGACAGTGCTGGGCTAGACCTAATATGTGTGAAATGTAATACCAAATATTCACAGAGGTACCCAGAAGGACACTGAACACTAGAAAGCAGAAGAGTAGTATTTGCTACAACTAGTAGTGTAAAAATATTTGTTAGTAAGGTTTAATTGAAATTTCAAAAAATAGTTGAAATTTTCTATTTTATTTAAATTAGCTAAAAAACTGTCAAGGTCAAGCTCATGAAAGAGTGCTAAGTGCGTTGCTAAAGAAGTTCAAGAATCACGGCCAAAACCTGGAATCATTCTTTGCGCTATGGAAGGTTCTATTTTGTTTAAACTGCTGCAAAAAAAAATGTGACTTCAACTATGCCAATAGCAGAAGCATGCTTTGAAATATTTGGTCGTATAAATACCAAATCCCACCTGATAAGGACTCTCAGACTCACCATGGAAATATCTACTGCATGCTGTTGAAACCAGGTCACTAGAGGAGTTAAGGGAAACAACAAAGCTCTGAATGGTGAAACCATACCCTAAACTCAAGGAGTGCTGAAAAAAAACATGCTTGAAGGTCTTATTCTATTTTGGGAAAGATCTGTGGAATTTCTGTATTTCATATGATATCCATATATTACACCAAACCATTATCTTGTTAAATGAAGCTAATTATTCCATGCATTGCCCCAGTAAGACCAAATTATTAAGAATGTCTCTTAAGTACAGAATTCTTCTATCTGCTTTGACCAATTCCATCATAGGTCTGAGAATCTCATGGGATGTGTATAAGTATGGAATTATATCTTTGAAATAGATTGTTGTGATGAGAATTCGAGGTTTCAATGCTTATTAATATCTTTAGAATCTGTCTATAATTTTATACAGGTGATGCTCAAAAGTGTTGTGTATGTGCTGCAAAAAATTACAGAAAATGTTTATCATGTATTTAAAAATTTCACTGGGCTTAATGTAAATAATTAGATAGGGTATTAACATATTAAAAACAATCTTAAATACCAACAACCAAAAAGGAGTGAACTTAGATCTTTGACAGAAAATGAAATCAATTTTGAATTTGTGCTATCTACAGTTGTTTGGTATAAATTTTTGCTTGCCATTGATAATATTAGCAAACACTTAAAAAGGTAAACAAACCTAAGGTTGAATATTTTAGTTTTAGACAGCTTAGAAGACACTATTTCAAAATTTAGAGAAAATGATTTTTCTAAATTAAAAAAAAACTACATGTAAGATAAGCCACAAAATTGAATTTCTAATAAAATATGAAAAAATTAAGGAAATCAAAATATTTGCATAACTATAAAGGAGAAGATTCACATACAAATAATGCTGAAACTAATTTCTATAGATACTGTTTTCTGGCTATTACAAATTCAAGGTTATAGTCTTGATGTAATAGAGAGTTGAGCAAATTGAGCAAGGCATATGTTACTACTTCAAATGTTTTTAACAATATCCTAGCGTTGACAGAGGTCCAAGAAACATGTATGGTTCTAGATGCTGCATTATGGAATGCTGAAAATATTGATCTAAATAATACAAAATTATATAAGTAATTAAATTAAATATTTTTGTAATAGTTTCTGAGAAGTGTTAATTTTTCAACATTACTCTCATTACAAGGTGTGAACATATAAATTTACAGAATAATTCCAAGCATTGTATTATAAATTATAAGCAATTCCAGCCAAATTTTTCCAAATTGAAGTTATTAAAGCAAATAAACCCTATTTAAGCACTATGATGATTCAGCAAAGGTCTAATTTGGCATTACTGTCAATAGAATACAAATTATGTGAAAAACCTTGCTTATAACAAGATAATGAGTAATTTTGCTAACATGAAGGCTAGGAAAATAAATTATGTGAAATAGATAATAATTTATAATTTATAAATGTTTTGCTTTATTACTCATCCAAATACTTTCCTCTTTTCAATAGAATAACCAAGTATGTGTTATAATATTTAAATTTGTTCACATTTTATATTTTGCTAACCTTCAGTAATAAAAATTACCAAAGCCTAATGCATATTTTTCAATGCATTCATTATGAAGGGCCACTTATCAAGGTAGAAAGAAGCAAATATTTCATTTAATAACCTGTAATCCCAATTCATAATTTTCAAATATTTAGTCTTACTGTATATGGACCTACATATGTAATGTTTTCCAGGTCCCACAAATATTAGGTATAAACCTGGTGGTGAGACTCACTCTGAAGGAAGTGGACATTTCCATTTTTTTTAATCTTGTGGAGAAGCCAATCAGAGTATCAAAGTATAATTTTGTAAAAGTTAAAAATATAACTCATAAAAACGTACAGTGAGCTCATGTCAAAAACATAATGAGAGATTAAGCAAAAGGTTAAACTGGTTTAATGGAGTATAGGAAAGACCAAAGTATATATAGTCACAGAAAGAAAAAATGCTGAAATGTCATTGCTAAATTAAATACAAAACTGTGTAATATCCTCCAGGACCATAAAACATAACCTTTGGTACTATCTTTTCTATCAGACAGAAATCATTTGTGTCTTAATCAGGCAAAAATCATTTGCAATTTAACAATCTTCTAAAGGTTAACATCTAACTGCACAGAGTCTGGAAATTTATCAATAGTAAATAATAAATCAAACAAAACTGAATCCTCTTGGAGAATTCAGTAAGCCTTGAGCAGACCCGTTAGACAGTGCTCTAGTATGTCAGGGAAAGAATGAGCCATTATCCTTTTGCAACCCAAGTTTTGGATACTTTTTCTTGGTAAGGAAAAGGAAATAAAATCTGGGAAATGCAGTCTTAAATTGGGGTGAGAGAGGGCCTCCTTCTCTGACTGAGCTTGGGCAGTGGGCCAGGACTCTGATGAATATAGATAGTCTCAAAACCACGCCAGGTGATAAGAGTAACCTTGCACCAGGCATTTAAGGCAGCCAGAAACCAAGCAAGGAGCTGACTGTGACTGGGACTCTTCAAGGATGGGCCTGGACTGGTGTGCTCCAAATACAGCCTTATTTTGTTGTAATTGTAAATTAGTCTCTGTTTTGATAATTTTCCTTTATCTCTGGCCTTCAATAAAAGGCTGCCAAGTGATAGCCTCATCTTTAGCTGTATTGTGGGAAATTAAAGAGAGGGTCTGTTCCATGTTTGAGTGAGGTATTCATGTTAGGCATGGAGAGAAGGGGGAGGGCTGTTTCTCCTCCAGCTGAGGCCACTTTGGTGGTAGCAGCAGTGGCTCAAGGGAAGGTGACTAGGCAAGAGAACCTATATGAAATTACTTGTCACTGAAATTATTGGTTATACTATAGAGGAGGTTATACTATACTATAGATTGAACTTGGCCAATACCAGTGGCAAGGGAAGATGAGGTCATTCGAAGTACTTGGGCAGGTGTAGATCAGAAATACTTGGAAGGGGCCCCTGGAAAAGACTAGCTTTTTCCTTTGGTCCATGAATGAGGGTCCAGAGCACCTGTGCTTGTTGAATTATAGTACAATGATTGCAGGTATGAACTATTGAGTCATGTTGCCTGGGTTCAAATCCTAATTTCACTTCTTAATAGCTATGTAAATTTGATATGACCTAGCTTCTTTATGCCTTAGCTTCCTCATTAGTGAAATAGGCATAAAGCATACCTACCACACAGAGTTATTATGAGAACTAAACAAATATTTATCTATCTTAAAATACGTAAAACGGTGCCTATCATATTGTATGCATTTTGGTCATTTTTCTCTTGGCATAAGCTCTATTATGGCCTTCCTATACTCACTTTCAAATTATAGGAGTGGCAGCCTGCAAACTATATTTCCCTTGTTAAGTGGGGTCAGAATTTTGGAAAGCGAGAGGAAGAGAGACACCATTTTCCCTTGCTTTTAGAGATGCCTTCAGCCAAAGTAGTAGTGGCAGTGTCATTTAGGCTCTTCAGTGGGAGTGTGGCTCCCAGGTTCCCACGCAGTTGCAATAACACCAGGAACAGAGCTTTGATCAGAGCAGTGGCAAGGCAGGGCTTCAGCCCTAAAATGGATAAACCACTGTACCATTTGGTTCACTCAGCCTTTGCAACAACTTTGTAACTAAGTCTATGCATTAAATCCTTTTGTACTTGAAATATCTAGAGTGATTTCTGTTTTCCTGACTGAAAGACACAGCTATTACTATTTTATTATATTATTTCTATTATTAATACCAATTATACTATTAATATTAGTACTAATATCCTCTGAAACATTATCTAGGAACCAAAAAATCTAACAACGTAACCTTCCTGCCCAACTTTTCCAATCCACTACTCAAGGCCTTTTCCCCACAGACTTCGCCCTTGACCTAGAAGCATATATAATGAATGATCAATAGTTCTATGAACTGGTGTCTCGTTTAAATACACCACTATAGGTTTATATCTATTACCAATCAATGGCCTAATGGGTAGAGAGATTTATTTCATTTGACACCAGTCTAAGAAAGATCACTGGTATTTTGGAGAACAGATTTTGAACAATTAGAAAAATGTATAATCGATAACAGAAGCATTCTTACGTCCTACATAAGGCAAACATGTCTAGAAATATTGTGATATACCTTTAATAAATTATCTTTTGCCAGCTCTCTATTGATTACCCATGACTTATAACAGTTTGAAGGAGAAAATACATATACCACACAGATAACCTTGTTTCACAGCCGAAGCAAAAGTAGTTTATTTCCAATAGCTGGGCTGCCTCGGTAAGAGGAACTTTGATCAATGAATTTAGCATCCAGAATTATAAATTCAGAGAAGGATTTGTAAATGTGAGGGCTTAAAATTGGGGAATAATTTGAAAAACAGTCTGGAAAAGACAGAACTGATATAGAGGGAAAGTATTTGGCTCAGCAATAGACTTAAAGTGTTCTAAGAGATCAGTCTGGCTCACATTAGGGTCTCCTTATTTTTCTTTGATTCTCATTCTTCCCTTTTTTTTAGGGTTTAATTCTATCCAAAATTCGTCATATCTGTCTTTCCTCATTGTCTTCCTCTGCTAGTCTCTGGAGAAGACTATTGTTGAATTTGTCATCTCTGTGTGCTGTTTTTTGCTGGCAAAGAAGAGACTCTTCATTACATGGTTACACAAGTACAGCTGTTCATGAACCATGTTAGCTGGAAAATGTCTTTACTTTGAATGACTCTTTCCAATAGCGTATTTAAGCAAACAGCAACCTTGGGTAGTTAGATCTCTTTATTAATAACCTAGAGTCTATAACTATACAACATGTGACTAAAAGTAAGTAAGATCGATATCCAGGTACGACATCTAGAACCCGGATTGTTGTTAGCATTATACCACTCGTGACATCTGATTAGCCTATACATGAGACAGTCTACTACTTTCTGGAAAAACAAAATACAAAAAACTACTGGAATATAATTTGAAGAATTGTTGATGAGAAGAAAGTAGGCCAAAATAAAAATAACACAGGTTTTGTAATCAGACCACTTGAGCTCAATCCCCAACTCTTTCACTCTAAGGACGAATTCATATCTTAATTCATCTCTCTCTCTCTCCTTCTCTCTCTCCCTCCCTCTCCCACTCCCTCACACACACACACACACACACACACACACACACCCCACACACAAGCCACATAAGCAGCTTATATCAGAGGCCAGCCAACTATGACCTGCAGGCTAAATTCAGCAGGTCGCCTATTTTTCTAAATAAAGTTTTATTGGAAAACAGTCACTCTCATTTGTTCACATATTGTTTATGGCTACTTCTTCACATCAAAGGCAGTTTAGTAGTTGAGACAGAGACCATATGGTTGCAAAGCCTGAAATATTTACTATCTGGCCCTTTACAGAAAATATGTGATGATCTCTGGCTTAGATAACAGTAGACGCTCAAGAAATTTTAGTCCCATCCCTTTTGCTGGAAAAAATTTGACAGAACATCTACTCCCCAGATCTTGGTTTCTAATACCCTTCTCCAGTAAAAGGAACCAGGGCTGCTTGGAAAACCCGCTGATTCAAGGGCTGGGGCAAGAAATATACAGGATGAGCCTGGAGCATCTTGAAATGCCAGAAAGTAAAGAAGTGCTAAAAAAATGAAAACTAAACAAACAGCAATAGCCATATTTCAATGGGACACAGGAGACAAATGATGGTGCTTCCAATTTGAACAATTTGAGTAAATAAATAAATAAACAAATAAAATATCGTATTGAATTATAACTCAAAGTCTAAAATAAATCTCCATGAGTCTATACTGATATAAATAATTGATTGAATAAATAAATAATGAGGGGAGAATATAAAAATCTCTAATACAGAAGAATTTCAAATAATTTATGTAGATATTCTACCCCCAAGGAGGTGGAACATACCCGCCTACTCCTTGGGTTGAACTTCACATAGTAACTTCCTTCAAAGAGTACGGTATGGAAAAGGGGAAAAAGAGTAACTTTACAGTGAAGAAACTTGACATACACTACCTTAGCCAGGTGATCAAGGTCAACATCAACAGTGGCATCAGGGTGATAGTATGTACCCTTGATATGATGTGATGAGAATGCTACCTTGCCTCTGTGGTTTTCCTCCGCAAAATCTATAACCCAGGTCTAATCATGAGGAAAACATCAAACAAATCCCAACTGAGGGACATTCTACAAAATATCTGATCAGTACTCCTCAAAACTGTCAAGGTCATCAAAAACAAGGAAAATCTGAGAAACTGTCACAGCCAAGAGTAAGCTAAGAAGACATAACTACTAAATGTAATGTGGTTTCCTGGATGGAATTCTGGAACAGAAAAAGGCCATTAGGTAAACACTAAGGAAATGTAAGTAAACTACGGACTTTAGTTAACAGATAATACATCAATCTTGTTGCATTAATTGTAACAAATGTATCATGCTAATAGAAGATATTAATAAAAGGGGAAACTAGGTTTGGGGTATACATGAATGCTCTGTTCTATTTTTGTAATTTTTCTGTAAATCTAAAACTGTTCTAAAATTAAAAGTTTATTTAAAAATTTGGCAGAAAATACTTGAAAAGTTATTGTATTTGGATGGCCATATCTAACACACTTAGATGTAGATATTATTTCATCATATGAATCTAATAAAGCAGAATAAAATGAACGAAAGTGTTCCAAGTATGTTTATTGTCTTACAGTAATATACTGTACTCAAATGGTTTACTTGAAAATTTTTGCAGCTTTTGCATTTGTAACTAATGATCTCTAATTCTAAAATTGCTAGAGAAATAAGAAACTCTATTTCAAGTAGAAAAGACAAAAATAGAAGGAAATAACAGTAATATTTTGAAATATAATAAAGTCATTCAGAGTTTCTATATAATAGCAGTACAAAAAAGAGAGAAAGATACAGTTAAAGGGTAAAATCTACTGAGGACATATTTAATTCAAGTATTGTATTTTGGAAACTACCCAAAAGCAATAAGAGATTTAGCACAAAGTCTGGGAAATTAGAGTGAGTAATACAATAGAATGGCAGTTCCTTTGTATATTTGGAGAGAAAAATCAGCATAATAAGAAAGAAAACAAGTTTTTCCTACATTTAAAGGAAAAAAATACTCTAAACCATAAACATACGTCAGAAAGAAATGACTATCTCCAGGTAGAAAATGTGCAGCTTATAATGTGCAGCTGACAATGGAAGGGCAATTCTATGCCAAGAATAAATCTAAAATCGACACACAGTTCATTCTAGACATCGCTAATGTTCGAATGCTTTAAAAACTTAAGCAAAGAAATCCAAAGCTGTCATCTGAAGCATTTTAAATCTGTGACAACATGCTTAGTTACACAAATCTAAGCCAAATTAAGCCATATTGGCAATCTTTCTCAAAGAGAAACTGGTATTTTACCAGGCAGTGTCAGGTCATGTTAAAATAAGGTATCCTTGATACCCTGGGCCTCTGAGGTTAGAAGCAAAGTGAAAGACTCTGATTCAATCCTCAGGATGTATCTTTTTCAATCTATTCAAATATAAGTAAGCAATGCAATCATTTAGAAGACTGATGATATTCCCTTCAAAAGACATATTATTGTGAATGTAGTTAACCACAAATCAATGATTTTAACGGCTTCCCTTGGTATAATAGAAAAAAACACTTAGAATCATCCCACTTTTGCCTAGAAAATAATTTTTTAAAACACAGATAGTCCTCAAATAACTCAAAATAATAAAGCAATTTAACTTACCTATTCCATGAGGCTAGAGCAGAGAACATCTATTAAATATAAAAATATTTATTAGCTTCTTGGTACTCTACGTTAATATTTAAATATGGGAAATCAATACAATGTGCTATTAGGAACTTAATTGTCAAAATAATTTTCAAAATCTGATTATACTGATTAACTCCAAATTGAGTATATAAATTCTACATGTTTGCTTAGGCCTGATGTCTATTGATTGATTATCTATAAATTTTTTTTGCTGAGGAAGATTTGCCCTAAGCTAACATCCACTGCCAATCTTCCTCTTTTTGTATGTGAGCTGCTGTCACAGCATGGCCGCTGATAGATGAGTGGTGTAGGTCCGCACCTGGGAACCGAACCCAGGCCGCCAAAGTGGAGCACACTGAACTTAATCGCTAGGCCACCGGTACCGGCCCTTGAATATGTTTTTAAAAAGCAACTAATATTTCTTTCAATGAAGAGTAAAACAGTAAAGGCAAAACCTAGACAGATAGACAAATTCCTTTGATTGCTTAATTGTCATGTTGTTTAGCTTCTTGGCTAAAGGGTAAGGAATTAATTTTGCTTGTCCCATTATAGCTTTAGCATAGATCATTTATCAAGATTAATTTATTTAAAAAATGTTTATTGATCACAAAATTTGCATCTGGCATTGTGCTGAAATTCTGGGGATACAACTGTAAGCAAAATCAGAAAGGGTCTCTGTCCTCAGGGAGCTTATAGTCTAATAGGAGAGACAGATATTAATTAAATTATCTCATAAATAAATGTGAAATTGCTCTTGTAATAATTGCCAGGAAGAACAAGTGCATGGTGTCATGTGATTTAGTCAGAGAGTTGGAAAACTTCTCTGAGAGTCACACTTGAGACCAGATATAAAAAGTAAGTAACAGTTCACTAGACCAAGAGAAGAGGGAAAATTTCCCAGGTATAAAGGGAAGAATGTATTGCTACTATCTTCTGGTGGGAGATAGTTTGCGCCATGAATGAGCCTTGAAGACTATAGTAAGAAAGTTTGCCTTTATCTTAAGAGAGTAGGAAAGCATTTAAGAGTTTTAACCCCAAGTGATGTAACTGCTTTTGCATTTAAAAAATGTCGTATAGTCTATGTGGATAAATGATGAGATGGGGCTGGACTGGATGCAGGTGGATTAGTTAAAGTGTTATTATAGTATCTAGGAGTCAGTTTTTGAGAACTTGAGCCATGATGATTTTCCCAGAGATGCTAAAAAGTAGACAGATTTGAGGGCCATTTAGAAAAAATATGCATTGGACTTGGTGATGGGTTGAAAACGGGGTAGGAGATAAAAGAGAGAAAGAGAAACAGGTGTAAAGATTAGCCTCTAGGTTTCCGGCTAGTGCAGCCTAATGGGTACTGGGGCTATTCACTGAGACAGACTATAAAAGAAGATTATTAAAATGTGGGGGAAGATGATGTGGAAGAGAATGAGCCCATTTTGGGATGTTGACTTTAAGATACTGAGACATACAAGATGGGATGACCCAGGTAGCACTTCCAGCATGGCAGAGTAAGGATCTCTGAAAATCTGTTCCCCATAAAAACAATGAGAACATTGGAAATAATTGTCAAAATCAACTTTTTTTAAAACTATGGAAATTAACCAAAGGCTTGCAACAATTACAGAAGCTTTTATGCAAGAAAAATGGCTGAATCTCAGTAAGAACAATGAGCTCTGTGGCATTTTAACTTGCCATACTCCCATCACTCTCCTCCCAGCTCCATGGTAGCATTGAAAACCCACAGGCTCACACTATACAGTTGTAATGACCAGCAGCCTAGCAGACACTGGACGGGGCAGAGTGGGTTTGACTGGAGTTTCCCAAAGCCCCATCTCCAGAGAAATGTTATTATTTGAACTTTCTATCAGCTCCTAGGTAAAGCTCCATTCTTAGGGCTCGCCTTTGTTTGACCTAACTCAGAACCGCCCTCTGTGTGAGTCTCATCTCCAGGGTATTTGTGGGAAACAGTTAGTGGTAATCATTCAACATGGCAGCTGCCTGAGGCAGTGATACCAGTTGTAGCTAACAAGAGGTTGACCAAAAATCTTAAAAAGGGAAATGGGGGAATGTGATGTCCATTGAGGGATTTGAAAAGGCCCAACATATTCCTGAAAATCTAGAAGGCCATGCTCACATGCAGGGCTGTGCATATGCTCAGGAATGACCGAGAAGGCTCTACTCTCTTGCCTTTGGCTAATGTTGATGCTCTGTCCAAGTAGGAAGTAAAGACTAAGGCGGAGTACGCTGAAGCATGGAAGGCATATCCTAACATACAAGCAGAGCCCCCCAGCAAAGACTCAGAGACTCATTGATTCAGGGTTTTTGGGGAAATGTCTGTCTAATCATTAGCTGATCACTAAGCTAACTGAGTAGAGTCTTCCTTGGCTGCACACAACAAAGAATACAGACTGAATTAGTTCAAGAAAGTCACTCAACAAACAAGTTGGCTGGTGGGGTTGTAAAGTGGCGATGCCACTTTGGAAAACAGCTTGGCACTTCCTAAAATTGTTAAACACAAATTTACCATAAGATCCAGCAATTCCACTCCTAGGTATGTGCCCAAGAGAAATGAAAACCTAAGTCCACACAAAAAACTCATATGAATGTTCATAGCAAAATAACAGCAAAAAAGTAGAAACAACTCAAATACCCATCAACTGAAAAATGGATAGAACATATGGTCTATCTATACAAGGGAATACTGTTTGTCCATAACAAGGAATGGAGTACTGATATATGCAACAATATAAATGAACCTTGACACATCATGGTAAGTGAACAAAACAAGACATGAAAAGTCACATATTGTATGATTCCATTTATACTAAACGTCTGGAATAGGTAATCTAGAAAGACAGAAGTTTAGTGGTTGCTGGGAGCTCGGGGAAGTGGCTGCTACAGGGTATAGTGTTTCCTTTTGGGGTGATGACAGTATTCTAAAGTTATATAGCAGTGATGGCTGTATAACTTTGTGAATATATTTAATTGTATACTTTAAATGAATGAATTTTATGGCATGTGAATTATATCTCAATAAGGTTGTTACAAAAAATAAAAAGAATGAAATGATAAATTTCAATGTTTGGTATTTATAGGGAAGATAACTTCAGATGCAAGTTAGAAAATTTTCTGTCAATTATTTTTGGTTTTTTTTTGGTGAGGAAGATTAGCCCTGAGCTAACAGCTGTGCCCATCTCCCTCTATTTGATATGTGGGACACTTGCCACAGCATGGCTTGATAAGCAGTGCATAGGTCCGTACCTGGGATCCGAACCTGCAAACCTCGGGCAGCTGAAGCGGAGCATGTAAACTTAACCACTACACCACCAGGCTGGCCCTGTCAATTTTTTTAATATGTTGATCAATAGAAAATTTCATAACTGTCTTAGTTTGTTCAGGCTGCTATAACAGAATACCATACACTGGGTGACTTATAAACAACATAAATATATTTCTCACAGTTCTGGAGACTGGAAAGTCCAAGATCAAGGTACTGGCAGATTCTATGTCCAATGAGGGCCTGCTTCCTGGTTCTTCTCACTGTGTCCTCACATGGTGGAAGGGGCAAGGGAGTTCTCTAGGATTTCTTTTTTTTGTATGAGGAAGATCAGCCCTGTGCCAAATTCTGCCAATCCTCCTCTTTTTTTTTTTTTTTTTTTTTGCTGAGGAAGACCGGCCCCTAGCTAACATCCATGCCCATCTTCCTCCACTTTATATGGGATGCCACCATAGCATGGCTTGCCAAGCAGTGCATCAGTGCACGCTCGGGATCCGAACCGGTGAACCCTGGGCCACCGCAGCAGAGTGCGCGCACTTAACTGCCTGTACCACTGGGCCGGCGCCCTCTAGGATTTCTTTTGTATGGGCACTAATCTCATTCATGAGCGCTCCATCCTCATGACCTCCCAAAGGCCCACATCCAAGTGCCAACACATCAGGGGTTAGGATTTCAACATATGAATTTTGGGGGGACATGTTCAGTCCATAGCAATAATGGAATCATAGAGTACAATTTTTAAAAGAATATAAAAAATAAAGTTGAGGAGATATGGAGTCCAGGGATTCTGTGAAAAAATGGTTGCAGAAATCATCTTGGAGATATTATACATATGTCCCTGGTTTATACTGGCTTAAAGCCATCATGTTAGAGAACATGCCTCTATGTTCTCTATGTCAAAATATGTCAAAAGTTACATTGAAACCAGGCAAGAAATATTATTAATATAAAAAGAGCCAGCTAAGGAGATTAAAGCATATGGTCCTTTGCTGTTTCCCAAATTTCTAAATTTCTCAAAGTCATCTGGATAACAGAACAAAGCATAAAGACAGAGCAGAATCTAAAGGGAGCTATTCACAGTAATTGAAATAGAAGAATGTAAAATGCAAATAGTTTTTAAGGCATTGGTTCTGTGCTTTGAGAATGCTTCAAGGTTTTTCAAGAGAAGCTAGAGATGAGCATAGTTTGTAAGGATGAAGAAAGAGATTTAAATGAAAAAGAAACAACATTACTCGCCATGTCTGTGGTACATTCTAACCACTACTCAATTCTTTGGTCAATTATATGCATCTGTAAAAAAAAAAAAGCTAAAGAAAACATTTTGAGTGTGTTACTTTTTTATAAGAAATACATTGTAGCATCAAATAAATCAATCTCCTCATTGATTTTCACTGTCTTATATAATTATAGTGTCTCTATCTGCTTTGTCCACATTAGCGTCTTATTCAAAGTGGTGTTCATATCAATTCAAATCCTCTGGGCCAGCTACCCTGCTGGCATTTAAACAATTGCCAACCTTAAATACTAATATGAGAATTATCAAGAAGGAACAGACTGGGATGGTGATAGGTGAGTTAGCTTTTGAACAGTGGATGAAAAGCTGATATGTCCATGGTGAGTCTTTAAATGTAATTTTTTGAGAGGTGGGGGTAGGATAGAGTGAAAGAAAGATGGGCTTTGAAATCAGGCTCAGGAGAGAGAGTGGTTATATTCCTTAGCCTCTCTGTGTATATTGATTTTATTATCTGCAAATAAAAAAAAAATAGTATCTTCTTCAGAGAGATGCACTAAAGATTAAAATGTTAGTAAATACTCTGTGTGTACTTGGCACATAATAGTCCCTCAATCACTGTAGCTTTCATTATATCTGTTATTATGGAATCTTACTTTACATTATAACAATGAATATCATCAGAAAAAAGCAACATTGTTGTGACATTATAAAATGTCCAGATATTTATAAATCATTGTCATAAGCTTTGGCCAACACAGTTCCATGTTTTAAGAACTTGGCTCCAGCTTGCATGAGGAAAGGTGATGAAAAAAATAATAGTCTCTACTTAAATGCGGCACAGAGGTCCAGTCTCTATGAAACAGTGTTTTCCTCATTTTCCAATTTAAAATAAAAAGGAAAGATTCACCTCAAATGAGATCATATAACAACTGGTAGAATGAGAAAAATGAATAAAAAATGTCAAACTGTTTTGGACCTTCTCCTTTCACAGACGAAAAGCAGAACAGGGAAAAGTGATCATTTTTCAAATGACTACACTTACCGCTCAAATACGAATGGTACATATACCTAAATGCTCACAAGTATTTCACATTTATGTATGAAGTATTCTGGTCTTGCTATCCTACAGAGAAAAGTTAGCCACAGAATGCATTGGTGGTATATATTACAGCAAATTTTCATTAATATAATTTCCATTCTTCCCTGCCAGCTCAGAGGTGTCATGAGCTCAGCGCATCTTCATCTATTAGTATCCTAAGGGCACCCACAATCTCTGGTATGCTACAATACTGAATAAATATTGGTTGAATGAATGAGATAGATTGGGTGTGCTAGGAACACATCTGCCACCATGTTTCAGCAGGAAAGGATACAGTTTGCCCCTATACAAGCAGAGGCACGGACTCCCGCGTATCTGACGGCCCCACCAGACAAAAGCTCACTGGAGGTGATGGTGACAAAGGGATAGAAGTTCAAGTAACTGGAGTTACAGAAGGGGTGTGCATGTGTGTGTGTTTGTGTGTTAGGCAGGGATTGCAGGGTAGCTAACGAAGCCAGCTGCTTTAAGGCAAAACACCTAGAGAAACCACTCCTCTGACGATTCTAGCTAGGGTTGGATATGCAATTGAAACTTGGTCAGTTATAATGGTAGGGGAAGCTTTTCAGCCATGTAGCCAAAATAATTTTATGCTGGAGGAGTGAACTGGTAGGTCTTAGCGCAAAGGAGTTACATTATAGGTACATTTACCTTTTGAGCTGGATTTAGAACCTAACCTTCATTTAATTTGCATTTAATACCTACAAGCAGGAGACTGATTCTTGTTCCGTGGGGCCTCAAAAAATACTGATAGATTGGAAAGAATGATGCAGGCAATCAAGGTCACCTCTGCATCTTTTCTAAGAATAGTGTGCATGTCCATCTGCTGATGCAAGATTTAGATTAAAATCCAGTATGCATTACCTACCGTGTGCCAGGTGACATTTTATCTTGTTACCTCCTCCCAGGAAACAGTTTATTTATATTCATTAAGTTTACAGAGGCTGATTTATTAAAACAGAATGGAGTAAGTCCTTCAGGCAAACAGAGACATTTTATAATTCTCATCCATCATTTGTTCTCTATTAGGAATTTTAGAGTTATCATAAAGTCAGGAGGAGTAGCAAACACATTTACTGCATGCCAGACACTGCTTAAGACAGTTTACACAGATTATCTCATTTGATCTTCACAGCAACCTATTCCATAGGCACAATTATAATCCAATTTTGCAGATGTGGAAACAGAGCGAGAGATATTAAGTCATTTGGTCAAGGTCACACAGGTACTAAGCAATGCATCTAGGATTCAAAGCCAGCAGGCTGATTTCAAAGCAGCGACTCTTAACCGTCAAGCCATACTGTCACGGATCCCTGGGTTACTCACTACTGAGGGTTTCTGCTTTGTTTTGTCTTAAGTTTAGCACAGTAGTCTTCAAATTTTAATGAATTTATGAATTATATCAACCCAAATCAAGTTTTAGGATTTCCAGGGAAATTTTTGCCTTACTAGCTGACTTTAGAACTTAACCCTGGTAAGAAGCAATCTCACTGAAATTTGCAAAATCACAGCCAGCCTGTAAGGCAAGAGCAATGGCAGTAGAAGCAAGCCCTCCCTAACAGTGGGCTGGGATATGCCAATTATAGATAACTTATCTATTAATTAGGGCTCAGACATTTTTAGGTAACACTAGTCTGCCTGCTGTATTGCAGTTAGTACATAAAATTTAAGATATAAAAGAAATATTTGGATTATTAGGATTGTTGCCTTTACAGACAAGCCTTAATAACTCTTCATTCATTTATTCATTTGTCCCTCTCCTCTTTCTCGTCCTTCTTTCCATCTATACATCATTCATTCACTACTATGTGCTAGGTGTGCGGACAAAACAAAGCAAAATAAAACAAAACCCAGACATGGTCTTGTCTATGTGTAGCTTTTGCCCTTTAAATGAGTAAGGAGCGTCCACATTTCTCAGTACTGGTTTAACTCTTAGAAACATATGCAATATTAATCAATGGAACTAGGTCTTTTGCCTAAAACCACAGAAAAATTTAAGATGAATAGAATTATGTCTTGATATTTATATTTTAGAACTCTAATGGATAAAAATCCTGTACAAGATGAGGATTGTCAGAATCTTGATTGAATTTGGTAAATGCATTTGTTTGTCATCATGATACTTTCTTTTACTGCTAGATAATAGAAATAAAGTGTTTAGCTCTAAAAATGTCCATCTGTTATCAAGCTGGGGAGCCAATTGCACTTATCTGTAGTCTATTTTTATATTTCCATGCTTAAAATTTTCTTTAAAAGAATTCCTGGATTTTAACTTCTAAATGTTCCAATGATACAAATAGAATTAGACAATAGTTGGGTGCCCAAATGCTATTGTGTCCAAATGAAAACTTCTAAGTCATGAGTAACAGCAGAATATTATTAAATGAATCCTGTAGAAAGTAGAGATTCCAGGCCAAGAAGATGAGGAAACTCAACCTACATCTCATTCTGAAGGAAACACAGTTAGTTATATTCCCTCAATGCAATAAGGTAATGCTCATCTGAGAAGAGCTCATCTGATGGAGATAAGGATGTTGCCAAGTTTTAGAAAGACATCTTAATATATTTTAATTAGTTTAAATTTTATAAAGAATGTGTATTTTGTACATCCAGGAAAATGAATGTATGACTCATGGTTTCCATACAGATAAAAGAAAAATCAAAATCACCAATGAGCCTGTGAGCAAGTGTAATTATATAAGACTGTCTACCAGAGAATGCACTCAGGTTTATAAAAACTAAAAGACAATTTTGAGTGATTATGTTTTTATCAAAAGAGGCTTTTTCTGTCAAAAAACTTAAATTGTGAGGTAAGCAAGGTAATGACAATTTTAAACATATACGTGGTAACAAAATTTACAAATTTAATTTGAGTGTTTGTTTCACTAAATTATCTAATAAAATTTGTAACCTGATGGAAAGAGCTCTCTTTGAAAGATGAAGACACAGAAGAAAAGTAAGTTTTGTTTATTCCTCTTTAAAAAGGATTTCTGCATTTAATAAGCATGACCACTTACAGTCCACAAAATGTTGTTTTATACTTCTTTTTGCTACCTTCAGTTCCCTCAAGATTTGTGTAAATGCTTTCCAAATTTAGTAATGGAATGTCTCAAAAAATAAAAATTTGGAAAGGAAATATTAATATTGATAAAAAGGATGAAAATGAAGGTAAACAGAGAAGTGGAAAATCTGAAGAGCGAGAGCATGAAGCAAAGAATACATAAGTAGATGAGAAGCAAAATACAGGCATTCTTTAATTTACGTAAATATTAACTTTCCGAACTAACAAAGTAGGGAAAAAAGGTTGATAGTAATCTGAAGCGTCATATATAAAGAGAATTTCAACTTGGAGTTGATGATAGTTAGGAGCGTCCCTGACACGTTATTGTACTGTAATCCAGATCTAAATCACATTGTAAAGATGGGGACACAGAGAATACAAAGCTAAATTATTGAAGTTGCATATTTGAAGTCAGACGTTCTTGCCTTACACAGAAGAAACTTCTGAAGTCATTGAGTAGGTGGATCCCAAAGGACTAGAAAACTACTAAAAAAGAAAAATCACCTGTCACATGATAATTAAAATTACCTGCAGGCCTAGCATCCAAGGTGTACCACAATCCCTAGCATGCCATGGAGACAGCTAGTAAAATACCTCTTTTCTCACAAAATCTATTTTTCAGTCAGGTTTCTTGGTAATATTTTCCATGGAACTATATTTCCAACTCTATGTTGAAAATGGATTGATGAATGGCATTTTCTTTATTTTTAAAATGCCTTGAAAGTCAACATTATGGAATATATTTCTTTAATAACCCAAGGAGTCAGGGGATGAAAAAAATCAGACATGGGATATAAATAATAACAAGTGAAGAAAATATAATGAGTATAGAGATGGAGGAAAATTGAAGGGCAGAATTATAAATCCTGCAATTTTATCTCCACTTTCTCTCCTGAATGATGTTGAATGCAACAATTAACCTGGCACTAACCTCCACCCACACTTCCCATTGACTCAGTGGGAGCTCTTCACAGAGCTAAATTACGAGCTGCACATAACTCAAAATTGTTAACTTGCTCATTTATCACCTTTCCTATTCCCTAAATATTTTATCTCATCCACTAATGTGAAAGTTCCACTGACATCAAATGCAGATACTTTATACCTTAAAAGCAATAACCTTTATGTATATCCCATATGAAAATGAAATTTAAATCTCATTTCTATGCTTATATACACATATGAATCTTTGTCTTATGTCCACTAGTCTGAATGAAAGTGTCAATCACTATGTACTAACACATTATGAGGCTTAAAATCTATGGTGGGAATGTTGTACACCTAAAGACTTGGGGTAAGGAGAGGAAGATTCCTCCCACCTGGTAATATAATTTCTACATGCTCAGTCACATGTTCAATTTTTTTTCCCAGTCTTTTTCTCCAACTTTAAAATTGGTGTTGAGTAATTATAATAGAACTGACATAAATGACTCAGTGTATGCACCACCATTTAAATCCCTATAGCTGCTCTCTCTTCTCATCTAGTTTATTTTCTTCAAAACATTTCGACTGAATGAACATATCATTACTTCAAAACTCACCTTGGGGGGCCGATCCGGTGGTGTAGTGGTTAAGTGCACGTGCTCCGCTTCGGGGGCCAAGGGTTCGAAGGTTCAGATCCCAGGCATGCACCGACGCACTGCTTGTCAAGCCATGCTGTGGCGGCATCCCAAATAAAGTAGAGGAAGATGGGCACGGATGTTAGCCCAGGGCCAACCTTCCTCAGCAAAAAGAGGAGGATTGGCATCGGATGTTAGCTTAGGGCTGATTTTCCTCACAAAAAACAAAAAACTCATCTTGGAACGAAGAGGTTTTCTCAATAATTCCCTAAAGCCTCCCCTAACAAATATCTTATCCTTGGTATAATACCAGTATTTTGTTTACATCCTATTCACATCAAAATCTCTCATCTCATGGAGAACAGATTTGTGGTTACCAGAGGGGAAGGGGGGGGTGAGGGTGAAAGGCATGAAAGAGCACATACGTATGGTGACAAATGGCAACTAGACTTTTGCTGGTGAACATGATGCAGTCTATATGGAAGCCGAAATATAACAACGTACACCTTAAATTTACATAATGTTATTAACCAATGTCCCCTCAATAAAAAAAAAAATCTCTCAGGCCAGCTCTGGTGGCCTAGTGGTTAAGTTCAGTGCTCTCCGCTTCAGCAGGCTGGGTTTGGATCCCGAGCGCAGACATATACCACTCGTCTATCAGTGGCCATGCTGTGATGGTGGCTCACATACAAAATAGAGGAAGATTGGCAGCAGATGTTAGCTCAGGGCAAAGCTTCCTCAGCAAAAAAAAAAAAAAACACCTCTTATACTACTTAGAGATAAGATAAGCTACTACAATTAGTAGGAGTTCACAAAAGAGCAGAGTTATTTGGGGGTATATACAGTGACATTTTAGGAAAGATATAAGGTGTTAAGAAATCTCAAGTCCTCAATTTTGAACTTAGGCTACTGCATACTTTTCCTCCGTAGACGAACAACTCTTCTACAGCCGAAGTCAAAAGCCCTCAAGAAAAGTAATATATCTTTTCATGTCTGCCACGGTGAACATTGAAGAAAATGGCATTGAGTGTGTGAAGGCCTGTTCCTATGGTCTCAGAATGGATCTGTTCTCTTCAGATGTGAATAGAACATCATCAGTTGACATGGATAATTTTGACTTTCTATTATATCTATTTAGAACTTGTAACCATTTGTCTATAATAAATTTTAATATACTATTTCAAGAAAAACCTTATCTCACCTTCCTGCTCAGAAAGCTTAAAAAGCCTTCTGAATAAATCCTGTACTCTTTAGGGGGACTCCCAGAGCCTCCTACAGTTCCTGCCATTCTCCTTCCCTACCAGCCTCTTTCTAGTTTTAATATTTTGCTACTTTCTTCATGTCTTCCATGTTCCAGTCAAGTGGACTGTTCCAAAGATAAAATACATGCCATTGTTTCCTGACGCTGTACATTTACACATTCTGTTCAGTTCAACTGAAATGTCTTTCAGTCCAACCTCCACCTAAAAATTCCTCCTGTTTTTAAAGACTCAGCATAGATGCCATCTTTTTCATGATGCCTTCCATGTTCCATGTAATACTTTGTTCATAAGTCTTGCATGTTGTGGCATTTACTATGTTGTCCCCTGTTTTGCAGATAATTGTGATAGCTATAAGCTCCTGCAGGGCAGGGTCCACATTTTATTTATCCTTTTCCTGTCATTCTCAATAGAATATAGTAGAGAAAAAACATAGTTGAACTAATTTTCCGTTGTAAAATGTATTTAAAATGAAGATTATCTGCTAGGAAGTATGGTTCTTTTACTTATTCTTTTCTTCATTAATGTTTACTGAACATCAGTTATATGCCAAGCAAGGAGTATACAGTGGAAAACCAAACATTGCCCTCTGCTCATGAAATTTACAATCTAGTATTATAACATAGTGTAATATAAAAAGCACTGGACTGATTGTCACCTGGGTTGGAGTCTGAGCCCTGTTCCTCACTAGCTAGGAAAAACTGGACGGTTGACATAATCTCTCAGGATCTCATTCTCCACTGTTGGTTAGATTCCATGTTCTTTACCATCCTTTTTGGCTCAAAAATATTCTATTTTATTTTGACTCTGGATAAAAACATTTGGTGGATTCAACTTGTTCAATAATCTATGTATCAATATCAATGCTGTCCTTTTTTGTAAGAATTAAATTGCTCTCTTTCTGTGCAGATCAAATACAGAAATAGCACATGTGGATATTTACTAAGTAATATCAAATAGTCACAAAGAAATAGAAATCAGCTCCAAACAAATATTTTAGTAGGCCTAGTACAATTTACTAAAAGATTATAATAAAAAATATAGGAATAGTATGTATTCTTTAAACAAATGATGGCCATATTGGAAAATCCTGGCCAGGAAGTTCCCAGAGTTTTGAGTGTTCCCTCCATCCATGTTTACTCGGTCAGGCAGTCATGATGGAGGAGACGACATTCCCCGAATCAGGTCAGTGCTCTAGGAAGGAACTGAGGACATCAAATGATAGCTAAACTATAGAGTGTCATGATTTACTTTAACGAATATTCAAGAAAGTAATTCACAAAGCTACTCACAGAGTCCACAGTTTGGTATTTAAGGGATTTGAGAGTACAAGAACTTACATGGCTGAAACATTATCAACTCAGGAGGAGAAAATCCCTCAAAGACTGACTAAATCTGGACCTTGATCCACTTTTATCAGCTCCATGCAATAGTTATTTCAAATATTCTCTACTCTTCTCAGACCCACCTTGATCCTAGCACATGGCCTTGCTTTCTATATCATCGAAATCATAGAAGCATCCTCCTCTTACCAAGACCTATCTTGCCACCTATTCTCCAGATCCCCTCCTGCCTTCTTGGTACCCATATGACATCTATTGTTGCTTCTCCTTATCTTCAGCCCTCCATCTCTGCTAGCTATTTCTCCCCAGTGTTTAAACATGCCCAAGTCTCTCCTTAAACATACCATAAATGTTCCATCTTTGGAGGTCTTTTCTGAATCCTCAGATTGGTTTAGGTTTTATTGGTTTAGGTTACTCATTGCACCATGTACTTTCCTTAATAGTATTTTTAACCACTCTAATTGAGAAATAATTCCACAAATACCAATAATTCCAGTAGGGTACTGCTAGTCTTGAATACTGCTTTATCTCCAGTGCTTAGCACAGTGCTTGGTGCATAGTAGGCACTTGACAGGAAGCCACAGAATGAATGAATGAATGAATGTAGTCTCTGTCTCTCTGTCTCTCTGTGTCTCTGCCTCTGTCTCTTTGTCACACACACGCGCGCACACACACAAACTCTTCTGAAGCAAATGGCTTTCATAACTACTGGTAATAAAATTTCCTCCTAAGCTTTAAAAGAAGCAGCAGGAAGCTTATTCTTTGAGTATTTGGGGAGTTGTGCAGGAAGGAGTGGTACAGAGACAGAAGAAAAGAAAAAGCCCAGAGTAGTGGTCACGATTTCCTATGAATTGCTGAAAATACACAGTCACCCACTCTCCTCCTGGGAGGCCTTCACCTGTCTTCTCCAGGGACTAGGAAAAGCAAGTACCTTAGATGCTGCCACTGCTTATTAACTGAACTGAAAACCATCCTGCCCTACATTAAAGCTCAACTCCTGTCTTTTTGTATTATCCTTTTGTTACATAATTATTTGTGATAATGTATGGCAACAATTCATTTGCAGAGTTCAAAACTGACTTCAGTATAGAAATTCGAGAATGAATATTTGTGCGCACATGCACGCACACACACATTTAAAGTAGACAGTAAAGTAGTAGAAATTAAAATAAAAATACTAGTAGTCTTTTGAGATAGAGACAATTTCCATGACCCTATGTCAAATACAAATTTGACACTGATTGTAGTTGCAATAAAGATAAGACCAGTAGAGAGCACTACATGCACTAACTTTTCAAATATTCTTTCAAATACTGACATTTAATGAAAAAATATTATTTCTCATTTTAAATTTTACTTAGATTTTTCTCCAATTAATGAATCAATGTGTTATTTTTATTTGAAAAACAGCATACTTAAACATCTCCTTGTGTTTTCATTGTATTCCTATCTCATTCCATTTGGTGGAAATAAAATATTCAATAAAACAAATATCCAAAAGTGAATTTGTTAGGCTTTTCATTTTTAACTTTCTTTTAAACATGTATACTGTTAGCTTCTTAGTTGAAACACATGGTTATCATTGTTCACTTACTGGATTGCTGGGTGGTGAATCATGCCACATATATATATATATTTTTTGGTGAGGAAGATTAACCCTGAGCTAACTTCTGTTGCCAATCCTCCTCTTTTTGCTGAGGGAGACTGACCCTGGGCTAACATCCGTGCCCATCTTCCTCTACTTTATATGTGGGATGCTGCCACAGCATGGCTCGATAGGCAGTGTGTAGGTCAGCACCCGGGATCTGAACCCGTGAACCCCAGGCTGCTGAAGTGGAATGCGTGAAATTAACCACTACACCACCAGGCCGGCCCCTCATGCCACATATTTTAAATAGGAAAATAGTCATCAGTTTATGGCAACTTGTTTTTTTTTAAAATCACTTGGGCATTTCAGGTTTTAGAAACTCAATTAAACAGGACATTTCTATAGATAAGAGGTATCAATCAGCATGTGATAGAATGTACACAATGCAGGAGGGATAGAGTGGTCACAGTATTATAATCTGGAAGCATGTCATTGCAAATAGCCACATCAGCACTGGATTATACAAAAGGACAGGCCATAACTGAGTGGAATTCATGTTCATAAAGATGATATAGGCAAGAAAGATTTTCATTCGTAGCACACTGTTTGAGTTAGAAAAAAACCTAGAAACAACCTGAAAGTACATCTATAAGAGGCCTATTCGATAGAATTTTATGAAGCAGTTAAGAAGGATTATATAATATATATGTATTGACATGAAAATATCACTAGATAAAATAATCAAGGTGTAAAATATGGTGCATAATATAATGTTATGTGAGTTTTAAAAAAGATTTGTGCACATACTCACACACACATATATATGTAGATATATATAAAATTTCTGGAAGAATGCACTAAAAAAATCCCTGTTAACATTGGTTACTTGTGGTGAGTGAGTGGGCTTTTGTAATACCCTTTGAGAATGGTTTCCCATGTTCATTGTCTTGCGCTTAAAATTTCAAAACAAAAATCCTTGTTAAAAAGAGAATATGTAAACCACATAAAAGATTTAATAGAATAATTTACTTGCTTGTTCTAGATACAAGTGGCAGAGATTTGCTTACTCTCTCCATTTATTTGAGATCGTTTTGATTTGGGGTCTAGACAAAAATATTTGTTCTGCTTGATTTGCCACTACTAATCTATGCAAAATTCCAGGTGACAGGAACCTAAAGACATTTACAGTTAAAACCATCTTCATTTGTCTCTTTTTTCTCATTCTAGCTAAATCCTCAAGAGGCCAAAGTAAAGTCATAATTGGATTTATTATGTGAGTAAATGCTTTGAGTGAGAAGTAAAATAAATCTTTCAAAAAGGGAACTTCTCAGAGACACTGTATTTCAGGAAACAGATCTACCTTGCATACCTGCAGACTTGAGGAATGGCATAATAAGATTACCAGCAACAGAAAGGTCCACCTCCATGGCAAGGGATTAAGAGTTCATCCAGGACCAGAAAGGCAGGGAGGGCAGAGAAAGTGAGCCCATGGAGCTTGGTTTAACAGAGCATAAATTGATCCCACTGATAAGGTTTAAGAAAAAGATATTTTATGCTTCAGGTTGGGCCCAGAAAGATCATATTTAAATGCAAACCTATTAAAATTGTGTAATTTTTCCTTTAAATTAGAGCATTGGAGGATGAAATGAGAGTTTAGAACTCTCTTCTGAATGTGCTGTCCATGCTCATGTTGCATTTTGCTCTTAAACTTGCTAATTACTGACATGAATGTCCCTCAGCACACCTAGAGTAAATTCTGTAATGGGCCTCAATTACTGCACTCTGTCACAGTCTGGGAAGAATTCGAAGACGGCCTTTTCATCTGTGTCTCTCTAATATCCTTAATTAATTCCATAGTACCAGAATTAGAGAGAAATAAATAAGTTGAGCTGGATTCAAAAAAATAAAAGACAGGAATTGAGATGCTTTTCAAGAAAACGCCATTTAAACCATATTTTAAATGAAGCTAAAGTCACAAACAAGCCTTGACCATCGTTAGTGTCCTTTTCTAGGATCAAAGTAACAATTCTCTCTTCAGCATGGTAAGATTCTCTACCAACATAAACACCCAATAACTATAATGGTCATGTCCCTCCTTTTTCTTTAGTTTCTCACGAAATCGCGTAGAAGATCCTGGTCCACTTGGTCAGCAATTTTTTGATTCAAAATTGCGAAGAGTAGCTTTCCGCTCAGAGGTATAACATTTTATTATCCACACACAAGAAAGAAAATATCTCCAAGTTTCTTCTGAAAGTGAACATAAACTGCGACCAGGAACCCTTCACAGAATCCAGACTTGCCCTTTTTTTTGTACATCTTTAACACATACAAATTTATAATATCACTTATTCTTGCTGATACATCATTTTGTGATTAGTTCTATGCCTTTTTCATTGATGCTTCTGTTTTCTTTCCAAATATTTTCTAAACTCCTCAAAAATAACATGAATGTCTCCTATTTCTTCTAACTCCATCCCAGGTCCAGCATCCTAGTCAGTACTCCATCAAGAACAGTGTAGATTTGTTATTTTAAAAAATTTTCTAAGTACAATGTCACTTGTTTTCTGACCATTCTAAAGCAGCCTCCTCCCCTGCTGCATATTTCATCACAACTTCCTATTTTATTTTCTACTTGGACTTTGTGGTGTGCTGGTAAATGTTTAACAACTGGCTTTCCAGAGGAAAAAAGAAACTTCAACGCTGTATACATATAGTATTTGCCCATACCCGTGGTGTAAATACTCCCACCACGGCCAATCTAAAGATACCAATGTGATGTCACTGAAAGTGATGTTAGGACAAGATGCACATAATTGGGTCTCAAATAACAGTGTGAACAGGCTTCAGGATATCCCTGTTTGTGATCCTTACCACTACCTAAGATCATCTGGTTTATTATTTATTTGAATTTTATCTGTCTTCCTTTATAAAAACTCAGCTCCATAAGGAAAGGCACTTACTTCTTCCATGTTTACCACTGAATCTCTCTAAGCATAGAACAGTGCCTGGCATAAAATAGGTGTGTAATAAACATTTGTTGAATAAAAGCCTAATTTTTGACTCAAAATTGAATATGTTAAATTTTTTAAGATGCAATAGTAATAAAATATTTTTAAAAACCATTAAAGGCTGTGGGTTCTAAAAGTTGGGAAATATCTCCTGAGTAGATGTGAGAAAGAGAGGAGTCTAGTATCACTTTTAAAAATCATTTTATCTTCCCTGTCTTGTATCTCTCAGGCTTTCCCAATGGTGTAAATGTGAGGTCAGGATGCAGAAAGAAAAAGAAAATTGTAAGCTTTGAATTTAAATTTCATTATAAAAAGATCAATCATAACTTCCAACTGTGAAAACAGAAAAATGTTCATTTCAAAATGAAACAAAAACATCATTTTATATTCTATGAGTTAAATAGGCATAAATAAAACCCCTAGGACCAGAAAGACTTGGCGCTTATTAGACATGCTATTGCCTATGGCAGAATCAAAGTTAATTATTATACTTAGGATTTGCATGATAACTGGTAATGTAAAATAATGCAAATAAGGCCCTACAACTGAGGAATAATTATTCAGATTTCAGACTTCCCTCTTTCAAAGTTCTTTTTTACTTCTTTTGGAAGAAATAAAAAATAATTAGAATTGACTTTTTGTATTTTTATTTTATCTTTAATTTTCTAACATCCAACTCTGACTTAGTAACTCTTCATTTCATTCTCATGTTAGTAATTTTTAACGTAGATGCTACAAATTTTTTTCTTAGCCCAGATTGTGTTTGTACATTTCATTGTATGATGGGCACAAAGTAATTCATGAAAAGGCTCATTACATTTCTGTTAATTATATTATCTTTCACAACCTGACTCTCAATGGCCCTCTTTGGGCTTGTTTTTCTTATACTCCAAATTCAAATTGCCTGTTTGACCCAAACACACACCATATCCGCTCTCCCATCCCTGGCTTTGCTCTCCTGCTCCTCCGAATGCCATCTCCCTATCTCTGTCTTTTGTAATCCTGACATTATTCTAGACCCAATTCAGTTGTTGTATTATTCATTGTTTGCACAGTACTTAGTCACTAACTGATCTCTTTCTTGTGTATTACTTTGTTTATTGTCTCTCTCCCCTGCAGAATATAAGCTAGGTGAGAATAGGGCTTTTTCTTGCTCCTTGCAACATCCCAATGCCTAGAACAGTGCCTGGCATATGTTAAGTACATTATTTGTTGAATGAACAGACAAATAAGTAGTTATTAAAACAAATCTAAGGATAAAATAAATTTAGTACCATTCTCTATTTATGATGATTTAAAAAAAAACCCACAAACATTTATATTCTGAAGTATAGGTTGACACTTCATCTTAATCCAGTGCTATTTTGACAAAGCTGTGAGAATTAAGGAAGATAATGTGATACCTTGAATCAGTCAAAAATAATTTCTAACACCCCAGGCTGGAAGAATTCCAGTTTGAAGGCGCTATTTTCCTCATAGGAAACTGTGCTTATTATACTCCATCTATAATCGAACTCAACTCATTTTCTCGCTATGCTAACGCTTTGTGCAAACCTTCTCTTAATTTTGTCATATAATTCAAAAAGATTCAATTAAGTGAAACAGACCTTAACATAGCTTTGAATGAATTTTCTAACAAGAACATATTTTATATTTCAAGGTAGGTGTCATTTTAACGTTAACCTATATTTATGTAGAACAGAACCAGTATCATAGTTCTTTTCTCCTTCGACCTAAATTTCCTCCATACATTCCTCTCTTTGAGTATATATCTCAAGCCTAACAAAAAAAAAAGAAAAAGGATCTATATACATGGGTATATATATACACACATACCTAGAACTCTGAAATAAAAGGCTGAAATCACTAATCTTCAATAACACAAAATGAAGTGTGTTTCCTAATGAGAAGCAGAGGAGCTCTTGAACACAGGTGTGACTATTCTTAAGCAAGTCACTTAACCTCTCTCAGTTTCAGTTAACTTACCTATAAAATGGGATAGCAGTACCTACTTTTCTGGGCTGAAAAGAGGAGGAAAGAGAAACCAAGCTAGCACCAAGCACCACCTGGCATATACAAAGTGCTCAACAAGTATTTATTTAATTAATAAATTCCATTGAAAATGGAACTAAATTACTGAACTAAATTACTATATGACATTTAATAAAAAATTGTAGTGCTTGTGTAACCAAATAACCAAAAGTATAATCACAGGTGTTTTAACAATTCCCTGATTAATACACAACCAACAAAGCGACACACATATGAATAGATCGAGTATATGGACCTTGATGAAACACTGTGGTTGTCCAGGCAATTATTCAAGAGACCTAAGTATGGTCACATCTACCGATGCAAAAGAAGAGATTAAGGAAATGTTCTTATGTCTCTGCATGTCTCAAATAAGAATTCACAAATGTTATTGGACAGTAGTTAGCTGTTCATAAAAAACAAATTCTAACAGATAATGAATTATCTAGTATTCATTTTCTACACCTGTGTGGACATAAGCTAAAGGCATTGAACTTGCCCCTACTAGAAACAACAACTGATGAGTATATGGTGATTTGTGCTCCCTCTTACTTTCTCTTTCAGTCCTCACAAAAACTCTATAGAGTCAACACACAGAGAGAATGATAGAGCAAATTTTCACTTAGGGAGCTCAAAGTATAAGCTCAGAAACATGCTGTTAAATGTCTGGTGCTGGGGATACATCAGAAAAGAAAAAGACAAAAAGCCTACCTTTGTGGACCTCACGATCTGGGATTTGTATTGAAATAGGTACAATTTTGGCTTTTAGACTTACGAATCAAGCCGCTCAAATGCATATTCATAAAAAAGTGTGTTTTAAAAGAACTCCATTAGTGGCCAGGGGATTTGTATGTTCTTTTCATCCTCAATTACTGAATGAGGTTTGATATTCTGTGCAAAACCTTGGAACATACTCTGCTGTTATTGTGCACATTCAACTTCTTTCTGTTGTTTGATTTAGGGGATGTGAATAATGCTAATCAACCAGAATTGTTGCTTCTTCCTCTTGCCCACAGCACTTCCTTTCTATGGCACTTAGAGCACTTATTGCATGGAATTCTCACAGCTTCTCATTTTTTATCTCCCAACCTCAACTGAGCACTGTCCAGGGAGAGGGCCACATCTTACTAATCTTTGCAGGGCCAGCTCCTAGCACAGTGCCCGCCCCACAGTTCAGGTGGGACGTATATTTGTTGTATGAAGAAATTTGTATAAACTTTACCATCTTCAAAGCACATTCATGTGCCTGACCTCATCAGATCCTCAGTGGCATTGCAGTGAGATTGAAGAATTAGTCCCCTTATTTTACAGAATCTCAGTGAGATTGAAGGTTATTAATCCCCTTATTTGACAGATGAGAGAACCAGGGATCAGTGAGAGATTACTCGATTACTGAAGAGCACATAAGTAAGACTTGCATTTCAAGATCAGGGTTTTTCTGAAACACTAAATGAAAACATAGGCATATTAAACTAGTATTTTAGGTATATCTTTCTGGTGTGTTAGGTGGATGGCCACACATCTTTGACTTCCTCAACCATTGGTGAAACCTTGCTTTTTTTTTTCCAAATGTAGACCACAGGATGGAAAAGATCTTCAGAAACCGCCCATATTATAATCAGAAGAAAATGACATATGAAGAGGGTCAAAAGGTACAAACTTGCAGAAACAAAAGATGACATAGATTACATGTAAATATTTTGCTGCAAAACGGTGTCTGCCTTTAAGAGTTTATTGCTAGCCCAAACAGCTCGTCTCTGTCACAGGGAAGGGGATGGAGGCAGGCAGCTTTGTCATTTCCGATCCTGAACCCACAGTCGTCACCATTCTACTTATACAAAATTTCTCTGTGCTTTTAAATTTATTAATCAGGAAATAAGAGTCCCTACACTGGCAAGATAGTGAAAGCAGTCTGTTGGGGTAAAGGGGTCACAGCCAGTATTTGAAGTTTCTAGTAACGGAATCCTTATCAACTGACTCTAAAGCTACCCTTTTAATAACATCATCTCCCCCTAGATTACAGGCTACAGGAAG
This sequence comes from Ceratotherium simum simum, assembly GCF_057802395.1. Taxonomy (NCBI): domain Eukaryota; kingdom Metazoa; phylum Chordata; class Mammalia; order Perissodactyla; family Rhinocerotidae; genus Ceratotherium; species Ceratotherium simum. The sequence continues at coordinate 39,382,590 of NC_141924.1, forward strand.
GCAGGGACTGCACTGAATCCCCAAGTCAGGCCATGACACATGGCACGTAACATTCCCAGCTCCATTCCTGTCACACGTGTTAATCAATCATTAAGTGGCAACTCTGAGTAACCACTGGTTATAGATCAACCTGAAAAACTGCTAGGTACATGTTTATCAAACTTCGTAGTAGGAACTTCTCTTCCTGTTTTTTTATTTAAAACCATTTTTCAGAAGTTTGCTTTTAATGTTAATTATTTTCTAGGCAATATACTCAGCTCCTTAATGGACACCTAGTGATGGAACCCTGGCCTTGAGTCAGTTATCTTGTAAACTGTTATAAGTCAACATTCCAAAAACCTTTAACAGAAATTAACAGCAACTATACTTAAATCCCAACATTTCTGACCCTAGAAGCATTTTCTCTCTAAAAGGGATGGGATTACTGGGTTGACAATTTCTCTTAATCTGAAAAAATTTATCTCCATCTGCCTTCCCCATGTCCCCCTTTGGATCTTTTCCCTTCCCCCAGACACACGTATACTCTGACCATTTTATTTGAGTGGAAAGTTGAAAGAAAGCAACACGCCAGCTACACCCGCCCAGCGCTCCTTGGGGTGGAATAGCCAAGTTCTGGGGCAGAGCCCTCGACCCCAGAGCTGGCGATGCAGTCGCTCTCCGATACCTGCTCAGCTTCACGCCGCATCTGAAGGGCCGCCCGCCGCGGAACAGTTGCGTCTCCATCTGGCTGCCAACTCACCCAAGCTGTCTTCTCCTCCACCACCACCTTCCCTCCTTCCCCCTCCTCCCCGTCCTTTCCATCTTCCCTCTCCACCCCGCCCCCAATCTCCTCCTCTTTTTCTCACTACAAGCGGTTGCTGATGCTGAAGCCGAGCGTCACTTCGGCTCCCACGGCAGACATGGCGACATTGACAGTGGTCCAGCCGCTCACTCTGGACAGAGGTAAGGGAACGGCTCGCCCGCCAGGCCACTGCGTCCCCCGCGCCTCTCCCTCTGCCCCTGCCAACTCCCACCGGGACAGCCGGACGCGCTCGGGCACGGGGAGCAGGGCAGCGGGGACGACCGAAGGAGGCTCTCGCGCCGACAGCAGGATACTTTCTTCCCCTTTCTCTGCCCGCCACGTCCCCGCTGCCCCTTCGCGGTGCACTCGCCGGCCCAGGGGTGCCTTCGCCGGGCTCTGGCGCCCCCACCGCCACTCCCAGCCCCTCGCCGGGTCGCCTCGGGCCGCCGGCTTTGTTGGAGCGGATGCGCGGGCACCGCTAGGCGCCCGGGGCTCGGGGTTGGAGAGGGGCAGGGAGGAAGCTCGCCGTGCCGGGCGAGGGCGCCTGCAGCCGGAGACCGGGGAAGCCTGGCGAGGGAGCCGCCTGCCAGCCAGCGCGGCCGCGGGGCCCAGGAGGAAGGAAGTTTGTCCCGGCGCCGGGGGCGATGGTCGGTCCCGCAGCGGGTGCCCAGGCAGCCGCCCGGGGGCGGGCAAGGTGCACCCCAGGGTGGCCTGTGCCGGGACGCACGGCTGCTGGGCTGCCGCGGCGGGGAGCTGCCCTCGGCCCAAAGGGCAACGCGCAGCGCTGGCAGCCGTGCCCGGGCCCGGGGCGCGCGTCGCGGCAGCCGAGCCCGGCTCTCTCCGGCTGCGCGCCCCGAAGGCGGCGGGGGTCGCGCCTGCCCCCGCCGCCGGCAGCTCTCTGGCAAAGGCAACTCAGTTTCTCCGGCCCCTGCCCGCCTCGTTCTCTCCCAGCCCGGTGCCACCGCGGTGCCCGGGCTGCGGAAGGCGCTGGGACGCAGCGCAGCCTGGGTGGAAATTCAACTTCTGACCCGCGACCCTGTGCGTCCTGCTCTCCTGCTTGAACGCGGAAGCAGCGTTTGCTTCCTCCCCAGGACCTCCGCAAGCCTAAGGAGGGAATCCTCCAGTGTGATCCGGCCCTCTCTGGTGCAGCCGTGCGGGGTTATACCTGTCCCTGTGTGTCCGGGTTTCCCTTCTGGCTGGCGACGTCCAGTTCTGAAGGCGCTGGAGTCCCACGACTCTGCCGCGGAGGACACCTGCTCGTCCCGGTCCGCAGGGGCCGGATTTAGGACCCTGAGTGGCCGTTTGGAAATGGTGTGCTCAGACGAAAATGATTTAGTCCGATGTATCTCTAAAAATATTCTTTCTAGCAGATCAAACTGGCCTGTGGGGCAAGGCAAAAAAGCATCCTGCTGCGAGAACAGTGGAAAAGCCAGTGAACTCTGTGAGGTTTTTAATTTGGAGAGGTTGTGGGTGACTTGAATGCAATCTGTTGGCTCCAGAACACATGTTATGTGGTGCCCGTACAACCTTACTTGGCGTAAGAGTTGAAAAATAAAAAATAATTGATTTTATGTTGGGAAATGTTGATTTGCAAGCTAGTAAATTAATAACAGTAGTTAAAGAGCTCGGAAATGCATTGTATAATCCATGATTTCACCCCAATATCATCATCTACACTAAAGCAGGATAAATCCATTGCCACTAAGAGCCAAACAGATGGCAAGCTATTAGAAATTATGGATTTCCCACGTATTTCTGTTTTAGTGTAATGAGCTCTTATATTGTCCCATTACTAAATCAGTCTTTAAACCTCTCAAGTAAAACGACTACATTAGGAGGGGAAAAAACAAACTCAAAGAAAATTGCATACTACTACTACTAAAAATATTTCACTTTTGGGGTTTTACCTCAGCGCTTAGATGCCTGGCTCAGTTGTGGGTAGGAAGTGCAATCAGACCAAAATCTATTCTTAAAGTTTGTTCCTGTTCACAACCAGTCTGCACCTGTCCTTCCCAGTGTGATTAGGTCCATGCAGAAAGTAGCTCAGGAGGCAATCTGAGTGAGACTATGGATGGATTTGAATCAATCCACCAGCAGCTCACTGCAAAGTCCGTAATTTACAGATGATGGATTATTGGCGTCATTGCTGTGCATGAAGTCAATATATATAAATATTTTTTTCTCTACCTTATAAAAATGATTAATTAATTGATTAATTGCATCATTAAACCAATGAAAGAAGGGGTTCTGGAAAATTTCCTACAAAAAAAGAAAGCCTTTCAAAAGAGGCAGCCTGATGATACTTACCTGGGTCCTAGTGGTAACTCAGATACTCACTTCGGATGGGTTGGTTAGCCTCTTTGGGCATCGGTTTTCCTCTGTGCCACATAAGGAATTTAGATTAGATGATTCTGACACTGTGCAGCTTTACCAGTCTATAATTCAATTAATTAAAATTAGGACTCAGTTTCTGGCTACCTACCGGAAGATTTTCCAGATCACTCCCTCTCCCAGGTTGTTTTGGTGCCCTTTGATGTGTTCTGAGGCTACCCAGTGCTTTGGCTCCATCAAAGCATTTCTCACACTCTGTTGCATCTGTCTCCTCATTGAATGGAGCTCAAGAGACCATTTCTAAATTCATCTTTGTATTCTCAGTGGCTGCCATAGTCCCTGACTCACAGTAGAAGATCAAAAATTAATGTAAGTCAGTATAAGTGAACCAAGGACTGCAGTCACTTAAGCACTGTTAAAATATAGGATGTAGCGAACTGAGGTATGGCTCATAGATGCACAACATTTTGGCCCTGGGAAGGATGGCAGGGAGAACATAGGCCAGTGGTTCTTCAGCTTTCTTTTCCCCTCTACACTTGATGGATTCCCATCAGTAACCATAGCTCACCAAGGCTGTGATTATTAACCAAGGGGGATTGTGGCAGGTGGGCAAAGGAGAGAAAGGAAAGAAAATACCTGACAAAGTCTCCCCAGGGCATCTCAGCGAACCTGGATACATAATCCACAATTTGAGAGCTGCTGGTTCTTTTCTCACATCTTCATTTTTCAAATGAGAAACATGAAAGAAGCAATGATAAGAGATATTTTCAAGGTTACTCAACTAGTTGGTGGGAGATTTTATTCCAAAATCTAATTTTTCTTGTTTGATGCCCTTTGGCACATAAACTGATTCATCTGGAATCTTGAGGACAAAGGTTTTAAGCAAACAAATCAAAGCTATGGATTGAAATGAAGATTTACTCCCCCCAGAATTCAAAAGATATTATCTGAAAATAAGAAGCTCAGAAAATCTGCACTGGCTTCTTGGATCTTGTCTGGCAAGCAAGCCTTTGCCAGGACCAGGCTGGGCCCTGAAAGGATGAAGAGAGTGACTTCAGGTTTTCACTGCTCTGTGCTCATCCTAAATTCTTTTCCATCTGCCATTAAGACTTCAGATTAATCCTGCGGAGGCCTCTGGGTGGCAATGTCCAGAGTAGGTTCCTGTTCAACCTGGTCCCAGTCCTTGGGATCCTTCATTTACTCACTGGGTGTCTACTATAAGCCTGACTCTACTGAGGGATTGGTATACAATGGTGAACTAACCAGATGTAATTCTTGTCTTCATGGTAATTAGAACCTTCTGGGAGAGAGAGAGATTAAACACACACACAGACACAAACAATTCATTCATTCAATAAATATTCATTTATTAAATAGATACAGTATATATATGCATTCATGTATACAAGATACTATAGGAATACCAAAAACAAAGTTTTTACTTTTATGATCCTTAAGAGTCTAGTGGGGGAAATAGATAATAAGCAAGGGATTAATTAATTAACTCAACAAATAAGTATTGAGTGCCAGCCTTATGGAAAGCACTGTTTTAAGCAATGTGGTACTGCTGATGAACGAAATAGATAAAGTCTAATGGAGTTTACATGCTAATGAGAGAGTCACACAGTGAACGCATCCACATACAACTACAAGTGCTAGTGAGAAAAAATAACACTGGATCAAGGAGAGTTCTGGGGGCTGCTGTTTTCCATATGATGGTCAAGGAAGGTCCTCCCTCCTGAACTGATGACATTTGAGAAGAGACCTGAAGAAAGTGAGGAAGCAAACTTTGCAGATCTCTGGGGGAATGTGCTCAGGAGAGGGACCTCACACGCGCACCCTGGGAACATCAAGGATGTCAGCGGAAAACGTGAGCGCAGGGGAGAGTGGTGGAAAATGGAATGTGTGAAGTTAGTCGTGAGGGGCCAGAGGATATAACTTATAATCAGGAGTTTAGATTAGTTGAAAGTATAAAGTGCTCTGCAGACAATAAACAGGACATGAGGATAGAGAATAATGGAGAAGGACCAATTTAGACAGTGTTCGTCAAGGAAGGCTCAATGAGAAAGCAAAATTTAAACTGAGTTCTGATGTATTAATAAGATCCTTAGGAAAAGCATTCTGGATAAAGGGAAGAAGGCACAGAAAAGCAGTCCCACACGTACAACTTGGCTACTATTCTGTGAATACATCTTTAACCAAGCAAATGATTGAAAAGAAAAATTACCAAGAAATAGAAACACTCCAAGCATGCATCTTGGGGGTAGAAATTCGGTTATAAGTATACCAAGATAATCTGTAGATCAGCTTTTTGCTTGTTATTGCTAGGCTAAAACCTCATACAATTAGATTTTCAAAGATATACTGAGCACTGTAATTTACATGTCACTGTGCATAAATCTACATGTTGAACTCAAGTGGTCATAATATGAAATATATGCATTTTCAGTCTCATATTTTATATTAGACAGTGATGTAGAAAGTAGTACCTGTAATTTACCCTTGTGGCAAAGAGGAGATATGGATAAGGACATTAGTGTGGAATCTTCTCTTTCAGAATTTAAAATGTTCACTGCAATTATTCCCTATATCAGATGTTAGTTTGCCCAGATTTTAATCTCTAACACCCGGAATGACCTTCAGCTAAAGACAAGAGAACAAAGCAGGGTGCAGTCAATGACACTTAACACCTTCTTAACAAAGAACACAGGCACACTTCACAAGAGCAAAGACTTCCTGGACTGAGGCACTTTCTTAAGTACAGTAGCTCCAACTCTCCTTCACTTCCCATCTCAAGGTCAGAAAAGATAATACAGCCGACTTCTTCAAAATTTCACTTCTGCTTACCTTTTCCCCCTAATTTTAAGCAGAATGCCTTTTTGAAAAAATCATGGCTAATAAAGAAATAATACAAAACCAACTCTTGAAGAAAAATGGGTAATTAAAACAATTTCTAGGAGTAATTAAAACTGTGTGATTTTAAGTATTTGAGCCTTTGCTTATGAAATGATCAATAGCTTACAAGTAAGCAGCATTTAGGTGCCTATGTAAAATAAAACATTGGTACCACAGTCATCTAACTTGTCTGTGAGTTAAATTCAACTTGGATAAGTTGCAAAAATGTAAATGGAAATCTTGATTTCTTGGCTTCTAAAATAAGCCATAATTTAAAATATTGATTAAACAAATCTTGATGTGTTTTCCCATTTAAAAAATTAAGTTTTTGTCCTTTAAAAATTCTAATATAAAACCAAGAGCTTTTATTTTTGTGGATTTCAACCTTATGGGGAAAAAACATGAGAGCAAAAATTGAATGCAAATGAAACTCCCATGGGTGCCACACTTTTCATAGAATTTGTGATACATTAACATTTTTCTCTTTTCCTTTTTCGCTTTTCAAGGCATGCAGAGCTTATTACGTTATGTATCTCCCAATTCAAGCCTTGGGCATCCTAAAGCTTTTCTAATCAGTTGTATTCACCAGTTTTTATAAAACCTGTATTTGCCTGAAAATTGCTATTGCTCACAGTCCGAAGGGGCTTGTTCCTTCTCTCTCTCCTTCTTATTTTTTTTTAACATGAGGAGAGATTAAGGAAGAAGGAAAATAAAAGTTAATCTAGTTCTTATGTTGTTTTAAAGATGTATGTAAAGGTGGTTGTGATGGGGCAGGAATGAGAGGGGCTGACTACATTTTAGGCTCTTGTCCTAAAGCCTTCTCACATCAGCAGTCAGATATGTTTTAGTCTACAAACATTAAGTGCTTGCTTGCTTTCTCATGTTTTCTGTAGGCTTCACTAAACATTAAAAAAAAATTTTTATGGAACTTTTATTTATGAATCAATATTGGAGTGTTTCTTCTGCACTATACGGTTACAGAACATTTTCCAGGAGTCAGAACCGTGCCACATCTACCTTTTCTTTTTCTTTGATAACGAAAAGTTGCAAAGAGAAGGACCCAAATTTCTGAGGAGTTTTGATTTAAAAAAGGTATTTTGCATTTAAAAGAGAGTCTTAAACACAGTTTTGAAATTGAAAGGAAATTGCGAAATTAGTGATAGAGCTTCCAGAAGAAGAAAAATAAATCTAGTGACTATCTTCTAGCTTGGTGTATCAGCTGTGCAAGCCCTGAGATGTATTTGGTGTGCTCTGGTCGTTTATGAAATTAGGACTTTTGCTCTTGGAGTGCTTTTTCAAGAATCACAACTAGGGCTAGCTATTTACGAGGGAGAAGGAAACATTTAGAGAATAGTATCAAATGGGAAGATGAATACCGGGTATTGGGATGTTATTATAGGCACAAAGCCAATACCTTTTGGAAAGAGTTCTTTTCTTAGTCCTGACATCTGTCTATTAGAATCGTCTTCATCAGAGACCGTGCTGGATTTGTTTATGTAGAACCCAACACATTGTCTGGTACATAGTTGGCACACTCAATATTTGTTGATTGATTGATTGAATGAATAAATGAATGACTGACTGAATGAAATTGACTTAGCTGGACTAGCTATCACGGAGTCATTCTTAATGCTCAAAAGAAAAAGCCTTCCAACCTATAATAATGTAAAAGCAGTGGCTGCCTTACTTTGTCACTTTGCTTCTGTGTGTCTATGCAACAGACTCCTAAAAGTGGATGCTCTCCAGGGCCAAGAAAGGATGTGAGGTGCTGGTGTTGATATTCACAGCCCTACTTCCATTGCTTGCATCCACCTGCTATCTTAATCACAGAATGGCAATAAGATTTAAACTAACCCCAAGTTAGATGGGGAGGAAAAAAAAATTTACAGCTGAGTCTGTTTAACAGTAATGAGAGCATTGGGGAAAATGGCTGAGAGACTGCTGAAGGTGAGTTTTGAGGAAAATAGGAGAAGAGCAGTAACTGCTGATGGACAAATATCCTGGCTTCCAAAAAGGTGAGAAAGGTGATTTAGAAAACTATAGTCCAATCTACTTGTTCTTGCCCTCCTGGCAAAAAATCTAAGGCATATTAATAGAAGAATGGGATATTGGCACTTAGAAGAGGAAGTGGTGATCCCACAGACATGGGGTCACTAAAAATAGGTCTTGTCCAGTTTCAGGTGGGTGCCATAGCCACAGTGAACTCATGACATCACAGCTGTCATAGAAGTCTTGTGGGAAATGTGGAGGTGTGGGAAGTGGACGATCACACTCTAGGATTTCTCATGATTGAAACACTACTCCTAGGCAGTTTGGTTCTCTGTCGTATTCAACATTGTTACCAATATTTTAGATGAGGGCCATAGAAAGTTTTTACAGGTGGCATAGAACTAGGAGAAATAGCAAATGATTTGGCCAGGCATATCAATATTCTAAAATTATACCAGGCTTGAATGGCAAGTTACAATGAAAGAGATAATATTTAGTGGAAATAAACAGAGTCTTCATTCATTTGTTCACCAGGAAAAGGGAGGCAGCCCTGGCTATTCACTGCCCTTGGTTGTCCTGCCAGGGAACTTGCTCCACTGGACTCCACTCAACCATCTTGAAAACCTCAGGCAGGCCCTGTACCTTGATCAAGCCATGATGATTCAGTTGTGGGCTGCGGCAGGGGCAGTTGAGCATGTCACTTAAAACATGCCCTCCAGAGCCAGCCTACCAGGGTTGGAATCCCAGCTTTTCCACTTATTAGCTCTGCAACTTCCTGTGTTACTAGACTGTTTTGAATCTCAGTTTTCCTATCTGTAAAATGGCAAATGATAAAATAGCACTGACCTCATGGAATGTTTGCTTTAAATGAGTTAAGATGTACAAAGTACTTAAAACAGTCCTGATACAAGTAACCACTCGACAATGATAATTATTTCTTCCCTGAGTCCTAGAAGTCATGTACTCCCACCCTACTGCCAGGGGGCAGGCACAGATAATATTTGTTGCCTTCAGACTCTACTAAGAGGCAGGGACCCTGTTTTTTGTTGTATTATCTAGAAGCAGGAAGCATTTGGAGATGCCTGGAGGTAAAAACAAATTTTCTTATATACACACCTGATTTCCAACCCACTCTTTTGCCAAATCACTTCTTTGTTGATGCTTCAATAAACTTTTTTTAAAATAATTCTACTAGAGCACTTACCACTCACGTTTGAAATTATTCTTTTACACTGCTGCTCCCCTAATAATATAAGTTATTTGTATCTACTTTTATGTACCCATTGACTATCACAGTGCCTGAAAGATAAGTGCTCCAATGTGTGCTGAATAAATTAGTGGTTTGTCTTCAAATATTGCATAGTTTCAGGGGCTAAAACTAGGTAAGTGAGCAGAGGATACAAGATGGCAGATTTTTTTCAAGAAAAAATTTCCTACACTTATTCTGTTCAGAATTAGAATGGGTGCCTTCTGGGAATTAGTGAGTATCCTATTACTGAGTTACTAGAATGTAGACAAAAGTTGAATGAACAAATTGGAAAAGTTGTTACAGGTGGACTTTAAGATTCAGTAATTGTTTAGGACAGGGATTTGGATTGGAGTTTATGTAGATGTTCAGTGTTTTATTTTATTCTATTTATATGCAGATATTAAAAGTGTACTAAATAGTTGACCGAGGAAAATAAAACCAAGAGTGACTTTTTGACTCCCTTTTTAGTGCTGTTTAATTGTGAAGCATCACACGATGCTGAGAGAGGCACTTGTGTGCCAGTCAGGGGTGTGAGCTCTGGCTCCAGACATCTGGGGTCAAATCCTGTCTGTCCCTGCCTCTTTTTAGCTATGGATCTGTTACTATCTTCTCTGTACTTTAGTCTTCCTCTGTAAAATTGAAAATAATGATACTCTTTACCTCATAAGGTTGCTGTAAAAATTAACTGAGAAAACACAAGCAAGTGCTTAGAACACTGCCAGGTTCACAGTCAGTGCCCAATACTGATCGATTATTTCCCACCTCTTCTCCCCGGGGCATGCGTTTTCCCCAGTGCAATAAATGAAAAGTGCACGAGCTTCAGATTTAGACAGATATGGATTTGAATTGCAATTCTGCCACTGACTATCTATGGAAGCTTAGAATATTGCTTACTCTCTCCACATTTTCTTTCTTTCATTCTTAATATAGGAATAATGACACCTACCTCACATGGTGATACATTCCTTTGATTCTTCCTTCACTTAGCCATTCAAGGAAAAGTGAGTGAGAGTCTACTATGAGCCAGGGACCAAGTCAAGGGCTAGGGGTAGAACTTGAAGTCTAGGGAAGATAGACATTAGATAGGTAATTTAGGATGACATGGTTTGAGTATTTTAACAACAGCTCATGCATATTGAGTATTTCGCTTACTACATGCCAGGCATTGTACTTGGCACTTTTCATGTTTCATTTCAATTAGTCCTCACAACAAACCTGTGAGGCAGATGCTATTAGTGTTTTGAAGATGTGGGAGTTGAGGCATAAAGAGGCTAAATAAAGCGATTGGAGCTCTGGCTGGTTGATTCTTCAGGCATTGGGCTTAATCACTATGCTGCCCTGTGGAGACAAGAGCATAGGTCTGTAACAGGGTCTGTAATGAGCCTTGAGGAACTTGAACTTGTAAGGGACAGCAGACGCAGAGGTACTTGCAACAGCTTCAGAGAACAGGCAGACAGGTAGGAGCACACCAGGAGGGCATGTTGCCCCGGACAAAAGGGAAAGAACTTTGTCCAATACTCATAAAAGGAATGTATACCAAAATTGATCAAGATTAACTTAAGTGATACATTTTAAAAGTCTAGCACAATGATTGGAAAATAGCAGTTACTTAATAAATGGTTGTGCTTATTGTTAATGGTGGTTATTAATTTCTTGGTACTAAAGATCAAAATGCCCATAGATAGAATTATAAGAAAGTAATATCAATATTCTGTTCATTCTTCCCATGCTGTGCCAGTGACCAAAGAGATAATGACTGTGACATTCAGATTACCTTCCTGTGATCTGCAATGCCCGGACAAAACTTTATAGACCTGGAATTTTGACAGGTTCATGTAAGAGTGTGAAAATGTCATAATAGATTAGCCCCAAATCCCCTTTCCCTACAGTCTTTGCCTCCAAGGGGGATAAGTGAGAGGGATTTGGGAATGTAGCAGAAACTGAATTTCAGGCAAAGAGAAAATTGTGACTTTTCTTTTTTTCCTTCAAGATTAGCTCTAAATGTCCTGCAGGGCAGAGACACTCTCTCTTACCCAACATCATTAAAATACATGTCTTGAGGTTTTACTGTGAATTTCAGTGGCCCAAGTAATGCCGTGTTTGTCTAGCATTAAATGTTCCATCTAAGTAAAACTTATAGATAATTGAAGCTTACTCCTTTAGGCCCAAAATTATTAATTTTAAACCATTTTTAACCTAAAAATATAGGATTCATTTTCTTTCCTTTTTTGGTACAGTATATGTTCTCTATATACTATAATGTGGTTTTTGTAAAGGAATAGTAGAAGATAAAACAAATAAGCTAGTAACACTTGATGCACATTACTGAAGGAACGCTGAAATAGTTTTTTTGATGGATCAAAGGGAAATTCTGCATCACTCCAGCTTCTCAGGCCTATTTTAGTTAGTTGAGGTTGACAGACACTGCTTCTGGATGATGGGGTATTCTGTGATCATGCAGACGCTCATTTCTTCTGAGTTCACACATTTTCTAAGTATTTCCAGTTCAGCATCCAAATGATACATGCAAATAGCAAAGTGCTAAGATTGGGTGTGTTATGGACTGAATGTTTGTGTCCCTCCCTTCCCCTCCAAAATTCCTATGTTGCAGCCCTAACCCCCAATGTGATGTTAGGAGGGGGGCCTTTGGGAAGTGATTAGGTGTAGATGAGATCATGAGGGTGGGGCCCTCATGATGGGATTAGTGTCCTTATAAGAAGAAAAGACCAGAGCTCTCTCTCTCTCTACCATGTGAGAATGCATCCAGAAGGCAGATGTCTGCAAGCCAGAGAGGGGGCACACATACCAGGAACAGAATCTGCTGGCACCTTGATCTTGGGCTTCCCAGCCTCCAGAACGCTGAGAAATAAACGTCTGTTTTTTAAGTCACCTCATCTGTGGCATTTTGTTATAGCAATCTAAGCTGAATAGGACAGCATAGCAATCATCACAGGATCTTGGCCTCAGCAATCGTCTGTCCTAAGTAGTTGAACATAGTAGCCATAGGCAAGATTAGTTCCACACGGATACACATTAAGGCATGCCTAATTTCCTGTTTCGTTTCACGTTTCCCCCCTCTGGGTTTACAAACCTCTGTCTTACATGTACTAACAAGTTTTCAAAGCTGCTTCTCTTGGATTGCTCTCCATTATTTTCAGAGCTTTAAAAAAAATACATTGAATTATTTTTTCTTAAAAGTTTCTCCTGAATATTTTTCTATATTGATATTAATTTCTATATTGATTATTGATTTCCTATATTGATGATATTTCTTATTTGTAAATTATCAATTTTCCAAATGTAAGGGAGCTCTAACTAATCAATTGTCTTATGTTCAGATAATAATGCATTACTTACCTAATATTGATGGAGGCCTTTGCTTATCTTGCTATCAGTCTTTCTTTTATTGTTTGTAGCGGTGGCCCCTGGGTGACAGTAGACATCTTTAATTTATCAGTATTCCTTCAAATAATATTATTTATATACAACAATATACTTCCAAATGCTCCCTCCCATCTTTTGTGCTATTGTTGTACCTATGCTATAAACCCATAATTCATTGCTACTTATTTTACTTTAAACCAGAGGTCACAAGCTATAGCCCCTAGACCAAATCCAGCCTGTGAACTAAGAATGTTTTTTTACATTTTTAAATCGTTGAAAAATAAAATGAATAACATTTTTTGTGACACACGGAAATTATATTAAATTCAAATTTCAGTGTCCATAATAAAGTCTTATTGGAACACAGCCATGCTCATTCATTTACATGTTGTCTATGGCTGCTTTGGGGTTTCAATGGCAGAGCTGAGTAGTTACGACAGAGACCATTTGGTCTGTAAAGCTTAAACTATTTACTGTCTGACTCTTTACAGAAAATGTTTGCTGACCTCTGCTTTTACAGCATTAAAAACATAGAGAAGAGAAAATGTCTTTTACATTTATCCTCAGTTTAACCATTTAAGGAGCTCCAGCTTTCAGTCTTCCTGGTGCACCTGTGCCCCACATGGTTCTCTCTCTCTGCTCTCTACCTGCCCACAGGGGTACACTGCTCTTGCTTGTTGCTTGATAATTACTAGCCTGTTCTGGGGACAAAAGGGTTTCTCTCTTGTCCTGGCCCAGCCTTGGTCTCAGGAAGGCCCTGTTCCTCGGACTCAAGGATGGGCCTTTCTCAGTGATCCCGCCTCTCGTTGCTCTACCGGACTAAACTGCCTTGGTGGCTGGAGGATCTTGTTGGGAGAGTTCTCAGCCCCTTCCCCAGCGGTAGGGCTCCTCTAATACTATTGGTATAGGGTCCTGGAACTAGGACTGCTTCCAGCCTCCCTCTCCCTCCCCCTTGAGGGGGAGGGCTTTTTCTTTTACCTTCTCCCAGTTGTAGTGGGTCTTCACCTCTAGTCTTCACCCTGATCCATTGTTTCTCATGAGCTTCCAGTAAAAGTTTATGGAAAAAAGCCTGGAGTATTTGCCACCCTCAGAGGTTCTATACTCTCATGCTAGCTCACATCTGGACTTTCATCAATTTGATAAAAATTTTAGCTGAACTCTTCATACCCACCTGTATGGCACCCGCTGTCTCTTCTGCCCATGCCCTGCCACAGGGGAGTGAGCCCGGGCTCGCTTCTCTCTGCTTGGAGGGATTTCTATACCCTTGATTATCACTGTTTTGCAAAGTTAACTCATCCAATGCGAGCTATAATTCACACTAACCTAGTGGAGTAAGAAATCGTGTTCCCACTTGGGAAGACAGACTTTGAAAGCATTTTTGCAGCCTGGCTAATTTTTGGTACTGATTTGCACATCTGAGCAACTATTTGGTTATGCAGACTGTCTTTATGTTGTTGCTCATATTTCAAATTAAAATCCAATTTAGAGATTAATTTGAGTGAATCTGTAATATGGCAGGCTGAGCTAACACAGAACCTCTCCCGTTACAAACATCAAGATGTGCCAGGGCCGGCGCCATGGCTTAGCGGTTAAGTGCGCGCGTTCCGCTGCTGGCGGCCCGGGTTCGGGTCCCGGGCGCGCACCGACGCACCACTTCTCCGGCCAAGCTGAGGCCCTGTCCCACATACAGCAACTAGAAGGATGTGCAACTATGACATACAACTATCTACTGGGGCTTTGGGGAAAAAAAGGAGGAGGATTGGCAATGGATGTTAGCTCAGAGCCGGTCTTCCTCAGCAAAAAAAAAGAGGAGGATTGGCATGGATGTTAGCTCAGGGCTCATCTTCCTCACAAAAAAAAAAAAAAAAAAAGATGTGCCAGATAAAATGTAACAATTAAAAACTGTCTGTAGCTTAGATTGCAGCGAGAAAGCGAAATTTCCAGGTGCAGGAAATGAAAGGGGAAGGGAAGGCTGGAATGGTAGTGGTATTGAGCTGACATCTTGGTAGAAGTAAGGAGGGAGATGAAAATGTGCCAAATGGTCCTAGACTTACAAATAAGCCCCATGGCTACGGGAGAGCAGGAACTGGGAGGGAGGCCTTGGATCTGCGCTATACCCACACCCTAAACTTTAGTACTTTGTTTGGAGTCTGAATACATGCCGCAGGCTTGGTTCAGGAAACTCTCTCTCAAGAAATTTACATAAAATGAGTCCAAGGCTAGGATAGACTAGAGGAAGTAAAATGAAAGTCAGCACTCTTAAGAAATTCTAGCTGCACTGAACAAACAATCCCTGCCAAAACTGTGCTCACAATTAAACATTAGAAGCATATGGGAAAGAGCTAGAACATTGGAGCGAGTCAGTGCATGAATGAGCCCTGCGTTTCCAGCAGAGAGAACAGAAATTTGGAGACAAGAAGGTATATCTGAAAAACTAAAAGAACTTGATATAGAAGAAATCAGAAAGAGACTATAAGATAAGCATATTTATAATTATTTTAAAAATATATTTCAAAAGAATAGAGACTCTGAGGAAAGAACATGAGATGGAAAAAAAATAATAGGTAAATTTGAAAAAGATTATTGAAAAATATGAGAAAAGAATGCTGAAAGAGGAATTTTTCTTTTTTTTGCTGAGGAAGATTAGCCCTGAGCTAAAATCTGTGCCCATCTTCCTCTATTTTGTATGTGGGTCACCACCACAGCATCACTGACAAGTGGTGTGGGTCCGTGCCTGGGATCCGAATCTGCAAACCAGGGTTGCTGAACTGGAGCATGCTGAACTTACCACTGTGTCACCGGGCAGGCATCTGAACGAGGATTTGTTTAAAAAATGAAATGACATCAAATTATATTAAAGTTTTGAAAAATTTGAAGATTTCTATTTATAGGACCATTTCTGTGTATTCATATACAGGAAGAAAAAATCACTTAAATAGCACCATTTTCACTTGATCTGATGCTATAGGCATATATTAGAAATGACTGTTGAGCCCGGAAAGAAGCAATTGTGGGTTAAGTATTAAAACAGCCAGAAACTGGGGATGAGGCTTCTCTGAGATATTAATCTGATCATGTCGTCCCTTGCATTAAACTCCTCAGTGGCTTCCCACTGTCCAACATTCTTAATATATCTTAATATGTTCTTAATTTTATTAACTGACCATATGCCGAATATTTTTTTGCATATAGCCTTTGCCCTTTACTCCTTATGTCCCAAATGCCTCGAACATAGCCTGGGACGTTGTAGGTGTTTAATAAATATTCGTTGAGTGAATAGACTCAAGGTCTTGGCAATGTTGTTCTCTTTGTGGGAAAGCTCTTCCTTCCTCTTCCCTTTTCCGGGCAAACTCCTACTTGTCTTCTTAGCATTCAGGTTTCAGATTACTCAAGAAATCTTTTCTTGTTCCCTCAGCCTGGGTTAGATCCCTCTGTTTTATGCTTCCCTAGCACCTTATGTAAATTTCACCAGCCCTTTTGTAAATTCCCTCCATCATTCACTCAACAAATATTTTTTGAGTGCCTACTATGTCCGGACCCCTGTTCTAGGCCCTGGGGATCCAGTAGTGAACACAACAGACATCCTCTCACCTCTTGTGAAGCTTATATTCTAGTGGGTGGGCGCGGAGGGCGGACAGAGGAAGGAAACAGCGGAGTCCTTCATACCGTTCTCAGCAGCGCGAGGAAATGCGAAGCACGATGAGGGGATGAGAAAGCTAAGGAAGTGGGGATGGCTCTTTAATACAGAGGACCAGGGAAGTCCTCATGCATTAGCTGTTTCAAAAGAGAATCTGTAAGAGATGAAGAGTTGGCTCTGAGGATAACCGGGGAAAAGTGGCCCAGTCAGAGGAAACGGCAAGGGTAAACGCCTTGAGGCAATAATGTTCTCAAAGTGTAGGAACAGCAATGAGCCCAATGTGGCTGGAGCAGAGTGAACAAGGGAAAGGGTATTAAGAGATGAAGTCAGAGAGAGATTTATTTTTTACTTTTGACGAGTGATACCATTTTAGTTGTTACAGTTACCATGGGGATGGGGAGAAGGTAGCGGGAAGGGCTGGATGTGGGTTCCGGCCACGGTGCCAGGAACGCCAGGTCCTGAAGGTGCAGCCCCAGGAGCAGCCGCGAGGTGGCGCCAGGCTGCACAGGCTGTTCTGGGTTGGGCGGTCCAGGGCTGGGCGCCGGGACTCAGAGAATCCAGCGGACTTCAGGACTAGCCGTCCACAGGGCTGTGGACCCAGGAATCCCCTTCTTCAAGCCTCAGAGGCGTTTCGCTCCAGTCCTGAGATCCCATCCCCGGGTCCAGGGCCTGGCCTCGGTAGTGCCCATCTGTTGGAGGTGCAGTTTGGCGGTCACAACCTGGGGATTGGGTCCAGCCTAGCTTGCTCAGCAGGTCAACACCCAGCTCCTTCCAGAGCTGCTGGGTCGGTGGGGCAGGGAGGGCCGCAGGCAGTCAGATCACCAGCAAAAAAGCCCTGGGTAACCCGCCACCGGACGTGGCGATCGCGACTGCTGAGGGCCACCTGGGTCACCTTGGTTGCCTCCTGGAAGACGGGCGGACGTCTCGTGGAGCCGAGCCGAGCACTTGCGGTAGGCCACTGCGCCCACGGGCTGGATGAGGCTGAGCCTCACTATTTTAAAGACTGGCTTTTACTCTAAGGTATTAAAGCCTCAGGAGGGGTTTCAGTTTAAACAGGCTCTCTCTATTATGTTGACCGTAGCGGGTAAAGAGTAGACAGGGAGATTAGGTGGAAAGTAATGAAAAGAATCCGGATCAGAGATGATGGTGGCTGGGATCCGGGTAGTAGCAGGAAGGGTAGTGATAAGTGGTCACATTTTGGTCCATCTGGAAGACTTATAACCAGCGGGATTTGATGAAAGATTGAATATAGGGTGTGAGAGAAACAAAGCAGTCCATGATAAATCAGGGGTCTGGCCTGAGTATCTGAAATGATGACCCTTCCCTTTACTGAGATTGGGAAGACTATAGAAAAGCATAGGGGAAGAGGTTATGTCCAGGAGGAATATAGATTTTGGACATGTTGAAATATCTATTAGATAACCAAATGAAGAGTCTGAGTTGGCAGCTCATATAAATTCTGGAACTCAAGGGAAAAGTCCAGGAGGGAGATATAAATAGGGGAATTATCAACATATAGATGGTATTTAAAGCGATCTGGAGGATGAAAAAGACACGAAATTTGATGACTCAGCTCTGGGTAAGTCCAACATTTAAAGGTTAAGAAGATGAGGAGGCACCAAGCAGGGAAGAAAACTAAAAAAGAGTGGTGATCAGAGGCCAAGTAAATGAAGACTTTTAGAAGATGGAAAGGATTATCTGTGTGACATGCTAATAGGTGAGGTAAGAGGTCATCTGGGAATTGACTATTGTGTCTAGCGGTGTGGAGGTCATTGTTGCTCCTGATGCTTTGTGGAAATAGTAGATAAAAGCTCCATTGGAGTAGGTTCAACAGAGAATGGGAACAGATATTTTAGGGATAGTATGAACAACTTTTTGGAAAACTTTTGCTTTCAAAGCAAGCAGAGAAATAATATAGTAGCTGGAGGGAAATAAAATACTCAACATGCTCGAAACTCCTGTGTCTGTAAGAATGGTAAGGACTATAGGCTACAGTAACAACTCTGTCCATCTTGTTGACTGCTTTTTGCCTGGTACAATACTTGACCCAAAGCAGAAGCACAATTAAATATTTCTTGAACAAATAAGTACCGTTTCAGTTAAAATTATAACCTAATATTTATTATGGTTTAGAAATATTTTCAATAGATGTTACTTTTTCTTTTTTTTTTTTTTTTTTTATTTTTTCCCCCAAAGCCCCAGTAGATAGTTGTATGGTCATAGCTGCACATCCTTCTAGTTGCTGTATGTGGGACGCGGCCTCAGCATAGCCGGAGAAGTGGTGCGTTGGTGCACAGCCGGGATCCGAACCCGGGCCGCCAGCAGCGGAGCGCACGCACTTAACCGCTAAGCCACGGGGCCAGCCCCTACTTTTTCTTTTAAATTGGACAAGAATATGTGTTGTGACACTGGTTAAAAAATGAAGTGATCACAGATAATATGATCATTTCACTTCTACTCAGCAGTTCCCTAGCTGACTCAGTTATGCCAAGCGCCACATACTACCTTTATTTCAGGAAAAAACCATGCAATATGACAAATCAATTACTAAAAATATTCAGTGCAGGTAGCTTTTTCTATAGCAGAGTTTTTCAAATCATGGAGAAAAGAAAATAAATACATTTTTCTTCAGCAAAGTAGACTTTGATTTAAGTAAGTTTGAAGAACATCAGGAAGTCATTAAGTCGTGAAAGAGATGTTCATGGTACCATAGTTGTGTGTGAAAAGTTGATTCATTGCCAAGTGATGGTTCACATTTACTTGGTGAAACACATTTATTTGATGTGGGGATGAGCAGTTCTAGTACAATAGATTGTACATCTGGTAAGCTTGACATCTGGTGAGCTACGGAGATGAATGAAGTCATGAAAGATAAGATGAAACATGTAGGTTACAGATAGATAGAGGTGCTGAGTTTTGTTTCTTTGATGGGTAACTGAGAGTGAAAATTTTGAGCAGTGAAGTGATCTGAGCTGTATATTTATTAACTAATATGAAAATTGGCTGCAGGATTGAATGTATGGGGAAAATCAGTGTTTTACAAACATTACTCTGGGAGATTTTATTGGATGCTCCTTGAAAAAGTTTCCGTGGTAAAATGAATTAGGAAATACTGGGTTTCCCAAACAATGGGTTAAACAAACTTAAAGATGTTTCTTTACTGTAGCCTGTGATATACTTTGTGAATCTCCAAGTCGTATGGAATATACAGATCATAGAACTCTTTGTTCAAGGAACCATATTATTTTTTGGAACAGTTTGACAATTTGGGGCTGTATTATCATTGTAATCTGGATGACCTAACCTGAACTTGAGGAGGAGTCATGGAAATGGAAAGGAAGGAAGAGATAAAAATGGGCATGCCTTACTGACTAATAGGTGGTGAAAAGAGGGAAAGGAAAAAATCAAAGGGAAATGTGTTGATGTTGGTCCATAAAGTTAATGAGTTTAGCTTAGCACTTTGAGCTTTAGATGCTGGGGCACAACCAAGTATAAGTTGGGGCTTTGACCTAGGAAGGTGTTCAAGGCTGGAAACAAATTTCAGAAGCACAGACTCCATATAGTATATAGTGCTGGAGAAGAATCTCGAAATGAATTAGGAATATTGAATCCTAGAGTATGAAGTAGGAATTTTGAAGAGGTGATAACTACAGATTTCTTTTTCAGAAGAAAATGCAAGATAGAGCAAAAGACTAGTTTTAGAAAAAATATGGCAACAAATAGTTAAAAGTAAGTACTTTTTTGTTAGTATGACAAGCATCATTTTCAGTATTCAGACTGAGATATAAAAAGAAAACCAACATAAAAAATGTTTTTCTGCTCAGCATATTAATTCACCATGTCAGTAAAGTGTGATGCCTCCTTCAGAAATCCTGACATACTCAGGATACTTGGGCAATCAGTGTTTTGTGACAAGGCAGGCATTCCTCACTGTCTTAGCTTTGTCATTCCTCCTGTGAGTGTTACTTCATGATGGTGCATTGTGTGTACATCGGGATTACAATCCTAGGTCCCCGTCTCCTCTCCTTGACGTTCTCAGAGGTCTACCTTCTGGCCTTCTTATGAACCAACATTCTCATTCTTGTTTCTTGGAACTGTGCTTGTCAACACTTGCAGGTGTGTCCCGGAAAGTGTAGGAATTTATAGAATGGCTGAAAGGATGAAAGAGTCGCCACCAGAAACAAAACCTTTAAAAAATCAGAAAACTGAGATTAAATAAAATACAACACAATATGCCTTTTGTTGTATTAATATCCTTTGCATAATTAGGTCTACCCACATTTATTTTTAGAAAGAAATGCATGTAGCAAAACATGTAGATGCATTTTCAAGGTCAGAATGTGGAGTTTGGAAGAAAAATATGGAGCAGACGGTAAGCTCATAGGAAAATTAGTCAGCCAGCTCTCCCCAGATGGTCACCTTTGTACTGTTTTTTGTAGCTTATGAATTAGGCACCTGTGTTTTCTTCGACTTACTCCTTGCCATGTGAATTCTTGTATTTGACATTTTAATTGCAAATAAAAACAATAAATCCTGATTTTTTTTTCACCAAAAACCCCCACTTTTTTATTCTTGGAATGAAATAACACTTATGCATATTTTGCAATTCCTAAAATGTTTATTTGTATTTTACAATTTATTGCCTGGTATGATAATAGAAATACAAGTATAGTGGTTTGACTCACATAAAGGATATCTTTTTGCAGTTTTCAGGAGACTGGCTTGAGGAACTTTTAAGACCTGTTCAATTTTAAAATATGTATGTTACATGTATTCTATTGAAGGTATTTTTTTAAAGAGATCTGTGATTCATGATAAGGATAGCCGTATTGATTTCACATCTAATTCAGTTTAAAGTGTTCCTTGAATGTGATAGTCACATGTTAAGACCATCATCTATCCCATACATGAGATGAACACAATGCCTTTGAATAAACGATGATTTTCAGGTAAACAATGTGCTTTTCTCAGTCACTGCTTTCGAATTTCTGTGGCATTTGAACTAGCCTTCTATTATAGAAATGTCAGATAAAGATAGTAAGGCTACCTCTATCAGTGCTTAATAAACCAACGCAATAATTTCCTCTTTCTTTTGCGTTGTTTATAGGCATTAGTGAGTGTTGACAGTGAGATGCATGTAGAAGAAAAGGGATTCCTAAGAGAGACATATTAAGTTTTTTCCTTGCCTGTTAGAGATACCCTGGATAAATGTAACAGAAAAATAAATGTGCTTAAAGCATTAATAAAATGTGATGAAGTACTTACACCTGAGTTAAGGTATTCAGTGTGTGTATAATTAAAGATAAGATAAAACTTCAAGTTATGGCAAGAGTGGTTTATTTTACTACCACTTGAAAAGTAATGGCGTTCAAATTAAACTTGTTTATGTATGAGTAATTTGTCTTGTGTTAAAAAAATATGAATTCATACTCAGATTTAAGTATTGGGATCTTATTTATCTTGTTCAAAAGATAAAACAAAGCTAAGCTTATTTTATTTAATCTTCTCTCAAATGGAACAAAAACAAGCTATTGACTATCAATTGAAGACCTTGTTACACAAGTCATTTCAAGGTTATTGCATTTGCCTGTTTATTTTGAGTCAATTAGATCCTAATAACTCACGAACTAGAACAGGTACAAGTGTAATTTTAAGGACATCTAGTGGTCTATGGGATTAATCTTTTCATTTGCCAAGAAAATATTAAATTATTTTAAATCTAGTATGAGATTGCAGCATCTGTTTTTACCTAATTAAATGTTTTATTTGTGAATTTTAAAACTAACTCCTCATGCTTAGAGTCTACAGCCCAACTTCCAAACTCCATCTCCTAGAACTTCCTTAAAATTACACTCAAAAAAGTGTTTATGATACATTTTCATGTATATAGAGATTGAATTATGATTACAGAGTCAGTGACCAGCCTTGTGAGCAGTGTGTGTTGAATAGCATACGGCAAGTCAATCCTACCCCAAAATATTTCCTCCATCTTCTGGACAGGTATTTTTTTTTTGGCTCATTTGTTTATTCAATAAATATTTAATGAGTACTTGCCATGTTACAGTCTTCTGCTGGGTGTGGACATCACAAGAGAACAGAAAACAATCATGGTTCTTGTTCTTATGAAGCTTGCAATCTACAGGAGAGAGACAGTAGTCAAATAATTACAAAGATAAATGTAAAATTACAATAATGATAAATACTAGGAAGCAAAGGTAGATGGTGCTACAAAAGAACCATGGCACATACTAGGCATTTAATAGTAGGTACTTAATATATTTTTGTTGAATTAATGAAAAATAACTGAATGAAAGGGATAACTGGAGAATTGTCCTAGAGAAAGCTTCCCTGAAGAAGTTACGTTTGACCTGAGATCTGAAGCATAAATAAGCATTCAGTTAGTAAAGAATGTAAGAAAGAGGCTCTCAAACAAAGAGAAAAACAAGGCTTTGAGGCAAGATAGAATATGACATATAAAAAAGAGTGAACCTGGGGGCCGGCCCCGTGGCTTAGTGGTTAAGTGCGCGCGCTCCGCTGCTGGCGGCCTAGGTTCAAATAAATAAATAAATAAATAAATAAATAGATAGATAGATAGATAGATAGATAGATAGATAGAGTGAACCTGTAATAAGAATTCAAATTCGAACATGGTGCCAGAAGAAGTTGGAGTGATTGGTCTTCATTCACAGACAAAATGATTTTTTATATAGAAAATCCTACAAAATCTAATAAGTGACTTTAGTAAAGTGAGAAGATACAAGATTAACATAAAAATATCAATTGTATTTCTATATAATAGAAATGAACAATTGAAAGCTAGAATTAAAAAAACAGTAATATTTACAACAGAATCAAAAACATGAACTATTTGGAGCAAATTTAACAAAATATGAGCAAGAATTGTACACCCAAAACTACAAAAGATTGTTGAGAGAAATTAAAGATTTAAATAAATGGAATGGTATACTATGTTCATGGGATTGGAAAACTCAATATTGTGAAGATGTCAGTTTTTCCCAAATTGTTACATAGATTCAACAGAATCATGGTTAAAATGCCAGCAGTCTTTTTTTGTAAAAATTGACAATTGTAAAATTTATATGAAATTGCAAAGGATATAGAATAGCAAAATCGAAAAACAAGAACAAAGTTGGAGGTTTTATGCTACTACTTCATTTCAAAACTTACTATAAAGATACAGTAATCAAGAAAGTGTAGTATTAGTGTAAGTATTGAAATAGAATAGAGTTCAGAAATAGGCTCACAAATATATAGCCAATTGATAGTCAACAGTTGTGCTGGCGAAACTCAATGGAGAAAGGCTAGTCCTTGCAACAAACGGTACTATAAAAATTGGACACCCATCTGCAGAATATTGAACCTGAACCCTTCACACCATATTCAAAAATCTACTCAAAATGGGCCATAAATCTAAGTTTAAGACCTAAAACTATATTCTTTTAAAATAAAATATAGAAGAAAATATTTGGGACCCTGGGTTAATCCAAGATTTCTTAGATTGATGTAAAAAGCATGAACTATAATAGAAAATGATGAGACATGTAAAATTATTGGTCTTTTAAACGTACAGTAGAGAAAATTAAAAGACAAGCCAAGGACCAGGAGAAAATATTTGCAAAATATATCTGATAAAGGATTTGTATGTAGAATATATAAAGACCTCTTAAAACTCAACAATTAAACAAATTAAATGACCCAATTTAAACAAACAAACAAAATTTGAATAGACACTCCACCAAAGAAGATGTACAGATGGCAAGCATATGAGCAGATATGCAATAGCATTAGTATTTAGGGAAAAGCAAATTAAAACGACACTGAGATTCTCCTATTAGAATGTTTTTTAAAAAAAAGTCCTCATTTCTGTGTATGATTTTAAAAAAGGCAAACTTTACTCTGCATCGTTATTGTCTCCAGCACAGAACAGTATAGAAACAGCTCTTCTCTCGTACAAGACCTCTTACCAAGTCTCAGTGCCTTCAGCCTTCTCTCTCCAGTAACTATTTTTCATTTGATAGTAAACTCTCATCTTCCCCAAATTATCCCTGTGATCAAAACGTCAGGCAAATCATATTATGTCCTTTGACTTCAGTTTCCTTATATGTAAAAAGTAGAGATTGGAACATAAAGTCCCTTCCAATTCTGTGATACTAGTTCACTCTCCTAAAGTTGATAACTTTTTGATAAAAATCAAGCAAAATTAGCATCTTACACTTAGATTTGACCTATCTGTGGTATCAATAGATGCCTACAGATACTTAATTCAGTAAGACATACTCCGTATACAATTGTGCATATTAAAACTGCAGAATTTATTTTGATTATTTTCATTATTCTTTTCCCTGGGTCAAATTTTCATTGTAACTCTTGTTACTGATATATCTAATTTCGTAAAAAAATGAACACTGATGTAGTAGATATGTGAGTATTGATTTAGAAAATGTTGGAATCATTCCTATGATTGTTCACATTTGTGTATAGAGCAAGCTATTTTTAATTAGGACCAAATGACAAAAGCAAGTCCGAACAATTTCAATTAAAGACAGAGCAATGTAGTGGAAAAAGATCTGGCCTGGGATTCAGAGTATCTTAGTCCTAGTTCTGGCTTCATCATTGATGTTTCGGACTATTAAGAAATGTTCAGGCCAGCCCCGGTGGCCTAGTGGTTAAATTTGGCATGCTCCGTTTTGGTGGCCCAGGTTCAGTGGCCTGGGTTCAGTTCCCCAGGGATGGAACCACACCACCCATTTGTCAGTTGCCATGCTGTGGCGGCAGCTCACAAAGAGGAGCTAGAGGGACTTACAACTAGGAAATACAACTATGCATTGGGGCTTTGGGGACAGAAAAAAAAGTTCTTGCCACAAGAAAAAACTTTTTAAAAAATGTCAGAATAATTTTAAAGTATCAGTCAAAATAGAATGAAGCCAAAATTAAATGTGACAAAGGATGATGTTTAATGTAGAGAAAAATTACCAAGAATCTATTAGGATCCTAAACCTTTCTGTACTTAGCATCATAGTTTAGAAATATATGTGTATGAGGTAAAAATGTTTCCTGGGAAATATTAGCAATTCACTCAACTTTCTCAGAGACTGACAGCTCAAATAGACAATTAAAAGTAAGACTATTTGAAATTTCAGTAAATCACTTAACAAGCTTGAGCCCACATATTATATGTGTTTGTATTTGTATTATCTATTTTTTTCAAACATCTGGAATATTTAACATGTATGACTCTAAAAATGTTGTTCAAAACCCAAATGAGTAATCACACAAGCAATTTTCTCTGATCGATATGTAATGAACTCAAAAAGTAAAGAATAAAAATATAGTCCTTTTAAAACCATTCCTTTGGAAAAACTTCTTTGCTATAAATAACATTTACTTTAAGAAATGAAAATTAAATGGTTGACTAGAAAGAAGTGACCCACTTTGTCAAAAGAAGCAAGATATAGCTACAGTGGGATTCTGAGAAAAATGTAGGATCATTAAAACACACACACACAAATCTAAGCAAATTATAAAGAAGGAAGCAATAAGGATAAGAGCAGGTATTAGTAAATAAATGATGATGAAACAAAACATATTTCATATAACCAAATGCTGGATCTTTGTGAAAAACCAATAAAATGAATGAAGTTTTTTCATGTTTGAACAAGAAAAAGAGCACTGGTACAAACAAATAACTTTGCAAAGAGAACTAGAACATAGCTATAGATATCAGAGAGATTTTTTTAAAAGTATAAAGTATTATATACAACTTTAGAGCAAAAAAATGAAAATTGAGATGAAATTACATTGTTGGACCACAGAAATTCTTACACTTGACTATGGAGTGATAGAAAATCAGTATAGCCCAATAACAGAAGAATTTGAAAAGAAAAGCTAAAACTTATCCCTAAGAAAGGCCCCAGGTCCGGATGAATTTACAAAGATCTGTTCTTCAAAGAATAGATACTTCTAAAATATTTTAACTATTCCAGAGCATATGTTAAAGTTGATAGAAAAATATTTGGCAACTCAGTAAATAAAATGCTAGTTAGAATTCAATTAAATCTAATATAAAGAATGATCTGATGACAAAGAAAATGATTATTATAAAACAAAAATTTTAAAGAAGTGGAATCACCATATGCCTATGATTAAAATTCTTAGTAAAATAATGAATTTTGGGATTTAGAGAAAATTAAATAAAATAGCTACTTCAATTTTAAGCTAAAATTATTTATCTAGTTAAATTATTTTGAATCATCTTTGAAAGTTTTCATTTCAATTTTAGAAAAAAAGATTAGTGATAGTTGATAATATAGACAAAAATTTTAAAATATTTTTTTTGGTGAGGAAGATTAGCCCTGAGCTAACAGCTGTTGCTAATCTTCCTCTGTTTGCTTGAGGAAGATTGTCCCTGAGCTAACATCCGTGCCAATATTCCTCCACTTTGCATGTGGGACGCCGCCACAGCATTGCTTGATGAACCGTGTATAGGTCTGCGGCCAGGATCTGAACCCGAGAACCCCAGGCCACTGAAGCAGAGCACGCAAACTTAACCACTACGCCACTGGGCCAGCCCCCTAAAATATTTTTAAACAAAGAAAATATATCTAAAGCATAGTACTGGGATTCATACTTACTCTATAAACCCCCAAGACGTGAATTTATTTTGTAGTTAGGAAAAAAAGTACTCAAGTTTGTTTTTTATAATCTTTAAATTTATTCAATACATCATATAATTGTATTTATAACCAAATAACACTTCACTGGTAGTTTGCTATGCAATAAGTTACGAAACAATTATTTTTCCTCCTCCTCTATTCCCAAGATTTAGTTTATAAAAGAAACATCAATAGAAAGTCTGAGAAAGCAGCCCCATGGAATCTAACGTAATGAGGAGAATCTCATTACTTCACAATTTTCACTTGGAATTTTAAATCATCTCTTATTCACCTGATAGTAATCATGTTCTCACCTGTATCTGTATATAATATAAATATATAAACTATTCACCATAACAATGTCCACGAACACCAAGCTTCATTTTGTCTTCTAATCATCTTTTAAAGACTTAGATAGTCCTACACTAACCTCACCATACAATTCTCAAAGTAACTAAGAAACTGGATGACAGATGATATAGTAGTGATAAGGTAAAAGAGGAAGCATATTATTAAGTAACTTGATAGCAGAATAATATATCAAAGTGTCAGGTTACATAAAAACATTCATCTGTTTTCTAGTACGGGAGATATTTGAGGACATGAAAAGTTAAATTTGTAAGGTTTCTTTATAGCAAGCTCTCTGAAAACATGCAACTCGATTGGGTGTCTCTCCAGCAATTTCCTGATAAAATCTTTCCCTTCCAATTTCCTGAGCACTATGAAAAAGGGAATTGGGATTTCCTAATAATAATTACAATGAAAAACTCTGATTTTACGATATGCACAGGTGGGATCACTACCAATATAAAAGCTTGGTTGTTTTTTATATACTAAGCTAGGGAAGTATTACAACTCATAGAGCCTAAGGGTACACATCTTTTTGCCTCTAGTATTTTAAGATGCTGGACAATAATTATTTAACTAACTTTTACTGAGAAATCATTAGATAAAGAGTTATGGAAGGAAAGGTCAAGTACATAGACTTCAGTTTAAAGTTAAACTTAAAGCTCTGTGAAAGGTGTTTTGTTCTTTTATCCAGCTTCATCTAAAATTGATTGAGGTCATGGGTGAAGTGTAAGTAAGGAATAGTGTGACTGGACAGGCTGGGTAGCTGGTGACCCACCACTGAGGTATCATGTTGCTAATCTGTATGCGGTAGTTGTATTCCTACATCTATACTCCCAGTACTTAATTGGTGAATGAATACGTGCTCATTACATTTATTTTCTAAGAAACTTCAGAAACAATTTGTCTGCACATGAAATGTTGTAGTTTGGACAATGCACTTTAAAATACCTCTCCAGGGCCGGCCCCATGGCTTAGCGGTTAAGTGCGCGCGCTCCGCTGCTGGCGGCCCGGGTTCGGATCCCGGGCGCGCACCGACGCACCGCTTCTCCAGCCATGCTGAGGCCGCGTCCCACATACAGCAACTAGAAGGATGTGCAACTATGACATACAACTATCTACTGGGGCTTTGGGGGAAAAATAAATAAATAAATAAAATCTTTAAAAAAAAAATAAATAAAATAAAATAAAATAAAATAAAATAAAATAAAATAAAATAAAATACCTCTCCAGAGAGTTTAAACCAAGACTTCCCTAAAAATTTTCACCAGTGCTAAAGTAGACTCTGATCTGCTGTCAAGTCGTATCCATTGGTTCTTAGTCTTCCCACTTGTAGAAGATTAAATCTGAGCTCTGTAGAAGGATGGAGTGTAGTCCTTTAAATCTTCATCTTCTCAGAAGTTGCATTTTGTAAGAAATCTAAATCTTGTCAAATAGAGTTTGACATAAATATCATGGTTAACTAGTGAATACAAATACTTGCATAAATATAATAAGAAAATTTAATTCCATGCAATTTCTAAGTGCCTATCATTGTCATGATTCTGTATTGGATACAATGGCATATACAAAATTTAATAAGACACAGAAAGAGGGCAGTAGATTGTCCAACTTCTTTCAGACATGCAAAAACAGATTACATTTTGGCCAGGTGTAATTCCTCAGAGAGTCCCAAAACACAATCAAGTGAGGTCTTCGTTTGCATGGAGGCCATGAAGGCTGGAAACAAGAAAAAATGAAATGAGCTAATTGCACTGTCATTAGGAATAAGGGTATAGTTGGCTGTCATGATGCAAAGATATGGATGCAGGATTAAATAGAAAAGTGAGGTGAAAATATAGAAGAAAAGGAAAGACATCAAATAGAGATAAAAGAAAACTCAAACAAAAATGGAACGTGCAACTTTTGTTTTCCTGAGATCTCAGGTAATGGTAGGCAAAGCAAGCTTCAATTTTAGCTGCTTGGGAAAATTAGATGAATTTTTAAAAAAAAAAGAAGGAAGAAGAGGAAGAAAAAAGAACACAACGCTGAATATAGTTGCTAGAAAAACTGGAACATATTACTCATTCCTACCACATAACAGGATTGTTTAACAAAGCAAGCTGTATCTTAAGCTTTGTATATCTAAAGATTTGTTTATTGGGTAAGGGATCACTTCCAAATGAAATAGGTATCTCCCATTTCAGAGAATCTCTTAGCAACTACAGCTTTTCATTTTGTAGCATAAATTTTTCCCCTGGTTGCAGTGGGTTTGGCAAACACTTTGAGCGGAGTCTGGGCCAGGATTTCATCATTTTATAAATTTATGATTTAAAAATTCTAGTATCGTCAAAATTTTTTTGTGATACACTTTAGTGTCCTCCCAAATCCCATAAAGAAAAGTCAGCTTTTGATAAGAAGTATAAAGTGGGCTATTTTTAACAGCATAATGAGTAAATTTTTTAAATTTGAGCACATTTAAATTGAGCTGTTCTTCCTAGAATTTACCAGTTACCCTGCATTTAAGGAACATGGCAAGTTGGTGGTGGATCGAAGCAGAGATGAATGTCGCATGAGAAGGACACACTGATTGTCATGTATGATTAGTAACTTGTAAATTGACGAAGTTTCCTATTCACTTCACAGCAATGGAAGCACAAAGCATTATTGACCATTTATTTTCTTGATACACGTGCTGTGTTGTACAGCATTCGATTTTTAAACTGAACATTCTTTGGCCCAATTTTTAGATATGTCAAAATGCTAGTTATAAGTCAATATTTCATGTACACTATTTAAAATGTAGTCTTAGTAATGACTTCTACAGTACCGTACATGAAATACTGACTTCTGGGTAGATTTAGTTGTTTATACCCGTTCTACTTAAACTTTGGTTGCTCAAATGTAAGAGTATGTCTTTAAAAAGAGGACATCTGGTCACCTTATCGAAGGAAATTTGAGTAGCATAATTCCTTTCCTATAATTTTACATTTCCTCTTCAAACATTGCCACTAATAGAACAGGAAGTAAGGAGTCACAAGAAGAAAGGATTTGGAGAAAAGATGATATAGATCTCATATATAGATCATATGCCAGGCACTCTATGTTAAAATAATTAAAAATAATTAAAAATATAATTATATCCTCATCTGGACCTCACAATAACTGTGTAAAATACACATTTTATAGTTCCCAAGTCCCTGACTTTGAGGTCTATACTCAATCTCCACCAGCTTGGTGCAGTGATAAGACATTTTACTTAATCCCTTATTAACGCTGAATTGAGGGATCTTAAGTGGACAGGAAGAGCGTAACAGGAGAAAGTGCCACCCTCTTGTTATTTCCTTTTAAAATAATTTTGTCTTCTTGGTGGTGACACTTTTCTTCTCCCTTGTTTTTCTTGTTACTTATTAAATTTGTTGACACCATTTGCTTACAGGTAAAGCAACCGCCACAATTATTGATGAAACACTGCTAAGGCGTGTGACTGGGTTCACTAATAAATCCTTCTCTGCTCAAGAGACATTCTGTTGAGACCTCATCATGCAGCTGTGCACCCCCTCAGGGTACTGATTCTTCTTCTAGCCACCTGTGCTGTCCATGTCTTGCCGTCCCCACACCACCATTCTAGTCTAAGCTTCCACCACCTCTTGCCAAGTCAACTCTAATAGCCTTCTTCCTAACTGGTTTTCTGTATACACCCTTGGTTCACAATAATTAATATTCCAAACAACGGTCATGGTGATATTTATAAAATGTGAATCAGATTACATCATTCTTATGCCCAAAACTCTCCGATAGCTTTCTTTAGCATTTATACTAAAATATAACCTTCTTATGAAGTCTTTGCAGAAAATCTGACCTCCGTTTACTTCTCAAACTTTGTCTCCCATTCAGCAATGTGCTGGGATTGGTACTTTCTGCCTTGTGAGAGCCGATTGTTAAGTAGTAAAGAATTTTGCAGGCCAGTGGTATCATGTAGCTTGAAACTGGCCAAGGTAGAAGTATTTACACTACAGAAATCAGCAAATGCTACGAATTAGGTCTTTTTTTTTTGTTTTGTCTGTCTGTTTTGGAGAGCTGGTTGTTAATCATTCACCAGCACACTATTGTTGCTATTGCTTTCTGCCTACTCACCATGTTCCACTGACCCTGGTTTTGTCTATTCCTCTAACGTGTAGGCTTGCTCCTCTCACTTTAGGGTCTTTGTCCTTGCTATTCTCTTTGTCTGGATGCCCCTCCTTTGGATTTTCATATGGCTAGCTCCTTCTCAACAGTCAAGTCTCAGTCCAAATGTCACCTTCTCAGATAGGCTTTCCATGACTATCGTAATCAAAGGAACACCATATGTGACTCAAATTTCTCAATAACATCAACATCAACTTAACAATAACAATAACATCAACATCAACATTTCTCCCTGCTCTTAGAATAGTGCCTTTAAAGTCATGTGCTCTTTTATCAGTTAGCCTGTATTTCATTGCAAGCCACAGAAAACCAAATAGTAAAGCATATATTTGTCTCACAGGCAAGACGCATGGAGTTGTACAGTTCAGGGCTAGTACAACAGCTTGGTGATGGCCTCAAGGGGTAGGCCCCTTCCTTCTTCCTGCTCCAGCTTCCTTAGCATGTGACAGCCATTTGCATGATCACAAAATAGCTATTTCACCTCTAGGCACTTTAAGGCATTATAGCTGGCAAGAGAATGGGGAAAGAGGAAGGGTGCAAAGATCAAAATGCTGAGGTCACATGCCAGCGGTTTGTCCATTTCAAAAGCCTTCCTGGAAGCCATACCCAGTGACTTTACACTCACAACAACTTGGCCAAATGACAAAAGAGTCTGGAAAGAGAAGTATGTTCGCTTTCCAGTTTTTGTACAAAGAAGGCAAGGGATACAAGGGTTTTAGATGGCTTGGAGGTAGATAATTCACATTGTTTTGCTATAGAATCCAATAAATTTTTATGCAATTAATGGACAGTATGCTTTAAATGACCCAGCTCTATCTTCATCCAAGTTCCAGATTCAGATGAGTCATGGATGAAATTCTGAAGTCTAAATGTTAGTCAGGTTAACAAAAATTCATCATTAAGGAAAGAGAAGATGATAATTGGACTATTCTAGATCACTGGAAGCTCATCCCACTTAAGTTCCAATAGTTTGTTGTTGTTTCTGTGTATAATGTTCAACCTATTTGTGTGTGTGTGTGTGTGTGTGTGAGGAGATCAGCCCTGTACTAACATCTGCCAATCCTCTGCTTTTTTTTGCCGAGGAAGACTGGCCCTGGGCTAACATCCATGCCCATCTTCCTCCACTTTATATGGGACGCCGCTACTGCATGGCTTGCCAAGCAGTGCGTCGGTGCGCACCCAGGATCCGAACCGGCAAACCCCGGGCTGCCGCAGCAGAATGCGTGCACTTAACGGCTTGCGCCACCGGGCTGGCCCATGTTCAACCTATTTTAAAGGAAATCTTTCCAAAATATGTCATCTTAAATTCATCAGGCAATTGATGGTGATTTGATTATTTTTCAGTTATCAAAATATGTTATCAATGGGAACATATTGATTATACCATAATGTATTTGAGGGTTACCTCCTGGCACTTTGGGCAGTGTTATGACTTTTTGTCCCAGTTTACAATGGTCCATGATGCTATATTGAAAAAATGAGCAAAAGTCTGCTGTAATTTTACTGTTTTATTTATAATCTCTTTTCTGTGACAGAATGGAGAAATTTGGAGTCAAACATATCTGGTTTTGAATCCTGGTCCTATCATTTACTAGTTATATAGCCTTGGGTCAGAGAATTCATCTTTCTGACCCTTAGTTTTTTTTTTTTTTACTTTTCCTTAACTATACGATGGAAAAAATAGTAATCCTTTAATATACATACTTGTGAGAATTTTACATGATCTAAAGAAGGCAAGTAAGCACTGAATAAATGATGACTGTTAACTCACTTTCTTCTGGATCCATACTAAACCATCAGCAGCCTGTAAAGTGCGTTTGTGAACCGCTCCCTTCCTCAGAACCATCTGAGATGACCACTAAGAGAGCACGTTTCAAGGCTCTATCCTCAGCCTCTTGTTTTTTTGTTTTAAATCTCAATTTTTAATAAGTGATTCAGGGTTAAATTTTTATGCTGACTAAAATTTGAGAACCACTTCTTCCAGCCCTCAAGCAGGATTTGTTGATCAGATTAGCTTAATCTCTCTTAACAACTTTGGAGAAGAGGTGCTGGGAATGATTTTAAGAATATGGACCCCTGAGCCACGTCTCAAATGTAGCCTAGATTCTAGAGCTGTGTTGCCAAGATTGAAATCCTAACTCTACAACTTATGGGTCTTTCTCTGGAGAAGTAATTTTAACTCTATGGGTCTCAGTTTCCTTTTCTGTAAAATGGGGATAATAATGGTACCTACCTCATAGTGCTGTTGAGAGAAGTAAAATGTTTAGATCAGTACCATACTTAACACTATATGTGACAGCAATTAGTATTATAAGTAACATTGTTACTAGAATCCCCAGGGTGTACTTTGAGACTCTATGTTAATGATTCTCATATGGCTACACATTATAACCACTGAGGAGCTCTGAAGATCCTGATGCCCAGGCCATACCCCAGAACAATGAAATCAGAAATATATGGGGTCAGCCCGTGGCTTAGCAGTTAAGTGCGTGCACTCCGCTGCTGGCGGCCCGTGTTTGGATCCTGGCGCGCACCGACGCACCGCTTGTCCGGCCATGCTGAGGCCGCGTCCCACATACAGCAACTAGAAGGATGTGCAACTATGACATACAACTATCTACTGGGGCTTTGGGGGAAAAAAGGAGGAGGATTGGCAATAGATGTTAGCTCAGAGCCGGTCTTCCTCAGCAAAAAGAGGAGGATTAGCACGGATGTTAGCTCAGGGCTGATCTTCCTCACAAAAAAAAAAAAAAAGAAAGAAATATATTGGGTAGGGTCTAGGTATCTGCTGTTTCTTTTTTTTTGCTGCTCCTGGGTGAGTCCAGTGGGTAGCCAAAGCTGAGAAGCACTCCTCTCTATCATTTAAACACTCTCCATGTGATTCTGATGATCAACAAATACTACCTGAGAGAGGTAGACTGGTAAATGGAGCAGGGCTTAATCTTTATTGAGGGAGGAAAGATTAAGAGCTCAGCCTCTGACCAAGAAAGCCTGCAGAGCACAGAGCTATTATAAAAGGCCTGAATGTTGAAGGAAAAAGCTGCTAAAAGAAAAACTGTGATTGGAATAAAAATAAAAGGCACGGAGTTTTGAATCACTTAGACATGGACTCCAAAACCAGATCTCTTATTTGTTAATGGGATACTTAAACTCTCTACAAGCCTCAATTTTCTCATTGCAAAATATGCATATTTACTACCACATAGAGTTGTTTTAAGGATAAAATGGGTTAAAAGATGTAAAGCTCTTAGCATACAATGACTCCTATTTCGTGGACATTCAATAAAAATTTATTATTGTTGCTTTTAGAAGTGAAGATTAATGGAATGTGGGGTGTGACAGTGAGGGAGCGAGGGTAATACCCAAATATTTTGCTTAGATAGTGGGATAGATGGTAGAGGTATGAACCTGAGGGTTGGCAGACGGGAGGAGTCAGTTTCAGGAAAAACTTCTGAGGTGTTCTTGTTTTCATTGTGTTTGCCTAGCAGCCTCCCCAGTCCTTATCTGTAATATTCCTCCTAGTCTGAGCTATACCAGTAAACCCAAACTTCTGTACTAGTAACCAAATTCAGTAGGATAGTTTCATAAGTATAAGGAGGTTCTGAATAAGAACCTTAAGGGGACTTGTAAATAACCTACACTTTATTGCATTAGTTTTTTTTTTTTTTTAAAGATTTTATTTATTTATTTTTTCCCCCAAAGCCCCAGTAGATAGTTGTGTGTCATAGCTGCACATCCTTCTAGTTGCTGTATGTGGGACGCGGCCTCAGCATGGCCGGAGAAGCAGCGTGCCGGTGGGAGCCCGGGATCCGAACCCGGGCCGCCAGCAGTGGAGCGCGCTCACTTAACCACCAAGCCACGGGGCCGGCCCTATTGCATTAGTTTTAAGAACAAGTATTTTGCTGACTCAAAGCCTTCTTTTGCATCCTTCCAGACCCTGGCCTTGCAGGTTTCTGGTACTTTTATAGAGCTAAAGGAAATCAGAATTCCATTTAAAACTCCAGTCTCACATCCGATTTATTACTCACCATGTCTTTGTTCAGAGCACCAGCCAGGCCTAGACTGGAGGGACCTGATTTCTCCCACTTTTGGTTTTTAGACTTTGTTGGGCTTTTACAACTGCTGTATATCCGTGACCTCATACTGCTAGATTCCCTTGGGTGGGTACCAGCAATATGTTTCAGGCTCCAGTGGGCACTTCTCTTCAGGTCTCTCCCTCTGATCAGATATCATAGAGGGCAGGCAGATCACCAAGTGCATTGCCTGTGCAACCAGGAAGGAGGTTCTAGTCTCCCTTTGCAGGCACTCCCAGTGGCTACAATTGGTTCTATTGGAACACTTCTCGCTTAGTTAATGGAATGGAAGCAAAAGACTTAATATTCTGTCCAAAGTTTAGTTAAGTTAATGACTTAACAATGCTCCATGAATTTTCTTTTATCTCACAATAACCTCTTAATGAGGACTGGAAAAGGCCGATGGTCTAATGTAATAGGGCCGGCCCAGCTTTTAATAAGTCTTAATGGGGGGATGTCTGGTTTCTTTGATGGCTCTTTTTTGAACAATATTTCTCAAACTTGAATGGTCATAGAAATCATCTGGAAGCTTAAAAAAAAAAACAAACCTGATGACTGGATCCCCCTCTTAGAGATTTTGATTTAATTGGTCTGGGGAAGCAGGGTAGTTTAAAAACTCCACAGGTGATTCTAATGAGCAGCCTTTGCTAAGGAACACTGTTTCAGAATGGAGATGGCACTTAACACTAATTACTTTCATTTACGGGCTTTTATCAATAATTCTGAGACTCCTGGAGGAATCCCACTCAGTGTCCTGTTCACAGGGTATCAAAGAATAATAGAAAACATCAACAATTTTAATTTATTTAATTTTATTTTTTATTGAAGTATAGTTGACATACAATACTATATTAGTTTCAGATGTACAACAGTGATTCGACATTTGTATACATGATGAAATGATTACCATGCTAAGTCTAGTAACCATTTGTCACCATACGAAGTTATTACCCTATTATTGACTATATTCCCTATGCTATGTATTACATATCCGTGACTTATTTGTTTTATAACTGAAAGTTTGTATCCTTAATCCCCTTCGCCTATTTTGCCCAACCCCCACTCCCCTCGCCTCTAGCATAATGGAAAAAACACCCATAATTCCATCACCCTTATTGTATTAATTAAAAGGCTTTTTAGTATGAATTTTTACATGGCAATTTTATATTCTTTTTTCAATTAAAATTGCATTGTAAACAGTTTCCTAAGTCATAAATAATTATTTTTTAAATATGTTAATAACTGAATAAAATTCCACTGATGATTGGGAAAAAAAAAGATGAAAAATAGAAAATGCAAGAGTTCCTGGAACGCTGGGGCTGAAAGACACCTGGAAGGTCCTTTTGTTTATCTTCTGCCAAAATGGGGTCTGTGAACCAACAACTGCAGAATCACTTGCAGCGTTGTTTAAAAGGAAAACTCCTGGGCCTTATCCTCACACCTCCCGAATCAGCGTCTCTCCTGGGGGTGGGGGAGTGTCAGGAACCTGCATTTTAATACATTCCCCCAGGTGATTCTTAGGCACATTCATGTTTTAGAACCATTAATTTCTGGCAGAAGTTCTCAACCCTGGCTGAACATTCGAATCACACAAGGCTATGAAAATACTCATGCCGGCTAGAGCAGCGATTCTCAACCCTGGCTGCACTTCAGCATCACCTGGAGGGCTTTAAAAAGCCCCTTGCCCAGGCCCCTTCCTGAGCCAAACACATCAGAATCTCTGGGGTGGGACTCAGGTGTCTGTGGTTTTTAAAGCTCCGCAGGTGATTCCAATCTACAGCCAAGGTTGAGAACCACTGTTCTGGATATTCTGGTTTAATTAATTTGGGGTGAGTCTCGGGTATTAATAACTTATTGTGGTAAACATTTTGCTGTATACCTTAAACTAATACATATGTCAATTACATCTTCGTAAAACTGGGGGAGGGGAAATAAATAAATAATGTTTAATTGTGCCCCACGTAATTTTAAAGTGCAGCCCAGGTTGAGAACTCCTGAATAGTTAGTCACTTTCAGGTTTTCTGAACTCCTTCCAGTGTAGTCACTCAATACCCTTTAGCCTACCGATTTAGGCCTGCCTCCTGCCCCCACAGCAGGCTCAAGCAAGTCTTGACCAAGGCTGATAGTGATCTGGAGGTCTAGACTCATGAGAAGTTATATGTCCACCTAGACATAGACTAACCCCTTCCTTTCTGAGCCAGTCTCATTAATTAATCTATCATTCATTCAACGTCTAATTTTTTAATTATGTCACTATGGATACAGTGACAAATCAGATACTGTTTCGGACACCTCAAGAAGCTTTTAGATTTCCAAGGGCGAAGGAGGGAGATATACATGCAAACAGAGGTATAGCAAAGAGTAGTAATTATTACAATGAATGAATGAACAAAGAACCGTGGGAACACAGATATGTTAGCAACTAAATCTGCCCTGAAGAGTCAGGGAAGACATGTCTAAGGAGATGGTATTTAAGCCAAGTCTTCCTTACTTGACCTAAAACATGCTCCGTGATGTGATTTCTCTCTACCGCGTCTCTTGCTACTCTTTCCCTGGTTTCAACTTGAGCCATACTGAACTCCTTTCAGTTCTTTGAATGCCCCACACTCTCTTGATGAGACTTCAATCTGCCCTTATTTGCATGGAACATTCTTCCTCTTTTCCCCACTTGTAAGCAGGTGTTACTTCCACAAAGAGGTCCTCCCTGACCTTCTGAAGGATGTTAAATGTCTTTGTTATACATCTGTGTACTAGCCTGTAGTGCTTTTTTTCTAGCACATGCCCACTTTATTGTGTGTCTGTGACCCCTCAGACCTGTAAATTCCATGAAAGCAAGAGAAGCCTTCTGTCTCCTTTACCACTCTATCTCCCGTGCACAGCACTGTGCCTGGCACTACTGGATGAATGAATTAATTGCATTCCAGGAACAGGGGATGATATGTGCAAAGCCATAGAGGCATGGAATTCTGTGGCATGTCCTAACATAGCAAACATTTTGGATGGCTGAAGATAAGATGGGCAGGAGGAGGTTTCTAAAGATGAGTCACAAGACGTTGGTTGTTAAGGGCCTTGTATGTAACCCTCAGTGGTCTGAACTTCACCCTGTTGGTGGTAGGAAGCCAGATAAGGTTTTATGTGGAGGAGTATAATAATGAGGTTTACCATTCAGGGCAATCACTGGGAGCAGTGTGGAGGATAGACTGAAAAAGAAAAGACTAATTCAAAGAACAGTTAGGAGATGTTCCAGTACTACACTACGGGTAAAGAATAATAAAGGCTTCTCTGGAATAATGAAGCAAAGGAGCTCCATTCAAAAGGCATTTTTGAGCTAGAATCTAAGCACTTGCTGACTAATTGCATCTGGGGGTGAATGTGAAAAATGATACTATGCTCTAGCTTGGAAGACAGGCTGGGTGGGGATGCTATTAATGGAAATATGAAATACAGGAAAAGAAGAGCTAATTTCAGGAAAAAAAATAATGAGCTCAGTTTTAAACACGTTGAGATTTCCATGTACCTGTGGGTACCGAGGTGGAGTCTTTTATGCAGTTATAAATGCATGTTATATTACTTTCTCATTTGATTATGAGTTCCATGAGTTCAGAAAGGAAGTGTCTTACTCTTCTTGTTAAGCTTAGTGCCAGGTCTAATAGAAACACAGATTAGTGAATGAATGGATGGATGGATGAATGAATGAATTTATAATCTGATGGCAGAGATATAAGATACTTTCTGGAGCTAATCACTTAGAAATTGAAAATCTCTATCCTATACATAAATGCCTAAGTAACATATCATTGAGTTATTGACTACAGCAACAGAGGTAAAAGAGATCACCATGAGTATTTTTAAAATGACCTTTTATCGTATTACTTTCTCCTGGCAATACAAAACCATCATGGGAATTTTAAAGCTATGGTTATAAAAAACTATGCTCCTTGATACATTAAACTTTGATATTGTCAAGTGAAAGAGAAACATTTAAATTAATTGTTATTGAAAACTCTTTTGCTTGGTACTGTCCTAGAAGCTGGCAGATGGGTACGTGATCAGATTTTTATTTTAGGAAGATAACTTTGTTGGACCATATGAAGAGGCAGGAGGAGAAGAAGTGATTCCAGTTAGAGAAGAGATGATGATGAGAGCCTGGAATAATGCAGTAGCAGTGAAATGAAGAGAGCTCATTCATTCATCAAATATTTATTCACTGTAGTATACCAGACTCAGGGGATGCAACGGTGACCAAACCAGAGAAGTTCCTACCCTCAAGGAGTTTATAGACAAATGGAGGAGATGTACATTAATCAAATCATCATAACAAGAAATGTAAAATTGAAGATGTGATAAATGTGGTATGAGAAAGGAAAAGTCAGGTTGAAAAAGGCATATCAGAGGTAAAATTGACACGACATTTGGTTATTGGGGTATCAGAATAAATAAAAGACATGTTTGCTGCTCTCCTTTCCTGAAAGAATATTCAAACTGATTTGTGTGACCGAAATAACATACATGAAATACCATCAAAGAAGATGTATTAAGTGACAAATTGTGTGGAACAGATTAAAATGACCTTTTGCCAAAAGATGAGATTGATAAGCTATGAATTGTAAATTCTGATTTTGCAGTTAATTCCACTTGCTTTTCATTATCACCATTCAACTGCAATGAGGGTACTGTGCTGATGAGATACGGTTGACTCTAGATCTCTCCATTTTCATTTTTTTTTTTCATTCAGATGTTGCCAGAGCAATTGAATTACTGGAAAAACTACAGGAATCTGGAGAAGTACCAGTGCACAAGCTACAATCCCTCAAAAAAGTGCTTCAGAGTGAGTTTTGTACTGCTATTCGAGAGGTATGACACCAAGATTTTAATAACTGTATTCAGCCATATGTCTTCTGAATAGAAAACATGTCTTTTCCACACAAACAGTTGAAATAGTTAAGATTGGAACTGCATCTTAGCTTTCTGTTTTTCGCTCCTTGGACAGATGATAAAATAGAACTTAGTTTGCTAAATTGTTAAATCAGATCCAGTCAAGATTTATACTTTCTTGTAAAACCAAATGTTGACCTTATGGTACTGATGAAGTGACTGCCTCAGCAGGTAACTGTTACATGTAGTCTAAACTATTTAGTGGTTACATGAAGTCATCTGGAAACTCAGTTAGAAATAGTCATAATTGGTGAGGACTGAGGATTTCTTGAAAGAACACTTGACTAAATCTTTCACAGCTAAATCTGTAAGAGTAACCCCCTGCTGACCAAAGTTATAGTTATCAAAACACTACTATCTAGTGCGATAATGGAAGATCTATGAACAGGCCGACATGCCCTTCTAATAAATCTTTGTAATGCTTTCCTGGCTAATGGTTTCAAGAAACCTAAGGTGAAACATGAGTGTAGAAATGACTATCTGAATTTTGTATTGACTTGTAGTGGAATTGACTAGTCAATTAATGAATTTAATTGGTTACAAGAGAGTTCACTTGAGGTATATACACTATATATTTTTTTAGCTTTTAGTCATACATTTGTTTAACAATAAATTGAGTGCTTGCTTATTATATAATTGACACAATGCAACACTGGAAGTAAATAAATGTAAATGATAGGAAGTTATTGTTTCAAAGAAGCCCACAATTTAGGTAATAATAGTATTAATCCTAAGCATCTAATTATAATATAATATAATACAGTATAATATAGTATAACAGCATATAACATACCATAATGCAATACAATACAATATAACAACGTAACGTAATATAACATACATGTAATATTTGTAGCATATACAAAGTGCTATAGGAAAGATTTTTATTCAAGTTCATATTCTTAACTAAATAATCTCCAGCAGTGCTGCAGATTGTAAAATCAACAGAATTTGATGAATTCTTTTGTAAATAATGTGATTTCCCTGTAAAAAATTCTGTTTTAGGACTGCTGAGTATGTTAGGCAGTTTTCCCAATAGACCTCGCCTAGACATTTCATACAGGACACTGGTTGATTTAAGGACCTTATCTTAATTGTGTGATATGCAGAGGCTGAAGGAGTAAGTTAGGGAGTCTTAGTTCATCCCATCTTTCTGTGGTGATGGCACAACATATATGTGCTCTGAGTGGAGTATGGCTCATGACATCATTAGTTGATATTGCTTTTCCAGGGTCTTCACAAGTGTTGAATTCAAAATCACTGATTAAATAACTCTAGTTCTCCATATGTTGTTGCAAAAACTGTAAATTTTTTTCCTAGAGAAAGGCTAGAATAAAGCTTTTCACATGTATTAATAGTAAAGACACCTTGTAGTAGTTTTGCTACTTTTTGATAACTAAGTTAAATTCTTATTTTCCAATCAGTGCATGGTTGTATTCAGTTGATGAAAACTATTTTCTCTGAAAAATAATAAATAATTTTACTATACACTATATTGTTTTTCAAACAAAACAATATTCAGTAAGCCCACCACCTCTTCCCCATGAGATACTAAGTAATAATTCATTAATTAGAATCTAAAGTCCGTAAATTCAGCATATCTGCCTTGCTAGAAGTCCTCAGTAATGAACTACCTACTGTCATCCTCTCCAAAGCAGTTGAACCCAACCATTACCTGTAGCCTGAGGATATACCCCTCTCAAGGATGCTTGTATCAACCTTCCTTCCTCTTTGAAACTCTGCTTGTGGCTAATGAACATTCTTTCACCTCAACAATGCTAGTTTATGGGTAGTCACTAGGTAGTCTAGGTAATTACTAGGTAGTCGCCAGATGACTAAGGTAGAGATACACAAGCCTTTCTCTCTGCAGGTTTCAACTATAGCCTACCCAATGCAGTTACAATTTGGATTTTGCTGGGATTTGATTTAGACTGTGCTTGTGCTAAATCTTTATCAGGTGTAGCTGTTCACGATTTAATTTTTGTTTATAATAAACACAGCTTAAGTAAATAACCATAATTGTATCTCCAAGTTTTAACCTATGAATTTGACCAAAGCCTGAAAGGAAATTTCTCAAAGTGTATGAATTCTCAGCCACTGGCTGCTCAGTGGAAAAGGTATAAGGTATATGGAAACCCCATGGGCCTCCTCTCAGTTAAACTCCTGTAGTCACTCTGTAGACCAAGGTTAAACCCCCTATACACTCTTCTCTTCCTTCACAGAGTGCTGCTCCCCTGAGATTTGGTAACCGACTTTTCATTTTTAGATATTCTATCATCTCTTCTACTTTCCACAGAACTAACTAAAGTATAGAACACAACAAATATGTATCTCTGCTCACTGGGAATTTGGCCTGTGATCAATGCAAAGTCTCAACCTTCATGGAACTCACATTCCAGTGAGAAAATTATGATAAATAAATATGCAATACAATGTTACAGCATGACAAAACTATGGAGATAAATAAAGCAGGGTTAAGTAGCAGTAAGGCTCTATTAACTTAGTGTGGTAAGAAAATAACCTAATAAAGGTAATGGAACAAATCACAAATATTAGGGGGGTACAGTGTTCCTATAGGCAGAGGAAACCACAAGAACAAAAACCCAGAGGCAAGAATGACCTTAGTCCACAAGAGGAACATCCCCAAAGCCAGAATGTCTGGAGTGATATAAGCAAGACAGGCTTCCTAGAGGCGGCTGGAGAGCAGATCATGTAAGGCCTTGCAGGCCATGATAAGAACATTGGATTTCATTCTATGAGTGATAGGAAGCCCTTGGAGAGTTTGACCTGACCTGGTTAGATTTTGAAAAAGGTCTCTCTGACTGCTGTGAGAATACAAGTGTATGTGCAAGAGTAGAAACAAGACAGTCTATAACAAAGTAATGAGTAGTCAATTGAGAGATGAGGTGATGGCAGCCTGGATGAAGGTGGCAAGAGTGCAAGTTGTGGGAAGTTGTCAGATTCGATATGTGGTGTTTGAGAGTAAAGTCTACAGGAACTGTTGATATATTGGCTATATGGACGAGTGAGAGAAGTCTCAATTGATTTATAGGTTGGGGCTTGAACAATTGGATGAACAGTGATATAATGAGAAGGAATCTTTGAGGGCGGACCAGGTTTGAAGAAGACTTTTCAGAGCTCTGTGGTGGGCATAGTAAACTGCTGATGCTTTCAGACATCCTAGTAGGGATGCCTAGCAGGCACCTGAGTCTGAAGCTTGGGGGAGAAGTTGGGTCTTGAGATGTAAATGTGGTATAAATATCTGTTCAAATAAATGCACAAGTCTTTTTCTTTAAAGAGTTTGCTAAGGAAAAAGAGATTGGGAGTAAAAAAGAAGATAAATATGGAGACATTGTATGGGAATTATAAATATATTGTACAAAACCTGTCTGTGGTAGAGTCTGGTATGTGTATCATTAGTGGTCCATGGAAATCTATAACTTAACTATAGGCAGTCCAACAATTTCAAAGAGAAAATGATGATATAATTTATCCACCTTACATTTTATAAATTTGTACTAATAAGATTAACTTTATGTTCATAGTGATGCCCTTATAATAATTTTGTTCTTAAAGGCAATGTATGTTATACAGAAATTATTTTGGTCACTTCATCTTGGCTAACATTTCACACTAGTTGTATGGAATTGCTTGTATTTTTTAAATTTGGAATTTTCTTCATTATTCTTGTGTTACTTTACGTTAAGTATGGAAAGTAATGATAAAAATAGCAATACATATACAACAATTCTGAATCATACAATAATATTGTGAATCCATCTAGTGAAAAGTTCTTCAGTAAAAACATAAAGTGTGAATACATGTTGTCAGACAGGTGAATCCACAAGTCGGTAAAGAAAAGTGCAACTAGGAAGTATCAGGATGTAAGACGATGAATACTTGAAATTAAATTTTATTGAGCCAAGAATCCTTTCACTCCTGGTCTCTTGGGTACTGACTGTTATGCTGGCATAAAGCCTTTGAAGTTTTTGTTCCTTAATCAGATAATGCTCAGAATCTTGTGGTTAAATATTTGAGTTTTTCAGAAACATTTGATAGTTAATACTTTCCAGTGTGGAAGTTATGAATTTTGTCATGACAGGTAGAGAAAAGAACAAGAACTACAGTGGCATCATTCTTAGTTGTGTTCACTGGAACAAACATAGCTACAAGTCACACCATTGCCAACAAGACTGTAAAACCCAAATTATGCTCAAAAAGAAAACCGGACAAGCTATTGCCAATTTTTTTTCTGCACATAAGTGTAACAGTGGTTATTGTTACATATTGAGGCAATCCCAGATTTTACTTTACATTTGGATAAAGCCACTGAATCAGCTCTTGGCATATGTGCAGCGCTTATATGGGGACGATAGTTTCATGAAATTTTATTTTGTTTTTTACTGAAAA
Source organism: Ceratotherium simum simum (assembly GCF_057802395.1). Lineage (NCBI taxonomy): Eukaryota > Metazoa > Chordata > Mammalia > Perissodactyla > Rhinocerotidae > Ceratotherium > Ceratotherium simum. Next base: position 39,427,462 of record NC_141924.1, read on the forward strand.
TGGATGGTTGAAAGAGATTAGAAATTTTGTCTACTTAATTATTTGTCTGTAATCTGTAATAAAGACTGAAAAAGTTTTGTTGAAATCAGTATTGAAGAAAGACCATCTCCGTATACAACTGAGAAAGGCATTGCTCTATTAATAAAATAAGTTGCATTTGAATGCCAATCCACACACAGCTTTATTCACAAAATACAGATAGTGGTCGGCAATACTTTTCTTGATTTTGTTTTATTGCTGAAGGATCACAAAAGGACCTGATCAATCATTAAATCGCACCTACTCTGTGCAAGTAATTTAGGAGTACATGGCAGAGAAATGAGCTAACACAGGATGCTGCTTTTCCATAATGAGAGGTCCTGGCTGACAAGAGGAAGTTCACAGGAGCTTTTCAATGAGAGATAAAATAAAAATTTTTACGGTACTGACATTCCCAGTAATTTCTGTGATTTTAAGTGGCTTCCTCAAGCTTTAGTTCAGCACTGTATTAATTAGCTTGAATGGCCTAAATTTAGAAATTTAGAGTTGAAATATAAGGATTATAAAATGTTGATTTTGGATAAGAGAATTTCCTAAGAGAACTGAATTGCAGTTCAAATAGCTCAACTACCAAGAGATGGACTTTTTCCCAACACTTCATGTTCTTCATACCTCAGGGAAAGAGATCAATAGTATGTGAGTGGTCATATTTTAAGAGGACATCTAATTTCTGCAACAGAATACAAAGAAATTCTTTCTGCAAGTAAAATAATGAAAAACAGAATTAGCAACCTATTTACTATCTTCCAAGTTTTAAAACATTCAAGTTTCCTGCTTTCTAGGGTGATGTGCTCATTGACCTGCTGTGTGATGTGCTGCGGAGAGTGGACTATTGTGAGGACTTACTCCCACATTGATGACTGTCATATGCACATTTGAATTAAAAATGCAGAACCAAATGACATAGTCACCAAAAACTGCCTTCCTTGGCCAATCACCAGATGTTATATGTTAGTATTTTCTACTGTAGTAGAACTATAGTATAAGAAAATAAACTGACTCCATATGGAATCTATCATCTGTGATAGTAGGATTGTTGGAAAATATTCTAGTTCTCCTCTCCTTCTTAGCACATGTTATGACTGGATTTCCCCAGCCTCCTTATAGCTAGATGTGGCTATGACAAGTGCTGTGGCTAAGGACACGTGAATGAAAGTGCTGCCACTTCCTCGTGGACGCCTTTGAGTCAGTGAATGATCTGCTATGTTCCCTTCCCTTTGCCATGTAACTAGTCATGTTTTATATGATAAATGATAAATCAACCTGGGTTGCAGAGTGAGAAAATGAGAAATATAGGCTTTAGCCAACCCCTTTATGAACATGTAGCCTGAGCAAGAAATAAATCTTTATTACTCTAAGCCCTCAAGATATTGGGGTTATCATACCACAGCAGAACCCAAGCTATCCTAATAATACACAATCCTCAAGCCCAATTTACCTTCCTAAAAGCTTATAGGAAGTATCAACCCTTTAACTGCCATAAAACAAAATTAATTTTTAAAAACTATGTTGTATTTTTAGTAAGCTATGATCAATCTTTTTAAAACTGTATGAAATTGGTAACCAATATAACTACTCATGACCATGAGGGGGTTCATAAATTTTTAAATTTTGAGACACTTGGGTCATAGATTTTGTTGCTTCTAGATTATCTTCCATTTCTGCTCCTAGTCTCATTTTTTTTTTCTTCCTGAGTACGGAGCTCATTAACCCTCCAGCACTACCTCCCACCCCATCTAAGTCTCACATCATTTCCTTATGAAAGGATTTCTTTATTTTCTAGACTTAAATGTATAGTCAACAGAGAAGAAATAGTTGGAATGCACCAATCTGCTCTTTAAGTGCTCTTAGTCTCCAAGGAGTTTTTTTTTTCTGGAGGTATTTGTAGATTGGGAATTATCACTACATGCCTCCCACCAGTGACATGTGGGAAATGTCACTGTGAGACATTCTGCCAGATTAGAGGAAGCAGCAAAGTCATTAGAGCAGTGTTGTAGTCAAGTCAACCAGTGTTCAAATCCCAACTTAGCTAGCTATTTTTGACCTCTCTCAAATTTTACTTGTTAGTTTTTAATAATGGAATAATACCACCAGCCTTGAGGTGGTTCTGATAATTAGAGATCGTATATGTAAAGCCACCTAGTAGAGTCTGGCAGCGAATAATTACACAATCAATGCTACTATGATTAAAGAGGAGAGTTCCAAATTATCATTAGGTATAGTGTTTTGGTAAGTTAGGAAATGAATAACAGATGGAAAGAAAAATGGTAGTTTTTCTAGGCTAGATCCAAGAAAACCCATGAGATTAATAGACTTATATTCATTGCCCCACCGTCAATCATGAAAATAAAGTAAATTGAGCCATTGCACCCTAATTCCACAATCATATGGGTCATAGCATTGTGACAGAGGTGTTTATTCTTGATGCTGTTCTGTACAACATCTTAATGTACTGTGTGAATGAAAACATAGACAGCAAACATAATCAGCTTTATGAGAAAGCTAATGATTGGTTGTATGATAGAATGTAGATTTATAATCACCTTAAGAAAACACATGCTTGGATCCATAGTGATAAGATAAGGTGAAACAAGGATAAATAGAAGGAGAAAGAAGAGTTAGAGGAAGGGAAAGTGAGATGGAGGAAAGGAAGAGAAAAGGAAAGAAGTGAGGAAGAGAAAGAAGGGAAGAAAGAGAAAGACAGGAAGGGAGGAGGGAGGCTGATGCTGCCTCCTGGCTTAATGTACTGTAATGAAAAGGCTGGAAGAGCATTACATGGAGCCAGAAAAAGCATTGACAGTGGATTCAGACAACCTGAATTTAAATCTTTGCGTGGCCACTTAATTATGTACTCTTATGCAAGTTACTTAACTTCTATGATGTTAGTTTTATCCTTTTTTTTTTAATACAAAATAAGACAATAATAACTTCATGGGATCATTGGGAAGATTAAATCAAATGAGATAAAAAATATACAATACCTTGACTAATACTAAAATACCTTGCCTAGTTAAAAGAGTAAGTAGTTAAAAAATGGTAGCTCTTCTGGTAAACACTTGGTGATTTTAGTGACAATAAGCTAAAATTTAAAGAAATTTAGTTACTAATATGAAAGAAATTTTAGTTACTAATATGAAAGAAATATTAGGTACTAATATGGAGAATAATAGTCCTGTAGTTATCAATTATCCAAACAAATGAAGAATTTTTTTCAATAGCAGGCTCCACATTTTAAGAAAGAGGTTGGCAACCTGGAGTGGTTTTAGAATAAATCAGTATAGTGAGGAATCTGGAAGCCTTGTCATATGACAAGAAGTTAAGGACTTGGTGATACCTAGCCACGAAAAGAGAAAAATAATGTGTAGCATAATATTTGTTATTGAATTGGTAGGATAAAAGGAAATGGAGGTAACTGTGCTAGACTAATGGATGATAGATAGAAAAATTCAGATAACTAATGATAACTGGCTATATCCCCAGCAATGGGCTCCCTTGTACTGTAGGAAGTTTCCTGTAACAACAGCAGAGGTTAGATGGTCATATTTCGGATTGCTTTAGAACAGGCGTTTTTAACTAAAGGTTATTATATGCTTCATGTTTTAGGTGAAGTATATGTATGTGTGTGTATATATATATATATTTGCTTTATTTTTGTTTCCTTCCGTTTATGTGCAAAACATTTTATGGCAAATATGTTTTTGATGTTTTACTTTAAACATGGATAGAGTGGCATGGATTCATTATGTAAAATTATCATCCTTGTTATATAATGGCATCTAGAATAGCAGTACATTCATCAGAATTAACAAAAATTTATCTGATGTTATGTTTATGTGTATCTCTTTCTGTTCATATTAAACTTAGCTTAAGTTGACAGATGACAAAGAAAAGAAAGCTTGATGGCTCTTACATTTCCTTTGATTTTATTTGCATTGCTAAATGTGATGGGACACAAAAGCCAGACTGTTTCTTGTGTGATAAATGTCCTGCTAAGTGTCAAGAAAGCTTATTTCTGAGCATCTTGAAAATACATCACACAATATAGAATTTTTATTTTCTGGACAAAAAGTTCAGTTATTAAAAAGTGGAAATTTACCCAAACTTATATTTACCCCAACGTGTCTTGACAGGTTTCCAAGCAAAAAGAACCATAAACAGTTGGAGAAAGCTTGATCAAATCATGTACTCTAGAAATGTTTGAACTGGTGGGTTGCTCAGAACAAAAAAAAAAAACTAAAAGTATCTCTGTTCACATGATATAACCTACTTCTGAACTCTGACATTTTGCAAATATTTTGAAGCCAGTTAACGGTGAAAATAATAGCTGTGCCATTGCCACTTGGCATGCAATTGTGTGAAAACTGATTGTTTCAGCAAAGCTCTGATTTTTGTGTATCATGTAAATGCTGACGTCCTATGGTGTGCGTGCGTGTGTGTGTGTGAGATAACCCATGGATACTTTAAAGGCCAAGTCGTTCCAACAGTGAAAAATTTCTTTGTCAAGTAAAATTCCTAATGGAAGAAAAATTTTGATATTGTGTGTACATGTGGAGTACACATGGGTTTTTGGGGTCCAATATCCAGCTTGATTACCCTGGTGAGGAAGACAGCAGTTCTGCTTTTTATAGAGGTTTTAGAGATTTCTACTATAGAGACTTAGTACTTTCAACATCAGCACGCATTAGTGTCAAAGACTCTGACAATTATCCTAAGAGATGCCATTCTTGCTCTGTGAAAAGTGGTCTAGTAATTTCACAGCCACAGGCTGGAACCTATATTTTCAAGTCTTTATTTAGAAATGGAGCAAAATATATTCTTTTGACTGTCAAAAGTTTCTTGGCCTTCCGAAGGATCAGTGTTAATGCACTTGGTTGAACTTGGGACAGAAATTTCGCTTTTTTGTTTTTTAAAGTAAAGGATTGCTGTTATTTTAGAACAACTTGACAAGAAAGGTTCATTCATGGCTAGACTTTCTCGTAGTTGTTAGGCCATAAGAAGGAGGCTAGTTGTGAGAGTCTAGATTCACTGGTCTGATATGGCTGCTGCTGGAGATACCTGCCATCTTGGAGGGAGAGATTAGAGCCCAAAACTTGTGACTTTCCAGTGGTGAAAGAAGGATATCTGTGAGGGAAAAGGAGCTGAAAATGAGAAAGCCTTGTCAGTTTATTCATGGGGAAGATCTACAACTGAAAAGACTGCAAACTCTTTTAAAGGTTACTTCTGCTTAGATGATTTAAAATTGGAAAATGGATTCAGTGTCTTTCCGTGCTGACAGAGGATGCATTGTTGATGTCAACCTTTCCAAACATAACTTGATTTGACTTGAGGACAAAGGATTTGGTAGGACCTGAATTCTACTTGAAGTGTCTTAGAGAAAGCTCAGGCGTCTTGACAGAGGTCTACTCTGCTCTGATAGGGAATTTAATTCTGTTTGCTATTGAAAGCAATGTGAGCTGAAACTTTGAGCACTTGCTGCTTTTAAAACAGGCTCAAAATTGATCGAATACTAAAAATGGCATAAATATTTCCATGTAAAAGATCACTCCAAATTTTAACCTCTTCCAAACCAAATAAAACAGTGTTCTCCTTTAAATATATTTTAAGCAGACACAAAGTTTTCTTTTTTTATATGATTTGGTTAATTTGGAATTATTCTTTTCCAAGAAGCAGCCATTAATTTTTACAAAAAAATAAATAAGCATCACATAATCCTTTGTAATATGTGAAATAACGTCAAAGGCAAAAAAAATGGCATGAATATTTACAGACATGAGTATATTTTTCTCAGGATAAGATCATAACTTCACCAGATTCTCAAAAGGATCCATGATATTTCCGCTCACCCCCACATCCTGCAAAATGAAGACTACTACCTAGTAAGGGATTCTGCGGTATCAGTTGAGAAATACTACTTGACTAGTTAGTCTGCGGTATCAGTTGAGAAATACTACTTGACTAGTTAGTCTCTATCTCTAAGGTTCTTCCAATTCTATGAATCCATAGTTAAATAGCAAGTAATCTATGTTTTTCTTCACATAGATTACATGGTGTTATGTAAGGCTGAGCATGTATGGATGGCAGAAATATGTGACTATGTGAGATTCTGTATGAATGGGGTGGGGAAGACAGATACTATGAAGATTTTTAAACTGATTGAAGTAATAACAAAAAATAAATGTAGGGGCCAGCCTGGTGGCGTGGTGGTTAAGTTCATTCGCTCTGCTTCGGTGGCCAGGGGTTTGCAGGTGTGGACCTACGCACGGGCTTGTCAAGCCGTGCTGTGGCGGCGTCCCATATAAAGTAGAGGAAAATGGGCATGGATGTTAGCCCAGGGCCAATCTTCCTTAGCAAAAAGGGGAGGATTGGCGTCAGATGTTAGCTCAGAGCTGATCTTCCTCACAAAAATAAATAAATAAATAAAAGTACTCATTTTATTGAGGTTTTTGGAGACTATAAACTATAATTTTATCACAGGAAACTGCAAAAACAGAAAACTATATCACTCACTGGAAACAGAATTTTTAAACTACAGTTATAGTTTTACTTCTGCAGTTTTCTCAAAGAAAAGATACATTTATGACAATGTGAGGAGTGTTTGTAACATCAACATGTCACTTTCTGGTAGCAAGAACAGGGGTTGTGTGTCAGGAACCATCTTAGACTATAATTGCACTAATGGGTCATTTCTCTTAAAGATATGTAAACAGACTCTTACAAATAGTCTGTAATGACTCTGAAGGCTGTTAGCATCACTGTTGGGTAAATACGCAGCTCGAGGCTTTCTATTTGTTATTACAAATGATAAAGAAATAGTTCATATTTCCAGAAGCTTGTAATTATATGTACTTAATAGTTCAAAATAATAGAGTCCTCGGAGAAGTTGTATTTTATATCAGTCAGATAAAGTGAACATTCTGTCTCCTGTTGAGATCAAAGGACTAGAAATAAGAACTTCTATTTTTGGCACCATGGATGACAACAGTTTTTTGGGTTTTTTTTTCCTCAGTGAACAAGTCATTTAACCTTTTCTTGCTTTAGTATTGCCAACATATGCAGAAACAAGCCCATTTGTACAAGCCATCTAAAAATGAATAAGTTAAAAATTGGCATTTTTAACCAGCTTGCTGTTATTCCTGAGTGTGAATTGCACATAGAAAAGGAAATGAAATTAGTATCACTTATAATTCAAATATATGCAAGGCAATTATTAACTCTCTCCCTCTTTCCCTCCCTCCCTGCTTTCCCTCCTTCCTTTTTTCTTTTATATAAGATTTAGGGCTGAAAACTGACCAGTACATCTTGTATTCATCATTTTATTGCTTTTTATATAGTCTGAGTGCTTGTGTATTTTCCTCAAATATATTTATTTTAATTTTATTTGTTTAACATATTATAAAAAGTTATCATGCTGATGAAATCTTTGGGGAGGTTCTTTTTCATTTAATATCATACTGCTAAGGTTCAATCATATTTTTTGTGTTGCTGTAGTCCATTTATTTTGACCATTGTGTGATAGTCTGTGGTGTAAATATACCACAGTTTATTAATTCACTCTCCCATTGATGAGCATCTGAGTTGTTTCCAGGTTTTCACTATGCTCATCAGGGCTGCTGTTAACATACATGCATTTCTTGTTAGATGACCAAGACTTCTCTTGGGTATATATCTAGATGCGGAATTTCTGGATCATAAGGTGTAAAAATGTCAAACTTTAAGCGATAATGCCAAACAGTTTTCAGACTTGGTTGCTCCTATTTTATACCCCAACAAGCAATAGAGAAGTTGTGTATCCGTATTACCTCCAACACTTGGCGTATGAGACATTGAAACTTGTACCAACTGAATATACTAAATGGTATCTCATTGCAGTCATCATTTGCATTTAATTGATCACTAAATTGTTGAATATCCCTTCTTGTAATTATTGGCCATATATTTTTCTTTTTCTGTGAAACATCTGTTTATGTATCTTTCTATTGGTGTGTGCTTTTATATATATATTTTTGTTACTAATTCTTTACTGGTGGTATATATAGTGAATATATTCTCCTACTTTGTAACTTGTCTTTAAGATGTCTTTCATGAATACAATTCTTAATTTTAAATATTCACATTGATCATTTTTTAATAATCAATGCTTTTTTGGTATCTCACTTAAGAAATATTTTCCTACCCCAATGTTGAAAAGATAGTCACTTATATTTTCTACTAAAAGTAAAAATTTTATTTTTGAAATTTATGTCCTTAATCTATCTAGAGTTGATTATTGTGTATACTGTGAGGTAGGGATCTGATTTTGCCTCTTATCTATAAGGGTAACTTTTATTTTTAGCTCTATTTATTGAATAATCCATAATCTCCTCCCTGATCTGTCATATTAATATACACCAAAGACTGCACACATGGATCTGTTTCTGGGTTTTCTGATTAATTGGTCATTTTATCTATCCCTTCATTAATGCCCTATTTATCTCATTTGGGAGAGCCAAGGCAAAGAGTATGGAGGGGGCATAGTTTTAATCCTAGCTAATTGTGATCCTAGCTTTTGTTTCATTAAGAAGTTTGTGAGTGCTTATTGTGTGTGTGTGTGTGTGTGTGTAAAAGTAAAATAATAAAAGCAAGCCATTTGTGGATCAATGGACAATGATGAGTATGAGCCATAAACTAAAGAATATAATAACTCCAATTCTGCTCTTTGCACCTGAGGTCCAATGGGGAAGAAAAAAAAAGAACAAGTCTAATGTTCCCACATAGAGAATAGTTTCACATTCATGATTTGTGGGTCTCTTTCAATTTCTTTTATCAAGGTTAATTAAGGTTTTAAGTAAAGTCATCTATCTTATTCGACTAAGGGCAGAGAATGTTTCAATCATCACAGCAAAATTAGCACCTAGCATAATGTCT